>NC_080102.1:55430036-56747789 GCF_950005125.1 Chionomys nivalis
ACAGTCCACTTGACCCTGAGGTGCCTTGTGCATTCGGCAAGAGTGGATGGCCCATGGCTGCCAACAGTATTGCCAACCTCATCCTGAGTTCACTTTGCTCCTTTGTGTAATTCCTCCCAAGGTACATGACTCCAGCATCCGGCTCAACCCTGGAGTTAGTGCTGTCTTTGCAGTACAGTGTGGTGACCCCGCTGCTAAACCCCCTCATCTACAGCCTGAGAAACAAAGACGTGAAGGCAGCTCTGAGGAGGATGCTGACCAGGAGGTCCAGGCTGACCTTGTAGCCCAGGTACTCCTGCTCCTTCGGGGATGGGGAGGGGAGTTATAGAAGGAAGATGCTACAAGAAGCCATCTTACTACTCACCCATCTCTATGTTGCCACAACAGAGGAAGTTCTCTTCTCAGATTGCCCTACCCCTAATCGTTATATAAGGAAACTTCCAGAACAGAGCAAGTAATTCCCCACTAATCCAAGAGACCCACTTAGTGCATTAGAAAATCTTCAGAGCTCCACTAGCCATTTCTGCAACTCTTGGTTTTCCCCTTCCCTGGTCCTTTATTTTGTCTGTGCTCAGAGTATGAATGCACATGTCAGACCACTGGTGACGATAGTGCCACATTCCAGGACAGTAGCATCTTTGTTGGACAAACACAACACTCACCCACCTTTTTCCATCCCAAGGGATCATTTGAAAGATCTAAATCTCCACAATAAGTAAAAAAGAGACAAATTAAGTGTGCCTCTGGAGTCCTGTCTTCACTCATAAAAGCAGTGCCCTGAGTATTTTCTAATTCCAATGGATGGATTTAGAAAACACTATTCTGAGTGAGGTAACCCAGACACAAAAAAAAATGAATATGGTATGTACTCACTCATAGGTGGATACTAGCTATAAACAAAGGATATTGAGCCTATAGTTCGTGATCCTAGGGAAGCTAAGTAATAAGGTGAACCCAAAGAAAAACATACATAGACCCACCTGGATATTGGAAACAGACAAGATCTCCTGACAAAACTGGGAGCATGGGGGTGGGGAGTAGAATGTAGGAGAGATGGGGAGAAGGAGAAAAGGAGGGGAGAAGGGGAGTGTTGAGCAGAACATGAGGAAATGGGATAGTCAAGAGGGAGAAAGGACAGATTTGAGAGCAAGAAAAGAGATATCTTGATTGAGGAAGCCATTGTGGAGTTAGCAAAAAAACTGACTCTAGAAAAATTCCCAGGAATCCACAAGCATGACCCCTGCTAAGACCCTAAGCAATAGAGGAGAAGGTGCCCATACTGGCCTTGCCCTGTAGTCAGACTGATGATTATCTTAAATATCACTATAGAACCTTCATCCCACAACAGATGGAAACAGAGGCAGAGACCCACAACACAGCACTGGACTGAGCTCCAAAGATCCAGTTGAAGAGTAGAAGGAATGAGAATATGAGCAAAGAGGTCAAGACCATGAAGAGTTCATCAGCTGGACTGGGAAGAAACAAGCATAGGACCAAACTCCCTACTCCATCTGAATGTGGCTGACAGTTGTATGCCTGGGGCAAACTGAGGGGCCACTGGAAGTGGCACTGGGATTTATCTCTACTGCATGTACTGGCTTTTGGGGATCCTATTCTCTTTGGATGTATACCCTGTTCAGCATAGATGTAGTAGGGAGTGCCTTGGACTGGGAGTGCCTTGGACTTTGCACAATGCAAAGTGCCTTACCCTCTCTTAGGATTAGAGGGGGTAGAGTGGGAGGATGTGAGGAGGGAATGGGAGGAGGGGAGAGAGTGGAAATTTGGATGGGTATTTTTTTAATCCAATAAAAAAAGAACTACAAATTCTTTCAGAGTTTATTCTGTACAAATACTAAAACAAGAAAAAGTATTTATACAATTATTAAACTGCAACATTGTTATTGAAAACAAACACTGATCTCTAATAAACTCATTTCTCTTGCATCTATTCTGTGAAACAATCTGCCGCTGAGGAAACAATAACACAAATGAAAAAGGCTAACAGGCAGGATGTTCATGTGCTGCAAAGGGGTTGATTGACTAGTATTATATAACTCAAATATTTTGAAATTTGGTTTATTTTTTGTTTCCTGTGCATGGGTGTTTTGCCTGCGAGTGTGTGTGTGCACCACGTGTGTGCTGTGCCGGTGAGGGTCCGAAGGAGACATGTGATTCCCCAGAACTGAACTTACAGGCAGTTATAAACTGCCATATGGGTGCTGGGAACTGAAGAGCGTCCTCTGCAAGAGCAGTTGCCAATGTGTCGACACTCTAGTAACTTTGTGTATACAGAACTCTTTGAGGCAGGGAGTCCGACCCTCTATAGGACTGGAGCCTTTCTCCTCTTCTCCATATGGGGAGATTAGGGGGACAGATCCATGGAAGAGATATTTGGTGAAGCTGAGTAGGAAATAAATAGATACAAGGTAAAAACACAAATTTGTAAGCATAATCAGTTAGGGACTGGAGAGTTTATTGGCTAAGACTGTTGTGGGAGCTTCTTCCGCTCCTTCAGCCAATAGCTGCTGAGATATCAGCCCACTGGGGCGTGGTCTCTCTCCCTTTAAAAAAGCGGCCACTTCCCTCAATTCGCTCTCTGGCTTCTGGCTTAGCTTCTGGCAACTAGGTTCACTTCCTGATTGCGCGGAGTGCTGTTGTCTGGGAGGGTGAACTGTAAGTTTTTCCCCCTTAAATAAATAACCATTCTATTTGTCATAATTCCAAACTGGTGTGGGATTGTTTGTGACTTACGCCTTTATAAGATTACTTGCCACTCTTCCAGAGGACCTGAGTCAGATTCCCATATCAGGCAATTCCCAGCCCCCTGTAGCTACAGCGCAGGGCATCCGACGCCCTCGTCTGGACTCCATCACCTGCACTTTCCTGCCAGGCACTCACATCGACCCAGACACATAAGGAAATATATATGCAATATTTGAAAACAATAAACCATGCTATTAAAAGGATTGTATGCTAACAATTAGGAACCTAAATAAATACTCGGAAGTAAATACTCTATTCATCAACCTGAACAGAAAAAGCAATGATACATTGGTAAATGTAAACAGAAAAAGTAAAGATGTGGCAGTACAGAGTGAGAGAAGAAATTATGTAAATATGGTACTCATATGAAATTCTCAAAAATACGCTGGACTTGGAGGCACTCGTCTTTAATCCTGAAACTTGGGAGGCAGAGGCAGACAGATCTCTGTGAGTTTACAGCCAATCAGGTCTACAGTGCAAGTTCTAGGACAGCCAGGGCTACATAGAGTTTATGTTATCAAGAGACCCTGTTTTAGACCGATATATATACACATATTTTTATATATATATATATGTATATATACTCCCTTTTAATATATATATACATATATTATACACACACATATATGTATGTATATTAAAAGAGAATACTTAAAACTCGAAAGGAGTGGTGGTATGGGGGGAATAAGGAAGAAATTTGAAGTGAGGGTATGAAATTCTCAATTATTTTTTCTTTTTTTTTTGCTTTATTTTGTGTATTGTTGTGGTTTGGTTTTTGGTTTTTTAAGACAAAGTTTCTCTGTGTAGCACTAGCTATGCTGGAACTCAATCTGTAGATCAAACTGGACTAAAACTTGAAGCTCCACCTGGCTCTCTCTCCCAGGTTTAATGTTGTGATTAAAGGTGTGCACCACCACCACCTGGTACCATTTTTTGTTTTTAAAGTATATATTGTGTTTTTATTTATTTATTTTGTATGTATGCTATGAGTTTGCATGTCATGTTGCATATGTAGACCTCAGAAGACAACTTGTGGGAATGCTGTATTCATACCATTTCCCCCTCCTGGAATGCTGTATTCACACCATTTCTGCCTACTAGAGTGCTGTGTTCACATATTTCTGCCTTCTGGAGTGTTGTATTCACACCATTTCCCCTTCTTGAGTGCTATATTCACACCATTTCGTCCTCCTGGGCTGCTGGATTCACACCATTTCCCCCCACTGGAGTACCTTATTCGCACAATTTCTGCCTTCTGGAGTGCTTTATTCACACTGTTTCCCCCTGCTGGAGTGCTGTATTCACACCATTTTCCCTTCCTGGAGTGCTGGATTCACTCGATTTCGCCCTCCTGGACTGCTGGATTCACACGGTTCCCCTCCAGGAACATTGTATTCACACCATTTCCCCCTCCTGGAGTGCTGTGTTCACACCATTTCCCCCTCCTGGAGTGCTGTGTTCACACCATTTCCCCCTCCTAGACTGCTGGATTCACACCATTTCCCCCTGCTGGAGAGCTGTTTTTACATCATTGGCTCCCTTCAACCCCTCCCATTCTCCCCCTTCGCAAATTCATAAAGAAGCTACGTTCTGAAGCACAGACTTTTACAGAAATCTACAACTGGTCGTAATATACAGAACACTGATCATAGTGTGCCCTACACCAGCTGATACTTCTACAACACACCCCTACACTGAAGGCTCTGGGACCATCTTTGAAGGAGAGGTAGAAAGACTGTAGAAGCCAGAGGACCAGGATATCTGCTGCAAGACAGTATCTCCTGTGAGTGACAGGGAAGCTGTGCTGTAGTGGGGGCTGCGGGCTGTGTTCCTGCCACCCCAGCTCCTGGTTGCCTGGCTAGCTTATGCCCCAAAATAACAATACACAAACTGTATTCATATAAACACTGCTTGGCCTATTAACTCTAGCCCTTACAGGCTAATTCTCATATCCTGATCAACCCATCTCTAATAATCTGTGTAGCATCAGTCTTACCGGTAAAGATTCAGCATGTCTGACCTGGCGGCTTGCTTCATTGTGTCTGCTCTGGGGAGGAGCGGCATCGCATCTGAGCTCACTTCCTCCTCCTCCCAGCATTCTATTCTGTCTACTCCACCCACCTAAGGGATGGCCTATCAAATGGGCCAAGGCAGTTTGTTTATTGACAAATGACCTTCCTCCATCACTGTGCCCATGGAATCTCAACAATATGGTCACCTAAACAAAATCAAGAACGGGAAAATGAATATGCCAATGTCAACGGGGAAAATCAAGGCCCCGCTCCTGGATGAAGAACCCAAGAAATGAATAATGGCTGAGAGAGATAATCAGTCTGCTCCAGGGGTGAGGCCCTCATAGGTGATTTAGGCCTAAGCAATCAACCTTAAACATATATATGAGCAACATTAAATAAACTCCCCTGGTCATATTTATAAATGTGTGTTCGGGAATGTGAGTTTGTGTGTGTGTGTGTGTGTGTGTGTGTGTGTGTGTAACAGCATTGATTCAAGAAAACGAGGTCATGATTGGGTTTTTTTAACCTTCATATTAGTGTAAGTTAAGTTGCATATGTGTTCAGTAAGAGGAATGTTTCAGTTGAATATAATGTACAGAACTTGTCACAGTTCTTTTTCCAGCCTAACACATTATTAGATTTGTGGAGGTATCTGAACAACATGTGACATCCTAGTCAAGGGAAATGCATTTCTGGAGAAGAAGCCTAGAAGAAGAGGCATAGCAGATACTATGCCAAGTTGGGCAAAGTTGGAGGGAAAGGGGTTGTGTGTTTGTTTCTCAGAATTTTGTGCATTGTACAATGAATATGCCTATAACCTACTGATATATCAGAGATATTTTTACATAATAATAGAACTAAAAACTCAGGGCCTTCTTTATGATGTAACTGACTAAAACAAGAGTACCACAAAGAAAGAGTCAGCCCAGAGGCCCTGCTCAGAACCGCAGAAGACCAGCTAAAGGTCCCCAGGGACCTCTTTCCCTCTCTCAGGGCTAAAGTTGACTCAGAGTCCCAATGGCCATTGTTATTTGTAAAGCAGAATTTTGGAAAACTACCCTTCCCCTTGGACTTAAGACTATGGAGATGAATCCTTATTCAGAAGTCTCATGTGGGCTAGAGAGGCTGATAACCAACTAAGACTCATAACCAAAATTTAAAGAGCTCAGTGCCCAGAAGTCCCTCACCTCTATCCCCTAGGACTAAGTCAAGGGAAGCCTACAGAAACTAAGTCCAACCGTGGCTTTTGTTCACTGTTGGAGAGGATGTTCTCTGGCATTCTCCACTAAGCAAACACATCTGGTTTCTGCTTTGGAATCCAGGTAAGGATAACTCTTATTTAAATTCATCTTCTCCCAAAACTGCCCACTCTGGGAACCCATGACAGTGATAATCATGAATGGAGATCAGATCTTTGTGTAAGAACGTTCTAGCTATCCACTGAGAAGAGAGACAACCTCCTTACCTCCCTCTGGTCTAAAACTGAACCCTGTAACTGTCCATTCTACCAACTAACTATCCTTTATCCCTCCTCCTTTTGGAGACAAGATATCTGTAATGTTCAGAAGTTGGGTGATGTAAGTTTGATGTGGCTTTATCCACATTCACTTCAAAGATTCTCGGGTCCCTGTGGACTCTCGTGTAAATCTGGAGAATGCAGTGAAAGCAGAGGGCATTGTCCTCACTTCCATTTTAGGGGCTTCCCCTGACAAGTGTCCGTGAAACTTTGAGCCACTTCTGCTTGGGCTACTAGCATACAAAGGGACAAGGACTTTCTATTCAGTAACAAATGCGCACCCCAAAAAATCAAATCACTTTGCTTCATCATTCTTAGAATGACTAAAATGAAATGGATCTTGGAAACCATTTGGTTTTCCAGATTGTTTTACATCTATTGGGGGTGGGTTGTGTGTGGCACTGTATGTATGTGGATTCAGAGGACAGCATGCAGGAGTCAGTGCTCTCCTTCCATCCTTCCACTCTGAGTTCCAGGGACAGAATTGAGACCATCAGCCTTGTGGCAAGCTCCTTTACTCACTAAGCCATCTGACTGCCCTCCTGAATTTTGTTTCGTTTTGTTTTGTTTTGTTTTGTTTTGTATCTCGAGACAAAGTTTCTCTGTAACTTTGGTGCCTGTCCTGGAACTATCTCTTGTATAAAAGATTGGCCTCATCTCACAGAGATCCATCTGCCTCTGCCTCCCAAAGGCTGGGATTAAAGATGTACACTACAACCACCTGGCTCCTACTGACAGTTTTAAATGAAAAATTCAAGTGACTTAGAAACTTATGAGGACAGAGAAAGGACTGGCACCATCATTGGATGTCGCAACACTTCTCCCAAAATTCAGACATCATTATAGTCTGTCATGCACATGTCCAGCCAAAATATTGACTGCTGATCCACTGTGCCAGGCAGTCAGTCCCGCAGGTTGAGCTTGACGCTCTTTGGAAGTAGAACATAAGACGTCTCAGAGTCCAGGGGTCTGTGCTCAGCTTCTTTCCCCTCTTTCTCCTTCTCTAATCCCGTTTCTCCTTCCCTCCTTTTCTAGTTCTCATCCTCCACATGCTGCCCACACACCTTCACTCTGCCTAGGAGGTCACTGCCCTGAGCTAGGATGTGCTGATGATCTAACACAGCAGAAATGTCACTGCCACGCAATCCCTCCTGAGTCAACCATTCCGGAGCTGCATAGCAGTGCTGGACAATCTTTTCGGTTCTCGTCCCTGATGGGATGCTGAATGCGCCATGGAAGTTAGAAATGTCACTGAATTTGTGCTTCTGGGACTGACCAGCAACCCTCGGACTCAGGGGCTGCTCTTTGCACTCTTCTTGGTGATTTACCTCTTGACCCTTACGGGGAACCTGCTGATACTGCTGGTGATTGGCTGGGATCCCCACCTTCATACCTCCATGTACTTCTTCCTGAGACACCTCTCCTTTATAGATGCTTTCTACTCCTCAATCATTGTGCCTAAGTTGCTGAGGAACCTTATTTCTGAGTGGAAGACTATTTCCTTCCTTGGGTGTTTTATTCAGATCGCCCTGGTCCTATTTTCTGGGGCCACTGAAGCCTGCCTCCTTTCTGCGATGGCCTATGACCGCTTCCAGGCTGTGTGTCACCCACTGATGTATGTGGTCACTATGAATGAAAGAGTGTGCTCTGGGCTGGTGATCATATCATGGGTCTTAGGAATCACTGTTAGCCTAGCTAACACCTTCCTGCTATCTCAAGAGCACTTCTGTGGCCCAAACCTCATCTGCAGCTTTGCCTGTGAGGTTCCCCCAGTGCTCTTGTTGGTCTGTTCTGACCCCCACACTACTGTCGTCTCCATCCTGACAACCATGGTGATCTTAGGTCTTGGTTCTCTTGTCCTACTGCTGGGATCCTACAGCCGTATCATCACGACAGCCCTGGGCATCAACTCAGCCAAGGGTCGAAGCAAGATCTTCTCTTCATGCTCTTCTCATTTCCTTGTGGTCACCATCTTCTACGGGTCGGGAGTATCCAGGTGTGTCACACAACAGTCCCTTATCATAAAGGACGGGTGTTTGTCCCCTAACCTCTCTTGGTCTACATGAGCATGCAGTGTGGCAGGAAAGAATTGTCCTTAAATTCCATCCTGGATTCCTCAGGATTGAGCCCCAGTCCAGTCTGCTGTGGACTAGCTGTTTGGTTTTGAAAGGCTCACCTGTGGCTGGGGTAAATTTACCTCCCTTTATCTCAGTTGTCTCATGTGCAATAAAGGACAATAAGATTTACCCTGCTGATTTCACAGAAATGTTAGGAAAGTAGATGATTAAAGTTAGTTAGATCAATACCTTTTCCTTAAAGCTTGTGTCTTTGTGTGTGTGTGTGAGTGTGTGAGTGTGTGTGTGTGTGTGTGTGTGTGTGTGTGTGTGTGAGAGAGAGAGAGAGAGAGAGAGAGAGAGAGAGAGAGAGAGAGAGAGAGAGAGATGGGATTCCCCTCTGTATGCTGTGAACATGTTTCATCACCATTGGCTAATAAAGAAGCTACTTTGGCCTATGGCGGGGCAGAATATAGCTAGGCAAGAAAACTAATCTGAATGCAGGGAGAAAGGATGGTGTCAGGCAGACACCATGTAGTTGCTAAAGGAGAAAGATGCCAGAAACCTACCTGTAAGTCACAGCCTCGTGACAATACACAAATTAATAGAAATGGGTTATTAAAGGTATAAGAACTAGCTAGGAGCCATGGGCAAACAGTGTTGTAATTAATATAGTTTTTGTGTGATTATTCAGGTCTGCATTGCCAGGAAACAAAAGTGCAGTCTCCATTTATGTGTGTGTATATGTGTCTGTGTTTCTGTATTTGTATGTATGTGTGTGTGTCTGTGTGTTTGTGTGTGTGTGTGTACAGGTGCTGTAGAGGCCACACAAGGGCGCTGGATCCTCTGGAGCTAGAGGTACATGTGGTCACAAGCTGTCTGCCATGCATGCTGTGAACTAAACTACAGTCCTCTATTAAAGCAGCAACATTCTTAGCCCCTGAGCCATCTTCCCGGCACCTAAATAACTCCGTAAATCAAATCAAGCAGAGTCCATAAGGAACATTCTGGATATGTTGCATTTGTACCAGTGAACACAATGCCATTGATAAAGTAATAATGTTTCTTTGGGAAATAACCCTGTGGATACTTAAGATATGCCCAATAATTTAATCTTAATATTTTAAAATCATGTGTGCTGCTGAACCCATTTCTATCTCTCACTTTATTCACTAATTTTGGCTCCTTTTCTAGCCAAAGAAAAATAATACTAAAAAAATTGTTCCACCAAAATAATGTGTAGTGCCGACTGGTGGTGGCAAACACCTTTATTCTCAGCACTCAGATACAGAGGCAAGTGGATATCTGTGAGTTTAAGGCCAACCTGGTCTACAGAGCAAGTTACAGGACAGACTCCAAAGCTACACAGAGAAATCCTGACTCAAAAACAAAAACAAAACAAAACAAAAATAATGTGTTGGATCTGGAGAGACTGCTTAGTGGTTAGGATTACTTGCTACTCTTGCAAAGGATCAGGTTCAGTTCTCAGAACTACATGAAGGCTTACAAGCTTACAACCATCCATTATTCCAGTTCCAGGGGACCAGACACCCTCTTCTGACCTCCATGAGGACCATCCATGTATATGGTACACATCCACACATGCATGCAAACATTCACACACATTTACCAATTATTAATAATGATTATTAATAATTTGATATAGTTGTGAGATTAGTCCTCAGAGCCATACGTGTGGGAAGCAATGGCAGTATTGTGAACTAGACACATGGTTTTGCAAAAAAATAATCATCTCTAAATAAGAGCTTAGTGTGTCTGAATTGTTGTCAGTATAGAGAAAGGGTAATGATACTATCAAGATGCTCTCTGAAGAGAGGGAGATGCTATGGAAATGCATTAGCCCTGTCCTAACCTCAACCCCTAACCTCAACATAGAACTCATTTTCATGGGGGAGTTCCTTTCTGTGAGTTCACTCGTGCTTGGAAGCATTGGAAGACAGAAATGATTGACTTCCCAATGATCAGTCATTTCTAGAAGCTCTCAAGGCGACAGTCCACTTGACCCTGAGGTGCCTTGTGCACTCGGCAAGAGTGGATGGCCCATGGCTGCCAACAGTATTGCCAACCTCATCCTGAGTTCACTTTGCTCCTTTGTGTAATTCCTCCCAAGGTACATGACTCCAGCATCCGGCTCAACCCTGGAGTTAGTGCTGTCTTTGCAGTACAGTGTGGTGACCCCGCTGCTAAACCCCCTCATCTACAGCCTGAGAAACAAAGACGTGAAGGCAGCTCTGAGGAGGATGCTGACCAGGAGGTCCAGGCTGACCTTGTAGCCCAGGTACTCCCGCTCCATCGGGAGAGGGAGGGGAATTGTAGAGTGAAGATGGTACAGAAGCCATCTTACCACTCCCCCATCTCTACGTTGCCACAACAAAGGAAATTCTCAACCCCCATTGCCCTGCCCCTAGTCACGATATTAGGAAACTTCCAGAACAGAGCAAGTAATTCCCCACTAATCCAAGAGACCCACTTAGTGCATTAGAAAATCTTCAGAGCTCCACTAGCCACTTCTACAATTCTTGGTTTCCCCTTCCCTGGTTTTTTATTTTGTCTGTGCTCAGAGTATGAATGCACACATCAGAACACTGGTGACGATAATGCCACACTCCAGGACAGTAGCATCTTGGCTGGAAAAGACGCAACACCCACCCATCTGTTTCCATCCCAAGGGATCCTTTGAAAGATCTAAATCTCCACAATAATTAAAACAGAGACAAATTACATGTGTCTCTGGAGTCCTGTCTTCATGCATAAAAGCACTGCCCAGAGTAGAGCTCACCAAATCCACAGTAGTTACTTGTGGATGAAGTGGTGACTGCTGAAGATGCCTTCTCTTGCAGGCTCCTAGAAGATAGGAAGGGTGACGGTCAACACCTAATTGTAAGTGTCCTAAGTGCAGAACTTATATCAGTGGCTTCTGTGTCCCCATGGTCTAGTACATCCTGTTACTTAATAGTTACAGTAAATGAGTGACAGGCATTGACAAATGTAGGGGGAAGGGGACAAAGAGAATGTGCGAACAGGGGCATTGCCTTCACAAGATGTGTGTCAGAGGAAATGTCCGAGAAGAGAAACTGGAAGAGGAGACAACGGGGCTCCGTGTTGTTGAGCACTGGCCTGAGTCCTTACTGTGAGCTCAGTGAACAGTCCGCAGCAGGTATCCCTCCAAGCCTTGCCACCTCCCACCTAAGCTGAGCTGCTTCCGGTTCAGGTCCTTGTTCCAGACATAAAGGAAAGAGAAGTTGGAGAAAGCAGCACAAAAGCCCACCGCCATCCTCGTGCACACTCGCTCACAAGAAGCCATTCCAGACAGAGCCATCATTCCCTATCCTGCTTCCTCTCAGATGCCCAGAGGTCTGTCTGCCTTTGTCAAGCTTCCATCTTCCACCAGGGGATAGAGTGTAGCTCGGTGGTAGAATACGTGCAAGGAAAGAAAAGGAAGCAGCACTATCATCGTTCCATGGGCATAAACATGTCACCCTGTGAGGTGAGGGCACAGAAATTCATCGCAGTGATCATCTCACCATACATGCATAGACCAAGGTCCATCTGTAACCTATGTATCTTCATTTGGAAGAAGGAGGAGGAGAGGAAGGGCTGGCAGCAGCCTCTGTCTGTCAGGTGGGACAATCAGGCTTGACTGAATCACTAGGGTGACGTTTATTATCATAAGAGAGTTCATAATTTTGTGAATGCCACATTAATTATTGAATAAAGTAGACACATAAGCTGTGGGGGAGAGAACAGACTAGGAGCAAGAGCTTGCCTAAGAGCTACAAATGCTGACCTCAAATGCCCTCAACGTGTACAAAAGAACTTTATCAGTTTGCTTTACTGAATGGATTATTTTTCCACTTGCCACACGAAAAGTGAGCTAAGGGAAAGTACATTTTAAGAACTGCTCTAAAGCACTGGGCATAATAGGGATATACATGTGTTTGCATGCTAACCTCCGTAGCAATAAATGACTGCTCGGACCCTGATCTTGCTCCTCCAACCATCCTGCTAAAAAGGTCTCTATTTGTAATTTGTTATTACAGCCTATTGAAGATCACAACCTCATTTATGGTGTCCTGATGTCCATAGGATCAGTGCTGTGGTTTGAATGTTGAATATCCCCTGTAGTGGTCTGTAAGAGAATGGGTCCCTCAGGTTCATGTGTTTGATTACTTGGTTTCCAGTTGGTGGAACTACTTGGTTAGGATTAAGAGGTGTGGTCTTGTTGGAGGAAGTATGTCACTGGAAGTAGGCTTTGAGGTTTCAAAAGCCTATATCATTTCCAGTTAGTTCTCTCTCTGCCTCTCTCTGCCTCCTGCATGTCTCTCAGGATGTGATATCTCAGCTACTACTCCAGCACCATGTCTGCCTGCCTCCTGCCATGCCCCCCACCAAGATGTTCAGGGCCTCTAACCCTCTATAACCACGAACCCCAAATTAAATGCTGTCTTCTCTAAGTCGCCTTATTCATGGTGTCTTATCACAGAAAAGAAAAATAACTAAAACTTTCTCCAAAGATCCATGTATAAATATTTACCCTCCCCTGCCTCCAGAGCAACAGTATTGGAAGGTGCTGTGGACTTTTAAAGGGAGACTCACAGACCAAGTCCTATAACGAGCAGGGAAGTGTGTACGTGGTCCCACCTGTAACCAAGAAGCTACCTGTCAGAGAGCAGAGTAGTGGGCACGTGGTCCCACCTATAACCGAGAAGCTATTACCAATTGATAGCTTCTGATAGATGGAAAAACAGTTTTATTCTATCTCAATCGAGTGTCACTGGGTATATCGAAAGGATAGGCCTCATTCTCAGAAGTAGATGGCCAAGGCCAGTCAGACCCCATGTTTTTTTGTGTGTTTTGAGTTTTGTTTGTTACGAGAGAGAGAAAGAACATGAAGTTAGATGGGTAGGGAGGTGGAGGAGAGTTTGGGACGATTGGGGAAAGAGAAGGAATATGATCAAAATATATTGTATGAAATTCTCAAAAAAATAAAGATATTCAAGTAAATGAAAGGTAGAGCTTCATGGGAATTCCTTAGGTCACAGAGGCTGCCCTAGAGCAAGGTTGTCGGGTCCCATCTCTCCTGTCTCCCCTGCCCCATTCCTCAGCTGAAGGATCACCATCTGGTCCCCTGTGCAGCCCTGCAGTGTGCACTGCCACCAACCATCCTCACCAGAAGCAACACCAGTGGGAGCCTCAAATCTTGGACTCTGAATCTCCAAGATTATGAAGATAATAAATTTGTTTCTTGGTAAGAGCAACCATCTCAAGCATTCCGTAGTGATAATGCAAAGGTGTCTGACACAGCCAGAACTGTGGCGCTGATTGGCACAGCCCAGCATCAGTGGCACAGACCTGTGTTGGTGGCACAGCCCAGAATCGGTGGCACAGCCCAGCATCAGTCTTAAGACTATGCAGGAAGGGGCTGGAGAGATGTCTCAGCAGTTAAGAACACTGGCTACTCTTCCAGAGAACCTGGGTTCAATTCCCAACACCCACATGGCAGCTCACAACTGCCTGTAATGCCAATTACAGGGCTTCTGACACAGACACATATGCAGAAATACACCAATGCACATAAAATAAAATATAAATAAACCATTAAAAAATAAAAGAATATGCAGGGCATATTCCTAGTCTCTCTTTCTTTCTCTCACCATTCTTTTGTGTGTGGGGGGGTCAGTCCAGACAGGGTTTCTCTGTGTAACTTGGAGCCTGTCCTGGAACTCGCTCTGTAGACCAGGCTGGCCTTGAATTCTTGCAGATCCACCTGCCTCTGCCTCCTGAGTGCTGGGATTAAAGTTACATGCGCCACCACTGCCTGGCCCCTTTGGTTGTTTTCTAAGTATAGACTTAAAAACACTTTTCATTGTGCTAAAAACAAGTTTAATCTATATATACCCAGTCTTCTGGACAGAGGAAAGTGTGTTCATGCTTTTTTTTTTTTTTGCTTTAATTTAGGACTTTCAGTGTATACTTGTTTGCATTAGATTTTTTTATTGATTTTTATTGAGCTCTACATTTTTCTCTGCTCCCCTCCCTGCCTATACCCTCCCCCCTTTAGCCCTCCCCCAAGGTCCCCATGCTCCCAATTTACTCAGATCTTGTCTTTTTCTACTTCCCATGTAGATTAGATCTATGTAAGTCTCTCTTAGTGTCCTCATTGTTGTCTAAGTTCTCTGGGATTGTGTTTGTAGGCTGGTTTTCTTTGCTTTATGTTTAAAAACCACCTATGAGTGAGTACATGTGATAATTGTCATTCTGGATCTGGGTTACCTCACTCAAAATAATGTTTTTTAGCTCCATCCATTTTCCTGCAAAATTCAAGATGTTGTTATTTTTTCTGCTGTGTGGTAGCACATTTTCCTTATCAATTCTTGGATCAAGGGCCATTTAGATTGTTTCCAGGTTCTGGCTATGACAAACAATGACATGTGTTTATGGCTTTTAACCAGAATCATTTTTGGGTCCCCTGTGATTCAAAGGCACGACTCTACTTCCTTTTCTACAATGTGGATTAAAGTGTGGACTACAAACAATGGGAATGCTAATATGTCTAAATCATTTCATCTTGTAAACTCAGAAAATTCTGGTAAGCTCCAGCTTCGAAGAGGTCATCAAATGGACTCCAGAGAAATGCTGTCAATCAACAGCCTAAGTTTCCCTACCTACTGCCTGTTCCTAGGAGTGGGATCTCCCCCACCTTTCCCCAGTCTTGGGACTCCCACCCCCCTCAACTACAAGAACCTAAGAAAAAATCTCCTCCTAAAACTTCTTAACTTTATATTCTGCCAACATCCTGAAAGGTTCCTGCATCCTGGGCAGCTTCAGAGTGGCGACCCCCAAGTGGTCCAGTCTCACAGGTTGCTTCAACTAGACCTGCAATTTCCTAGCACCAAACGGTCCCACAGCCTGGACAGTGAGTGAAACAGCCAGCTATCCCAGGACTCTCCCAGGTCCTCATAGATGCCAAGCCCCCAGACAACAGGAAGCAGTCTAGAAAACATGGTGCCCCACCCATTCCCACCTCACCAGCTACCCCTATCTATTTCCTCATCTTTTTATAATAAACAAAAGGGAGGAGCTGTGGCTTCCTGCTGCAGCCCGCCTCTGCCGCTCTGACAGTTACATCATCACCTGTCGCCAGATGCCTTCCACCTTCAGCTGTGCAACCTGAGCAGCCTTTAAAGGTGCCCACCAGAGCAGGGCGGGGGTGGTAGCACACACCTTTAATCTTTGCACTTGGAAGGCAGGGGCAGGGGGATCTCTGTGAGTTCAAGGCCAGCCTGGTCTACAGAGCTAATTTCAGGATAGGCTACAAAGCTACAGAGAAACCCTGTCTTGGAAAACATAGATAGATAGATAGATAGATAGATAGATAGATAGATAGATAGATAGATAGATAGATAGATAGATAGATGATAGATAGATAGATAGATAGATAGATAGATAGATAGATAGATAGATAGATAGATAGATGATAGAGTAAAAATAAGATGAAAGTGCCCTCCAGACCCAGCTCGTTCTCTTGCCTCATGCTCTTCTCTTCAATCTCTTGCTTCTCTTCTTCAGCTTATCTCTTCCCTGTTCTCTGTCTGTCTGTCTCTCTCTCTCTCACACATCCCCACTTTGACATGCCCTTTCACTCTCTCCCTGCCCCCACCAATAGATCTCCTGCACGAACTCTATTGCACGTGGTGTGTTTGTTTAGCGACATACTTTGGCAGGGGCCAAAAAGTACACACTTCGCCTTTCCTTTATTTTAATCGTTATACTGGTGACAGGCACATCAGGCCAGGCCCTTTATTTAGAACAGAAGAGGACTCTCTTGCTTTGGTGAAAATGCCATCAAGCTCCTCACCATCACTGAACAAGGGTCTGCAGTCCATTGCTCCAGTCACACACCCTTTGACAAAAGTCCTTAAGAGTCCCGTGGTGTCACTGCAGGGTGCAGGGCTCAGAGACAGGTCATTCTCATGGTAATAGAAAGAGCCGAACTGAGGCAGCCTTAGGGAAGAGGTGTTCCAGAACACGTGACAGGAGCAGCAAGGACATAAGGAGCTCACAGCTTGCAGCTCCACTGTTCCAGCTTCTCAGAGCACATAGGCTTGTGAGCCAACCTGTTCATGGGAAAACAGACAAAATGGGTTGGATAACTGGGACTTCCTTTTTAACTTTCTATGTCCAATAATGGGTTCCATTATGACATTGATTCCATTATGATATTTTCATACATGTATATCATTGTACTTTGCTCAATTACCAAACACTTGTGTGGACACATGCACACACACACATACACACACACCACACTTTCTCCCCTCTTACTGGCAGGTTCTTAGCATAAAGTTAAATTTAGCTTCTTCCTCAGGGTGAGGTGAAAGATGCAGACAAGAAATAGACATTCTGGGGCTGGAGAGATAGCTCAGAGGTTAAGAGCATTCCCTGCTCTGCCAAAGGTCCTGAGTTCAATTCCCAGCAACCGCATGGTGGCTCACACCCATCTGTAATGGGGTCTGGTGCCCTCTTCTGGCCTTCAGGCATACACACAGACAGAATATTGTATACATAATAAATACATAATATATATATAAGAAAAAAGAAATAGACATTCTGAGATACATGGAAAGGGCTTCTAAAAGGAATAGAGCTTATTAAAATAATAATAATAACAATAAATAAAATCCAGAAAAGTGCAGATCCAGAAAAGATGTGTAATGATACCAAGGGCTTGCTTTAAGGCTAAGAACCGGGCTGGGGAAGGGAGACCTGGACATCAGCCTTCCAATAGGGAACTTCAAACCAGGAAACTTGTCATACAGGAATGACACAGAGGAGCATTTTAAAAAAATGGACCCTTGGATGAGCTTTGTTTTGGAGAATCTACCCAAGATTAAATGATCAGGGGACACAAGCAGAGGAGAGTGCATTGCTCTCAGGAGACAGAAGACATAATTTACCAGTAGTCGATTCCTTTGATGGCCAGAATCTTCTTAGCACACATTTTGTCATTGGTAAGGTCATCATCCAGTAAGTCTAGCAGAGGGCAGGAAGAAATAAGACAGCTAAGAAGCACAGCTCAGAATGGGGAGGAGTTCCTCTAATCCTTGGGTTCAGGGGTCCTGTTCTGAGCTGAAGGTTTGGTCTAGTGACTTTCAATATGAAAAGGCCAATCTAGTAATGCCTCTGCTAGGTAGGGGTTTCCTTCCATTCCCTGGGATGCCTCTGAAGTCATCAGCTTCATCATACCCTGGAAATGCAGACTTTAAGACTCACCAACTGATTACCACTCCCTGAACTTTCTGATGGGGTGGGGGATTCTGGGCATGTGGAGATCATGACCAGGGACCAGTTTATTACTAAGCATCATCACTTCAAGTCACACAGTTCTTAGAGCAGTGACTTCTGAGATGTGCTGGGTACCAAACAGTAGATGGCCTCTAAGGAAAACAGAAGAGCAGGGTAGGTGAAGGAGGTTACTCACCGTCGCAGGAAATGTCACAGATATTCTCAGACTCGGGGACCTCGCTACTCTTGCACCAATGTTTGTTGCTGATCTGGAAGAGTCCGTACTCTGTGCCGCCCTTGTTGTTGACCTTTGCTTGTGTGTCATAACCGCTGCTGTGAAATATAACGCAGGTCCCTGAGGGAGAGAGAAGAAAGATGGTTCACAAAGATTTGCAGTAGCAGCGTAATTGAGGGACTAGATTCCCAGCAGAAAAGAAAGACTTCACAGCCAGTCTCCGAAAGGAGTCAAGTACAAAGCATCTTAATGAAGTGAGAACCTTCAGACAAAGGGAGAAAGGAATGACAGGAAAATATCCTGAATAAAAGAGAACCGGAACAGAGGGAGAAGAGCGAGAAGACGACAAGGAGATGACTGAGTGAAAGCAGAGGAGACGGGAAGAGGATGGCGCTGAGGAGAGAGAGGCGAGGACCCGGATGAAGCCAAAGGGAGAGTAATGAGCTCACATTCGAGCGCAGAGATGCCTTCGTAGCCGTCCATGTCTTCCACGGCCCGGTACACCTCACACTTTGTAAGCTGTGTGGCCTGAATGGCAGGGAACAAGATACACACTAGGAACAAAGGAACAAAACGCATCATTTTGGCTGCTCCCGGATCCTGAAAGGCAGACGCTACTCAGCTGCACCTGCTTTTATTTATGACGACAACCTCTCGATCCCTGGCACCTGGAAGATGGTGAAGAGGAGGTGTGTATGCCAGAGTGGAAATGCCGAGCCTGCCAGCTTCCTTCCACCATGTCGCCCTCGTTTTCCTCCCCCTCTTCCTCTATCTAGTCAATACCGAGCATTGTTCTCTGCCCATACCGTTCCACACATGGTCCTGCTTCTCACTCAGCTTTGGAAACCTTTCCTTTCTTCCAGGGTCAGTTCTAGGAAGCAGCATGTCCCTGACCTACTTAAGAAGAAAGAGGTTTCAGAGACACCACAAGAGAGACAACTGGAAAACAGTCGAGGTTCACAGCCACCTCCATTCTTACCCCTACACACACAAACTGTGGAAAGGGAGTTATCACATCCTAGGATCAAAGTTGGCATTTTTCTGGTCACCTAGCCATGAAGGAAATCCAGGAAGAACCCCTTGACATTGTGGCTCACAGCTGAGGGCCTCAGAAAAAGGGGTGCAGCATAGCGACAGAGAACATGAAAATCTAATACAACTTGGATCCTACGACTTCTTATGAAGGAAGGCAGATAATTTGAAAAGTTTGTATAAAAATATCTAGCTATCCTATGAGCCATTGCCACGCTCCCCAACCCCAATCACCTCTCCCATAAGAAACTAGATGCTGGGGCTGGAGAGATGGCTCAGTGGTTAAGAGCATTGCCTGCTCTTCCAAAGGTTCTGAGTTCAATTCCCAGCAACCACATGGTGGCTCACAACCATCTGTAATGAGGTCTGGTGCCCTCTTCTGGCCTACAGACATACACACAGACAGAATATTGTATACATTATAAATAAATAAATAAATATTTAAAAAAGAAAAAAGAAACTAGATGCTGCGTTGGCATTAATTAAGACATTGGGTCGAACCAAGTCTAATTTCATAATAACATTGTTCTTGTGAAGTAGCTTATTCATAACCCCAGAGTGGGCCACAGACAGTTGGAAAAGGGTGGTCCAAGTCATGGAGGATATTTTTGAGTCCTCAGTCAGCTACGAAGTCTGCCCTGAGCAGGTAAGGCCCAGGCACTAGTTCTAAGTGATTCCTGTAACTTGCTGGCATCAAACACTACACTCATGATATCGGTAATAGTTGACCGACTTCAAGCCTGTGCTAATCCTTAGATTGGATTTATAGATAGGAAAAATCTATAAAACTGATTTCTTACATATCCTGAGGTTTCCCTCCTAAGACTTAAAACTGAAAGTTTTCCAATTTGTTATTATCTGTAAGTCTTCAGGTCAAAGAAACTCTTGTCAGTTTAAACCCATCTCCTCTATTCTGGGTAACCAGTGTATAACACAGCGTGAATGGAGCCAGGCTGTGGTGGCACACATTTGATCCCAGTACTCGGGAGGCAGAGGCAGGTGGATCTCTGAGTTTGCAGCTAGCCTGTCTACATAGTTACAGGGTAGCCAAGGCTATACCAAAAAAATGTCTCTGAGAGAGAGAGAGAGAGAGAGAGAGAGAGAGAGAGAGAGAGAGAAGAAGGAGAAGGAGAAGGAGAAGGAGAAGGAGAAGGAGAAGAGAAGAAGAAGAAGAAGAAGAAGAAGAAGAAGAAGAAGAAGAAGAAGAAGAAGAAGAAGAAGAAGAAGAAGAAGAAGAAGAAGAAGAAGAAGAAGGAAAAAAGGAAAAAAGGAAGCATGACGTGAATAAAGTTGTGTAGAGGATCTGGGAAATCAAGATGAGCAGAAACTCCTGGATGGAGAGGGGCACATGCTCAGAAACACAGCCCCTGCTGCCAGAAGTACTGGAAGAACAGGTAACAAGAATGGGAATTCCGTCCCCGTGAGCAAGTCTCCTGGAGAATGTGAGCAAGCGTGGGGGACAACCTTGAACCACACAGGAATAGGACACAGAAGAGTTAGACCTGGTGACATCTTCCAAATAGTGGTGTCTGTATAAAATGCCTCTGGCCCTGGGCTATGGACTAAGTATTTATAACGGAGTGAAATGGTAGCCCAGAGTCTTAGGGACCACAGGGGCTCTGCACTTTCAGACACTTTCACCTGCCTGTTACACGATTACATCTCTGCCATTCCTGGCAAGCAATAAAAATCAATATGAGGTCCAGGAATCACAGCTAACTGTGCCCCGGGCAAGAGAAACCATCATTTCCCTAGAAATGTTTGTAAAAGTGGGACAAATAATGGGAACAATTGTAGACATTCAGAGGGAGACGTCGGTTCCTGGAGGGGGAACAAGAGACAACAATCACAGCCCTGAATGAGGAAGAAATGGAAAGACGTAAGAATGGCCAGCCAGTAAGGAGGGCTCCTGCCCAAATCTCCTTTCCGAGGGGGGATGGGGGAGTTAGTGAGCAACCTTCACACAGAGGTTGCGATCTGAGTCAGAGAGCGAAAAGGTATTTATCACACACTTTTCTGGATTTCTTCAAAGATATCCTAGAAATGCTTGCTCATTCTATCAGAAAAAGTTAGTGTTTCTAAAACCAGTAACCACCTTTCGTGGACTTCTGGGAACCAAGTCCAGCTTCTGCTCCATTCTTTGCCCTCTGACACAGTGGTCTGAAAGGAAATGGTACTAAATTGAGAGCTGGGGTTGCCATTTAGAGCGAACACCTGAAAGCCAGAGGAAAATTATCACTGCTTCTTACAGTTAATATTCCCATTATGTTCCACTTTATTTCATATTTCAGGAAAATTATACTGAAGAGTCCAAGAAAGAGCAGGTCTCCCAGGATGTCAGCTAAACACAGCATAACAAGATGCAGTAAAACTAGACACACACCTTATGTCAAGGCTAGAAGAGGCAATCCAGTAGGAAAGGGTCCCAAGAGCAGGCAAGAGTCAGAGACATCCCCATTCCCACTCTTAAGACTAGTTGAAAGACATTTTTCCCCTAGCTACCTAACTCTCTTCATAAAGGACAATATTATATTTGGGGGCCTCATCCCAGGCCCTGGCACCCATCTTTGGAATGGAGCAGGAAGCTCCTTTTCAAGCCCCTCCCCTGGGAGTTGCCTTGGTCTGGACTCCACCTACGGGAAAGCCCACCAAGCAGTGACTTCTCCCCAGGGAGGGTCAGGACCACTCCCACAGGCTACTTAGGCTGCCCCCCAGAAAATGTCTCTGGGTTTCGCGTGGTCTCCCCCTCTCTCTCTTCCCTTCACCATGCTTTCCTGGTGCCATCTGGGAGTGCTGCAGTAAACATGGGCATCTTTTATTCGGTCTAATTTCCTTCTGATTGGAATCATTTTTGTCGGTGGAGAGGCTCATCCTAAGAAATATTCCCAGCAGACAGGATCATCAATCATTCCACACCAATCCTTTATTTTTATTTCATGTCTTCCAACCCTGTTCTGAATCTAGGCGATAGTTCACATGGCCTTCTGAAAGCACATTTTGTGACCAGAGCATCTTCCAGAGCTTATCAGGAAGTTTACTACTCACAGTGACACGTGTGAGGGTGCCATATTGAGACTGCTGATGATAGAGACCATTGTTCCATTACAGGTACTTTAGACGTTCTTCCAGGATGAAATGTTGGCCATCAACCTGCAGAAGACAAGTCAATTTGCAGTCTATGTGATTCTGCTTCTCTGTGTCTGCCCTACCATGCTCTTATCAGGAGGTAGCCAACATCTGAAGAGAGTTTCCATGAACTGACTTTTTCCTGGGCAACCCATCATGGCCTTGGTTGTTTCCTTGGTATCTTCTATTTCCCTGTCTCTGTTATCTAACAAGGAAACTCATGCCAGAGATGTCTGGCTTGGATTCTGGCTCCACCACTTTCTAACTGCGTGATTCTGGAAAGTGACTTTGACCTCTTACATGTAGCTTCCTGATGTATATAATACGTCACCTCCTTGGGGTCTGATGGAACCTCTATTAGACAGTTCTGTAAAGACCTCTGAACATCTAGTGCAAAAGAAAGATTCAGCAAAGCATATTTTTAGCGCCATTATTTTGCTCTGTTTTTATACTCCCTCTCTCCCCTCCTGAGACTTTTTTTTTTCTATTTTTGGGTTTTTTTTGAGACAGGGTTTCTCTGTAGCTTTGGAGCCTGTCCTGGAACTAGCTCTTGTAGACCAGGCTGGCCTCGAACTCACAGAGATCCACCTGCCTCTGCCTTCCAAGTGCTGGGATTAAAGGCATGCGCCACCACTGCCCGGCTCCTGAGACTTTTATCAATGAGTTGAGAAGAAGCTGACCAAATGAGGTCAAACCAGACACAATTGGGAAGTCTGCCTCTAAGAGCAAAGAGCTCTCAGAGAAAATTATGGCCCCGTTAATAAAGCATAGATGCTGTATTACTATAGCAGTAAATACCTATTCTACTAGATCTTGTGTGGTTTTATGCTCCGTGCCTATGGTCTTGGACGGAAAAAATGACTAGTATTTCAAGAGAATTCCATAAGTATTTATTGGATTAATTAGTGTTATGATAGATGTTTATACAAAAACAATTCAAGGCTTAAAAAACAACATAGAGATCCTTCACTTATCTGGATTTCTTCAAAGATATCCTAGAAATGCTTGCTCATTCTATCAGAAAAAGTTAGTGTTTCTAAAACCAGTAACCACCTTTCGTGGACTTCTGGGAACCAAGTCCAGCTTCTGCTCCATTCTTTGCCCTCTGACACAGTGGTCTGAAAGGAAATGGTACTAAATTGAGAGCTGGGGTTGCCATTTAGAGCGAACACCTGAAAGCCAGAGGAAAATTATCACTGCTTCTTACAGTTAATATTCCCATTATGTTCCACTTTATTTCATATTTCAGGAAAATTATACTGAAGAGTCCAAGAAAGAGCAGGTCTCCCAGGATGTCAGCTAAACACAGCATAACAAGATGCAGTAAAACTAGACACACACCTTATGTCAAGGCTAGAAGAGGCAATCCAGTAGGAAAGGGTCCCAAGAGCAGGCAAGAGTCAGAGACATCCCCATTCCCACTCTTAAGACTAGTTGAAAGACATTTTTCCCCTAGCTACCTAACTCTCTTCATAAAGGACAATATTATATTTGGGGGCCTCATCCCAGGCCCTGGCACCCATCTTTGGAATGGAGCAGGAAGCTCCTTTTCAAGCCCCTCCCCTGGGAGTTGCCTTGGTCTGGACTCCACCTACGGGAAAGCCCACCAAGCAGTGACTTCTCCCCAGGGAGGGTCAGGACCACTCCCACAGGCTACTTAGGCTGCCCCCCAGAAAATGTCTCTGGGTTTCGCGTGGTCTCCCCCTCTCTCTCTTCCCTTCACCATGCTTTCCTGGTGCCATCTGGGAGTGCTGCAGTAAACATGGGCATCTTTTATTCGGTCTAATTTCCTTCTGATTGGAATCATTTTTGTCGGTGGAGAGGCTCATCCTAAGAAATATTCCCAGCAGACAGGATCATCAATCATTCCACACCAATCCTTTATTTTTATTTCATGTCTTCCAACCCTGTTCTGAATCTAGGCGATAGTTCACATGGCCTTCTGAAAGCACATTTTGTGACCAGAGCATCTTCCAGAGCTTATCAGGAAGTTTACTACTCACAGTGACACGTGTGAGGGTGCCATATTGAGACTGCTGATGATAGAGACCATTGTTCCATTACAGGTACTTTAGACGTTCTTCCAGGATGAAATGTTGGCCATCAACCTGCAGAAGACAAGTCAATTTGCAGTCTATGTGATTCTGCTTCTCTGTGTCTGCCCTACCATGCTCTTATCAGGAGGTAGCCAACATCTGAAGAGAGTTTCCATGAACTGACTTTTTCCTGGGCAACCCATCATGGCCTTGGTTGTTTCCTTGGTATCTTCTATTTCCCTGTCTCTGTTATCTAACAAGGAAACTCATGCCAGAGATGTCTGGCTTGGATTCTGGCTCCACCACTTTCTAACTGCGTGATTCTGGAAAGTGACTTTGACCTCTTACATGTAGCTTCCTGATGTATATAATACGTCACCTCCTTGGGGTCTGATGGAACCTCTATTAGACAGTTCTGTAAAGACCTCTGAACATCTAGTGCAAAAGAAAGATTCAGCAAAGCATATTTTTAGCGCCATTATTTTGCTCTGTTTTTATACTCCCTCTCTCCCCTCCTGAGACTTTTTTTTTTCTATTTTTGGGTTTTTTTTGAGACAGGGTTTCTCTGTAGCTTTGGAGCCTGTCCTGGAACTAGCTCTTGTAGACCAGGCTGGCCTCGAACTCACAGAGATCCACCTGCCTCTGCCTTCCAAGTGCTGGGATTAAAGGCATGCGCCACCACTGCCCGGCTCCTGAGACTTTTATCAATGAGTTGAGAAGAAGCTGACCAAATGAGGTCAAACCAGACACAATTGGGAAGTCTGCCTCTAAGAGCAAAGAGCTCTCAGAGAAAATTATGGCCCCGTTAATAAAGCATAGATGCTGTATTACTATAGCAGTAAATACCTATTCTACTAGATCTTGTGTGGTTTTATGCTCCGTGCCTATGGTCTTGGACGGAAAAAATGACTAGTATTTCAAGAGAATTCCATAAGTATTTATTGGATTAATTAGTGTTATGATAGATGTTTATACAAAAACAATTCAAGGCTTAAAAAACAACATAGAGATCCTTCACTTATTCTTTGAACTCACACATAACATTTCAGAAAATGTACTAAAATTAAAACAAACTTTTAAGCACAAGTTGCCTATTTTTATCACTATTGCCATAAACTGTAAGCCAATAAACACTAACATTCCTTCCTCAAGAAAAGACACTGGCCTGTGTCTCCCTCAGGCTACTCACATAATCCAAGACCCACATCTCTGTATTTTATTCTTAGAGAAAAGAGACTCATTACTTCCGTCCTTGTCCCCTTTTTCCCATCCAGAGCTCTCTACCCTGCCCTTCTACCAAAATGAGACACTTGTACAAGGCTTCCAAGAAGAAACAACCTAGCTCCTGTTACAGACCTGCCGGCCCCGCCCCCTCCTGCTACAGACCTGCCGGCCCCGCCCCCTCCTGCTACAGACCTGCCGGCCCCGCCTCCTCCTGCTACAGACCTGCCAGCCCCTCCTCCTGCTACAGACCTGCCGGCCCCGCCTCCTCCTGCTACAGACTTGCCGGCCCCGCCCCCTCCTGCTACAGACCTGCCGGCCCCGCCTCCTCCTGCTACAGACCTGCCGGCCCCTCCTCCTCCTCCTAGAGACCTGCCGGCCCCGCCTCCTCCTGCTACAGACCTGCCGGCCCCGCCTCCACCTGCTACAGACCTGCCAGCCCCTCCTCCTGCTACAGACCTGCCGGCCCCGCCCCCTCCTGCTACAGACCTGCCGGCCCCGCCCCCACCTGCTACAGACCTGCCGGCCCCTCCTCCTCCTCCTAGAGACCTGCCGGCCCCGCCTCCTCCTGCTACAGACCTGCCGGCCCCGCCCCCTCCTGCTACAGACCTGCCGGCCCCGCCCCCTCCTGCTACAGACCTGCCGGCCCCGCCCCCTCCTGCTACAGACCTGCCGGCCCCGCCCCCTCCTGCTACAGACCTACCGGCCCCGCCTCCTGCTACAGACCTGCCGGCCCCGCCTCCTCCTGCTACAGACCTGCCGGCCCCGCCCCCTCCTGCTACAGACCTGCCGGCCCCGCCCCCTCCTGCTACAGACCTGCCGGCCCCTCCTCCTCCTCCTAGAGACCTGCCGGCCCCGCCCCCTCCTGCTACAGACCTGCCGGCCCCGCCCCCTCCTGCTACAGACCTGCCGGCCCCTCCTCCTCCTCCTCCTAGAGACCTGCCGGCCCCGCCTCCTCCTCCTAGAGACCTGCCGGCCCCGCCTCCTCCTGCTACAGACCTGCCGGCCCCGCCTCCTCCTGCTACAGACCTGCCGGCCCCACCTCCTCATACAGCAGGGACTCAGCTCTACAGTTCCCTATTCCTAGCTGTCATTTAGCTATGTGTTATTGATTCTGTGAAGAAACCTGACTTGCCTTTATGATAATCTATCAAATTAAACAGAACAAGTTATCTTCAGGATTATATAGCCATTTTCACCCACCCTCTTCCTTGATAAAAGACCAAAGCAGGACAACGTTTCTAACCCATGCCAGACTTAACGTTAACACAGCCCTTCTGGGCACAGTCAGCTGATCCATTCCAGTAGTGCAAGAACAGATCACAACACACGTCACACTTCCTCTTAAGGTTGATTCTGAGAATTGATTTGTCACCAGATAAGTTAATGTTTGCTCTCTGGGACATAAAGTACTTGATAAATGTCTACTTTAATTATAGCTTTTGAATTCATTTACAGTGTGTGTCTATGTGTGTGTGTGGTTGGGTGTGTGTGTGTGTGTGTAAATGCTCATGCCACAGCGCTAATGTGAAGGTTATAGAATAGCTTGAGGGAGTCCATTCTCTCCTTCTACCGTGTGGACTCTGGGGAATAATTCAGGTTGTCAGGCTTGGAGGCAGGTGTCTTTACCCACTGAGCCATTTTATAGAATTCGCCATCCTATGTCCGCCAGTCTTCCCTGAGCTCAGACACGGCTGGTTATTGCGTTCAGGTGAAACCAGCATGCAGTCCCTTGAGAGCTAATGCATCCCCTAGAACCAAAGCACAAAAGCAGCTGCTGCAGCTGGCACCAAGCTCCGCATCTTCTCCACACGGGAGGGATGCCGCCCTGCTCTATAAAGGGCAGCAATACCTGCAGCGGCGCATACAGAACAGAGACCTTGTTGGTCTTCCGTGAGCGCTCCAGGGCTGGATGAGAGAGAAGCAGGAAGCCCACAGAGTTGTCCGCTGGCAGAAGAGTTGAGTCCCGGGGTAAAGACAACCAAAAGAGCAGCCATTGGCCTCAGCCTGAAGAACAGGTCAGCCCCCACCTCTGACTATCTACTTCATCTGGGCTAACGATGGTCTCTGCCCACAGAAGCCCAGCTCCCTGGCCCAGCCTAGGCAGATGGACAAGGGAGATTGACATATATTTTCCTACGTGAGTCCAGTGGATATGGCCTCTCTTTGCCAACAAGCTTCGGGAGGCCAGAGATGGAAACTCTGCTCCCTCCACTCTGGTCCTGTGCCCTGCGTGTCGCCTTATTTTCATAATCAGAAGTAATTCTGTAGACAGCAGTGGTTGTTTCCTGGACAGGCAGGTACCACTGTACCCCGGGTCGTGTTATTCCAGGAGTGTGTACAGACTTAAACCTACCCCAGTCATCATAGAAGCACCTTGGTCCGCTGAGGGCAGCTTTTATTCTTCCTTTAGTTGAATATTTTTACATTCTTCACATACTCTTCACAGTCGGCAGCTGTCCCATCCTAAATCATGATAATCGGCAAATAGACCCAAACCACTGTTTGTAATTTTTTAATTTTTTACTCATGCGTGTGTCTGTATATATTTGCATGTATGTGTGTGCAAGTGTGTATGTATGTGTATGTGTGAGTATGTGTATGTATGTGTGTAGAGTGTGTGTGTGAGTGTGTATGTGTAAGTATTGTAAGTATGTGTGTATGAGAGTATGTGTGAGTATGTGTGAGTATGTATGTGTATGTGTGAGTATGTGTGTATGTGTGTGTATGTGTGAGTATGTGTGTATGTGAGTATGTGTATATATGTGTGTGTATGTGTGTGTGCAAGTCTGTGTGTATGTGTGAGTATGTGTGTATGTGAGTATGTGTCTGTATGTGTGTATATATGTGTAGAGTATGTGTGTGTGTACAGAGTGTGTATGTGTGTGTATGTATGTGTGTGTATGCATGCATACCAGAGGCACTGAATCCCTTGGAGCTGGAGTTGCAGCAATTGTAAGCCACCCTGACCCTAACTCTGCAAGAGCAGTTACACTTTCAACTGTTGAGCCATCTCTGCAGCCCAAATCCTAGTCACTTTACACCAGTGCTCCCATAGCCATTCTTACCTTCCTTATACATGTTCAAACTCATTGCTAAGGCTTACATGTAGTTTTTTTTTAATGTGCTCCTGTTCATTTTACTCTTTTTCCATGGTTCAAATTGCAAGATTCCTTTGAATTATTATTCTATTGCCTGCAATACTGGTTCTCCCTTTGTTTCATATTATCTGAACATTTATAAATCATGCATATTTAAAAGCCTCCTGAAGTCATTGATAAAATACGGGAAGGTTATAAGGTCTAGAACACCTTCTCCATTTTACATGAAGCTTTACGGAAATTAATATGTCCCTTTCTACAGCTTTCTCCTGATCTACTTCCTTACTAATAGTCTTGGTAAAGGACATCATGTAAGGTTTCCTATGGTCAGCATCACAGACCTCTTAGTGATTCTTTATGAGACAACTATTCTACAAAATATATATTTAAGAACTTCACCAGGAGATCTGGGTATAGTAATGCATGCCTTTAATCCCAGCACTCAGGAGGCAGGAGCAGGTGGATCTCTGTGAGTTTGAGATCACCCTGGTCTACAAAGCAAATTCCAGGACAGTCAGAGCTGTTACACAGAGAAACACTATCTTGAAAACATCCTTAACCTCAATCCCAGGGGGTTCTTTGTCCTCCTCTGTGCACTAGGCATGTGCAGGGCACACACACACACACACATGCTGTCAAAATAATCAGGTCCATAAAATAAGTATAAATATTTTTAAAACAGCAACATTAAAAATATAACAATATCACCAAGGCCCAACATCAAATTTACCAGAAGGCATTAGTAACTTTTTTATCTAAAGCATCAGTCCGGGGTATAGACCTGAGAGGTTTGGGATCAGTTGTCCAATTGGTCAGTTTTACTAGTTCCAACTCACTGGCAAATCAAGTGTCCTATGTCGGTCTCAATTCAATTCCCTGCCTGGGTCCTTTAGAAGCCACTACTACATAGAAGGTAAATGTGTTCAAATACATTGGAAAGTGCTCAGCATGCTCTGTCTCTTTACCACTATGTGACTGGACGTGTGTCTGCAGGATGTAAGCCAACAGCGCAAAACATAGGACCAAGGCAGGTGCACAAAAACCATGTGCTCTTAAAAAAAAAAAAAAAAAAAAAAAAAAAAACATGTGCTCTTGCTGCCGTCTGCAGATATGGAATGTCCTATTTTTAACTTCAAAACTGCTGCCTCTATATCAAGTTGGGTTTTCTAGTTCCCCCATCTCTCTCTCTCTATCTGTGTGTGTGTGTGTGTGTGTGTGTGTGTGTAGTGAGATTCCTTCTGCCCTTAGACTCCCGTTTAAATGCCTTTTTCTACCCAGCAAGGAGGCTTATGCATGTAACCCCAGCATTGAAAAGCTAAAACAAGAGAACCACCAGACCCAATGCCTGCCTGAACCACAGAATCAGTTCAGGGCCAGCCTGAGTTACAATATGATACTTTGTCTCAAAAAACTGCCTTTTCTCCCACTCAAGTGGTAATTGTCACAGATTAGGATTTTCCCGCAGTTTACCAGAATCTTACTTGACCATTTGCTCATTTACTTCTTCCTTCCACAGGTGCTTATCAGACATCCTCCTTGTATTTGGTGCTAGAGAGTTCTGCAATGAGAGAATCAGCCTACCCTAGGGTAGAAATTTCTAAAGAACTCATAGTTATATGAGATAAATGTGGCATTTGGACAGCGTGTGGAATAGAAAGGAAAGGAGTCAAGAACAGCAAAGACTCCAGATTCTCACATCTGACCAGAGCCTGAACACAGTTTGTCAACAGACATTTCCAGCATTACCGAACCACTTGTCCAGGAAAACAAATAACTTCCCAGGGGAGGAGGTTCTAGACTAACTCAGACCTATACGGAATCTCACAGAGTAAATGATACAGTGGTGTGTCTGGTTTCCCAAGTCATGTGTGTGTGTGTGTGTGTTTGCACACATGTGCGGGTGTGTGTGTTTGCACACGTGTGCAGGTGTGTATATGCAGGCATGCAGGCGTGTGCATGTGCAGGTTTTCGTGTGTGTGGTTGTCTGTGCATGTGTGTGCAGGTATGCATTGCACATGCATGTGGAAGTGGGAGACACATGTTGAGGATCTTCCTAGATCACTTTCATCTTTTGGGGGGCGGGCAGGGTCTCTCCCGGATCCTAGAGAGCTTTGATTTGGCTAGCATGGCTGGCCAGAAAGTCCCAGGGGTCCTCTCATCTCCCCCTCCCCGCACCCAGGATTACAGGTGTGCAACAATGCATGTCTTTCATGTGGCTGCTGGGAATCAGACTCAGAAGAGCAAGCTGACTAAGCTGCCTCCCCATCCCACCAATCTGGCCTTCTTAGAAAGAGAGAGTTTGGAATGTGTTGCTGCCCTGGGAATATGCATGACTTCAGAATAAGGCCACCTCTGCCATGCAGCATTCCTATTTTTATAGAAAAAGTCCACCTGGTGTGCCTCTCCTATTGGTACTCAGCCAGGATCACCAGGTACACAGTTCACTGATATGATGCTCTCTCATGTCTATGTGTCCAGCCCCCAAGAAAAAGTCTGGGGAAAACACTATAGAACAGTATGTTATGCAGGAGATTTGGAGCCGAGTAAATGGGCTCAAACAGTAAACCCGTCCTAGTGGTCTTGAGTAACTCACTGGGCATTGATTTCTCTTTAATTAACAGGAGACAATAAAGCCTTCTCCTACACTTGCTGTGATGTGTAAGCAGTAAGCCGAGCAGAGATGTGGCCCTAACAGAACATTGCTTACTACTGGAAGTCTTTCTCCCTTCCGAGGTCTCTCTTCCTCAGATCTCCATGAAGAAGTCATATGGTGACAAGGAGAACCAGACCACCTGGCTGATCCTGGTGGGCTTTGGCGAGCTGCAACACCTGGGCTTCCTCCCTTTCACTCTCTTCCTAGCCATCTATGTGGTGACAGTCAGTGGCAATCTCCTCATCTTGCTTGCTGTGGCCTCCACGAGGACCCTCCACACACCCATGTACCTCTTCCTCTGCCACTTTTCCCTACTGGAGATCGGCTATACATCCAACATCATGCCTCAGCTGTTACAGAGCTTCCTGGAAGGAGGGGACACCATCTCATTGGCCAGCTGCCTCGTCCAGTTCTACGTGTTTGCCTCACTGGCTGCAGCTGAGTGTCTCATGCTCTCTGCCATGTCCTACGACCGCTACTTGGCCATCTGCCATCCCCTTCATTACCCCGCTCTCATGAGCACCTGGTCCTGCAGCTGCCTGGCCACGGGTGCTTGGCTCAGTGGCTTCTTCTTCTCTGCCTTCACTCTGGCCTTGGCAGCCCCTCTGTCCCTCTGCCCAGGCAACAGGGTGATTGACCACTACTTCTGTGACTTCGCTCCAGTTGTCGGGCTGTTCTGTGGGGAGGTATGGATCATGTGGGGAGCTGGAGTTGGCATCTCAGGCTGCCTCACACTCGTCCCCTTCATGTTGATTGTCACATCCTACATCTTCATCCTGAGGACTGTGCTGAGGATACCTTCAGGCCATGGGCAACAAAAAGCCTTCTCCACCTGCTCCTCCCACCTCAGTGTGGTTGGAGTGTTCTATGGCACTCTCGTTGTGGTCTATTTGGCCCCAACAGACCACATGCCTCCCCTGCTCCGGAAGGCCTTCTCTGTGCTCTACACGGTGCTCACCCCCATGGTCAACCCCATCATCTACAGTCTGAAGAATCAAGAAGTAAAGCGGGCTCTGCAGCGGCTCTGGAGACAGCTCGTCTGAGGACTCGCCCCCACTGAGGTGTTCAGGACGGCTATTGACTTCTTCCTCTGCTTTAGCTTCGCCTATTCCTCAGAGTCAGATGGAGAAGGCCGTTGTGTTGAAAAGAGGAGACGATGGGATTGAAAACAAATACCTAACAAAATGAGGTAACCCCAATTTTCCATTGTGACTGTATAGAGATCAAAATCGCACATCTCAAACAGGGTCTACGCACTACAGACATTTCATAAACACTCATTTTGAGTGGATTAATACTGAAAAGAATGAAAGAAGGAACTGAGCAGTAACGCCAGATGGAGACTACTGACAGATTTTTTTGTTTTATTATTTTGTTTCATGTGTTGGTGTTTTGCCTGCATGTATGTCTGTGCACCATGTGCGTGCCTCTTGCCTGGCACCAGGGAGCACAGAAGAGGCTGTCGAATTCCTTGGAGCTAGATTTATACACAGTGTGAGCTGCCATTGTGGGACCAAAACAGGAACAAGAACAATACACCTTGCAAGTTAGTGAGAGACCCAAACAGGGAAAATAGACCTTGCATGTTAAGGGTTCTGGCTGCAGTTAAGATAGTTAAGAACAGCTTTCTGTTTGTTCTGTCTTTGTTTGACTCATCTGCAGCATACATGCTTGATCACATGTGGGCAGGAGGTACACGGGCAAGTTATACTTCATGACGTATGCTTGTCCCTGACGAGACATAGGTGGGAGGTACACAGGCAGGAAGTACGTCAGGATATGTTTGCCCATCACAGGCAGGAAGTACGTCAGGATATGTTTGCCCATGACTGGAGATTGTAGATGGAAGTATCTGTCCCACCTGGTCCTGCAGCCATTCAACCCCAAATAAAGACACAGAGGCCCATATTAATTATAAACTGTTTGGCCTATTGCTCATGCTTATTACAAACTAGCTCTTAAAACTTAAAATTAACCCATAATTCTTATGTTTAGCCACGTGACTTGGCACATTTTCTCAGTAAGGCATTCTCATCTTGCTTCCTCTGCATCTGGCTGGTGACTGTGTCTCTGCCTTTCCTCTTCTCAGAATTCTCCTAGTCTGGTTGTCCCGCCTATACTGCCTGCCTGGCTACTGGCCAATCAGCGTTTTATTAAGCCAATACAAGTGAAAAATCTTTACAGTGTACAAAAGCTTTATCCCACAGCAGAATATGATGGGAAATATGGTGGCCTTATGGTTTTTAATAAGCCTCAATTTCCTGGGAACCATAAACTGGTCCTGGCCAGGGCCCATCGTCTAGGCCAGAATTTAATTAAAACTTGCTTCAAATTTGACTCATAAAAAAATGTGGGACTGGTCTTTCAAGAGTCTCAGGTTTAACACTGTATGGGCACTGAGAATTGAACTCAGATCTTCTGGAAGAGCAAGCAGTGCTCTTAACCAGTGAGCCATCTCTCCAGTCTCTACTTGTGGATTCTTATCCAAGGCTGCCAGGTCTAAGGTTGGAGACAGAGGAAAGAGGGGTCAGAGAGATAGTTGAAACCGGAATTAAGAGACAGTTCCTGACATGCTTCAAATGTTATCTCAGAAATGAAGAAATAAAACTCTTAGTCTTAAGGTCTGTAGGATGCTAGCCAGAGGGGTTGCATACAGAGTTTGTCTTGGAAAACAAAGGTCAGTTAGGGGAGAGTCCAAAGCTCAAACTATTCAGGCCTGGAGCCCAGGAGACCAATTAGGCCACTGCTCTATGAGTTCCAATTAGTCTCTGTCATTGGTATTGAAACAATAAATAGTAACAGAAGGGAAGGAGGCAATTAAATGAAAAAGGAAGCAGAAATTAAATCCAAAGAACTAAGTCTTTCTGCCTTTATCAGAGATTCTTTGAAGACTTTTAAAATGGCAAAAAGCCGGGCGGTGGTGGCGCACGCCTTTAATCCCAGCACTTGGGAGGCAGAGGCAGGTGAATCTCTGTGAGTTCGAGACCAGCCTGGTCTACAAGAGCTAGTTCCAGGACAGGCTCCAAAGCCACAGAGAAACCCTGTCTCGTAAAACCAAAATAAATAAATAAATAAATAGATAAATAAATAAATAAATAAATAAAATAAAAATGGCAAAAAGCCAAGAGTCATTAGCCCCAGGGGTTCAGGACAAAGGGACAAAAAAAAGTAAAACTCTATCTCTTTAAAAAAAAAAAAAATCTGCCAGGCTGTGGTGGTGCATACTCTTCATCTAGGCACTTAAGAGGGAAAACAGGTGGATCTCTGAGTTCGAGGCTAGCCTGATCTACAAAGTGAGTTCCAGGACAGCCATGGCTACACAGAGAAACCCTTTCTCAAAGGAAAACCCATTCTGAGGTGTGTCTCAAGGATAGAGCAGGTACAGGGCCTATGTGAACCCCTCGGTTAAACCTCCAACACAGAAAACAAATTTCTAAATTTTACTTGAACTATATCAACATGTTTTTCAAAGTATGTTATATGATCCACCAGTATTGGAATGGTCTGAAGACGTGGCTGTATCCTTGGGTGGGGAGATAGCTTGATAACTGTGTTTATCAATCTCATGCAAGGCCCTGGCTTCAAGCCCAAGTCCTGAAAAAGTCACTATTTACAAATAAAGACTTCTGAGCAAGCAGACCGACAGAATCTGGCTGGCTAGAAAGGAGGCCAGGCCCAGAGGACTGTCCTTAATAAATACAACTGACTCTCGCTGTAGGAAGAGAGCATTGTGTCCAATGGGGGCAGCATTCAGCCAGCAAAGTCAACAAGGAAAGGGGGGACTACAGATGCTCACAGATGTAGACCTATAGAAATGAAGTAGGAGGAAGCAGAGAGCCGAGGAAATGTATGCGAAAAGGCAAGTAAGGGAAAGTGAGGGCATAGAGAACCTAGGACAGCCAACTTCCCTGCCAAGATAGAACAGAGAAAAAATGGGAATTCCTCCATCTAGAATATTGCTTGGGAAGTGGGTCAGATCTGAGCTGTATAGAATATTTAGAAACATCTGTTAAGGCTGAAAATGCCCTTCGATGGCACAATCGTTGCTTAGCATGCACAAGGTTCTAGGCTCAATCCTTAGCATAGAACAAAGTTCTCTGTGCTGTTTATTCTTTGCATTAAAACCAAAAGGAAAATCCAGTTGGATGTGGTGGCACACACCTTTAATCCCATCCCTTAGCAGGCAGAGGCAAGCTGATCTCTATGAGTTCTAGGCCAGCCTGAGTGAATTCCAGGATAGCTTGTTACCTTAGTGAGACTCTGTCTCAAGAAAAGGTAAGATCCCGTGTTGTATGTGAGTGTCCTAGAGAGAGGATTAGGAAAGTGAACAAGGAGCAGAGCGAGTTCATGGAACAAAGGGCACAGCATCCTCAGGGTGCATCCCTTACACTGTGCTGAAGACTCGGCTTCTACCCCCTGTCAATGCCATTGAGAGTCCAGGAGGCTCAGAAGGCATAGACACCAGCAGCCCTAGAAGGCTGGATCCCAGGATCTGAACAAAGTGCATGGCTGCCTTCAGCCACATAAATTTAGAAACGTATCATTTAAAAGATCGTCGCAAGGACTTCTGCTCACCCTGCATTCTGAGTTCCTGAAATAGCCATGACGGAAAAAAAAAAAAAAAAAAAACCTAAAAGACACACAAAATGGCTCGAAAAAAGATAAAAGTCTTCATGGGCCACAGGGGAAGTGAGATTTAGTAAACACCACGGATAGGGCTGAGCTTCGGCCTGCTGGGTTCTAAGTTTAAATGAGTAAACGTGACTCTGCTGAGCTCAGCTCCTCCAGTTAACAGACACGAAAGCGATCCACTTGCAGCAAGGACAGGCGCCGGGACCAAGCCAGCAGAGAGAAAGTTAAGAGTGAGGTCATTTAAAAACTGCTGTGACACTGTGACAGGAACAGGTGGAGGGGGGCACAGAGGACGGCGGCTTCAGGATCTCTCCATCAGGAACCGACCTGCCACACTTCTGGGTCCTCGGCTAGCTCTGAAGGAGTCCCTGTCTCATCTTCGCCACATTCCTAAACTGCCAATGTACGGCCCCGGTAGCAGACTCTAGGGAGACAGAAAAGGCCACCACAAAACTGCCAAAGAGATGCTGGGACAGAAAAGGAAAGAGGGAAGCAAGGAAAAGAGAGAGGGGAAAGAGAGAGCTGGAAGGAGGGGGAGAGGAGGGAAAGAGGGAGGGAAGAGAGGATCTAAGTCATCTCTGTGATCCCACGTGTGTGAAGTACGTGATAATGAGCCCTTCTTCTAAACCAGTATGTAGCTCAGTAGCTATCACTTGCCTGGTATGCACAGGCTTGAATTGAATTTTCAGCATGGAGTGGGCCGTGCAAACTTCAGAAAATGGCTGGGGCAGGTGTGGTGGTACAGGCCTGTAAGCCAGCACTTGAGAAGCAGGCGTATCACAGGTCCAAAGCCAGAGAACTCGGCCAACCAGGGCTCTACAGAGAGACTTTGACCTTAAAAACAAACAGGTGATTGGAGAGATGGCTCAGCAGTTAAGGGGATTAATTGTTTGCTCTTCTGGAAGACCTAGCTTTAGTTCCCAGCACCCGCAAGGCGCTAATAGTTAACTCCAGTTCCGGGGGATCCACTGCCCTCTTCTGGCCTCCTCCGGCACTGCATGCACATGATACAGAGACAAATTCAGGTGAAACATCCATACACATAAATTAGGAAGGAAGGAAGGGAGGGAGGGAGGGAGGGAGGGAGGGAGGGAGGGACTTTAACAGCCTGGTGAAATGGCTCGGAGAGTGAAAACACTGTTCTTGCCAAGGACCAGAGTTGATTCCTAACAACCGCATCTGGTGGTTCATAACTCCAGTTCCAGGAGGCACAATGCCCTTTTCTGGCCTCTGAGGGCCCTGCAGCTGTAATTACCCGTACATGACCAACAAAGTCAAGCAGAAATTCTCGCAGGGGTCAGGTAGGGGCTCCAGGAGCCCCACCTTAGATGAAGAGCCACCGCCGTTGATGTCCCTAAGTGAGAGAGGCCTTTTGGCTCAGCGATGTGGCTGTTGGTAGGCTGCCCATGCTCAGTGGGACATCCTTCTCCATATGCATTCAGCAGCACCAACTGGACTCAGGGAGTAATAAAAACGTTTTAAGTAGGGGGCATGAAGTTGGGTGAAATACAAGGGAGTGGGAAGGAAGAGTGGGAGGTAGATAGCATCAAAATACATTGTATTCCTATATGAAACTCTCAAAAACTAAAATTTGAAAAGGTATTCTGAACTAATTTAACCAGTGAAAGAAGTAGATAAGTAGAGGGTAAAAAAAATAATAAGTAGATGGGCAACCAGACCAGTTGTTTTCTGAGTAAACGCTACGAACAACAGCCACCCAGCAGTCACTCTCTACTCCACCCCACCCCCAGTCAACAGCACAAGATGCCTGTACAGAGGTCTCCGCGACACTGCAGCAGATACCATAGCTGAAGGAGATGAGGCTCATGTAGGTACATGTGTTTAAGAAGTGAGTCCAGTGGTGGCACACGCCTTTAATCCCAGCACTTGGGAGGCAGAGGCAGGCGGATCTCTGTGAGTTCGAGACCAGCCTGGTCTACAAGAGCTAGTTCCAGGACAGGTTCCAAAACCACAGAGAAACCCTGTCTCGAAAAACCAAAAAAAAAAAAAAAAAAAAAAAAGTAGTAGGGATCATTTAAGTTAAGGAAAGCTGGCAAGAAACAGGCCAAGCTAAGTAAGACTCTGTGTGGATTTATTTGGGGGCTGGGGGCTGAGCCCCCCAAAAGAGCCCAAAGAGCCAAAGAGTAAAAACAACCAACAACAAGGGGCTGGAGAGATGGCTCAGTGGTTAAGAGCACTGGCTGCTCTTCCAAAGGTCCTGAGTTCAATTCCCAGCAACCATATGGTGGCTCATAACCACCTGTAATGAGATTTGGTGCCCTCTTCTGGCGTGCAGGCATACATGGAGGCAGAATGTTGTATACATAATAAATAAACCTAAAAAAAAAACCAACAACAGATCCTTTTATAGTGTTGGTGTTCATGGTCAAGAAGAAAGGAGCCAGCAAGAAGGCTCAGGTAGTTAAGTCACCTCCTCCAAGGCTGGAGCCCTGAGTTTGAGCCTCAGAACCCATGCTGTGGAAGGAGAGAATCTATCCTCACAGGTTCTTCTTTAACCTCCACAGAATCACTATGGTAAACACACACTCACACATCACACACTCTACAAACCACGTATACACATACACCATACGCACCACATACTACATATACCACACAGACCCACACACACCATACACAGTGATATACATAACACATGCACTCACACACACACACCATCTACCACACACACACACACCATACACACTGACATGTATATAACACACACACCATACACTCTCATACACATATCACTTACACACATAACATATATATTCACACACACAACATACAACACATACATTCACACACACATAACACACACGTGTGTGTGTACATACACCTGAACACACACATGCAAACACATAAACCACACACATAAGAATTAAATCCCGGGGCTAGAGAGATGGCTCAGAGGTTAAGAGCACTGACTGTTCTTCCAGAGGACTCTGGTTCAATTCCCAGTACCCACGTGGCAGCTCACCCAACTGTCTGTAACCTCAGTCCCAGGGGATCTGACATCCTCACACAGACAGACAGACATACATGCAGGCAAAACACCAGTGCACATTAAATAAATAAATAAATAAATTTTTAAAAATCCCACTAAACAGTTAATACTTCAGGGCATCCAGCATTGGCAACTCTTCAGAGCTGGTCAATATTTTGATCTTGTAATCATCAATGATAAGATCATTTTCCATAAGTATGCAGTACACAACGGAAGGAGCTTAGGCTCATTTCAGAAGTTGTTGAAAGTTCTGTCTTATGTGAAGCCAAAATTCATTGCAAACATCACTTTTTTTCAATTTTTCTATTGATATTTATTGAGCTCTACATTTTTCTCTGCTCCTCTCCCTGCCTCTCCCCTCCTCCCTTCAACCCTCCCCCAAGGTCCCCATGCTCCCAGTTTACTCAGGAGATCTTGTCTTTTTCTACTTTCTACTTCCCATGTAGATTAGATCTATGTAAGTCTCTCTTAGTGTCCGCATTGTCGTCTAAGTTCTCTGGGATTGTTGTTTGTAGGCTGGCTTTCTTTGCTTTGTGTTTAAAAACCACCTATGAGTGAGTACACGTGATAATTGTCTTTCTGTGTCTGGGTTATCTCACTCAAAATAATGTTTTTTAGTTCCATCTATTTTCCTGCAAAATTCAAGCTGTCATCATTTTTTTCTGCTGTGTAGTACTCCATTGTGTAAATGTACCACATTTTTCTAATCCATTCTTTGATTGAGGGGCATTTAGGTTGTTTCCAGGTTCTGGCTGTGGCAAACAATGCTGCTATGAACATAGTTGAGCACATGTCCTTGCGGCATGATTGAGCATCCTTTGCAAACATCACTTTTAAAAAAGCAAACATTTGGGGCTGGAAAGATGGCTCAGTGGTTAAGAGCACTGGCTGCTCTTCCAGAGGTCCTGAGTTCAATTCCCAGCAACCACATGGTGGCTTACAACCGTCTGTCATGAGATCTGGCGCCTGCCTCTGGCGTGTGGGCATACATGGAGACAGAACATTGTATACATAATAAATAAATAAATCTTAAAAAAAAAAAAAGCAAACATTTTAGCCTGGTGGGTGGTAACACATGCCTTTAATCCCAGAAAACATTTTAGCCTGGGCAGTGGTGGCGCACACCTTTCATCCCAGCACTTGGGAGGCAGAGACAGGCGGATCTCTGAGCTCAAGGCCAGCCTAGTCCACGGAGTGAGTCAGCACAGCCATGGCTACACAGAGAAGCCCTGTGTCTTAGAGTTTCTATTGCTATGAAGAGACACCATGACCACAGCAACTCTTAAGAAGAAACCCACTTAATTGGGGTGGCTTACCTTTCATAGGTTTAACCCACTATCATCATGGTGTGTCATGGTGGCGTGCAGGCAAACATGGTGCAGGAGAAAAAGCTAAGGGTCCTACACTTTGACCCACAAGGACAGGAAGTCGTCTGTCTCACTGAGTAAAGTTTGAGCAAAGGAGACCTCAAAGCCCATCCCCACCATGACATGACATACTTCCTCCAACAAGGTCACACATCCTAATGGTGTCACTCTCTTTGGGGGCCATTTTCTTTCAAACCACCCCACCCTGTCTAAAAAAAAAAAAAAAAAAAAAAAAAAAAAAAAAAAAAAAAAAAAAAAAAACACTTCTCCCTGAACTAAAATCTTTTACTTTCTACTGAATTTAAATAATGTATATCTGAGCTTCAAGTAGCACATTCTTCTTCCTTTTGAGAGGCAGGAAAGAGGCCTGGATATAGACTCCTCAGATTCTATAACTATATGAACCAAAACCTTGCAATTAATCTCTTTGTTTTATTGTAAATATCATCTTTTTTGACGCTGTCTCCCTGGAGTAAATGTTGTAACTGTAATTCTTGCTTGATACCTGTTTTGTTATATGTAATTTTACGATGTTAAAGTTAAAACCTCCCTTTTTATTTAAACAGAAAGGAGGAAATGGTGTGGGAGGTCCTTCTGTATGTGTGTTGCTTTTATTGGTTAATGAATAAAGAATCTGCCTTGGCTGGTGATAGGGCAGAGCAGAGCTAGGTGGAGAAAACTAAGCTGAATGCTGGGATAAAGAAGGCAGAGTAGGAGATGCCATGTAGCCCCATCAGAGACAGACACCAAACAGAACCTTGACAGTAAACCACAGTCACATGGCAATACACAGATTAATGGAGATGGGTTAGTTTAGGATTTAAGAGCTACCCAATAAGAAACTAGAGCTAACAGGCCAAGCAGTGATTTCATGAATACAGTTTCTGTGTGGTTATTTCAAGGCTGAGCAGACAGGAACAAACAAGTGCCCTCTCACAACACTGGAGAGTTCTTCCCAATACAGAATAGTTGGGTTTTGTTGTTTTTTTCTTTTGTTGGTTTCTTATTTGTTTGTTTGTGTTTGTTAGTTTGTTTCTGAGACAGGATCTCACATGTAGTCCTATGGTCTGTGTCTTAGTCAGGCTTACAATTGTTGTCATGAAATACTATGACCAAAAGCAAGTTGGAGAAGAAAGGGTTTATTTGGTTTACACTTCCACATCGTAGTACATTATTGGATGAAATCAGGACAAGAACTTAGACAGAGTAGGAACCTGGTGTATTGCTAAGCCTGCTTTCTTATAGAACTGAGGACCATCAGCTTAAGTATGGCACCACCCTCAGTGGGCTGGGCTCTCCCCACTGATAACTAATTAAGAAAATGCCTTACAGCTGTATCTTAGGGAGGCATTTTCTCAATTGAAGCTCCCTCCTTTCAGATGACTCTGGCTTGTGTCAAGTTGACATAGAACTAACCAGCATTGTCTAGAACTACGTAGCCCAGACTGATGTCAGACTCACAGAGAGGTGTCTGCCTCTGCTTTCTGAGTGGTGGGATTACAACCCTGTGCCACCTCCGCTAAGCAATGTTGGATGGTGGATGAGCACAGACATGAAAGGTGTCAGGCATAGCTGGGAATTGCTCCAGTGACATTTTTACTCACCAATATATCCATCTATTTATTCTTGTAGGTCTTCCTCCAGAACCTGGAGTGTGCTAGGAAGCCCTCCACCACTGGGCGGCACCTCCAGGATGCTGACTTCTTTTACACATGGAGACACCAGGAACCTATGTTCCAGCAAATTCTGGTTCAATCTACACTTCAATGATTGCAAGTGCCTCCGTCCCTCCAAACTCAATTACCCATCATGATTCCTCCACTAGACTGAGTAGGAAAACCGCAGTTGAGTGCAGTTCCTGAACCAAAGCTCAGCAGACCACACAGGGACAGCCCCTTTGAGTACAATGCAATGAGAGCGTAAGCCTTAGAAGTCACACTCTTTCTTCTACCAACTTCCTGCTTGACATTTCCCTTCTCCTACTCCCTCTCCCCAAAGGCTTCATTCTTGGTACCGTCCTTGGTTTCACCACTTTCCCTGAAGTTCACTCTGGTTGGACCAGTTTGGGTCATTGGCCTGGAGCAACCAAGTTCTTCCTGGCATCGCTGCCAGTGTTATAGCCCACTCTGAGACACCCTTGTGCCTGGAGAGTTTACAGCATCCTGGGTGTGCCAGTCTTGGGTTCCACTAGCTGCAGAAATGGAGTCCATTCTGGTCATCTTCTTCAACTGCTTCCTTGCAACTTACAAGGCCAAAGACTTAATGAAATGTGAACTAGTCCATGGATGGCTTCCATGGCTAGAGTCTGGTTGGGTGGGAGTGTAAATCCCTCTCTGTGAGAGACACCCCGTCCCAACACTTTCTCTCTCAGGATTGCCACTCCCACCCAAGGCTCTCTGGTAATTCAGAGCTCCTCCCATGCTCCCGATTGCCCCTTCTGCCCTCTAAGTCCCCACTGGCTCTCCTCTTTCTCTACCAGAGACTGTCCTAGGCACGATGCATTTCATGTGATTACCCTCCACACATACCAGACTTCTTTTTTAAATTATTTATTTATTTTATATGAATTGGTGTTTTGCTTGCATGTATGTCTGTGTGAGGATGTTGGTCCCTGAGAACCGAAGTTACAGACAATTTGTAAAGCTGCCATGTAGTTGCTGGGAATTGAACCCAGGCAGTGCTCTTTTTAAAATATTTATTATGTATACAATATTCTGTCTGTATGTATGCCTGCAGGCCAGGTGAGGGCACCAGACCTCATTACAGATGGTTGTGAGCCACCATGTGGTTGCTGGGAATTCAACTCGAGACCTTTGGAAGAGCAGGCAATGCTCTTAACCACTGCGCCATCTCTCCAGCCCCCAGTCAAAGCTCTTAACCACTTAGCCATCTCTCCAGCCCCACACACCGATTTCTTTCCCGGCTTTATGTGGAGAATAGGCATACACTCCAGCATTGCTGCTCATCATCAAAGGAAGTCAGAACAGGAACTCAGACAGGGCAGGATCCAGGTGTGTGTCAGGGATGCCCCTGAATGGAGGCCTAGAGAGGCCATTGTGAAGGTGAAGCCTGGACCACCTTGGAAACCTTTCCAAGATGCTGGAGATGCCAGAGCGTGGGATACCTGACAAGAAAGTTGCTAACACGGAATGGAGCCAGCCCAAGAGAAAGAAGCTTGTTGCAGTCAACAAAGGTGAAAGGAGCTGGAGAGCCGAGGAGAGTTTTGACGCCAGACACGGAGATGCAGAGCTTGGAGTTTTGGTCCAGTACTTCCTCACTCTGCTCCCTTCCCTCCCTTTCGGAATGGTAGTGTATGTCCTTTGCCACAGGACATCTTCCTGCATGCTGCTACTTTGTCCCACCATGATGACAATGGACTAAACCTCTGAAACTGAAGGCCAGCCCCAATTAAATGTTTTCCTTTATAAGAGTTGCCACAGTTATGGTGTCTCTTCACAGCAGTAGAAACCATAAGACACACGCTAATTCTATTCAAGGTTTGTCCTCTCCTCTCTACCGCTCTCTTCGTGGTCTTGCCACCAACTTCTAGAAACTGATGGAAAGATCCATTTAAAATCCAAAACACACGCTGGAAAGATGGCTCAGTAGTTAAGAGGACTAGGTGTCTTTGGTTTTGGTTTTTGGTTTTGGTTTTTCAAGATAGGGCTTCTCTGTGTAGCCCTGTCTGTCTGGAAATCCCTTTATAGACCAAGCTGGTTCAAACTCAGAGATCCGCCTGCCTCTGCCTCCCAAGTGTGGGGCTAAAGTCTTGTGCTGTCACCACCCTTGATGGGGACCTGGTTTGGGGTCCCAGCACCCACATGGCAGCTCACAACCATTTGTTACTCCAGTTCCAGAAGGTCAGACCGTCTCTTCTGGCCTCTGCGAGAACCAGAAACTGAGCAATGGTCTCACACACATGCACTCCCATGCATGTGCACAAAACACTCATACACTTAAAATAAAAACAAATATTTTTAAAAAGAAAAAATGCTAATCAAGTTCCCAGAATCTCTTTTGTAAATATGTACAGTTTTACAAACTTCATTTTGGGAAGTGGCCTTAGCTGTCAGAGAACTCGTGAAGTGAGAATGAATGACTTTCCCCCCTTAACCTCCAGGATCATCCTTCAACAGTTTACAAAGCACTTTAAGAAACCAGATCTTGGCCAGGCAGTGGTGGCGAACGCCTTTAATGCCAGCACTTGGGAGGCAAAGGCAGGCAGATTTCTGTGAGTTCGAGGCCAGCCTGGTCTACAAGAGTTAGTTCCAGGACAGGCTCCAAAGAGAAACCCTGTCTCAAAAAAACCAAAAAGAAAAAGAAAGAAAGAAAGAAAGAAAGAAAGAAAGAAAGAAAGAAAGAAAGAAAGAAAGAAAGAAAAGAAACCAGATCTTGCTGGGTGCGTTGGTACACACCCATAATCCCCACACCCAGAGTCTGGGGCAAGAGGATCACAGCCCAAGCCCACCATGTCTCTTCAGGAACAGAACAAATTACTATTCCTAATCCGTTACCTCCTCCCTCTGTCGTATGATCTTCCCAGGCCTGCAGTGGACACAGTGTATTTTCTGCATTAGGAGAAGGTTGAGCTTTGGCCATGTGACTTGTTTTGGCCAGGAGAGTATCAGTAGATGTGCTACCAGGAAGAACTGAAAATGTGTTTATATACCGTTGTCAGAGTTTTTGTGCACCTATGAATACAGGAAAGAACATGGCACAGAAAAGAGCACACTTTGGTATTAAACCCAAGGCCCAGGCCTGATCTCAACCCAGATCCCCCTGTAACAGCTGATTTCTACACCACAACCTGCCAGACCCAAGCCAGAAAATAGTGCTGCCGGAAGCCATTGAGTCTGCACTCAGAGGGATGAGCAACTAGCAGGGCAGCTAAATACTAAAGCTCCTCCACCCCCAGAATTTCTCAGAACAGTGTTTTGTGTTTTCTCTTTTTAAGTTGCATGTGTGTGCATATGTGTATATGCGTGTGCCCACATAAGGACATGAGCTCTCCCCATTCCGTGTGTGTATAGGATTGGAAAGTGGACCTCCCTAGTTTGCTTTCTGTGCACAGTGCCACCCCTAGGCAGGTGCCACCAGGCTCCATAAGAAAAGCAGTTCAGCAAGCCATAGGGAGCAAGCCAGTAAGCGGAACTCTTCGTGGTCTCTGCTTCAGTTCCTGCCTTGGCTTCCCTCGATGAGGGACTGTAACCTGTAAGCTAAATAAACCCTTTCCTCTGCATAGGTGCTTTTGGTCATGGGGTTCATCACAGCAACGGAAAGTCAGCTAGCACAGCCTCCTCCGAATTCTTTACATACATGGAATAGGAAGGCTCACTGGTGACTATCAGCCACACAGCCCTAAATCCGGCCCACTGGCTCCTTTGAAGAACTCCTGTGTCTATCCAAAGCACATCAGTGGGCAAGTGCACTGCCATTCCTCCCCTGTGGCTTATGCCCCACTATGGAAACCAGCAGAGTGGTGGTTTGGATAAGAATGGCCCCCATAGGCTCATAGATTTGATACATGGTCATCAGGAAATGGCACGATTTGAAAGGATTGGGAGGTGTGGCCTTGTTGGAGGAAGTGTGTCGTAGGGAGAGAGCTTTGAGGTTCCAGGGCCCAAACCAGGCCCAGTGGCTCTCTTTTCCTGCCATCTGTGGATCCTCAGCTTCTCCCGAAAAACTCTCAGATTCACAGCCATGGATTAAAATCAGAGGCTAGCATGATGATAGATAGATAGATAGATAGATAGATAGATAGATAGATAGATAGATAGATAGATAGATAGATATTGATAGGTGATACATAGATATAGATAGATATGCATAATTATATAAATATCAATGTAATGATACAAAGTGACCATCACCTTGGGCCTTTCCCAGGACTACAGGTCCTGAGCCTTCAAACCACAGCAAAAAATAGGGCTACATAAAATCCCCAGGGCGAGGCTGGAGAAATGGCTCAGTGGTTAAGAGCACTGACTGCTCTTCCAGAGGATCAGGCTTAATTCCTAGCTCACAACTGTCAATGACAGAGGACCTGACACCCATCACAAACACCAATGCACATAAAATAAAAATATTTTTTTTTAAAAAAGACCCCTGGGTAACAAGATACAACAAATGTCCATTGCCGACCTTGCCAGGGGAAAGCAAACGGCTCTTGATGTGCTACATAATGCTACTGACCCAAAGTCACAGGTAATTTATCTCTTTGCCCCAGAGCTGCTCGCGCTCTCGGCAACACAGGCTTTTCGCCAAGTGACGCGTGGGCCACACGGGGGCGCTGTCTGGCTGTGTTTTGCCCATATATCAGTACTGCGCAGACAAGTTGGCAGCCCTTGTGGAAAGGGGTGGCCCTTCACCATCGGCTTTATAGTCTTTTCAAAATATCCACCCACCAAGAGACACACTACGGTTCACTTGACTGGAGTCCCAGCCCACCAAAACCAGAAATGTGAACATATTTATAAAGTTAGATGTGTCTGAACAGCCAGACTCCGTCTCACGCAGCATCAGCACCTGCAAGGATGCCAGAGGCAGGGCTAGGGGTTGGGGGAGCACCCGACCGCTTGGCTCACAGAAACCAACTGTTTCCAGCCAGGGCCGACCCTGTGAGCTGCTCATCCAGCATGGCCCCTAGAGTAATTGTTTACAATAGGAAGCCTGGCGCACTTCTAACTCTCAGACTATCCGCATTAAGTCGGTGCAGAGTTCTGTTTACTAACCGCCCCTGACGGTTCGCCAGCTCACAGCAGGTGCATCCCAGATGTCACCTGGCCCATTAGCTAGTGTCCTCCCTCATTCTCTGGTCCCAGGACCTGTAGACTCTGCTTCTTAGAATAGGTTATAATGGAGACTAATTTTAATGCCTCCTCCACAGTCAGCAAGAAACTATCTGCCCGTCCCAGAAACGCAGTAACCAGGTAAGGAGAGGCTCCCCTGGGCTCTCAACTACTGCAAAGCCGTTGTAGCGCAAGGGTTGTAGCGCGTACATTCTGTGGCTGTTCTCTGCTCCCCGCCGGACAGCTTTGGCCCGGGCTCTGTCTTAAATGACAAACTCAGGCTTCTCATTTCTCTCTTGGTTCGCGTCTTGTGTGCTTTGGCTTCTCAGCACTTTGTCCTGCGAATGCAGATTCTGCACTGCCCCTCCCCCAGCGCTGGGGCTAGACCCTTGGTACGCTCGCGCGGCTGCTAGCGTGTGCTCTAATTCTGAGCTACAGAAACAGGCCGTCCTTGAGTTATAGTTATCGATTCGTTTCCTACACCTTTATTTTGTGATTGTTTACCCCAAATGGGGATTTAGGTAGGGCTCCCTGGTCTTCGTTACAGTTATACTCTGATGAAAGGAATTTAAAGTCCACCCATAGAACAATCCAGCCATTAACTGTCAGGCTTGGAATCTGTTGTTGTTTTTGTTTTGTTTTTTGAGACATGGTTTCTCTGTGTAGCTTTGGAGCCTGTCCCAGAACTTGCTCTGTAGACCAGGCTGACTTCAAACTCACAGAGATCCACCTGCCTCTGCCTCCAGAGTGCTGGGATTAAAGGTGTGCGCCACCACCTGGTGAGAGCTTGCATCTTGTAGTGGGAGACAGAGAAAACACAATGGGAATGGCAGGAATCTGGAAAATTCAAAACCCACCTACCCCTCCTTCAACACACCTCCTTCAACAAGGCCACACCTTTGACTCCTTCCCAAACAGTTCCACCAACTGGGTCCAAGTTTTCAAACATATGCGCCCATTCTCGTTCAAAGTCCACATTCTACTCTCTGACCCCACCGGCTCATGGACATATCATAATGCAAAGTACATTCAGCCTAACTTCAACCGCCCTTATATTCTCAGTCTCAACAAGTGTAAAAGTCCAAAGTCTCTTCAGACTCAAGGCAATCATTTAATGTAATATGAGAACTAATGTCAGGTTTCAAATTTGTTACTGTGCTTAAGAGATCTATAACACAGAAATGCCCCTAACCTGTAAGCCCCACTTGCCCAAGGACAGAAAACTTTCTGGAAAGCTGGAGGCTGTGGCTACATGTTCCTGCTTCTGTGAACAAGCTAAATTGCCCGGCTGCACAGGATGTTTGGTCACATGTAGGTAGAGGAAAGAGTATGATCAAAGTACGTTGTATGAAAGTCTCAGAAGAAATGAATAAAACTATTTTTAATCTCCTGTCTGGTGCCCTCTTCTGGCCTGCAGGCATACATGGAGGCAAAACACTATATACATAATAAATAAATAAAATCAAGAAGAAGAAGAAGAAGAAGAAGAAGAAGAAGAAGAAGAAGAAGAAGAAGAAGAAGAAGAAGAAGAAGAAGAAGAAGAAGAAGAAGAAGAAGAAGGGCCGGGCGGTGGTGGCGCACGCCTTTAATCCCAGCACTCGGGAGGCAGAGGCAGGCGGATCTCTGTGAGTTCGAGACCAGCCTGGTCTACAAGAGCTAGTTCCAGGACAGGCTCCAAAAACACAGAGAAACCCTGTCTCGAAAAACCAAAAAAAAAAAAAAAAACAAGAAGAAGAAGAAGAGGAAGAGGAAGAGGAAGAGGAAGAGGAAGAAGAAGAAGAAAGAAGAAGAAGAAGAAGAAGAAGAAGAAGAAGAAGAAGAAGAAGAAGAAGAAGAAGAAGAAGAAGAAGAAGACTGAGGAGGAGGAGGAGAAGGTGGGCAAGCCACTGTTTCACCCCACAGAAGAAGAGACACCACCCATCTAACAGAAAGTTGTCACAATAGAGGGAACAGAGTTCTCTAAACATAAAAAACTATTCTATATACAACTAATCCTTCAACTTTTTAGTGTCTCGATTTATTTCAAGCCAGCAAACTTCCTCTTTTCACAAAAGACAATTGAGTTTATAGTTTCTATTCTTAGACATCCTTATGTGAGCAATACTGGGCCCTCCTGCTCAAGGAGAGGGCTAAGAATGGCTGTCAAGGTTACAGATCCATCCTTAACAGTGGCTGAGAGCGGTGAACAGAGACATCACTAAAGAAGGTACATGGAAGAGAAACAGACATCTGACAAAAGATGCCCAACACCCTTAACCACCTTCTTCCTGTCTTCTCCAGCCATTCTACTTCTAAACACGTTCTCAAGGAAAAGGGGAAATATTGGCACCTACAAGTCACATACACACACTGTCACGGTAATTACCAAAAACCAGATACGAGCTAGACGTCTATAGTCCTAGGCCTCATAAACAGCTTGGCATTCATCCATTTGTGTGGGTCCAGTCTAACATGACCACAGTCATCTTAGTCATAATTACCATTTTGCTTGCTGGTGACTCCTATATACATCTCAAGGCAGCCAGCTAAATACCAGACTATTTCTCAACCAATACAAACATGTTAACAGGTTGTGGGGTTTTTTTTTTTAATTCAGCTATATTTTGATTGAGAATGACATATCTTTTTTTATTATATATGCAGTGTTCTCCCTGCATGTCTGTCTACCTCCAGAAGAGGGCACCATTCTAGATGGTTGTGAGCTACCATGTTGTTGCTGGGAATTGAACTCATGACCCCTGGAAGAGCAGCCAGTGCTCTTAACCACTGAGCTATCTCTCTAGCCCCCAAGAATGGCATATCTTTAGCTAGATTGGGAGCTATCTTACTGCCACTGATGACACACTTCTGTCTGTAAGTTCCCAGTAAACTGCACAAATAAAGAAAACTGAACTCCCAGCAGGCAGAGGCAGGCAGATCTCTGTGGATTCAAGTTCAACTAGATTTTATAGCTAGATCCAGGGCAGCCAGGGCTATATAGTGTAACTTTATCGAAACAAAAAGACAAACAAACAAACAAAAATACTCCCTGGATAGTGGTGGCGCACGCCTTGAATCCCAGCACTTGGGAGGCAAAGGCAAGTGAAGGTCTGTGAGTTCAAGGCCAGCATGGTCTACAGAGCGAGTTCCAGGACAGGCTCCAAAGTTACACAGAGAAACTGCCTTGGGGCGGGGGGGGGGGGACCCTATGGCCAAAGCAATTTAGGAAGAAAGGGTTTGTTTGTCTTACAGTTTATCATCCGGGGAAGCCAAGGCAGGAACTCAAGGCAGGAGCCTAGAAGCAGAAATGAAGTAGAGGCCCTGAAAGAGTGCTGCTTACTGGCCTGCTCTTGTGGCTTGTTCAGTTTGCTTTCTGAGACATCCCAGTACCACTTTCCCAGGTATGATACAAGCCACAGTGGGCTGGGCCCTCCCACATCAATCATTAATCAAGAAAATGTCTCTATGAACTTGCCTATAGGCTAATCTGATGGAGAAATTTCTCAACTGAGGTTCGCTCTTTCCTGATAACTCAGGTTTATGCCAAGTTGACAGAAACCTAAGCAGGACACCTTATAAGACAATGCTCATGAAAGGCAGAGGCAAGTGGATCTCTGCGAGGTCAAGGACAGCCTGGTCTGCAGAGGGTTCCAGGAGAGCTAGGGCTACACAGAGAAACCTTGTCTTGAAAAATAACGACAAAAAAGTCGTCCTCTGACCTCCACACGTGCGTCATAGCATATGCATACACAGTAATAACAATAAAATTATATTGCATTTTAAATCATCATCATTCAATGTAAATACATAGTAGGCACTAACTACTTTGGTGCAGAGATAGAAAAGTGTGCAGATCAGAAAGAGTCCCAATATTTTCAGGAACAAACACTAAATATAAATTTGTTCAGCACTCTACAATTAGAATGATTTTTTTAAGCTTTATTTATTTGTAATATAGTGTTCTGCCTGAGTGTCTGCCTACACGCCAGAAGAGGGCACCAGACCTCATTACAAATGATCATGAGCTACCATGTACTTGCTGCGAACTGAGCTCATCAGGACCTCTGGAAGAGCAGCCTGTGCTCTTAGCTGCTGAGCCATCTCTCCAGCCCCCTTTGATGATATTTTTAAGTCACCAGATATGTGCCTAGAGTCAGGGAAGCCTCCCTGAGAAAATGAATTTTTAAGATGAAGCCTCCTGAATATTAATCAGGAGAAAGGCATTCAAGAGATATTTGCTGGATGAAGCACTGTAGGGAGAGGGGAGGCTTATGCAGAAATTATGAAGCACAAGGGACTTTGCCACGTCTGTGAAATGCAAACAGGCCAGGAGAGATGAGGCTAGAGACAGATGGCATGGCCACCGCCATCCATGGCAAAGAGTCACCCTCCACCTCGTTTCTGCAGACTTGGCAGGAAGCACAGGGCCTGATGCCAGGGCTCTGCTCAGCTTCTTGGAATTCTCTAAGTGTAAAAAGATGTAGGTGGGAAAGTTGAAGATATAGGCAAGAAGGAAAGGCCCATTATGAAAGAGGAATGAGAAGCAAGATTCCTCCTTAATAGGAAACAAAAGTAAAATTCATGCCAGAACTCAGAAGGCCAAGGCGACGTGAGTCCAACAACTGCCCAGGCCAAGTGACAAGCACCAGCAGGGTTACAAAGCAAGTTTTCATCTCAAACACAGCTACAGCGGTGGTTCTCAACCTTCCTAACTCTGTGACCCTTTAGTACAGTCCCTCATGTTGTGGTGACCCCCAACCATAAATTTTTTTTTGTTTGTTTGTTTTTCGAGACAGGGTTTCTCTGTAGCTTTGGTCCCAGAACTAGCTCTTGTAGACCAGGCTGGCCTCGAACTCCCAGAGATCCGCCTGCCTCTGCCTCCCGAGTGCTGGGATTAAAGGCGTCTACCACCACCGCCCAGCCCATAAAATTATTTTTGTTGCTCTTCATAGTAGTAATTTTGCTACTATTATAGTTGCAATGTAAAAACCTGCTATGCAGGTGGTCTTAGGCAACCCGTGAAAGGGCCATTCGCGACCCACAGGTTGAGAACCACTGAGCTACAGGCTCCTCAACCCACCCAAAAGAGCTTATAATGGTTAATTTTGTTGTTTTAATTACTCTCTAAGTTTTAGGAGTATAGGTGTTTCACCTGTACACATATCTGTGCACGGTGTGCATGCCTGGTGCTCTCAGAGGTCAGAAGAAGGCACTGAACCCCCAGAACTGAAGCTACAGACAGTTGTAAGTTGTCTTGAGGATGCTGGGAACTGAACCCTGGAAAAGCAGCTAAGTGCTCTTAACTGCTAAGCCATCTCTTCAGTCTGTGATGCTTAATCTCAACTGTCAACTGTCAAGAGATCAGTAGTGTATCTATGGGGTATCACTTGAGGACATTTCTAGAAACAAGTCAGGAAGGTTCTGACCAAATGATGGAGTCACGGTGTTATGACATAAATGGAAGATGGGAGATGGAACCTGCTTGAAGAAGTTAGGTTCCCGGGGTGTGTCCTTGGAGCTCTATCTAGTCCCTTTCTTCTGGTTCCTGGCCACCATGGTGTGTGCTGTTCTGATTCTCCACACCTCTGCCGTGGAAAGTCAATGTTTTCCTTCCTTAGTTGCTCCACTCAGCTGGTTTGCCGCAGTAGTTACAGTGACTGACAGAGGCTCCTTCGCCTACGTCCTCTCCTGACTTTGACTATCGACCCAGAATCAAGGGCAATCATCCCAACCTACCATCATCAGCCGTATTCCAGAGAAACTGGGGAGACGTGGATGATCATTGTTGCAGAGGACAAATAGCTTTGTTAGTAGAAACGGATAAATACAGGGAAAACAAAGGCCATCCAAAGAGCTAAAGGAAGGCCAAAGGCAGCTACAAAAGGGTGCTATCAAGGCTGGAAAAAGAGAAAATGACTACGAGGAAAATGAGGAGGATGAAAGTCAAGAAAGATGAAAAGAGAATAATGAAGATGATCAGGTTTTGTCTATAAAACATTTAACCCTTGGACTGGAGAGATGGCTCAGAGGTTAAGAGCACTGACTGCTCTTCTAGAGGGCCTGAGTTAAATTCCCACCAACCACATGGTGGCTCACAACCATCTAGAATGGTGCCCTCTTCTGGCCTACAGACATACTGGAAGACAAAGCAATCACATACAAAAAAAAAAAAAAAAAAAAAAAAAAAAAAACCCTTTGGGCCCCTTGTACTAACCTTTTTTGTTTATTTGTGGACGGGGTCTCTCTGTGTGCAACTCTGGCTGTCCTGGAACTCACTATGTAGACCAGGTTTACCTTGAACTTTGTGTGCGCCACACCCAGCTTGCAAGCTAACTTTTTGGTTTTTTTTTTAAGGTTTTTCAAGACAGGGTTTCTCTGTAGCTTTGGAACCTGTCCTGGAACTAGCTCTTGTAAACCAGGCTGGCCTCGAACTCACAGAGATCCGCCTGCCTCTGCCTCCCCAGTGCTGGGACTAAAGGCATGCGCCACCACCACCCAGCTAACTTTGTTTTTCAAGACAGGGTTTCTCTGTAAAGCCTTGGCTGTCCTGGAACTTGATCTGTAGACCAGGCTAGACCAGGCTAAACTGGGCTGGCTTCCAACCTAGAGATCCATCTGCCTCTGCCTCCCATGTGCTGGTTAAAGGCTCAAGTTAACTTTTTTAAAAAAAGGTTTAGTTTTGTATTTTGCCTGCATGTACACTTGTGCACCGGGTGCATGCCCAGTGTCCTTGGAGACTAGAAGAGGCTACATGGTAAGATCCTGCTGAAAAAAAGAAAGGAGGGAAAGGAAGAATTCCTAGACTGTAGGGTTTATTTGTACAGTTGGTATGTGGATCTTTTCTTGCACGGCAAGAATCAAATAGTGCTTAGAGTTGCTCTGGTGATATTCCAGAGTTACTAGCCTTGCTAATAGAGGTTATAAATGACACGGAGCATTAGTAAAGCAAACCCTTGTGTGTGCACAGTAAAATCGGCATGTGGACAGCACTCTCACTGTCTCTGAGGTAGCTGACTGAAGTAATCAACTGAATTGAAAGTCCTGCAGCTACTCTGCAGACATTCTGGGTGCTACCAAACATAATTTGTATCACACTGAAGTAGGCTTTTTAAAAGGTTTGTGCTGGACAGTTGTGACAGCAGCACTCTGGTGGAAGGCAGATGTAAGCAAACCTCCGAGTTAGAAACCCTGTCAGAAAGACATGTGATCAAAGTGCTTCCCTGCGGTCTGTTGTGGAACTACAGGTTTTCAGGTCTCTACTGGGCTGCTACGAGTGACGCCCACTCCTTTACAGATCATTTAGCTTGGCTTCTGTTCCTTTAGCCTCCCACTCTGCCTTCTTTCCATCTTCCCCTTACTTTCACTTCTATCTCATTTCTGACACGTTTCCTAGCTTAGGCTGACTTCCCAACCTTAGAGGTTGGCTGGAACTCAGCACTAATAGCTGAGCGCAGTCTCCCTAGCTCCCTCTTGTGGTCAGTATTAGCCACTGCAGTCATGTGCATTCCTGGGGGTGGGGAGAATGACAGGACCGGATGGGACATAGTCGCACACCAATGACACACCAAAGAAAGTATTCCACCCAAGTAGTTCAGTAATCTGCTGAGTTTATTGGTTTGCTTACAGGAGCATGGTACATCACTGGAAAAAGTTCACCCCAACATTGTGACAACTCGGGCAGATGTCGCATGGCTGGAGCTCCCCGCACAGCCTGCTGAGCTGGTTTACAGTCTGCATAGTCTCCTCTCCCCAGAAAGTAATTACTGCTTATATATCTTTGGGAAGACTTAAGAACCTTGTAGGCTTCAGGAACTTGCTGAGATCTATATATAAGTTTCATTGACTTCCTGATTCCTTGGGCAGCTAAGAGGATACTAATAAAGGAATGTTAGTGAAGTCCAATACAGCACAAAAGGACCTCAACAATGTTGGCTACAGCAGCATGAATAGGCACCGCCATCCCACCCAGCCCTCCATGATCTCATTTCCCAAGCTATCCAACCTTGTCATCCTGCAGCGCTATTGTGGGGCCTGTCTCCCCAGCACTGATGGTCTTGCTGGGGTGGATTACAGCTTGGCCTGGCTCAACTCAGGTTCAACAGATGCACACTGGCCTTTCACCACTGCTGTCTGGCCCAGCACTATGGACTTTCCATTGGCCAAACCTGATGTGGCTGTTTGAATGAAAACTGTCCACTAGTCTCTGGCATTTGGACACCTGATGGCAATTTCTGGAGGCTTAAGGTGATGCAGACTTGCTGCAAAAAGTTGGGCTGAGATTAAAAGCCTTGTGCCACTTCCAGTTTGCTGTTTCATGCTTGTAGTTAAGGCTATGAGCTCTCGGCTTCCTGTTGTCATGCCATGGCCTCTTATCCCTTCTGGAACCATAAACATTAGTCAGAAGCAACAAGAAAGTAACTGAAACAATTGAAAGCAGGCTGGGCTGGCCAATGACCTTCACCTCAGCATACCTTCATGCAGGGAGAAATGTACAGCTCGTACAGTAATGGGATAAGGGCCACCCCAGAGCGCAATCGTAATCGTTTTTCCTCACGGTTTAATTACTTATGTTTTCTGTGAACTGTTGTTCAGGCTTCAGAAGCGTCTGTCAAACGTTTCCCTAAACCAGCCTGACACAAACCTCACCATATATTGCCCCCTTTGTAGACCATTCTCTCATCTCCTCTGTGGGGTTCAACCAAGACCCTAAAGCACTATACAGTCTTGACCCCACCACTGAACTAACCCTCCAGGAACACAATTCTATCACTTCTCTCACGCGGTTTCTCCAGTAATGCCCGTCTGGGGATAGAAATATTATGTACCTTTCCCATCAGATGGCACTGAAGTCCCAGGAAATAATAGAGACACTCAAATACAAAACAAAAACAAAAACTCCACAAATTCAATTCACACTACTTTACATTTCCATAGCATTTTACCATTTAATAGAAACTATATACAACAATTTTGCTATAATTTACACGAGGGAATCCACCAGACATTTACATAAATTAAAGGCAAGGATAATTAAGGAGAGCCCAGATGTGAGAGGTGAGCTGCTTTCCAGTCACTAGGAAAGGGGTTTCTACTGCCCAGCTATGCGGAACTGAGGAAAGGGCTGATCACAGGTCTTTAGATACAGACGGACAGACATGAACGGCCAGCACCTCAGGACCACAGCCCCTGCTGAGATGGATTTCATCCATGGCTTAGGAAATCATATCGCCAAAACGTCTCTTTCCCAGGCATAGACTCCAATATTCATTCCATCCCAAAGGCAGGGACTACCACACTCTCTTCCTTAAAAGAATCCTGTAACTTTTAAATACTAAAGATCCATTCCTCACAAATTTGGCTTATGTTTGCTTTTAGCACTGTATAGGCCCGAAGAAACACCATGTAGTCTGGGTTGCCCCTGTTTAGTGAGAGATGACCCGAGATAAACTTGTTTGAAGAATGAGAAGTTCAGATCCACCAAAGTCAAGCAATTCTGAGAATGAACTATCAACTGATAGAAGTGGGCTCTGGTTTTCCATTTGCAGTAGCCAATCCACGCTGGGGGAATGATGCACAGGCTTTCTCTAAATTTCGAGGTCCCTGGGATCTGGACCCATCTCCAGACACCTGCATCTGGCCCTAATAAATAGAAGTTCTTTGGTTAGAGACTCATCCAATTGTTCTGAAACATAACCCTGATTTATCAATGCCCATTTACAGTAGCTACAAGAAAAAGAAGTAACAATGTGGCTGCTCTCCCCAATACTTTGATGTCCCTGAGAATCAGAAGTCTGTACTGAAGCTGTCAAAGGACAGAACAGAGGGTTGTTTCTTCCAAATGAGAAAGTCATTCTCTATTGAGGTTCCAGAAGAGCTGGTAACTCACAGGAAGATAGTTCTTTAGGCCTCTGCTTGAAACCAACAGCTACAGTATAACTGCTAGTCTTCAGTAAGAGCCATTAGCAACCTCCCTCAGTCTATTCTTAAGAACAATTAGAATGATGAACTCTGACTTAGAAGGGACAATTTACCCACCATCCTCCACTCAGATAAATGTATGCCCTACTCTTGAAGATTGGCAACCATCAGAAGTTCTACAGCTCATTTGGAAAATTAGCGTAAGATGGGCATTCAAAGAGAGAAAAAGTTGTTTCATGTTTTGTTTTTGTCAGTGCTACACATTAAACCCAGGACTTCATACCTTAACTGTAAGCATAAGGTCTATGCTGGCTGGTTCTATGTCAATTTAACAGTCTGGATCATTTTAGAACCTCAACTAAGAAAATGGGAGGGCCAAACTCATTATGAGCAGTGCCACTCCTGAGTCCTAGATGGTCTAAGAAAACTGGCTGAGCAAGCCAGCAGTGTTTCTCCATGGCCTCTACATCAGTTCCTGCTTCCAGGTTCCTGCTCTGACTTCTTCCAGATGAATTGTTACTTGAAGCATAAGATGAAATAAATCCTTTTCTCCCCAAGTTGCTTTTAATCATGCTGCTTACCACAATAGAAACCCAAGAACAATATCTATCAGTGAACTATATTTCTAGCTTGAAAGGGGTATTTTCATTTTATGGTACCCACTGAGAAAACCACCATCTTGGGCACTTTTACACTGTTTGGAAATATACCCTACTTCCTGAACTCATGCCAATCCACAGGGAAAACCTCCGTCCTGGCCTGGTCATTACATGAGGGAATCTAGCTAAGATTCAGTTGTCAAGATACCCACCGGGCCTCCAGCAATGTCTTTGACGGAGTGATCTTCGAGAGTTAGTGAAGGATCAAAAAGTAAGGGTGAAGGAGGGCACGGCATACCATCACCCACCACGTCCAGGTCCTGGGAAAGAAAGAGGAAAGCCTATCAGCAATATTTACAAAATAAAATCAATGAGCTAAAATTGACATAATTTTCAGCAAAGTTCAAAGTAATTCTCAGGTTCCCCTTTCCCCCTTGCTTAGAATGCTAAACCAATCAATCATGAGCCAACAATATTGAAAACTTTCTCTTAGCTGATAATGAAACATAAATCAAGAAGCAGATTCCTAGGAGAAATCATAGAAAGTATAAGAGTGACTAACATGAGCAAAGGAAGAGCAGGCTTAACAGGGATACAATCTGTGTGAACCAATAGAGGATTCCAAGGAAAAGATTCTAGTAACGACTGCACAACACGTGAGTAACAATACCACTGAACTGTAAACTCGAAAGTGATTAAAGTAATAAATTTTATTATACGTGCTTTATTATAATAAACATCAACAAAACAAAACAAACCCCCCAGGACAAGCAGACGGCTCAATGAGAAGAGGTACTTGCTAAGTGAGACGAACTGAGTTTGAACCCCAGAATCCACATGGAAAGAGAAAACAGACTCCTACAAAGCTGTGATGTACTTTTACACACGTGTGTGTACAAACACAGAGATGGAGAATATTTTTAAGAAGATGGCTCAAGGAGTAGTCACTTGCCATCAAGCCTAGTGACTCATATTCAGTCCCCTAGCGCTACACAATGGAGGGAAGAACGAATTCAGTGCATACGTGTACATACCATTGAAAATAAATGTAATAAAAAAACATTCTCTCTGAGGCTAGTTACAGTCAGTCATCATCTAAGCTCCTCACTGAAGTATATGGAAAGAACAATCAACGACTAGATAAAATAACATGAAATCCGCTGGAAAACATTCACAAAGCAAGCAACTAAGAGAAAAGGAAGGTAGGAAAAGAGAAAGAAAGAACCACAGAAACTCAAACTTCTCTGAATGGCAAAGACATAGTAGTTGGCTAATTCCCTACTCCTAGCATAAGCTTCAGGTAGAACTGAAGTCAGGGTCTCTCACAGCAGACAGATGATCATCCTGAACTACATGTATTCCCAGTCCTCTCTTCTTCGTTTCTACTTTGAGATGGGTCTTACTAAGATGACCAGGCTAGCCTTGAACTCACCCTGCAGCTCAGGCAAGACTTGAACTTATGACGCTTCTGCTTCACCTCACAGTAGCTGGGATTACGGGCCTGTGCCACCTGGCCCAGCTAAGCCTCTGAGTTTTAAACTTAATATAGTTCAAGTATTCTGTTTAAAAAAAAAAAAAAAAAAAAAGACATTATATTCTAGACTGTACTTTTCCCACATGAATCAGCCATTCCCAAAGATAATGAGAATCAGCAAACCAAAGACATCTTTCTTGGCTCCTATCTGAAACCAACATTGATATTTAGGGCCCAAGTTACTATAACGGTTCAAGTACTATGTCAACGAAAGTTCCATGACACTTGACAATAGCACAGTTAATGCTTCTAAGTTACATCTAAGAACTTACAGGTCCCACATTAAAGAACAGGCGGGGGAGGGAAAAGAAAAAGGGACACTAAGTAAGAAAAAGTGACAGGGAAGTGACTATGAGCAAAGCATGTTACACGCATGTATAAAGATACCACAAGGAAACCTACCATTTTAGACAACTGTTAGGTACTAATAAAAAAAGTCAGTTTTTATTATTAGTGTACTAACCACCAGGAATAAAAATCATAACCTCTTCATAATTAAGGTGGAGAAAACTGTCAAATTATCTACTCTCCTTAAAAGTCTAAAACCTAACGCCAGACACAGAACTTGACTACCAGCAATCAGGAAGCAAAGGCAAGAGGATCTCTGTGCCTTGTCTACTTTACCTAAATAAATAAACAAAAAGTCAACCATAATTCAACTGGGGGCCGGAGAAATAACTCAGCAGTTAAGAGCACATGCTGCGCTTCCAGAAAACCCAGGTTCAATACCTAGCACCACATGGAACTCCACACAGAACTATAACTCAAGATCCAGATCTGACACATCCTTTGACCTCTTAGGGCACCAGGCATGAACATGGTGCACATACATGCAGGCAAAACACCCATACAAATAAAATAAAGATATATCCTAAAATAAATAAATAAAAAGTTTAAGAGCCACGCATGAGTGTGTATACCTTTAATCCCTGAACTCTGGAGGTAGGTAGAGGCAGGTAGACCTCTGAGAGAATTCAAGACCAGCCTGGGATACATAATATATTCTTTTAAAATATCTTAAAAGACAGCGGCAATTTAAACACACTGCTCAGTGTAAGGAGAAATATAGAGAAACAGTCACAGTTACTAGTATCCATTACAGATGTACTGGAAATATCTATGCCATTCACAGAAAGCAATGTTCTCATACCACTGAGACTGTGGACACTTTTGTTTCCTGCAATCTTTTTTTTGGGGGGGCGGGGGCGGGGCAGGGATTTTCGAGACAGGGTTTCTCCGTAGCTTTTTTTGGTTCCTGTCCTGGAACTAGCTCTTGTAGACCAGGCTGGCCTCGAACTCAGAGATCCGCCTGCCTCTGCCTCCTCCAGCGCTGGGATTAAAGGCGGGCGCCACCACCGCCCGGCCCTGCAATCTTTTTTAAAAGCTTTGGACCACTGTTCACAGCTCTTTCCACCCACCTGTACACAACATACACAAAGTCTGTTTGTGAGAACAATTTCCTGCGAATGCCAGAGACTGGTCAAGAGATTCTTGTGTAGGAGTGGACAGGAAAAGCAGACAAGCCCAAGCAGGAAGTCTGCTCTGGGCTCGACTCCATAACTGGAGTCTCCCAGGTCCTCCCTCAGGAAAGGAGGTCTGTACTTGAAAATTTTCCTCATCGCTAAGTACTTTAACTCACTAGAAACAGAGAGGATAAGTCTCTAGATCACAATAGGAAAAGAAAAAAATGTTAAGATTTATTTATAATATGGACAAGCACTTCAAAGGGCTACATTTCCTGAGAGTCTTATAAGGAGGTGTTTAAATTTCCCCTTAAAATTAGCACTCCAAATTTATGGCTAAGAGGTTCGTAGACTGCACCCTAAACTGCCCTGCTCTGAGAGCAAAACGGGATTGGCATCATCTCTCTCAAAACCATAGAGGGCAATGTAGTTTTCTACAAAACAAAATCCTTCCAGGAACTTCAGCCCCTGGAAGAGGTGAACTCATAAGTTTTAAAAACTCAAGGTCTTCTCTCTTGGTAGAGTTTTACATCACACATCAGTTGCCCCATCAATCTTCATTCTAAACCCCTCAGCTCTGTGAATATAAGAAACCATGCAGGCTCAGTGGTTAGGATTACTCTTGCAGAGGATCCAGGTTCGATTACCAGCATCCACATAGTGGCTTACAACCTGATTTAACTTCAGTCCCAGAGGAATATAACCTCCTCAGGTTTCTGATGCCAGGCATTCATAGGGTGCACATACATACATGCAGGCAAAACACACATATAAAATAAGTATTTTTTAAAAAGGAAAAAAAAAAATCAAATGCCAGTCTTCTTAGGTCATGGTACAAAGCTGGGCTTAAAGTAGCAAGCAAAAATGATAGAAATATTCAGATCCCGTTCAGAACAGCATCAAATATTAAATTAGAATTCAATCAAGTGAAATCCACACGTTGATTAAATTTTGGAATAAAATGTCAATTAAAAATAAACCTTCTTAGCTGAACAGTGATGGCACACCTCTTTAATCCCAGCACTTGGGAGGCAGAGGCATGTGGACCTCAATGAGTCTGAAGCCAGGCTAGCCTACAAAGCGAGGAAGGAAAGTGAGGTATCGCACCACTCAGGAAGCAGAAGACAGTAGGATCTCTCTGAGTTTGAGGCCAGCCAGGTCTACAAAGCGACAGGCAAAGCTACACAGAGAATCCCTGTCTTGAAAAGCAAAACAAAACAAAAACTGAGTATTAAAGATTATTGTGTTTCTTTTTGAGGTGGTAAAAACATCCTCAGACAGTAACAATAGCTGTCTGCATATAAATACCTTTAAAAAAAATAAAATAATAATAATAATAAATCTCTGAACTCTTCTTCCAGTCACATCCCAAATAAAGGAGGCCATGCCTGGGAAGTCTATGCCTCTAATGCCAATACATATGAGACAGACATAAAAAATCATGAGTTCGGGTTCAACTCAGGATACACAGTGAAACCTGTCTCACAACAAGAAAAGTTTGGGGAGGAGAAAAGGTAGAACAGAAAGTATATAATAAAGTAACAAACATATTCAACAACATCTGTATCATGTAAAAAGCTTTATCCATCCTCTTGGCTGAAAACCACTAACTATTCTCACCACTAATAAATAGGGCCTTCTTTCAAGGACCAATCAGATTAGAGCTTCTCTAACTTACATCACTGAACTCCAGTGGTAAACTCTCAGTGGGCTGAAGCTCGGCAGCACTCAAGTACAGATCCATGGGGCCGGCTTCCAGATCGTCTGGCACAGACAGTACCTGCTCGGGCTTATACATCTGAGGAGGCAACTGGAAATGCAGTGGACAGCAGGGATCCTCAGAGAGGCTTACAGGAACTGGTTTGTTGCAGGGTACCTCTTCAGATCCCTGGCAGCATTTGAAGAGAACCTGATTTGTATCCTGGCAAATATCTGCAGAAACAGTTAAGAAAATAGACCCAACCAATCGGAGGCGCACAGTACAGGCGCATGCACCAGGCCAAACACACACATATATACCCCACTACTCAGAGAACGACTATGCTTTTATAGAAACCCAAATGCAATGAGTAATTTTTAGTTCTTCAAATTACTGTCATTTTGCAGCACATAATTTTAGCCCTACCAATAATTTATAACTCATCTTCAATCTCTTTTCCAGGATTCTGGTCAGTTATACGAGCAACACTACGCCATTATGGCAGTGCTAAGAGGCAACAACATGCCAAGGAACATACACTGACAGAGAAAACCCATATTGTAACAAAGAAAAACAGAACATTGTTCCTAATAGCATGACACATTCACTTAGAACCGAAGAACTCACTATGTACCTCCTCATCTTGCCACCGTACCTCTGAAGTGCTGGGGTTACAGGTATGAGCCACTATGACTGATTCTTAAAAAAACTTTTAAGGTAATTTTTTTTAAAAAGTTGTTTATTTGTTGACACAGACAGGGTCTCTTTACAAAGCCCTGACACTCACTAGACCAGTCTGGCCTCAAACTCCGCCAGACTCTGCCTCCTGAGTGCTGGGATTAAAGGTGTGCACCACCATAACCAGCTAAAAGGTTCTGTTTCGTTGTTTAATTAGCTTACAAAGCAACAGGTTTCCATAAGTATTTTCACAGTCCATTTCAGTTGATTCTCATACATTAAACCTTCTCAATCCAGCATTCTCTCCACACTTTACTATCCCATGTGCTCTATAGGCTCTAATCCCCTCCTTTAAAGGCCCTTAACCACCACCCCATACATCACGGGCACTTTGCAGTTTCCTGGCCTTCACCTAGCCCAGTTATGGTTTATGCATTCATCTTTAGAGCCCAATACTTTGCATAAGCATTTATATACTAAGAGCAGTAACTCGGGGGCTGGAGAGATGGCTCAGCGGTTAAGAGCATTGCCTGCTCTTCCAAAGGTCCTGAGTTCAATTCCCAGCAACCACATGGTGGCTCACAACCATCTGTAATGAGGTCTGATGCCCTCTTCTGGCCTGTAGGCATACACACAGACAGAACATTGTATACATAATAAATAAATATTTAAAAAAAAAAAAAGAGCAGTAACTCTAAACAACATGTGGTATTTAGTATACAACTGTAATCCCAGTAGACATTATTGTAAATTTCCCTTCCTATCAAAACAAGACTAAGAGAAGGTTCTATTCTCCATTTCTCCCTCTCCAGACAGACAGGTCACAAGTTTCACAGTCCACCAGTAAACGCAGTTCTACACCAAAAAGCACACTGTATAACAGTTTATATTTACAAATTAGAAAGAATAGGGGAAATAATCCTTCTTTTTAAGTTTCTAATTTGAGTAAGTTAAAAACACACAAGTGGAGCTGGAGAGATGGTCAGAGGTTAAGAGCACTGGCTGCTCTTCCAAAAGTCCTGAGTTCAATTCCCAGCAACCACATGGTGGCTCACAACCATGTGTAATGAGATCTGGTGCCCTCTTCTGGCCTGCAGGCACATATGCAGACAGACACTGTATACATAATAAAATGCAATCTTTAAAAACATATATCAGGGCACTAGCCACACAAAAGGACATCATCGCACAGAAGTTCACAGTACAGAACAATGTTCTGGGCAGAAAACCCACAGCAATCTTTTTTCTTGGTAATAGATTTAACATATATATAACTTGAACAAAAGCTAAATCAATAATGTAGGAGAGTATAGAAAAATCTTGGAATGTCATTAAGACTAGCAGCTACCCACATCTGTCACCAAGGACTCAGTCCTTTCTTCAGCTCCCCTCTCCCCCACTTCATCCACCCCAGTGAGGATTTTGCTGTGACCCAGGGCCTTTGTAGCTAGTCAAGCACTACAGTTATAGAGCTGGGTATCATATCCAGCCAGATGTTTCTTTCTAATGAATTGACCATAACATTTTAAAATTTCTGAAATGGCCAACAGACCATAGAAAGACATTTATTTAGGCACCTGCTTGAAACCAACAGCTTCAGCAAACTGATGGCCTTGATTCAGGGCCGAAGTAAACAAAATCTTCAATTAAACTAGAAAATCAGAACCTAAGCAGGCGGTTTTAAAAGATACGGGTAAGGCAGTGTCTGGTCATTGGAAGAGACTGATTCGAGCAACGAACATCATCCACAAAGGCTAAGCACCTCTGACTGGAACGAGTGGTATGAGCCTAAAATTGAGAAGAAACACAAATAAACCCACACAAGAAGCACACAGCTATAACATTATTCAGTTATAAAAGCAAAGTCAATTCATAAGAAAAAAATAAAACGTTTAACAAACCTATTCACCAATATTTTGTTGTGGTGGGTTTTTTGTTTGTTTGTTTTTGTTTTTCGAGACAGGGTTTCTCTGTAGCTCTGGCTGTCCTGGAACTCACTCTGCAGACCAGGTTGGCCTCAAACTTTGCCTCCCTCTACCTCCCGAGTGCTGGGATTAAACGTGTGCGTCACCACTGCCTGACTTGGACATAGTGTGCTCACAATGATTCTATCAATAAAGAGAATGTGCACTCCCAGAGATATATAAGCAAATTACCTGTTGAGCAGCCCCTTCTGTGGCCAGCATTCTGCGTTCCTTCAGCTGCCTATGTAGTAAGGCTTCTACTCCATAGCGTTGACGATATCGCCTAAGACATTTTAGTCGCTTTAAATTCTCTCTTTCTTTGGCTAAAAGTCCCTCTGGGCCAGTCAGGAGACTACTACCTAGAGAACCACAGAAATCAAAATTTTCAAACAGGATGTCAATCTATTTGGTCTTGAACTCACAGCAAACTCCCTACCCTGCTTCTCAAGTACTGGGATACTTACTACACCCTCATCACTAAAACAAGTCAAAGTGTAACTTGTAACCAAGGATCCATTTCCAAATCTAAGCAAACAAAGACTCACTACACGACAGGCAGATTCAACTACATCAAACTTGCCTAAAGCTTCATGTTCCACTTTTCGGTTGTGTAAATAACGGCGCTTCTTCTCTTTGAGTAGGTGTTGTAGTCGTTTAAACTGATCAATGTACAAAGACTGCAACCGAATTAGCTTTTCTCTCATAATAAGAGCCACTTCTTCAGCTGTGTAGACACCAGCATGTCTGGAATAAAAGAATAAATTCAGCAAAACATTAAAGAAGCAGCAATAATAATGAATGACAAGCATGGTGATGCCTGCCTATAAGCCCGGCACTTAGGTAGAGACACAAGGATCAGTTCAAAGCCTGCCTCGACCAAGCAGCAAATTCAAGGTCAACCTAGATATAAAACCCTATCTCAAAACAATAAAAGTCTAAAAATAGACTCAATTTGTATTTGTTTTTGATAAAGGCAATGCTAACTGACACATCTTAGTAAATAGGAATATTTATTTATTCATTTATTTATGCAAGTATAAGGGAGGCCCTTAGTTCCATCTTCAGCACTAAGAACAAACAAAGGTCCCAATGATCCAGTGCCCTCCCCATGTGCACCTGGGACCTGCACGTGAGTGCTAATGAAGCTGTAAGGTGCCAGGGGCTGAAGTCAGAGGGACTCTGAGTCTCCCGATGGGTGCTGGGACCTGAACAATTCTTTTTGTTTTTTAATTTATTAGATTTTTAAAAAAATACCAATCCAAGTTCCTACTCCCTCCCCCCTCCCATTCACTCCACACACCCTCCCACCCCACCCCCTCTCCATCCTCAGAGGGTAAGGCACATTGCCTTGTGGAAGGTCCAAGGCCCTCCCTACTACATCTAGGCTAAGCAAGGCATACATCCAAAGAGAATAGGATCGTCTAGAGAGATGGCTCAGTGGTTAAGAGCATTGCCTGCTCTTCCAGAGGTTTTGAGTTCAATTCCCGGCAACCACATGGTGGCTCACAACCATCTGTAATGAGGTCTGGTGCCCTCTTCTGGCCTGCAGACGTGCACACAGACAGAATATTGTATACATAATAAATAAATATTTAAAAAAAAAAAAAGAGAATAGGATCCCCAAAAGCATGCAGTAGGGATAAATCCTGGTGCCACTGCCTCTGTCTGCCCCAGACATGCAACTGTCAACCACATTCAGAGGAACTAGTTTGGTCCTATGCTTGTTCCTTCCCAGTCCGGCTGGAGTTGGTGAGCTCCCATTAGCTCAGGCAAACTTGAACAGATTCTTTGTAAAAAGAGACTCAAGGGAGGGAGGTCTCTCCACAAAAGGATACCAAAATGTTATCTCACAAAACGGAACTAGAGGGGAGATGTCTCATTATTTACATATTTAAAATAAACAAAGACGTGAAACATCAAAATTTTACTAACTAATCTATGTTCTACTTTTACACAGTAATTTAACAGAGACCCTCTGGTCAGAACAAATTAGTATTTTTTTTAACAAATTAGTATTTTAATTATAAATATAGCAGGGACAGAAGATGGCCCAGTGGTTGAAAGTAGAGGCCCTCAGTCTGATTTCCAGCACTCACAGCTCATAATTCCTACGAGTTCAGGGAATCCAGCACCCTTTCTGGGCCTCCATGTGCAGACACAAAAACATCAAATGACTCTATGACTTCTAATTTTCCTTTAAATACCATCTTATACTGAGACTTTCTTGCCTTCAAAGATTAACCATGGTCCAGGGGATACAGCTCGAAGGTAGAGTTCTGGTAAAATGCACGTATATGCACGCAAAGCCCAAAATCTAGGAAGACTATACACCAATGTATAATTTGGCTACCAGTCACAAACTTCAAAGGTAGCCTAGAGATTAATATAACCATAGCCTCCTGTCTCTGAATTAAATAATTAAAAACTGAAAGATTAACTATTAATTTAAAAAAAAATTAGCCAGGTCAGGCAGTGGTAGTACACGCCTTTAATCCCAGCACTCGTGAGGCAGAGGCAGGCAAATCCCTGTAAACTCAAGGCCAGCCTGGTCTACAAAGTGAGTTCCAATTCAGCCACAGATACAAAGAGAAGCCCTGTCCTGAAAGAAAAAAAAAAAAATTAGCCAGACATAGTGGATCTTGTAATCCCAGGCAGGAAGAACTCTGTGAGTTAAAAGACTGCCTGGTCTACAGAGTGAGTTCCAGGACAGTCATGGCTATGCAGAAAAACCCTGTCTTGAGGAGAGAGAAAAAAAAATCATTTAGTTAAAAATTTCATTTTAAAGCTGGGCAATGGTAACGCACTCCCAGCACTCAGGAGGCAGAAGCAGGCAGATCTCAGTGAGTTCGAGGTCAGCCTGGTCTACAAAGCAAGTTGCAGGACAGTCAAGAATATTACATAGAGAAACCCTGTCTTGGGGCGGGGGGGAGGGGGAGAGGAAGAAACAAACAAAAAATATTTTAAACTCAATTTGCCTGGTAGTCATTATATTAACAGGGAAAACAAGCTACTAATACTGATATATTTTATATTTTCATTGAGTAAACACTAGCTCCTTTATGAGTTAACACACACAAAATACACATCCAATAGGGCTGGAGAGATGGCACAGCAGTTAAGAGCACTGCCTACTCTTCCAAAGGTCCCAGTTCAATTCCCAGCAACGGCATGGTAGCTCACAACCATCTGTAATGAGATCTGGTGCCCTCTTCTGGCCTGCAGGCATACATGCAGACAGAATACTGAGAATAATGTATACATAATAAATAAATAAATCTTAAAAAAAAATACACATCCAAACTAGTACTAAATGCAAATATGCCTTTAAAAATTAGCTATTTATGAATCTCTGAGTTTGATGCCTTCCTAATCTACACAAAAAATTAGCCATTTGGAGCTGGAAGGATAGCTCAGCTGTTAAGAGCACTGCTTGCTCTTCCAGAGAACTGGGGTTCATTCAGTTCTCAGCACCCTCAGCTGTTCACAACTGTCTATAACTCCAGTCCCAGGAAATCAGATGCCCTCTTCTAATTCATGCACTGTACATAAGTGGTACACAGACAAACTCAAACACCCACACATAAAAATTAAAAATAAAATCTCAAAAAAAAGAGCCACTAGAGCTGAATATTGATGGCACGTCTATGCATTCATGAATCGCAGCGTTCAGTTAAGTTTGAGATGCCTCTGCTACATAAAAGACCTTCTCTTTTTAAGAGTGTGACCATGTGACCAGGAGGTGGTGGCACATGCCTTTAATCCCAGCACTCAGGAGACAGATGAATCCCTGTGCGTTCGAGGCCAGCCTGGTCTACAAGAGCTAGTTCCAGGACAGCTAGGACTGTTACACAGGGAAACTCTGTCTCGAAAAAACAAAAAAACAAAACAAAACAAAATGTTGGTGCACATCTTTAATCCCAATGCTGGGAGACAGAGGCAAGTTGATCTCATGACTTCGGAATCAGTCTAGTCTACATAGGGAGTTTCAGGACAGACAGGCTTATGTAGAAACCCTAGCTCCAAAAAACCACACACACACACACACACACACACACACACACACACACACACACCAAGTACGGCTCCTATAATCAGATCACTCAGATCGGGAAGTTTAAGGTCATCCTCAGTTACATAGCTTATTTGAGGCCAGCCTGGGATACACGAGACCTGGTCTCAGAAAAGCAAGTTAGTTCTTAAAGTCACTGAAATATACAGAATAACAGGGGGGAAAAAAAACTAAACTTACTTCAGGACTGGAAGCAAATCTGCCAAAATTTTAAATTGAAGTCAATCCTATATATGTATTTAGAATAGTAGTTAACATAAAAGAAAAGCCAAGTAAGCAGAAATGAAGAAAAATCTCAAGAACAAACCCCAGAAAATTGTAAAAGTTATGACCAGTCAAGTATGGTGGCACACACCTGCAATTCCATCACCCAGGAGGCTGAGGCAAGAAGTTCTTAAGTTCAAGACCAGCCAGGGACATTCTTAATAAGAATGGTGGTGACAGCTGGGCCAGAGGTGGTGCACACCTTTAATCCCAGCACAACCTCTGAGAGTTCAAGGCCAGCTTGGTCTACAGAGCTAGTTCCAGGACAGGCTCCAAAGCTACACAGAAACCCTGTCTCAACCCCCACATCCCAAAAGAGAATGGTGATAACAATACTAAGAATAAGAGAGTTAGATATGGCTCAGGGATTAAGACCACTTGTTAGAGAGGGCTCAGTTCCAATTACCTCATGGAATCCATTACTCTGGTTCCAGGGTACCCAATGCCCTTGTTTGAACTCCATGGGAATCAGACACACATGTGATACATATACATATATGGAGGCAAAACACACACCTAAATCTTTTTTTTTTTTAATTTTTCTTTTCAGTTTTTTGAGACAGGAGTTCCCTGTAGCTTTGGAGCCTGTCCTGGAACTCACTCTGTAGAACAAACAGGCCAGCCTTGAACTCACAGAGCTCTGCCTGCCTCTGCCTCCAAAGTGCTGGGATTAAAGGTGTGTGCCACGAGCACCAGGCCCAAAAAACAGTAAGCTACTCATCCTATCTAAACAAGACTGTGTTTGCAATAATAGCTGATGCAATTAGCCTGTTTACAACCCTAAAACTCTAATCTAATAATAACTTTATTAAAATAAAATTAAACCAGGCATGGTAATGCACACCTATCATCCCAGAACTCAGGAGGCTCCAGAAGAAATGTTGAAGTGTGAGGCCAATCAGAGCTGATTAGGAAGACCCTACCTCAAAACTCAAAAACACAAATAATATATGAAATTATTTTCACTCTACTAGCAGAGAATATAAACAGTATGGAAGTGAGAACTTAATGAAGGAAACAAGAAACAAGACTTAACCATTAATGCTTTGGCTAAAATGTTATGTTTAAATGAGCTTTAAAAATGAAATTGTTGCCGGGCAGTGGTGGCGCATGCCTTTAATCCCAGCACTTGGGAGGCAGAGGCAGGCGGATCTCTGTGAGTTCGAGACCAGCCTGGTCTACAGAGCTAGTTCCAGGACAGGCTCCAAAGCCACAGAGAAACCCTGTCTCGAAAAACCAAAAAAAAAAAAAAAAAAAATGAAATTGTTAAGATTGTTTTACAAAGCAATTTAATGGTTACTCTACAGAAAAATCCCATCTATAACTATAGTGAGAAAAAAGTTACAATTACTGCAGTGCATTCAGTGTAATCATCAACAACACAAATACCCACCCAGCAACTGTGCCACATTGCTTTAAACCCAGTACCGGGGAGGTAGCGGCAGGCGGATCTGAGTTCCACACCACTCTGGTCTACAGAGTGAGTTCCAGGGCAGTCAGGGCTACTCAGAAAAACCCTGTCTCAAAAAACCAATACATATATATATATGCACTCTTCTGTAATAAGTGAAGATAAACATTGTCTAATTGCTAAGATGATTCAAAAACTAGTACTAGAAGAAACAAAAACTGAGCCAGTCAGACATACATGAGACTGTGCTCAAAAAAAAATAAATAAAATAAAAAATAAAAAAATAAAAATAAAAAAATCAGAGATCTGAAGTGGCAATGTTTTGATATTTCTACAACTCTCAAGATGACCAGGGGCTGCAGCAAACCTTAACATATACATTTTGGGTTTCTACATCAGTTTTCCTTTCATTAGACATGAAACCAAATAAACTACTCAACACTTTTATTTCCCATTTAAAAAGTCAGAACCAGGGCTGGAGAGATGGCTCAGTGGTTAAGAGCATTGCCTGCTCTTCCAAAGGTCCTGAGTTCAATTCCCGGCAACCACATGGTGGCTCACAACCATCTGTAAAGAGGTCTGGTGCCCTCTTCTGGCCTGCAGACATGCACACTGACAGAATATTGTATACATAATAAATAAATATTAAAAAAAAAAAAAGTCAGAACCATAGAATTTTGCAGCAAGTGCCCGAGTATAATTAGCTCATTATTTCTGAGATTTAGGACAGGCACCATTTTCTCTTCTCCAGCCATTCCTACGTCAAAAAATCTCCTTTCTTCCCTACAGCATCTCATGGGAATAACTTTAGTTACAGGACTTCCACAAAGAATCAAGAGATCTTGCCTTGGAGCAAGATGGTGTTGAAGCACGACACTTAAACCCACCTATATGTATTAATTAACCACATGCCACACTACATTTTACATTCTAACTCCATTAAATAATATAAAGTCTTGTGGAGTCACAACTTACTTTAGGGGATCTTCTTGATCACTGTCTATGCTATCAGCTTCACTGTCAGGGTCACCTCTCCATGTCTGATCCACAGTAATGGGTTCCTGATCCCCATCACTCCAGCTGTCTTCATCTGAGGCAAGGAAGGGAGAGCAGCCATTAAGACTTCCCACCTCTGTAACTCCACCCATGAAGCTACATTACTTAAGAGATCAACTTAAAACCTTAAAATTCAAATTTTTAAGTTCTTAATAATTTAACAGAAGGAAAGGTCACCAGATCAGGAGAGTGCATCTAAGCAAACTCTAAACGCAGAACAACTAACAACAGCAACAGCAACCCTGAAGCCTCCGAATCCCAAGGACAACTGCAAATACACAAAGCATTGCACTAAGCCAAGTTCTTTCTTCAGTGCCTTCTACTGCACTCCAGGAGAGAAGACTTACATCCTTACCCAGTATTCGGCTGCCTTCGCTTCGACTGCTCTCTGGGGTCTGAGAGCCCAGCTCTGTTTTAGCGTATGAGCTCAACTGGCACAAGAGGGTTTCACCCATAGGGCCTGGATTATTCTTCTTCATTTGAGCATGAAGTGCTAGAGCATTCCTTCGAGCATGTTCAGCACAGAAAGACACCCTAAGGAAGCAAAACATTAACATTTAATAAGCTCTCTCTCTCTTGAAAGCAGTCAGCAATATTCAGTCACCAATTAATTTTTTTGTCTTTAGGAAATTTAAAATTATTATATTCACGCCTTGGAAACCAGTGTGAGCCGGGTGATGGTGGCATGCGCCTTTAATCCCAGCAGGCAGAGGCAGGTGGATCTCTGTGAGTTCGAGGCCAGCCTGGTCTACAAGAGCTAGTTCCATGACAGGCTCCAAAGCTACAGAGAAACCCCTGTCTCAAAAAATGAAAGGAGAGAGGCAGAAAACCAGTGTGAAAGGAAAGTCGGGAGTGGTGGTACGTGCCTTTAATTCCAGCACTCAGAAGACAGAAGTGTATCTCCAAGTTCAACCTGGTCTAGAGTGAGTTAAAAGACGGGGCTACAGAATGAGACGCTGTCTCAAAAGAAACACAAATCTGAATCAGAAATTTAACAGCCCCCAAGTCAACCTACTTAGAATTTTGGTTTTGTTTTGTGTGGTACGTGTGTTGCTCAAATCCAGAGCTCCATGCATGGAAGGTCTCTAACACCAAGCTACTTCCCAAGCCCACACTAGTTGTTATTAAAGTCAAGTAGCTTAACCAGTGTTCTAGTCAGACAAAACATTCTAACCATAAAAACATTAACAACAATATCTCACGGAAAATCAGACACTTTTAGTTTTCAAAACTAAGTCTGGAAACACATTTTACTATCAATCCACTTTAGATAGATGGTTCAATTTTAAAACTGAAAGATGTATATAAATTACCAAGTAAAGTCATATTCCTGCACAGATTAAGCACATATACGATAAAAGCTCTAAGTTCCTTCCAGAGCGCACACTATACACTGTTCCTACCATTTAACAAGAACAAGGCTGGGCAGGTGAGCCAGCACTCCAACATTAAGAATTAACTTGCGAGCCAATTCAATGACTCAGCAAACAAAAGCACCCACGGTCAGAGCCTGACCACCTGAGTCCCATCCCCAACCTCTTGGTGGAAGGAGAACCAACTCCAGAAGCCCAGCGTCCTCTAAACACGTGTGTGGTAGCCCATATGCACATAATAAATGTTTAAAAATAAAAAACTTAAAGCTGAGTATGGCTGTGCAGACAGTAATCTCTGAGGCAGAAGAATTAGGAGTTCCAAATTAGTCTGGACCATAGTTTAAAAAAAAAAAAAATCACTTAATTTTACAAGTAAGCAATTACCCCTGCCTCAGGTGTCCTTCCAGTTCTCACCATTAGGGAGGGTTTTTCCAGACAAGGTTTCTCCGTGTACCCCTGACTATACTGGAACTCAGATCCCCTGCCTCTGCCTCCCAGTGCCAGGATTAAAGGCTTGTGCCACCATCAGTTCTGATGATTTTAATATTTAGATTCCCTCCCAAAGAATATATCCTTGACTCTCCAGATATGACGAAGCCTACATACTATGATCCTCTTTCCCTTTCTAATAGAAGTCAGGAGACAAGCATTGTGGTGCACCCAAGACTCAGGAGGTAGATCTCTGTATGTGCTAGGACAGTCTGATGTACATAGTGAATTCCAGGGCAGCCAGAGCTAGGAACATTGGCCTTGTCCCCAAAAAAAAAAAAAAAAAAAAAAAAAAAAAAAAAAAAAACACCCACACCTCGAAGGCCAAAAGGTTGCCAAGATGGGACTGAAGAGGAGCCTCAGTGTTAAAAGAGCAAAGGCTGCTGCTCTTACTAGAGGATCCGGGTTTGAGTCCCAACAACCATCTATAATTTCAGTTCCAGGGGATTCAATGCCTTCTCCTAGCCTCTGCTGGCGTCAAGCATGAACGTAGTACACAAACATAACATGCAGGCAAAATACCCATACACATTTTTTTTTTTTTTAAATTGTATAAGGGTTGCAAAAGTGTTCCAAACCAGCCTGGTCCATACGGAGTTCCAGGGATAGAATGAGACCGTCTCAGAAAAATGCAAAACGACAAAGGGGCCGGCCCGGTGGCTCTGCGGGTCAAGCTTAACGACCCACAAGGTAGAAGAATGGACTCCAGCATATCGTCCTCTGACCTCCACACGTGAGTGAAACGAGAACGCGCCGCCCCCACCCACAACACACTACCAACTGGAAATAAATGTTTTCAAATGAAAAGAATAAAAAGCTAAGGGCAGGAGGTCTGGGTGTTGCAATAGGCTCGGCGGCGACACGTGTGCTTTGCGTGCACGAGTCTCAGCACGCATCCACATACCACACACACACACACACACACAAAACACACAGGGATCTACACATACCCATCTTTCTTCTCGGGCTTTGGGGCAGCACTGGGACACCGTTTTCCATTCTTCGTCGATATGTAACTACATTGTTTGAAGGGTGCATTCTTGTCTTCAAGAATATGCTTAATGCAAAACTCCTGCCCCTCCAGACGCGGTTGAGAGCATGGACGGTGAGTAAATGAACAAGAAAGAGGCTCCTGCGATCTGGGCACTGGGGTGATCCTCCCCCGATTCGTTGGCAAGACGTGAATCCGAATCCTGTTCATACCAAAACCTGCAGGAGGCACACAAAAGATCGAAATGGCCTTAACCTTGCCTAAAGCCCTTGTCTGCGTTCTTCCGCGGGTCGGTCGGCAGGGCGAGGGTCGCGCCCTACGTGTCGCCGCCCTCAGGGCTGCTGGTGCTAGGTCACCCACTCACCTCCCCGCCGCCCGCCGCCCGCCGCCCCGGCCCGACCACGTTGGCCGAATCCCCACAGCAGCAGACCGGAAGCGCGGCGCCCCGCCCCCACGCCCCGGCACGCCGCCTTTGTCCCGGCCGCCCCGGAGCTCACAAGCCCCGGCCCGCAGAGCCTAGTCCTGCAAGCGCCATCTTGTCGTACGGCTCCCGGCACTAGAGAACCCCCGGTTCCCGACAGCCTAGCAATCAAGAGTGACCCCCGACGCTGAAAGGGACGAAGTGCCGCGCTGACCTGACAGAAAGGGCGACCGGCAACCTAACAGCAAAGGTGAAGCGCCAGCCACGGCGCCATCTTACCTCCCCGCCGCGCTACGCCGCGCAGTTCACCCTCTGGCCGCTCTGGCCGCTCGGAACGCGGCCTCGCGGCCCCTAAACGCCGATTGGTCACTGCTCTGCAAGTGATGTGCTGCTATTGGTCAAAGGCAACACATCAGCCCGAGGGAGGCGGGGCGGTGAGAAATCTCACGACAGGAATGGTTGAGGTGAACTGTCTGTCAGAAACTCGGCCCGTGATTGGGCCGTCGGAAAGACGGGCCGCAGCCAGTTTCCAGGTCCGGATATTTTTCCGTCTCAGTGTGGTTCGCCTTCTGACGGCCATGGGCTCCAGTCCTCTCAGGCAGCTACTTTGTTACCTTTCCTACACAGCAGGTAAAAAAATTGGACAAGGCTGACCTGTTTATACATGAAAAGGCTTTATTAGTTTTCTATTGTGGAGTTGATCGTAAGGAGAGAATCTACAAACAAATGTAGAAATAGCAAAAAGAAATAATGACAGTGCTATCGTAAGCAAATGGACAAGGGGAAAGAGAAAAACAATAGACTTCTAATTACGGAAAAATTCTAAATCCAAAGCGGGCCAAAAAAGTAATACATAGAATCGCTTCCTTCTAAGTAAGTGTATTGAGGAAGCAGATACCAAACAGTCAGATACTGGCAGATTCTGCTGTTTCTAATTCTGTGTGTTTGCAAGTGTGCCAGTGAATGCCAGAAGATGGTTGATGTCCTCTACTATCCCGCTGTACCTTACTCTCTCCTGGCAGGTGGTGGCACGGGTCTTTAATCCCGGCACCGGGGGACCAACCATCTACAAAGTGAGTTCCCGGACCGCTAGGGCTACACAGAGAAACCCCCAAAAAAAAAGTAGAGACCACCAGGTATGGTAGCATACACCTGTAATCTAAGATCTGAGGACTCTGGAGATAGAGGCAGGGTCTGGTAACCCGGAGCTCACCTTTTATATATTCATATAGACCAGGCTAGGCTGGCCTTGAACTCAGTGATCCTCCTGCCTCTGCCTCCTGAGTGCTGGGATTAAAAGAGTGCGCCACCACGACCTGGTGGAGCTATTTTTTAAAAAGTATTATCTCACTTATTTATTTGGGAATGTCACATGTGTGGAGTTCCGAGAACAATTTGCAAGTCAGTCCTCTCCTACCATGTGGGTTAAGAGAATCAACTGGGCCATCAGACTTGGCTGCAAGAGCCCTCACCACTGAGCAGTTTTTGTTTTAGTTTGTTGTTGTTCTGACTAGGCTGGTGGCCAATAATCCTTATGATTCTCTAGTCTCTGCCTCCTCCCCCATGCCCCGCCCCAGCACTGGAGCTGCAGCCATGCCTGGCGTTTTTCATGAGTGCTGAACACTGGAACTCAACTCCTCACAGCTTGGCACTGTACCCACTGAACCTGCTGCTCAGCTCCGTTTCTAAGTTCTGAGCATTCTGTGCACTTTCCCATTAGCTCTCCTGTATCTCGTTGATCTCCTGTATGTGGACTGCTGGCCTGGACCCTTCTTTGGACTGTGAAAGTCTACAATTTGTCATTTTTTCCCCCAGACCATTGTGATTTAACTGGACTTGGTCCTATTGGATGCAAAGTCCTCCATTTGTGTATTCATTTCCGGGTCAACTACTCAAAGACATCACCCCACATCTGTTTTCTGAATCTTCCAAAAGCATATGCATACGCTGTGATTTCTCCTATTCAAAAAGTAACAATGTTTATCTTGCCTCTTCCAGCTACTACCTCTATTGCTGTACCTAAGCCAGGATCTCCTTATCCAGCCCAGTCCAGTCTCAGATTCTCCTGCCCCAGCATGTCATTCCCAGCTCCCTTATTCTCTCTTGAATCTTCTCCAGGTAGAATTCTCCCCACAGCAAACTGATAGTCAAGTTTATATGTGACCTTTCACTTTGTTAATTCAAATGAAGTTTCTAGGCTTCATTTTTAAGACAATTTTGCAAGATCTGCCCACAGACAGTCTCTGTAGTCCAGACTGTCCTGAAATCCATGGCAATCCTTCTGCCTCAGCTTCCCAACAGCTGGAATTAGAGGCACGAGCTACTGTGTCCAGCAACTTGTATTTAGACACTCACAGGTGAGCTCACCTTTGTTTGTGAATATGGAAACCAAGTGTCACTCAATTTCCAGTGTCCTCTTACTGTACCTAACTCCACCTCTCCTCCCCGGCACTGGGATTACAGGTGCATCACCACACCTAACTTATGTGGGTGCTGGGATCCAAACTCAGATCCTCACGTTTGCACTGAGCCTTCTTAAAACATTTTCTAGATCCCTGTACTCTAGTTCCCTCTTTCCTCAGTCGCCCATTCTTGTCATTTGAGCCTCTTGTTCATTATCCTCCCTACACCAAGTTTTGAAAACAATACTTTCCTCTCTCATTATGTCTTATTCCATTCATAAACTGATGGTTCCCAAATAGGTACCACTACCCTGAACCTTGCTTTGAATGGCACACTCTACATCCATCCGTCCAGTAGACCTCCATGAATGTCTACACTAAATTTCTAATTTAATGCTAAGGCAAATTTCCTGTTCCTGTTTTCATAAACAGTAGCTCTATTCTTTCAGTTGGTTAAGTCAAACAGTCATCCTTGACCTCCCTCTGACTTTACAGCAAATCCCACCAACTATCTCAATGACTCCTTACAATTCTCATTGCTTCCAGCACTTTTGGAGCCACCTTATCTCTTCTAAGTTGAGTCTGTCCTCTCCTGTCCCCTCCTCTATCCAAAATAAAGAAAATAGACAAAATGACCAGAACCCACGGTTTTTTGTTTTTAAAGAAGTGTCCTTTCTCCATAGGGCTGGAGAGGTGGTTCAGCAGTAAAGAACACTCACTGGATGCTCTTCCAGAGGACCCGGGTTCGATTCCAAGCACCCACAGGATGGCTCACAGCTGTAGCCACTCTAATTCCAGTGTCAGGAGATATGACACCTCACAGGCATACATGTAGTTAAAACACCAATATACATAAAATAAAAATAATAAATTATTTTTAAAGTGTCTCTTTTACTGTATTTATTTGGGTGTGGAGACACGTGTGGAGCTTAAAGGGTAACCAGTGGAAGTCATTTTTCTCCTACCATGTGGGTCCCAGGGGTTGAGGCTCAGCACTGAGCAGCTTTACCCACTAAGCCATCTCATCAGCTCTCCTTTTAAAGATCTTTAACTACTGGTAATCCTAAAGTTGGACAAACTTGCTGCAGTTCTTTTCCTCTAAGTGTAGTGCTCATAGTTTCTCTACATTATCAATTTAACTTTTCTTCTTCAAAATGTAATTCTACCAGGTGTGGTAGAACATGCCAGTAATTGATCTCAGCACTCAAGACCTAGGTGTATCCAAAACCACAGAGAAACCCTGTCTCGAAAAACCAAAAAAAAAAAAAAAAAAAGACCTTAGGTGTAGCAAGAAGATGCCATTTGAAGTCAGGTGAGCTACACAATGGAACTGTCTTGAGCAAAACATACTGTCTGTCAAAAACATCATTGTGGATTTTCAAAGATGCAAGCTACAGTTATAAATTATATCTTGGTGCTTGGTGGATGAGTGTTTTAAGCTTTGCTACCACAGTAAAGCTGTTGTTTTTTGTTTTTGCCCTTCCAGGTACTCATGCAACAGTGTAAGTGAAGAGTTTTCCCCCGTCTACAGCATACTTTACACCATCAAGTTCACTGTTGTAGTTAAATATTAGCTCTCCCAATGGACTTGATATCCCTATGATAGTGTGATAGGAACTTAATACTGTCAAAACCAAAATGGTAATGAGTCAACAAAATAAGTCGCTGGGTGGTGGTGGCGCACGCCTTTAATCCCAGCACTCGGGAGGCAGAGGCAGGCGGATCTCTGGGAGTTTGAGGCCAGCCTGGTCTACAAGAGCGAGTTCCAGGACAGGAACCAAAAAGCTATGGAGAAACCTTGTCTCAAAAATCACAAAAAAAAAAAAAAAAAAAAAAGTCAAAGACTAATTTAAGAACACGGCACATACAAATAACAATCAGATGTTTCATCATTAACATTTATTGATGGGATGGATAAATACAGATTGAGAAACATACTTGACAGCAAGATATCAAACTGATAGCCAGACTATAAAATGTGTATACAATATCCTTCTTTAAATTTTTTTTTTTTTTGAGTTTTTAAAGTTTTTTACAAAGAGCCCTTATGATAATGGTCACTTACATCCTATCATCACTCCCCTAACAGCAGTAGAGATCCCAGGAGTAGCACCCAAAACTGAGGTGCCCCACGGAGGACAGAGGCAACAGCAGAATAATATGCTGAGCAGTACAAAATAAGACAAAAAACAAAACAACAAAAAAAGCTCACCACAAAATTGTACCTGAGTGACATAAACTGGTAAAATGTGTTACTTTGCTTTTCATTTTCTTTTTTCTTTTCTTTTTTTTTTTTTGTTCTTTGGTCTGATAAGAAAATGGACAGTTTTTGATAGAAAATGTGTGGAAAGTAAGGTAATATATATCAGTTTCAAGTTTAGAACCCTAAGTTACACCTTACAGTTTTGAGTTCTTAGGCCAGAAAGCACTTCTGCTTTGTAAGTGTTTTATTATGGTCTTCAGCTCATCACTTCCTCTGCTTCCACTGGCATTTCCAGACCACCTGATGGGAGACATACTTGCTCTGGCTTCAATTAACATGCTGTCAAGCATCCCTCTCCACAATTAGAACGGCAACACAAAACCTATGAGTTTCTTCATACAAGCAGCAATACGCACTCAAAAAGGGAAAGGGCAGACACTGATTTTTATTAAACATTCTTTTCCCTCTTTTTTCCATTGCCAAGTTCATATTAAAAACTTTAAAAATATTAACATGGAGAGCTCACCCACTTAGAAAACAACTCTGAATTTAGACCACTCCATCAAGTAAAATTACAGTACCATTCTTCTTTCAAACTTCCATCCACTGAGGAATAAGAAATAAACGACAGCTTGGTGTAACAAGAATGCTTTCTAAACCATCAAGATCCAAAATTCAGTCAACGTCAAGACATTTGGGGAGGTATGAATCGTTGAAAGCTCAGTGGGGGATGGTGGAAAGCTATTTCTCACTAACTGATGGGTTGCATAGACTGCTTAAAATTCTCCCAAACCCAGGAGAATAAAATAGGCATTCCAATCAAGATGTCTTAGTTTCTCATTTCCTAGCATGAGTATCAAAATAACTCATCAAAAAGAAAAAAAAATCTTTAAAAAAATAATCAGTTCCCAAAATAATGGAAACGCATATATTTAGATTCCAACCATACTAGGATAGATAGGACCCCTCCAATTGCCTTTTTCTAGAAGCAAGGTATGAGAGGTAATGAGGAATTAGGTTGCAAAGGCTTCAGGAAACCCAGCAGTGATGTTACCATGATTTTGTTTCAATACTCTTATCTACTGCTGTTTGCAATTGGAGATTTCGATTTTTCTATCACTGCCGGTGAAACTAACAATATAGAAATATGTGGGATACACTAAACCAAAACACTAAAATCATTTACAAGGAAAGAATACTGAGAGTCTCAGATACAAAAACCACAATGATTCATGAATGAGAAAAGTAGGCTACTATTTAGGTATTTTCTAAACCCAAAAGGCTTAACTGAATACTTCAGAAGACCACACTGGCTTTAGGTTAATGATTCAGAGTTTAGCCAACAACACAGGTATGATTTAAAAAGCCCTAACAACAATCCACAGGTATTTATTTCTGCCAACATAAGAGTCAAGCAAAATTTTAGGAATGAGATTTACAGAAGTTGAGGCTCCAAGCCTGCTTACCACTGTCACTTATTCTTGACAGTTTAGATTAAAAGAAAAAAGCCATGTTTACAAGGCTGACTTTAGATATACAAATACTACTTCTCGACCTTTGAAGGTCTGAAGGTGGGAGAGACACACACAGTTTAGAAGCCTTATTTATACAGAAACAGGACAATATGCATGCTAGCTAGAAGGTATATCTGCTAACCCAAAAATAATGCAGCAGTTCATGCAGAGCCCATGAGGAGGTTCAGGACCTATGCACAGATCTAAAAGCAGATACTGTAGATATCTGTAGACAATACCAGGAGGAACTAATATAGGAAAAGTCCATAAACTAACCAAATTCAGTGCTGATCTACAGTAGGACCAGACTACAACATGGTCCCTCTTTTAGACTCTAGTAAGCACTTTCTAGCTCACTACTGACAGTTCTAAGAAATTAACTACAGCACTGGCATGAAGAACTGCTGTAACAGCAGATACAACAGCCTTTGTGGTAAGGGAGTGCATGTGATTAGAAAACACGTGACATTAGTGAGTAATTAAAAGAACATTTTCCCAAATCAGTTATGGTCAATCCCACAAATACAGATGTACTCTAAAATGGCACATTCCCTTTTGGGAAGGTCAGGATGGAAAACAAAATCTAAACGAATACCAAACCTAAACTTAGTAATCATGATGACACATATTTCTTGCACAACACAGGAAATACCAAGAAAGAAAATGTCACTTTAAAAGTTGCATACCAAGAAATATCACTGGCTTACAGATTAGTTAGGAGTTCCTTGTTTTGCACAGCATTGGCAGGCACTCCAGGACTGTTCAAACATGCAGATTACGAACCACGAAGTCACCCTAAGATATATTCCTCCTATACATTCTTCTCTACTGGGCCATTACCTCAATAGTAACTGCCGCAGTGTTTTCCTAGGCTGTTCTTGGCAAGCAGCACCCGTACAATTTCTGTTTCCCTATGACTTTCAGCAAAAAGAATCTGACCTCTCCATGAAGACTACTTGGCATGACAGAAGCTTCACTAATTAAAAAAGGAAAAAAAAAAAAGACAAATTATTTTCATAGCACCATCTTTTCCATAGCAAAAAAAAAAAAAAAAACTACACACACATTTACATGCGTGTGCATACATATATTTTTCATGCAGTGAACCAAAGAATAGCAATGATCTGTGGCTAGGTAGCATTTTCAGTTAGAGAGCTTGACTTACAATTTTTTTCTAGCCATTATCTCTTCAAAGATCTCCTTCATCAAAAATATTCCCTAATAGCTGGAATAATCAAGCCCCATACCAGGATTCCTGATCCACTTTTTAAAAACAGGACTCTGTCTAGAATCAAAAACCACTGAAAAGAAACAAATGAAACACAACCGTGTCTGTTGGCTAGGTTTACTCACTCATCACACCAGTGCTCTGAATTCACACTCGTCTCTGAAGACATACAGGCTGCAAACACAAGTGTGCAGCTGTTTTCCGTTTGATAGACAGATAAAAAGCAAGAATTACATTCATAATGTATCTTAAAATGCAAATTCTTCAGAATCCCAAATCACAATTTCATTGTCTTTAGTATCATTAACTGTATGGCTTCTCCCAAACCTATTACCACACATGGTCTAGTCTCCGAAGACAGGACATGCAAGCACATCCTTCTTCCCTCAGAGACCCAAACTTTCCCAAAGCCCAACCTGAAAAGGCCCAACTCTGTAGGGCAGAAGCTGGCCTTGCTAAGTGTCTTCCTCAGTCGTCCATCTGCACTGAAAGCACAAAAAGGGCCAAAGGGAGTTTTCATGATAGTGCTAGAGAGTTGGCTCACTGGCTACATCTATCCACACTAGAAACTACAGGGCTACTGCTCAATCACAACATAAAATGTGTTGCGGTGTGTCAATGTCAATACATGCCTCTTCATGTTTTCAAGGCCAACTACGCTCTCTAGTAGAATGTGGGGATGTGAAATGGTAGAGGTGGGAGGAAAAAGGTAACATGATTTTTTTTAATCTCTCTCTCACACACACACATACACACACACACACACATACTCACAAACACTCATACACTTTAAAGGTCTCAATACTTCAAGTGGCCTGAGCCTATTTCACTCTTGGCCAAAAGCCTACCATCCCACCCACCCTACACACACTCCCACCCTCCAACCCCCACCCTCAGTCATTGCTATGTACCTCACACACACAGCAAAACCCCTTCCCCTTCCCGATTATATAAAAAAACTAAACAGATAACTTACTTTCTTTAAATTATTTTTAAGTCTCTTAAAGATCTGACGTTTAAATACTCCCTCTTCTGATATGTTAAACAAACTGCTTGATCACCCCCACGATTCAGTTCCAGCAAGAAGAGGGGAAGAGTACTTCAATCAACCCCATAAGGATGAGGAGAGGCCAAGAACAGTGTTCTTAATCCTTCACAGCTTCAACACAATCTTACCTCTGATACCAGTACAGACTATAAGATAGATGTATGAGGCAGATGTAATAACTGAGGCCTCCACCACCCTCCCACCTGTCTCAATATCAATTTATTCCTTAGTCCAATGGTGACATATTTCATAAGGGATGTAATTTTCGTAGTCCAGTATCAGTAGTCAAAACAAAAACAAACCAAAAATCCCCCAAAAACAAAGTGTTTTTGTTTTTTAAGTTTTCGCCTCATTTTTTTTTTCATTTTGGAAGAGGTGGAAGTGGTGGAGGTGGTTCTGATGGTAGGGGTGGTGGTCGAGGTTTGTCTGTATTGCCAGATCTGGAGATTCCACCAGCTCGTGGATTCATATATTCACCATAAGAATGAACAAATTCAAATGCAGGGGGCTGAGTGGGCTGAACACCCTGGGCACTGAGCAGGGAGTGGAGCATATTCACAGTATCTTGATAATCTATTGACTGAGTTGTGTTGTGACCATTAGCCCCAGGAGGGCCTTTATCCAGTTTCATATGAGGAACTCGAGTTTTACAGCTAGGCTGTGAAAAGGGCAGGCCACTTGTGTCTGAGCTATGCCCAGGCAACTGGGTCATTGTAGGAAGAGGAGGGAAGGGGAAATTCAAGGAAGAGGATTTAGTACTCTTGGCAATCTTGGCTGGATGATCAAACACTGCTGCCCCCGTCTCTTCCGGGGGACCCCTCTTACGAGTAGAGCTCGAAGAAGACAAAGTACTAGACAAACTATACGGTTTGTGTGCTAAGGTGCTGGACTGGCTGCTGTGTTTTGGGTCACCTGGCCGTTTGTTCACAGTACCACCGACAGGCAGCTGTAAGTGAGAGTGCTTGTGTGAATGGTGATTATGATGGTGATGGTGGTTGGGCAGATGAGGCTTGTGCTTCTCTTTGTGCTCCCGGCTCTTGGAGATGCTGTCCTCTGCAGAATTGTGCTTCTCGGCTGCAGAGTGGACTTTAATGCGCATTTTCATCTCCTCTGGTTTTGAGGAGGATGCTTTATCTCCACTGGCCACCGGGAGTCTCATTTTCAGAGCTGACTTGTCAGCCTTTTCCAAAAAAGGTCGTTCAGGATTTTCTGAGCCCTCAATGGGCATCTTCAGAATGACTGAAGAATGGCTGTCATGGTGGGACAGGAGATTCTGGGCGGCATATGCATACTGTGACTTCACATTGGCCTCCATATTCTCCAACTGCCTCTTCTGAGCAGCCAGCTCCTCAGCGTGCTTTGCACGATACTCTTTAAGTGAAACTTTAGCTGATGGCACGCTCTTACTCGTCTGCTTCTGGGAAACAAATGCATTCGAACTATCATGTTGCAAGGAATGATCAACTCCAATAAGTGCTAAATTCTCACTAGTCCGATGACCCTGAGAAGATTCTAGTTTAAAAGGAGGTTGGGAAGACAGCCATCGCTCGCCTTGCAACATATCCACATTAGTTAGACTACTTGATGACTCTTCAGAGACAGGAAGGGAAGGCACTGCACTTGTAGTAGAAGTAGTTGACATGCTCATTAATCCTGCAATAGTTGTGTCTGAAGAGGTCTGAGAAATCATATTGAGGATTGTCTGCTCTGATGTGTTTTCATCTGTTCCTCGGTCATCTGGTTTAGTTTTCATGGCAGCCTGGTATGCCTAAAATGAAGCAAATAAAATCTTCAATCCAGGCAATTTACAAAGTATAAGTATACTGAAACAGCAACCAAGAACCTTTTTATTTTGTATTATTTGCTTGTTTATTAGCTTTATGTGTATTGGAGGTAGGGTTTCCTGTTTTTATTTGAGACAGAATCTCTTTATGTAGCCCTGGTTGGTCTTGAACTCCCCATATAGATATATCAGGCAAATTTCCAACTCACAGAGATCCACCTATCTCTACCTCACCTCCTAAGTTCTTAAAGTTATATACATTACCCCCTCGCCCAAAAGTCATTCTTAGGCATTCAGTGTAACTATGACTAGTAAAGTTTATATAAAAATAAAAAATGAAGTACAAGCTCTTAAGTCTACTTCTAACCCTAAGCTACTAGAGGCAAACATTATCTATAATTCCCTAGATCTAGGAACATTAGTCTAAATAATAAGAAACGAGGGAGGGCTGGAAAGATGGCTTAGAAGTTAAGAGCACTGGTTGCTTTTCTAGAGGTCCTTAGTTCAATTCCCAGCAACCACATGGTGGCTCACAACCATTTATAATGAGATCTGGTGCCCTCTTCTAGACTTCAAGCATACATGGAAGGAATGTTGTATACATCATGAGTAAATAAATAAATCGAAGGAAGAAAGGAGGGAGGGAGGGAGGGAGGGAGGGAGGGAGGGAGGGAGGGAGGGAGGGAGGGAGGGAGGGAGGGAGAAAAGGAAAAGAAATGTATGGTGGTACATGCTTGGAATCCCAGCAGTTAAAAGGTAGATAGATGCAGGAGGATCAGGAGTTCAAGGCCAACCTCTACTAACAGCTGCAGGTACAAAAACCTTATCTCAAAAAGGGGTTGGGGGAGGTTTTGTTTTTTCTTTTTGGGTACTGGTGATCGAGCGCAGGGCCTTATGCATACTAAATACTTATCCTACCATTGAGTTGTACCTCAAGTTCATCTATCTGATGTTATGGGGAAAAGGAATGACTCTATTATTCATAAGACTAAAAACATCTGCATTACAACTTTAGTTTGCAACTCATAAAAAAAAAAAATCCTGGGGCTGGAGAGATGGCTCAGAGGTTAAGAGCACTGACTGCTCTTCCAGAGGTCCTGAGTTCAATTCCCAGCAACCACATGGTGGCTCACAGCCATCTATAATGAGATCTGGTACCCTCTTCTGGCATGTAAGCATACATGGAAGGAATGCTGCATACATAATAAATAAATAAATCTTTAAAAAAAAAATCCTGGGGCTGAAGATAGGGCTCAGCAGTTATGAGCACCCACTGCTCCTGCAAAAGATCTGGATTCATTTCTCCACACCTACAGCAGCTCATGAACACCTGTAACTCCAGCCCCAAGGTATTGGACACCCTTTTCTGGCCTCTACAGGCACTACATACACATAAATGGAGGCAAGCACTCACACAAAAGATAACAATAAATTCTCCCCACTACCACCACAGAGTCTTACAAAGTAGCCCCAGTTGGTTTTAAGGTCACAGAGATGTCTTCTAAATGCTGGGATTAAAGACATGCACAACCATGCCCAAATGTAATGATAAATCTTTTTAAAAGGAGGGGAGGAATGGATAGAAGAAGGAAAAAAAAATAAAGCATTTCTCTCTCTCTCTCTCTCCAGGGTTTCTCTGTGTAATAGTCCTAACTGTCCTGGAACTAGCTATGTAGACCAGGCTGGCCTCAAACTCATAGAGATTCACCTGTCTCTGCCTCCCAAGTGCTGGGATTAAAGGCACGTGCCACCACTGCCTGGCTAATAAAACATTTTTAAAGTGTTTAACATTGCAGACAAAATTATAATCAACCCTTGTAATTCCAAACACACCTTGCCCCTCTATACTATACAGAAAATATACAGAAAAAAAAATTATAGATATATATATATCAACATTATACAGAAAATACACATCTGGAGCTGGGAGACGGAGGCAGCTCAGTGGGTAAAGTGCTTGCCTTGCAAGCATAAGCATAAGGAGTTTAGATGTCCAGCACCCATGTAAAAACCCAGTGCAGGGGCTGGAGAGATGGCTCAGTGGTTAAGAGCATTGCCTGCTCTTCTAAAGGTCCTGCCTGAGTTCATTCCCGGCAACCACATGGTGGCTCACAACCATCTATAATGATGTCTGGCGCCCTCTTCTGGCCTGCAGACATACACACAGACAGAATATTGTATACATAATAAATAAATATTAAAAAAAAAAAAAAAAACCCAGTGCTGTGGCATGTACCTATGACTCCAAAGTACGGTGGATAGAGGGAGACAGGCAGGCAGACACAGGCTGATCCCTGGAGTTCAGGCCAGCCAGTCTAGCTCAAATAGTGAGCTCCAGGTTCAATAAGAAAGACCATGTCTCAAAAATAATAGAGAGCAATAAAGGAAAACACAAAAACCACCTCTGGTTTCCATATGTATGCTCACAGGCATGTACAACTACATGTGAATACATATATGCAAACAAACTAAATAAAGCCAGTGCCACTGAACAAGTAACTGTGCAAAAGGCAATTTACACAATTTGCACAACCCAAAGCAAAGTCCCCTACAGACTAACATCTTAGCTAGTATCCATGCTACCAAGTCACAATGACTGTTGAGAAAAGGGAAATCCCAAACCTAGTGCACATATCCAATTCTGGCATATTCACTGGCAAAGTTAAAGGAAAGAATAAGTTTGTCGGCAATAATTCTTACCCTCCAATTTCTAATGCGTTTCAGCCTGCTTGGAGTTTTCTCCAGAATCTGTAGAAATTCATGTGTCAATTCTACAAATGAAACATTCAAGAAATGCTCAGAGACAAGAAGGTAATGAAACAAGAATAACCTCAACTAACTTACTGTTTTCATGTGAATCAAGTCACATTTGGCCACACATGTGACAAATCAAGAAGTGCGTTTCAGGTCCCTTACACTAAAACTTACCATCTAACAGTTCCAACGTCACAGTGGCGTCAACATACTCCCACCAGTGCTTCCCGTCAGTTGAGACTGGGATCTCCCAGTTGGACCACTTGCAAGCCAGATGGATGCAGACACAGGCCACCACAGGAGGTGTGTACTGCAGGCTAAATGTGGTCAAATGCAGGCTGACATCAAAGGGAAGGAAACAGAGAGTGTCATGAGCCCTCAATTCTCAACCCTAAACTAAAACTCTCCATTATTAAAAAACAAAAAAACAAAAAACAAAAAAACAAAAAACCACAGGAGAGTGAGAAGGGCAAGAAATCTCCTATGCTCTGATTCAGCACTCAACTTCTTTCTTTAAAACATTTCATTTCAATTATGTGTTCGTGTCTGTTGGGGACAGGAGTACATGCACATCAGAGAAGGTGTCCAGGGAGGCCGGAGGTCTCAACCTCCCAGTGCTGGAATTAATTACAGGTCATGGTGTAGGTACCTCCCCACAATGGATGGTGGGATCGGAACTCGGGTCCTCTGGAAGGCTGCATGTGCTGCTCTGAACCTCTGACTCTTCTCTCTAGCCCCTCAAAATGACTTTCTATTAAAATACTCCTCGAGTTAACAACATTTCTAAATTTCCTATTACCACACAATCTATACAATGATTAGTAAACAAAAAAATGAAAACAAAAATAAAAGAAGAAAAAGAGCTAGGTAACTTTGGTGATGCACGCCTTTAATCCCAGCAATCAGGAGGCATAGGCTAGCAGATCTCTGTGAGTTTGAAGCCAGCCTGATCTACAAGCACACTTCAAGACCAGAGTTACTGTCTGTGATCCAGTCACAAACCAAAAAAACAAAAACAAAAACCCAAAAAACAAAAACAAACAAAAAAAAATGCAAAAAGCCAAAGCCAGCACAGTAGCAGATGCCTATAATTCCAACACATGGAATGTCAAAGTTAAAGGCTAGCCTGGGCCATGAGACCCTGTCTCAAAAAAATCAAAAGAAAAAAATACAATAAAGAACAGTTTCTCGAGTATAAATATACCTGATAGTTTTCCCCCAAAAGATGTCATCTGATTTTTAGACAGGGACTCATTCTTTGGCTGCCCTGAAATTCACAGCGGCCCTATCTCCCAAAAGCTGAGGAGCACAGACTGAGTCACCATAATGCCTGACTCTTACCTCATGAATTTTTCATTTCTCCTCCCTGTTTGTGTGTGTGCCTGTCTGTCTATGTTAATAAGATGGGGTCTTATATCACACAGAATGGCCTTGAACTTGCTATAGTTCAGAGGATGACCATGAACTACTGATTCTCCTGCCTCTGGTCCCTGAGCGCTGGGATCACAGATGTGAGCCACCATACTCAATGTATGCAGGGCTGGGAATTAAACTCAGGAACTGGTGCATGCTTGGAAAGTACTCTAAGAACTGTGTTACACCCATAGCACTCTGTACCTGCTTACTAAAATTAAAACTCTTACACTTGATGACTGATGACATTAGTTTCTCTGAACAAACAATATGGGAAATCAGACACAAGAACAAGCAAGTCACTTAGCAGAACAACTTATATACTGATAACTATTTTTTAAAGAAAAATATATTGTAAATCCTTATATACTAAATGTCCATTGCTTGGGCAGAAGAAAACCAACAGCCTCTAAAATTACATCAATTTTCAGAATTATGTCTTGGATATTTTATAGCAAAGTTAATACATATAATTGGGAAGGCTAAATAATTACAAAACCCTAGCAAATTAAAAGGTATAACGTAAATACAAGGTACAAAGAGTCTGCAGGAGAAAATCCACACTCTCCAGGGCACTGTCTATAATACATTATATCAAAGATTATTTCCATGGTCTTTTGGCTCTAGTTTACTAAGTGACCCACACTATATATCTCTCAAAAAGTGACAAATCCAGCCCAACCAAATTCCAAACCCAAAAACAGAAGAAAAAAAATAAAAATATAAACCTGTTGGTTGCCATGAAGTAAGATGTCTGTGCTAAGTCCTTGCTTGCTAACAAAAACAAAAGAGAAAGAAGTTATTAGTTCCATTCTTCTGGACAAACACTTAGTATTATCTATATGGCACTACGAACATTATAAACTAGGCAGAGACAATGCCTGAGTACGTGGTGTTTACATTCTACCCAAGGAAGCGGACCAAGGTTTGTGAGAAGGTGAAATAGGGTGCTTCAATTTGACCTAGAGTCTTTTTCAGGCAAAGTACAGATTCTACTACTGATTTCCAAGCATTTTGATTTTTTTTTCAAGACAGGGTTTCTCTGTGTACATCAGGCTGTCCTCCTGCCTCTAAAGGCATGCACCACCACTACCCAGCTACTTCAATGTTTTTAAAATATGCAGAACTGACAAAACTTGGGCAGGTGAGATGAGGTAAAGTACTTGCACCAGTCTGACAACATGAGCTCAAGCCCCTAGAGCCACACGATGGAAGAGAACTGACTCCCAAAAGTTATCTTCTGGCTTCCTCCACACAGGCCAAGTGGCACATGAAGAACATCCCCCACCTTCCACCCCGACACATAAAAACAAACTTAAATTTTAATGTATAGAACTTGGGGAAACTGGGTATTTTCTGGAAATTCAATTTTCATGAGATACTATTAATATGAAAATAAGGCTAATTATCAGCTCAGCATATAAAACTCCATAAGACATTTACATGCACTATGATATCCAGACCTTCTGTCTCCGAATAAAACCCAGGCAAATGCTCTACCAACTTAGTTCTATGCCCAGCCTCACATTTCCTTTGTTTGCTATTTGTGTTATTGATTAGGTCTCACTATATAGCCCAGGCTAGCCTAGAATTTGCAATAATCTTCTTGCCTCAGCCTCCCAAGTACTGAGAATGCAGGTGTGTCACAACTGGCACCCCAGATATTATTGATACTATTTAAATAAAAGGAATCTTTAAGGATTAGTGATATAACTCAATGGCAGAGTACTTGCCTAACAAATACAAGGCCCTATATTTAAACAGTATAGCAAAAACAAAACAACAAAAACCCAACCAAAGCAGGGTATGGAGGTGCACACCTTTAATTCTAGCACTTAGGAGGCAGAACTCTTGAATTCTCCTTAATAAGTTCCAGTCCAGCCGGAACTACATAGTAAGACTATGTCTCAAAAATGAAAAAATATATATATTAAATTAATTAATTAAATTAATCATTTAAGAACTAGTTTTTAACTCGGGACTGATTAAGAGCACTGGCCTTTCTTCCAGAGAACCAGGGTCTGATTCCCAGCACCTTCATGGTGGCTCACAACCATCTACATATCTGATCTGATGCCCTCTTCTGGCCTACGAAAGTACTAGCCACACATGTCCTACAAAGTCATAAACTCAAGCAAAATACCCAAACAATAAATAAGTAAGTATATCATACCCAATGGTTTACCAGTAATAAAAATAAGTTCAAATGAATTCTATATCATTGGGGTTTCCTTTAATTAGACATGAACTAAAATAAAATCATCCAGTTTAAAAAATAAACAGTATGTGGGGGGGATATGGGGGTAGGGCAGGGCACTGGAATCCCACAGCATGTGTGAAAGTCAGGACAACTTTTTTTTAAAAAATATTTATTTTTATTATTATGCATACAATATTCTGTCTGTGTGTATGTCTGCAGCCAGAAGAGGGCACCAGACCTCATTACAGATGGTTGTGAGCCGCCATGTGGTTGCCGAGAATTGAACTCAGGACAGAGGACAACTTTTACAAGGCAGTTCTTTCCTCCCACTGTGGGAACCAGGGCTCAAACTCGGGTCATTGGGCTGGTGAGGGAAGTGATTTTACCTACTGAGTCATCTTGCTGGCCCAAGACTACCAACTTTCAAGATTTTCTGAAAAATACTTTAGATACATGTGACTTGGTGACTTTTCCAGACCTACCCTTACACTGGCAAATACCCTCAACCAAACAGATGTTATCTCTTAGTTTCTTTTCCTGTTGCTCTATAAAATACCCTACCATTCTGTGGTTTTCTGCTCACAGTACGGTGGGTGCATCACAGTGCGCCGTACATCACAGTCAGGGCTGCAGAGCCTAAGCAGCTGCTCACAGGCATCCAGTCAGAAATAAGGTGATGATGCAGCTGCTACTCAGCTCTATCCTCCACTATGGGGGAAGCCTTCTTGTCTCAATGAACATAATCAAGACCACTGAACACCCAGAGGTCTGGCTCCCAAGAGATCCTGTCAAAATGACAAGTAATGCTAATCTCACATTCTCATTAAATTAAGACTGTCGAAAACAAATCACTTTTTCCAATATGTCAGAACCAAGTGTCTGATACCAGCCAAACAGGCCACTTAGTATGGGCAAAGCAGCTTGTCCAGAGCCAAGCATAGTTCCCAAATAACTAAACAATTCAAGACAATTAGGGTTACTTACCCCGCACAAGTTGGGTGCACTTCACCACATGTGTATGTGGGTGATCAATTGTTAGTTCAAACCCTTTAAAAGAACATACACATACATTTTATAGCTCTTTTGTCTGAATCATTAACAGCTTGTTCATTTTTTCTCTTCCAAAAGTACTGTGCAAGAACTAAATCACAAAAAAAAATTAAAAAAAAAAAGAACTAAATCACACAGAGCATTTGCTTTTCTCCAAGATGCAGACCACTCAAGAAACAAAACCTCTAAACTCAAAATCTTTTTTAGGAGGCTGGAGAAACACCGCAGTGGTTTAGAGCACTTGTTGCTCTTGCAGAAGGCTGGGTTTGGTTCCGAAAACCTAGATAACAAGCCTAGGGTTGGTTCATGAATGCTAAGCATTCTGCCAACTGAGGATATCCTCAGTCCCTTAGAGCTCAGCAGCGAAAATAGTGTGGCAGGACCTCTTTCTGTGGCTGAGGCCAGCTGCAACTCTCTTGACAATCCTGCTTCTGCCTCTGCCACCTGAGAGCTGGATTAGAAAATTAAAACTCAATCCTCTCCCCTCATTGTGCCTTTCCATCAGCTCCATTACATAGAATGTGTACTGCTTGTTTTGTCATATTTCTTTTGTTGTTGTTGTTTTGTTTTAGCCCATTTCAAAAGTTCATTACCAAAATTACAAAACAGGGTCAATACATCAGATAGATAGATAGATAGATAGATAGATAGATAGATAGATAGATAGATAGATAGATAGATAGATGTGACAGCCAGACGGTGGTGGTACACACCTTTAATCCCAGCACTCAGGAGGCAGAGGCAGGTGGATCTCTATGAGTTCGACACCAGCCTGATCTACAGAGCTAGTTCCAGGACAGCTAGGGCTGTTACACAGAAAAACCCTGTCTAGAAAAAAATTTTAAAAAAAGTAACTTAAGTAAATTTTCTTTGAGAACATAAATACAAATTTCAGCCATGCATAGGCAGCACACTCAGAAGGCTGACAGTGTTTGCAAGTTTGAGGCTAATTTGATCTACATACATAGAGTTCACAGGCCAGCCTGGGCTACATGCTAAAACATTGTCTCAGATACTTAAAACATAAAAGACATGATGTAAATTATTCTGATAGAAAAATTGATAACTGAATTGAGACTGAACTTGTTTCTATGTAATAAAGGTATCGCTAGCCAGTTATGCTGGCACACACTTTTAATCACAGCATCAAGAAGACAGAAGCAGTCAGATCTCTGAGTTCGAGGTCAGCCTGCTCTACAGAGTGAGTTCTTTTTTTGTCTGTTTGTTTGTTTTGGTTTTTCAAGACAGGGTTTCTCTGTAGCTTTGCAGCCTATCCTTGTAAACCAGGCTGGCCTCAAATTCAGAGATCTCCCCACCTCTGTGTCCCAAGTGCTGGGATTTAAGGCGCGCACCACCACCGTCCAGATTACGGAGTGAGTTCTAGGACAACCAGGGCTACACAGAGAAAACCTGCACTGAAAAGTCTTATAATTCAGGTCTATTTAAAGGAAAAAACAATTGGCCAGGTTTCGTGGCAACATTGTGGCAAAAGCCTTTATCCCGCATGCTCAGGGGGCAGAGGCAGGTGGATCTGAGTCTTTTAAAAAACTGTCAAACTGGGCTGGAGAGATGGCTCAGAGGTTAAGAGCACTGACTGTTCTTCCAGAGGTCCTGAGTTCAATTCCCAGCAACCACATGGTGGCTCACAGCCATCTACAATGAGATCTGGCGCCCTCTTCTGGCATGCAAGCATACATGGGAGGAATGTTGTATACATAATAAATAAATCTTAAAAAAAAAAAAAACTGTCAAACTATTAAAAAGATAAACTATAAATCTTACAATGAGAAAATATAAATACAAAATCCTGGCTAATAGGCAGAGGCAGGCAAATCTCTGTGAGTTCAGGGCCAGCCTGATCTACAGGAATTAGTTCCAGGACAGGCTCCAAAACTACAGAGAAACCCTGTGGTTTTGGTGGGGGGGGGGGGGGAATGGGATGGATGGGATCCTGGCTAATGGCTGTTTCAAGGACCACCCTACACCTACACTGTGGAAACAAACCAGGCTAAACTATACACTCCACAGCCACTATTACCCAGTAACAGACAATTCCCAAACCCTTCAAAAGGTTTTCTCCCAGTTTTACAAATTTTAACATAAAATCATATTCCACACATAATTTTTCAATGACTTTAAGGGTAAATAAACTTACCAAGGGTCTGCAAAATTATGCTCTCTAAAATCACCAGATCTTGAACTTGTTGTAGGTATGCCTATGGGAAAGAATACAGAAATTACATGCCACAAAAGGGTAAACAATTTTAAAAAGCAGAATAATAAAAGATATGGATGGAGGCCACTGAAAGATGGCTGAAGAGTCAGTTAGGTTCGCGTCTCGGCACCCACATGGCAGGTCACAGCCATCTGCAACTCCAGTTTCAGGAAATCCGACGCATTCCTCTGGCCTTCATAGGTACTACATACATGGGGTCCACGTAACATGTGAGCAAACACTCAAACTCAGAAATTTTTAAATCCTGAGAGGGGTGGCATGGGAGAAGAAGCTGAGTTGAAACTGGAATAGAACCTCCATCCACGGGAAGAAAGAGACGACACATCAATATCTTACTTTCTTTGCTGTTTTTTCAAGACAAGGTTTCTCTGTAGCTTTGGAGTCTGTCCTGGAACTAACTCTTGTAGACCAAGCTGGACTTGAACTGAGCGATCTGCCCACCTGAATCCCAAGTGCTGGATTAAAGGCCTGTGCTACCACTTCACATCAAAAGACAGCACTTTACTACTTTCTAAGCTACCAAAAAGCACAACTTTATTTATTTTCAGATTGATATCTTAATCTCAAAAATCAGATAATTTAGCGATGAGAAATAACACACCTTTTTAAAACTCATCACATTCTTTTTTTTTTTTTTTTTTTTTTTTTGCTTTTTCAAGACAGGGTTTCTCTGTAGTTTTGGAGCTTGTCCTGGAACTAGCTTCTTGTAGACCAGACTGGTCTCGAACTCACAGAGATCCGCCTGCCTCTGCCTCCCAAGTGCTGGGATTAAAGGCGTGCACCACCACCGCCCGGCAACTCATCACATTCTATTTGCAGACCCTTTAACAGCACTAAGTATCTGATTGTACTAATTGTCATGGAGCTTAGGTTTAACAAAACAGACATTGAACTTCACACTAAAAACTTTGTACTAGTAAAGCAAGTAAGGATATAAACTATGCTAGCTAGCCCTCTTTTCCATATAATGGAGAAAACATCTTCCTATTACCACCTCATATAAAACACTCAGGTAAGAAATTATGTGAGTCAGGTGGTCGTGGCGCATGTCTATAATCCCAGCACTCAGGCAGAGGCAGGTAGATCTCTGTGAGTTCAAGGCCAGCCTGGTGTATAGGGCGAGTTCCAAGACAGGCACCAAAGCTACACAGAGAATTTTTTTATCTCGAAAAACAAACAAAACAAAAAAAAAGGAAGGAAGGGAGGAAGGAAGGAAGGGAGGAAGGGGAAAAGGAAAAGGAAAGGAAATTATGTGAACATGCTTTGGAGAATGAAACTGTTTGAATATGAAAAGTCTCCCATAGTCTGATATGTTAAAGGGTCTAAGTATTGAGCTGGAAAAATGGTTCAGCAGTTAAGAGGTTGTCACACAAGGCTGGCAACCTGAGTCCGACCTCAAGAGTTCAAGTAGGGGGCTAGAGAGGTGGCTCAGTGGTTAAGAGCATTGCCTGCTCTTTCAAAGGTCCTGAGTTTAATTCCCAGCAACCACATGGTGGCTCACAACCATCTGTAATGGGGTCTGGTGCCCTCTTCTGGCCTACAGGCATACACACAGACAGAATATTGTACACATTATATATAAAACTGAAGGATTATGAGATTAGTGACAATAAAGTAATCCTTAAGTATGTGTTTAAAAAAAAATTCAAGTAAAGGTGGAATGAGGCCTAGGCCACAAGGTTGTATTCTGGCTCCACAGTCTGTGGCAGACTGGCTGGCATGCACGCATAGAGGCACAGCACACACTAATAAATAAACTTTCAGGTTTGTCAGCGCTTAGGAAGTAATTGGATCATGAGGGCTTTGACCTCATCTGTAGATTAATCCAGAGATGCAGTTATAATCTGATGCCATTTAGGGAGGTGGAAGAAACAAAAGGTAGGGCTAGGAAGTAAGTCACAGAAACAGAGCCCTTGAAAGAGAGCATCTTGTCCCTGGCTCTTTACTGTTTGATGCTCTGGTTACTACCTGCCAGATGAGCCCTTTGCTCCACCACCTGCTTCATCCTGGCCATGACATTCTGCCTCATAACCTGGACCCAAAAGTAATACAATTAAGTAACCATAGGCTGAAACTTTTGAAACTGTGAACCAAAAGGAATCCCTCCTTCCCTTAGGTTGTTTTCTCAGATGTTGCAACTTGGTGGGAAAAAAAATAAACATATCAATGCTCACTTTAATAGTACATATACTAAAATTGGAATAATACAGAAATTTTCAATAGGAAAATATGTAATCAATTCCATATATCTTTTTCAAAGCATAACTAATATACTCATAAAAGACTTAAGTAACCTAGTAAAAGAAATCCATAATTGTATCTCAATTATAAATGTTACAATTCCCAACATTTCCAATCACTGACTTCTAAAAGCAAAAGAACTAGCGATGGCTCCATGAGTTAGAGCAGTTCAATACCCAGCACTGATACTGGTTAGCTCACTACCACACACCGATACCTCCAGCGTCAGGGGGATCTGGCATTTATGAACACCTGCACTCACATACACAGATACACACAGACGTGTTTAATTAAATACACAATAAATAATTTTTTAAATAAATGGATAAAACCAGGAGTCGCCCTTCTCTAAGAAAGCCAAGGACATAGCTAGGCGATGGTGGCATACAGCTTTAATCCCAGCACTAGGGAGGCAGAGGCAGGTGGCCTGGTCTACAAAGCAAGTTCCAGGATAGCCAGGACTGTTACACAGAGAATTAAGAGTATTTTGATATAGAGAATAGGATAAAAAGAAATTTATGCAGGTGACATGATTCCTTGTTCTTATTAAGCTTTTATGACAAGCTTTTTATTTTAGAAATTAAACACTGAGCCGGGCAATGGTGGTGCACGCCTTTAATCCCAGCACTCAGGAGGCAGAGGCAGGCGGATCTCTGTGAGTTCGAGACCAGCCTGGTCTACAAAGGGAGTTCCAGGACAGGCTCCAAAGCCACAGAGAAACCCTGTCTCGAAAAACCAAAACAATAAAAAAAAAAAAAGAAAAAAGAAATTGAACACTGAAAAGTTTAACAGCCCAGATTCAAAGTTACAAAACAAAGTTATGACTTTCAAAAGTACAGTTACCTACCTCGCTCCTCGTGTCAGGAAGTGACTCCTGTGGGTGGAGGCAAGTATGTGCTACCTTGATGACATGTTCCAGTTTTTTTGGCTGTTCTTCCACTTTTGCTGCTAGAAACAAGGCTGCTGGAGCCATAGACTTAATAGAAGAAAAAAAAAGTCACACTTGTTATTGATTTCTAAGTGATAATAAATCCAAGAGGAGCTAAATCTCAAACAATCAAGTCTCTGGCACATGTCATACCTCTCATTTACACTTGCCCTGGACTTTCAAATCAGACAGCAATCCCTCAAAAGGTCAGGTGTGTGTGAGAGGAGACTGTAGACGGAAGCTGTTCCCACTGAAAAATCACCATTATGTTTGTTGTTTGCTTGCTTTAGGTGGGTATCTCACTGTAGAGCTCAGGATGGTTTGGAACTCAGTATTTATATTGCCCAAAATAGCCTCTAACTAACTGGTGAAACTTCTGCCTCATTCAGCCTCTTGGACGTTGGGATAATAGGTATGAGACACCATGCCAAGGTTGTTCTTTTTTTTTTTTTTTTTAATAGTAAATTAAAATCCTTAGAATAAGTAAATCCAGAGACAGAAAGTAGCTTAGTGGCAGAGGCTGCAGGGATAGATGTGGTGACTGATACACATTTTTTTTTTCGAGACAGGGTTTCTCTGTAGCTTTGGTGCCCATCCCGGAACTAGCTCTTGTAGACCAGGCTGGCCTCGAACTCACAGAGATCCGCCTGCCTCTGCCTCCCGAGTGCTGGGATTAAAGGCGTGCGCCACCACTGCCCGACTGATACACATGTTTTGAGACCAAACACTGGTGATGGTTACCTAATTTTGTGAATATGGGAAGGGGCAGTGAATTAAAAAATTTTAAAAAATAAATTTGGAAGCTCAGCAAATTAAGTGGGGACATGCAAGAAATCCAGGTGGCGCACATCTACAACACCAGGGCTGCAGTGCAGTCACGAGCTTTAGAGGTCACCCAGTCTAGCAAAAATGGTCTGCTCCAGGTTCAGCGAGAGAATTTATTTCAAAAAATAATTGAGAGCAATAGAAGACTTGGTGTCAACTTCTAGTCTCTGCCCCCTACACACAGGCAAGCATACAAATATATTTATCACACACTAAATAAAAACGTGTTTGTTGAGTGTGGTAGCCCACACCTGCAATTCCAGCACTCAGGAGGCAGAGGCAGTTAGATCTGTGAGTTCAAAGCTAGCCTGGCCTACATGAGACTGTCTTAAAAAAAAAAAAAAAAAACAGTCAGGCAATACACGCCTGTAATCCCAGCTCTAGGTAGACAGAGGCAGCATCTGTGTTCAAAGCCAGGCTGATCTACAAAGCAAATTCCAGAACAGTCAAGGCTACACAGAGAAACCCTGTCTTAAAAAAATAAATAAAATAAAAAGTAAAAAAACTACAAAGTATAAACTCACAAGATAGAAAATATTTAGGAGACGAAAGATAATTCAAGCCAATACGCAAGTAGATAAAGATCTCAGAGACTAACCATGCAAGATTACACAGCAACTGAAACATTGTAATACTTACTTGCAACCCTACTGCTATCTAAATTACAATTTTCTAGACTTAAGCCTGGCTTGCCACAAAGATACTTACTTGCACAACCTTCCTTATCCTTTTACTCTTCTAAAAAAGCTAAAATGGAACTAGTCTAGACATCCACGGACAGATGAATGGACTTAAACAAACAAACAAACAAAACAACAACAACAACAACAAAAACACAGGGCCCTAGGAGTGTACCTCAACTAGCAGTCTGATGTCTGATCTGTATAAAGTTCTCGGTTTAATTCCAGTCGACTCTCCTTCATTGTAATTTCCAGGGATTGAACTCAGGTTGTCAGGTTTGACCATAAACACCTTTCTCAATGTTATCCTCAAAATGGAAACCCTATATTTCAGTCTCCTTAATACCTAGGCTTGCCGGGCGATGGTGGCGCACGCCTTTAATCCCAGCACTCGGGAGGCAGAGGCAGGCGGATCTCTGTGAGTTCGAGACCAACCTGGTCTACAGAGCTAGTTCCAGGACAGGCTCCAAAGCCATAGAGAAACCCTGTCTCGAAAAAACAAAAAAAAAAACAAAAAAAAAACAAAACAAAAAAAAAATACCTAGGCTTACAGGCACATGTACTTAACTCTGAGAGGAATTTTTAGACAAGTTTAGAATATAAATTTTCTTTGGAAAAAAAAAGGAAAGAGGACTGGAGTGGTTAAGAGCACTGTGTGCTCTTCTAGAAGTCATAAGTTCAATTCCCAGTAACCCCATGGTGACTCACAACCATTTAGAATGGGATCTGGTGCCCTCTCCTGGCATGCAGGCAGAACACTATATACATAATAAATCAAATCTCTAAAAAAAAAAAAAAAAAGAAATACCACTTTTTTTTTAAAAAGGGAAAGAAAAAGATAAAACAGCTAATATTTACCAACTGTTTGCTTTGGAAAGAAACGCAGAAATTAATCAGTTTAAATCCCATCACTCCTTTAAAAACAGGCACAATTATGTCAGGCGAAGGTGGTGCAAGCCTTTAATCACAGCAGGGGGGGGCAGAGGCAGGAGGATCTCTGTGAGTTCAAGGCCAACCTGGTCTACAAGAGCTAGTTCCAGGACAGGCTCCAAAGCAACAAGGAGAAACCCTGTCTCGAAAAACAAAACAAAAAAACCCAGGCACTATTAATGAACATAAAGCCCAGAAATCAGAGGCATATGAACACCTACACAAGGCCACGGCCACACAACTAGTAAGCAACTCCAGCAACTCCAAATCTAGACACATCTGACACCAGCATACACACTCACTCAGCAAATAAGGCTAAAATATATCCAAATATGTTGTTATTAAAATATGGGTCCTTTTTTCTTTTGGTGCTATGAACTGAACCCAAAACCTAAAATGCTAAATACACACTGTACTGTGTCATATATTTACCCCCAAGGATTTTTAAATATAAAATACAACATAAATACAAAACAGAATTTAATGACTTATCATTCCTCACTTGAAAAGACTTAAGACAGCATATGTGGAAATTCAGTTGGTGAATCCAGAATTTAAGTGAAATGAAACAATGGGGGGGGATGCTTACACTGCTGGGAACAGTATACTGATTTGGGAGGGGGGTTCTCTGTATAACTGGTTGTCCTGGAACTCACTCTAGACCAGATTGTCCTCCAACTCACCAAGATCCACCTGCCTCAGCCTCCCAACTGCACCACCAGCACCCAGTTGAGAAATGATCTTTTAAACAAAGTACTAGTTTAAATACAGAAAGAGTCATGAATACTGTATATCAAATATTGATCAATGATTACCTCTACAGGGCAGTTTTCAGTACTGTTAAAATTTTCACCATGAGAATTTATATTTGTAATTGCTATAATGCATTAGTTATGGATCTTGGCTTACTGATACAAATTTAAGATCAATTTTGTTTTATATATATTTCTGCTCTTGATTAAGGTATTGTGATTGTGCAGCTCATTTAAAAATGTAATGTATAATTAAGAAATATAGGTTAATAATCATCTATAATAGCCAAGTTTATGGTCATGTTAGTTAGCTTTTCTAGATATATAGAGATATATTTCAGTTAGACAGATAATCTTCAAACTTTTCAAAGACCCACGGAATATGGCATCTAAAATGTTTTAAGAACTTTGAGACTTTTCATGACAAATACATCTGCTCCTGGCAGCACCAATCTACTTCAAGAGGATGATGGGCGTGGAAGAGGCTCCTAATGGAGTTGGCTATCCATTTGAGCAACCAATTGTTCTTGCCTGGACTGCTTGATGTTATGCTGTATGAACTGGACATGTGGGACCCACAGAAAAATGACTGCTGAACTTGCCTAAAGGTGAGACGGTCCTTCGGGGTTCCTGCTTCATTAAAGAGTCTGCTAGACATTCTGCAGGACACAGAAGAAAGTGACGACAAACTGCAAATATAGGTGGAGCTGTCTTTGAAATTTCCTGCTTCATGGAAAAGTCCGCCAGATACTATGGGCCTGTAGGCTGAAGATTGGATGCCCCAATGGTACAGAAGAACTCTGGGTGACTGTCCAGGCAATGAGATGTCTCTGTCAATCCTAGAGTTTTGAAAGTTGCTTATAGTGTACTTCCCATTAATTTAAGTAAAATTATATCTTTCTGGAGTCTTTGATGGAGTTGAAAAATAATGATAATATTGTAACTATAATTCTTGCTTGATAACTGTTTTGCTAGGTAAATTTACTATGTTAAAGTTAAAAACCTTTTATTTCAACAGAAAAGGGGAGGTGATGTGGGATTCCCCTCTATATGCTGTGAATATGTTTTACTGACATTGTTTAATAACTTTGGCTAATGGCTTAACAGAATATACCCAAGCTGGAAAAGATATATAGGAAGTAAGCCATGTAGCTGCCTGCAGGAGACAAACCAAAACCTTGCTAGTAGGCCACAGCCACATGGCAATACACAGATTAATAGAAATGGGTTAATTTAAGATAAAAGAGTTAGCCAGGAAAAAAAGAGTTAGCCAGAAATATGCTTAAGCTATTGACCAAACATATTGCAATTAAAACAGATTCCTGTATGATTATTTCAGGTCAGGGCAGTGAGGAAACGAACTAGCAGCCTCCCCCAACATGTAATAATAAAAATTCACAAGGCAGCTAGCAAGATAGCTCAGCAGCCTAATGTGCAACCGCCCAAACTTGACAACCCGAGTTTAATTCCCCAGAACCCATGCAGGAAAAAGAGAACCAAAACTTGTCCTCTGATCTCATATGTGCACACAGCAAATGTGAGCTGCACTCACATATGATCACATCATGCACACACAATTAAAAAAATCCACAAGGGCTGGCTTGACAGGCGTAACATGAATGCCATAATGTCTTGTTTTGTTTTCTTTTGTTTTTTCGAGACAGGGTTTCTCTGTGGTTTTGGAGCCTGTCCTGGAACTCACTCTTGTAGACCAGGCTGGCTCAAACTCACAGAGATCCCCCTGTCTCTGCCTCCCAAGTGCTGGGATTAAAGTTGTGTGCCACCACCACCCAGCCTGCCATGATGTTTTAAATCCTCTCAAATTTAATTTGAATTTATCATAGTTAAATCCAACTTATAAGAGTAGTATTTTGATGTGCTAATTCCAAAATACACACACACACACAAAAAAAAATCAATACTCTAAACATCAACTACTTTAAAAGTTAGGGCACCAACTGTGGTCGTGTTTGCCTTTAATACCAGCACTCAAGAGACAAAAGCAGGCGAATTTCTGACTTCAGGCTACATGTGAGGTCAGGGCTACTAGTGAGGACCTATGTCAAGACACAAATAAAACAAAGGATATAATATCCAAAAGGATGTCTAATTAAATGATAATCAGCTCATTCGTTAATTCTTCCAGCTTACTGCAGATACCTTGGAAATAAACAGATTAATGTCTGTCTTAACTAAAGTTAACACACAGGCAATAAGAAATCATGTCACTTAAATAAAAAGGATATATATGCTAACCCAAAAATACAGACTGAACTGAACAACCTGATTTAAGATTCCACTCTAAATTTCAAATCTATTTTTGTTTTTCTTTCTTTCTTTCTTTTTCTTTCTTTCTTTCTTTTTCTTTCTGTAGCTGTGGAGCCTGTCCTGGAACTAGCTCTTGTAGACCAGGCTGGTCTCAAACTCACAGAGATCCACCTGCCTCTGCCTCCTGTGTACTGGAATTAAAGGTGTGCACCACCACCGTCTGGTTTAAATTTCAAATCTTTGTTGCAATAAAAGAGAAGACTCGGCAGGTGTTGCGCCTGCTGCCCTTAATGCCAGTGCTTGGAAAATCAAGAAAATCTTGGCAGCCAGAATTAGATCAAGTCCAGCCATGACTGCATAGTGAGACCCTAATATCAAAGAAAAAAAAATTGGCCAGGTGTCTCATGCCTTTAATCCTAGCACCCACAGGCAGGCAGATCCCTGTGATTTTCAGGACAACCAAGGCAACACAGATAAACCCTGCCTCAAAAAGAGAGACGGAAAACTGAACATAGAAAATTTTCAAAACTACTTAAATAGCCGTGGAATTCCTCTTTAATTTCATTCTTGATTTATTACGTCTGTTTCAGTGCTATTAGATAGCTTCAATAAAGGCTAATTAGAAGTATGGGAGTCAAGGGCAGGAAAAAGTCAAACTGACTAATCATTCAAAATTTTCAATATTTAACTAAAAATCCCAAGAGTTTCATGTTACTCCTAAGTCTGATTCTGCCAATTTCTTACATTGCAGCAATTATAATTACCTTCACAAAGTTTCTTCTTATAGCATCAAAACAAAACAATTCCAAATGTCTTATCTGGGTTGAAGACGCTCAGAACTTGGACTCCCAGCACCCACCTAGGGTTGCCCACAGTTGCCTGGGGCTCCAGGGAATTCAGCGCCCTCACCTAGCCTCTGTGGGCACTGCCACAAAACACTCAAAAAATAAAACTATTTATTTTTAGATGCATCAACCTAAAATTTCGAAGATGTTTCTTAAAATAATGGTAGAATATTTGACCCACTAATCCACAAGGTCTGTTCACAGCAACCTTTATTACCTTAGGGTTTTTTATGTTTAAGAAAGGGTTTCCTCTGCAGAGAAACCCTGTATGGAAAAACCAAAAAAGAAAGAAAGAAAGAAAGGAAGGAAGGAAGGAAGGAAGGAAGGAAGGAAGGAAGGAAGGAAGGAAGGAAGGAAGAAAGAAAGAAAGAAAAAAAAAAAGGTTTAAGTTAAGTGTAGCCCTGGCTGTCCTGGAACCTGACTTGTTTACCAGGCAGGCCTTGAACTCAGAGATCCATCTGCCTCTGAGCCTCTGATTCCTGAGTGCTGGGATTACAGAAAGGCGTGTGCCACCAGCGCCCGGCTTTCCCTTGGGATTTTAATTAAAGAGTCTTACCTGCAACTGAAATATCACTATGTACTCACTCCCAAATCACCAAATGTTAAACAGACTAGTTAACAAAGCTGAAAAAGCATCCTTTTATTCCTACTCTTCCCCATTCCTAAGTCATCTCCCCAGGTACCACCACACAATGCACCTTTCCCTCCAGCTACCCACTGGATTTTACCAAAGGGTTTGCAAAATCTAACTTACATTTGTCTTCTTATGGCCATAAACTTAAGACACTAGACTCAAATCATTATTTTTTTTACCAGCCCTAAATTCTAAAATTAAAATCCTAATCTAATAACAACCAATCATACGACAGCTAGAACCAACCCCGAAAGGATTACTCCATACAAAATTGTACTTACATAGCGATGAAACTGTGTAAAAGACTGAATCATATAGAACCGGTGCATGTATACTATAGCAGTGTTGATAGTCAGTTGTGAGCTGAGTTGCTCAAGTTAAGGTTCAATAACGGACAATATAATCTCCCTCCCCCCCAAAAAAAGCAAAGCACAGTAGACAACAATCCTACACAAAAGTAACAGTCACCGCGTCAAACCAAATAGGTTTGTTTCCCTTCACTAAGGTATTAACTGCCAATTGACAGCGTGTCTTCTACCTAATAAGTGCTTCATACAAACTTAATGACTGAATAAATAAAACAAGTGGCAAGGTATAAATCAATATGCAGTATAAACACAGCTACACAAGATTTTAAACCTTCCTGCCATATCACTTGCCTTCTGCAAGTTCAGGATATCTTTCATTACATACACTTTTGGAGGGGAGACGCACACCACAACATGAGTGTGGGGGTCAGCGTGCAACCAGCAGGAGTCAATTATCCGTCCACCCTATATGCGCCATAGGGATAGAACTCAGGTCATCAGGTTTGGTGGTAAGCGCCTTTACCTGCTGGGCCATCTTTCTTGCCCAAGGATAACAAACTCCAGAAATCAGTTTTTCAGTTCTACTTTTTTTCTTTCTTCCTTTTTTGGGGGAGCTTGGGGATGGGTGGGTATGAGGGTATTTCAAGGCAGGGTTTCTCTGTGTAGATCAGGCTGGCATCGAACTCAGAAATCAGGCTGTCTCCACCTCCCGAGTGCTGGGATTAAAGACGTGCACCACCATACCCGGTTTAGTTCTACTTCTTTCAGAAAATATCCTGGCTCCTGAACTACATACATTTGAAAAGCCTTGATGGTAATCCACTGTAAATAAACTCCTTCCTCCCTCGCACTAATCCAGTCTCTCATTTGTATGGGTATACCTCCAAAGTGGGGGTGGGGGGGACACACGGGGACGGGACACCTTATTCCCACAGACCTCAGAAACAAGTAACAATCTGTATAGAGAAGACAGCATGATGGTAACAAGCTTAAACACACTTTAAAAATGTGCCTTAGCCAGGTGGCAGCGGCACAAGCCTTTAATCCCAGCACTCGGGAGGCAGAGGCAGGCGGATCTCTGTGAGTTCAAGTCCAGCCTGGTCTACAAGAGCTAATTCCAGGACAGGTGCCCCACCCCCCGCAAAAAAAAAGTGCCTTAAACATATACAGAAACTCGGAGGTTTAGTTGTGCACTGACTGAAAGCCTGGGATGGCCAAAAGAGGGGACACCTATTTGGAAAAAATATAGCCCTTAAAACCTAAACATTATAGTCAGAACTTTTTTTTTTTTTTTTTTGGAGACAGGGTCTCACTTTGTAGCTTTAGCCTGCTACCTCCCCAATGCTAGGATCAAAGGTGTACGACACCACAACCAGCCCTCAGCATCACTCTTTAAATGCTACATAAGTTGAAGCTGCAGCTAAAATAGTTATATATGAAATGCAAGGAGTTTTTAAACTGTTAGTTTTGACACAAATGACTGTGTTTTCTGAAGAAAAAAACGGGGGAGGTAGAAGTTATCACTAAATTATCTTATCTTTGAAATGTGAAAACGATGAATAATCTATAGGACCCCAAGAAACAAGAACTTAAAACTCGCCAAACTACTTAAAACATTATATATCCATACCTAGACCTCCCTACAAACCTAAGTTGACATCTTTCTTTCCTCTTAAATTCTACAAAACAGTTACTAGACCATCTGAATCTCAGGGTTTTGGCGGACACAGAAAAACAAGAATTAACAGGTTAAACAACTAGTAAGTGGGAGAAATGGGTTTGGAACCAAAGCTGGGACGCTAATTCTAGACACCTTCATAAGCCCCGTCGGGTACAGAATTTCCCGAAACCTTTTTTACACACTGGGAGGCAGCGTCAACTGTGAAACCTCTTAAAAGGAGCCTTTGCTCACGGCAGAAAGGAGACTCTAAAAAGCCACTAAAACAGGTCAGAATTCAGAGGAGAGGGGCTGGGAAGGAGTGGCGAAAGCACAAAGACAGGAGAGGTCCGAATTCCCAGCCGGGCTGGTGGCACCGGTGAGCGAGCGGGAAATTGACTCCGCCTCACTTCCCTCCCGCGAACAGTGGCTCAGCCAGCGCCATTGTGGGCTCTCCCCACTAGACGTCCAGCTCCTGCCACCTTACCTACTCCTGTCCCCTCCAGCGTGCCCGGCCTGACGCCGAAGCGTGGCCGGACGGGCTCCAAGGCCGAAGGCCTAGGCCGCAAGGATACACGTTAAGACGTTGTCCCATGTCCTGGAGTAGATTGGCCGCCTGCTGGCGATAAGATAGTTCTTTATCTGAGTCCACGCCGAAACGACGCGACGGGCTATTTTCCAGCTGTTCTCGAGTAAAATACCACCGTTTGTTGTTGTTCTTCCTCTCTCCCTCCATAGTGCTTCAACCAAAAGGCAGCGGCGGGGGCTGCAAGCACTTCCCAGCGTCACCTAAGCGGCGACACACATCCGCTGTGCCGAGACAACTGCGACGTGACGAACTTCCTCCTAGAGCCGACTGCCAGGCTGTGACACACTTCCGCCCAGGAAGCAGAAGATTCAAGCTCCTACTTCCGGAATGAACCCTCCGACACCCTGTAGACCAATCAACAGCCAATCAGCGACGAGGACCGAAGTCACGGTCAGGACGCAGGCGCGGGTCACGTGACCCCGGGGCGTTCTTCAAAGTTGTTCTTTAAAAAATCTCGCCGTTCCCCGCGATAACTGTGCCGAGGCCGCCTTGCCGATGGCCTCTGCCTGCCGCCTGCCACACTGCCTGGGTCTTTCCCGAAACGCTCGTGATGGAGGCCCCTTTATAAAAGTGGGCTAGCCGGGCGGTAGTGGCGCACGCCTTTAATCCCAGCACTCGGGAGGCAGAGGCAGGTGGATCTCTGTGAGTTCGAGGCCAGCCTGGTCTGCATAGAGCTAGTTCCGCGACAGCCAGGGATACACAGTGAAACCCTGTCTCGAAAATCCGAAAATAAGTAAATAAAATTAATGTTACTAATTTCAATGTGTTTTGGGTGTTTTTACTTGACGATGAGAATGACAAGACCTTTTTCTCTTTCTTTACTTTTTTCTTTACTTTTGCAGGGAAAGCGATATGCTTGCAGTGCAGATTCCAAACGTTCAGTTAGGTCCCAAAGGTATGCCAGGCGCCAGAATGCCGGCCAGATCAATAGTTCTAGGAAACCCAAACCTTAGGGAAAGATTATCCAGCCAAAGAGAACAAGAGATAATTTGTGCGCTGGACTCACTCCTAGGTCCACTTTGTGGGGCTGTAAAAAGCAAGCTGGGCTGCTGTCTACCTCACCCTCCTGTCCACTCTAGGGCTTCTCTGTTCCCAGGCTTCTGTCACTGTGTTCAACTCAGTTCTGATGTTCACACTATCTCAAATCACAGATCTATGAGTGGCCCCACTGTTTGTTTACCAAGAGCCCACCATACCCACCATAGGACCATCTCAAAGATTTGGGGCTCTGGTTTTTGCTCTAGAAGGCCTCTGGGACTTTTGTGTATGAATGTGTTTATGTGTATGGATGTGAGTGAGGGGCCCCTCGAGATGGCTCAGCAGGTAGAGGAGGCTGCTGCCAACCCTGACAACCTAAATTCCATCCCTGGGACCCCGTAGTAGATGAAAGGAGAGGACTGACCTGCAAGGTGTGCTCTGACTGCCCCAAACGCACTGAGGCATGTACAGGAACAGTAGTTTAGAAGTAGCCAAGTAGCCAAGGATCTGCTGATGGATGAACTGCCTCTACAGTGTGGAAAGTTCCACCACCACGTGGAAAATCTCTAAATTCAGGCCTCTGGGTTATTAGACCAGCTCCAGGTCTAATGGCTTTTCCACCTAAGCAAGCTAATTAACCCCTCTTAGCCTGCCCTCCCTGCACTTGCCCCTCCAACTCCAGTGGAGACTGAACTTAGATCCTTGTGCTTATGCTGGGCAAGTACACTACCAGCTAACTGTAGGCAGCCCTGCTTGATTTGTTCTTTTAAATTGGCTAAATTGGTCTTGAACTTACTACATAAGCCAAGTAGGCAGGCATTGAGCTTGTGAACTTCTGGGCTCAGCTTCCTACATGTTCTTCCATGATTATCAAGCTCATAATGTCTATAATATATTTGTGGTATGCCGGGAGGTGGTGGCACAGCACTCGGAAGGCAGAGGCAGGCGGATCTCTGTGAGTTCAAGGCCAGCCTGGTCTACAAGAGCTAGTTTCACATTAGGGTCCAAAGCTATAGAGAAACCCTGTTTCAAAAAAACAAAAAAATTGTGGTAGGGGCTGGAGAGATGGCTCAGTGGTTTAAAGCACTGACTGCTCTTCCAGAGGTCCAGAGTTCAATTCCCAGCAACCACATGGAGGCTCACAGTCATCTATAATGAGACCTGGTGCCCCCTTCTGTCTTGCGGGCACACATGGAAGGAATGCTGTACACATAATAAATAAATATTTTTTTAAAATTGTGGTATAGGGCAGGGTGTGGTGGTGCACCTCTTTAATCCCATCACTCAGAAGGCAGGAAGATCTCTTGAGTTCAAAGCCAGCCTGTAGGTTTACTCATGTCACAGTGTAAGACTAAAGATCAGAGGACAAATTTAAGAGGTTCTTTCTACCACGCGATCCAAAGATTGAACACAAGGTCATCAGGCTTAGTGGCAAGCACCTTTACCTACTGAGCAATCTCACTGATCCTCAAATAAGTTTTTAAATAAAACTTGAGTTTTACCAAAGCCTAACCATGAGCGATAGGAATTAGCCAACTTCAGTTTTCTCTACCCTTGCTCTATTTTATGTAAGGTAGAAGAAATATTAAACATTTAAGGTCACTGCCCAGGGAGGAACACGCTTAGCATAAGACTGGGAAGTCCAGCTAGGCAGATGGTCAGTCAGTATTGTCCTTGTGCAGAAGAATGCGAACCTGAGTTCAGGTCTCCAGCACCCACACAAAAATCTGGGCACCAGTAATCCCAGAGTTGGGGAGACAGAAAGAAGAATCCTAGGTTTGATGGCCGGACAGTCTAGGCAAATTGATGACCCTTCACATACAGTAAAAAGCCCTTTCTCAAGTGGCCTCCAGCACCCGCATCTGCAGCAAACAGTGAACATCTCCAAAGCCTAGCCACATAAAGATAAAACCCGAACCTTGTGTAACATGTTCTGTTCAAGCTTGAAAAGCAAAACCTGGAAGCATCAGAACCAGGTACTCACAGTGGAGTCTTAGGATTCCAGATTGGGAATTTAAAAATAATTTGATAAGTAGGCAGGGCAGAGTGGGACTCATCATTAATCCCAGCACTTGGGAGGCAGAACAGACAGATCTCTGAGTTTGAGGCCACCCTGGTCTACAGAGTGAGTTCCAGGACAACCAGGGCTACACAGTGACGTTAGGAAGGAGAAAGGGGGTTGGAGAGATGGCTTAGTGGTTAAGAGCACTGGCTGTGCTTCCAAAGGACCTGAGTTCAACTCCCAGCACTCACATGGCAGCTCACATGTATATAGATCCGTTTCCAGGGGATCTGGCATCTTCATACAGAGATACATGCAGACAAAATAGCAATGCGCATAAAAATAAATAAATTTGACTGGGCGGTGGTGGTGCACGCCTTTAATCCCAGCACTCGGGAGGCAGAGGCAGGTGGATCTCTGTGAGTTCGAGGCCACTCTGGTCTACAGAGCGAGTTCCAGGACAGGCTCCAAAGCTATAGAAAAACTCTGACTCAATAAAGGAAGGAAGGAAGGAAGGAAGGAAGGAAGGAAGGAAGGAAGGAAGGAAGGAAGGAAGGAAGGAAGGAGACAAGAAGATAGCGGGTATTTGGAGGAGTTGAAGGGAAATAGTGGGGGATATATAAGATCAAAGTATACCATACAAATGTATGAAATTTTCAAAGAATATTGTTTGGTTTGGTTTTTTATGTTTTTATTTTTTGGATTTTGGGAACAAGGTTTCTCTGTGTAACCGTTCTGACTGTTCTGGAACTTGATCTGTACACCAGGTTGGCATCGAACTCACAAATACCCATCTGCTTTTTCCTCCTGAGTTCTGGGATTAAAAACATGAGCCACCACAGCCTGACAAAAATGCCTTTTTTAGAAGGTAGTCATACTTGATTCCTCAAGTTTCCTGAAATTATTTAGCCCACTCAATTCCAACTCCATGATGACCTATAAATCCTGAGCCTCACTGGACAAAGGAAATGTTAGTCAAGGTAATTCTTCAAGACATTACTATGGTTACTAGAACCCAGCACTACAGAGTAGACATTCTGAAAGGAGGCACTGATATGGCTTTCTTCAACTTACATCTATTAGGATATCAGCATCCCCTTCGGAATAAAAAGAAAACCACAACTGAAGAAACAGGTAAGGAGAATCTGGTGTGGTGGGACGGAGGGCCAAGCCTTCCCTAGGCACCTCCTAGTCATTTCCTTTCCCAGCAGGCCCCCGAGAGATGTCACCGCAGTTAAATTACACAGCAGGGACTGAAGCCATTCGACTTGACTTTCTGTTACTTCATATTCTTATTAAGATAAATACTTTGTTCAACCAAATAATCTAATTCATCCAGCCAGCATTGATTAACACCAACTAATCATGGGTCTGTGGTTTATGTTGGTGACTAGGGGCACAAAGATGGACAGAAGAAAGCCCCTGCTACTTAGTCAGAGCTTTCTTAGAGAATGAATACATTTATTGGAATGACTAACAGGTTACAGTCCAACTAACCCAACAATGGCTACCTGTGAATGGAAGCCCAAGTAGCTGCTCAGTCCCACGAAGGTGGGTGTCTCAGCTGGTCTTCTGTGTATGCTGGAGTCCTGAAGTAGGCTCCAATGCCAGTGAAGGAATGGGCATATTGGGACAGCAAGGGCAAGCCGACAAAGAACAGATGAACCCTTCCTTCTTCCAGTGCCCGTATATAAGTCTCCAGTAGAAGGTGTGGTACAGGTTAAAGGTGTGTCTTCCTGCCTCAAGAACTGGATTAAAGGCATGTGTCATCCAGCCTCAAAATCTGGATCAAAAGCCTGTGTCTTCCCGCCTCAGGATCCAGAACAAAGGTCTGTTGTCTTCTTGCCTTAAGACCCTTTTACAAATGTGCCCTCCATTTCTGGATTGCAGTTTATTACAGATATAGTCAAACTGACAACCAAGGATAGCCATCACAACTATAGAGTAGCTGACTATCTGATGAGGAAGATAAGTAGTCATATAAAATTTGTAATATAGTATATGATTAAAGTAAATATGGACTGTTAACCTCAAAGGAGTAAATACCTGATACTATAGGGTTTTAAAAACAAGCCGGGTGGTGATGGCACATGCCTTAAATCCCAGCACTCAGGAGGCAGAGGCAGAGGCAGACAGATCCCCATGAGTTCGATGCCAACCTGGTCTACAGAGTGAGTTCCAGGACAGGCCCCAAAGCTACAGAGAAACTATGTCTTGAAAAACAAACAAAAACAACAAAGGAAGACTTAAGAGACATTCTCATAGGAAATGTCTCCAGAAACAAGTGTGAAAGTTGATTGAAGTTAATCAGGTAAATAAGAAGGGAATTAGCACTGAAAAGGGAATAGAGACTTAGATCCATATTAAGTAAATCCCAAGAACTTAGACACAATGAAGGGTAAGGTAGGTACTAGGAAGCAGACCTTGAAAACAAGGCCTTGGCCAGCTAATTGAGGATGCTACCAACCTCAAGAAGTATTTTAATTTTATAGAGAACTATTGAAAAATTTAGTGTATATTCAATTGCATTATATTTGTAATGCCTGTCAGGCCTCATAGAGATGTTGCAAGATTTTTTTTTATCACAATGTGAACCCCAAGATTGCATTAGTTACTGGAAAAATATTGTTTCTAGTTGTGATGTGGCTCAGCCCTAGGACACACCTTTAATCCAAGAGCTTTCTGCTTGAATATTGTAAACAGGATCAAAGTCAATCATAGTTCAAGTGCAGAGCAAACAACCAGTTGACAGGAAGTGGACATAGGATTATGAAGAAAAAAACACAGAGAGCAAGAGGGAGTCAGGAGGATGGATAGAGAGATGCACAGGAAGTAGAAGGGAGGGAAATCTAGCTTGAGGAGGGTGGTTAGAGACAGTGGAACATGGCGAAAGAGGAAGGTCAGTTGGGTGCTTTCTCTGCCTCTCTGAGCTAGCAGGCTTTCACCCCAGCGTCTGCCTCTGAGTCTTTATTGTTAAAAACAAACAATTGAGATTTTGTTAAAAACAACATTTGGGCAGAGTAGTGGTGGTGCAGCCTTTAATCCCAGCACTCAGGAGGCAGAGGCAGGTAGAGCTCTGTGAGTTCAAGGCCAGCCTGGTCTACAGAGCGAGTTCCAGTTCAGCCAGGACTGTTACACAGGTTTGCAGAGAAACCCTGTCTCAAAACAACGAATAAATAAATATAAATAAATAAATGTGGTGCTCTAACTCATGTCACAACCACACAGACAGAGAAGTCATGCCAGCTTGCACAAACTGAGAAGCCATCAGAGTTGGTAAGACATCTAGGTAGTCCTCAAGGAGAGAGTCAAATAATATTAAAAGGAAAAAACCTTTCCTACATTAAGTATGGGAAATATCATAGCATGGGGCATTAGGACCCAGTATAATGCTACTTTAGATGACTTGAAAATAAAAGCAGAAAATAAAAAAAATTCAATGACATAACTGAGGTTGACATAATACCAATTATAATTACTACCAATCTGGTAATCCATATTTTATCTTTTTGTTTGTTTGTTTGTTTGTTTGTTTGTTTTTTGTTTTTCGAGACAGGGTTTCTCTGTGGTTTTGGAGCCTGTCCTGGAACTAGCTCTTGTAGACCAGGCTGGTCTCGAACTCACAGAGATCCGCCTGCCTCTGCCTCCCGAGTGCTGGGATTAAAGGCGTGTGCCACCACCGCTCAGCCTCCATATTTTATCTTTAATAGCCATAGTGCTTTTTGTGCTAAATATGAAAAGTGGATTGACAAGATACAAGCCTTAGAAAGACTTATAAATGAAAATAAGAGAAATACTCAGACACAGACAGAGGAATTAGACAAGAACCTACCACACCGCTACATGATAAAACTGAAGAGGGGCAGCCCAATGTTGTTAGAAAACCAACTTTAGTTTATCCAATTACTATGCAAGAATGACCAGCAGATGCCAGGCACCCCCGAGGTTATGAAGACGTTAAATGGAATTCTATAGAAATGTTATCTTTGAAGAGATTTAAGAAAGCAGTCATTTCTTAGGATATTCATTCACCCTGTGTAAAGCAGACGTTAAATTCATGGGCAACTCAGAAGAGAATTATCCTCTAAGACTGGAAAGACTTGGCAAAAGCAATATTGGAACCTGGTCCTAGTTACAATGACAAACATTGTGGAAAGAGGAAGCTAGGGCCACTGAACAACAAAACACATAAACTTGGCACAAGCTAGAGTTATCTGGAAGGAGGGAACCTCAATCGAGAAAATGCCTCCACAAGATCCGTAGGACATTTTCTTTCTTTTTTTTTTTTAACTTTATTTAACTTTATTTCATGCGCATTGGTATACCGATGTCAGATTCTCTGGAACTGGAGTTACAGATAGCTGCTAGCTGCTCTGTGGGTGCTGGGAATCGAACCCGGTCCTCTGGGGGAGCAGTCAGTGCTCTTAACCACTGGGCCATCTCACCAGCCCAGGACGTTTTCTTAATTAGTGACTGATGGGAGGGCCAGGCCCACTGTGAGTGGTGCCACCCATGTGCTGATGGTCCTGGGTCCTATAAGAAAGCAGGCTGAGTAAGCCATGAGGAGCAAGCCAGAAAGCCCCACCCCTCCATGGCCTCTGCATCAGCTCCTGCCTCCAAGTTCCTGCTCTGCTTGAGTTCCTGACCCAACTTCCTGCAGTGATGGACTGTGATATGAAAGTGTAAGTCAGCCGGGCGGTGGTGGTGCACGCCTTTAATCCCAGCACTCGGGAGGCAGAGGCAGGCGGATCTCTGGGAGTTCGAGACCAACCTGGTCTACAAGAGCTAGTTCCAGGACAGGCTCCAAAACCACAGAGAAACCCTGTCTCGAAAAACCAAAAAAAAAAAAAAAAAAAAAAAAAAGTGTAAGTCAAATAAACCCTTTCCTCCCCAAGTTGCTTTGTTCGAGCCCAGGAGGTAGGAGGTAGAGGCAGGTGGCCCAGCCTGGTCTACCGAGCTAGTTCCAGGACAGCTAGGGCTGTCACACGGAGAAACCCTGTCTTGAAAGAAAAAAAAAAGTTGCTTTGGTCATGCGGTGTCTCATCACAGCAGCAGTGACCCTGGCGAGGACTCTGTGAGATGCTCCTGCTCACCCACTGTGGTGTGGGAGCATCAGAGGCCAGAGCTTTGTCCAAACTGGTGACCTAGACAGAATTTAAGGCTAGAGGAAAGACTGAACTGCAAATATATTATTCTTGTCCACTGCTTACTTCCCCTAGCTTCAGTTTTATACATTCTGGGTACTCCTTTAAGATACAGACTATGCTGGGGGGCTGGAGAGATGGCTTAATGGTTAAGAGCACTGGCTGCTCTTCCAGAGGATCTGAGTTCGATTCCCATGGTGGCTCACAACCATCTGTAATGAGATCTGGCGCCCTCTTCTGGCCTGCAGGTGTACATGCTGTGCACTCATATATAAAATATAAATTAAAAAAAAAAAAGATTCAGACTATGCTGGGAAGATGACCGACAGTGATAAAGTGTTTGTTGTGGAAACATGAGGACCTGAGTTTGAATCCTCAGCATCCACATAACACGATGGGGCAGAGCACAACTGTAAACCCAGCACTGAGGGATATGAAGACAGGCAGACCCACAGGGTTCACCAGCCAGCCCAAACCAGAAGGGTGAGGTCCAGGTTCATTGAGAGAATGTTTCAAAAAATTAAGGTGGGGCGAACTGGAGAGATGGCTCAGAGAGATGCTCTTGCAGAGGACCTGGTTCAATTCCCAGCACCCACAAGGCAGCTCACAACCGTCTGCAATTCCAGTCAGTCCAGCAGATCCAACACTCTCTCCTGGTCTCTGCAGGCACCAGACACACAAAAAAGTGCACAGACAAACATGCAGGTACAGCAATCATACACATAAAAAATAAACTTAAAAAATCAAGGTGGAGAGCAATAGAAGATACCTGAAGTTGACCTCTGCCCCCTCCTCTCTCTCTCTCTCTCTCTCTCTCTCTCTCTCTCTCTCTCTCTCTCTCTCACACACACACACACACACACACACGAGTGCACATACACGCATACAGACAAATGCGTGCCAATGCAATGCTCACACATAGACACACATATGAACATATGCACACACACTTTCATACATATGCATATACCATATACACACAAATATACGGACATATGAAATCAGGTATGGTGGCTCATACCTCTAATCTCAGAATTTAGGAGACTGGTCTGGAGGTCACAAATTCAAGACCAACCTGAGCTACAAAGTGAAGCTTGGCCAACAGACTGACCCTGTCTCAAACACACAAAAAAATATACAGGTGATTTTCACTTAGTAATTTTTTTAGTTTTTATTCTATGGGTATGAGGGTTTTGCCTATTTGTAAATTTGTATGCCAGAGGCCAGAAGAAGGCATTGGATCCTCTAGAATTGGAATTACAGACAGTTTTTAGCTACCATGCTGGTTCTAGGAACTGAGCCCAGGTCCTAACTAGCGTTTGATAAGTAACTATCAAACTATGCGTAGTTAAATTTCTAAACATAGAATGACTTTCTTCAAGCCCCATGCATAGTTTCTATGGATGAAGAAGTCTAGAAATCTTCAAGGGTCAGCTTTACGACTCTAGTTTCCTGTTAGAAGCCTTTCTGAAACTTCTGGATTTCTAGTCCCTAGTGTTCTGGAATACTGTAATGATGGAATGTAATGCAACTCGCTCTTCATGTTTTGGGGCAGACAGTCCCGGTTCTTCCATCCTAGAGGTCCATGCTCTTCTTTCCTGAGGAATTTTGTTTCCTTTTTATTGTTTCCTCACTCCTACCTTTTTCAAGTTCTCATTTTTACACTATAAAACTTCCTGAGTTGATCATCTAACTTATTAAATGTTTCCATATATTTTTATTACTCACTCGCTAGACTTCTTCAATATCATCTCCTGTCACTGTTTCTTATCTATTACTGTGTCACAACTTACCTAAAACATACAGGAAAAAAAAAAGCCAGGCGGTGGTGGCGCACGCCTTTAATCCCAGCACTCGGGAGGCAGAGGCAGGCGGATCTCTGTGAGTTCGAGACCAGCCTGGTCTATAAGAGCTAGTTCCAGGACAGGCTCCAAAACCACAGAGAAACCCTGTCTCGAAAAACCAAAAACAAAAAACAAAACAAAACAAAACAAAAAAACCCTAAAACATACAGACTTAAACCCATCAACATGTCTTTCCCCAGTTCCAGAGAGTCAGGAGCAGGGGCAGCTTAGCTGAAGGACTGCATCAGGGTCTCTCTTATGACTGCAGACAGAATATCAGAAACAATGATCATGTGTGGAAATATTCCGGGCTGGACAGAGGAGCCATTGCTAAGATGTCTGGAGGCCAAAGCCTCTCTAGCAATTAACAAGACAACTTAGTTTCTCTCCATATGAGTCACCCCATAGACTTCCTACATGTGTCTATAGAAGCTAACTCTCCCTTGATGTGAGAGATGGATGGATGGATGGATGGATGGATGGATGGATGGATGGATGGATGGACGGACGGACGGGTGGATGGATGGATGGACCACCACCCAGCAGTAAACATACCTTTTAGATGGAAGGCATCAGAGCATCTTGACTTGGTCATTATTGTAGTTTCTAATTATCTAGGAGGAGGTGTCTTAAGATCTCCAGTACAAGCTGGGTGGTGGTGGCACACACTTTTAATCCCAGCACTCGGTGGCAGATGTAGGTGGATCTCTGTGAGTTCGAGGCCAGCCTGGTCTACAAGAGCTAGTTCCAGGACAGGCTCCAAAGCTACAGAGAAACCCTGTCTCACCCCCCCCCCAAAAAAAAAACAACCTGAGGTAAGGACCCATTTTTTAAAAAACAAACAAACTAACAAAGCCAACTGTGGTGGCACATTCTTGCAGTTCCAAACATGGGGAGGAGGAATGAGTTGGACCTCTGGAGTTTGTTAGTAGCTGGCTAACCTAGTCAGTAAGCTGCAGGCCAATGAGAGACCTGAACTCAAAAGAGATGCGTTGGTGAGGTACAGTTAAGAACACCAGCTGCTTTTCTTAGGACCCGGTTTCAAACCCCAGCACCCACACGTCTGTAATTCCAGTTCCAGGAGCTCTGGCGCCCTCTCCTGGCCTCTGCAGTCACCAGCACACGTGTGGTGCACATATCCCACACAGGCAAAACATCTGAGTAGCAGAATGAGAGGAGCTGGAGAATGAAGGGGGTAGATCAAGGGAACTGATGCGTATTTTAATTTTCAAGAACCATTCCCCTCTCTGGTTTCTCTCTGTGTATACTTTTTCTCCATGTCTATGACTTAAAGTTATTTTTCCTGTTTCCAGCATTAGCTCTACTTTTCTGAGTCTTTCTGCCATGAGCTTATTGATTCTGTTTAGGAGGGGACAGAAAAAGGATGTGGGGGCTCAAGATTGTAACCTCTTTTTCTGGGGAGGGTTTAAGATAGGGTTTCTCTGCGTAGCTGTGGCTGTCCTGGAACTTGCTCTGTCTCACAGAGATCTGCCTGCCTCTGCCTCCCAAGTACCAGGATTAAAAGCCTGAGCCACCATCACCCAGCTTCACGACTGTAATCTCAATAATCGGGGGGTGAGGCACAAGACCCAGCTACATGCTGAGTTCTACTCCATCCTAGGTGAGAAAATAAGATTCTTGTCCTGATGCCGGGCGATGGTGGCGCACGCCTTTAATCCCAGCACTCGGGAGGCAGAGGCAGGCGGATCTCTATGAGTTCAAGACCAGCCTGGTCTACAGAGCTAGTTCCAGGACAGGCTCCAAAGCGACAGAGAAACCCTGTCTCGAAAAACCAAAAAAAAAAAAAAAAAAAAAAAAAAAAAAAAAAAAGATTCTTGTCCTGGGGCTGGAGAGATGGCTCAGCACTAAGAGCACTGGCTGCTCTTGCAGAGGACCTGGCTTGAGTTCCCATCACTCACATGGTGGTCCACAACCACTTGTCACTTGTAATTTCAGTCCCAGGGGAGTCTGACGCCCTTTTCCAGCTTCTTCAAGCACTGGACACACAGGATGCCCAAACATACATTCAGGCAAAGCACTCAAACATGCAAAATAAAAAAGACGCTCACCAGGCATAGTGGTGGACTTTAATCCCAGCGCTGAGGAGACAGAGCAGGCAGATATCTGTAAATTTGAGGCAGTCTGGTCTACATAGTGAGCTCCAGGACAGCCAGGGCTACATAGAAAGACCCTCTTTCAGAAACAAACAAACAAACAAACAAAAAGATGCCAACCAAAAACAGCAACAACAAAAAAATTCTTATACTCTATCTCTTTACCCGAAACATTTCTGTTTGTCTTCCTTCCTTCCTTCCTTCCTTCCTTCCTTCCTTCCTTCCTTCCTTCCTTCCTTTCTTCTTCCTTTTTGAGGCAAAGTCTTTTTTGCTTTGTTTTTTGTTTTTTGTTTTTTTTTGAGACAAGATTTTTCTTTGGCTGTCCCACTCGCTCTGTTGACCAGGCTGATCTCAAACTCACAGAGATCTGTTTGCCTCTGCCTCCCGAGTGCTGGGATTAAAGCTGTGCACCACCATGCCTGGCTTGAGGAACAGCTATGCACAGCACAGGTATTTTGCAAATTTTAGCATTCTTATAACATCTAATTATCTATAGTCCAATATTCCCATTTTGCCAGTTGTCACATCAATGTCCTTTACAGCGGAAAGTTTCCTACAAGAGTCTAATTAAGGACTGAGTTCTCATTTGGCGAGCATGTCTCTTTGGTGTCTTTATGTGAAATGGCTCCACTGTCTTTGCTTCATGGCACACATTTCTGCACAATACCGGAGGACATTTTGCAGAATGCTCTTTATTTGCGTTTGTCTGATGTTTCTCATAATTAGATCTGCTCTAAGCATTGGGGTGGTGTTGGGGAATATGATTTCAAGGCGAGTTGCTTTTGTTTATGCTGCATTTGTTTAACCCTGTGAAGCTGTGATTCTTTATCTGTCTAAAACACCCAATGGTCTAATAAAGAACTGAACAGCCAATAGCAAGTCAGGAGCAAGGATAGGAGGGGCTGGAAGGAAGAGAGGATAAATAGAAGGAGACCTGAGGAAGAGGAAGAGCAAGAGAAAAAGAAGAGCAGGATGCTAGGAGCCAGTCACCCAGCCACACAGCAAGCCATGAAGGAAGAAGAAGAAAAAAAGATATACAGAAATAGAGAAAGATAAAAGCCCAGAGGCAAAGATAGCTGGGATAGTTTAAGTTAAGAAAAGCTGGCAAGGGGCTGGAGAGATGACTCAGCGGTTAAGAGCATTGCCTGTTCTTCCAAAGGTTCTGAGTTCAATTCCCAGCAACCACATGGTAGCTCACAACCATCTGTAATGGGGTCTAGTGCCCTCTTCTGGCCTGCAGGCATACACGCAGACAGAACATTGTATACATAATAAATAAATAAATAAATAAATAAATAAATAAATAAATATTTACAAAAAAGAAAAGCTGGCAACAACAAGCCAAGCTAAGGTCAGGCATTCATAACTAATAAGCTCTGTGTGTGATTTATTTGGGAGCTGGGTGGGTGGTGGGTGCCCAAACCATTGCATAACAAGGTGAGGGCTGAGAAGTGACATCAGCGCATCCAGTGGCAGGGGGAGGGGCTGTTGATGTTATTTTATCCCATGACTAGTAGTGTTAGCTTTCACCACTAAGGGGTGTAGTGGTTTTGTACTGTGTCAAGTCACTATCCTTTTGTGAGTGACAGTAGTGTCTAGAATGATACTTAGCTATGGATTCCTTTGGGGATAGTACTGGGACCTCTCACATGTGCTCTGAGCAACATCTCTAACCCTGGGATGATGCATGGAAGAAAGGGAGAAAAACGTAAAAAATTCCCTTGGATGAATGGGTGAACAGACAGATCTATCTATAAATTAAGAATAAAAAACAGGAGCCAGAAAGATGGCCCATGAGGTAAAGGTGCTTGGCTCCAGGCCTCCCAATGAGTTTAATGCCTACGAGCCACACCGTGGGAAGAGAGAACAGGCTCCCTCCATGGCCCTTTGGCCTCCACACATGTGCAAGCATTGTTATTATTTTATTGTCAGTTATTAATTCTTACTGTGCATACTCTATAAGTTAAGCTTTAGTCAGGTATGGACCTCCAGAGAAAGAAAGCAGGCACCTACTGAGTCTTAGCGCAGACTTTCTCACATAGAGAGGGACGAATGTGCTTCCACCCAAGCAGCCTGACCGTTGTCCTGAACACATGCACTGGCTCTTCAAGGGGTTCTACAAGCTCAGATAAGCCACCTTCTGCCCGGTCCCTCAGCCAGCTCTTCACAAAGTAAGGGAACGTATTCATTGTCACTTCTCTTCCCTAACAGGCTCACTACCGTGGTATATTTTTATCGCAATCCTTTTCTTTGAAGGATGGGTTTTTTCCTTTCTAGTGGGTGTGAGTGTATTAAACATTCAGCTCAGAAGAGCTTCCTCAATATTCCCTTGTTACAGTCTTAAGGAAAACTCACAGAGTTGACTCAGCCCATGTAATAAGATATTCTCCAATCCCTGGATCCTCCCTTCCTTTTCTTCCTGTTATATATATATATGGCTTGGAAAGGTGTCTTAGTGGTTAAGAGAATTGACTGCTCTTCCTGAGGACCTGGGTTCAGTTCCCAGCTCCCACATAGCAGCTCACAACTGTCTCTAACTCCAGTTCCAGGAAATCCCCATGTCTTCCTCTGGCCTCCAGGGACACTGCATGGTACACCGAGGTACACACACACATATAAAACAAAAATATTTTTTTTAAAAAAATATACAAACCAGGGCTGGAGAGATGACTCAGAGGTTAAAAGCACTGGCTGCCCTTCCAGAGGTCCTGAGTTCAATTCCCATCCACCACGTGGTGGCTCACAACCATCTGTAATGGGATCTAGCGCCCTCTTGTGGTCTGTGGGAATGCATGCTGACAGAACACTGTATCCACAATAAATAAATCTTTAAAAATATATATATATCAAAGAGGAAAGGGGGTGGGGAGCATTCTTCCATCTGTCATCTTTCACGGCAGAGCACTGGCTTTAGCGGTACCGGAACAGTGTAGCGTGAAAGCTAACGCTATGTAGGTTTGCAGCGCTTCTGTTCCCTCACCTGTAAATGGAGACGTCTGCCCCTTCTGTTGTAGATTAAACAACGTGAGCCATGTGTGATGCTGACTCATGCCTGTAATCCCAGCACCTGGCAGGCGAGGCAGGAAGCTGCCTCGAGTGAAAAGGGCAACTCAGGCCAACTCAGGCTAAGCAGTGAGTTCGACGACTTAATTATTTACATGTAGAACATAAACGGACTGAGGAAATGACTCAGTGGGTAAAGCGCTTGTAAGGAAAACCTAACGACCTGAGTTTCAGTCGCCTGAACTCGTGAACACTCCTATCGCACAGAGACAGGAGAATCTGAGGCAGCACATGGTTCAGTCAGCCTGTGTATACAGAGGTGAACGAGAGACGCCTTGTCTCTAACAAGGTGTAAGGCAAGAACTGACAGCCAACACACACACACACACACACACACATACACACACACATGGGGGGGCGGAGGGAGGGAGATGCTTTCCTAATCTTGCCTGCAATGTCCTCTGCTCATAATCCTCTAGGTTTCTTGATCTCTCAGAGCCGTCAGGTTGGTGACAAGAGACGCCTGGAAGCCGGGCAGTGGTGGCGCACGCCTTTAATCCCAGCACTCGGGAGGCAGAGGCAGGCGGATCTCTGTGAGTTCGAGGCCAGCCTGGTCTACAAAGAGCTAGTTCCAGGCCAGGAACCAAAAGCTACTGAGAAACCCTGTCTCAGGAAAAAAAAAAAAAAAAAAAAAATACGCCTGGAGACAAGCTATGCCACCTGTATGCTCCAGCAGAGGGTGCTGCAGGCCTAGCTTTCCAAACAGGAGCCTATATGGCACAGTTCAGCCAATGAACTTGACCAAAGACTCTCTGCTTTTGTAACATATAGAACAACTAACTGTATGGAAGTGTATCGTGAAACCTATACATACTTGTAACTGCTATGGGCCACTATATTTCAACCCCAGGAAACTAGATGGGGAGATGTTCACGCTACTCACAAGCAGTGTTGAAGCCTCCAGACTGGGCCCGTTTCCACACTGACACGTGGACCACTTTTCCTACAGGGGTCTTTCCTCACCGCTCTTCCCCAGTCGGCTGCTCCAACTCACTGAGAGGGTGACCAAGTCCCAGTCCTTGCTGTTTCCAATGCTGACTTTAGGACATTACATCCTACATTCAGAACAGCTCAGCAACCTTGGACCCTCCCTCTGAATCAAGGCAATGAGGTCATATCCCCTATCCAACTCAAGTCTGGTCCAGGTGAGCAAACAAACACACTTGCCGAAACCTCCCACCCAGCTGTGCACATCTATAAAGGGACTGATGCTTCCAGCCCAAGTTCTCCATCTCTTCTGGAAGCCTCGGTGGAGCTATTTCAAGGAGTGGTTGTGTATGGTCAGAGTCAGGCCCCTGGGAACTACTCAGATAAACTCATGTTTCTGCCACGCGTGAGTTTGTGACCTCAGGCAAATGACTAAACTTCTCTGTGTCTCCGTCTCCTACTTTATAGTGCCGTGCAGAGTGCATTAGTATCAGCAATCTTTATCTCCAGAAAATCCACTTTACCTAAGCAGTCTGAAGCACTAAGTCCCTGAGTTGCTCATGCCCCATTGGCTTTCCCTACACTCAGAATCAGCAGGCTCGCCATGAAAGATGCAAAGGCAAAAAACTGGCCCCCATATGGCAAACATACCTTGAGGACCTGGTTCCCTGGGCTCATGTCCACTTCCTCCCAAAGCATAGATAATTACCTTGCATCAGGGAAGACAGTAAGTACAAGACAGCCCTCCGGACATACTTCAGCATTGTCTTAATATGCCCAAGCCAATTTCAAGGACTTGAACTACCATTTGATATGACCTTGTAGATGGCATCATTTGTTTATTTTTAATTTTATGTGCATTAGTGTTCTGCCTGTACATATGACTGTGTGAGGGAGTCAGATCCCCTAGAAATGGAGTTACAGATAGTTGTGAGCTACCATGTGGGTGCTGGGAATTGAACCCAGGTCCTCTGGAAGAGCAGCCAGTGCTCTTAACTGATTAAGCCCCCCCTCACTTTTCTTCTTCTTCTTTTTTTTTTTTTTCTTTTTTCAAGACAGGGTTTCTCTGTGGTTTTGGAGCCTGTCCTGGAACTAGCTCTTGTAGACTAGGCTGGTCTCGAACTCACAGAGATCCACCTGCCTCTGCCTCCCGAGTGCTGGGATAAAAGGCGTGCACCACCACCGCCCGGCGCCCCCTCACTTTTCAAATTAAAAAATTATTTGTGTACATATATGTGGTCCATATGTATATGATGTGTGTACATGTATGTGTAAATGAGTATTCCTGTGCTCACATGGAAGTCGAAGGAGGACACTGGATGTCCTCTCTTTACCGTATTCCTTTGAGGCAGGGTGTCTTGCTGAACTTGGAGATCCCACTTTTTAACTAGGATTGCAGTCAGCAAGTATCAGTGGCCCCCATTTTTGTCCCCTCAGTGTTGGAGTTACAGGCATGCATGGGGCTACATGCAGCCCTTTTCGTGGGTGTGAGGATAGGAACTCTGGTTCTCACGTGTTAGCATAACAAGCTAGTTGGTGGTGGTGGCGGCGCATGCCTTTAATCCCAGCACTCGGGAGTTTAGGCCAGTCTGGGCTACAAGAGCTAGTCCCAGGACAGGCTCCAAAGCTACAGAGAAACCCTGTTTTGAAAAACCAAAAACAGAGCACAGCAAGCTAACACTCATAACTGCTGGGCCAGCCAGGCATTTCAGGAGTCACTATATTATGTACAATCCCAAAGCGTTTTCTCTCATCCTGATCCTGTATGGTACATGGTATTACGGTTTGTAACCAGCATACCGAGACAGCTGCAAACAATGTGTTGGATACCGTCATCGTTATGACCCAAGAACCTGAAACCAACCCTTTGTCTAGAAGCCAGGCTTCAAGGAGTCACTGAGTCTATATTCTTCAACTGAAAACACTGGAGCCAACCAACAGAGGCGCTGAGCCAAGGTGTGGAGAGATAACTAGATCCTAGGAGCATCCCTGGCTCCCAGGACAGCGTATAGAACTGAAAACTCTGCATCATTAATTACGATGAATACCAGATCCACCCAGGTACTCTCGCATTCCCAAGGATGTCTTCAGGGTGCAGTCAAAGCATTCGCTGTGGCTGGATGGCTGCCCTAACTTGCGGTCCAGCTCTAAAAGAAACTATTCGCCGTCGGTCCTATCTATCACCCAATCATCGTTCAGGACAGGGCATCAACTAGCTGTGTGAAGAACCTCTGTTGGTCACCTGCCAACAAGATGTTGATTTGGCCGCCCCATCTCAGTGGAGTTTATTCATCATGTCCTTTATTGAGAACGTTCCTCAGTGACCATGACATGCTTCTTACCTGCCCTTGCCACCCTTCATCTCAGGAACCTTTTCAAACCTGGGCATTTAGTGGGGGAAGCTACGAGTTATCAAGAATATCTCCCAGTTTGACAAAACGACAAATGGAAGAAACCAACCCGAGGAGCAAGTGGCAGGCATCCAAGTGGGTGAGACTGTCGAGCAGACTCCAGACGTAGCTGCCGTCCATATGGGAAGCTGGGAGCCTGCTGCCTGGGCTCTTAGAAATAACAGAACCTCGTCTGGTTGTATCGTAAGAACAGTCTGACGCCTAAGGACCAGACGGCGTTCTTGCTTGTCACCTGCGTTTAGAACCGTAATTTACTCTCAGCCCAGATCCCGACACCCACTAGAAATACGCTTGCTATTGCTCCTCAATTCACCGCTATCTGTCCATGGCCATATTGCTACTTTTACCTTGCCTAAAGCTGAACAACCAGCTCAAATAATACCATTTCCAGGAAGTGGTCCCTCATTGCTGGAACCTGCGCCAGCTCAGGCCAGGGTCCCAGAATGGCACTCTTGCAAAGCATTCAGGACCGCCATCCCCTCTGACGTCTTCAGCTTCACAGAGGGCACATTTAAACTGCACCTCAAGCCGGGCGGTGGTGGCGCACCATGCCTTTAATCCCAGCACTCGGGAGGCAGAGGCAGGTGGATCTCTGTGAGTTCGAGGCCAGCCTGGTCTACAAGAGCTAGTGCCAGGTACAGGCTCCAAAGCTACAGAGAAACCCTGTCTTGAAAAAAAAAAGAAAAAAAAAAGAAAAAAAAAACTGCACCTCATTCTGGTGGTATCGTCTCTGTTTTGGAATGTTCAAGATTTCCTTTGGAGGACAGAAAGGAGAAGAGAGGATAGGGACGATGAACGAGTGAGGCCAAGGGAGAGAAAGGAGGGAAACGATCAAGCTGGAAAAGAACTGTACAACAGAAGGAGCACCCTCACCCCTGAGATGAGTCAGCGATCTTCAGCAGTTTCCAGAGAGAATGCTAAATACTGATCTAGTCCCTGACGAACACTAACAAGAAGGAAAAGTAAAAATCTTAGCGAGTGGGTGAGAGCCATGGCTCTGTAAAAACAGAACGGAGACACTTAGAACATAAGATGAAGAGCGGAGATTTATTAGGGGCCTAGCTAGGGGACAAAGGGTAAGGGGCCTAGTTCCTCTTTATGCCTTGGGTGAAACATGGGTGGGACAGCCAAAAGGAATCTTGGCGTCCTCCTAGACAACAGCCTTCTTCTCAGCCCCTGACCAAGCCATGCTTTCTACATCTAAGTTGTCACAACCCACTCCTCTTCAAGGGTCTGAGGTGCAGACAGTCGCCACTGCATTGGAAATGGGGGCACTGCTGTCGCCAAGGACATAGTTCTGTGTGCTGCTGGGAGGAAGGAAATGTCCCTGTGACCAACACCAGCAAGCACTCCTTGCAACCTCGTCTTTACCCCCAAACATAAACCGTGCCTTAAATCCCAGCACTCAGGAGGCAGAAACAGGGAGAGCTCTGTGAGTTCCAGACCAGCCAGGGCTACATGGTGAGATGCTGTCTCAAGAGAAAATTAAAATTTAGACGTGTTTAAGCCTTGCCTGCTTCGCCTAGCCTTGGGAGGCCAGGTGAGGTAGAGCCAGTCTTCTGTGATTTGCAAGCTCTGGCTTGATAAGAGCTAATTCCTGAACAGGACAGATACCCTTACTACACGACCTTCCCAGACCCCACCCCTCCTCCCATCCCTCTCCGCATCCAGGTCCCAGCTGACAGAAAGCGTCCTCGTTCTCCAACACTCTGAAGCATTTGCCTTCCTGCAGCCTGAAGCGCCTTCCTGATTCTGCTTAGGCCCAGCAGTTACTTATCCACTAGGACTTAACAATAATTCCCCCTTTCAATCCATTTGAAGTTCTATAAGCATGTCAGTCTCGGGAGAGTCTACGCCCAGATTAGAGACCATTTTTATTTTCACCTGCGCTAGTCCTAAATATCTATCTAGAACCCTGAGGCTAGTGGGAAGCCAATCAAAATCTGGGAGTCAGAGAGGAGGGGTGAGGGATTCTTGTGAACACCGAGTTCTTCCTCCTTCCCCTCTATCTCAGGCTTGATAACTTGACTCCTGGGATGCTGAGAATTGAATGTCAGGAGCTAGGAGAGATCCTGCTATGTACCCTGTTGGCATGGAGACCAGGAAATCAAAGAATAAAGTAGCCCTATTTGCCAAGTACTCAAAATGAGCCTTCTCATTTCAGACCAGAAGGATGCAGGGTCCTCTATGTTTCCACCGATTGTCTCCGAAGATGGTAATTACTCCGTACACCGCAATAGCCACAAGCGCTATCAGGAAGCCATACGAAAGGTGTTGTTAAAAACATGTGAGTACCTTGGCAAGGGAAACAAGAAGGAGTCTGGGCACCTAGAGAATGACAAGGGTGTCACATGGTTGTGGGGACAGGATGTTGTACTGTCGTACATACACCCAGAAATGTCACGACAAGGACACAAAAAAAACTGAAAGGGTGAAAGAATTTGGAATCTGCACCCGCTGAGGAGTAGAGCCAGCACCAGTAATTTGAACTGAGCTTAGACACCAAACAAGTTGGGTGACCTTGGGCACATTCCTTTGGCCATTCAACCTCTCCCAGCCACTTGAAAATGGGAGCTCTTTCACTTCGTCCAGAAAAGCAAGTAGGACAGACTCAATGCATACAGTATGATGTGGGAACCTTCGGGGAATTGTGTTCTCTAAAGAAAGCCGTTCTTGGAGCTGGAGAGATGACTCCATGGGGAAGAGCACTTGCTGCTCTTCCACAGGCCCAGAGTTCAGTTCCCAGCACCCCAGGGGATCTGACACTCTCCTCTGGCCTCCACAGACTCTCATGTGTGGCAAACACTCCACAGACACACGTGCACACACGAAGCCATTCCTCAAGCTCTACTCAATCTCCTTCCCTCACGTTTCCCTCCTCATCTAGTCAATTCCAGTTCTGCTTCATTAGAAAAAAGGTCACAATCCGTATACCATTATCTAACACTCTTATCGTGACAAGTGTACAGAAATGAACAGGTCACTGTACTAGAGGCTACAGAATGACAACTCTGGATGCTTGGGTACTATCCTTTACAATGCCAAGACAGCTTGAAATTGCCTTGTATTGTCCGTGTATGGTAAGTAATGTTCCAGTTGCGGCAGGGTACTATGATGTCACCACTAAGAGTCAGGGAATCTCCCAGTAGTGTCTCTTCTATCTCCGGGACTCTGTAATTACTTGAAATTCGTACCCCTCCCTGGAAGTGGGGGTTGAACCAGGGTCTTCCGATGCATTTCACTCCATCACTGACTCTGTCATCACTCTTTCTCTGTATTTTTATTTTGAGATGGGCTATCACTAAATTGTTCAGGCTTGAACTTTTGGTCCTCCTCTTCCAAGTAATGGAGATTAGAGGCCTGTACCACAGGTTAGGCCAAAATTAAAGTAAAAAAATTTAGAGACCAAAACAGGCAAGATAAGGAAAGGGACACTTAAGTTATTTCTAATACCAAAAAATAATTTAAAGTTTATTATTAACTAATAGAAAAACAACTAGGTAAAAATGTAACATTTAGTCAATTAAGGATTTAAAAAATTCTCAAGACTATAGAGAAAATCAGAAAATAATAGGCTATCTCTGTGAGTTCGAGACCAGCCTGGTCTACAGAGCTAGTTCCAGGACAGGCTCCAAAGCCACAGAGAAACCCTGTCTCGAAAAACCAAAAAAAAAAAAAAAAATAATAGGCCATAATTCGATAAAAATATGAAAATTGGCCTGGCAATGGTGGCACACGGTTTTAATCCCAGCACTTGGGAGGCAAAGCCAGGTGAATCTCTGTGAGTTCGAGGCCAGGCTGGTCTACAGGAGTTAGTTCCAGGACAGGCTACAAAGCTACAGAGAAACCTTGTCTCAGAAAACCAAAAAAAAAAAAAAAAAAAAAAGTTGGCGGAGCAGAGGCACGAAGATCTCTGTGAGTTTGAGGCCAGCCTGGTCTACATAGTAAGTTCCAGGACAACCAGGGTCATGTTTCAAAAACCAAAGTAACTAAATAATTATAAAAATATCAGATGGAAAGCAATGGAGGAAGACGCTGACCATGACCTCTGATCTCCACATGCACAGACAGGAAGGAATGAGCACACCTGCATACCCGTGCACACCAGTGCACACACACCTTCAGGAGATAGCTCAGTTTATATTGCAAGCATAAGGACCTGCGTTTAATCCCCAACAGCTATGTAAAAAGCCAGGCACGGAAGTGTACACTCACGACTCCAGAGCTGTGGAGGGAACAGGTGTATCTCTGGCGGCCAGTTGGGTGCCCAGCCATCTTGGCCTAATCATTGAGCCCCAGGTCCTAGTGATGGACTTTTCTGGATAGCTCCTTGGGAACCTCTACCCCCATATATACCTGTAGGTACACATGTACATATACACATGTAGCTGTTTAGGTACACCTTCACACACACACACACACACACACACACACACCTTCTGCACCTGCACAGCTGCACCTTCACACACACACCTTCTACACCTGCACAGCTGCACCTTCACACACACACCTTCTACACCTGCACAGCTGCACCTTCACACACACACCTTCTGCACCTGCACAGCTGCACCTTCACACACACACCTTCCGCACCTGCACAGCTGCACCTTCACACACACACCTTCTGCACCTGCACAGCTGCACCTTCACACACACACCTTCCGCACCTGCACAGCTGCACCTTCACACACACACCTTCTGCACCTGCACAGCTGCACCTTCACACACACACCTTCTGCACCTGCACAGCTGCACCTTCACACACACACCTTCTGCACCTGCACAGCTGCACCTTCACACACACACCTTCTGCACCTGCACAGCTGCACCTTCACACACACACCTTCTGCACCTGCACAGCTGCACCTTCACACACACACCTTCTGCACCTGCACAGCTGCACCTTCACACACACACCTTCTGCACCTGCACAGCTGCACCTTCACACACACACCTTCTGCACCTGTACAGCTGCACCTTCACACACACACCTTCTACACCTGCACAGCTGCACACACACACCTTCTACACCTGCACAGCTGCACACACACACACCTTCTACACCTCCACAGCTGCACACACACACACCTTCTACACCTGCACAGCTGCACACACACACCTTCTGCACTTGCACAGCTGCACCTCCACACACACAAGCACCTTCTACACCTGCAAACTACGCCTTCACACACACGAACCTTCCACCAAACTTTGAGCAACAGGAACTTGGTAACACCTTGTGTAGCATCTCAAAATGGAGTGGTACCATTGGTTAGTCTCAGGGAATTCCCTGGACTGAGCAAAGGAAAGCATTATTTCAGACAAGGGAAATTAAATGGGAGAGGACAATTCAGAAAAGGCCCTTGAACCGCACGGTGGTGGTGCACTCAGGAGGCAGAGGCAGGCAGATCTTTGTGAGTTTAAGGCCTGCCTGGTCTACAAAGTGAGTTCCAGGACAGCTAGGGTTACACAGAGAAACCCTGTCTCCAAACACCAAAACTTCACCACTTGAATCAGTAGAAATCTCTTGTACACTTCCCAATGAGGCGACTTTATTTTTCATCTTGGCACATCTTAGAGACAGGTTTACTTAGCAGCAGGAAACACCAAGACTAAGCCAGCTGACCAGGAAGTGTGTGAGATGCTGGAATCCAGAAAGGAAGCAGGGTATAGTGAACACCCTCCCAGGACCTCTCGCACTGGTCACAGCAAGTTTCTAGACTGTGCTTTTTATCTGGAGACAGAAAATACAAGGGAATCTGGTGAAATTCAATCACCTGCCTTTCTTTCAACTCAACCAGTCCCCAATCAGGTTTTTCGAGTCCCAGTGACCGACGCTCAGAACTTCAGCTTCTGGTGGACCGACCATTCAAGCGTGCGTCCAGAGAAAACCATACCATGGATCCATTGTCGACGCCATTGTCTTATTAAAAGCCCGATGACCAGGTTAGGCTGAGAAAGGTCAGGGTAGGGGGCCTGGGGAAGTTTTTTCTCCTCACAATGAAACCTGTTGTTAAGCTCTACTTAAGAGCTGAGAATAAGCTGGGTGTCGTGATGCACACCTTTAATCCTAGCACTCAGGAGGCAAAGACAAGTGGATCTCTGTGAGCTGGGAGTTCAAGCCCAGCCTGGTCTATAGAGTTCCAGGAAAGCCAGAACTACATAGAGAGACTCTGTCTCAGAATCAGAGAAGAGGTTTGAGTCCTATCAGGGAGAGTGGGCCTCAGATCCTGGGCAGTGTGGTCTCCACACAGTGGTTTGAGAGCTGTCCGCTTTGTTTTATGGGTGAGATTCTGAACAGGCACAGAATCAATGTCTCTAGCATTCCTGTGGGGTCCTGAAGTCTACTCCAACCAGCGTCCTCGCGGCAGCTCTACTTCACCACCCCTGCCATTCGCACAGAGGCCCATGCGTACATGAGGACCATGGTTAAGGATGCTCCCTTCCCTTTAGCCAGACCTGGCTGAATATCGAGACATTTTCTCTTTTCCAGATATATGGATCATTCTATTCTCAATGACAAAACCTTCACTCAGTATTGAGGAGGACACGCCTACAGGACAAGATGAAAACTGGAGGAGGGCAAGGAGGGGTCAGGGTGGCCAAGTCTTCAGGTGGAGAAAAGAAGGGGGAATCGAGGCGGTAGGGGAAGTGAAATAAACAAACTGAACTAAAAGGCATTTCTTCGCACTGGCTGTGGGAGGCAGTGGAGTCATCCTACGGCCCTGACTCCTTGAGAGCAGGTATATGAGATTCCTGACGAGGTCAGATCTTGGAATGAGAGGAGTGAGGGGACGGGAACACTGAGAGAACAACCACAGATGTGTTGACCCAGTGCATGACGGGGTCAGAGTCAACATCTGGAAGACACATCTAATGCATGACGGGGGTCAGAGTCAACATCTGGGAAGACACATCTAATCCATGACGGGGTCAGAGTCAACATCTGTGAAGACATAACTAATGCATGATGGGGGTCAGAGTCAACATCTGAGAAGACATAACTAATGCATGATGGGGGTCAGAGTCAACATCTGGGAAGACACATCTAATGCATGACGGGGGTCAGAGTCAACATCTGGGAAGACATATCTAATGCATGACGGGGTCAGAGTCAACATCTGGGAAGACACATCTAATGCATAACAGGGGTTGGAGTCAACATCTGGGAAGACACATCTAATGCATGACGGGGTCAGAGTCAACATCTGGGAAGACACATCTAATGCATGACAGGGGTCAGAGTCAACATCTGGGAAGACATAACTAATGCATGATGGGGGTCAGAGTCAACATCTGGGAAGACACATCTAATGCATGACGGGGGTCAGAGTCAACATCTGGGAAGACACATCTAATGCATGACGGGGTCAGAGTCAACGTCTGGGAATACACACTTGTCCTCATGTGAAAAGCCTTAAGTGGCCACACTCTCTGAAGACATTGCAGCTTCATGCTGACAGGCAGAAAACCACGGGAAGTCATTAGTTCACAGATGAGAGAGGCCTAGGGATCCCAGGGATCAGACTTGGGTAGCTGTACCAAGCTTTGTCACTTCTGACCCCAACCCAATGCCCAAAGAGCTGTAGAGAACGGAGCATATATATATATTTTTTTACAAAGAGTTTGATTTTATTGATATTTAAATATATTAAATATTTCACTGAAATACATGGTACACCATCCTCCCCCACTCCCACAGTGGTTACATTATAAAACCAAAGCCCATGGCCTTCCGTTATCCCAACTCCTTCACCAACCAGTGAGAAGAAGGGCAACGGTAACTCAGGGGAAGGACATGGCTGGCACTGTGGTACAGGGAGCCAGGGTGTGGACAGGCCCCTCCCACCTGGCAAGAAGCAGACAGATCACCCAAAGCTGAGGTTTTCCCATACTGGCTTATTCACTCCCACCCCGATGGCATCAAGTAGTCCCTTCCTATCCAGGGATATAGCTGGGGGAGATGGAGGAATTTTCTGCCTAGACCAGCTAATCTTTCCTCTTCCCTGCCTTGGCTGATCAAGTGCCCAGTGATCCATCAACTGGAATATGGAGATCTCCAGGAAGGCGGTACCAAGCCAGAAACCAGGCCTCTGCAGAGAACTAGTGGCAGAAGCATGAGGCAGGGCCAGAGTACTGCCCGCCCCTCTCGTTCCCCCATGGAACCCTTTCTCCTTGTCAGTGTCTAAGACAAAGTGATCTTCAATCGAAACTGAGGCGTATGCCTCTGGCTTAAAATAGGTGCAGACAGACAAACCAAGGCACCAACTAATTCAGCCCAGAGTCAAGGAGGCTGCAGGGGGTAAAAGGAAGGCAGGGACAGGAAGAGAACAGAGTACAATCCTTGTAGGTTTCATGAGGATTGGGATGGGAGCCAGAACTAGAGACTAGCCATGCTAGATTCAGGCTGAAGGCTTGGGAAAGACAAGTTTACATTTCCCAGGCTCCATCCTCTAGTACCAAAATCTGGGTCCTCAGAGGGATTGATCCCACACTACCCCAGTCAGAAAGCATAGCATACCCCAAGAGACAAGCTGAGGTACCTAGGGAGTGCCTGAGCCTCCGCCTCACAAACCTTCAACAGTTCAAGTGCAAGGAACACTAGAGATTAAGCAGGTACTTGGGGCCCCTGCACTGGGCAGGGAGACAGTCATACTGCACAAGTGGCCCCCAAATGGCACTTAGGGATTTGGCACAACAAGGACTCCTCTCCCCAGACCACTCTTCATTTTGCTCCCAAACCCCATCCCACTCCTGTGCAACCTGGGCATTTCTCTCCATCCCTTGAAACAGAAAACCCCGCCTTAACAACAGAAGGCAGAGGCCCCCAGAAGAGAGGCAGCCCCAAGTAGGGAGCTGATGAGCTGCAGCACACAGACACACAGAGACCTAGAAAACATACACACACAAAAAGCAACATGCACACACAGTTACACAAATGCACAGGCCCTCCCTAGTGCCAGACTTAGGAGGCCAGGTTTGGGGTCAGGTCATCTCTCTTGGAACCCTGACTCTTTTCTATTTGGCAATACAAGGTGTAGAGATGCTCCATGCCCCCTTGCCAGCAGACAGCAAGTGAGCATTCGGGCCAAGGGCGCTGACCTGGCCACACTGGAACCTCAGGTCAGTGTGGCCATCCTCTTCCCTGGCCGCCTGCACTCTTCGGCACCTGCAGGTGAACATCTAGTTCCTGATCTTCTGATGTTCCCACACACAGGTTTGCTCTCTGGCTGGTCATTTTCACAGTACCAATGAGGCCAGATACCCCTTTCCCTGGAGCGTGCAGGAACTGGAGCTAAATCTGCGTTATCAGAGGTCCCTTTGTTCCCCTTTGGGGACAGATCATGGGACTAGGGTTTGGCAAATGGAAACATTCCCCTGAAATGTGGTCAGAGCTAGGTCCCCACAGTACCTCCTTCCTCCGCTTTGTGCCTAGGAAGGAAACTTGGCTGGGGTTGGGAGTGCCCAGGACCGGTGCTAAAGACACAGTCAGGCGAAGGCAAGCGTGGAATAGGCATTCCTCATGCCCGCCCCAGTCTTTGTACAAAATAGTCCCAGGAAAAATAGAGAAAGGAATGACCCAGCCCTGAGCCTGTTGCCCAAACAGGGGAACATAGGCATAGCAAGTTGCCATTTGACTCTCTCAGACAGGAGGGCTATTTGGCCTCTGCTGCCGCCCTCCCATCTGCTTCCAAAAATGAGGAGAGCGAACAGCCCCTACCCCAGTTGAGAAAGTCACTTGGATAATCCTCTTGGCGTCCCTCCTTCGCCATTTTGAAGGCAGACGAACATGGTCCAAGCACAGCCTGCTGGGGTGGTCCCTTTTGCTGTCAGCAAGATCTGGAGGCCCAGTGGCCCCTGCAGCAGCTCCACCCAGTGAGCAGGAAGTCCACTCAATGCCCACCTTGGTCCCTTCAGCTGAATCTCACTGCACTCTGCTAACTGCTGGGGCCCCCATTGAGGAAGTAGGTGGTCATCTCCCCTTTGCCCTTCACCTTGACCACCCCTCGACACTCCAGTTGGTAGCCCTTGGCAGCTAGAACCTGGTATAGGTCCGTGGTCACCTGGGGAAGTGGGAAAGGAGTCTGCTTAGCCTGGAATCCTCAATGATGTATTGGCAAGAAACCCAATAGAGTTCTCTATCAAGCTAGCTCCCCTCCCCCAGTCCCTGCCCCAACAGCCATAGAAGACAGCCACCCTGCCTCTGTTCCTCACCTGTATTCTGTCAGGAACCCCTGTGCTGTCCATTCGACTGGAGACATTCACTGTATTTCCCCAGATGTCATACTGTGGCTTCCGGGCCCCAATGACACCTGCCACAACCGGACCCATGTTCAACCCTGAAGTAGAGATGATAGCAAAAGCAGAGAGCTAGAGATTGAGGCTAGGATGATCCTGGGTGACTCCAGGGATTCATCTTCCCTCGCACCTTGAGGAGGACCCAAAGGGGAATAAAGTGTGGAAAGGGGACAATTCTTCTGGTGGTTTAAAAAAAAAAGTCTGAGCGTGACAGCTGAGGTAGCTCCCCAGAGTACAGGCTGTACGGAGTTCAGACAGTCCATGCTGTACACGCTGAGTGTGTGCCTGTGCATTCAGGGCTCATATTGCTGCCGCCCCATCTTACAGACAAGATATTGGAGCCAGTAAAGAAACCTGTGGGAAGTCAAGCCTATGCTATTAATCAGTACCTTCCACCAGTGCATTCGAGAAGTGCCTCTATCAGACTGACCACACACAGATACCAGGCAGTGGCCTTTAGACAAACCGGCCTACTAGTCCTCTGACCTTCACCGAGTTAATCTCTGACATCAGTCTCATCTTAAGAGGGGGAGTGTGATTAATGTGAGAATTAAAATGTACTCAAAATATCTAGGAAAGACCCCAGAATATAGAAGAAGACTCAAAACAAATGGTCTTTGTCCTTAGCCTCAAACCTGACATGAAGGTGGGAGGTAGAAACCCAAAGAAGTCCTGATAGCAAACCCGTGACCCACAAACTGACCCCAGAAAAACGTGGCAAGACCCAGGCCCTCACCAATCTTCATCTGGAAATTGTTGAAAGAGTGTTCGTTGATATGTTTCATCTGCTCCATGAGCCGCATGGCGTAGTCTGCCAAGGCAGTGATGTGGGAGCGGCCCACCTGATCATAGGTGCTGGCATTTAGCCCGGAGGCAGCCATATAGGTGCTGCCGATTGTCTTGATCTTCTCTAGCTGCCGAAACCTCTCCTCACTGATGATCTGGACAGAGGAATGGAGCGGGAGGGGTGGGGGGTCTGTCAAACTTGACCCAGGTCTTTTCAAAGATCACTCCTTATTGCTCCTTGGCTCTCTTCCCCCTCCTCCCCTCAATAGCCCCATTGTTTTAGGGGGTGAGCCCCCTTCTAATTGCTATTCTCACTGAAGGTCTGAGAAGCTAAGAAAACAGGCAGTTCATGACCCTGGGCGAGGAACCGGGTACATGGCTTCAGAAGGTTGACTGTGATGGCAACTGTGGAACATTCTGACACGCTTTGGGGAGCTGTGTCCCAGAGTGAGGGCGGGACTTTCCTCCACAATAGTGGGCAGCCCATCCTTGACCTGGGTGTTCAGGACACTTCCTCACCTTCTGTTCTCATCTTCACGAGACAATCGGGCTTGCCCGTCTCATAAGGATTTGCCTACAGATTCCTGCCTCCTCCTTCAACTACATCACCCGATATCCCTTCTGCCATCACTCTCCTAGAGCCTCCTGTCCTCTGCTGATTCTCCACAAGAGTGACCCTGCCCCACTGGGTCACCACCTTACTGCCTCTGACAGGGCAAGGGACACTTACTCTATCTAATGCATGGCTTTTCCACACCAAGTCTGCTCCATTTTCCTGGTCCCCAAATCGCCCCCACTCTGCCAGGACTAGCCAGTGATCAAGTACCTCATCAAAGTCGGCAATGATCTCATTGAGCAGCCGCAGGCACTCGACACCCTCATTGTTTGCCTCGAGTTCCACGTAGAATTCAGAGAAGTTGGCAATGGAGGCGAACATGACGGCCACACATTCACATGACTGGTAGTAGAGCTCATCATTGCGGCGTTCTCGGGCCAGGAAGTGGGCGGCCACGTCCTTGGGCAGAATGTTGTGCAGCAACCGTCGGTTGTACGCCTGGAGCTCCTCCATCTCCTCCTTCTCCCCTGTTGCCTGTGGGCACCACATCCATCACCCACTGCCCAACATTCACAGGGGGTGGGCTCAGTGGCCATGGCCTGGAGATGGCCATCAGAGGGAGCCACGTGGAGGCAGAAAGGCACGGGCAGAGAAGGCCTAAATGACAGGCAAAGGGGTGAAGGGAGCAGGTACAAGACGGGACAGGGGACAGGAGATGGGACACAGAGAAGGCATGGAACCAGGGTGGGCTCGGGCAGCCTCAGCCTTAGCCAGGTAGCAGAGATGCATTTCTGGCTTGGCTCAGGCTCTGTCCCCAGAAGCCTCTCCCTCCAGCATAGGTCCACCCAATCACCTGCAGTTTCCAGAGGAAGTCCAGGCGGGCAGTTGATTCCACCTGCTGTGCATGGAGATACAGTGCCAGGGCAAAGACCAGCAGGATCACAGGGGTCATATATTTGAGTGCCACCCTCCCTACGGCTGGGCTGGAAATAACCAGAGACCTGCTTGGTGTCTGAAGGAGACACTGACCAACCTCATCCATTGCTGTCCGCGAGCCCCCACTTACCAGTCCAGCCCGTCAAAAGTCTCATTGGAGGAAGCCCTGGAAGGAAGATATAAAAGTCATTGGACACTGGCTGCTGGGAGGGAGACAGGGACTACATTGCTGAGTCCAATCACTAATCAAGTCTGTGGGTAGAGAGCCTCTGCTCATATAAATTAGCAGCTAAAGGGGCCAGGACAAGTTGCTTCAAACCCTCGTCAGTAAAATAGGGGTCAGGGGGTTGGAGAGATGGCTCAGAGGTTAAGAGCACTGGCTGTTCTTCCAGAGGTCCTGAGTTAATTCCCAGCAACCACATGGTGGCTCACAATCATCTGTAATGAGATCTGGTACCCTTTTCTGGCCTATAGGCATAAATGCAGACAGAATACTGTAAACATAACAAATAAATCTTTTTTAAAAAAGAACCTAAAATTAGGGACTTATATGAGGTTATCATATGTAACATTGAATGGGTTCAATCACACTTATTCATTAAAAAAAGGGGGGGGGAAAGGAGGTTAGACCTAAGTACCACATCTGAAAGGTTTAGCATGTGCCTAGGATGCCTAGCATCAGGCTCCAGACGTGTTCTTTACTCTAACAGTCGCCACTGCCCTGAGACACAGGTCATACCGGCATTTACTGATGAGAAAACTCCAGCTTAGAGAAGTTAACTCACTATCCAAGGCTACAAAGCCAATGAGAAGCAGACAGAGGACTCAAACCCAGCAGACTCTTACTATCTCCACCACAGGCAGTGGCCACGTATCACAAGGGACCAAAGTTCTGCTCCCACGCAACTCTGAACTACTCATGGGAAGACAGTGGGTAGAGCCAGGTGATGGTGGGGCAACCTTTAATCCCAGCACTGGGGAGGCGGAGTCAGGTGGATCTCTGTGAGTTCGAGGCCAGCGTGGTCTACAGAGTGAGTTCTTGGAACTATATAAAGAAACTTTGCCTCAAAAAACCAAAACAAGGGCTGGAGAGATGGCTCAGAGGTTAAGAGCACTGACTTTCCTTCCAGAGGTCCTGAGTTCAATTCCCAGCAACCACGTGGTGGCTCACAGCCATCTGTAATCAGATCTGGTGCCCTCTTCTGGCGTATAGGCACACATGCAGCCAGAATATTGTATACATAATAAATAAATAAATCTTTAAAAAAAAAAAAAAAAAAAACCAAAACAAAACCCAGTGGGTAGGAAAGCACCATGCAAGTGTTGGGGAATTTTTTTTTTTTTTTTGGTCTAGCCTAAAGCTCTAGGAATGTGTCACAACTGGAATTCTGGGGGGTAACTACCTGAGGTCCCATGCCAGGAACTCTTTCCCGCCCCCTTCCCTTTCTTCCACAGGTGAGCTGTACATCCCAAGGGCCTCAGCATCAGAGACTCTCAGCCCAGAAGGACCAGGGAGGCACGAAAAGGGGCTGAGAATGGACTTACAAGCCATGGACGCCCAGCAGTAGATCATAGTTGTCAAATATGGTGGCTGGGGGACCCAGCAAAAGCAGCACCAGATAGACGAAGCCCAGGACAAAGGTCATAGCCAGCTTGCCGATGCTGCTGATGTGCAGGAAGACAGAGCTGGCCAAGAGACTCAGCAGCATGTTCCCAACGAAGTACTAGGGGAGGGGTGACAGCAGAGGCAGCATTGGGTGACATCAAAGACCACAGCATCCAGAGCAGGAAGAGCCCTGCATCCCCCTGCCTGACTAATCTCCCTTCCACCACTCTCCAGCCCCAAAGCCCTTTACCAGTCTTGCTCAGCTTCTTAGGAGGGGCCCTGGCTGCTCCTGGAGTTGGGGAATGCTTGGGGAATGCTTGAGTTCCTGGCTCTAAGGTGCCATCACTAGGCCTGGCACAGAGAGGCCGATAACTGTGCCAAAACAACCCCCACTGTCTGAACACTGCTCGGACACCTCAGGGAAGCTGCAGGTGGGTGCGGTGCCCTCACACAGGGGAGCATCCAGTCCCAGAGAGTAATTGAGCTGTTGTAGGTGGCAGGCGGTGACATCAGCTGGTGTTAAATTCAGCATCCGAGCTGCACAGGTCCTTATGGAGGTGTGATTACAGGTGAACTGCAAAAGTTGGGTGTATATTAGGGTAACCAATGAAGGAAGTGGTTACAAGGGCCATACCCAGAGGCCTTATACGTCATAAGACTAAAATTCTCAGGGATGACAAAAGGAAGGGGAAACAAAGACAAGTGTGACCCCCACCCACCAGGACAGCAGGCTCCCCAAAGGCCGGACACAGTCTCAGTTCTCAGAGAGTGCCTGGCATAGGGTAGAGAAAGGAGAATTACCATGTTGGCAACGGCAGAGATGAACACAAGCAGGACTGAAAAGATGCCAACCGCTGTGCTGTGCACCCGTGAGCGGACGATACTGCGGGACAGACGGTGCAGGGCCTTGGGAAAGAGCTGTGACAGCAAGAGACCAAGAGTTAGAAGTGACATTTGCTAGAAGGAAGACCGGCCAAGAACAGGGTCTGACAAGGGGCATGGCCTCTTCCTCCCTTTTCCATGGGAACCCCCTCCTCCCCATCAGTCTCAGGGAAGTCCCCCTACTTACAGAACCGCAGGAGCATACAGCACAGATCAGTACGGTGGCCAGCAACAGCAGGAAGATACCAGCATAGATCCCCATCATCAGGGTGGAGCTGGAGCAGGATAAGGGGGAAGTCAGGGAAATCTGAGCCTATTTGCCTCATCCCCACGGCTTGCACAGGCGTTTAGGGAAAGTTCGGGATGTAGTGAAAGGGACAGGACTCACTGTGGAAATATGAGGAGCTGGATGAAACAGATGAAGCAAAAAACCAAAAGGGCACAGGCAACATAAGCTCCAAAGCGAGGATCTACCTTCCGGGAATACTGTGGGAAGAAAGGTAATGAGCTGGGTGCTGGGTCCTCCCCTGGCACGGATGGCATGGACAGCAAGAGCAGGGCAATCCCGGGGCCTTGCAGGGGAACAGTCGCAGTTGGCCTGATTTAGACGAGCTCCCACCTGTGCAGTGGTCGCTTCCCATTCCCAACACATCCTCCTGCTCCTTTAGCTTGTGTTTAGCCTCCCAGTCAGGCCCTCCCTCCCTCCAGCCCTCATTCTTTTGCCCTTGTATCCCCCAAACCTTCTTCTCAAGATCCTGTCTCTGGAAGGTGAGCAGGAACCGGCGCACATGGTCCTTACGCAGTTGGTCGATGCTACGGGCATCAATGGCACGGCCCAGGAACTCATCCACCTCATCTTCAGGGTTCAGAGCATCTTGGGCACCACGACTGATAATAGGACCCAGGTTTCACCATGTGCATGAATAATGACATTATAAACAATGAGAAGAGCGGGGCTCGGGCAGCAGCCAAAGAAGGCTACGTGAGCTATGTATGTGGTACCCACTCCTCCTTTATATGACAAGAAACGGGAGGTCTCAGCTCCCACAGCCCATCCCAGGCTGCAAATGCCTTCTCCCTCCCTCACTGACCCGCCCCATCCCATAGACCAACTTACTTGTCTTTGCTGGAATCATCAATGCCCTGGAGAAAGAAACAGAATGTGTGAAGGAGAAGAGCTAACCACGAACACCTCCAGTACCTTCCCTATTCCAATTCTAGGCCAGGATGTCCCCCTCCACACACACACTTTGGGAGACTTGGGGTGAAACTATTCCCCCTGCTTCCAACTTTAGGATACATGGAGATGGCAGCTATAGGAAGAAGGGGGGACAGACAGAACACTCCCTCACTTTGAGGGAAACCAAAAACTGTCCCCCCCCCCAGGTCATAGTACAGAGAGCCCTCACCATCTGGCGGAACGCCTTAGAGTCCTTGGTCCGGGAGAAGGCACGGTCAGGCGCCCATCGTGGCATCAGTCCTTCCATGGAGTTGGCCCGTGTCCGTTGCAGCTTGGCCAACATGGCTTTCTCCTCTTTCTGCGTAAGCAGCGTAAACGCAGGCTCAGAAGTAGAACCCCAAGAACGCCTTTGCTAGCACCTCCCAGTTTGCTCCTTCCCCCTGCCCCTCCCAGCAGTCCTGCCCTGACCCGTTTCTGGCTGGCGCCCAGGATGAGGAAGGTCTCGATGCATTGCTCCTTGAGGTATGCGTTGCGCTCACCACCACGGCCTGGTTCCACCTCATAGTCCCCATTCAGGTACTGCAGTGTGGCCCGAGTGATGTGGATGCGACTGTATAGGGCCAGGAGGTAAGACCCTGGCTCTCCCAGCCACCCACCCCAGCCACCAACAGGAGCCTTCCACTCACCCGGCCCGGCCCCCAGCCTCCATGTGGTTGGCCAAGGTCACATCATTGGACCACACGTCAAACTGCCATTTCCGCAGGCCAAGGACACCGCAGTGCACACGTCCACTGTGGATGCCCACACGCATGTTCACATTTACACCTGTCACTTCACGCACCAGCCTGGGGAGACGTAACTCCAGGTCAGCTCCAAGCTGTCTTCTCGTCAAGAACCCAAGCTGAGGCCAGGAAGATGGCTCAGTGGTGAAGGTACTTGCTACCAAGCCTGACTCTGACTTCCTGAGTTTGATCGCTGGGATCCACACAATAGGAGAAAATTAACTCCAAGTTATCCACTGACTGGATATACCATGGGAGGTGTATCCATGCATCCATATATACATATACATATATATATACACACATATATACATAGAGCAAATAAATAAATGGGCACAGCTTTGACTAGGCATGGGCAGGGAGCTACCCAGGACTCAAGGACAAGGGCTTGAGAACTATGTTCAACAGTGGCTGCCAGCTCCAGCCAGTTTGGCTGGCATTCTCTGCAGTCACAAGCCCCTCCTGCTTCGGCTCCCTACACCCTCCAGCAGGCTAGGGTCAGAAAGAGCACAGGGGTCTTCACACAGACTGGGGAAAGATCACTCCCAGTGATCCAAGAAAGAGCTATGAAGACTGGGGAAAATTCCTAAAGACACAGAGTAAGAACAGTCTGGGAAGCCATGGATCCAGAAGGCCTGGGGAGGGGCACTACTCACGAGATGGCCTCGATCATGTCCACTCCCATCTCCACACAGCAGTGGGCGTGGTCTGCCCGGGCCTCGGGTAGCCCTGACACACAGTAGTAACAGTCTCCTAGGATCTTGATCCTCAGACAGTGATTCTCCTGGAGGGGAGAAGGTGGAGGACCACCATCACTCTCCTGATCATTGGGCACACCTGGCCCACCACCTTCAATGCAACCTCTTCCCCCACGACCCCCCAAAATGCTCCCAGCAACGCTGTGTGGGCATCACGGTTGGCACTATCCCTAAGCCCCAGCACCCTCACCGCAGCCAGCTTGTCAAACCGGGCAAAGAGCTCATTCAAGGTCATGACCAGTTCCTGCGCAGTACACTGGGAGGCCAGGCTGGTGAAGCCCTCGATGTCTGCAAACAGGATGCTGTGGACAACAGCAGAAGAGAGATGGGCCTCCTAGCCCTCAAGGACTCCTTGACACCCGGCGATCCTCTTGGCATCGTCCCCTGTCCCATTCTACCTGACATTATCATGCTTCTGGATGTAGATCTTATGGAACATCATGTCTTCTTTTTTCGTGTTGATGTCTTCTTTCATCTCCATGGCAACATGCTGGGGCAACACCGATAGCAGCAGCCGTTCCTAGACCAGTGGTTCCAACCACTATCCACTTTGCTTTCCATTTTGATCCTTCTCGTTTCTTCCACATTCCCAGAGCCCTCCCATATCTCTGTGACCTGAGGGTCCCTTCTGGACCTCGGCCTGATACGGCCTTTGGAAGCCACCCTTCCTAGCTCTCTCGGACCAATCTCCATTCAACACCCCCCCATATACTCCTATATGCTCCCTCCCACCCTTGAACAGGACCCCCAGGAGCTTTTGTGATGCACAGTCCTCGGGAACCACTCACACTGCGTTGCATAGGCACGGGCAAGGCGGCAGGTCTGATCCACAGGGTACTAGGGGTGAAGAGAGAGGAACACCCTAGCTAAGGGAAGTGGCCCCCACCTGCTGGCGATTCTCATGCTGCAGGTGCAAGCGAGCCTGGATGTAACCTCGGGTCTCCTGAAAGGCTTGGCGCTGAGACACTTCAGCAGGGTAGTGTGTGCAGATGCCGATGACATTGGTGCAGAGGAAGAGCACCACATTAGCACCGAGCTGGAGGAAAGTGGCACAGGCAGATGAGTGACCTCCGTGCACCTGGACACCCACTCACACGCGCACACTAGCTCCCCGGCTCTCCGACATACTCTGAGCAGGAAATAAAGTCCTGCACCCTGTTGGCCCCTATGCTGTGCCAGTCCTGTGATACACTGTCCCTCCCCACAGAACTCTAGATCCCAGCTTGCCTGGATTATCCTGTGACCAGAAACAGGAACACCAACCACAGCTACAAAGGTTATGGGCTCAGACCCGGCACCCTATAATCTCCCACCCACAAACAATGCTAACAAAAGACAAGTGTTCCTTCTGCATGCGGTCTCCTCACAGTGCAGCACCAAGGAGGTCTGAGCTTCCCGTCCTCTTCTGGGTAAACCAGGTTAACCAGGACAAGTCACTTCCTCTCTAGGCCTCCATTTTACTCAAACAGGAGGAATACTATCTCTAAAGGCAGTTCTTCCCCGCTCCCAGCACGGCTCTGCAGACTGAATAACAAGAACGACCACTATTGGGTTTTGTTTGTTACTGTTGTTTGGTTGGTTGAATTTTTGAGATAGGGTCTCACTATGTAACCCAGGCTGGCCTCAAACTCACAGCGATCCTCCTGCCTCAGATTCCCAAACAATGGGATCACAGGTGTAAGCCACTACGGCAGCTGTTGCTACAGTAGCCAGTTTGCTGGCCACCTTAGGACTCTAAGGACGCACTCCAGACATTAACTGACGAGTCTGCGGAGAAGGTGACAGCATTTCACTTCACGACTGAGTGAGTCAAACATAAAGGGGCCTAGTTACTTGCCCGAGATCCCACAGCTGGTTACGGCTGGCGTGAGACTTGAATCCTGGACAATCAGACTCCAAAGCCTTTGGACTGTCCTAACCCCGCTGTCTAATATCTCCCAGATTTCCGAAAGTTCTTTCTCCACTGACCCTTGCTCTTGAAGGCCGGTCTCAGCACTGGCTCGGCAGTCATCAATTCTACTAGTAGAAAGAGTGCACGGCCACCCCTACCATGAAGTGTGATTCTCCCCCTTTCCTCTCCCCCCTCCAACTCTCACACACACACCTCTTCAAGGCCTCAAGTCTACCGCTCAGCACAGCCAGTCTACGTACGTTCCACTGTCAGTGCACGTGGCGGTTGTACTGACAGTGATTTGGGACTGGATGCTGAGAGCAAGTGCAAGGGAAGCTAGCCTCACTGCTGCTGGAGACTCAGGGGTTAACACTGCGGTGCTGGGACTCCACCCAAGCTCCTTGGGGCAGGGCTATGGTTAGAGAGCTGGGAGGGGATGCACACCAACTGCCTTGAACCAGAACTAGTCCAGCAGACTTGGACAGGACATTTAATCTTTGATTCCTCTGTGTAAAACTGAGGCTTGTAACTCCCAGCTCCTGACTCTAGCACTGACCCTCTAACGCTGGCCTTCGCTGCCCTTCCCAGTCCAGGCAGCTTCCAGAGGGCCCCCGCAGAGTTCCCTCTCTTAGGAGCAGGGGTGAAGAGGGGGCACTCCACCTCCCTTGGGGGCTTCTAAGAATAGCCCCCAGAGGGGGAATAGGAGGGGGGCAATCCAGGCAACTTCCCTTCCTGGCCCCAGGAGCCCCAGAGGAAAACATGAGTCACAGTGGAGGGAAGGGGAAGAGGGATGAGGGACTGAAATAACCCACGACATACATATCCCTATCTCCCGTGAGAAAAAAAATGGAAGCCGAGCTCTGGGGGCCACTCCAGTCCAACCAACGTCGTTGCTCAGTGTGTCTGAATGAGTGGATCAGGAAGAAGAGTTCTTCCTATGACCGTGAATGGGGCTGGAGCAGGGAAGAGGCCGCCCAAGGAGGCCACAAGCCCCTACTCCATGCAGAAACACAGACTTCAATGGGCACATGAGATGTTGTCAGTTCTGTGAAGCTGAATGGGCAGTCCCAGTCCCACAGATGGGCACAAGCAGCACAATTTTCTCTACCATCCCAGGAATGCATCTGCAGAGACCCCACAGGGTGAAACTGAAGCCAGGCACCCCGGGGAGGTAGGAGGCTGGCAGTTCCGGGGCCTCCCAGGCTCAGCCTCCCCCATCAGGCACTGGGCTGGGCCCTGGGCACCAGGCCAGCAGAGAGCAGGGAAGAGTCACACACCCACCTTCTGGCAAGTCTGGCAGAAGGGGGGAAGGGAGGCCCCACTCCTAAGCTTCTCCCCTAGAAGAGCAGTTCTGCCCAAGCCCCCACTTCACAGGCAGTCTAAGAAGAGAACCTAGGAACTAGCACAGATAGGCCTGGCCCTTTAAGAGGTCTGATATTGCCCTGTGGGCACTTGCTGCACCATGAACTAGCTATAAAGTTACTTTTAAAAGGTATGTTCTGTTCCAGGCCAAGAAAGGCATTGTGCTGAAGCACCCAGCTTCTCACCCCAGGAGCCCCAGACAAATTTCTGTTGGTGAGGCCACGGATGAGCCACAGCCTCTGGCAAGAAGGGAGAGGCCTTGCCTGAGGAAGCTTCATGTAACCACCTACAGCATCATCCCAGAGCTGACACCAGAGCTTGAATCTCAGGGGTCAACAAGAGGTCAGAGATGCAAGGCCTGCATACAGCATGTCTGCAGACTACACCACCTCTTCTGACCTAGACCAAAGAGTTGAGGTTCTGACCCAGTACAGACTTGGTCCTGGGACTCACCCACTGATACAAGTCCCTGAGACCCCAGCCTGATGGATCTAGACATCCCTATACCCTCTCCCAACTCAGCAAGTCCCCTTCCCACTCCCACCCAGCGTGCCGCATGGCACCTACCTGCTTCCAGAGGAAGGGGTCACCACGGTTGAGCTGCCAGGCCAAAATCAAATGCAAGGCGGAAAGGCCCAGGCCACTGAGTACTGCTGCGCGCATGCGGATGGGAAGGAGGGTGTAGGTGATGTAGACGAAGAACACGGGGCACCAAAGGCCTGCCGAGGGGCTGTGTGGGTTGGCTGCCAGGGCACCTCCCACTTGCACGGCTGCTAGGATGCCCAGAACCACATAGCTTACCACCCACATGGAGTCCTGGCGGAAGCTATGTCGGTTACACACTACCATGAGCGCCACAAAAAGGGTGGCGGCACAGGTGAGCAGGGCCACATAAGCAGGCTGAGGCCGGGCGGGTGCAGCATGGAAGGCCAAGAGCACGGCCGCGAGTAGCAGAAGCACGGCCATGAGGAGTGTGAGGCTGCTCTGGTTCATCTGGAAGAAGTACCGCTGGTACAGGCGCTCCAGCTTGGCGGAGCGGAACTGCTTAGACTGGAAAACCTGCACGAGACGGTGCCAGCAGGACTGACTGCTCCTGGGCGACGTATCAGGTGCCACTTCAGCTGTCCCCACTGGGTTTGTCACCTCAGTGTCGTCGAAACCCAAGGCCACTGACCGCAGCCCCAGCTCCATACCCCTGCCTGGGCCAGCCCTCCTGATGAAGGCCTCATCCTGCCAGGGGCACCGAGTGTGAACCGCGGGAGTGGGGCTGGGCGGCTCGGCATCCTTAAGGCAGCTCATGTAGCGAGGTGCACAGAAGCCACTGGCCCGAGTCCCATGGCGTGGGCGCTTCTGCCCATTGCGTTCGCCCCAAGCTGTCTTCCGTTCATCCACTTTGGGAACCAGGAGGCCACTAAACCATGACATGCTGCTGGGAGGAAGGGCATGGGGTGGTATTAATACCACTGCTGTGGCCACAGTCACCATAGACGCTTATTCCCTGAGCGTTTCCTAGAGCTCCGTTCTCCTTCCCACATCTGATAAAACTACCCTGAGTGGGGCAGTAGCTTCCCCACTCAACAGGTAAGGATCTGGGTACAGAAGACACAGCAACCATACAAGGAAAAGAACCAAGAGTCTGAAGGCTGGAGAGATGGTTCAGAGGTTAAGAGCACTGGCTGCTCTTCCAAAGGACCCATGGTTCAATTCCCAGCACCCACGTGACAGCTCAGAACTGAGTTTCAAAGGATCTGACATCCTCACATAGACACACATGCAGGCACACTACCAATGCACATAAAAGTACATTTTAAAAATTAAGAAAAAGAAGTAAGATTCTAAGCTTGACCGAGCCCCAAAACCGGTACACTTAATAATTTACCCTATTATCCTTCCCTAATGTTAATACCGACTTGTTTGTTTGTTTTGTTTCTTTTTTTGAGACAGGGTTTCTCTCTGTAGCCTTGGCTGTCCTGGAACTTGCTCTGTAGACCAGGCTGAGCTCCAAACTCCCAGAGATCCACCTGCCCTGCTGCCCAAGATCTGGGATTAAAGGGGTTTGCCACCACCATCCACTAGTATAGGCTTCTTCATCACCACAAACCCAGATTCCCACGCCAAGGACAAGGAGAAGAACGCATCTGACAGCCTGAGACATGGGGACAAGAACACCTGGTACCAGTTGACCAGTGCCATTGGTGCCCCACTGGGGCCTGAACTTCTGTTTTTTTTTTTTTTTCAGCAGAAGCCAAAGAAAACCTTGCATTTCAATGTAACATCTCTCAATTTTTAAATGCTATTAATTAATATATATTTTACAATACTACACACAAGCCAAATAAACCCTGTCAACAGAATAAGTGAACTGCCAATTGGTGACCTCTATACAAAAGGTACTCTCTTCCCACATCCTTCCCCATCACGCACATACACACACATACACATACATACATGTACATACATATATACATACATACATACATACACATGTACACACACACGCACGCACGCACGCACACACTTCAGCAAGCTAAATTCGATTTCTCCCACAGGTCACAGCTCTGAGTGTTACTTCCTCACAGAAGACCTCCCAGACCCACCTCTAGACTAAGCCTGGTCCAGTTTCACCTCTGTTTATTTCTTCCATGGTACTTACTACAATTTTCAATTAAAGCATTCCTTGTTTAATGTGTGCCTCTGCCCCTAGGACTATAAGCTCTGCAAGAGTAGAAATTACACATATTTTGGCCAGCACTTTATCTCCAGAGCCAGGTACTGGGTCTGGCTAACAGTAGGTGCTCAATAAATGTACAACAAAAAAGACAAAAGAGGATGGGCATGAAGTAGAATTTGGTAGTAAAATGCTTGTCTAGAATGCACAAAGTCTTGGGGTCCGTGCTTAGTACGACAGACAGACAGACAGATGGGGAGGCAGCAGGAAGCTGGAGGCATGGACGCTATGAGGTGCTGCTAACAATGGCAGTCCTCATCTTCCTCAGCACACCTGCCACACTGGCTTGTCTGCTGCTCCCCTGTACACCGAGCTTAGTGCACACTAACACCCGGGACTCGCTGTTCCCATGTGGAACAAGAGCTCCTTCAGGTCACAGCCCAAGTCCCTTATCAGCGCTACTCTCACCAGCCTATTAAAATAGCAACTCCCTTTCCTGGGGCTCCCTATCTCTCTTCCCAGCTTTATAATGTTTCTCCCTCCGAGGCCCTTATCAGCAACGGCCATTCTATAACTTTTCTTATTTGTTCATTGTCACTCGTAACTGGAATGCAAACTTGATGAAGGCAAGGATTTGGGTCTGCCACTCCTACATGCTGGCTGAGTGATGGACGGCCGTTAGCTGTATTTTCTCTCTGCCATAAACCTTCAAGATTCTTTCACACGCCTAATTTCTGTTCTTCACCAAAAGCCTGTGAAGCTGGTCCTAAGACCCAGAGGGCAGGCAGCGGGGACACAGGACAGATTTGAAAGAGAAAAACAAAAGGTGATGTCCAGGACAGTTGACTATGAGTCACCCACGTAGAGACCCTGGACAACCAAATCAGTCTTAGATCCGGGATTTGAGGGAAGGACAAGCCTTGAAGTGCAATGATGACTCCATGACAACCACCTTACCATGTGTTTTGGCAGAGCATGAAAGCCAGGTCACCTATGGATGCCACCACCACCAGAGTCACTCTCCTCCGTGCCTGCCGGGCACCCTGAAGGGCCCCTTGTACTTACACCTACTGAGCTGGCAGCACTGACATTTGTACTTGCTGGGGAACTAGACAGAAGCTAACACACCACCTGCCCCAGGAGGCCACAGAACCAGACACTTCGAAGAACAACTCTCCAAGCAGCTGCCGGGGGGGGGGGGGGGGGGGGGAAGCAAGACATGAGCTGGGGACTTCTCTGCACTCCATATCAGGGGGGTCTCCCTCAGCAAGTTCTGCCAGTGTCCTTCCTACAGCCACAGGGTAGCATGCCCTTCAGCTTCTTAACGCCAACGGCTACCATCATGAAGGGCAAATCAGAAGTACAAGACTTCTGGTCAGGCTGGCATTTGGAAAAGGTCACCAAAGAAACCCTGGCTCTTCCAAACACTTCACTGGAAGCATGATCTTTGGCACAAGACCAGATTTCAAAGCTTAAAGTGATTTACCATCCTGCTGGGACAGGCTGTCTACCTGCCCCCACTGTTGGTTTCTTAGTCTGAAAAGTGAGAGTGTACAGACCCCTGCCATGTCATACACTACAGGTATTAGTTCTCCCCACACCTTTGAAGGCAAAGCTCTGCCAGAGAAAGATAACAGTCAGGCAAGAACACATATCCCTCCAGCCAATCAGATGCCTGCGTCTATCAGGCCCTATGTCCCCTGCTGTCAGTCTCCAGAGCTGCTGGAGACAGAACACAGAGTGCAGTTCCCACCATGCACCCCTGGACTCCACACGCCATGACATTCTGCTTCCGCCTCCTCCCATTCCCCAGTCCCCTTCCCTCATTCTTATCTCCCTCCCCGCAACTGGCCCAGGTTCCCAAAGGACCTGCTTCTGGCCTTGTTCCCAGCCCCTGGAAGCACATCCCAGCATCTGGCTCATACACACAGAGGAAGGGGCAGACACTATCAGGGAAACATATGACCCTTGAAGAACATGCTGACTCCCCAAGGGGATCGCTTCAGAGTTCTGTAACTGTTCAACCAATTGCATCCATCCCACCCTAGAGAGCTGGCAGGGCTCGCGGCACTCCTCGGTGCCAGCTCAGTGTATACAGCAGGAAACCAGAAGGCATTGTTACAAGCCACAAAACTTCGCTATATGTTCCCCCAAACTCCCTGTTCCGGGACCCCTCACCATGAATTCCAAAAGGGCAGACCATGTCCCTCTTCCGCCTTCAGGCTCTTGAGCCTTGTGCCTCTGACCTCCTCCTCCCCTGAGTCCTGGTCCCTTGGCTCTCTCTCACAGATATGTTGTTCCACACACCATCAGCTCCCACAGCCAAAGTCATGTCCATTCGGAGCCAAGTCCCATAGTCCCAGTGTCTCCCAGACCTCAAGTCCCTCCCAGATCCTGCTCCTTCAGCCTGAGCCCAGGGTCTGGAAGCCAAGGCTTGGCCTCAAGAATGGCTCTGCCCACACTTTCGCCCAACCCTCTTCCTGGCCACCTCTTGGCCACCTCATCCCCAGGGTCTGTCTGCCTCTGCCCTTGTTGGCAAAAGGGCTTAAAGGACTTCAGAAAGTTCACGATGCCCGCGGAGGGGCGAGGGGGGAGGCCCGACACTCACCATGCTGGAACCCAACCCTCTCAATTTCCAGGCCCTTCCAGATGTAGAAGAACCTCCCCAGGGCCTGTAGGTTCAACACAGCCTACCCCAACCCTGCTTCTCCCTAAGGACAAAAAAAAAAAAAAAAAGGCTCCCATTGCCAGCACCAACCATACAACACCCCTCTGGTTACAGAGACACTCTGGGGACCCAGGTACACGGAAAGGCTCTCCAACCACCTAATCCCATCTCTGGTTGTTCAGTCAGGCCGCTGGGCCTACTCTGAATAAAGTCTGCCCACACCACACCACACCCCTGCCCACCCCGCCGCAGGCCTTGGGGAAGTAGGCACTGACACTACCCTTTCATTCCAAAGGTTCAGGGTGAGGGCAGGGAAGGGGCTTCCCTCGCCTCTCAGCGTTGTCTCAACACTCCAAACCCACCCACCCCCCATCCCCGATGCCAACCTCTAGGGGCATCTCCTCCCCTCGTGCATGCCTTCCCAGCTTCTCTGGGCAAGCCTGGAAACTCTGGGGAGTGCAGGAAGAGAAGCTCGTGGCGTGGAACGAGGGTGGAAGCTTCCAGCCCGACCCGAGGAGCCCCGGGTTCCCAGCTCCTCCAGCACTTCCCCGGAGCCCCGCAAACTGTCCAGACTACCCTGTCCTCGCTGGAACCCGCTCCCCCGCGCTCACCTGCCCGGGGTCGGCGCCTGCCCGGGGTCGGCGCCCCGCCGCGCCCGCGGGCTCCGGCCGGCCGGCCGGCCGTCCCGCCGTCCTGCTCCGTGTCCGCGCGTCCCTGCTGTCCCGCCCGCCGCGCCGCAGAGCCTCCGGCCCTCGCCCCCTCCCTTGTTGTCCAGCGCAGCCGCCCTCTACCCCGGATCCAGAAGTCCCCTCCCCGCCGGCTCCCGGACTCCCCGCCTTAAAGGCACAAGCTCCTTTTGTCTGGGCACCCCCCTCCCCCTCCCAGAGGCGGGGGCACAGCTGCCCACTCCCCTCCCCGGGACCCGAGTCGGGTGAGCGAAGCCAGAGTCCCGCGCGCTCCCGCCCCTGTCCGCTGCGTCTTCCCCGGGTCTCCCCCGAACAAGCAGCCACTGTTCTGGGCTTCAGACCCCGCGGGAGGGTCGGTACTCCCGCCCGCGCTCCCGCCTCCACCCAGGGCGGCATCCTGCAGGGTGCTCTCCGCCCTCACCCGGGGGTCCGCAGAGGCCGGCGAAGCCACCCACTGGCTGCGAAGATGCCCGCCCCGCCCAGAGGGTCGGCTTCCTTCCTGTCGGGGTGCCCTGCGCCCCCTCCTCACCCCACCTTCCTCCTAACCCCAGCCCCCACCGCGCCCGCTCGCCCTCCCTTCCCACCGCGGCCCCGCTCCCTCCGGCGGGAGCTGAGTTTAATAATTAATTAAGATTTCATTCCACAAGGCGCCAGGTGTGTGCGCCTGGCACCCGCTCGCCCGCACCCCACTTCTTTCCGCTTCCCCAACCCTCTGGGGCGCCGGGCCCGACGCAAACCTGCTGTGCCCAGAACCGGACCGGGCCGCGGGCAGGGGCATTCTCGGTGCCGCCCTCTGGCCCCACGCTCTCTGGGGCAGCCCTTCCCCCGCACCTGCCAACTGGCAGAGTCCCCCCCCCCCCCGCACCTTTTACCCAAAGGGTTGTGCTTCTTTGATGTGGGGGGCTGGGGTGCACTGCCAGGTTCATGAACTGAAAAATTGTTCCGGGATGTTTATTCATTTCCCTTGCAAGCAGCTGCCCAAGTTACCTGGGAGATGGGAAAATCATGTGAAAGCCACTTTAACCCTTTGAGGGGTGGAGTGGTGGAACCAGAAAGGAGAGACCGGCCCATTCCTGGGCAGTAGGTGAGTCTGGTTTAAGCTTGCCTTTGAGTCCCCTCCCCAATCCCTCAGCCAGACCTGTAGCTGCCCTAAAATCAGACGATCTCTCCCTACATTCTCATCCTCCAAGGCCTAACTGTGGACCATTCCAGATGCTATCTGGGCTTCCTAAACCAAAGACATTTGTGGTAAGGAGAGGTCCTTGCATTAATCCAACATCTATCAGATGCCTGGCATATTAGCATGCACACACACACACACACACACACACACACACACCTTTAATCCCAGCGCAGGAGGCAGAGACAGATGAATCACTGTGAGTTCAAGGCTAGCCTGGTCTACATCGAGAGTTTCAGGACAGCCAGGGCTACATAGTAAAACCCAGTCTCAAAAAATAAACAAACAAAAAAACTACTATGGATAAAGTGTCCCTTCCTATCTTGGCGCCTCACCCATAAGTGGGTGTAATTCTGCTCTTTCACACGGGAGTCTCAGGTTCAGATAGGAAAGTGCTGGTTGTAATGTTTGAAAATGAAAATGAAGCCGGGCATTGGTGGCGCAGGCCTTTAATCCCAGCACTCAGGAAGCAGAGGCAGGTGGATCTCTGCGAGTTCGAGACCAGCCTGGTCTACAAGAGCTAGTTCCAGGACAGGCTCCAAAGCTACAGAGAAACCCTGTCTCGAAAAACCAAAAAAAAGAAAAAAGAAAGCAAGAAGAAAGAAAGAAAGAAAGAAAGAAAGAAAGAAAGAAAGAAAGAAAGAAAGAGAAAATGAGCAAGTGGCCCTCTGGAGAGATGGGTCAGTTAAGAGCCCTTGCCTCTCAGACCTCCTGCGGTTGGTTCCCAGCACTCACTCCAGCTCCGAGGGATCCCACACCCTCTTCTGGCTTCAAGGCCCTGGAACACTTTAATGAGAAAGTGATGTCTATTCTGCCATAGGTGGTTCTCAGTTGGCCAGTCAGGGACTGAACTGACTGACATCTCTCTTCTAGGAGCCAGCCCTTCCACCACTGTCGAGACCCCTTTCCATCCTGGTCAGGAACAACCACTACTCACCTTTTAAAGTAATGTAGTTTGGGATCAGGTGGGGAAATGCACTAGGCAGTTGAGATAGAGAAAGGTGGTCTGGAGGCTGGACAGCACTTAGGAGCAATTGAGAGAGTACTTGCTGCTTTCCAAAGGCTCCAGCCTTGCTTCCTAGCACCCACATGACAGCTCACAACCAACCATAACCCCTCTCCCAGAGGATCTGAGGGCCAGATGGGCACCGGGCACACATTTGCTGGAGACTGGCATGCAGGCAAGACACCCAGACACATAAAATAATGTTTTGTTTTGCTTTGTTTTGAGATAGAGTCTCTCTATACAGCCCAGACTGCCCTGGAATTTGCCATATAGATAGGCTACCCTTGAACTCACAGAGATCCTCCTGCCTCTGCCTCCTAAGTACTAGAATTAAAGGTGTGTGTCACCACACACAAAATAATTAAAATTATTAATTTTTTTAAAATGACACAAACTAAAGAGTCATCTCAGTAGCTAAGAGCATTTGTCGCTCTTTCAGAGGACCCAAGTTTGATTCCCAGCATCCATATGACAGCTCACAACCATCTTTAACTCCAGTCCCAGGAGCTCCAACACCTTCTTCTGACTTGGCACCAGGAACACATGTGGTATATGAACATACATGCAGGCAAAACAGCCATACACATAAAATTATAAAAAATAATGTTTTTCAACAGAAAGAAAGGTAGGTGATCTAGAATGGTGGTGCACTCCTGTAATCCAAGCTCTCTGGAGGCAGAGGCAGGAAGATCACAGCAAGTTCAAAGTCAACCTTGCCTACAGAGTGAGTTCCAAGCCAGCCAGACCTGTATATTGAAAGCTGGACTCAAAAAAAAGGCAGTGGGGGGCTGAGGCCAACAGACCTGATGACCTGAGTTCAATCCCCAGAACCCACATGGTGGAGAGAAACAGAAACAACTGCAGATTGTCCCCTGATTTATACACATGTGCTGTGGTATACACAACCCATACAAACACACACACTTAGACACCCACTCACAAAGACAGACACACACACACATAATACACAGACACACAGACATTCACATACAAACACACACACACATACTATAAGACAAGCAAAGTGTATAAACTGGACTGGTGAATCCTAGCTACTCAGGAGACTGGAGAAGAAATGTTGCATGGCCAAGCCTTGGCTAGACAACTTAGTGGGATCCTATCTCAAAAGAAAAAGAAAAAGAAGAGGGAGAAGAGGGAGAGAAGGAAGGAAGGAAGACAAGATTGGCTCACCAGGTAAAAGCACCCACCTGCTGCTGAGTCTGAGGACCTGAGTTCCACCCCAGACCCTCCTAGTGGAGAAAAGAGCCAGCTTCTTCAAGTTGTCTCCTGGTGCCCACAGGATCTCTCTCTCTCTCTCTCTCTCTCTCTCTGTCTGTCTCTGTCTCTCTCTCTCCTCTCTGTCTCTCTCCTCTCTCTCTCTGTCTCTCTCTCACACACACACAACACACAAAATGAATAAAATGTAATGAATTTCTTTTGGTTTTGTTTTTTGAGACAGGGTTTCTCTGTGTAGCCCTGGCTGTTGTGAAACTCACTCTGTAGACCAGACTGGCTTCTAACTCAGTGATCTACCTCTCTCTGCGTCCTGAGTACAGGGATTAAAAGCGTGTACCACCACCACTGGGCAATAATTTTTAAAGAGAAAGAAAAATAAAAGGAAAATAGACTTCAATAGGAAATTGAAGATTCTCTAGGATAAGTCCCCACTGACGTCTCTACCTAGCAGGACAGCCAGTGTGCTAACATGGCCTCCTGAACTCTCTTTTCTGTGTCTGAAGGGTGGGCCTACCATGAACACCTTCCTCAGATTCCCACCACCAAGTCTGTTTCTAGGATTCTGCAACCCTGAGACCTTCAGATTGATTGCATTCTCTCATTTCATAGATAAGGACTCTAGGCTAGGAGTAGGGATGTGGAAAAGGCTCAACCACTGTTCTACATTAGTTAGAGAAAGCCAAGCCCCTGGAGTAAGGTGGTTTGCCCAGGCCATGGCCCATTGTGGAAGGGAGGACTAGAACCTATAGCTACTAGCTCCAATTCATTGATTTTTGTTTTTTTTGTTTTTTTTGTTTTTTTTTTTTGTTTGTTTGTTTTTCGAGACAGGGTTTCTCTGTGGTTTTGGAGCCTGTCCTGGAACTAGCTCTTGTAGACCAGGCTGGTCTCGAACTCACAGAGATCCGCCTGCCTCTGCCTCCCAAGTGCTGGGATTAAAGGCGTGCGCCACCACGCCCGGCTGTTTTTTGTTTTTTCAAAATAGGGTTTCTCTGTCACTTTGGAGACTGTCCTGGAACTTGCTCTGTAGACCAGGCTGGCCTTGAACTCACAGAGATCCACCTGTCTTTGCCTCCTGAGTGCTGGGATTAAAGGCGTGCGCCACCACCCGGCTCGTTGCTATTTTTAATGGTTCTTAATTTTTTAATGTTTGTCTGTGTATCTGTGTAGGGTGTTCACTCATGCCATGGCACCTGTGTGAAACTCAGAGGCCAATTTTTGGGAGTCAGTTCTCAAGCTCCATCATGTGGATCCCAGGGACTGGGCTCAGGTCATCAAGCTTGGTGCCAAGGGCCTTTCCCACTGAGCATGCCTGTCACCAGGCCTCACCACTGAGCCTGTCAGTCACACCCTGACACCAGCCCTCACTGCCTTTTTTTTTCTTTCTTCCCTACTATGGTTTCTTCCCTATACAACAGTCTTGGAGTGTTCTAACTCTTTCCTGAGGTTTTCTGAGAAAGGCAGGTGGCATTGGCTCCATTTGGCTGTGGGGAATACATTGAGCCATACCGCAGAAGGCCCTTGCTGACCACCAGCCTCCCTGATCAGAGAGAGCCCTGTGGGAACCACTGCTGTTAGCCAGCCTCAGAGGCAGAGAATCCTCAGACCAGCAGGTTAGAGTCTGGGCCCTCTGCCAAGCCCTTCCATGACAGAGGACTGCCCGCTCCAGACATGTTTCGGTCAAATTATCTTTCTCTGAAATGCACAAAGTCTGTTTATAAAGGTTTGCAGGAGAATGCTGGGTAGAAAAGGTCTCTTCTAAGCCTGGCTCCCAGGCTTACCCTTAGCCCTTCTGAGAAGCAGGACCCTCAGGTAACCAGTAGAGATGTGTGCTACAGCAGGCAACAATCTAGAACAGCAGACGCCACAATGTTAGGAAATAGTGGGGAAAGTTTTAAATGGAGACCGTTCTCTTCCTTTTCCTCTGAACTGGAACTCATTGGTTATTATTCCATAGTCACGGCAGAACCCAGCGACACAGCTCGTGGACCCCGGGTCCTGCTGAGTCTTGTAAGAAAAGCCATGGTGATAACTAAAACATCTGGGAAGAGTTAACCCTGACAAAGAGAAGGGAGAGGAGAGAGGCGGTGAGCGGAACTGTAACTCATGCACCAGGTCAGCTGAGTCTCGGCCATCTTCTGGGCATATAACATGAGAGGGAGTTACTCTCTAATTTTCTGAAAGAGGAAACTCCTACCTGGAGAGTATCCTGTATGCTAATGAAGCTCCGTACAGCTAGCTATAAGTGTGCCTGGATAACGTTAAATACACCGTGTTGGAAACTCGGGAGTGTAACGCAGATAAGGTTGCTGTTCTGCACCTCCCCTGGTTTATTCAGGTGGCAGCCCAGCTCTGGCGCTGTAAACAGCCGTTCTCTATCAGTTCTGGCTCGAAGTTAAGGTTTCCGCACACTTTATTTTTTGAAAGTACAAAAGATACAGGGGCCAGGACAATGGCTCCGTGGTAGAGCTTTTCCCAGCATGCACCAGGCCTTGAGCTCCACTCCCGCAATGTGAGAAGTGGAAGAGGAGGGGGAGAGGAGGAGAAAAAATAAACTACACCACATTCATTCAACCCGGCAGATGTGCTGGGGTCATTTCACCACCCCTAATCATGACCGGTCAAAGGCTCAGTGCTTCCTTTAGTGCCCAGAGCTGGGACAGATCTTGGCCAAAGTCAGTTCCACAGTCAACATCCATGGGAACAGAATGATTGGCTGTCAGCTTTAAATAAATATGAACATCTTTTCCTTACCCACCTAGACCCCACCACGCAGGCGTCTGAAGCATACTTGTTTGCCTACTGTGTGTTTGGCATTGTTTTATTTTATTTTTGTGTTGTATTGCTTTTGTTTTTCAAGACACGGTTTCTTTGCATAGTCCTGGCCGTCCTGGAACTCCATCTGTAGACTAGTCTGGCCTCGAACTCACAGAAAATCCACCTGCCTCTGCTTCCAAAGTGCTGGGATTAAAGGCGTGCGCCACCACCACCCAACTCTGGGCACTGTTCTGCTAATAGATGCTGGGGAGAGAGTAATTGAACTAAGCAGACCAGGTCACGATTGCTGTGGAGTTTCTTTTCTGGAAGCAAATGAGAACTGACAAACTCCTGTCAGGAGGTTGAGGCAAACGGGTGGGAAGATGAAGATCAGCCTGGACTGTAAAGCAAGACTCTGTCAAAACCCACCAGCGGGAGCTGGGCCGTGGTGGCGCACGCCTTTATCCCAGCACGTGGAAGGCAGAGGCAGAGGCTAGCCTGATCTACAGAGTGAGTTCCAGGACAGCTAGGACTGTTAACAGAGTCCTAGATGTCCTAGTCCCGTCTTGAAAAAAAAAAAAAAAAAACCTAAACGAAACAAAACAAACAAAACCCAACAAAGGGGGCTGGAGAGACGGCTCAGTAGGTCCACGTGAGGACCTGAGTTCAGATCCCAGCAGTTATGTGGGGAGGCACAACCACCTGCAACTCCAGCTCCAGGGGACTCCGAAGCCTTTGACCTCCGTGCACACCTGCATTTACACGCACAACCCCCACACATATACATAATCAGAAATAAAATCTTTTTTTTTTTTTTTTTTTTTTTTTTTTTGGATTTTCGAGACAGGGTTTCTCCGTAGCTTTTGGTTCCTGTCCTGGAACTAGCTCTTGTAGACCATGCTGGCCTCGAACTCACAGAGATCCACCTGCCTCTGCCTCCCGAGTGCCAGAAATAAAATCTTAAAAGTAAACAAAAACTAAACAAGAAGACACACTAAGTGCTATGACCACCAGTAAATGAGGAATGTTTTTGATGAAGTGACTGGGAAGAAACCTGGGCTGCATTGACAAGAGCTGTCTCCTGGAGGAAGTGACATTTACTTGGTGACCTAAATGAACAGGAACCCTCCCTGCAGAGTATCTGGGTAAAGAGCATTCCAGGCAGAAGGAACAGTTAATGTAAAGGCCCTCAGGCAAGAGACCGCTATTGGTCTCTAGAAAGACTAAGGAAGCCAGTGAGGCCGAAGAAGTAGATGAAGTCAGAGAGGCAGGGGAGCCCTGGCTGGTGCAGGAGCACACAGGCCAGGGAAAGGAGTCTGGATTTCATTCAGGATGTAACGAGAAGCCTTTCGGAGGTGCTAAGCTTGGAAGTGGCACATTCTGATTTATGGTTTTAAAAGATCGTGCTGGCTGCTGGGCACAGAATGAACTGTGGGATGAAGGGATTGGAGGCGGACCACTTAGAAAGCTTTATAGTGGTCCAGCAGGAAGAAGTGGTTTAGACAAGGACAGCAATAGTGGCTGTGAGAAAGGACAAAGACGCAAGCAATGTGGAATTGGAGCACCCTAGAGCTGCTGTGCTTCCTTTGGTAACACTTATCTGTGTCAAATAATTATCAACAAGCAGACACTTGTCAGGCACCTACTCGGTGCCAAGCACCGTACAGAGAACTGAAATACCAGTCGCAAAGGAGACGCTGTACTTCATTTCCTTCTGCCCAAGGGCTGGAGGAGCGGAGCCTGCCTCACCCTGCTATCCTTGCCCTGCACTCCTGCACTAAACTGGGCTGGATGGCAGAGGTGGGGAGTGGGGTGTTTACAGTACGAAAATTGATGCCATAAAAAGAGAGTTCAAAGTCCTCTCGAGATCTGAGAGCAAAGATCAGGAGAGCCCCAAGCTCCCACAGTCAGGAGAGCCCCAAGCTCCCACAATCAGGAGAGCCCCAAGCTCCCACAGTCAGGAGAGCCCCAAGCTCCCATAGTCAGTCAGGAGAGCCCCAAGCTCCCACAGTCAGGAGAGCCCCAAGCTCCCACAGTCAGGAGAGCCCCAAGCTCCCACAGTCAGGAGAGCCCTAAGCTCCCACAATCAGGAGAGCCCCAAGCTCCCACAGTCAGGAGAGCCCCAAGCTCCCACAATCAGTCAGGAGAGCCCCAAACTCCCACAATCAGGAGAGCCCCAAGCTCCCACAGTCAGGAGAGCCCCAAGCCCCCACAGTCAGTCAGGAGAGCCCCAAGCTCCCACAGTCAGTCAGGAGAGCCCCAAGCTCCCACAGTCAGTCAGGAGAGCCCCAAGCTCCCACAGTCAGTCAGGAGAGCCCCAAGCTCTCACAGTCAGTCAGGAGAGCCCCAAGCTCCCACAGTCAGTCAGGAGAGCCCCAAGCTCCCACAGTCAGTCAGGAGAGCCCCAAGCTTTCACAGTCAGTCAGGAGAGCCCCAAGCTTTCACAGTCAGGAGAGCCCCAAGCTCCCACAGTCAGGAGAGCATGTAGTCAGTACCAAGAGAACAGAGAAGCCTCTTGCTGCTCACTGCTGTTTATCTTCTCTGAGTTCCCACAGTCTGACTGAGCCTCACTCAATCCAGATTTTCTCAATCTTCGCTATTGGTTTTTCCTCTCCCCATCCCCCGCCTCCACCACCAATCTCCTTGGTAGATCTGTTAGTCTCTTGTGCCCCCTGGTGGCATATTGCGGGCACTGCTGCCCAGAGCTGACTCCGTTTCGCTGTTGCAAGTTCATTTGAAGGCCAGTAAGGGAAAATCTCAAAGAGCTGGAATGTCGTTGTACTGGGGCACAGGATTACATCAGTTTCCTAGAACTGGAGGCAGGATCTAGCCTCCACCTACTCAGTACGCGATGTCAGAATCGCCTGTTGTCTATGAGTTGCATAAACCATTTTGAGCACTTGCCAGCTAGAATCAGTCAGTCACGGACATGTTCAGAGTCAGGCTCTGCTATTTGGATGTTTCCACCCAGGGCTATGAAGTGTGGAGCTGAGGACATCAAGTAGTGCAGTCAGAGCCCACTGTGTCGTTGGTCACAGGCTCCTATCATTCCGTCCCTGCTTGGTTTTCAAACCCGAAGACACTAAAAAAATCAAAACAAAACAAAATCCTGGCACCCTCTGGATTTTCCAAGCGCTTGGTGAGTGTCTGGCAATCATCCAGACAAATGTCCCCCATACTCCCATTAGTTGGAGTCTGCTTCTATTTTTGCAGCCAAGAAGATGCCTGGATGTTGGACAACCAGGCAAGCCTCTGTGCCTTCGTAGAGGGGGCTCTGTGACCTCCATGTGCAAGGATGTTAAATGAGTGTGTGAGTTATGTATTGCTGTGCATGAAATCACAAATTTAGTGTATGAAAACACAGTTACAATTAAATGGTTCTGCCCATCAGGAGACAGAGTATGACTTACTAGGATGCTCTGCTTTAGGGTAACAAAGTTAAAAGCGGCTCAGAGGTTAAGAGCACTGGCTGCTCTTCCAGAGGTTCTGAATTCAATTCCCAGCATCCTCATGGTTGCTCACAACCATCTGTAATGAGATCTGGTGCCCTCTTCTAGACTGTAGGGATACATGTAGGCAGAACACTAAATGCATAATAAATAATAGATAGATAGATAGATAGATAGATAGATAGATAGATAGATAGATAGATCTTTAAAACAAACAAAGTTAAAAGCAAAGGGCGAGTTGGGGGGTTCCAGCTCATTGGTGACTAGAAGGGTCCAATCATGCTCTTGTGATGGCTGATAGCATTTAGGGTGATGGAATATCACTTTAACTGGTAAAGATGTGTTACATTTGTTTCTGCTGCGGATTATCACTTTAACTGTGTAAAGGTGTGTTACGTTTGTTTCTGTTGCGTTTGTTTAGCATAATAAGGGTGTGTTACATTTGTTTATGCTGCATTGGTTTAACTGTGTAAAGACGTGTTGCTGTTTCACCTTGCCTGCCTAAGGTACCTGATTGGTCTAATAAGAGCCAATATCTAGGCAGGAAAGGGATAGGCAGGGCTGGAAGGCAGGAAGAATAAATAGGAGGAGAAATTTAGGCTCAAGAAGAACGAGAGAAGAGAAGAATAAGAGGAAGGAGAAGAGAATAAGGGAGAATGCAGAGACACACAGGGGTAAGATGCCACTAGCCAGTCAGACACAAGAAGCAATGACAGTAAGATAAAAAAGAAGGAAAGAGCAGTAAAAAGCCCTGAGGCCTAAAGTAGATCAAGAGAAACGGGTTAATTTAAATTAAAAGAGCTAGCCAGAAACAAATCTAAGCTAGACTGAGCGCGTAGCAGGCTTTTTCTTTTGGGCCATCAACCAGCTCCTAAATCATGACATGGAGACTCCTTTCTGGTTACGAATGCTTGGCTCTCAGAGGCCAAGGAGGACACAAAGTCCCCTGGAGCTGGAGGTACAGGCTCTACATGAGCGCTGGGAACTGAACTTGGGGCCTCTGGAGGAACAGCAAGCACTCTTAACTGCTGAGCCCAGAATTCAGCTCTTTGTATTCTGTTTGAACTGTAGTGCTTGCCCTACAGGGCTCCCCAACATGGCAGCAAGGGACATATGCTAGCAAAACAGAAAGTACAATCTTGTAGACTAACCAAAGAACCACCACAAATTCTCCTATCTGAAGCTCGTCACTAGGCCAGCCTTGCTAGGGGAAGATGAGTACACGAGGCTAAGACATCAGCATGTGAGCGACATTACAGCCTCTTGGTCTGCTTGCCAGTGAAAGGACTGTAGTCATTGGTCAGATCCTATTCAAAATGCTCTTTCCAAGATGAGCATGTTGGGGCGTCTGCAATCCTAGTACTCAGGAAGCTAAGACAGGAGGATCACTGTGGGTTGGAGGGTAGCCTGGACAACATATAAGACTTTATCTAAGAAGAAGAGGGAGGAAGAGGAGGAAAGACGAATATCTCATTTCCTCCCTGAAGTCCTTGAAGCTTTTTAAGTCCTTCCCAAATCTAAACCTGTTGTAGTAAGTGTTCTATTGCTGTGAAGAGACACTATGAGCAAGGCAACTTATGAAAGGAAGCATTTAGTTAGAGGGGCCTTGCTTACAGTTGCAGAGGGTTAGTGCAGGATTACCATGGCAGGAAGGAGACAGGTATGACAAGGGAGAAGTTGAGAGCTTTACATCCTGATTTGAAGGCAGAGAGAGAGAAACAGAGAGCAAGAAAGAGACCGGGCCTGGCATGGGCTTTGAAAACTCAGAGTCCGCCCCCGGTGACACATCTCCAATAAGGCCACAACTTCCATTACTTCCCCCAAAGTTCCACCAGCTGGGGACCTAGCATCTAAATATATGAGTTTATGGTGGTGATTCTCATTCAAACCAGCACAAAACCCATCAAAATTAACCTGTGTCATAAATGGGAAAAGTTGAAGATACAGTATGCAGTCGCTGTATTTTCTTTTTTTAATTATGTTGGAAACAGTGCCCAGGGCCATGTACGTGGTAAACAAGCAAGTCATAAGTATCTACCACCGGGACACACATCAAGTCCTGAAAATGATCGTTTTGGAAACTACCCGATAGCTGGATATGGTGGTACCTGCCTCTACCACTCTAGCAACTCGGGAGGCTGAGGCAGGGGGATAGATCTTATTTAAAAATTAAAAAAAAAATTAAAAGGGAGGGAAGGAAGGAGAGGAAATATTCCTCAAACACTTGGTGGTAGAATACCACACACCTGCACTTTCCTTACAACGGTGGGGAGACTTGAGGACAGCTCCCCTTTGTTTCCCAGTCTCCCTGACTAAGCAGCTGTTATGCAAACAGTTAATGTAGGTTTTTATCAAAAGGAATCCAAGAAGCTAGCTCTATGTGCAAGAGGCAAAAGAGAACAAGAGAAATATTATTTAAAAGTCCCAAATCCTACTATTTAAATTCCAGGTCTGGGTCAGACCCATGTCCCCTGCTCATGTCCAGGATGGCATACAGGTGATAGGGGATCAGACATTCAAGGTAGGATGCTGTTTTCAATTGCTGTTGACCCAGATGGATCTCAGCCTTTAGTTTAGGACATGAGTTCCCAGGGAGGACTGGAGAAGGGGAGGGTACTGGGACTGGCTTGGCTCAGAGAGAACGAGGAATCTTCTGGAGGTGGCATTGTCTGGTGGCTTTTTGACTGCAGGAAAAACTCAGAACAATGGCTGCCTTTTCTTTCCGTCCAAAGTCTCCAGGGCCCAGCATTCTTCCGGTCAGCTCTGTTCATTCCTCTCCTGAGAGTAACAATGTGATGAAGAAAAACACTATCGGAGAGGCCTTGACCAAAGGACTAAATTCAGCAGCACCAAAACTGGCAAACTGAAATCATGTATCCTCAGAAGGATTGAGTAGGAAAGACACAATGCCACCGAGGTGATATCTGTACCAGAAATGTTCAGCCTGAATCCAATCATGGGCAAACAGATGGAGGGGGAGGGGCACTTCTAAGGCAGTAGCCTGCCCTCTCCAAAAATACCACTGTTAGAGAAGAAAAAAAAAAATGAGGATTAATAGGTTGTTTTGGTTTTTCAAGACAGGGTTTTTCTGGAGCTTTGGACCCCGTCCGGGAACTCACTCTGTAGACCAGGCTGGCCTTGAACTCACAGAGATCAACCTGTCTCTGCCTCCTAAGTGATGGGATTAAAGACATGTGCCACCACTGCGAGGATTAACAGGTTTTTTTGTTTGTTTTTTGAGGATTAACAGTTCTAGTGAAAGTAGAAGGGGTAACTAAATGATTACATAACACGTGATCTGGCTCCAGGTTGCTAATTTATGTATTTTGTGTGAATGAATGTTTTGCCTGAATGTGTGTCTGTGTGCCATGGGCTTGTCTGTTGTCTTTCTGGGCCTCTCTCTTTGGGAGGTCAGAAGAGGCCGTTTGTGTCCCAGGGAACTAGCTCCTGATAGTTGTGAGCCACCACGTGGTTGCTGGGAACTGAATCAGATCGGAGGACAGCTTGGGTTTTTTTTTTTACTGAGACTCTGTCTCAAAACAAATTTAAAGTTAAAAAGAGAAAGAAAAGAAAAAAGGAATGGCTACATCACTCTGTCGTAGGAAGCTTTCCCAGCAACATATGAGGTTCTGAATTCAACCCTATGGTAGGGTAAAGAAAGGAAGAAAGGGAAGAGAGAGAAAGGGAGGGGAGGAGAGGGGAGGGGAGGGCAAAGGACAGGCCGCTCTTGTAAATGCACGGTGTCATTCCTGAGCTCAGTTGGTGTCTGCTCTCACACTCTCACATCTGAAAGACTCAGCAATTATCAAGGATAGGAAAATACCAAGTTTCCAAGTTTGGGTACCAGCATAAAAGCACTCCAAGTGAGGGAAGTAAGAGAGAACCACGGTCTCCTTAAACCTCCCACTTCCCATAGAAGTATAACCAGAAATGTAGGGTGAAATCCCCCATACTGGGTACCAACAAGCCAGGGTCTCGGAACAGTGCTGACCTAGCAATGATCTCATATTTGTCATCCACCCCCAACATCAGTTTGTTATGGAAATCTTTATAATTTTGCTTGCCTTCTTAATATTTTTACAATTGAATTGAGTGGGTTTTGTTGTTGTTATTGTTGTTGTTTTGAGCCAGGGTCAAATCAGGCTGTCTTTAGTCTGGCCATGTTTGATGATCTCAGTGGGTCTTCCACCTCCTGGGAGCTGGAGTTAGAGGCCTCGGTACAGCCCAGCAGGTACAGTTGGATTGTTTTTCACTGTGTGGGGTCATCAGGATATTTCTAGTGCTTACTGCATTTCTGAGTCTTAATGTGTCCCTGCACCACCCCCAGGCGAATAGACGGGAGGAGGGAGGAGCTGGGAGAACCAGAAAGCCGCACAAGGGGAGGCAAAACTATGCTGCAGATCTTTGGAACCCGTAGCAGTTGCTTGGGAAGCAGGCAGGCGGATGGGGCTCCAGGAGAAAGGATCTATATTTAAACCTCCTCTGAGTTGGCTTCTTACTGTTTGTTTGTTTGGTACAGGGGGTTAAATACCTCCAGGCAAGTGATAGTTCATGACCTGCATTGTTTATTTCCATTCTTAACTTTAGGTTAGGTAAAGCTATTTAGTTGTTTATTTCCTGTGTGTTGCAGGAGACATTCCAGACACAAGACGAGGGAGCTGGGTGGGGGGAGGGATGAGTAGGGATACACACTTGGGTTTCTACTGGAACTGCTTGTGTGACGTAGTGACGGGTTTGCATAGTCACATCTGACACACAGCCCACACCGAGAGTGAACTCTGACATAAACGTAGACTTCCCAGTAGGAGAGATCTGTCATTGAGTTATTTGAGTTGAGGAGGTTTTGTACAGGTACAGCAATATAGGAATTCTATTTTTCCTTAGTGTTACTGAGAATTTTGTTGAGTTTTAAAGTGATATGTGTGTGTTTGTGTATATATACACATATGTGTGCAGGTACCCATAGAGGTGAGAAGGCATCAGATCATCTGAAGCTGGAGTTGCATTGGTTGTGAGCTGCCTTATATGGGTGATGCGTGTGGAACCCGGGTCCTCTGCAAGAGCAGCAAGGGTTCTGAACCACTGAACCATCTCTCCAGCCCTTTTGCTGGGAATTTTAAGTTGCTCTGAAGAACAAAATGTTGCTTTTTTATTTTGTTTGTTTTGCTTATGTTAGGGCGAAGAAGGGTAACCAAGAGACAGATTCTAGGCAGGGAGCAAAGAGAAGAAGCCTGAGGCTGTTAAGTCCTGGGGAAGATGGAGATGAAGGGATTTGCTGGAAGATGGGGGTGAGGAAATTTGCTGGCACAGTATTGTTTGTTGGTGGTTTGGATTTTGTTCTTCAGAGCTGGGGTTTGAACTCAGGATCTCAGCAGGTGTTAGGCTAGGCAAGCACTATACTACTGAACAGCACCCTGGTACTGCAGGGATGCTTTAAAGTTGAATCAAATATACATGAAAGTGCCTCTCCCATTTCTTGTGTCTTCCCATGCAGAGTAGCTGGAACAGCAGCCCATAGGTGCTACAGACATCTCTACAAGGGTCTCTTCTGCAACAGCAACCTCTGCCTCTGTGGATTCAGGCATAGGTATAGCCCCGTGTTCTCCATGTGACTTGGACCTAAAGACTGCTTCCTAAGGCGTATAAGGCCGCTAAAGATGAGGTATCCCTTTCAAAATTAGGTTACAAAAAGCTTGTAGCTTCTACTTGCATTCAGCACAAGCTTCCCCTCACCCTGCCCCCAGGAGTAAGCTGCCATGTTTTAGTGGAACTACAGAGGGATTCAGATAGCAAGAACAACAACAGCCTGCCGGGACCTGAGGCAGGCTTGCCAACCTTAGAGATGCCTGTGTACTGCATGCAAAGGGTGTGGAGTACATGGTTTTCAATTGGACCCTGAGTGGAGTTTATCAGCACCTGTAAAAGATAGATTTGGGGTGAATTAGGTATTGACTAAGAATAGATAAAATAAAAATTGACAAGATGTAAAGGACCAGGCATGGTGGTGCACACCTTTAATCCCAGCACTCGGGAGGCAGAGGCAGGTGAATCTCTGTGAGTTCAAGGACAGTCTCGTCTAGATTGCTAGTTCCAGGACAGCTAGGGCTGTTAAATAAAGGTAAAAATTACTGAATGAACAAAAGGCAGCTGGGCATGGTGGCACACACCTTTGATCCCAGTACTCAGGAGGCAGAGGCAAGAGATCTCTGTGAATTTGAGACCAGCCTGCTCTACAAATTGCATTCTGGGACAGCCAGAGCAGTTAGACAGAAAAACCCTGTCTCAAAAAGCCAAAACAAACAAACAAGACAAATTCCAAACAGCATTTTTATTATAATCTCATTTTTCTAAAAGCTAAAGCATTAGTGTATGTGTATGAAAAAAGAGATAGATTTTACCCTATAATTCTATTTCTAGGGATGTAGTCAAGAGAAACAAGTTCATGTGATTATCAAAAGACATATTCAAGATGTTCATAGAAATTTTATTCATTATAGACGCTATTGGAATCACCCTTAGCAGAAGAATGGCTAGATTAAGTTGCGGGATAGTCTGAGAATAGTCTACCGCCAAGCAGTGGACCACTCCAAGAACTCATGAGGACGGAGCTAAGAACCCAACGCCAAAGTGGGTAGAGAGAGGATTCACCTGCTTTTGACAAGGACCCAAGTTCAGTGCCCACAAACTACTAGGTGGCCCACAACCTGTAACTCAAACTCCAGGAGATATGACCCCCTCCTTTGACCTCTGCAGACATCTGTACACATACAGAACACACACTATATATATATAAGTTAAAATTTAAACCTTAAAATATAATGCCAAACACCCTGAGAGGATGGATGCTGCTAGGCAGAAAGGGGCAGAAGGAAGCTTTCAGTGTGAGGTTAACGCCTAAGTATTGATTGGTTAAGCTTACACAGAATTAGATTCATATACATGAATGCAAAAGGCCACCAAATTGTATATTTAACATTTGTGGTTTATGCAATTCAATTATATCTCTTTTTGTTCAATTTTCTTTTTTCTTTTCTTTAATTTTTTGGTTTATTTTCCAAGCAGGGTTTCTCTGTGTATATCCCTGGCCCTACTGGAACTCATTCTGTAGACCAGGACCAGGATGGCCTTGAACTCAGAGATCCACCTGCCTCTGCCTCCGGAGTGCTGGGATCAAGTTAATGTGCCACCGCCGACTTTCTTTAAAAAAAAAAAAAAAAAAAAAAAAAAAGTTCAGAGACTGGAGGTTTAGGTTAGAGGCAGAGAACTTGGCCTGCAACGCTACAAGAAGTAGAAAGAAAAAGAAGCTGACCAGATTAAAACTGAGTGAGCAAGGAAAGTTCCAGAGGACCGGCGCATCTGGCCATGCGCAGTAACGGAAAGTAACCGGGAGTAGGAACTGAGAAGATCTGGGTCTGAATCCAGATCCAACTGTTGATTAACGGTGGCTCTTAAAAGTCATTTACTCTCAGAAGTCCCTCCGTGGCGGCTTAGTCATAAGGTCATTTACTCTCAGAAGTCTCTCTGTGGCGGCTTAGTCATAAGGCAGGGGCTAAAAGCCCCAACTCTGCCCTGTACAGGTTCTTTCCACTATGCGCTACGTCTCCAGTTTCTGGAACAGTTTACGCTTGGCCAACCACGAACGTCCTTGCTCAGTTCTCGCACCAGAGCTGTGTGACAAGGGGATACCGCTCTCTCCTGTTGTGGGTTGTTTCTTGTTCGACTTTGAGACAGGGTCTTGCTATGTTGTCTGGATTGGCTTCACTCGCTCTCGCCTCTTGATTGGGCTTTCTAAATGCGGGCATTCCAGGTATTCACCATTGTGCCCAGTTTTGTTCTTAATTTGGGTGCCTGGTACCATTGGGGACCAGAAGAGGGCGTAGGAAGCCCTAGAACTGAACTGTGGACTTACAGATGGTTGAGAGCCACCATGTGGATGCTGAAAATCAAACCCAAATGCTCTGGAAAATGAGTCAATTCTCTTAACTGCTGAGCCATCTCTCCGGCTCTTTCTTTTTCTTTTTTTCTTTCTTTCTTTCTTTCTTTCTTTCTTTCTTTCTTTCTTTCTTTCTTTCTTTCTTTCTTTCTTTGTTTCTTTCTTTCTTTCTCTTTCTTCCTTCCTCCCTCCCTTCCCTCTTTTCTTTTCTTCTTTTTTTCTTTTTCTTTTTGATAGGGTCTCATGTGAACCGACAGGACTCCAACTTCCCATATAGTCGGTGATGATCTTGAACTTCTGATTGTCTTGCATCCATGTTCAGAGTGCTGAGGTTCCAGGCACGTGCCACCATGCTTCAGTTATTTAGGTCTGAGGATTCCAACCTGGGCCCAGGGTTCCTGTGTGCTAGGCAAGCGCTCTTTCAGCTGAACCACATACTCAGACATTTCCTTTCCTTTTCTAAAAATAATTTTACTTATTTATTTGTATGTGTGCTTTGCCTGCATGTATGTCTGTGTATCATGTGCACACCTGGTGCCCAAGGAGTCCAAAAGAGGGTGTTAAATCCCCTGGAACTGGAGTTACAGACAGTTGTGAGCTGTCATGTAGGTGTTGGGAATGGAATCCAGGTCTCTGAAAGAGCAACCTGTGCTCTTAACGCCTTAAGCCATCTCTCCAAGTCTCTTTTCTCCTTTTTGTTTTTTGTTTGTTTTCCAAGACAGGGTTTCTCTGTGTAGTCCTGGCTGTCCTGGAACTCACAGAGATCCGCCTGCCTCTGCCTCCCGAGTGCGGGGACTGAAGACCTGTGCCACCATTGCTGGGCCCTTCTTTCCCTTTTTAAAGAGAAGTTGCTGAGACAACAGATAGTTGGACACAGGTACTAAGTGGTAGAATTAGACCCTTTCTCTGGTCTTTATATTCCAAATGCTGCCTTCTTAAGATTTTCTAGGTGGCCTTTCAGAACCCAGATGTTTAACTGCCCACTCTCCACTCACAGACAGACACAGAATCTTGTGTGTAGGAAGGAAGGCGCTGAAGCTCTGTCCAAAACCACCCTTGATGTCATCACTGTGCTCATCTCATGTCATTCAAAAACCCAGACTCCTGGCTCCATAACCCCAGAGGCCTCTAGGAGTCCAAACCTGCAACACCAGGCAGCCACCGAGCACAGGGGCTTCCATTCCTAGTCCCCAAGCCTGGTTCAAAGTTGACTGCCAGCCGGGCGGTGGTGGCGCACGCCTTTAATCCCAGCACTTGGGAGGCAGAGGCAGGCGGATCTCTGTGAGTTCGAGACCAGCCTGGTCTACAGAGCTAGTTCCAGGACAGGCTCCAAAACCAAGAGAAACCCTGTCTCGAAAAACCAAAAAAAAAAAAAAAAAAAAACCAAAGTTGACTGCCAGCTCTCTCTATCCTAAGAGGCGCCTCCTCATCTGGACACATTCTATGGACCCACCTCCTTCCTTTCCAGAGAGGCTCTCCTCAAGCCCAATGCCCGAAGTCCCTCACCCCTCTCCAGGTCCTGCTCTCCTTAATATCCTTCCTCGGGCCTCGGAGTCCCTCCCAGCAGTGAGAAGCAGAGTGGGAGGCAATGCTGGGCCCAAGAGGTAGCAGCTATGAGCAGCTCACACTATACTCTCTTCAATAATTCATTCTCCAGCAGACTGCAGGCACCATGCCCTCATTCTGAGCCAGAGATGGCTGCCGTGGCTCAGAGCCTTCTGTGGGGTGGGACAGGGAAGCTAACAGCAGCAGAGATCTGGAAGAAAGAGAGGGTGCCCAGCCTCCGAGTCTATGTTGCATGAGGCCCACTAGTCCTTGTGAAAGGCTTCCAAACTGGTCTGATGTCAGTGAGCCAGGCAGACAAAGCCACATTGCTGGGGGAAGGTGCGAGACAGAAGGGTCTACACCGGGCTCCCTGGAGTGCCTATACAGGGTCAGCCCCGTGCCACACCCCTTTGTCCCCTGACAGGCCTTAGCTATCTCCACTTCGGGAGTTCTACTCTGCTGGAACTGTAATCTTAGTTAATAGCCCTGAACCTCTTCTTGGGTTTGCCATTCCACCCCCACCTCTCCAACCCCAGACTCTCTGGCTAACCACCGCTGATGTTTACGGAGCTTGTAGACTGTGGGGGTGGAGGACCCGAACTGACCCTGCGGATGGTAAGGGGATTCAGAATACTAAATATCAGGAACGTGCCAAGCAATTCTTTGTCTGCAGCAAGGAAGAATGGTGGTAAGATCTAACCAGTTAGGGACCTGGCTTTCCCGGTGTCCCAGCTCTGTCACCGGGGACAGCCTGGATTCTATTTGTATGCTAGTCCTGTTCTCACTGCAATCCAGTCTTTACAATTGGTCACCTAATGCATGCAATGGCATTAGAGGGGAAACTGAGACCAAAGACTAAAACAAGCATTTACAGAGCTGAGCCAGACACTCAGGCCTGGAGCCAAGCATCTCTGGCTACTCACACTTCAAGCAAAGAAGGTTTTCCCCAAATATACAAAAGTGGGCAAGAGTTGGGTCTGGAAGCCATAGCTACTCCTCATTCCCTCTGGGAGCCTGGTTTCTGGAGGGAAGGCGCAATCGCTGTAGGCACCGTCAGCAAGAAACTCTTCTGACATATTTATAGCAAATGCTGCATCAGGGAATGGAGCCTGAAAGTGTTTCAAAGCATCAAATAACTCTATAGGCCCTGAGGAGGAGCCCAGAGAAGAATACTGATTGCAGCAGGAGAGACTGAGGTTTGATGTTGGAGGAACTTCCCCAGAGTAAGATATAGAGTTGACAGTGGAAATTCCCTGTAGAAGTTACTTTCACATAATTTTCTCAGGATTTGGCACCTGTTTGGGTCTTGTAAGTACAAAAGAATGGATGTGGTGGACCACTGATTCTGTCCTGATAATGCCCAGACTTCCAAATACCAGGGCCGTTCACTAAGTTGTCCAGATTACACCATTCTGAAGAGGGAAGTGGAGCCTAACAGCCATTTCTCCATCAGCAGGGCAGACTAGCCAGGATGGTTGACAGGGGCCCTGCCCAGCATCCTGGATCCTGACAGGGTGAGCTGATGAAGCCTGTGGGGGCTCTGTGTAGGAACCTAGGGTTTGCACAGACCTGCACAGCCAAGCTGGGGTAACTTGCCCAGAGATTCAAATCGCAGGAGCAGAGCAGGAACCTAAAAGACCTTAAGTGGGGAGGAAGAGAGTATGTGACCTGCCAATCACCTCACTGGGAGGGCCTTTGACAGGGAGTTCTGGAGGTGAGGATCCCTAATTCAGTTCCAATGCTTACCTTCTTGGCATAGCAGAGACCTGGTAGGTGCTCCAGTTCCCACAGCTTGGGTGAAAATGAACAAACAGGGGATGTGGGCTGCCCCTGGGCATCTCAGATTCCCTCCGATAAACTCAGAGAATTGATATTTATGTTTTAAAGATGTGGCCATAGCTTCAGGGGTGTAGGTTCAGGCAGAGGAGGAGGGAAGCCAGGCACAATTGCTTCTCCTGTGAAAACTGAAGCGCCCCAAGGCCCAGAGGAGCTAGTCCATTAGCTGTGGTCAGCAGGGGAGGCAGGGAGGGAGGGAAGATGAGCGTTTGGGGGGAGGGGGTGGGGGAGGGGAAGGTACTTCTCTCCCTCCAGGTCTTATTGCCTAAGCAAAACTTTAATTCTCTCTATTCCAACTCCCAACAAAAAATAAAATAAAAAGAATGAATACCCTCCTACCCCTCCCTCCTCAAACCTCTTCTGCAGGGTTGAAGCGGAGTAAGTTGGGGTGGCCACATCTGTGGCAGGAACAGACCACAGAAGAAGGGGAGGCGGTGGCCTCGCCAGGCACATTCCAGGTTAAAGCCAGCCCAAGAGGAACCGCGAATGGAGTGCCCTGAGAATGGGAGATCTTCCACCGTAGCTCTTTCTGGGATGGGACCAGAGGACAGTCAACTGAACAGAGAGGGAGAAACAGTCTCTGGAGATCTTCAGAGAATAGGAAGGTGGAGGGGAGGGGTCCTGAGCCCCCTCCATCCCAGAAAGTGGGTTCGAAGAAGGGCTGAGAAATGGAGTTTTCCAGCTGATGTTACGGTGAACTTGGAGATCCACCCAGGTTGTTAAGGTCTCAGTTCTGTCTCCATGAAGGGGTTTGCTCCCACCTGCCCCAGACCCAGGCGCAGCCACTATCTTAAGAACAGGGAAGGGTCCAGTATCGAAGGACCAATGAGAGGTTGGTCCGCTTAGAAGGGTGTAGGAAGCAAGCGAATTGGGAATTACACCTTCGCTCCCGCCCTCCCCCGCGCCCCCCCCCCCGCCAGAACTTGGGCTTGTCCGCTTTGACGTGCCCGCCGGAGGGGACGAGAAGGGGTACTGACCCGAGAAGCGGTCCTGCGACTTTGTGCTCTCTGCTGCCCAGACTGAGCTGGGATGCTGCCCGGCTTGCCTGGGCTCCCCCTGAGACCAGGATGGAGGTAAGAGCGGTCTGGGGCTCTGGAGGGGTCACGAGTGTCTCAAAGGAACCCCATAGGGGTGGGGATAGACTGCAGCTTGGGGTTCTCTCCTGGGGGGTCTGGAGATGGGATGTGGCTCCTGGAGGGGATGTGGCTCCTGGAGAGGGGGAAAGGATTCAGCTGGGTCTAGATACAGGCTGCGCCCTTTGCGGCAGCGCCTCCTGCTGGCAGGAGACAGCACGTGCGGTGGGTGCCGCCACCTGGAGGGCGGGTGCGGACACCCGGGCATCGAATCTAGGGGGCGCTACAGCGGGTAGGGAAGCAGCCGCCTCACCTCGCCTTGACCTTCCCTTTGGCGGATCTGAGACCTGCAGCAGCACTAACTGACACAGGAGGCGTCCCTGCTAGGCTGTCTCCCTAAGAATTCTGCAGAAGTCAAGGGTCGGGACCTGGAAAGGGAGGCTGGACGTGGCTTCCTCGAACTCTGAGGGGCGTCTTGAGGCTTAGGCAAGCGAACTGAACACCAGCACTCTTCCTTATCGGTCTGCTACCCGGCTGAGGTGGGGATGCAGTAGGGCCTTTCTTCCTGGGGCGCAGGGCGGATGGGGGGTGGGACACTACCTGCTCCAAGCCGGGGCCTGGAGGGAGCCGAACCTCCCCCTTAAAGCTCCGGTGCCTCGCCTGTCTTTGAACCTTTCCCGCCCTCTGCTTGCAGTGGCAGAGCTCCACAGACCATGCCCTTTCTGGAAACCCGGTGGAGGGGGAGGGGATGGCTTGGGGCGGGGGAAGCGAGGTGAGGATAGAAGGGCGGTGAGAGACACCAGATGAATAGAAAAATGGGGTGGTAGAGAGGGAAGACTAAAGTGGGGAGGGACTGGGAGTGAGAGAAAGATTGACGGAGGAGGCTAGAAAGGAAGGGGGGGAGGAAAAGGGGTGGAACCGGGAGCTCGGAGAGGGAGCGGGCGACTGGAGCTGGGCGGGCGTGGGGCGAGGCCAGGCGTGCAGACTGGAGCAGTGTGCAGAGCCGCGGCTGGGTCCTGCTCCCGCCTCGGAGCCCCTGGCCCGGGGGAGGGGGAGAGGCCACTAGCCCGGTCTATGTCTTTTTCTGACTCCAGCGCAACCTTCCTGCTGAACGAGGTAACCGCTGGGGCCCCCTCCCCAGCGGGGTGGGAGGAAAGCTCCGGCATTTGGGAGAAACTGCAGCACGGAGAGGGAGGGAAAACAGGAGGCGAGACCTCTGGGGGAGAGAGAAAGGGAAGGTTGGAATTGGCGGCTCCTCCAAAATGTGCAGACAGGGCTGATGGGGAGCCGGGAAAGGGGCTAGATTGGAAGGAGGGCTGTGTCAAGCTCTCTCTGTGACCCTCTTTGAGTTCCTTGGGGGGAGGGAGCAACCTAATAGCTGGAATGCTAGGGGCCTCCCTGTGGTGTAGAATTCCCAGCTCCTGCCTCAGTTTCCCCACATGGTGCTCAGGAATTGGGATCTGCCCAGCTTCCTGGCAGGCTTTGGGCTTTCCTGCTGCCGTAGCTGGATTAGCACGATAACTGAACTAGGTAGGTGTGACTGTAGTGAGAAATGAAGGGGGCACTGGTTAGCAATCAGAGGTACAGGTGGAGGCAAGGAAGACCAAGTGCCTGCAGGACCCAGGGGATGCCTGTAGGTATGGGGAACTTGAACCCTTCTCCTGGGGAGGAGGTTGGCATGGCAACGGATCTCTCAGGGGTAGACTGAGACACCAGTTGTCCCAGCTGGGAATGAAGACAACAAGGTGTGAGGATGGGGTACTGCTAATAGCAAATCCACAGTCCCAGGCCTCTCTATGGGTGGTGAGTCCTAAGATGAGAGGCCAGGAAAGGAGATTCCAGATAGGAATCTCCCAGGAGAGAGGCTGGAGGGGCTTACTCTTTGGTACCTACCTCTCCACCCTCTGGAAGGAGGGGACTAAAGAGACAACGAAAAAGGAAGGCACAGGTGGTGCTTAGGGACACAGAATATAGTATTTTACTAACCCCTACACATGCAGGATTTCAGCTGTGAATTTTGGCTGTCTACCTCAGTAGCAAGGGTTCGAATAAAGTTGCCTGCCAGTCCTTCTAACAGAAGGAGACAGACTAGGGTGTCATAAAATGAGCCCCCCCCCCAACACACGTCTTTTTCTTGCCAAGGAAACAGGAAGATGAGACATAGGTGAGAAAGCAGTTGGCTTGGGTGGTCTTCCTCTCCCATACACTCCACTTTCTAATAGATCTCATTAACCCTTCCTTGCAAATTGTGGCTTTCTGATTTCCCTGTAGAGCAGGAAAGGAAAGGATGGGCAGAGTCCTGGACTGGGATTGAGGAACTAGGAATGGAAAGGAACTGGGCTGAGGGGGCAAGACACCAGGCCTGGCTGATCTCTCCCTTTAGGTTCACCAAAAACAGCCCCTTTCTGCCCGAGTTCCCACGGATGCCGTGGCAATGTCTATCACAATCCTTGGCAGGGAAGTGAGGAAGAGAATATCCATCATGGCTTAAATTGGATGAAATCTGCCCGTGCAACAGGTGTGGGGAGGCCTAGCCAGAGTACCCGAACTTCCCCCTTTCAAGGGTCGGTCCTTTGCTGCAGCCGGAACACAGAGGGCCACGCACCTGTTGGGGCAGGAGCTGCTTGCATGGCACCGGTCTAGGATCTCCAAACCATTCCTCCTCAGTACCACTGTGGGGTTTGCTTTGGGAGTCTCCTGGACGTGCAGGGAGCCGACACTGCGCTATCACCTGAGACCTAACCCCATCCGTTGCCCGCCCCCCTATAGCTCTCCATTTTCCGGTCTTGCTCGTCCTCTCTGCCTCCAGCCCTCCTCTCTCTCCATCCAGCCTCCCCGGCGTCCGCACCCTCTCGATTCTTCGCTGGGGTCGCGTCTTGTAGCAGCGTCTCGCCCCTTCCCCTCCCCCGCGCCAGCCCTTTGTTTCCCGGCGGAGCAGTTCCTGGGTTGCGAGAGAGTCCCTGTCTCCGCATCTCTCCTCGCCCCGCCTCCTCCCTGCCGGGATCCGCCCCGCCTGCAGCCTCTCCGCCCTCCTTCCCTGTCGCCCCGGCCCCAGAGGTGGCGGGGACCCACCTTCCCGGCTCGCGTGCGCCCAGTTCCGCGGCCCCGGCGGCCCCGCCGCCCGCGCCTTCCCGGGAGGGGGTCAGGTGGGCGGGCACTATTGTTGTGGGAGCCGGCGGCAGATTCCTCAGCCGCGCTGGCGCGCTCGGGGTGGGACCGACTGGGCTGGGGGGTGGGGAGGGGAGCGGTGATCTGAGCTGAGAGCAGCTGGTCTTCGCGGCTCTCTCCCTCCTTCGCGCTCGCGCTCTCCGCCGCCGCCCGTAGGGCTGCGCGGCTCGGTGGCATCTCGGGCGCGGCCCGCCGTCCTCGCCCCCGGCGCCGCTCGCTCCCCCCCCCCTCCGGATTCCCCCATGTATGACGACTCCTACGTGCCCGGGTTTGAGGACTCGGAGGCGGTGAGTGCCCACGGGGAGGGTGGGGGTGGGGTAGTTGGGATGACACCTCTCTCTTCACCCTTTCCCCCAGTTCAGGACTTTGAAAAACGCCTTGACAGCGGGGCCGGGCGCGTAAGTAGGGGGGCCTCTCTAGGAAAGTGGGGATATGGGCTTTCATGGCCAGGTCTCCCAGGTACTCGGGTGTGTGCAGAGGGACAGTGTAGGGAGAAGGCTCGAGCAGGTGTCCAAAGCTCAAGACATAAGGGACAGAGGGAGGAAGCACTGAAAGCCCTGGCACGGAGGCTTTAGAGGGAAAATGCAACGTCTGTAGTTCTAAATTCTGGGTTTATGGGGTCTGAACAGAACAGGAGAAGCAGAGCTTCAGGGGAGACACACCGGACCTGTGCCTCAAGTAAATGACAAATTGGGGATCTGGAAGAACATTAGAGAATCGGGTATCAGCCTCAGCAGATAGGAATTCTAGAACTTGACGATGTCTGTTATCCCTCTCTGCCCACCATCCATGCGCATGACCTGGACCCCTCACCCTGACTATAGCTCAGCTTCTTCCAAAGGCCAGCCACCACACGGGTGGGCCCTTAGACTGAGTTCAGTCCACCTTCTCAGCCCCCCTGCTGAGGATTCCTCTGAGCTCCTGCTCAGCATGGAGGACCTGGAGGTGAGGCCAGGGGAGCTCAGGGCATGGGGATGGAAAGGAAGCTCTTTGCTCAGAGAACCAGGCAACCAATAAATATTTAATTCTCCTCTTTGCTTTTATCTCCTGACCCACTGAGACAAATCAGCTCATTAGGCAGTGATTCCCGGAGCTCAGAAAGCAGAAAGAATGCCTGGAAAGATGGGACAAGAGCGGGGAGCAGTTTCAGAGCCCCTTGGAGTTGCCAGTCTTCCGGCAAACACTCCACAGGAGGGCCTTCTTGGGAAAGGACCACTATCCCCTGATAGGATTGGGTCAAGTCTCCTGTCTCACGCCCGGGACAGATGAGCAGTGAGCCTCAGGACAGGCACATGGCAGTCGATTCTGGGACCAGGCTCCTTCCGGACCCAGTTTTCCACGGGGCTCTGGGGCTGATGACATTGCTGTAGAGCAGATAGATGCTTTTCAAGGCTCTGGTGGGCACCTCTTTCTAACAGTTGAAGGGACAGCTGGTGTAGCCCAGGGTGCCAAGATGAGCTCGGGAACAGACCTGTCTGAGGCCATGGGGCCTGGGTGCTCCTTTTTCATCCCTGCTGAGAAGTTAGGCCAGATAAGCTGGCCTGTGGATGCAGTTTGAGGGCAGCCTGCTGACCCATTGCTCCCTCCTGACCCTCTGTTTCTTGGGTTCTCCCCCCCCCCCCCGCTTTGCCTCCTCCTCCTAGCTCATTGCTCTCCCTGAGGCCCCCTCTGAAGCAGTAGGAGGGAGATCAGGCTCTAAATAAATCCACTGGGCTCATCTCCCTCCTCTTCTTCCCCCGTGCCATGCAAGAGAGGAGCTGCAGCCTGCCCACACACTCGCCAGGCAAGGGGGGCAACCACCAGGGCACTGTGCCAACTCCAGCAACTCTAGAGTGCTGAGACTCTGTCTATTGGGGCATAATGGGGTGGGGAGACAAGGCCCTAACGTGTTCTACCGGGTGTTCCTACCTTCCTATTGATACCAGACCAGCACAGACAATCCCCCAAGGACATAGGAATTATGGAAAGAGGCTTTCCATTCAGGACACAAATCATTAAACAATTTAGGGACAGATCTGTCATTCTCACCTAGACAGGGCTAAGAGGTCATCCAGCCTAGTTACCCCAGATACTCAGAGGACTAAATTAGGCTGAGAGCTAGCATCAGTAGAGGTCAAAGCCACACTTCTTCCAACACCTGCTGGGTTCCTAGGAAGTATCTCATACATACACAGTGGGTGGTCATCCTGCCTTGCTCCCGCCTTTCTCACCTGCTGGCTTCTATCCCACCCTACCCCCGCTTTGCAAGCCTTACCCTGCAGCTAGCACTTACGCCCTGGAATGAGGTTCCTCACGCCATGTCAAGGTTTTTTTTCTGGGACTCAGCCTTGTTCTGCCTTGACCGGAGAGTTGGGGAGCAGCAAACAGCCTCCACTTGTGCAGAACAAAAGGCTTTCCCACTTTGGCTCTGCCTTGAGCCTTTGGTTTACAATAGACACAGTCCCCGGCTCAGACTCCAGGTCTCTGCACTGGCAGGGTTGGGGGAGAGGCAGGGTCGACAGCAGGAGTGTGTTTGCCTTCCCCAAAGAGAGTTTGGCTCCTGCTGCCTTGTAGTTGGTCCTGCCCCCTAGCCTGAGGATGCCAGGTACTGTTCTTCAGCCTGGACATTCTGAGACCTCTTTCTCTACACACACTCTTTGACCTTTTCTGTGCCGCTGTCCCTCCAGACAGCTGCCGGTAAGGAGAGACTGAGTCTCAGAAAAGATCCCTCTTTCCCTAATCCAGTTACCTTAACTTTCAGCTGCTTGTCTCAAAGTTTGGCATCTTCTTTATGGTCTTGAAGATGAACTCTGCAACCCTTCAAATGTACACTCCTTTCCCTAAGATCCTACTATGGGCAGGGTTCAAAGACTGTTCTTGTTCACATTACCAAAAGCACCCCATCCCCAAGGTCTTGTATCTCAGCTGGGTTGCCTGGCGCCAGCGTAGCCTCCCTCCAGGGCCTGCTATCCCTTGGACCCAGGGGAAGGCGAGGGAGCTACAGGCCAGGTGGTAGGTGTGATAGCCTTACCTGTACCCAGGGAGATAGCTTTGTATTGCTTTCTCATTCTGTCTTCTTGCTGCTGACACCTGGCCAGTTTCCAGTCCTAGCAGGTGTGGGAGGAAAGAGTAGTGTGGGTGGGGAGAGCGAAGGAGAGGTCGAGTCTAAGAGTCTGCGACTTTGGGCCCAATCTTCACACTGTAAGGCAAGTATTCATTCGTTTAACAGATTTCAAAAGCCGGGCGGCGGTGGCACACTGGCATCTGGGAGGTAGAGGCAGGCAAATATCTGTTTGGTCTGTATAGAAAGTTCTAGGCTAACCAGTGCTACATAGTGGACCCTGACTCAAATAAGAGCAACAAAAAAACTCTGAGAAAGTGTTAGTGATCACATGGCCACATCCGGCCAGGGTTGTGCATGCATGCATTTACTGTGTACATGTGTGTGTAAGCTCACACACGTGCCACTGTGTGATCAGAGGACGACTTTAGAGATGGGTTTTCTGTTTCCACTGTTGGTTCCACGGATTTGGTCATCCTGTTATCCTGTTAAAGCAGAGAATGCCTTTACTCAATCCCCTACCCCATCTGGCGGCGGCTTCTTCTTCTTCTTCTTCTTCTTCTTCTTCTTCTTCTTCTTCTTCTTCTTCTTCTTCTTCTTCTTCTTCTTCTTCTTCTTCTTCTTCTTCTTCCTCTTGCTCTTCCTCTTCCTCTCCTCCTCCTCCTCTTCCTCCTCTTCTTTGGAGGGAGGGTCTCAAGTAGCACAGGATGGCTTTAACCTCTTTCTAGCTGCAGCTGAACTTGAACTTCTGATCCTCTACCTCCCAAGTGCTGGAATTATAGGTGTGCACCACCATGCCTAGCTCTGACCAGCATCTCTTGGCTAGCTGTATTCTTGCCAATTGTCTTAAAGGGATAATGGCCAGGTTGCTTCAGGCTAGCATGGATAAGAAGGCCTGGTTTCCTGGATTTGACACCATCTCAAATACATCATATGTAGTATTTTTCCCTTCCCTCTGCTTCAGAGGACGTGGTAGAGAGGAGAAAAGAGAGGGGAAAGTGAAGGTTCTATTCTGATAGGTGTGGGGCAGAGGGGCCCTGATCTTTGCACACATGGATTGGGCCAGCCTCCCTGTAGCCTCAGAGACACTGGGGGGCACACAAGAAGCAGTGTAAAGGGTCAAATCATTCCCTAGAAGGTGGAGAAATAGCATTAAGGTTAGGAGGGGCCTTTTACACAGACTCTCCTGTCCCAGGGTTCAGCCGACTCCTACACCAGCCGCCCTTCTCTGGACTCAGACGTCTCCCTGGAGGAGGACCGGGAGAGTGCCAGGCGAGAAGTGGAGAGCCAGGCTCAGCAGCAGCTGGAGAGAGCCAAGGTATACCTGCCGGCAGGGGGCCAGGCTAGGAGCAAACCTGTGCACAATCTTGGGTCCCCAGGGTCACGTCAGGGTGTGGAAAAGTGTGTGTGGCGGGCAAGAGGCTTCTCATCTGAGGCCTCTGCCTGCCTTCCCCCAAGAGATGTTCTGGTCTCTCTCATTGCCCTGGTGATCAAATTTCCCAGCACAAACCTGTGGCATTTGCTGTGAGGACCAATGTCAGCTACTGTGGGGTGCTGGATGAGGAGTGCCCAGTCCAGGGCTCTGGAGTCAACTTCGAGGCCAAAGATTTTCTGCACATTAAAGAGGTAATCAACCTTATTCTCCCCCGAAGCATAATCTAGCACTTAATTTTCCTGTTGCTGTCCCAGGCCCTAGTGCCTCTTCAGTTCTAGATCTAAAATAAGTCCTCAACTCCTTCAGTTTTATCTGTGTGCGCACACCTGTGTACCCCTTATACACAGACCTGACTCCCATCTGTGTGCACACACCTGTGTACCCCTCATACACAGACCTGACTCCTCCATTTCATCTGTGTGTGCACACACCTGTGTACCCCTCACACAAAGACCTGACTCCCATCTGTGTGCACACACCTGTGTGCCCCTCATACACAGACCTGACTCCCCCAGTTTCATCTGTGTGCACACACCTGTGTGCCCCTCATACACAGACCTGACTCCCATTTGTGTGTGCACACCTGTGTACCTCTCACACAAAGACCTGACTCCCATTTGTGTGTGCACACCTGTGTACCCCCATACACAGACCTGACTCCTCCATTTCATCTGTGTGTGCACACGTGTGCCCCTCATACACAGACCTCACTCCCAATTGTGTGTGCACACCTGTGTACCCCTTATACAACAGACCTGACTCCCATTTGTGTGTCTACATCTGTGTGCCCCTCATACACAGACCTGACTCCTCCATTTCATCTGTGTGTGCACACATGTGTGCCCCTCATACACAGACCTGATTCCAAAGGTCCCCACCGTTCTCAGACCTGGCTTGGTCCTCAGTTCTGTGTCTAAGTAGGGGAAGTTAGAGTAACTAACCAGCAGTCTCTTGTGACATCTGCAATGCTACCCGGCTTGTGGCAGGAACCTCGCTGCACTCTTCTGTGATGCCATCATATTCTCCTTGGCCCTTCTTCTGCCTTCCTTACACCAGCTTCCCAAAGTCTTCCCTGGCTCAGAAGCCTGGGCCAGTGCTTCCCACAGTTCCTCCCCACTCCTCTCCATTCCTAGAAGTACAGCAACGACTGGTGGATCGGGAGGCTAGTGAAAGAGGGCGGAGACATCGCCTTCATCCCCAGCCCCCAACGCCTGGAGAGCATCCGGCTCAAACAGGAACAGAAAGCCAGGTGAGAACGGTGCTGAGACTCAGTAAACACACACCTCACCCTCAGACACCTGACCCACAAACACAGCTGCACGTTTATACCGTGCAAGTCCACACTCACATACACACATAACATACATGCTTAACTGTCATAAAGGTAGTTAATTTGTAAAACATTAAATAATGTCTGGAACTGACGGACACATTCAACCCCCCCCCTTTTTGTTTTACCACCCCCATCTCTGTCAGGAGATCTGGGAACCCTTCCAGCCTGAGTGACATTGGCAACCGACGTTCTCCTCCTCCATCTCTAGGTAGCCTTCCCTCAGCTCACTCATTTGGGTGGATGGGCAGATAAGACAGTGGAAGGGGGTTCTTCTCAGTGAGGTTTATGGGAAGGGGCTGGCAGAGGGATTGTAAAAGCAGGAGAACCACCTTTTCTTCCCTGGGAAGGGACTACCATGCCCCCAGGCCCTTTTCCCTTCACCAACTTTAATCTTTTATTTCCTTTTCCAAAAGCCAAGCAGAAGCAGAAGCAGGTGAGTCGGAAGGGGACCTGGACTGGGGGTCTGGGGGACTGGGGGTCGTTGTGGATTTTGGTTCTGGTCAACTCACTGCTGGTATCTGCAGAACAGAGGGGAGGGAACCCAGAGCTCTTGACTCTGCCCCCAGAGCAATCAGGCGTAAAGTGGGTACCAAGACCAAGATTTTGTCTGACCTCCTGGCCATTCTGCAGACGGAACATGTTCCCCCATACGATGTGGTGCCCTCCATGCGGCCTGTGGTGCTGGTGGGACCCTCGCTGAAAGGTTATGAGGTGAGGACAGTGGGGACGGTCTGTGTGGAGGATGTGAACTCTTAGGGACACTGCCTGCCTCCTGGAACCTTCTGTCAGTGCCACACCCTCTCCTCCAGGTCACGGACATGATGCAGAAGGCTCTCTTTGACTTCCTAAAACACAGGTTTGATGGCAGGTAAGTTGCCCTGGCCTGGAATGGAATGAGAGTCGGGAAGAAAATAATTCCTTCCTCATGCCCAGAGCTAGTCTCCTCCCGAGGAGAGTTAGAACTGGGTAAAGAAGGCCTTGGGTCTGAAGGCCGCTGTGACCCTCCACACCAGGATCTCTATCACGCGGGTCACAGCTGACCTCTCACTGGCTAAGCGGTCTGTGCTCAACAACCCTGGCAAGAGGACCATCATTGAGCGCTCCTCTGCCCGATCCAGCATTGGTGAGCACTCCTTTGTTCTGCTTCTCTGCCTACTCGACGCTCGTCAGAACTGTTGTTTTTTTTTTTTTTTTTTTTTGCCCATGCCCCACCACCTGCCCCAGGTCTGCCCTCATTTGCCCAGTCCATTTCCCGCCTCACCGCATAGCAGCCCTCAAAGCCCTGGATTAAACAGTCGGCAGAGCCCCTGGTGAGCTGCTCCCCTTCCTTAGCTGAAGTGCAGAGTGAGATCGAGCGCATATTCGAGCTGGCCAAATCCCTGCAGCTAGTCGTGTTGGATGCTGATACCATCAACCACCCAGCACAGCTAGCCAAGACCTCATTGGCCCCCATCATCGTCTTCGTCAAAGTATCCTCACCGAAGGTAAGTGAAACTGGGGTGAATGGGGTCCCACAGGAGATGTCCCCTAGAATATAGTGCACCTCTGCTTGGGCCCTGCCTGGAATGACCGCCACACTGAGGCATCCTCACCTGGTACTCTAATGCCCTATTACAAGTTGAGAATGTGCCTAGCTCTGACCGGAGTCCCTAGAGACTCTCGGCCTATCTCTGCCCTTCCAGGTACTCCAGCGACTCATCCGCTCCCGGGGGAAGTCGCAGATGAAGCATCTGACAGTACAGATGATGGCATATGATAAGCTGGTTCAGTGCCCACCAGTGAGTGCTTGGGTCAGCTGCAGCCACCCCCTATTCCAGGGTGCAGGAACTCTGGGATTGCTGTTGAGAAGCCAACCTCCTCGTGTGCTTTCTCTCCAGGAGTCATTTGATGTGATTCTGGATGAGAACCAGCTGGAAGATGCCTGCGAACACCTGGCCGAATACCTAGAGGTTTACTGGCGCGCCACCCACCATCCAGCGCCTGGCCCTGGACTTCTGGGTCCTCCTAGTGCCATCCCTGGACTTCAGGTAACCATTTCCAGTGGGCAAAATGTGCAGGCTTACACAGTCCAAGCGAAGCTCCTGCCCCTCCCAAAGGGATTGCCCTTGGTCTGCATGTGAAGCCAGGGATGGTACAACTGTCAGCTCTGCTTCAGCTTGCTCTACAGACCTAGGGCGTATAGGTTAAGGAGCTTCCTGGTTGAAGAGCACAGTGAATGAGTAATCAGAGATGGGCCTTCCAGGGTCAATGGAAACATTCTATCCCTGTTCTCCCAGTCATTTTTTTTTTTAATTTATTTATTATGTATACAACAATATCCTTTCTGCATGACTGCCAGAAGAGGGCGCCAGACCCCATTACAGATGGTTGTGAGCCACCATGTGGTTGCTGGGAACTGAACTCAGGAACTCTGGAAGAGCAGGCAATGCTCTTAACCTCTGAGCCATCTCTCCAGCCCTCTCCCAGTCATTTTTTAAGGGAGAGCCTGAATTTGCAGGAGCCCAAACTCCAGCTTTCTATGTCTGGCCCAGAAGAATGCCCCAGCTTACTTCTTCCTCGCACTATTTAAAACAAAACAAAACCTGGGAACTGAGAATAGAGGGGGAAGAATCCCACCTCCCTGTCAGAGTCCTGGGAGAACCAAAGGCCAGGTCTGCTTCACCTTACTTAGAGCTGTTGTGTGGCCCCCCAGAACCAGCAGCCGCTGGGGGAGCGTGGTGAGGAGCATTCGCCCCTGGAGCGGGACAGCTTGATGCCCTCAGATGAGGCCAGCGAGAGCTCCCGCCAGGCCTGGACCGGATCTTCACAGCGCAGCTCCCGCCATCTGGAGGAGGACTATGCAGATGCCTACCAGGACCTGTACCAGCCTCACCGCCAACACACCTCGGGGCTTCCCAGTGCTAATGGGCATGACCCCCAAGACCGGCTCCTAGCCCAGGACTCGGAGCATGACCACAATGACCGGAACTGGCAGCGTAACCGGCCTTGGCCTAAGGACAGCTACTGACCACCACCTGCCCTACCCTAGCAGGCACAGGCACAGCGGCTGGGGTGCCCACCTCAGGCAAGTTGGAGTTAGACTGGCATTAGGCTGCCACTAGGTTCAGCTCCCACAACCCCCTGCCCAGCCCCTGGTCCAGGGCTGACTGTGGTCCCAAGGTTCTGGGAGAAGCAAGGGGCCCCCTCACCTCCTGGGCACAGTGACCCCGTAGGCTCTCATCCCAGGTACTAGCTGTGTTCTGTACCCTTGGCACCTTCCTCACCTGCACAAGAAGCTGCGGCAGTGGGCAGTGATCTCAGGCCAGGATCACTTAGCAGGGGACGCCCGACCAGAACGGGGGTGGGAGCGTGGGCAGTACAGCGTGAGTCCTAACCAGGGGCTCAGTTGTCTCTCCTCACTGCCACACGTCAGAAACGGAACAATCAGAGCTCGACATGGTAGCACTTCTGTACGTCAGCTGGGGTGGGCAAGTACACCTAAGACAGGAGCAGTGCAGGTGAGGCTAGACAAACTCACAGCGGAAGCTCTGCTAGACAAAGGCCCTCCTCTCCAAACCAGGAAGCTTAGCATCTGGCAAGCCTAGGGAACTGGAGCACAGTGAAGCCAGAAGCTTGGACTGCGGGGGAAGGAGGAACGGCTTCCGGCCCCCTTGCGTTTCTCATTCTTTTGCCCTTGCATCTGTCATTTCTGTTCTTCCCCTCCATGCCTCCTGCAAGACCAGGCTCCCTGACTCATAGCTGCCGCTTGTTAGGTTAGGGTTAGATGAGGACACTGGGACACAGTGGACAGCCCCCAGAGGCTGTCCACCTGGCTACCCTTGCCTTATGGCTCTAGTGTGTGACCTACAGAGCATGCTCCATTAAGAACCTGCCCCACCTCATTGTCATCTCCAATAAACACCATGCACAGTCCTCAGGTGTCTCTGGTGTGTTGACTCATATGGTTCTGTATTACTGTGTGGCCTACGTCTGCAAAGTCTGTGCAATATTCTGGTCCCTTTCTCCCCAAGGATTCCAGAGTGGGAAGGGAAAACAGCAACTGCAAGAAGCATTGTATTTGTGGGCACAACACACCCCAGGCCCAATGTCTGGAGGGAGATGGTTGGCAGTGCAGAAGGGACTTGCTCTGAGAAGTGAGGAAACAGCATGGACAAAGCTTCCTACTGCCCCCAGGGCTCCACAAGTAGCTGTAACTTGAATTCACACATTTGCCTACTTTCCAGGGGCTAAGGAGAGCACGCGCCTGAAGAGGACAGGGACCTGCGGTCCTCGTCAGACCTAACTCCAGTGCTGACTCTAACCAGGAGCAGGGGAAGCCAGATCAGGCACGTCCTGCTGCCATGCTCTCCCATCTGCCCCCCAGTGTCGCCTACAGATAAACATGCTAGCTGGGAAACTAGGCCTTTCTTTTAGTGTGGCTGTCTCTCATTTTCTCAGCTAACCCATGTCCAACCAATGCTGTTCTTGCTGACTTCTGTGGTTCCCAGAGAGTAAGTTTAGCCAGACCTAGAGACAACCTTAATATTCATGTATTTATTCTCAGAACATATAAACTTATCTTCTCAGAGAATAGAAAACAAATTTCACTCAGTGACTTAATGATGGACACAGTCAGCTCACCCAGTCCCCATATCTAAAAAAGAGTCCCGGGTTGGGGGGGCGGAGATGCCTAGAGTGCACAGCACCCTGTGGCACAGGGCTGTGCACAGCTCTGAAGGCTCTCAACCTGTTGTCAGAGTGACAGAGTCCAAGGTCCACAATCCTCATGATGCCAGATCCCCTGCGTCAGTTAGGGCAACAACGTACTGCAGTACAGTCACACACGTGCTGAAAGAAGTCACCTCCAGGTGGCAGGTGTTTGTTCAGGCTGGGGGATGGTGCTAGGCAGCTGCCCTGCAACCAGGACAGCAACAAGGCTACAAGGGGCAGAGCTGGATGAAACCTGACGTAATATGCTCCTCCATCTTCCCCATGGTGCCTACCTCACAGGCTCTGGACCAGGGAATCTGATTGTTTCCTAAACCCCATACCCAAGAACGAGAGCCCGGAAAGAGGGATGTGAGGGTTAAAGGACAGGCACGCGCTTCGGAGCACGTTTATCAATGCAGTCAAGTGTTGTGTCAAGCAAAGATGGTCTCTTCCCTGCGCTTCTTGGTGAGGATGGTGCCTGGCTTGTGCTGGGCATCGGGGTGGTTTGCTAGCTCTGGAGGGCAGGACGACACCGGGCTCTCTAGGATAGCTTGCTTCAGTTCATAGAACACAGCCGAGTCCTCTTTGGTGAGGAAGGTGATGGCTACACCACTCTTGCCTGCTCTTCCCGTGCGGCCAATTCGGTGAATGTAATCTGCAGAGCAGAAGGATGTCACTCCAGACCAAGACAGATGTCCTGATGGCTACTCTACCCCACCCAACCTCCATGGGCAAGCAATTCAGCTCCTGCTGTTGACACCTGGTGAAGCCACAGTATTCACCTCTCTGCCTGTCTCCCACTGCTGACTCGTCACATGGCAACACTAAGGGTCAACTAGCCCCCATGAAGTTTCATCTTAGACACTGGGGCCACATCGTCCAGACTAGAACAGTTTTTCAGAGCACCCTGACTCTGAGAGGGAGGATACAAGTGGTCTCTCCTTACCCCGAACTGAAGCCACCTTTGCTGGCACTCACCTTCAATATTTTTGGCCATATCATAGTTGACAACCATAGACACATCTTGAATATCAATACCACGACCAGCCACATCTGTAGCCACCAAAATATCCTTGGCTCCAGCCTTGAGGTTGGACAATGCAAATTCTCGCTGCTCCTGGCCTTTTCCACCATGCAGTGTACAGGCATTGTACTGTTGGAAGACAGAAGAAAAAAGGGAGCAGGAATGAGGACTGGGGGGGCAGAAGGTAGGAGAGAGCACAGGAAGCAAGAAAAGGAGTTGAAGGGAAGCAGGTGAGCTAGAGCAGAAAATGAAGGGAGTAAGGAGTGCTGGGGGGGCGGGGCAGAGCAATCTGCTGAGGTGAGAGCCCAGCAGATGACAGTTCTGAAGGAGAATCCAGGCAAAGTTAAGAATGTCAAGAGCTGAGTGGTGAGGATACCCTCTGCCTCATTAGCAGTTCAAGGGCTGGCCGTCACTACACCATCTCAGACAGCACACACCCCTCTCCAACAGCCCCACCCCATTACATGGAGATCCACAGTTACTTCCTTCTTTCCTCAAACCACACTTTTCTTTTGGCTCTGCTTTGTTAGATGCTGCAGAGATTAAACAGTGAGGAGAGCTGACACTGCCCACCCTGTCCCTAGTGTCAGAGAGCAGCAGCACCAAGGTTAGTCTTTGCTCTGCCTGCCAGACATACCCCCATCTTCTCAAGAGACTTGGCCAAGACGTCACAACCCTTCTTCTGGTTGACAAAAATGATGATGGGTGGATCAAAACCTTGTTCCAAAATTGCCAGCAGCTTTTTCCTGGGGGAAAAGGAAAATGAGATACACAGTACTCCCAACTTTAGTGAAACACTCAACCCCAACAATCAACAAGCTTCAGGGTCCATCAACAGCGAAGCAGCCACCCCACAATGAAAGGAACTGTCAAACAAAAGCCCTCTTTCCACCCAGGTGTCCCAGCTCAGCTGGCCCCATACCTCTTTTCTGATTCTGACATGAGGAAGACCTTTTGTTCCACTCGCTCATGGGGCTTGCCTGCAGAGCCAATGTACACCACAGCAGGTCTCCGAAGATAGCTCCTGGCTAGACGCTCCACCGCTGGGGGCATAGTAGCCGTGAACATGACTGTCTATAAAACAGGAGGTTCATCCTTGGGCCCAGACAGACAGAACTACATACCCCGCTGTCACCACAGACAGCTCATCTCAGGCTGAAGACATTAAATGAGCCCTGCTATAAATCTGATACTTGTCACCCTGGGAAACAATGACCTTTACTTTTTATCTATGGCAAGAAGGACCAGAGGCATTTGCTACAATCTGTGATCCAGATAGCATTGTGATTCCTTACTTTTGTTTAGCTTTTTTGAGACAAGATCTTGATATGTAGATATGACTGATCTGGAATTCACCTTGGGCAATCTTTCTGCCTCTGCCTCCTGAATGCTGAGATTTTAGGTGTGAGCCACCATGCCTGGCACTATTTTTTTTTCTTTTCTACATAGCATGATTCTCTAGGAACAGTTTTCCAGGCTAATCTAAACAGTTCCACCCTTTGGACTTGTGCACCAGGCACCACTAGCATACTGGAAGCATGTGCACTGGGCCCACAGAGGACTGTACACAGGCACCACACATGCTGGAAGCATGTGCACTGGGCCCACAGAGGACTGTACACAGGCACTACACATGCTGGAAGCATGTGCACTGGGCCCACAGAGGACTGTACACAGGCACCACTAGCATGCTGGAAGCATGTGCACTGGGCCCATACTAGGCAAGAAAGGTATGAAAACAGGCTTGGGAACTGGCCCCACTTCTCCCAAGGAAGTTTCCTTACTTGGCGGTATTTATGTTTTCCTGACTCAAAGTTGGCCAACATCTTCTCTGGGTCCTCAGCCTCATCTGTGTCCGGTTTCTGGTTGCTGACAGGCATGTGTTCCAGGATCTTTTGCACATCTGGCTCAAAACCCATGTCAATCATCCTGTCTGCCTCATCCAGAACCACATAGGTACAGCGGCTCAGCACCAGGTAGCGGTTCTCCAGCACATCAATGAGACGTCCTGGGGTGGCGATCACAATCTGGGAGATACGGTGTAATCAAACACAGCCTTAGCAGGCAAATCCCTTCTTTTCTTTCTGCTGTGAACTATCCACCCACTTAGCAACAGACCTTCAATGCTACGGAACTTGAACTCCAACCTCCAGTCAGATTTGGTACTTAAGGTTCCTGAGAACTGACATGAAATCATCTGCTACCTTCCATTTCCTTCAGGAATGAATGGGGCTTCTGAGTAAGACCAGGGTCAGACAGGTAGCATAGGCAAGAAGTTCTTCCTTAGATGGAGAAAGGCTAATACCACACGGAGGGATTACACTGAGACGTCTACACAAGAACACTCTCTTAGACTCCTTGAAGGATCTCTTCATCTATGGTTTTACAAGAGTAATAAGAACACAGGCTTTGGTTATGAACCATTCCCTCTTCCATGTGGCCCACTGACAGCCATGTGTGACTGCAGACAAGTTATTAACCTCGTCTTCACCTAGAAAACAGGGTATAATCTATATCACTACCCACTCTCATATGGCTGTTGTGATGACCATTAATTATTAGCGTTACTAATTAGTATATATTACTATAATTAATTGCACAAGCTTCTGTGAACTCTGAATCCAGTGATCCGAGTTCGTATCTCAGTGGAACCTGCTCTGTGAGGAAGACACCTGGTCAGTCATCCTCGTCAACTCAGACCACGAGACCCAGTCTAAACGGGCTGCCTTGCATGCTTCGGCATTGCCAGGGCATGTTCTGCTTCACTGTCACTGGAATTAATTCATGCTCATTTGAAAAACAAACCTCACAACCCATGCGTAGCCTGAAGCCTTGGTCTTCTCTGGAGATGCCACCAATGACAGCCACCGTGCGGATACCTAGTGGCTTTCCAAATTTGATGGTTTCTTCCTCAATCTGCTGAGCCAACTCACGGGTAGGAGCCAGAATAATGGCGTAAGGGCCCTGGTCTGACTCTTCGATCCTGTGGTAAATGGAGTATCCCACAGTTTCATAAGCTTTGTCTCGTCCAACCACAAGTAGGAGCAAGACAAAGTCATTCTTCAGGGCAGCTATGGGAATGGGCAGGTTCCACTGCAAAAATTGAACTACAAGATAACCAAGTTCTCCAAGGAGCAATCCTTGCTCTTTGATAAGATCTACTTATTTCCTAGTATCCAACCCAGATTAAAGAGCCTCTGACTAAAAATATTTAAAAATTAAAGGTAGCAGTTTGGGGAGGGGGAGACATGCTGAAGGTATCAGAGGTACAACCTTTGCATAACATATATGACGTTCTAGGTTTAATCCCCAGAACTGCACAAAACATGGTGGTTCACATGTAATACCAGCACTAGGTGAGGGTGAAAGCAGGAGGATCAGTTAAGATCCTCTACAAAGGGATCCAGCCCTTTCTCAACAAACAATAAACAAAGCCCCTACTGACTCTTGTTTGCCTCCTCTTTCCTACTCACCAAATCTGCCCAACTGGTAATAGCTGACCATACCTGTCAATCTTGGGAAGTGTGGTGATCCAGACCAGTAACGGGATAAGGAAGGCTGCTGTCTTGCCACTGCCGGTCTCAGCCACACCAATGATGTCACGATTCTGTAGCCCAATAGGAATGGCCTGACGCTGGATAGGTGTTGGCTCCTACAGTGACCCAGAACAAAAGCAATGGGTAGAGAATCACATGACCTGGAACAGTGCTAACACAGTGGGCACACATGCTACTACCATGTACCTGAGACACTAAGGGAAAGGGGACGCAAGGAGAAACACAATCCCTAAAGGCCCGCACTCCCACAGGAGAGTGACCGCACGGTTTGTCTGGTGCCCTGGGACAGAGAAGACACTAGATAGCGAAGGAACAAATTCTCCAGTCCCAACTACATTTATAGTATTAGAATGTAACAGGGAAAGCAGCAGATCTCCTAAGCCAATCTGCTCCTTTACCTTGTAGCCACACTTATCAATGACTTCCAAGATATGTGGGGGCAGAGACGAATCTTTCCAGGACCGGATGGGATTGGGGATCTTGCCACCTTTGGTGGTGATGCTATAGTCTTCACGGAAGATCCTCCAGTCCCTGTCTGTCATCTCATCTAACTTCTTCTGGGACCAATGGCGATCATCCCAGCGTTGCTTGGCTTCCTTCTTACGAAGTTTACGGAGTCTTGCCCTGAAGAGAGACACGATGAAGATTAATACAGTCCTTTCTGTAGAGTCTGGGCTCCATCCAATCACCCTAAACCCAATTACTCACTCCTCTTGCTCCTTTTCTTCCAGGGTTCGCCTCTTTTCCATCAGGTCTCCATAGAAACGTGACTGTTCTCGTTTCTGCTGCTTTAGGTCAATGCCTGCAATGAAGCCTCGCCCCAACAACTGCACCTGGTGCCGTTCTTTGTACCTGGGATGGAGAGATAAGGTAGAAAGGTAGCTATAGGAGGCAAGGGCAGACTGCCAACATGCACCAGGTCTCCACTCCAGCCAGCACCTTGCCGTGCTCAGAAGGCAGGGTGAACGCTAGTCTATACTCTCCTCTTCCTCGTCCACCTCGCTTTCCTGTCAGCAGCCCTTTCTAGGACCATTTAGTGTCCAAGACCCAGCTGGTGGGCACAGAGCTACTCACAGGGGGTTGTAGTCAATGGAAGTGTCTTCAGATGCATCCCACTCAAACACAAACTTTCGGTCGTTGAGATGCCTTGTTCGGCGCCGTTTTTTGATGCCACCAAGATAACGCTCCTACTCAGGAAGAGAACACAAAACCGGTCAGTCCCAAGGCCCAGGCCCAAGACCAGAGCGGCAGATAACTAACGCCTGTTTGTGAGGGCCTAGCCAGCACCTTAATAGCATGCAGCTCCTTGCTCTTATCCTTTTCTTCCCGGATCTTCTGGCGCCCTTCCTCATCCTCGTTCCCATTGGTCTCCCGCTCCATCCTCTCTCTCCGTTCCCGCCGCTCCCGCTCCTGAGGATCTTCTGCAGATCAAAGAAGGAAAAGCTACAAAAGAGCTCAGTGGGAGGAAGAGGTCCTGGAAGGAATCCAGTACAAATGAGGAAAATGAGTGCATAGACGTTAGACAAGGAGATCTAATAGACAGTCCCATAAACTTTCACCACTTTTTTCCTTTTCCAAATTCTGGAACAACAAGTTCCTATCCTCCACCCTCCCCTTTCTTTCTTGCAATGGTTGGGGGTCAAACCCAGGGCCTTACACACAGTAGGCAACTATTCCACCACTGAGCTACAGCTCCAGTCCAAATTTCTACTTCTCCACAATTTCAGCCCATCCTTCCTGCTCAGGATAGAAAACAAACCTAGCATCTTCCTGCCCAAATCCTGGAACTGTTTCCTTTTCTTCCTCTCTTCTTCCAGCATCTTCTGGCGCTCTTCCACTTCCTGCTGCCGCCGCTTCAGAGCTTCAGCTTCCCGCTCTGCTTTGGAGAGGAACTTGGGCTTCAAGACAGATGGGAATGAGTATCAGAGAGCCTGGGGCAGGAACAACCACATCACTGCTACAGAGACCCAAGGAAGCCTCTAGATACTTGCTCAGATATTAAATATTCTGATAAAAATACAGAGGCCTAGGACTCTGCTATGGGCTAAAGCTTTCCCTCATCATAATAAAAAGCAGGAAGGGGGCTGCAGATAGTTGGGGGCCATGGCAAGTTAGTTGCACGCTAAGTAAGGCCTTGTGTTCATGAGAGAACATCAGAGGAAAGACCTCTGGGGAGATGAGCACCAAAGAGAGGACTCTTAGGACAGAAGAGGCAACCACATCTAGAAACGTGGGCCTCAGAAACAATCACTTCTGCCACTGCAGCTGAGACTTCTAACATCCAGCGCTGATGCTGAAGCTGCCCCGTCTGTGGTGCTGTTACGGCAGACGGAACGTATTAATGCAGACCCCAAATTCTTACCTTAGCTTCGGCTTCTTCCTCAGCCTTTTTCTTGGCCAGAAGTTCCTCCAGGGACAGTGGCTGGATCTGAACATAAAACATGGGGACTTGGCTCATAAACATTCTCTCACTTAGCTGGGCGGTGGTGGCACACACCTGTACCCATCCATACCCAGAGGCAGAAGCAGGAGGATCTCTGTGAGTTCAACGTCAGCCTGGTCTACAGAATGAGTTCCAGAACAGCAGAACTACACAGAGAAACCCTGTCTCGAAAATAAAAAAATAAAGAAAGAATTAAAAAAACCAAAACAAACAAACAAAAATGATTCTCTCCCTTGAACTGAAGACAAGACTCACAAGTCTTCTTTACCTTAGGCTTCCTGTCGCTATGTTCATCCTCATCACCCTTCTTAGAGTCTCTGTCTTTCCGAGATTTGAAATCTTTTCCTCGACCAGGAGACAAGCTTTAAAGAAAAAGAGAAAAGTCATAGCTCTCGCACCCTAGCCTATGGATGAGATTTAGGTTGAGCCCCCAAAAGAGTACAGATGTTTTCCTATTACTAAGACTGGCCCATGATCATCCTTCAAGCCCTAATGCTCTCTTAAACAAGGCCTAGTTCCCTGCCTGCTCTGAAATCTAATTATGCCTTATCTTGTCCCCACTTTCTGACTAAGCCCTTCAGGAAAGTGGACCTTCACTACTGTCATCAGAAGTTCTAAACCAGTCAGGGTAGGGGGTGCACGCCTTTAATCCCAGCACTCAGGTGGCAGAGGCACTTTGAGGCCAGCCTGGTCTACATAGTTTCAAGACAGTCAAAACCACATAGGGGGACTTTGTCCTAGAAAATGAGTCACACCCATGAAGTCTCACCAACATGATGTGTACTGTGAACTGAACAAGGACAATAGACATGCTAACATGGATGGGAAGCCTGGCCTCAACGCTACACAAAGAACTACGGGCAATTCAGCAATACTGGGATCAAGAGAATAGTGTTCTCCAGGAAAGAACACACCAATTGTTTCTCCAATACCAAGTGACCAGCCCTGAAAACATACACACAAGTAACATTACTTGTGCTGAGCAGATGTACTTATATATTTTGAAATACACATACATACACGTATGTAACGATAATTACATGGAAATGGAGCATGAGGTCACGTATTTGAAAGTGAAAAAGGTTATATGGAAGGGTTTAGAGAGAGAAAAAAAGGGAGATGATATAACTATAGTATAATCTCAAACTATAAAAGAAATAATTTTTTTAAAATTTAAGATAAGAAAAAATCTTTTAGATTTTAGACAGGTATAATGGCCCATCTCTTTAGCACTCAAGGTGACAGGCAGGACTGAGACAAGTCTGAGATCACCCTGGCTACCAAGTGAGACCCAACATAAAAAATGACAGCAACAATAAAACCAGCAGGGCAGTGGTGGCGCGTCTTTAATCCCAGTGCTTGGGAAGCAGAGGCAGGTGGATCTCTGAGTTCAAGGCCAGCCTGATCTACAAAGTGAGTTCCAGGACAGCCAGGGCTACAGGGAGAAACCCTGGCTTGGCAAAAAAAAAAAAAAAAAAAAATCAAAAATCCCAAACATTAGTTGCACATTGAAAAAAAAAATTACCTTCAACTATAATAGTGAACTGAGCACATGTGGCTGGGCTCCCACAGCTGGGGAGAGACAGCTTACACCTTGGCTCATCTTCCCCTGAGCACTATTCCCATCTCATGTCCTTCACACTTGCTGAATGTTACCTTCTAAGGAACAAAAGCACCCTACAGTCTCTGTAACACCTGTCCTTTCCCTTTAACCTACACACCACACCTGCTAAGAATTCTATAGAAAAGTGCTATATTACTTCCTGGGAACCTATCCCTCTCTCACTCAATTCTTCTTCCTCTCTCCTTCCTCTTTCTTTCTTTCTTTCTTTCTTTCTTTCTTTCTTTCTTTCTTTCTTTCTTTCTTTCTAAAGCAGGCTTTCTTTCTTTTTTTTTTTAAATATTTATTTATTTATTATGTATACAATATTCTGTCTGTGTGTATGCCTGCAGGCCAGAGAAGGCACCAGACCCCATTACAGATGGTTGTGAGCCACCATGTGGTTGCTGGGAATTGAACTCAGGACCTTTGGAAGAGCAGGCAATGCTCTTAACCTCTGAGCCATCTCTCCAGCCCCTAAAGCAGGCTTTCTTGTAGCCCTGGCTGGCCTGGTACTAGCTTTGTAAACCAGGCTAGCTCAAACTCAGAGGTCTCTCAAGTGCTGGAACTAAAGGCATGCGCCACCACACCCGGTACTTTTTCTTTTTTTTTTTTTTTTTTTCTGAGACAGGATTTATCTGTTTAGTCCTGGCTGTCCTGGAACTTGATTTGTAGACCGGGCTGACCTCAAACTAACAGAGATCCACCTGCCTCTGCCTCCTGCTGGGATTAAAAGTGTGTGCCACCAGGCCTGGCCCTTTTACATTTTTTATTGCCACATTTTGTGTACTCACACATGTGTGCGTGTGCACCTACACATTTGTACAAGGTCTGAGGACAACTGGTAGAAGTCAGTTCTCTCCTTTCACTCTGAGAGTCCTGGGGATCAAACTCAGGTCGTCAGACTTGTTGGTCAGTAAGTGCTTTAACCCACTGAACCATCTTGCCTGTCCTCAGGAGCTTTTGCAGCACCCACATGGTGGCTCACAACCATCCTTCACTCCAGTCTCAGGGATCCAATGCCCTCCTCTCCTCTCACTTCAGGGGACACCAGGCATACATTGGTGTATACATACACACACACACACACACACACACACACAAAATAAATAAATCTAAATTTTTAAAATTAAGAATCTATTTCTATTTTTAATTATGTGCATGTGTCTGCGGGGGTGTGCAGGTGAGTGCAGGTGCTCACTGAGGTCAGATGCACTGGGTCCTAAGGGGCTGTAGCTATAGCTACAGGCAGTTGTGAATCACCTGATTTGGGTGCTGGGAACTGAACATGGGTCTTCTGCAAGAGTAGTGAGTACTCTTAACTACAGAGGCATCTCCCCAGCCAAAATTAAAAATTTATTTATTTATTTATTTTGGTTTTTCGAGACAGGGTTTCTCTGTGGCTTTGGAGCCTGTCCTGGAACTAGCTCTTGTAGACCAGGCTGGTCTCAAACTCACAGAGATCCGCCTGCCTCTGCCTCCCGAGTGCTGGGATTAAAGGCGTGCGCCACCATCGCCTGGCCCAAATTAAAAATTTTTAAATATATTCTATTAAATTTATTTGTATAGCCTAGATAAACAATTGAATGGTATAATAGAGTTATAGGAATGTTTGATTAATTGGTAAGATTTTCAAATTAATTTATAAATTCCAAGAATACTCTGAACTTCAAAATGTGACCTTAACTATTTTACTTTCTGCTTTTCGTTTTGGGTGTGTGTGTGTGTGTGTGTGTGTGTGTGTGTGTGTGTGATCAATATGTGCACAGAGGCCACAGGAAGAAGAGCCCCAATTTCCATCTTTCAGTTTTATAGCTAGAACATCATGTTATAACCTCTTTTTGTTTTCTTTCCTCTTTGTTTTGTTTGTTGAGAAAGGGCTTCTCTGAGTAGCCCTTGCTGTTCTAGAAGTTGCTCTGTAGACCAGGCTGTCTCTGCCTCCTCATGCTCTACCACTGCCTGGCAGCACTGACTTTCATTTTGGGTCTGGGATCTGAACTCAGGCCCTTGTGCTCTTACCATTGAACATCCCTACCCCCACTTAATTTTTTTTCTTTTTTTACTTTTATTTGTGTTTATTTTATGCTAAATGATCCCTGTGCCATAAGACTTTGTTTCCTCCGTTTCTTCTGGGATATCTTTTCTTCTTGTTTAGCTGCTTCTTCTTCTGGCTTGAGAAACAGTTTGTTCCTATTCCATGAGAATCATTTTAATGTTGAGGGAAGCTCACATGAATTAACCCAACCTTGAACTCTGGGAGGGCACCGGCGACCTTAGTGCTCCACGGCTGTGGGAGGGCACTGTGGGAGGGCACCCCACGCCTTAGTGCTCCATTCATCTGCTGTTCAGGGACTGGAAGCCTGAGCTTCAGCACTGCTCCATATTTTTAAGCACGTGCAGCAAAATTCAGCATGGTTTTAGGGGTGCCAGCCCCACTGTTTGTCTTGGGAATACCTATGGACTCCATCGTTATACTGCTGGGACGGCACAATTTAGAGTGAATCCGCCAGATACCTGGTGGCTTTTTAGATATGCATACCCTTGATGGCATGGGCAATTACACAGGTGTGCTTAAAGTAAACGTGAAGATTTGAACTCCTTGATTTACTTCATTCTGTAGGGTTTTCGGGGTCAGGAGAGTAGTTAATCGTTTCCACAGGTCACAGACCACTTAAAGGAAGAGCCATTTTACTTTCCAAAAAAGATATATGCTGAGCTGAACACAGTGGCTCACACCTGCAATCCCAACACAGGCAGAGGCAGGAGGAGCAAGAGTTCAAGGTTATCCATTACTAGATAGTAAGTTCAAGGCAAGCCTGGTTCCTAGGGTGGGAACTTACAGGCCACCCAGGGCTGCGTAAGAAGACACTAATTAGATAGAGAAACATCGGGCTGGAGAGATGGCTCAGAGGTTAAGAGCACTGGCTGCTCTTCCAGAGGTCCTGAGTTCAATTCCCAGCACCTACATGGCAGCTCACAACTGTCTGTAACTCCAGTTCCAGGGCATCTGACTCTCACATCAATGAACATAAAATAATAATTAAGTATATAAACAAATAAATAGAAAATAACACACTTTCTTAGGAAGTACATTCTGTGGAAACTACCAATAGAATCTACTTTTCCCATGAAGCTGAGCCACTGAGCAGCAAAGGTGAAGCACAGCATAGCCTAAAGCCCACACTCACTGTTACCTGGATCTTTTGCGGTCCTTGTCCCTCCTGTGTCCATCCTTGTCTCTGTCCCGCTCCTTCTTAATCCGATCCCGTTCTTTATCTCGCTCTCGTTCTTTGTGTCGTCGTTCTCTGGAAGACAAAACATTTAAGAAATCACTTGCTACTTCTAGAATTTCTTCCTTCATTGAGGTCCTGAGAAGGTTCCCACGCTTTCTCCTCAAAGTAGTGTTTAATAAACTGGAAAATGTATTTCTCAGGGAAATTCTAGTAAGATCTGTGTGTGTGGTGTGTATGGGGGTGTAGATACATGTACCCTTGTGTACACGTGTGCAGGCTGGAGCTGACATCAAATGTTTTCTACCACACTCCATTTTATTTGTGTCACCTGTGTGCACGCCGTATGTGTGCACGGAGTATGTGTGCATGGTGTATGTGTGCATGGTGAATGCATGGAGGTGTGCAAACGCCCAGGCATGTGAATGCAGGACATCAGATGTCCTCCTCCTCAGCTTTCGGCCTTATACAAGGTCCCTCTGATGACAATACTTGGTTGTCAACCTGACTACATCTGGAACTAAAACCCAAAAATGAAGGGCGCACCCGTGAGGGAGTTTTGCTTAATTTGAAGTAGGAAGATCTAATTCTAATCCAAATCTTTGAGGTAGGAAGATCTAATCTGGCCACACCTTCTGCTGGAAGTCTATATAAGGACAAGGAAGAAGGAAGCTTTTGTTCTTTGTTTGCTTCCCTCGACTTGCTAACAAATCAACAAGTCCGTTCCTTCACTGGTGTTAGAGCCTACATCTTCAGGATTCCAGTGTCTACTCAAGACCAGCTGGGACATACACCCTTGTGGACTGAGAACTACTGGATTCTCGGACTTTCCATTCACAGCCAGCCATTGTTGGATTAGCTGAACCACAATCTGTAAGTCATTCTAGTAACCCCTGTTTCTCTATACATAAGGAGGTATACTCTGCAAGTTCTGTCACTCAGAGAACCCTGACTACTAGTCTCATTGGACTGAAACCCTGTCATTTTGGCTAGGTTGACTGACCAGTGAGCTGGTGGTATCTGCCTGTCCCAGAGATTACAGGCACCCCTAGCTTCTTACTTCGGTGCTGGGGATTTGAACTCAGGCCCTGATGCTTACACTGAGTCATCTCCCCAGTCCTTCTACTTTAAAAAGAAAAAGTTATTTTATTTATGTGTTCTCATGCATGGATGTTCATGTGCCACATGTGTGCCTGATGCCCAAGGAGGCCAGAAGAGGATATCAGATCCCCTTGTACCATAGTTACAGACAGTTATGAGCCATCATGTGGGTGTTAGGAATCCTAGAAATAGAACTTGGGTCCTCTGGAAGAGTAGCCAGTGTCCTTAGCCACTGAGCCATCTCCCTCATCTTTTTTTTTTTTTTCCTTTTTTTCTTTTCTTAAAAAACCAGGATCCCGGGGCTGGAGAGATGGCTCAGAGGTTAAGAGCATTGCCTGCTCTTCCAAAGGCCCTGAGTTCAATTCCCAGCAACCACATGGTGGCTGACAACCATCTGTAATGGGGTCTGGTGCCCTCTCCTGTCATGTAGGCATACACACAGACAGAATATTGTATACATAATAAATAAATTAATTAATTAAAAAAAAAAAAAAAAAAAAAAACGGGATCCCTCCCTGAACCTGGAACTTACCGATTGGCTAGGCTGGCTGGCCAAGCAGGCATGCCCTACTACAGTAGGCATTACAGGTGCACGCTCCCACACGTGGATCTTACATGTGTACTCAGGATCCCAACCGAGGTCCTCATGCTTGCACAGCAAGCACTTTACCCAGACCTTGGCCTGCACCTGAACAGTGCACAGTTCCTCATCCTGAAGGATCTCCCAGAGCTCTGTTATAGGGCAACTTAGTGCAAGCAGATCAGGAACTGTGAGAACAGCTGAGCCATCTTCCTTACCACCTGGATCTTTACCTTATAAGCTCACTTTTAACCTTGCAGAACTAGTCACTCAGCTGGGTGTCTGGGGCAGAGGAACACCCTACATTTTGATCCACCTGGACTACACAGTGACACCACACTTCAGAAAACCAAAGGGAAAAGAAAAGAGAAAGCTGAGAGTACTTGCAGGTCCACCTGGGACAAGGGAGGGCTAGTACAGGAAACGCGGTTGCTTAATGCTGAAGGCATCAATGCTCTCCCTCTTCTTGTGTGAAAGACATGCAAAGTCACTTTACCTCTCTGCAGACTTGGAACGGGACCGAGAGCGAGAACGGCTACCTCCTCGCCGCCTATCCCGTGACCGATGCCGCTTTCTATCTTTAGATGGGGAGGACTTCCGGTCCCGGTCTCTATCTCGCTCTCTATCAGGAGTCCGTGATCGCTTCCTTTCCTCCTTGGGTGATGCGTCTCGGTCCTTTTTGTCAACCAGTTCTCCTGCCATCTGTGTGGGAAACACAAGTACTTACTACGCACAGTTCAGTAATCTCAAAACATTAGTATACCGACTTCATAGATGAGAAAACTGAGGCATAGGTACATATACTAATTGCTTGAGGTAACCCAAATTCTAGATAGCAAACACCTAGTAGTATGACTTGAAAAGCCCATTCTTATGCTGGGAGGGGTGGCACATGCCTTTAATACCAGCGCTCAGGAGGCAGAGGCAGGAGGATCTCTGTGAGTTTGAGGTCAGTGTAATCTACAGAGTGAATTCCAGCACAGCCAGGACAACACAGAGAAACCTTGTCTTGAAAAACAAACAAAAAAGCCCACTCTTGGGGGCTGGAGAGATGGCTCAGAGGTTAAGAGCATTGCCTGCTCTTCCAAAGGTCCTGAGTTCAATTCCCAGCAACCACATGGTGGCTCACAACCATCTGTAGTGAGGTTTGGCCTGCAGACATACACACAGACAGAATATTATACACATAATAAATAAATATCTAAAAAAAAAAAAAAAGCCCACTCTTATTCATTACACTATACTGTCTCCTTGTGATTTCTTTTCATATATTCACTTATTTGCTTGTGGAGACAGGATCTCACTTTATAGCACAGGCTGGCCTTTAACCTGTGGTGATTTTCCTGTCTCAGTTTCCCAAGTGCTAGGATTCTAGGTCACCACACCTGGGTGCATATTCACTTCTAAATATATACAATGGGGATACCATGGTTTTGTAACTAAACTACAAAGAATTATTATTAAAAAGATGTGTGAGCCGGGCGGTGGTGGCGCACGCCTTTAATCCCAGCACTTGGGAGGCAGAGGCAGGCGGATCTCTGTGAGTTCGAGGCCAGCCTGGTCTAGAAGAGCTAGTTCCAGGACAGGAACCAAAAAGCTACAGAGAAACCCTGTCTCGAAAAATCAAAAAAAAAAAAAAAAAAAAAAAAAGATGTGTGAAAAGTCAATTGTGTTAGCTTATACCTGCAATCCCAACACTTTGAAAGCTGACGCAGGAGGAATAACCACAAATTCAAGACCAGCGTGGGCTAAGTAGTGAGTTCTAGGACAGCCTGGGCTACTGTCTGGGGTATGTGTGTGAAGAGGAAGAGTTAGTAAACACCACTTATTTCTAGTTCTAGGTGTCTCTCAGATATACTAACCCACCATGATCAGAAATTTTCTTGGGCTAGCAAGATAGCTGGGAACGGGGGTAGGGGCAGTGGGGGTCTGGGGTAGGGTTGCCTGCTGCCACATCTCCAAGCCTGATGACCTGAGTTTGATCCGTGGAACCCACATGATGGAAAGAGAACCAACCCCTAGCAAGCTGTCCTCTGACCTCCACACATACTCTATGGCATGCACATCCCCTTTTCAATCCTCCCCTGCACCTATCTTTTACACACACAACACACAAAATAAAATAAATGTGAAGTGTCAAAGATTTTTAAATAAAATAAAATAATGATACCCGCTGTCAACCTCTGACCCTCACACACACCTGCACACACTGAAGGAAGAGGAGGAGGCAGCAGCAGCTCTAGTTACCAATGGGAAATGTGGTGAAGGGTGCACAGGAACTCTAAGAACATTTTTTCCCAACTTCCTAGGAAACTGGAATTATTTCAGTATAGAACATTAAGTAACAAAAAGTGTCCTAACTAGAAGTCATAGAAGTATTGCTTGAGACAGGTGGATCTCTGTGAGTTCCAGGTCTGCCTTGTCTACAAGAGCTAGTTCCAGGACTATTATGTAGCTAAGACTGTTACACAGAGAAACCCTGTCTCAAGAAACAAAAACAAAAACAAAACAAACAAAAAAAGCCAGGCAGTGGTGGCACACACCTTAATCCCAGCACACAGGGAGACAGAGGCAGGTGGATTTCAGTGAGTTCAAGGTCAGCCTGGCCTACAGAGCAAGTTCCAGGACAGCAAAGGCTATACAGAGAAACCCCGTCTTCTTTTGTTTTGTTTTTGTTGTTTTCGAGACAGGGTTTCTCTGTGGCTTTGCAGCTTGTCCTGGAACTAGCTCTTGTAGACCAGGCTGGTCTTGAATTCACAGAGATTCGCCTGCCTCTGCCTCCTGAGTGCTAGGATTAAAGGTGTGCACCTGGCAAAAAAGAAAGGAAGGAAGGAAGGAAGGAAGGAAGGAAGGAAGGAAGGAAGGAAGGAAGAAAGAAAGAAAGAAAGAAAGAAAGAAAGAAAGAAAGAAAGAAAGAAAAGGAAAAAAGTGCTGCCAGCCATTCTCTCCTCAGACCCTCACAGCCTGGGGGCTGTCTGTCTACCCTCCTCCTAGTACCCACCACCTGGGGGACACTGCACAGCACAGCACAGCACAGCACACTGCACGGTTCTCGACTAGAAAACTAATTCAGCTAGGAGTTAAAGAGGCTTGCAAGTCTGAAACTGCCTCGATTCCATTATCATCCCTATGATGTGGGCACGTTATCTTAGGAGTTTATTTTATTCCCGAATGACTCAGCTGGAGTATCAGTGTCCTAAGCATTTTGTTAGAATCCTCCTTCCCCAGCCAGGAACTGCCATATGCTTAGGAAGGGAAATGTTAAGGATGAGAAACCAAAATGAACAAACAGCACTTTCTAAAGGTGAAGACAACCTATTTTTACCTCATAATTGACTAAATAAAATGATGGAATATCCAAATCAGTACATCATACATTTCCCAGTATGTCTCTCTCCTACTTACTGCCCTGAGAAAACAACCCATATAGTGAGTTCTTTTTTCTATAAAGCATCCTGGCCCTTGTTCATTCCTTTTTAGTTGATTGATTTTGTTGTTGCTGTTGTTTTCGTTTTAGGGCAGGGCCTTTCTATGTAGTCCTGGCTTGGAATTCACTACGTAGACCAGGATGGCCTCTAATTCACAGAGAACTACCTGCTTTTAATCCCAAATGCTGGGATTAAAAGTGCACCCCACCATGCCTGTCCTCATTTTTTCAGCAAGTGTGTACTGAGCATCCACTAGTGTCAGAAGATGCTCTGGGTCCTGGGGAGGAGACAGTAAACAGTCTCTAAGTTCATACAGTGGAGCACATTATTTCAAATACTCAGAATGAACACCAAAAAGATAACAAAACAAGGTAATATGAGATAGAGATATGAACAAGAGAATGCTCAGGGAAGAATTCTTAGCATGACATTCACAATGAGATTGATGATAGAAGAAACAGCCCTGAAGAGATCAGGAAAAATAGCCTACAGACAGCACCAAGGCAAGGGGGAATAACAGTTTAACATGTCTTGACACTTTCAAGAGACTGCAGCTAAGTGGGTACTGACCCAAAGGGAAGCTAATTCCAGATGAGGTCAGTGTGAGGTCCACAAGATGGCTCAGGGGGGGAAACATGCCTGCTGCCAAGCCTGACCATCTGAGTTTGATCCCTGGGACCTACAGGACAGAACGAGAACTGATTTCCACATGCTCTGGCCTATACATGTTGTGGCACACACTCCTCCTACACCACAAAATAAAATAAATACACAAATGATTTTTCAAAAGATAAGATGGGGTTGGAAGATGACTCAGTGGTTAAAAGCACTGGTTGCTCTATCAGAGGTCCTGGGTTTGGTCCCCAGAATTCACATGGTGGCTCACAACCACCTGTAACTCCAGGCAATCTAACACCCGTTTTGACCTCCTCAGGTACCAGGAACTCAAGTGGTACACAGATATAGATGAACACAAAGCACCCATACATACATTAAAAAAAGTGAGATCGGTGAGTGGAAGTCAAATCATGAAACCGCTGAAAACCAGGGCAAAGGCACTGGATTCCAATAACTTAAAACCAATGGGAACGCTCAGATGGCTTTAAACAGAGTATAAAACGCAATACTCTAAGAATTCCTCCAGAACTCAGCATGCTACTGCAATACAGTGAATCCTGTGGACCCATCAGCATCCACAGATTCAACCAACCGTGGGTCAAAATTATTCCAGAAAATTCTACACTGAACTTGCAGAGGCTTGCTCTAGGGATGTAAACAGAGACGGACATACTTTGGAAGCAGAGCTGACAAGACTTACTGATAAAGAGACACAGACAGTGCTTGGGGCTGGGGAAACAGTTCAGCCGGTAGAAGTGTTTGCTGTACATGCTTAAATTTCCAGTCTCCACGTTAAAGCTAGGCATGGTTAAACATGCCTGTAACCCAGGACTACCAGAAGGTGGAGGCAGGTCATCCCAGGTTCAATGGAAGACCCTGTCTCAAGGGAATGAGGGGATGGAGAAGGACACCCAGTGTCCTTCCCTGCCACCCTCACCCCAACACATATGCACTCACCACTCACACACAATTAACACAAACAACTTCTTCTGCAAACTCTGCTTGATGATAAAATAAATATATTATTGTCAAAGTTTGGGGAGGGGTGAGATAGTGAGAAGACATTTCCGAAATATATGGTTTGAGCAACCTACTGTTTTTTGTTGCCATTAGTGAAGCAACCAGAGAAAACTAGGGAAGGAACAGAACAAAAGAGCTATTCTTGCCAGTTTGTGCGATATCAGTGAAGCAACCACAGAGAGACTCTAGAAAGCAGACAGAAGGAGAAACCGGGAACCCAAAAGAGACATGGAAAGAGAAAAATACGAGTCACCACTACAGAGACAGCTGCTAGGTCACTGTGTCTTAATGTCATCTAAGCAGGCAGCAGGGTAAAGAAAAAGCAGAAGGGGAGATCCACAGTCCAGCTCTGGCACACTCTAACACTGAAAAGTGCCAAGAAGAAACCAGAAAAAAGCAGCAGCAGCAATGGGGGTAGGGTGTAAAACTGTAACAGTGCAGAAGCCAAACACCAGAGAGAGAGAGAGAGAGAGAGAGAGAGAGAGAGAAGAGTCAACAAAGATTTGGAGGTGTGGGATGACGTCACCACAGCTGTTTCAACAGTAGGAAAGGGGAAGAATACAAACCCGTGAAAGAGAACTACAACTAACAATAAAAAGCAAAATAAACTGTTAGGGGGCCAGGGCAAAGACACCTGAATTTCATCTTAATCTCAATGGGAACACTTGAAGAGCTTAAACAGAGTAGGTTACAGCCAAAGATTACATTAGAGAAGAATTACTGTGGTGACATACAAGGAAGTGTGTGTGTGTGTGGTTTTTCAAGACAGTTTCTTTGTGTAGCCCTGGCTGTCCTAGAACTCACTCTGTAGAACAGGCTGGCCTCAAACCCAAGAGATCCACCTGCCTCTGCCTCCCAAGTGCTGGAATTAAAGGCGTGTGCCACCACCACCACTCACCTAAAAATATTACTTTTCTTTCTCATTCATATATATATATGAATAATATATATTAATATGTAATATATGTGAATAATATATATATATATGAATACTGCTAAGTAGTCCACAACTGTAATCTTAGCACTAGGAAGGAGAAGTCAGGACTCAAAGGCAAGTTCAAAGACAGGACAGACTAAGCTGCACTTTGAGTTCAAGGCCAACTTAAACTACAAGAGACCCTGACTGCAAAACCAAAAATGTAAATATTGGCAATAATGATTACAGAACACCCTGGCTGTGCTTCCCAGGTCTGTTGTAGGGCAAAGACAAATTATTTTCATTTAATTGTTCATCAAGAGCTACTATATGCAAGATTCGGTTCTAGGCCCTGTGGAAGTTACAAAATAAAATTCTGAGCACAGGAAGCAGCAGAAGGTACGAGACACGCCAAGATGAAGAACGCTCAGACAAGTAGCAGTTTCTTTCCATTCGTAAAGATGATATAGAAGGATCCACGGAAGAAGTGGCTCCTGTGCTTTTTAAAGCACGGGTAGAATTTGAAGACGTGTAACTGTGGGTGAGGGTTAAAACTAATATCCGGCAAAAGCAGTAATACTGGCGATGCCGAAGCGGGAAAGCACAGCCTGGTTTCTGAAGTACATCAGAGTTCCAGTCTGGCTGAAGTAAGGGAACAAGGATAAAGTCAGACTGAGGTATAGCAAGCGCAATGTCCATGGACCAAAGTCTGGGCTCATAACATTGTCCTGGAGGTGGCCTGTGCCCCAGGCAGTCACCACTGCTCCCGGGGCCCGCGCCCCTTGACTCCAGCCCGCCAGAGCTTCCCGGGCTCGTGCCTCTTCCCTGAGGCGTTCTTCCCCGTCCGGTCCCAGAAGCGGAGGCCACAGCTATCTCCCCGCTCTCGCCCACTCTCCAAATTCGTGGGAGCCGCCTCCACTGCCCCAGACTCACCACCCCGCGCCTGAACCGCCTAACGCGGCCTTAACGTCGCCAAGCAGTCGCCATCTTTCGCGTTTCCTGATCGCGGAGGAGCACCCTGGCCGCGCAGGTAGCCGGGAAGGCGAGTTCCTGGGCCTGCACTGCGCGAATAGACAAATGGGCTCCAAAACTACCAATCCCTGAATGCACGGCGCGAGGGCCTGGCGGGCCGCAAGGTCTTCTGGGTAGTGTGGTTCACCGAAGGTTCGGCTTCTGTGGGAGAAAGAATAAGTGTTGTCTTCCCACCTGCAAGGCTCTCCCGTGGCTCAGTCTCTCTGGAATCTTCTAGTAGACTCTACTGCAGTTAATCTCAGTCACAGCTGGCATCTTACAGCGAGGAGATTTTTACGGCAACAAATAATTTACTGCTTTTGAAAAAGTTTTTATAAAAATCGTGAGAGAGATTATTGCCTCCCTTTTAAAGTTGGATGAACTGAATTAGTTTAGTTAACTGGAGCAGCCTAATATTGAGGTAGTACAGTTTACACGGTACTCCAATCGTAGGAAGGTATTTTAGTAACCTTGAACCCCCAGTAGGGTGAATGCCTCACGTCCCCCTCCAGTAAATAAGCTAACATTCCAAAGGCTTCCCCGGAAGGACTTTCTCCTAAACGCTTACTGTTGACTCAACATTCCAGATGGGATCCTGGTTTCCTCGTTTTCTTGTTCTTTAAGATCTGCCCACTTAGGCTACTTGTTATTGTTGGTTTCTTCCTCCAGGTTCTCCCCATATCAGCCCCCCGAATTTTTCTTCTAGTCATATACCCACTTTCTTTCTCTTTAATCCAAACCGCAGCATCAGCACCCAGCAAAACAAAATGAAAATTGTAACGGTCGAGAGTAATTGGGGTACGCAGCACTTCCCTTCAGGACGTGTTCCCATCATCAGCTTTGTCTTAAGCCCAGAGTTATTGGTCTAGTCTTTATCTCTTTTTATTTTTATTTCATGTGCATTGGTGTTTTGCCTGCATGTATACCTGTGTGAGGGTGTCAGATCCCCTGGAACTGGAGTTACAAACGGTTGTGAGCTGCCATGTGGATGCTGGGCATTGAACTTGGGTCCTCTGGGAAAAAAAAAAAAAAAAAACACTTATCTTAGCCACTGAGACATCTATCTCTCCAATCTCCTGTCTGGTTTTCACTCCATGTAGTCTTTCTGTTCTCAAACAGGGTCTCAGAATAGACCCCAGTCCAAAATCTCAGCTTCTCAGACAGGGGCTCAGTGTTGTTTAGGAGAGCGCCTGTAGCCACCCCACGTTGCACCTTCTGTAGCAGGGAGGGCTGTCAGTATGAGAGCTATTCGGCAAAATGAACACCAGAGGGCGCTGCACTCACAGAATGAAACCCTAACCCCCCCCCCCAAAACACACACACACACACACACACACACACACACAAAGATAAAGCAAAGATGAGTGGGAACTTTAAAACCCTTCAGCTATTGATTGTGATTGACGGTCCGCCTAGTGTCCAGCTCTGGCTAGACACTTAGGCTAATGTTACCTGTCTTACTTAGCTGTCATATCAGTATGAGATGGGCATTCCTAGATTTTATCGATAAGGAGAGTGTGTCCTAGTGCCTATGCGTCTTCCAAGCCCACAGATTTAAAATAGGAGGATCTGATTTCTTCAGGTTCATTTGATTTGAGAGTCCTTATCTTTCTCTATTTTGTGAATACTATAATAATAATGATCTATTTATTTTAATTTTATGTGCATGGGTTTGTGGGGGGGTTGTTTTGTTTTATTGTTTTTTGTGGTTCTTTTGCTTTGTTTTGTTTTTTACCTGTATCCATATATGTACATCACATGGTACCTGGGGCCTAAGGACGTCAAAAGTGGATGTCAGACCCCTGGGACTAGAGTCACAGAGAGGTATAAGCTGCCATGTGGGTGCTGGGAATCAAACCAGGACTGAGGCTGCAGTATATCTTATAATGTGCATATCATACAACATCTATAACAATTATTTACATAATGTATTAGATATACTATATATATAAACCTGGTTTGATTCCCAGCACCCGCATGGCAGCTTACTCTAGAAGAGCAGTCAGTGCTCTTAACTGCTGAGCCATTACTCCAAGAGTAAATTGAGACTCAGGAAGATGAAAAGGCTCGTCCAAGGGCACAGTGACAGTCCCCTGGTCTTTGTACTTCTCTCGACACATGTAAGAAAGACACTGGTCTTCGGGACGCTTTCTGACTTTGCTCTTCTAGCTCACTCACAAGCATTTATTCTTATGACTAAGGACATAAAGGCTATTGCCGGCATGTTTGCGCTGGGTGTGTGATGTATGTTCATGTGTGGGGGCACAGGCTTGCCACTTCACGGAGGTCACATGACAACTGGCAGCCTCAGTCCTTGGCTGTCACCTTCTTTCTACCTCCCATCTTATTGTAGGAGCCCTGGGTTATGGACGCACAGTCCACATAGCTTTCTTTGGGCTCAAGGATTTGAACTCAGGTCCTCATACTGGCAAGGCAAGCACTTTCACCACTGAGTCACTCTCCAACCCCCAAGATTGTATTTAGTAAGTGTCAAAGCTAGTGTCCTGTTTAGCCACATGGGTAATAAAAAGGGCTATGTGTAATATAGTTAACAGCAAGACTTGGTTTAAATGCTAACTCAGTCATTATCAGTATGCTCTTCTGCATGTTATATAGTGTATATCTTATGTGCATGTTATATAATGTGCATATCATATAACATCTATAACAATTAATTGTGTGGTGTATTAATATATACTATATAATATGCATATTATATATTATATAGTCTTTCCTATTTCCTAACTTCTAAAACAGAAATAAGTATACTCCTTGTTTTACAGGATGGGCTAGCAAGGAAGTTAAAAGCTCATATTCTGCCAGGTATGATGATGCATGCCTGTAATACCAGCACTTGTGAAGTGAAGGTACAAGTATCAAGGGTTCAACTTTAGCAACATAGTGAGTTCAAGGGTAACATAAGCTATATAAGCCCCTGGTGCTGGTGGCACATGCCCTTAATCCTAGCACTGAGGAGGCAGAGGCAGAGGCAGACGGATCTCACAGTTTAAGGCCAGCCTCATCTATATGAAAAAACAAAAACAAAACAAAAGACCCAGTTTCAACTCCTGCCCTCCTTGAAAGAAAGAGAGGGAGGGAGGGAGGGAGAGAAGGAAGGAGGGAGGGAGGGCAGGAGGGAGGGAGAGAGGAAAGGAAGGGAGGGAGGGAGGAAGAAAGGAAGGAAGAAGGAAAGAAAGAAAGAAAGAAAGAAAGAAAGAAAGAAAGAAAGAAAGAAAGAAAGAAGAAATGGTATAGTGTGTTGCCAGATACAGTGACAAGTGCCAGCTACTCAGGAGACTGAGGTAAGAGGATCATTTAAGCCCAGAGTGTGAGTCCATTCTGTACAATTCAACAATATCTGTAGTATAATTAACAAAAACCCAGAGACAGATATTGGGGTTCAATCTGAGGAGCACAGAGGCAAAGCAGCCAACCACTAGTGAGTTCTTGCCTCTAAGAAATCCTCAGACTGAAAAAAAGAGCGAGCTCCTGACTCATCCTGCCTTATATTTCTCTCTAGTACTGGGATTAAAGGTGTGAGCCACCATCACCTGGATCTGTTTCTGTATTGATCTTGTGCAGTCCAGGGTGGCCTTGAACTCACAGAGATCTGTCTACCTCTGTCTCCCAAATCCTGGGATTAGAGGTGTGTGGCACCACTGCCTGGCCTCTAGTGGCTAAGTTTTACCTTCTGGTCTTTAGGCAAACTTTGTTTATAAGACATAAATAAAATATCACTGTATTTCCCTTTTTGTCTAAAAAATTTTAAAAACCATAATTAATATAAAAAACTATATACAATAAATACAATGACTATATACAATTTGTATGGGGGAAATCAACAATGTCTAGTCCATTTGCATTTGACAAATTCAGAGAAAGACTCCATATCTAGCCTGTCTTGGTGAGTCCAAAGTCTTGTACCTAGTTTACTTTCTATCATAACTTGCTTTACCACCCAAAACTATCTTTTTATAACTCTCAACCTTATACACTTTACATTTCTTTAATGAAATTTTTTCTGAGTGTTGTAAACAATGAAAACTGTAACCATAACTATCTGGTCTTCAACTATCTCAGAGACCTGAGAAGGAAATAATATTAACTGAGTATGCAAGAAGTATGAGCAAGGGACTTCTGAAAACTGAGAAATGACAGAAATAGCTGGATACATGGACAGTCACCCAAAGTTCCTCTGCAATGTTGGGCATCCATATCCAGCTTACAGGCCTAGAATATCTGACAGATTTCTCTATGAAGCACTGTTTTGGAATGACTGTCCTGCCTTGTCTGGGCAAGGTTTGGCAGTCACTCTCTTTTGTGTCCTGCTAGTCCCATTAGTACAACATACTGTCAACAGTTGAGGCTAGCACACTTTCTTGCTCAGTGTCTTACTTTTTGCTGCAAAGAAGGCAAACTCTACTGTCGTTGTGGGGTCCCATCCTCCTTATGGTGACTTCAAAGGTCACTGTTAGGTGTGCTCATGGTTCCCTGCAGAAAACTGATAGAAATTCAAACATGAAATCATGTACAGGAAGGTAAATGAAACCTTTTTCTGGAATTAGTACTTTATATGACCATTAATATCATGACAAAAATTTATATATATATATCTTATAAATCTTATACCTTAAGAAAAGCTGTTAAAAAGTCAACATAAAACCAAAGGATTATGAGATTAGTAGCAATAAAAGTCCTTAAATATTTGTTTTCCTTCTGTCTCATATCAGGTGGCTCTTTTGACATGAGACAGAGATTTTGGATTTCACTTTAATAAGCATGCTTGGGTTTAGAGAAGGAGAGAGCCACTCTAACTCTAAAGCCAGCTTTGATTTTTAATTAGACTGGGACTACAACAGACCATTTACATTATATATCTGTAGAGAGGAGCAGAAACAAACATTTGGGAAGATGTATGAAATTTTACCCTGTTGGGCTATACTAATAGGCCAATTTACTCTTTTTCTTGGGACTTTTTTTGGGTGATTTGTCCTTTTTCTTCAGATGTCTCATTTGTTCAGTGGTCTTCAGATTCCTAAGCTGGATACATTTTTCTCCTGAAAAGACGGAAACAAAACCCTTCTCCAACCCTAATTTTGGGGGGATTCTCTTGTGGTAAGTGATATCTGATCAAATGAGAAGCATTTGTTAGTTTTATAGGTTAGTTTAGATTAAATAGCTATGGTGCTTAATCAACTATTATCTCTTCTAATTAAGAAATGTCTCTTGTTCAAATCAAATTTTTATCAATTTTGATGGTATTCACAGCCTTTCTTCTCCCATGGACACAAAAGAAAAACCGCTTCCCCAACATAACACATGTCCTGGTTTCCATTCTGAGGTCAGTATATTTAAAGTATATTGACTGATTTAATTCTGTAGATTTTTTTCTACTATCCAATGTCCCTCCACAGCTCTTGTTCCTTTCTCATTAGCATTTAGAAAATTCAAAGTTAATAAAACATTATGCAATCTATTTCTGGGGGTTTCTAATCATCCCCTTCTGTTTATTTAACATATCCTTTAGAGTTTGTTTTGATCTTTCTGTAACTACCTGGCCTGTAGGATTGTGTGGTATACAAGTAATATGTGTTATATTATAATAAACAAAATAAACCAGTTTAATTTTCTTAGAGACATATGCTGGAGCATTGTCTGTCTTTATTTGTACAGGTATATCCATGGTGGCCATAACTTCTAGCAAATGTGTGATTACCAAATTAGTGTTTTCCAAGCTCAAAGCAGTTTCCCACTGAAAACCTAAATAGCTATCAATTATGTGATGCACATATTTTAGGTTTCTAAATTATACAAAATGGAAGACATCCATCTGGCAGATTTCATTCCTTGAGTACCCATTTGGGTTCCTTCCTGCAGGTAGTGGTGTTTGGTTGTATAAAGGACAAGTAGAACATCTCATTATTTCCTTGACTTGTTGCCACGTGATGAAAAAGTCCTTTTTTAAACCTTTGCTATTACTATTTGCTATTGACATAATGTTTTTATGAAATTCTGAGGCCTTCAGCATATTTCCAATCAATAATTGATTGATTTCTGCATTGCCTTTAACTAGAGGACCTGGCAGACCCACATGGGATCAGATGTGTGTTATGTATATGGGACAAAGCCTATTCCTGATTATATCTTGTACCTGAATAAATAATGAAGTCAATTCTGTATCATCTGGTATAAATTCAGATGGTTTCAATATGTAAAACAACTCTTTCAGCATATTGTGAATTGATAACTATGTTGAGAGGTTCTTTAAAATCTCTTAGTACCTTGAGAATAGCATATGATCCTGACTTTTTGGACAGAATCATAAGGGTTCTGTTCCACTTTACTTAAATATTCTGATTTGTAACCTGCCTTCCGTGATTTATTTGTATCAGTATAGAATGTAGGTGCTCCAGTTGTTGCTGTGCCCCCTACAATGCAAGGAAGAATCCAGTTAGTTCTCTGTATAAGTCAAATTCTCTTGCTTTGGGGATAGTTAATCTCTCCCGAAAGATTATTACAAGTTCTTTGCCAGGGTTCACTTTCTTCCCATAATATGTCAATTTCATCATTATTAAAAGGCACTATAATTTCTGCTGCATCTATTCCTGCTAATTCATGAAGTCCCAATTTTCCTTTTAGAATTAACTCAGACACTTTTTCCCAATAAGTTTTTAATTTTTTACTTGGTTTATGTGGTACAAAGACCTATTCCAAGATAATGTCTTCCTCTGCATTAAAATTCCTGTAGAGGAACATTTGGATGATAGTATGAACAGAATGCAGTTAAGATTTGGATCCACACAATCTACATGTGCCTTCTGTAATTTCTCTCAATTAAAGTCAATTCTCTCTCAGTTTCAGTTGATAATTGCCTGGAACTGTTTAAATCCCTGCACCATCTAAGGTTTTCTTTAAATTAATCAGCTCATCAGGACCTATCCCAATAGTGTGCCGTAGATGGGAAATGTCTCCTAGTAATCTTTGGACGTCATTAAGAGTCCGCAATCAATCTCTCCTAATTTGCACATTTTGGGGTCTATTTTTATTTCATCAGAAAGTTTAATTATCATTCAGAAAAAACTGAGTGGATAACTTTCTCTGAAAAAACATATTGACTCTGTGCAGTCTGCCGTTATTACACAGGAGGGACAAGACTGCCTGTAAGTTATGTTACCTTATTTTCTAGTCAGATAATGACAGAATGTCCCATTTCCAGTCTGATTATAAAAATACGTGTGGCCCAAAGAGACTGAGAATATATAAATACAAAGCAAGAAAGGCAAAAAGCAGTAAGGTAGGGCATGCATGGGGTTCTAGGAGAAAAATCTCAGCAATACCCCTCAAGTGGTAACAGGGAACAGCTGGCTGGAATTTGAAGTTCTTCAGTCGTCTTTGTCTTTTGTCCTGTGCTTGAGGACGCGTGTGAACTCAGTGTAGTTGGAATTCCCCCTTCTTGTCAGTGGGGCCTCCTTGGATAGCTCATCCACTTCCTCATCTGTGAACTGGTGGCTCATGATTGTCAGCAACTCCTTCGGGTAATCCTCCTGGAAGGTGCCAGTCATCTCCTCATCAAAGCAAGGGAAGGCATTTCTGATGACACCTTCGGGATCTATGCCATTCAACTTCTCGCCAAACTTGGTGAAAATGATGGTGCCTGGGATCTCATTCATCATGGCATCTAGTGTTGCAAGGTGACGGCCTGTTTGTTCGTCCCTGCCACCCGGCTAGCTTAGCCCCAAAACAACCACACAGAAACTGTGTTCATTAAATCACTGCCTGGACTATTAGCTCTAACATCTTATTGGCTAATTCTTTTTTTTTTTTTTTTTTTTTTTTTGGTTTTTTCGAGACAGGGTTTCTCTGTGGTTTTGGAGCCTGTCCTGGAACTAGCTCTTGTAGACCAGGCTGGTCTCGAACTCACAGAGATCCGCCTGCCTCTGCCTCCCGAGTGCTGGGATTAAAGGCGTGCGCCACCACCGCCCGGCCTTATTGGCTAATTCTTACACCTTGATTTAGCCCATTTCTATTAATCTGTGTATCGCCACATGACAGCGGCTTACCAGGAAAGATTCAGCATGTCTGATTCTGGCAGCTCCATGGTGTCTCTCCACTCCACTTTCTTCCTCCCAGCATTCAGTTCTGTCTTCCCCGCCTACCTAAGTTCTGCCCTATCAGCTAGGCAAAGGCAGTTTCTTTATTCATTAACCAATGAAAGCAACACACAAACAGAAGGACCTCCTACACCAATCTAGATATTCATCAGTTGGATTTTTTGCCATTGAGGGAAGCATGTCATACAAGTCCTCCTTGTCAGTGAAACCATCCCAATTCTGGTCAATCATGTTGAAGGCCTCTTTGAACTCTTGGAACTGAAACTGGTCAAACATGGCAAACACACTGGATGTTGCACACTGGGGGTGCTTCTTGGTGGTTTTGGTGTTTGCCCTTTTGCTCGACATGGTGGTTAAATCCCTGCTCAGCCATGAGAATTGAGGGTGTCTCTACGACACTGTTGACTGCTCTCACCAACTTAACCTGGGGCCTAATTTTTTGCAAAGCTATTTTATAGCATAAATAATTAATAGAATTTCCTCCTTGTAATTTTTCAGGAGCAACCTGTAATCCCCAAAAGGCAAAATTTTCTTTACTTCTTCAAACATTCTTTCTAACATATCTACATTTGAATCAGAAAGCAAAATGTCATCCATATAATGGTAAACTATAGATTTAGGAAATTGCTTACATATCATTTTCAATGGCTGACATAAATATTGACACAGGTTGAGTGTAACACCTGCATCTGCGTTACCCTCTCAGTACAGTTTGTGTGCCATTGTACTGTACGCGAGCAGGGCAAGGGCCTGGAGATTGAAAGAACACACAAGAGACCTGGGTCATTTGAAAGGAGATCACCAGACTGTGTTTACTCAACCTTGGGAAGTTCCTTATATGCCTAGCTGCTGCACAAGGAATTACTCCCAGGCAGGTGGGAAATTGCCACACCCAAGATGGAGCAAACAATGCCCTACAGCTGATCACCAGGTGGGACAGAGGGAGCACAGGAACAAACAGAATGTTTTAGCTGGCTGACCAGACACTGTCCTCAAAATAAACCACAGGAGCAGGGGTAGACCCTTGGGCCCTACAGTTGAGGCTATTTAATATCCCCTGTGGGAGATCCTTGCATTGATATCTTTTAGCAGGTTAAAAATTATTAAATGTGGGTACTGTGAAGGCAAATTTTTCTCTGTTCGTTTCTTGTGAAGGTATGGTGTAGAAACAATCTTTTAAAGCAATAACTATAAGAGGCCATCCTTTAGGCAATAGAGAAGGCAAAGGAATTCCATACTGTAGAGAGCCCCTTGGCTGACTCACCTTATTAAAGCTCTTGCATCTGAGACCATTCTCCACTCTCCAGATCTCTTTTTTAAAAAAAAAAATATTTATTTATTTATTTGTTATGTATACAATATTCTATCTGTGTGTATGTCTGCAGGCCAGAAGAGGGCACCAGACCTCACTACAGATGGTTGTGAGCCACCATGTGGTTGCCAGGAATTGAACTCAGGACCTTTGGAAGAGCAGGCAATGCTCTTAACCACTGAGCCATCTCTCCAGCCCTCCAGATCTCTTTTTAACAACAAATACAGAAGAATTCCAAGGGCTGGTTGGTTCAATATGCTGAACATTTAGGTGCTCCTGTGCCAACTGTTCTAAAGACTGCAGGTACTCGCTTGTTAAAGGCCATTGAGCAACCTTTACAGGTTTGTCTGTCAACCATTTTAAACATGGTGCCTTTGGAAGATCAGCAGCTGTTGTGCCCTGTTCTTGTACAACCTGAATGGTCATGACTGTTTATAAAACCTTCTATTATTTTCCCCAGAAATATATGTTAATTTATGGGTTTTTTCCCTAAGATTGGGGAATGTTAATCTCAGTATTCCACTGCTGTAACAAATCACATCCCCACAAATTTATTGCTGTATTAACCACATATGGTTTTAATATTCCTCTCTGCCCTTCTGGCCCTATACATTTGACCCATCTCATGCTCTGCTTTACCTGAGATAAAGCAGAGTTCCAACCGCTGAAAACTGAACATTTACATCCTGAAGAGGCCAATTTAGATGTCAAGATTTTGATGAAATTATTGTTATATCAACACTTGTGTCTAACAGAACTTCAGTAACATCATTTTTTAAATTTTTAATTTTGGTCTTTGTTCATTTATATAAGTTTGCCAAAATACTCCTTTTATGGTTTCTCCTGAATTTTTTGTTCTCTCTTCTAGAGCTGTTCTATTATCCAGAATCATATAATTTCTTACAGTAGGTATTAGTTTCTTTAATTGCTCTGGGAAGGAGTTTTCTCTAAAATGGCAGGAAGCAACTGAACTGGATTTGGCATAGGGGCCTGCAAGAGGCCCTTCACAGAGTTTCCCTGATGGCAAAAGATTACCATGAATATTCCTGGTTGACCTACATTCATTAGTCCAGTCCCTGCTGTTGCCACATCTTCTATATAATCCAGAAGGGAGGGGCATTTTGAATGGATTATTCTTAGAAAAAAAAAATCATTTCTAGAAATGCCCTGTCTAGGGCTGGAGAGATGGCTCAGAGGTTGAGAGCACTGACTGCTCTTCCAGAGGTCCTGAGTTCAATTCCCAGCAACTGTAAGGTGGCTCACAACCATCTGTAATGAGATCTGGTGCCTTCTTCTGGGCTGCAGGCATACATGCAGACAGAACACTGTATACATAATAAATAAATCTTAAAAAAAAATAAATGCCCTGTCTACAATCCCTTTTAAGGTGACTTTGTTTGCCATAATTATAACATTTGACATTTTGATTTTTCCTCAAACCTCTGGAAATCACCTCTCCGATCCATACATCATCATGTTTGTGAGATTCAATATTAATTGTATCATAGATCCGTTCCTCCAAAGGTGCTGGCCTTCCCTTTAATGGCCTAATTATCATTTTGCATAAAAATTTGACATTCTCAAAAGTCAGAGACTCAATTATTATTTGTCTAGCTTCTGAATTTGATATCATTCTATTTATACTAAAGTCAATCTTTGTAATAAATCTGTAAAGGTTTCCTTTGGGCCCTGTATAACTTTAGTAAAATGACTCTATTTTCTTTTCTATTTCTCCAATTATGTCTCAAGCATAAATTATGTCTCAAAGCTGCTGCATGTCATAAATCCAGGATGTGGTCATCGTATGCAGCCTGTCTTTCATTTTTATAATGTATTTATTTTATTTTATGTACATTGGCATTTTTCCTGCTTGTGTCTCTGTGTGTGGGTGTCAGATCTTGAAGTCACAGTTACTAGCTGCCATGTGGGTGTGGGGAATTGAACCTGGTGTCTCTGGAAGAGCAGTCAGTGCTCTCAGTCACTGAACCATCTCTCCAGCACTCATACAGCTTGCCTTTCTACAGTAGCATAACCTCCTTCTCCAAGAATTTGATCTTGGGAGATTTCTCTACCTCTAGCTTTACTCTGTTGTTCAATAATCTTAGCCCCTTCTCTGAACCAGGTACTCCATTGTAATTGTGGACCTGGCTCTAAAAGAGCTTTAACCAACTCTATCCAGTCATTACAAAATGACCATGGGTTTAACATTTGCTTCACAAAAGGTGAATGCACGCCATATGAGACCATTGCTTGCTTGAATCTCCTTAAATCTAACACTGGCACAGGAGTTCAGTTAGCTGTAACAGAGCCTTTGTTATTTGGCAATTCCTGTAAGGTTAGTGGATATATTAAAGTTGGTTGTCTGAAAACCTTAGGCTGTTCTTCTCTATTCATAAAATGCAATGCTGAAATTGGTTCTCCATTAAATTCTTCTGTCTGATTTGATATCTCTGTGATCTGTTTTATTAGGTTTTTCTAAGGCCTGTATCTTAGCACTCAGATTAACCAAGGCTTTTAGTGATAAGACAAAAATGATAATGCTCCAATTGACATTACATAAAGCCCATCTAAATTAGATATCCTCTCATTAAATTGTTCCATTTTCAAATTATCTAGCATATTATCATACAGAGACCCAAATCCCTCCATTATAATGGTTTCTCCAATTTTTTAATGTGGGGAAAAAAATCTCTCTTTTAACTAATTCCTCCCTTTAAGAATTCCCAATTGTCTTTTTTTTAAGATTTTATTTATTTATTAAGTATACAGTGTTCTGCCAGAAGAGGGCACCAGATCCCATTATAGATGCTTGTGAGCCACCATATGGTTGCTGGGAATTGAACTCAGGACCTCTGGAAGAGCAGCCAGTGCTCTTAACCTCTGAGCCATCTCTCCAGCCCCAATTAATTGTCTTCCCAAATATGCTGACGATGTTGGTGAAGATGTGAGGTTTATTGCTGCTGCGTAGATCAGTAAAAGACTGCCTGGATTTCAAGGCAGTTACCTAGTTTGGTAGCAGCTGGAGAAGGGGGTTCAGCAAGAGCCCAAAACCCACGGTGGACAGAAAGAGAGAGGCGGTGGAGGAAGCCAACTCTGAAAAATGCACAGGGGATTGTTGGGGGGAATCATTTGTGGGGGGCGGGGGGACCAATCAGTTTGGAGCCCAGGTGCTTCTGAATTCGGGTGGCAGCTGGAGACTGTTTCAGAGAGGTTACAACAGGAAAATCCCCAACTTTTTCTCAAAGTTTGGGGGAAAAAAGAAAAGAAAGCCTGGCTGGGTGTAGGTTGGAGCTCCATGTGCAGCTCTAGCCTGTGCGAGTGGCTAAAAGGCCTCAGGCAAAAGAGTTTTTAGTTAATTCATGTAGCATGATTAATAAAAGCCCAGAGACAGATATTGGGGTTCAATCTGAGGAGCACAGAGGCAAAGCAGCCAACCATTAGTGAGCTCTTACCTCTAAGAAACCCTCAGACGGAAAAAAAAAAGAGTGAGTTTTGACTCATCCTGGCTTATATTCCTCTCTGGTACTGAGATTAAAGGGGTGAGCCATCACCACCTGAATCTGTTTCTGCATTGATCTTGGGTAGCCTTGAACTCACAGAGATCCTTCTGCCTCTGTCTCTCAAATACTGGGATTAGAGGTGTGTAGTACCACTGTCTGGCCTCTAGTGGCTTAGTTTTATCTCGCCACCACCATCCAGCTCCATGTTTTAACGCCCCATAGTTGCACGGTTTGGGCGTGCTAATCTCTCTGGACCTCCTTGCCTGTATAATTAAATAACTGTTTTATGCATAACAGCATAGAGGTTAAGTTTGATGATTTAAGGCAGATGTATAGAATGGGGTTAGTTTTCTCTTCTGGTCACCAGGCAAATTTTATTTATAAAACATAAATAATATATCACTATAAAGACCCTTCCTCAAAGAGGGAAAGAGCTCTAGAGAACAAGACTGAAAGAAGCTGGGAAGGAGGAGAATGGACAGAAGAGAAAAGTTAAAAAAAAATTCAAGTGCACATTTCAAAGCCAGGCTTGGTAGCCGGATGTGGTGGCACAGCCCTGCAATCCCGGCACTTGGGAGGTAGAGGTCATCTTCTCAAGTTTGCTACATACTTGTCAAGTACGTAGCAAGTTTGAAACCATCCTGGGCTACAGCAGCCGAGCATGGTGGTGCACGCATTTGATACCAGCTCTCAGAAGGCAGAAGTAGGCAGATCTTTGTGACTTCTAGGTCACCATGTGGCTATAGAGTGAGATACTGTCTCAAAAAAAATGTTCTAGAGCTAGACTTTCTGGATTTGTATCCATTTTGTTGTTTTTTTGAGACAGGGGTTTTTTTGTTTTGTTTTGTTTTTGTATATGTGTGTGTGTGTGTGTGTGTGTAGCCCTGGCTGTCCTGAAACTTACCCTGTAGACCAGGCTGGCTTCGAACTCACAGAGATCTGCCTACCTCTGTCTGCTGAGTGCTGGGATTAAAGAATACCACCACCACCCAGCCATGTTTTAACACTCCATAGCTGCACAGTTCGGGCATGCTAATCTCTCTGAACCTCATTGCCTGTATGATGAAATGGGAAGTACCTGAAAAGCTCATCACAGAGAATAAAGTGCTCTGACACTTAGCAAGGCTATGATAAATTTGATGATTTAAGGCAGATGCATAGAACAGGGCTGGAGAGGTGGCTCAGCAATTAAGAGCATCTATTGCTCTTTCAAAGGAACTGAGTTCAACTCCTACCACCCACATCATAGGGCAACTCATAATTAACTGTTAACTCAAGCTCCAGGGGACTCTGAGGGACGTGCACTCACACATGAACACATCTATATACACACACACACATGTACACACAATTGAAAATAAAAGGAAATCTTTCTTTTTTTTTTTTTTAAAGCAGATGCATAATAACTTTTAGAGACAAAGTCTTGCTATATCATATCCCGGACTGTCCTGGAATTCACAATTCTTCTGCCTCAACCCCTCAAATACTGGGATTCCAAGTGTGCATCATACCTAGTAGTAGTAACTTTTTAAAAAAGATTTTCTAATTTTATGCATATGGGTGTTTTGTCTATGTGTGCACCACATGCATGTGGTACCCACGGAGGCTGGAAGACGGCATAAGATCCTCTGGAACTGCCCTTACAGACAGGTGTCAGTCATCGTGTGGGTACTGGGAACAGACCTGTGATCTTTAACACCGGGCCATCTTTCCAGCCCCCATAATAACTTTTAATCTCTATTACTATTCTATGAACCTTGGACAGCAAGAGCTATGTGTCACTAAGGAGGAGATGTTAAAATCCCTGAGCTACCATCAGTGAACACTAGAATTGGAACATCAATAACAAAGTTCTCCTTGAACTCAGGAAATGAGAATCCCAGATTTTGCTGAGTTTTGAACCAGCCTATGCAATACTGCCGTGGGACTCGGCATCTTGAGCCCTTTTTTCTGAGGTGAGCTTTCTTTCTTCTTCAGTCTCTGTAGGACAGTGATTTTCAGCCTGTGGGTTGAGGCCCCTTTGGCGGCTGCGCATCCGATATCCTATGCATCAGGTATTTACATAATAATTCATAACAGTAGCAAAATTACAGTGGTGAAGAAGCAACAAAATCATTGTATGGTTGGGGTCAGCACAACACGAGGAACTGGATTAAAGGGTCACAGCATTAGGAAGGCTGAGAGCCACTGGTCTAGGGCAGTTGCCTTCAACAGGAAGTGATTTTATCCAGAGGACATTCAGCAACATCTAGAGACATTTCTGGCTGTGACAACTGGAGCATTGTTACTCTCGTCCAGAACCAGGGAAGCCAGGGATGCTGATGAATATCACACACTACAGAAGATAGCTCCTTACAAAAAAAACATTCTCCTGCCTACAGCATCAGCATTCTGAGGGGCAGCAGCCCTAATCCGGGGCTAAGGAGCTATTCCTCAGCTTGGCACGTTGTGAGTGAGTTTGGGAGGAGTGGGACAAGGTGCTAGGGCACCGTAGAGGCAATCACTCAAACCCACAGAAAGGTGTCCAAACCAGCATTTCCCTGATCATCAGCTGCCAAAAATCAAAGAACAACAAAAACAATCAGCTTCATTATATGTTATATTTCATTAATAAATAGGTTCTCCTCTTTAAACACAGAACAGACAACAGATTGAAACAACCCCCCCAAAATTCCAAAGACAAGAGTCTAGAAAACAAATGCCAACCGTACCGCCCTGAGGGCAGGAAAGTCTGCTGACCACCATCAGTCCTGCCCCTGCAGCACCACCACCCCCACATTCTGCAAGAGAAGGGGGTCTGGGGCTTCTCCCCTGGGCCCTGGGGACTTCCGTGAGAAGCGTGTGAATATATGATGTCACCTCTCTATGACGCATGGGCTATGCAAAGATGAGGTTTCCTTCCCAGCTCTGGTCAGCCCTTGCCCTCCTGGCTTCAGTTATGAAGCATCTGGGCTAAGCTTTCCCATTGTCCAGTCCATTGCCACTTCTCAGAGGGGACGGGGAGAGCTCAAGGGCCTTTCCCATCCCCCGCCTGCATGGGAATGCTATGTGGAAGAGCATGGTGCTGAAGGTGAGGCCAGCATGTCCCCAGTCCCCCAATACCCTTCCTTCCTCTGGAGTAGGAGACACTGGGGCAACTGCTCCCTCCATAGCCTACTGCCTGGCTTGGGGTGTGATGGTTCTCACTTAATGTCAGGCCCTCCTGCTAGGCCTGGCTTCTTCAATTCCATTCCTGTCTCCTGAGCCCTCACTGTGGCCATCTGAAAAAGTCACATCCTGGGTCTTTAACTGTCTCATCCTCCCTCTCCCCGTGCCTCTGCACCCCAAGGGAGGAAGTGGGGGGCTGTCTCCCCCGCCTCTGGCTCCAACTTCACATGATGGAACAGCTTTTGGCCTTTTCCTTCTTGAAGGTGGAAGAGATGAGTTCAGAGCGACTGGGGAGGTGGAGAAGTCGCTTGGAGAGGCTGCGGACAGGGCTCTTCGGGGGCACTGAGTTAGGCTTGTTCAAACACACCATGGATGCCATCCGGAAGATGCTGTGGATACTCTTCTCTGAGGTAAAAGCCGAGCCCTCCAGGTAGATTTCTGCGCCCAACTGCTTGGCTATGGCACAGCCCTGTGGGAAGGGTGCATTGTGGTCAATAATGCAATGGTCTAAAACATACAGGAAACACCATGGCATTCAGTGTGTCACTCCGCAGGGTCATTCCAGATGACAGCCCACTGCCAGGCTCTGCCAGTTCTTCATAAAGGTAGCTGTAAGCCAGAATCTCCTATGACATTTTTTTAAAATATTTATTTATTTATTATGTATACAATATTCTGTCTGTGTGCATGTCTGCAGGCCAGAAGAGGGCACCAGACCTCTTTACAGATGGTTGTGAGCCACCATGTGGTTGCCGGGAATTGAACTCAGGACCTTTGGAAGAGCAGGCAATGCTCTTAACCACTGAGCCATCTCTCCAGCCCTCTCCTATGACATTTTAAAAAACCAGGTACAGCGTGATGTCTGGGGATGGCACAGGCATTAGGTCTTAGACTTTGGTACTGGTGATGGGATCCAGGACTTCATGCATGCTAACCATGCACTTAGCCACACTCCCAGTCTCAACATTATCATAAAAAAAAAAAAAAAACTTTCCCATATGCTTATCCACGTGAGTGTATGTGTCGTATGCACGCTCCTCCCACAGCTCGCATGTGGAGGTCAGATGACAATTTGTGGAAGTCATGTCTCTCCCTCCACCACGTGGGTCCTAGGGATCAAAATCAAGTCCTCAAGCTTTAGTGGTGAAGCATCCTGCCCTCTGAGCCATCTCGCCAGCCTGCTGATGTCAGTATTTTAAAGAGTTCTCCCAGCTGACTCTCATGGGAAATCTTAACAGACATTCTGTGTGCATTAAAATTTATCCTTGCAGCTAGTGAGGTGGCTCAGCAAAGAAAAGCACTTGCCATCAAGATCAATAACCTGAGTTCAGTCCCAAAAACCCACATGGTGGAAGGGGAGAGCTGACTCCCGAAACCTGCTTCTGACCTCCACACATGGGCATGACATGTGCCACACACACACAAAATTAAATAATTTAAAAATTATCCTTGGGTTTGTTATAAAAATGCAGATGTCCATATCTTCCTCCCAGGGTTAAGCATGGAGCTTGGAATTCAAAATCCCAACAATTACTTCTCTTTGTTTGCTAGTTTTGGTTTTTTGAGACTATGCCTTATTATTTAGTCAAGCTGGCCTCAAACTTGGAATCCTTCTGCCTCTATCTCCTGAGTTCTGGGATTACAGACTACATCCAGTGCTAACAAGCATCTTTAATGAGTCTGATGCATATGGTTTACCAAAAAAAAAAAAAAAAGCCTTAAGATTGCTGGCATACACACAGGAGAAGTTCACAAGTGATCCTATAGCAGGGAGCTAAGTTAGCGAGAACTTCTACCCCAATCCACGTGACAGTTTGCCATTTATAGATAGTCCCCAGTACCAATTCTATCTTATACGGACAGAGTTTAGTCGAGAGCCATATGTAGGCCCTCCGCCACAGCCTTCTCTACCCCATCCCAGCACACACCTACACGCACACACACGCATGCGCACACATGCACACACACACACACACACACACACACCTGCTCGTAGGAGATGGGCGCCTGCTTCTGGTGGGAAAGCTCCATCAGAGTGCTCAGGTCTGTTCGCAGATCTGTCTTGCAGCCAATAAGCAAAACCCGGGTGCTGGGACAATAGTCTAGGATTTCTGTTCTCCACTGAGGGTTGGAGCAAGAAGGGAAGGGAAGGGAGAGAAAGTCAGTGGCAAATACTAGGAGGAGTCTGGCTGGCAGCATCAAGCATATCACTCAGTATCGAAGCTCAGTCTTCCCGTGTCTGAGTCACAGTATGCCTGCTGCGCTAATTACATCATCTTCCTGCCCATGAGGCCTTCAGTGGCACCAGTGTGCTAACCCAGGAGCTTGTCCCTTCAGTCAACAGCACAGCCATCACAGGGAACACAGGGCAAGTCTCCCACTCCTTGCCACACAGGGAAGACATGGGTCTAGCTTCTTTCTAAGGGCTTGTTTACCCTTAGGAGAAATGCCAGTGTGGGGAGCGAGGCAATCTCTTCCCTGAGAAGCTAAGTAAGTCCCTGGGCACTTCCTACAGTGTTTCAGGGCAGGCAGAGCTTCTACTCAGACCCAGGTACTTCTACCAGCTGTGGAGCCCTGACCTGCCTGACTCAGTGGGCCTGGGACCATGGTCCACAGAAGCTGCTCCCAAAAGGACCCATTCCTCACACCACCAGAAGATTCTCTGAGCCTTCAGCACCTCTCTCCCTCTAGCTGGGCCTCTGGGAAAGTAGTACAGGGTAAGGAAAAAGCAGAAGGCTAAGAGGCAGGAAACCCAGATTTAACCCAGAGCCCTAGCAATGGTGAGGCTTCAAGAAAAAACACTGCTCTCCTGGCTTACAGACAGGAGGGTTGAAGGCCAAGGCTCCTTCTTGTTCTTCTGGAGAGAAACTATAGACTTTATTTTCATACTTGCTCTTGCTAGGGAAGCACTCTCTGCCAACTGAGACCCATCCTCAGCCAGATTTGATTTTGATTTGGAGACAGGGTCTCACTGAATTGCCTGGTCTTGAACTGGCTCTGTAGCCCAAGCTGAACTCAAGCTTAAGATTCTCCTGCTCCAGCAACCCTAGTAGCTAGGATGACTAGTGTGCACCCTCACCTCAAGCACAGCCTCACCTTTTTGAGTGCACTGTCCATAGTCTCTGGGCGGCTGATGTCAAAGCACAGTAACACCGCATCCGAGTCGCTGTAGCAGAGTGGACGGACGTTGTCATAGTAAGGAGACCCTGGCGTAAGGGAGAAGAGTTGAGAGTGAGTCTCTACAGGCCTAAGGCCAAGGGTCCCTAGGGAAGGGTAATTCTTCCTTAACACCAAGCTAAGCCCCACAGTACTACTGCATGGGAGCCCGGGACATGACCGCCTGCCAGAAGGCTATTCAGGAATACCATTTCCCTTGATCTTAAAAGAGCGCAATGCAGATGAGGTAGAGTGTACTCAGACCCTGTCTGGGTTTCCCAGAGTGAGTTTAATTTAAGATCTCCTCATATTCAGAGTCCCAGAAGAGGCAGTCGGTGCCTATGGAGAGACAAGGGCTTGGTTCAGGTGCCCTTTCCATCATCTGAGCCTGCCTGCTGTTCAGTCTCTGCTCAGCTCTTCTTCTCTAGGGTCTCCCAGTGAAGAACTAACCCTGCCTGTTACATAACTGGCTGCCCTGATTCCTGAGCTTGGGGTCAGACCTTCAGGGGGTTGATGGGGGCGGGAAAGCACCCAGGATTGGAGGTTTACTCCTTTTTCCCACCCAAGTCAGCTTACACTGAAAAGGGCAGAGGGGATACTGTGGCTCCCACCCCTCAGATCTCAAAGACAGGAAAACCCCATAGCTGTGAAGTTAGAGGAGGAGGGGAAGAAGGCCACTCAAACCCAGGGTCTGATGGGGTGAAGACTAGGAGCTGAGCCTGGCCCCCTCCACCCTGAGGACCAGGAACTGAGCCTGGCCCCCTCCACCCTGAGGACCAGGAACTGAGCCTGGCCCCCTCCACCCTGAGGACTAGAAGCTGAGCCTGGCCCCCTCCACCCTGAGGACTAGAAGCTGAGCCTGGCCCCCTCCACCCTGAGGACTAGAAGCTGAGCCTGGCCCCCTACACCCTGAGGAAGGAACAGTAGCAGGTTTGGGATCCAGACAATCCGTGCTTAGAATAGCAAGCAGCCCCTCTCCCTGTACTGCAATCACCATGGAAACTGGGGGGAATCCAAGCTGAGGTGGGGGTGTCGGTCATAAAAAAAAAAGAAGTAAGGGGGAGTTGGGATAGCTGCCTGCTCCTTCAGCAATCCACCCCCATCTCTTTCTGAGGTAAGGTGGGGGTTGGACCACAGCGGCACTGAGGCTGCGGTACTGGGGGAGGGGGAGGAGAGTTGGTCTCCATTTTGGCTCTAAGCAATCCCCCTCCCCTAAAACCAGCAACTGAATAAGAGAAACAGGTTTAACCCTGGCCCATCCCACACATCACTGTCATTTCCTCTGTCCTTACGGGAACCTAATCCGAAAGAAGGATAACTGGCTGCCTGTATCCTTTTGAAACGAGAGGCTAGGGTGTGACCTGGGGTAGAAAGATCACACTTGCTGATATTCCACCATTTGGGCTCAGGATTCAAGGGCTGTGAGAGGCAGGGAGGGTACTAATGAAAAGAGATGAGCCGCAGCAAGGTCCAGGGAGACTGGAGGTGGGAGGGTACAGCAGGAAAAAACCCATACATCATGCAGCCACGCTGCATTCTGGTCCAATCCAGCCAGCATAGCAGAGTCCGGGATAAACAGAACCCTCTCTTGGAACTGCAACGGAGGACCATGTACCAGCCTGAGGAATTTAGGTTGTGGAGAAAGCTAAAAAAGTGTCTTCATTTTCTGTTTACCCATCCCTTATCGCCAGAACTCAAAATTGGAGCACAGGAACAAGATTCCTTCAGAGAAGTAGGGTGGTCCATTTTACACACGTAGGAAAAGCCTTAGTGATTCACAGTTCCTCTTTAAACTCAGCTTGAGCACATTAAAAAAACATCTTTTCTGGTAAAGCATGGATTTTCTTTTCTTTCTCATATTGCTGGCTCTTACTCCTTAATTATGTCTGAGACAGACTGTTAAAAAGAGGGACTGGGGTAGAGAAAGTGGCAAGGGCTCAGAAGCAAAGCAAATGTTAGCGGAGCTCTAAGGGCTTGGGACAGAGTGGGGAAAGCATTGCTTTCTCGTTTTTGAAAGACCGGCACCTCCAATCTCATCCTGTACAGGGAGAAATGATAGCAGCTTAAACTCTGTGGGACACTAACCCCAGTGTGACCATGCCCTACATCTACCATCTTTCCCACCCTCCCAAACAGCGATGATGCATCGCTTCACCACTGAGCCGCAGCATGTGATGGGAAGGACTGAGTTGCGGCAAGCAGACAGCAGCGGCCTGAGAGGGAACGCAGGAGAGCGAGATTCCCTCCAAAGCTGGCGGCTCTCTGCTCCACCACAGTGGCCTCTATCAGCACCGGATCCTAACACTCCTTTAACTTTGCTCCAGAGAACTGAAGGCAGAGAGAGAAAGAGAGAGGAGAGAGAGAGAGAGAGAGAGAGAGAGAGAGAGAGAGAGAGAGAGAGAGAGAGAGAGAGAGAGAGACACGGAGGGAGGGAGAGAGGGAGGGAGGGAGGGAGGGAGGGAGGGAGGGAGGGAGAGGGCGGGAGAAGGGGCGGGGGGGGGGAGAGAGAGAGAGAGAGAGAGAGAGAGAGAGAGAGAGAGAGAGAGAGAGAGAGTGTGTGTGAGAATGGGGAAGACCTGTTTGGTGCTCTGGGAAGTACTCAGGGTGTCCCTTCCCCAGCCCTCTGAATAATGGAACTAGACTAGAGGCCTGAATGGCTCCTGAGGTTTGTTGGCCACTTCCCGGATCATTTAAGAGAGTCGATGCCCCCAGCCAAAGAATCTTTACGTTCCTTCTTCCATCACCTCTGTCCTCAAAGGCGATTTTTCTCCCCTAAAAAAGCAGCCGCTGCAGCTAGCCAGTGGCGGTAGGACGGAACTGCGGCTGCAGTCTTACCTGAAGTATCCCAGAGGCTGAGCTCCACTCGCTGTTCATCGGTCTCCAAACAGGCTGTGTAATTCTCAAACACGGTAGGCACGTAGGTCTGCGAGGAGAGAGGAAACATTCACATCTGGACTTGCGTGCCCTCAGAACCCCGCACCTCGGTCTCGCACACCTTCAGAACCCACACCTAGCGTTGACTACACAAGCAGCCACTCACACACAGGCGCTGGAACACCCAAGTGTCAGGTGATGAGGGGCCAGAGGAAGGGAATACATGGGGCAGGAAGAACTGTGTGAGACAGGAGGAAAGGACCGGAGAGGCACTGGCTTTTGCTCCCCAGCCTGGGACAAGCCCCCCACATCCTGACTCGGCAGACACATACATTCACATTTTCTTCTCAGCCCTAGATTTGTGCCCCATTTTCAGAGCCACAAGGCAATTCTAACCTCTCTCTTCTGCCCTCTAGTCCCCTGGCACAGGTGATGAGCGGAAAGCAGCAGCCTGATGCCTAAAGCCACCCTCACAGAGCCTTCCAGGAGGGCCGGGCAGGTACTGCGTCAAGAATAAAGCCCAGGCCCTCCAGAGCCTCCCGGTCCCAGGAATGAAGCAAAGTGGGAGGGGATATGATGGCTAAAGAGGTGAGGAGGAGCCGACCGGGCGGCAGAAGTGGGTCAGGTCTCAGGGGGAGCAAGGCAGGGCAGTCCTTCAGCCAGAAGGCAGACAGGGTGGGTCGGCCTGGGGGTGGGGGAGACGGTTCTCCCGGGCAGGTGGAAATCAACCCCGCGCCGGCGGCTAGCTCACCTCGGGATAGCAGTCCTTCGCTAGCACCTGTAACATCGCCGTCTTCCCACACTGCACGTCCCCCACCAGCACGAGCTTACATCTGACCACCACCGGCTGCGGCGCCCGTCTCTCCTTCATGGCTGCAGCCTCCAAGGGACTGGGATTCAGGTTCAGCGAGGAGGAGGTCGCTCCTGAAGTTTCCACGCGGAGACAGGAGGCCGGTTCCCTGCGTGCCTCCAACTGAGGCGGAGGCCGAACGGGCCCCGTTATATGCCCCAGGCTGAGCCAATCACAAGAGGAGGCGGGATCTGCCCAGGCCAATTCCTAAGGTGGGATCCCCAGCGGCAGCCAATAGTAAGAGAATCTGAGTCAGCGCCCTCTTCCTCCCTCCTCTTTCTGTTAAAGCTGCACCGTTGCTTCATTCGGGAAGGGAATTCCCACGCTTTTTGTATTGCTGTTAGGAGGTCGGGAAGGGGCTGGAAGTAAAGTCAAGTGATCTTCGAATGTCCATGAATTAGTGTCAAAAGCCATAAAGAGCCAAGGAACCAGAAAGTGAGGGTTGTAGGGTCTATCCCAGGAAGACAGCAGGGTCTGCCTAAACTATGGACAGGTGGCATCTCTTGGGGAGAGGGTGGCCCCATCGACCTGTGACTCCTTAATTCTATATAGTTCCTACCCACACTGGTTCCACTTCTGGAATTTCCTTCTAATAGAAGCTCCTACTGTTTGTCTTTTACAGCTCAATTCCCTCTGCAATCCCCTTCACCAAAGCAAACCAAGGAAACAAAATAACAGCTTCTGACCCAGAGACAGGCAAAGGAAACAAATGAAGCAATCCTGCAAGCAGGAATAGGAGAGAGACCAAACGAGCTGCTCTCCGCCTTCTGTTGTCCAGGGCGCTTCTCGCTCCGAACCTAGTAGGAGCCGCGGTGTCAAGGTGCTTTGTTCTGTGGGTGGCTTCAGCTTCCTGGATGAATCAGGCGCAGGTCTAGTTCCAGGCTGATCCCAGTTGGCTCTGACGCACTAATGTGTGTCACCTGGTGAAAGTCCAGCTTGGAAGTCAAGGCCTGGGCATTAGGGATAAGAACCTGGAAGACAATCTAAGATGCGGCTAAGCTATGAAATTGCCGACTGGCCCTAGCCTTCAGAACCTCCACGGCTTCTGGGGACCCCTCTACTAAACAAAACTATGGTGATACACAGCTCATAGAATCACTGGCTACCTGGCAACCAAAGAGGTCCAATTAGGCCTCCAGGGAATTGGAGACCAATTCTGGGCAAACCTGAGAGCAGCCTAGGATCTGCCCTACCCCTTCTTGTTTCATTGGCTTTATTTTTGAGACAGGGTCTTACACTGGAACTCACTGTCTATAGCCCAGGATGCAAACCCTTCTGTCTCAGGCCTCAGGCCCGGAATTACAGAGAGGACATCAGCCATAGCTCAGGGTTGTCTTGAAGTTCCTTCACTATGATAGGTCCAGCACTTCTGGAATAAACCTGAGACTCCCCCCCCCCCCGCCATATCTTTGCTTTAAGTCGCAGTTGTTGTTGGCCACCCTTTTTTTCCTAAAATAAGGGGCATTTCAAAGGCTTCTCAGGCTCTATAGACAGATCTCTCTAACAGGATGGATCTCGGGCTCACTGTAACAGAGAATGAAGGTTGTCTGTTAGCCGGCTGATAACCCTCTAGTCCACTCTATGGTAACCCTCTAGTCCACTCTATGGTAACCCTCTAGTCCACTCTATGGTAACCCTCTAGTCCACTCTTTGGTTTCCAGGCTTCTTGGTAGGCTGAGGGGCGGGGCAGCTCTGTCCTCTGCCCACCTCCTGCCCATCACTTCCAGGAAGGGGGTCACAGAGGGCAGAAGGGTTTACCTTTAGGGGCTCTCCTCTTCTCCCAGACTCTCTGGAAGTTTCTTCACCTTATCTTCCCCACACCTCATCCTCAGTCTTCAAATTAATTTCCACCTATGGAATTTGTTGTCTTTTTATTTTTTTTGGTTTTTTGAGACAGGGTTTCTCTGTGGTTTTTGGAGCCTGTCCTGGAACTAGCTCTTGTAGACCAGGCTGGTCTCGAACTCACAGAGATCCGCCTGTCTCTGCCTCCCGAGTGCTGGGATTAAAGGCGTGCGCCACCACCGCCTGGCGAATTTGTTGTCTTTTTGACCTTTTCCCGCATCCTGCCAGCCTCCCTGAGCTGCCCATAAGTGTGGCTTGGAAGAGTTCCAGGACAGCTGGGAGATTGTGGTCTGTCTCAGCTCGGAGTCCTTCCCCTCAGCTTGACGATGCTCACTACCTGCTTTCCCACACTTTGGCTCATCTAGTCACAAGTCTGGAAGAGTCAGTAAGGTTTCTGTGTCTTCTCCTTTTTAATGATTTATTTTATGTACCTTGGAGTTTTGCATGCATGTGTGTCTATGTGAGAGTGTCAGATCCTCTGGAAAAGGAGTTACAGACAGTTGTAAGCGGCCATATGGGTGCTGGGAATTGAACCCAGACTCTCTGGAAGAACAGCCAGGGCTCTCCACCACTGAGCCATCCACCTTCTTCACTCCCCTACCTCACCCCACTCCCGCCGTGTATTCTATTAACCCTTAACCAGGTTTCCTCTAACTACAGCCAGAAAGGTTTTGGTTTTCTCTCCATGTTCTCCCCCCTTCTACACACACACACACACATGCATGCATGCACATGCCACACACGCACGCACGCACGAATGCACGCCTGCACATGCATACACACAAACACATGCACGCAAGCACACACACTCACTCATGCATGCACACACCCTGCAAGAGCCACTCCACATAAACATTCAATACAAGTAACCCTGCTTGTGCTCCTGCTTTAACAAGATAGCCATTCCTGAGCTCCTCTGGCATTGACATTCTGAGAGCGGGTGCCAACACTGATTCTTCCTACATGACTGCTTCTCAGGGTCAGCAGCAGACCTGCGATAGGGAAGCCTCCTCTGTGGCTGTCTCAAGGCATGTCTCCAAAGCCAGATGCGGTGGCACATGCCCTTAATCCTAGCACTTAGGAGGCAGAAGTAGGAGGATCTCTGCGAGTTTGAGGCCAGCCTGGTCTACAGAGCGAGTTGTAGGAAAGCCAGGGCTACACAATGAGACCCTTTCTCAAACAAAACAAAACAGAAGCTGCATTTCTGAAGATACCCTGTGAGTCCCATGCTTATGAGTTGTGATGGGAAAGTATTGTGTGTATGAGCTCAGCAGGCCTGTGCTGGAGCTACCTGTGCTGGAATTTAATTAGAAAAGGGGTCCGGGGACCTTGGCTTTGAGGTTCGTCTTTGTTTGCATGTGGTTTAGTGTCAGACTTCCTCTCACTCTGTAACTGGCTGGGTTGGAACTGAGTGTGTAGACCAGAATGAATTGACTTGGTTTTGGTTTTGAGCCAGGGTCTCACTGTAGCCCAGGTTGACCTCAAATTCATGGCAATTCTGCCCCACACCCCCGTCACTGAGATTACAGTTATTCTCCACTATGACCAGCTCTAGTTTACAAATATATATATATACATTTTACTTAGTGAGTGTGCTTGGGGGAGGAGCAGGGCTCACTCAGACCATAACAGGACCACTTGCAGAAGTTAGTTCCTCCAGTCCTAGGGACACATGATACGACGGCGGTCATATTTACTCCCTGAACCATCTTACTGCTCGTTAGCTCCCATCTTTGTTTAAACCTCTTCCTAATGTCTTTATTTAAAACTCTGCAGCCAGAATAATACGTTTAGAAGATGGGTGTTCTCTCTCGAGACTAGGAACATTTAAAACAAGGTAAAATTGAAAACATTGACTGGGCAGTGGTGGCACACACCTTTAATCCCAGCACTTAGGAGGCAGAGACAAGCAGATCTCTGTGAGTTCGAGGCCAGCCTGGTCTACAGAGTGAGTTCTGGAACAGCCAGGGGTTACACAGAGAATCCCTATCTCAGAAGGGAAGAAGGAAAGAAAGAAAGAAAGAAAGAAAGAAAGAAAGAAAGAAAGAAAGAAAGAAAGAAAGGAAGGAAGGAAGGAAGGAAGGAAGGAAGGAAGGAAGGAAGAAAGCAATTAAGCATTAAGCCTGGGTGAAAAAAACAGTTACAAAATACAATATATTATGTAGAATATAATAGATAGTTGGAACTTTCTTTGGGCTGCCAACCAGATCCCAAAAAACGACATGAAGACTTATTATTCATTATGAATGCTAGGTTAGCATTATGAATGCTTACATTAGGCTTGGCCCACTGGATCTTTTAACTTAATTTAACCTGTTTCTGTTCATCTATGTTTTGCCTCAAGGCTTTTTACCTTTCTTTCTTCATTCTGTATGTCCTGCTTTCCTGCTTCTTTGTGTCTGACTGGCCCTCGGTGTCTCCCTGTCAACTCCTTGTTCTTTCTTCCTTCTCCTACTTACTATCCCTGCCCAGAAGTCCTGCCTACACCTCCTCCCTCACTAATAACTGTTCAATTTTTTATTAGCCCAATCAGGTGCCTTAGGCAGGCAAGGTAAAACAGCAGCACAACTTTAGATAATTAAACAAATGTAACATAAACAAATACAACACGTCTTGACATACTTAAACAATTGCAACACAGTTTTGTGTAGTTAAACAAATATTGTACGTCAATATTATGATATATTTACATGAAATCTCATAGGTAAATCCAATGAGACAGAGAGTTTGTGGGACAGTAAGATGGCTCAGAGGGTGACACCTCTTGCCAGAGTCTGACAACTTGGGCATGTACCACTGCAGCTGGCCACAGTTTTTATCTCATTTGTAATTCCTATTATATTTTCATTTTCTCCTTCAAACTTTTATGTTCTTATTTCCCATTTTTTTAGCATTCCTTAATAAGCTTTATAATTTTAAAAAACTTACAAAAATTACACACTAAAATTCCCCGGACCTGGAGAGTTGGCTCAGCACTTGTTTTGCAGAGGACCCAGGTTTGGTTCCCAGCACCCACATGGTGGCTCACAATCACCTGTAATCCAGGTTCCAGGGGATCCTATGCCCTCTTCCAGCTTAGGTGGGCACCAGAAACACATGTAAGTGTACATATATACATACATACATGCAAGCAAAATACTCATACACATAAAACAAAATGATTTTATAGGTTAGCCAGACCCAAAGTCTGCACATATTAGTGAACTTCTAAAGAGGTAGAGTAACATTTGGGATAGAAACTGTGGAACTTTACGTTGGATTTTACACTTTCGCTAGTGAATGTATTTTTAGACACTCTCCACTGAAAATGAAAAATCCCTGACAGAGTCAGAAGTAGAAAAGCAATTTAGCTCTATATCCTTTAGCGAAGCTCATGCCCATTGTCTGTATTCAGGCCTTTGACTTCTCCCAGTATTTAGCCTTTCTTGTTCTCCTTTCTACACGTTACATTGTACCCGCAAGTATATTCATTTTTACGTAGACATGTATGTGTGTATACATTTTTTTTTAAAGATTTTTATTTATTATGTACATAGGTTTCTTCCTTCATGTATCCTGCAGTACAGAAGAGGACACCAGATCTTATTACAGATGGTTGTGAGCCACCATGTGGTTGCTGGGAATTGAACTCAGGACCTCTGGAAGAGCAGCCAGTGCTCTATTCCTCTGAGCCATCTCTCCAGCCACCACATTTTGTATTTTCTATGTTCTGCATTGGAGGGAGAACACGAGATCATTTTTCTTTCTGAGATTAGGTGAACTCACTCAATACTATATATCCTAAATCCACGCATTTTCCTGAAATTTTGGCATGGATTTTTCTTTAGAGCCGAGTAGTATTGGGGTGGGGTGGGAATGTCACAAATACCCATGGAGGTCAGAGGACAACTTGTGGAAGTTGGTCCTGTCTTTCCACCATGTGGGTCCTGCGTATCAAATGCAGGTTGGCAGGCTTGGCAGCAAGGGCCTTTACCTGCTGAGCCAACTCACCAGTCTGCAACTTGTTGCTTTTCTGTTTTGTTGTTGTTGTTGCTGTGTTTAAGGAGCCAGGTTGCTCATGTCACGCATTCGGGATTTTACTGACTGTGTCTCCAGCAGGGTCATTTACAAGTTAGGGGCACTTTTACCCCAGTCCGCTCTCCTCACCACTTGAACCCTCAAGCTAATTCTTTAAAATGAATCTTGTAAAGAGTCTTAATACATAAAGATGGAAATGAAACTTCTCTTAGTGGAGTTAGAATTGGGGTGTGCCCTGGGGCTCATTCTGTCCCTACACTCCTCCAAGGGACAAGTCCCAGAGAACACACTTTAAGACACTATTCTGAGTAATATTTCTACAGACAGAGAGAGAAGGAGGAAAGGAGAAAGGGAGGAAGGGAGAGAGAGAGAGAGAGAGAGAGAGAGAGAGAGAGAGAGAGAGAGAGAGAGAGAGAGAGAACCACGAGCTCAAAGCCCAGAACCGTCTTTATTGTTTTTCGGGTTCCGATTACTGTGATAACGTCCCATTCTGGGACAGGGGCATAATACACAAAGATGTTCCGGGCAGTAGCAAATTAAAATTCACCCTAACTTTACCAGAGAGTTCACAAGCCCAGCACCTTCTCTGCCCTAGGGACTCTTGCCAAAAGCCCCCGGGTACCTTGCCTTCTGTGTCTTAGGTGTCTGAAGATCCCTGTCCTTGAATAGAGCTCAAGAGTTACACTCCCCTACGGGGAGCTGTCACTTCTCATCCCAGAAGCCTCTGTCCTTTCAAAGAACGAACGTGCAAGCAGCCTGCTGGATATGTGACCACCAGAAGACAGAGTGTTGGGGATTTAGTTAGAGGTTAACCCGGGCCTCAGTTCTGACACAGGACGGGGTTGGGGGTTGGGGTGGATTTTGGGTGCTTGAGCATGGCCCAGGACTGGAGAATCCTGTCAGAAGCAGACAGTGCGGGGTCAGGAGTAGAGAAGTTTGCCTGGGAACATAATTTGGAAGGAAAATCCGCTGCTTCATTACCATAAACTGCATTTCAAAGGCAATGATACCGGTTGCTCCCCAGGGGAACACACAGAGGTACACCTACTGGGTTGCTCCCAGGGGAACACACAGACGTATATCTACTGAGTTGCTCCCAGGGGGGGGGACGGGATGGGGGGCACACACACAGTACACTTACTAGGTTGCTCCCGGGGGAACACACAGACGTATACTTTGTTTTCTTCCTTCCTTCCTTCTTTTCCATTCAGTGTTCTAGATTGCGAATGTCCTCTAGCCAAAGGCAACCAGCAGACACTGGCAAAGGGAACAAAACTGGGTTTATTGACTCAGTGCAACAAGGACACACACCGGAGCAGAACGTGGCACAACCAATGTTTGCTGTAATGAGAGACTAGGAGTTTGAACTGAATTCTGATTATCTGAGGGTGAAGTCAAGGTGGTGGGGTTTCCTCTGGTTGGACCCTGTGAGAAATGACTGTACTGAGGTGGTGGCGGAGTGACATCGGCTAAGCTGTGGCTTACAGAGGAGGGAGCTGTACTAGCTGGGGCAGGTGCGTGTTCCCTTGTGGCTTCAACATGTTCTGTTAGTTTGTTTCGTTTTTTCAAGCAGGATTTCCCTGTGTAACAGCCTTGGCTGTCCTGGAACTCGCTCTGTAGACCAGGCTGGCCTGGAACTCACAGAGATCAACTTGCCTTCTTCCTGGTGTTAAAGGTGTGCGCCACCACTGCCTTTGAACATGTTCTTATTTTTGTTTCTGTTCAGATTTGGTTACAGGGAGATCATCTTTCCGTCTTCATCTGTCATGGTCATAGATTGGCCTGGCCTGGTTCCGGTCTTGTGAAATGGCTTATGTTCAACAGGGGGAAAGCAAAGCATTGCTGAATGCCCGCCCAGTGGCCTCTGTTAGGGGCTGCACTTTCCCCCCAGCTACTTCCCTGTTCCCCTTCCTGGGAGCTGGGCCTATTGCCGACGACATCTACTGAGTCAGCATAAGGGAAGCTCATCCAGAGAAGAATCCGCACAAAAACACCCTGTGAGAGACAACGCTGAGCTAGAAAGGAGGTCAGTGGTAGTACGCTGGGAGCTGCTCAGATTAGAAGGGATGCTCCAGACTCTAGAATCTAGAAGAACATGGCTTGGAAGTAAAAGATGGAGGCCTCAAACTTGTGGCCATCCTCCAGCCTCCTTAGCACATGTGCGGCCAGATGCATGGCTACCTCTGTCTGTCCTCCAGCTGCCGTCCACCCTCTGCCTCTGTAGCACCCATCACTTCAGCTCCTAAGGACAGAATGCAGGCTTCTTCAGGAGGACCCTTCAGCACCTCCCTGATTCTGCTCCAGCCCCACCCTCAAAGGAGGTTGAGAAACAGTATGGTGTGTGTGTGTGTGTGTGTGTGTGTGTGTGTGTATGTGTGTGTGTCTTTGTGTGTGTATATGTCTGTGTGTGTATGTGTGTCTATGTGAAAATAGGTGTAGAAAGAGAAGCAAAATGAAAATAAGAATCGCATGTGTTGGCTTGTGTTTGTAATCCCAGCTACTCTCAATTTGTGTGTGTGTGTGTGTGTGCGCGTGCTGAGGATGAACCTCAGGTAGAATACTTGTTTAGCTGTTCAAGGCATGGGGTTCAAGTGCTAGCACCAGGAAAAGAAAGAAAGAAGGGGAGAGGGAGGAAGGAGAGGGAGGAGGGGAGGGAAGGGAAGGGAAGCCACTAGAGGCTGAATTAGTGGGGAAGTACAGAACATTTGAGGGTGGGGCTGGAGCAGAATCAGGGAGGTGCTGAAGGGTCCTCCTGAAGAAGCCTGCATTCTGTCCTTAGGAGCTGAAGTGATGGGTGCTACAGAGGCAGAGGGTGGAACGGCAGCTGGAGGACAGACAGAGGTAGCCATGCATCTGGCCGCACATGTGCTAAGGAGGCTGGAGGATGGCCGCAAGTTTGAGGCCAGCCTGGGCTACATATCAAATCTCATCTCAAAAAAAGTGGTTGGGGCAGGCAGGTGTGGTGGGGAAATCCTTTAATCCCATCACCAAGCAAAAAGCAAACAGAGATAGGCAGATTCCTGTGAGTGTGAAGCCAGCTTGGTCTACAGGGCAAGTCTCAGGCTACTATGTAGCCAGAGCTACATAGTAAGACCCTGTCTCAAAACAGAAACAAAAACTTCCCAAGAAATCTTTGGACATCACAGTGATAGACCTGCTGTCTACCCTAGTCTGATCATTCCATGCTGTGTAAGTGTGGGAATGTCACACCACAGCCCCTGGCCAAGCCCTAGAGTGGAGCAGAAGAAGGCAGGAAGATTCACACCCTGTAGTCACTCCAGTCTGTCCAGCATGGCTTGGTCGTGGAATCTAGACTGGGGCGATAAGGGGATGAAGACATGGGCACACGACAGAAAAGCTGGGGGATCGTGTGGTCGTGCTTTCTCAGATGGAGTGGCACCAACTATACAAGAACCCAGAACCTTGGGCTGGAGAGATGGCTCAGAGGTTAAGAGCACTGACTGCTCTTCCAGAGGTCCTGAGTTCAATTCCCAGCAACCACATGGTGGCTCACAACCATTTGTAATGAGATCTGGTCCCCTCTTCTGGCCTGCAGGCATACATGCAGACAGAACACTGTATACATAATAAATAATCAATCTTTTAAAAAAAAAATAAAACAGCACCTCAGTGTGTTTTTTTAAAAGATTTATTTATTTGTTATATATACTGTATTCTGCACCAGATCTTATTACAGATGGTGTGAGCCACCATGTGGTTGCTGGGAATTGAACTCAGGACCTTTGGAAGAACAGACAGTGCTCCTAACCTCTGAGCCATCTCTCCAACCCACCTCAGTGTGTTTTTTATGTCCAGCATGATAAAGAGGGGCTGGTTAGTGTCCCTGGGAGGCCTCTGTAGGGCAGCAATCTCAGGCTGCAAACATGCCGGAAGGAGAAGGCTACAGGGGGTACTTTCTGTATACTCTGTCAACATTATACTCTGATCCTACAGGGGAAGGTTTTCCCAGTTCCTGTGGATCTGCGGCATTGGCCCTTGTCTGTCTTAGTCAGTGTTCGATTGCTGTGAAGAGACACCATCATCTCGGTAACTCTTACAAAAGAAAGCATTTAATTGGGGCTTGCTTACGGTTTTACAGGGTTAGCCTATTGTCATCGTGGTAGAAAAAATGGCAGCACACAGGTAGACATAGAGCTGGAGAAGTAGCCGGAAGTTCTACATCTGGATGGGTATGCAGGAAGAGAGAGCTGCTGGGCCTGACTCGAACATTTGAAATCACAAGGCCCACCCCCAGTGACATACATCCTCCAACAAAGCCACACCAATTTCAGCAGGGCCACACCTCCTAATCCCTCTCAAGTAGTGCCACTCCCTAATGACCAAGCATTCAAACATATGAGCCTGTGGGGTTGGCATTCCTATTCAAGCACCACATTCGTGGTTCACAGCTACCCAGGACTTCCTCCCTCCGTCACATCCTCAAGGCTTCCTCCACTCCCACCTCTGCCCTGGTGCTGTTGCTTGATTGTCTGCATCTTTCCCCCTAACAGTTTACCATGCTTGCCCCACCATTGTCCAAGGTTTTCCAAACCCGCCTATCGATTTTTTACAGTTCTAGGACCATAATTACTTAACCGTTTGTCCCCTGGTCCCTTCTTTAACAATTTTCCCTGGGTGAGCATCCACATTTACATTGTTTCCCCAAAGCAGCCTACTGGGTAGAAAGTAAGTCCATGGATGAGGGAGGAGAAAGGGTTTCTTTCTCTCCCTGTAACCAGATACATCTCTCTAGGAAACAGTGTTATTATTTGAGGCTCTAGGCTCGTCCTGGACAAGATGTACCACTGTCAGTTGTATTCTAGGTCAAGTGGCCTTTCTGGGTCCATTTAACATTTTTTTTTTTTTTGCTTCTGAAAAATGTGTTTTTCTTCCAAACAGTCAAGTTATACATAAACTCTTTAAATAGCCAGCTTAGAATTGGGAGCTGCTTCTACAGAAGTATTTAGGTAACACTGAGTGGGAGATGAAGGGTTCGGAACAGAGTGGGCCCACTCAGAAGTCTCCAAGGAGCTTGTGAAGCAAGAAAAATGACCAAGTCGGGTTTCAATCCCAGCGATGCCACTCTCTGACTTGAGAGATGCTAGTCCTATCTAACATTCTCTCAGGTTCTCTCATGACAAAAACAAATTAATGTCATTGGCGGCTGAGGTTGAAGTTCAGCTGACAGGGTGCTTGCCTAGCTAGCAAGCATGAACCCTGGGCTCTACTCCCAATAGATGAGGTGGGCTCGTCCCTATAACTTCAGCACACAGGAGTTTGAGGAGGGAGGATCAGAAGTTCAAGGTCATCCTCAGCTGCATATGGGGTTTGGGGCCAGCCTGGACCACAGGAGACCCTGGGTGAAGTATGGGTAAGAGATAATTCAACATGGGCTTTTCTTTCTTTCTTTTTTTTTTTTTTTTTTTTTTTTTTTTGGTTTTTCGAGACAGGGTTTCTCTGTGGCTTTGGAGCCTGTCCTGGAACTAGCTCTGTAGACCAGGCTGGTCTCGAACTCACAGAGATCCGCCTGCCTCTGCCTCCCGAGTACTGGGATTAAAGGAAACAACATGGGCTTTTCTATCAAGGTTCCTTAATGAAAGGGCTTTTAAGAACCCCCTCCAAGTTAAATATAAAATGTGTATATAAGTTCATTATAAAACAAGATCAAACTGGTCATGGCAGTTCACTCCTTTCGTCCTCACATTAGGGAGGCAGAGGCAGGTGGATCTCTGTGAATTCCAGGCCAGCCTGGTCCATAAATCAAGTTTCAGGACAGCCAGAGCTGTTACACAGAGAAACCCTATCTCAAAAATAATAAAGGAAGGAAGGAAAGAAGGAAGGAAGGAAGGAAGGAAGGAAGGAAGGAAGGAAGGAAGGAAGGAAGGAAGACAAGTCGGTCATAAACAAAAGGCTGTGAACAGTTAAGCTCCCAGAAGTATCAGGCATCACGTGAGAGGCTGTTGTCTGTGAGGACTGTCCTACAGCCGGGCCTCAGGTGAGAGGCTGTTGTCTGTGGGGACTGTCCTTGTCCTGGCACAAAGGCACTATAATGCTGCAATGTTTCCAAAATGAGATCTTTCCTCTCGACTGAGGTAAAAACACCCATGGCCCACAGAAGTCCTTGAAGGCCGTCTGACGTTCTTAGCGACAGGGCTAGAATTTAATGAGGAGAGGACTGCCTCAGCCTTGAGAGAGAAGCTCAAGCTAGAGAGCAAAGGAATCCTAAGGAGAAGTGGGGAGAAAGACCACAGCTTCTGCAAAGGAGTGTGTCTGTCACCCACGGGTGTCCTGGGCCTCAGTCAATGGATGCAGGGAGTGCTGGAGTTGTTTGTCAGGGACTTGGGAGAACCCAGCTCTCCTGGCTGTGTTACTCAGCTCTTTGCAGGCCCGGGGCCTTATCATTGAGCTGTCTGCCCTCTGGCCTCTTCTTTCTGTTTGCCAACTTGGCTGGCTTTCACTAGAAACAAAAGAAGTGTTCAGTTCTGAAGGGGGCTGGACTGCAGCTTGCCCTCGCTGCTTCCCAGGAGGGTTAAGCCTCAGACACACCCCTTCTTGGCCCCCCTCCCCTTCCCAGGAGGGTTATATCTCAGACAGACCCCTTCATTGGCTCTCAGAAGCCTCTTCCCACACTTTCAGGTAGGGGGAGAACGGTTTTTTTCAGGCTCTTTTTTAGTTGGCACCCCGTTTTATCCCTCACCATGTGGCCCCCACCTCTGCCACCAGTGAGGCCTCCCGAAGCTTCACTTGTCTAGGCCTAGACAGCTCTTCTCCCCATTGTCTGACCAGGATTTGGAAGCACTGGTTTCCATAGCAACCTCTGGGCATTTAATTAAGGGAGGAGGCCTTCATCTCTCCTAGGCTGGGCAATTCCAAATCTCAGCCAGAAAAGGATAGCCTGAGGGGGCGAGGGAAGAGCTCTGTCCTCCAGAACAGCACAATTCAGGCTGCTCCCCAGAGTCCGCAGTGGCTCTCCTGGCCCACTCCCTCCCACCCGCCACTTCTATCCCTGGTTCACCCCGGCCAGGAAGACCTCCCGGACCTACTCAGCAAAGCCTTGCCCAGGATGGTAGAGGTTACTAGGGGTGACAGGCTGCCTAGAAGACCCCTGGGCGAGTTTACTGCGGCTTGTTTCCTGGGACAATGGGGGAAGGGAAGGGTGGGGAAGAATTCAATGGCCTTTCTATATAGGTTCCTTAACTAATGGTCTTAGGGACTCGTGGAAAAAGTCCCTCCAAGTAAAATATGAAATGTGTATATAACTTCATTATAATGTGTCCCCCTGCCCAGGTTCCAGGCTTTCACTTGACCCTCACAATGGATTGCCAGCTTAGTAAGGGCCTGGTGCTGCTGTTGGCCAGATCTCGGGCACTTTTAAAAAAACCTCTCTGAGCTTCTGTGTCAACAGTCAAGTGGAGATATTTCTTTGATTGTTAATGTTTAGCCGGGCGGTGGTGGCTGTGCATGCCTTTAATCCCAGCACTCAGGAGGCAGAGGTAGGCAGATCTCTGTGAGTTCGAGGCCAGCCTGGTCTACAAGAGCTAGTTCCAGGACAGTCTACAAAGCTACAGAGAAACCCCATCTCAAAAAAAAAAAAAAAAAAAAAAAAAAAAAAAAAAAACAGAGAGAGAGAGAGAGATTGTTGATGTTTGATGAATGGGTAGTAAGGGTTTGTGGTGGTAGCGTCAGGCATCACTATTAACAGTTGGCTAAATGCAGGGCTGTCCACGGGATCCATCCGCACCACCCCAGGAGGTGACATGGTTGGCAGAGGGCCACCTCTCCCACCTTCTGGTTCCTTCTCTGCTCTGCCCAGGCTGCTGGAAAATACTCGTCTGATACTGATGGGAAGCCTGCAATTCCAAGAGCCGGTCACACACACATCACAGGGTGGAATTTCCAGGCTCAGGTCACTGAGTTCCTGAAATTCTTTAATTCCTGTCTCATTTCTCAGCTGTTGCTGTGGCCACTTCTGGTCAGGTTGGCTCAAGTGAGTGCGCGTGTTTCCTTTGCGTGTATTTTTAGACGTGGAAAGAATAAACACAGCTCACACAGTAGCACCTTCCGGCCTTCCACTTCTCAGGCGTGGGTGTTGGGGCATTTCTTCCCCTGACCAGACTTCACCCCTGTGGCCCCGTGACACATTATTGCATTCTGCTGAAATTCCTCTGTTTATATGGGTGTGGTGGCACAGGCTTGAAATCCCGGCACTCAGAATGGGGAGGCAGGAGGGTCAGATGTGGGAAGCGGGAGGGTCAGATGTTCACTGTTAGCCTCCGGTCAGTCTGGGATTCATGAGAGCCTGTCTTAAATAACAATGAAAACAAGCAAAGAAAGAAAGAAGAAAAGAAAGAGAAGAAAAGAAAGTTCCATCGGGCGGTGGTGGTCCATGCCTTTAATCCCAGCACTTAAGAGGCAGAGACAGGCAGATTTCTGTGAGTTTGAGGCTAACCTGGTCTTCTACAGATTGAGTTTCAGGACAGGCTCAAAAAACTACAGAGAAACCAAAAAAAGAAAAAGAAAGAAAGAAAAAACTAAAACAAAATAAAGAAAATACCTGGGGCTGCAGCAATGGTTCAGTGGTTTAGGAACACTTTTTCTTGTGGAGGACCTGGGTTTGGTTCCCAGCACCTGTGTGGTTGCTCACAATCATCTGTAATTCTAGTTCCAGAAACCCAGCACCCCTCTCCTGAACTCCACAGGCAGTGGGCAAGCAGATGGTACATAGAATACAGGTAGGCAAAATGCACAAATGCATGAAATAAATAAATCTGAACCCCTGGTTTGCTCCCCCTCCCATGCCTCTGCCGCTCCCATCAGTCAGCACTGAAACATTTGGTTGTGACTGCTGTCTCGGGGTTTTATTTCTCACACCCCTGTATTGCCTGCCAGCTCGTTTTGCTCCTAAAACCTCTCCACACTGTGGCCTAAGTCCTCCCTTCAGAAAGGTGACTATCTCTATGGTCTGTGGCTTATTCAAAGCCAGTGCCGTGGAGTAGGACAAAGAGAGGACCCTACACCTATCAAATGAATTCAGGTGTCATCATCAATACAACAGTATCAAAGGCACCGAGTTCAAAAGGAGGTCTGAGTGGAGTCACTCCAGAGCGCCTTGCCCAGGTTCTCAGGGGCAAAGGATTTGAAAACAAAACGTTAACATCCGAGTCTTGGGGCCTTAGGACACAAGGCTGTTTCTCAGCTTTGTCTCAGTTCAGTTTAGCCAGGGTCGTGGAGCTGACCCCAGCAGCACAACGTTGGGGGAGGGGGCTGGCAGTGGACTGAGACCCTTGTGGAAAGTGCAACATGGGATTTTGGCTATTTGGTCTGGAGGAAACCAGATGAGGGAAATAAAACTCTTGGGGGCTGAGGCTGGAGACTTAGAGCGATGGCTTGGCACACAGTAAACCCTGGCTGGATCCCTACTGTGAGCTGGACTAATGGCTGTAATTATAGCCTTAAGAGATGGAGGCAAAAGGATCAGAAGCATAAGGGTTACCTTCAGCTACTTAGTGAGTTTGAGGCCAGCCTGGGACGCATGAAAAGGAAGAAAGAAAAAGTTAAAAAACAAAACAAACAAACAAAAAAAAACAAACACTTAAGAGTTATGACCCAGTGGTTTAGAGAGAACTGGGGCTCCTTTCCCAGTACCTACACAGTAGCTCATAAATGTCCATAACTCTAGTTCCAGGGGATCCTAGGCCCTGTGCTAGCCTCCACAATCACCAGGCATGCACAGGGTTCATAGACATTCACATAGGCAAAACACTCCTACATATAAGATCAAATCTTTAAAAAGAATGACAGGGTGAGTCTGGGGAGAAGGCTCGGTGGGTAAAGGGCCTGCAAGCACCGGAGCTGTTTGATTCCCAGGAGCCTTTTGTCTCAGTGGCGGCTGCTATCACTGTGATGAAACACCATGACTAGAGCAGCTGGGGAGGAAAGGGTTTATTGACTTACACTTCCACATCACTGTTCATCCTCGGAGAAAGTCAGGACAGGAACTCAAACAGGGCAGGGACCTGAAGTCAGGAGCTGATGCTGAGACCATAGAGGGATGCTGCTTACTGGCTTGCTCCCCATGGCTTGCTCACCCTGCTTTCTTGTAGAACCCAGAAACTCCAGCCCAATGATGGCACCACCCGCAATGGGCTGGGCCCTCCCCCATCAATCACTAATTAAGAAAATGCCCTATGGCCTGCCTATGAGCTGATCTTAGGGAGGTATTTTCACAGTTGAGGCCCTTCCTTCTACGATAACTCTAACTTGTGCCATCGACAGAAAACTCACTAGCACACCATTTAAGACACATACATATGCACATCTTCACACTCACATGTGCACACTCTCATGTGCACACACACTTAACAGAGTTGGATATAGATCTTGGATAGGAGCCTCGGCTCACAAGACAAAACAAAACAAAAAAGCTTAGGACTCTCAGTAGCAATTTTACCTCTCTCCTTCAGGTCCCTGCCCTAGCTGCAAAAATTCAAACTTTTGCTGCGGAACTAGAGGAGCCCAAACAGTGGCTTGTCTAAGGTCACAGGTTAGCAAGGCTTGGACCTCAGCCTGCTGAAAGCACGGCCTGCTGTCCTCCCCTGAACTTCCACCAGAGCCCTTGGGTTGAGAGGAAAGGGAGCCAGCAGGAGAGTCCCAGTTTGCTTCAGATTCCCTATCTCCAGGAAGGCCTCCTGGGTCATACAGGGAAAGCACAAAGTAACATCAGAGACATTAAGAAACAAAAATCTGCAGGAGTGGGAGAGCAGTTTATCCAAGGTCACCCGATTAGTGACTCAGAGGGGCTGGATTCCAAGCAGACCGCGGGCTGGCATGGGTTCTCAGCCTCTTTCTGTACAAGTCTCATAGTCAGGTTTCGAATACAATCTGGCTGCCTCTGAAGTGAAATTCGCATCTTACTCTGAAGCATCTTTTCTGATTCCCCCTCCCCACCACCCCTAGGACTGAGGAGTAGCACATAGTAGAGGCAGAGCATATGACACCCAGAAAGTCCACTAGTGTGGCTGTCGTCATTGTGTCTGGCTGGACCTCAGTCAGCCAGTCCATAGTTTGCTCTCTGCCCTTCTCCAGTATCTGGGGGACAGGATTGTAGGTAACTAGCCTGACCTCTTTGCCCTTCCCATTATGCTGACTCTGAGTCTGGAGTCCATGAGGGGATGCTGAGGCCAAAAAGAAGAGCCAATCAAGGCTCCCTTCTTCACTCCACCAAACCCTGAGCTCCTATGTCCTGACATGAAACTGATGGGTCCCTGTCCCCGAGAAGTTCACCTAATCATAGTGGGGTAGAAAGGCAATCGGTAAGGCCGCGAGGTGGCTCAGCTGGTAAAGGCATCTGCTGCTAAGCCCGAAGACCCAACTGTGATATCTAGAATCTACTTAGTGGAAGCAGACAATTGACTCTGGAAGGTTGTCCTCCGACCAACAGATGAGCTCTGTGCCCGCACCACAACATCCATCTATCCATCTGCCCGTCCGTCCGCCCGACCATCTGTCCGTCTGTCTATCTGCCTGCCTGTCAGCCCATCTGCCTGTCCATATATACATGCATACATACATACATACAGTGTAACAAAGCACTTTAAAAACAGAAGAACAATCGATAGAAAATAGGCAAACAAAAAGTGCAAACCAGAAAAGACAGGAACAAAGGTCATATTGAGTACCTGGGAGAGAAGAACCGGCTAGCTCTTTTAGCCTGGGTGATGGCTCTGGACAAGTAAGGCTAGCCTGAGATCTAAAGGATGTTAGGGTTTCAACAACAGGAACAATCAGGGAAAAGGACATTCCTGGTAGAAGGGACAGCTGGTGACAATCTCCCAAGTATGTACTTCACATGTCAGACCGCAATGGACAGGGAGATCTATTTGTGTATCCTGATAGGTCATTTATTAAATTGTTTATTTAAATTTTATTTTATTTGAATGGGTGTTTTGCATATTCTGACAATTTTTAATTTAGATTTAATTTAATTTTATGTATACTGGTGTTTTGCCTGCATGTATGCCTGTAGACTGTGTACATGTCCATAGAAACCAGAAGGGGGCCACTGGAGCCCCAGGAACTGGAGTTAAAGATAACTGTGGGTTGTCATATGGGAATTTAATTTATGTCCAGGGCAACAAATACTCTTAGCTGCTGGCACTGTTTGTTTTTGGAGACAGAGTTTCTCTGCGTAGCACCAGCTGTCCTGGAACTCCCTCTGTAGACCAGGCTGGCCTTGAACTCACAGAGGTCCACCTGCCTCTGCCTCCTGAGTGCTGGGATTAAAGGCGTGTGCCACCACCGCCCGGCTGACAATCTTTAAGCACATTACACTTAGTGTTTCAGGGCACTTTAGAAGATAAACGCACATATCTAGTTGTATACATTTGTGCCTTATTTAGTGTATGCTTTGGGTTACAATCTAATATATAATTGGTCGCTGGGGTGGTAGCTCTGATGAGGTGCTTGCTTGCAGACACGAGAACCTGGGTCTAAGGAGCCTTCCTGCTGAGATCTAGGCCAACGCAAGACTGCCCCAAAGTCAAGGAAGAAAGTGACTAAGGGATGACAACTGAGGTTGTCCTCTGGCTTGCACACACATGGGTGCACAAGTGCACCTAACACAAATACGGACACACAACTGCTGAACTGGCCAGGGTTCTCTAGAGGAACAGAGATTACAGAATGAAGATATCTACATCTACATGTTTCTAAATCTATAGATAGATAGATAGATAGATAGATAGATAGATAGATAGATAGATAGATATAGATATGGAATGTTTTTAGAATGGCTTAGAGGCTGTGGTCTAGATCATTCAATAATGGCTGCCCACCAAGGGAGGGTCACCAGTGAGGTTCAGTAGAAGCTCAGTCCATGGCTGGATGTCTCAACTGGTTTTTGATATAGGCCAGAATCACAAAGAAGTAGGCTTGATGCCCGTGGAGGAATGGACTTGCCAGTGAGAGCAAGAAGACAGAGAGCAAACGCTTCCTTCTTCTACAACCTGTCTACAGGCTGCCAGCAGAAGGTGTGGCCCAGATTAGAAGGGCAGCTACCCTTTAATCTGGATTAAAAGTGGGTGTTCCCGCTTCAAGGGATTTCATTAAGAAAAAATATCTCTCACAGGTATAAAACACACTTGGTTTTTAGTTAATTCCAAATGTAATCAAGTAGACAACCAAGAATAACCATCACAACTCCCTCCCCTCAGAAATCATGTATTTCTACCCGTTGCTCTTGCAGAGGACCTGGATTTCGTTCCCAACCCCCGTGTGGCAATGTATAACCACCTGCAATTCCAGTTCTAGGGGATCCAGTACCCTATCCTAGCATTCATACGGTATACATACACACATACATGCAGGCAAAACACTTATACACTACAGGACAAGTTTCAGGCTGGCGAGAGTTACATGTAAGACCCTGTCTCAAAACAAAAATGACTCCCCAAGAAATCTTTGGCCATCGAGGTGACAGAAGTGCTGTCTACCCTAGTCTAATCATTCCATGCTCTGAGTGTGTGGGAATGTCACACCACAGCCCCTGGCTAAGCCCTGGAGTGGAGCAGGAGAAGGCAGGAAGACTCACACGCTGTGGTCGCTCCAGCCTCCTGAGCACATGTGCGGCCAGATGCATGGCTACCTCTGTCTGTCCTCCAGCTGCCGTCCACCCTCTGCCTCTGTAGCACCCATCACTTCAGCTCCTAAGGACAGAATGCAGGCTTCTTCAGGAGGACCCTTCAGCACCTCCCTGATTCTGCTTCAGCCCCACCCTCAAGCATTCTGTACTTCCCCACTAATTCAGCCTCTAGTGGCTTCCCTTCCCTTCCTTTCCCTTCCCTCCCCTCCCCTCTCCTCTCCTCCTCTCCCTCTCCCCTTCTTTCTTTCTTTTTCTGGTACTGGATTTGAACCCTTTGACTTATACAGATAAACAAGTACTCTACCTGAGGTTCATCCTCACCACTAATAAAATAAAAAAAAATAAAATATTGAGACAGAGTCTGGCTCTCTTGCCTAGACTGGTCTTGAACTTCCTCTGTAGCACAAGCTGGCCTTAGGAAGCTCTCTTCCTGCCTCAGCCTTCTGAGTGACTGGGATTGTAAACACAAGTCATCACATCCCATCCTTCTTTTCTTTTCTTCTTTTTTCTTTTTTCAAGACAGGGTAGCCTGTCTTCTCTGTGCAGCTGTACTGGAACTTGTTCTGTAGACCAGACTGGCCTTGAACTCAGAGACCCACATGTCTCTACCTCCCTAGTGCTACAGTTAAAGGCCTGCACTACCACCACTACCACTGGGCCTGTAGTTGGTTTGGTTTTTTTTTTTTTTTTTTAATTCTTTAGGGGTCCATTACCAGCTCCCAAATAAATACACAAAGATTTATTCTTACTTATGAATGCCTGGCCTTAGCTTGACTTGTTTTCTAGCGAGCTTTTCTAACTTAAATTATCCCATTTCTCTTTAACTACCTTTTGTCTCTGGGACTTTTACCTTTTTTAATTCTGTATATCTCTCTTTCCTTCTTACTTTATGACTGGCCGTGCGGCTGGACGGCTGGCCCCTGGCATCTTCCTCTCCTCCTTTCCTCACTCCTCGCTCTCTTCCCTAGATCTCTATTCTCTCTGCCTGCCAGCCCCAGCTATCCTTTCTCCTGCCTTGCTATTGGCCGTTCAGCTCTTTATTAGACCAATCAGGTGTTCTAGGCAGGCAAAGTAAACAGATATACAGAGTTAAACAAACGCAACATAAAAGAATACAACACATCTTTGCATTATTAAACAAATATTCCACACATAATGAATATTCCATGCATAAATGAATATAACACATCTTAAACCAATATTCCACAACACTGACCCATTTTCTCCTGCAACATCTATCTTCAGGCGCACACACACATGCACACTCATGCGCACTAATGCACACACACACAGGCAGTCAGGCACTGGGTGGGCACTCAGAGCAACGATTGATTTTTCTTCTGTTTCATATAAGCCATTTCATACAAGACAGGGAGGGTCTTATAAGGCGTCCAGTCTCGCATGAAATGTTTTTAATTTTATGGCATATTCTTTCTGGGGGAGAATCTATATCCTTCTTATCATAATTACCGTAAAGATATCCAGAGTCTGGTAAGATGGCTCATCAGCTAAGCACACTGGCTGCTCTTCCAGGGGGAGCAGGGTCTGGTTCCCGGCGCCCACATGGCCGCTCACAACCACCTGTAACTCCGATGCCCTCTTCTGTTATCCGAGGCTCACATGTGTCGCACAAACACACATGCAGTCCAAACACCCTTTTACATAAAAATAAATAATTGTTTAAAAAGATATGACACTTCCCGCTAACAAAAGGTTACGAATCATTGTACATTTTAGAAATGTTTGTTCTGAATGGCTGTATCTATCTGTAACAGTTGTATACTCGATAAACACTGAATGAATGAATAAGCCTCCCCCGCATTAGGATGTTTTTTTTTTTTAAAAATGGGAAAAAAACTGCAGCAACAACAACAACAAAAAGCTCAAAAGAAAACTAAGGGGAAGATTTTTAAACGTTGATTATTTCAGCCCCCTGTCTGGTGACCCCCAAGTACCGTCTTCTCAGTGGGGCCCACTGCTTAAGACCGGTACTTCAGTGGTTCCCAGCCCCTGCCAGCACCCGGCTCCTGTCCTGAAATCCACCTACTGCGCCTTTGCAGTCTGTCAGCTGAAAATAATCCTGAAGCTGGGGGTGCGAGCCGCTAAGGCGTCCTTCCGCAGAGGGAGACTCTGCCCCCTGCTGGCTGCTCAGCTCCATCGACCCGGGGAGAGTCCAAGACTGAGGTCCCCACGCAGGAACCGAGGGCTATGAGGCAAAGGGGAGGTGGAAGGAGAGGATCCCCCCACGGGACAGGCTTCCAGTCTATGACCTGGCTTGAGTCTGGAGCGGCTGTGTTTCTTTCCCAGGGTTAGGGTGTCCCAGGCTAGCATTTACGGAGGCAGGGACAAGACGGCTGTGGAGGCGCATCTGGAGCTCCAGGGAGGTCCCGTCTCTCAGACCTGGCTTTCTCATTGACCCTTTTTTCCCTGGGTCCCGCTGCGACACCTTTCGATCCTGAGCCAATTCTCTGCATCGCCTACACTTGGCGTGCAGTGTACCAGCCGCCCCATCACCATGGAAACAGGAGCCTCTGCATCCATCCTAGAGCAGATTTGCGAAGCTATGAGAAGAATCTGGGTTTGGGAGGGAGGGTCATAAAGGTTATTGAATAACACGTACCTTGTGAAGATAGCTGACTCTGCTGACGTTAACGCTGCCTGTCCTCTCGGTCCATCCAAACCGACCAACTTCTCCTGATGTAGCCTTGAGCTAAAGGTCTCTAAGCATCACTTTTCTCATCTGTTAAATAAAAATAATAGCCGCACTTACTTCACAGGGCTGCTGTAAGAATCCCATTAGGTAATGCACACATAACACTTAAGTCAGCACTCGGCATGCAGTGAATGCTCAAAATGTTATTGACGTGATTTGCGCATATTTATTATTTAGGTATTTGTTATTTCTGCTGCTAAACTGCTAGTACCTTGGTAATAATGCCTTTTGGCACAATGGCACTCACCTGTAATCGCAGCACTTGGGAGGTGGAGACAGGAGAATCAGGAAAGTCAAGGCTAGATTCAGCTACATAATGCGTTCAAAGCCAGCCTGAACGTGAGGCCCCCACCTCAAAAAGACAAAAATGGAAAATCATGAATTTTGTTTTCCATCTCATGCGTGTGTGTGTTGCACAAATATGAGCATGTGGATCAGATTGTGTTCTTATTTTCAGAAATGCAGAGGCCAGAGCAGTACGTTGCGTGTTCTCCTCCACTCTTCTCTACTTCTTGCTTTAAGACAGGGTCTCTTGTGTTGGCTAGGCTAGCTGGCCAGGGAGATCTCAAGGTCTTCCGGGATTTGCCCCATAATGCTGGAGTTACAGACACAACACAGCCACGACAGTTGTTTTACCTGTGTGCTGTAGATCCAAATTCTGGTCCTGATGCTCGCAGAGCAATGTTCTCACCCACCGAGCATCTCCCGGGTCCTTCTGTCTGCTTTCCTTCCTGTCTCTTCTTTGGCTGTCCTTCCACCTTGAATTGTCATACTGTCTCTGAAGACCCACCCCCCCAGACAGAGTAACCTGCAGTCTACTGTTGACCCACTCAGGTCTGGGGAGTTAACCTTCAAGTGTGGGCGCCTGAACGTCACCAAAGTGCGAGCAAAATCTCTGAACTGAATTTACACATAAAAACATGTTCACAAGCCAGGACTGGCAGCCCAGGCCTGACATTTTGGCTACTTGAAGAGACTGAAACAGAAAGATCAAAAGTTCAAGTCCCACCTTGGCAAATCTATAAGACACTATCTTAAAAATAAATAAATAAATAAATAAATAAATAAATAAATAGCTGAACTTGGTGGCATATGTACAGAAGGCAGAGGTAGCAGATCTCTGAGTTTGAGGTCAGCCCACTCTGTTTGTTTTAGGACAACCAGAGTTACCTAGTGACACCATGTCTCAAAGCAAAAACAAAAAGACTTTTAACAGAAGAGCTATATAATTACACATACACACTTATATTTTTATTTATTTTGTTTTTGAGTCCAGGTCTTAGGTAGCTCAAGATAGTTTTGAGCTTTCTATGAATTTTATGCTGGTCTTGGAATCTGAATCCCCCTGCCTCCAGTTCCCAAGTGCTGGGCTGAAAGATGTGTTCCACCACCCCTGACTTATGTGACAAAGCAGGAGAAACTAAGGGAGAGCTAAGTAGAGCATTGTCTAGTGATCTTAACGGGAAGACTCGTCCTCAGAAAGGTAACTGTTCTTTTCACACTTACCTGAAATGCACTGGGATTCCCTTCAAATCCCAACAGCTCAGAAACAGACAAGCTGGTGCATCCATTTATGCAGAAACACGAAGCCCAAGGAGAGCTAAGACGCTCATTAAGAGGAATAAGGCTGAGCTCCGGTCTAGCAGGCACCAGTGACTATAATAAACCAATAATGGAGACAGCATGCTATTGGTACAATAATAAACAAATACCTTCACGGAATGGAATAAAGAACATAAACACAAACCCGCCACATGTAGATTCTTGATTCACGATGGAAGGAATAAGGCAGAACAGTGAGGAAATACCCTCAAGGCACAGACGAAACCACAAGATCACACATCAAGGTTTAGGTACAAACATGGAAGACACTAAAGGCCAAACTTTCATTATTTTAAAAAAAGTTGAGGGACTGGAGAGATGGCTCAGAGGTTAAGAGCATTGCCTGCTCTTCCAAAGGTCCTGAGTTCAATTCCCAGCAACCACATGGTGGCTCACACCCATCTGTACTGGGGTCTGGTGCCCTCTTCTGGCCTGCAGGCATACACACAGACAGAGCATTGTATACATAATCAATAAATCAATAAATAAATATTAAAAAAAAGTTGAGATGATGCTATCTTGGTCAGTTTGGAATGCTGTAATAAGACAAAATAAACACACACATATATATGAAAGAACAATAAAGCTACTAGGAAATAGGCCACCCAGCCAGCCACGAAGTAAGCAGGAGAGAAAGTCACAGAGAATAAAGAAAAGTAAAAAGGCCTGAGGCAAAAGGTAGATAAAGAGAAACAGGTTAAGTTAAAAGAGCTAGCCAGAAAGAAGCCTAAGCTAAGCCAAGCATTCAAATCTAATTATATGATTTGGGAGCTGGTTGGTGGCCCAAAAGAAGCCTGGTACGCCCACCCTCAAAAGAGAATTTATGAGTATGTGTGTAAGTGGTCTTGACCTGTTCCACTGAATCCAACACCCTCTTCTGGTCTCTGCAGGCAACAGGCATGCCCATGTACGCAGACATATACAGACAAAACACACATACACAAAATAAAACAGTAAAATAGGAAAAAAAATATTTGAAGGCTTTTTTAAAGAGAGAGAGTAGGATTTTTATGAAAAGCCCTCTCCACAAGAACTGACTGCGGTCCTCCAGAGTGCAGGGGGCGCTTCAAATAGGGCTCACCTTCCAATTTCTCACACGGGCAGCGGTCTTAGCGAAGGTCCTTGTTGCTAGGAGACAAGATGCATCGTTCGACTCTTGAGCCGGCTGTTGACGGCCTGAGCTCTCTTGGCGGAGGACTGAGGTCTAACTAAGGCTCCATTACCTTAGTTCCAGAAGGTCCCTGTCTATGGGAGCGTTTTCTTTCTAATTTCTCACAAGCAGGCCGTGGCGGCAGGCCGAGGCTCTTTGCCTGAATCCAGTCCGCCGGCCCAGCCATGCCTAAAAAAGGGAAAAAGGCAAAGGTACCCTTGACGGATGAGGAGCAGCTGCTTCTGTTTCAGCAGAAGTTGCTGGCAGAGGAGGAGGCGGCCAAGAAGAAAGAGAGGCTTCTCACACAGTTCTTGAAGGTGATGCTTGTCTTCATTGCGTCTTGCCCAAACCCACCCCGCCCGTGCCCTGGCACCGTTGCCCGGGTCGCGTCACTGTTGACTGACTCATTTTCATCCGGTCCGTGCCTCCTCCGAAGTCCTCGGCTACATTGTTTTCGGCCTAGGGAGTTCACTGTGAAGCATGGAGAGGGGGCATAGAGATTGGAAGTACCAACTGAGCTCCGGAATTAGGACAGTAGGTGCTGTCGAGTGTCCAAATTCAGCTATCTTGAAAATTCTGGGGGCTGGAGAGATGGCTCAGCAGTAAGAGCACTGGCTGTTCTTCCAGAGGACCCGAGTTCAATTCCCAGCACCCACATGACAGCTAACAACTGTCTGTAACTCCAGTTTCTGGGGTTCTGATACCTTCACACCAATCCACACAAAATAAAGCTAACTAAATTAAAAAAAAAAAAGAAAGAAAAGAAAAGAAAGAAAATTCTGATGTTCTGTCTGGAGTGGGGTCATTAGAAAGTCTTCTGCTATGACGTCTCACCTTGAAGGAAACTCCCATCGAAAACCACAAATCCGAGTCTTGGGTGTTGGTTGCCCTTCAGAATGCTCGAGGGCTGGTGTTTGTCAGGGTGGTATCCATTGTACCCTGGTAGACCTTTGGCCTTGGCTGAAATGGGTATGTTTCTCCTTCACACAGGACAAGCTGGCCAAGGAAGAACACAACAGCGCTCTGAATCTTAATAAGATCAACACGCAGTGGAGAACTGTCCTAAGGGAAGTCAAGACCAGGGAACTTCTCAAGGACATCGAGATCCTCAGCCAAACCTTTGAGCGCGTTGTGGACTGCAAGGACAGCGTCATCAAGGTACAGCTCCCTCACGCTCGACGCTGGCCTTGATCTTTCTCAGTAGAGCGGGCCTAGTGAATTCATTTTTTTTTTTTGAGACAAAGTCATATATCCCTATACTGATGTAACTGGAGATGACCTTGAACTTTTCATCCTCCTGACCCCACTTCTCAGCTGCAGGCACCGCAGGTGTATACAGCCAGATCTACCTGATTGACATTTAAACCTTCACACGGCACAAGAAATGAAATACTGAGCTGTCACTATCCCTGCCTTCCTTAGAGGAACTAACTACTCTCTTTGGTCATTTGCTACCCCAAACAAGTACTGCAGAGTTTTATAGTAGTGAGCCAGCAAGTGAAACTTAGTCCTGGTCTTTCTATCTGTTCCAGAAGGCTCAGTTCCAGAGAGGGGGCCGACCAGTCAGAGGGCTAGTATTAGAGTGTGGGTATCTTGTTTTTGTGAAGGGTCTCACTCTAGGTCTGGCTGGCCTCGAACTCACAGAGATCCGCCTGCCTCTGCCTCCCAAGTGCTGGGGTTGAAGGCGTGGGCCACTGCACCTGGCAAGATAGGGGTATTTTGACTCTTATTCCACTGTTTCATTCAAGCAATTTGGCCTCCTTGATTCAACTTCAGTGTCCCTGGATAAGGTTTGGAAGCCCTCTGAAGGTGAGAGCAATTCTGGATTTCCAAACCATCTTAATGATCTTTTGGAGATAGGAGGGAGATAGACACAGACTCGGACAGTCCAGACTGGCTGTAATTTAGTGGTTCTATTTCAGCCTTCCCAAGTACTGGAATTATTGGTAGGTGTCATCAACTGGGCCCATCCTTATGCTCTTAAGAAATTCTTGAATCACTCTCATCCTTTGAAGGACTCCGATATATTTTCTTAAAATATCTATCTATCTATCTATCTATCTATCTATCTATCTATCTATCTATTTATTTTGTATACAATATTCTGTCTGTGTGCATGTCTACAGGCCAGAAGAGGGCACCAGACCTCTTTACATAGATGGTTGTGAGCCACCATGTGGTTGCCGGGAATTGAACTCAGGACCTTTGGAAGAGCAGGCAATGCTCTTAACCACTGAGCCATCTCTCCAGCCCCTCTGATATATTTTTTTAAAAAAAGCCCGTGTGTGGGTATTCATGCCAAGAAGGTCAGAGGGCAACTTTGTGGCGTCTTCTCAGTCCACCCGTATATGGGCGTAGCTGTCTCCTTGGCCTTGTATGTCCCCCCCCCCCACCTTTTACGTTCTTTGCAGTCCCATTTAAGCACAAATGAAATGTGTGCCTGAGCCATCTCTTCTTTTTCTTCTCTGTACACAAGCCTGGCTTTGGGATTGGTGACATTGATGGCCACCATGCTGTCCTTCCCACCACAGCTTTACGATTCTTTTTTTTTTTTTTTAAGATTTATTTTATTATTATGTGTACAACATTCTGCCTCGATGTATGACCGCAAGCCAGAGGAGGGCGCCAGATCTCAGTACAGATGGTTGTGAGCCACCATGTGGTTGCTGGGAATTGAACTCAGGACCTCTGGAAGAGCAGCCAATGTTCTTAACCTCTGAGCCATCTCTCCAGCCCCCAGCTTTGCGATTCTTGAGGAAGCATGAGTGGTCTCAGCACAGTGAGACGTGTCAGACATGGCGGCACCGGTGCTGCACCACGGACACACAGAGCCCCTGGGCAGCATGTCTAACACAGCATTGGTGCTGCACCAGGAACACACAGACCCCCTGGGCAGCATGTCTAACACAGCATTGGTGCTGCACCAGGAACACAAGGAGCCCCTGGGCAGCATGTCTAACACAGCATTGGTGCTGGACCACGGACACACAGAGCCCCTGGGCAGCATGTCTAACACAGCATTGGTGCTGCACCAGGAACACACAGACCCCCTGGGTAGCATGTGCTTGGTTTCTTTGTTGTTCTCATGACCAATGCTGGGCATAAGAATCTGGCCCTCAAAGCTTCTCTGCAACCTATTGATGCCTCTGCATTTCTTCTTAGTTCTGACTTTCACTGAAGGAATTTCTTGATCACCTCCCCACTCCCATTTTTCGAGATCGGGTTTCTCTGTGTAGCCCTGGCTTTCCTGGAACTAGCTCTGTAGACCAAGCTGGCTTCGAACTCACAGAGATCTCCCTGCCTCTGCTTTTTGAGTCTGGGGTTAAAGTCTCATGCCACTACCACCCGGCTATGGTCCTATGGTCCTCTCTTTCTTTCTTTCTTTCTTTCTTTCTTTCTTTCTTTCTTTCTTTCTTTCTTTCCTTCCTTCCTTCCTTCCTTCCTTCCTTCCTTCCTTTTTTTTTTTTTTTTTTTGGTTTTTCGAGACAGGGGTTCTCTGTGGTTTTGGAGCCTGTCCTGGAACTCCCTTTGTAGACCAGGCTGGTCTCGAACTCACAGAGATCCGCCTGCCTCTGCCTCCCGAGTGCTGGGATTAAAGGCGTGCGCCACCACCGCCCGGCCTTCCTTTCTTTCTTTTAACCATCTCGGGCCTCACTAAAGGTCTGAGGGGAACCAAGATCCGCGCAGGAAGTGGCAGCTTCCTTGAAGGTAGCACCAAGGGAGAGAAAGCTACAGCCCCTTTGTGTTTATTTTTCATTTTGCTTTTTAAAGACAGTGCCCTTGCTGGCCTGGAACTCACTATGAAGACCAGGCTAGCCCCAAACCCAGAGAGATCCACCGGCCTCCGCCTTCGAGTTCTGGGATTAAAGACCTTCGCCATTACACTCTGTTTGTCTTTTTAAAATACACACTTTACCTGTTTGTAGTACGAATAATAAAAACCCAGAAACAGATACTGGGATTCAACCTGAAGGTCAGAAAAGCAAAGCAGCCAGCCACTGGCTCTTACCTCTACCTCAAATGGAAAATGGGTAAGATCCTGTCTCCACAAATCCTGAAAACTCCACAGAGTTCCTGTCTCTTCCTCTTTCTATTCCTCTCTCTGCCCAGCCATATGACTCTCGTCTCCACCTCCCTAGTGCTGAGATCACCTTTGTGTGAGCTCTGTTTCTCTTTTAGACAGATTCAATCTTGTGTAGCTCAGGGTGTCCTTGAACTAGCAAAGATCCACCTGCCTCTGCCTGGGATTTAAGGTGTGTGCCACCACTCCCTGGTTTGTATGGCTGACTAGTATGGCTGCTTTGCTCTCTGATCTTCAGGCAAGCTTTATTTATTAAAGCTCAAATAATACACCACTATACCTGCTTGCCAATTCCTCTTTAGGCTTTTCTTCTCAAACAAAACTCGCAGTACAGCAAATATCCACTACCAAGTCGGTGTCTTTCCGCAAGAAGACACGCCTTTCCTTCTGCCTGTTGCGCGGGTGGGGGTGGGGATCCGACAGACCCCGGCAGCTTCACACTGCTATGGCTTTTTCCTTTGCTCTCTTTAAACTGATTTACTTATTTCTATGTCCATTGGTGTTTTGTCAGAATGTTTGTCTGTGTGAGGATGTCAGATCCCCTGGAACTGGAGTTATAGACAATTGTGAGCTGCCATATGGGTACTGGGAATTGAACTCTGGAAGAGCAGCCAGTGCTCTTAACCTCTGAGCCATCTCTCCAGTCCCAGACCTTTTTTTTTTCCAGTGGTAGGGAGCAAATCTAAGGCCTTTTATGTGTTTGATAAGTACCACTGAGTCACATATCCAGCCCTGGAAGGTTTTGGATTTGGTGTGTGTGTTATATGTTCACATATGTATATGCATGCCAGAGGTTGTTACCCAGTGTCTTTCCTTAACTATGGTCCATCTCTTTGTTTGCTTTTAGAATGTGGTACACTCGAGCCGGAGAAGTGACTCAGCAGTTAAGAGCACTTATTGTTCTTGTAGAGGAACCAGGTTAGATTTCCAGCATCCATATGGTGGCTGTAACTCCAGGAGACTTGATGCTCTTTTCTGACCTCTAAGGGCACCAGGCACACATATGGTATATACACATACATGCAGACAACACTTATGAAATAAAATAAATCTAAAAAAAATGTTTTTAAAACATTGCATGCAGAGGCTGAAGGATCTCTGAGTTTGAGGTCAATCTGGTCTAGCAGGTTCTGTGCCAGACAGGGCTGCGCTGGAGTGAGACCTTGTCTCAAACAAACAAAAACAAACAAACAAATAAAAAACACTTCACAGAGCCGGGCGGTGACGGCGCAGGCCTTTAATCCCAGCACTTGGGAGGCAGAGGCAGGCGGATCTCTGTGAGTTCGAGGCCAGCCTGGTCTAGAAGAGCTAGTTCCAGGACAGGAACCAAAAAGCCACAGAGAAACCCTGTCTCGAAAAATCCAAAAAACAAACAAACAAAAAAAAAAACACTTCACAGATTTGCTCAGGGTCATGTTAATCTTTCTGTATTATATTCCAATTCTGGCATATATGCTGCCAAAACAAGCATCTTCTTTTTTGAGACAGTCTCTCTCTGACCCTGAAGCTGGGCTGGATGGCCAGTGAGCTTCAGGTATCCACCATGAATGAGGGGTGATCTGAACCCCCAGCCCCAAGCACTGGGATTATAGGCGTACCCCCAGGCCTGGGTCTTTATGTGGGTTCTGGGTCAGGTTCCAAACTCAGGGCCTTGTGCTTGCTTGGCACGAACTTTGTCACTAACCCACACTTTGTTTTTTTTTTTTTTGAACCCAGACTGAGAATAATGGCATTACTCCTGCCTCAGCCTCCCAAGTGTTAGCCAGGTAGTGGTGGTGCACGCCTTTAAGCCCTCAGGAGGCAGAGGTAGGGGCATCTATGTGAGTTCGAGGCCAGCCTGGTCTACAGAGTGAGTTCCAGGACAGCCAGGGCTACACAAAGAAACCCTGTCAAAAAAAATTCACAAGACTCCTCTCCAGGGTTATACAAGCAAAACCGACTGCTAGAGAGAAGGAGGGACCCTCAGACCAGCTAAGCTGTGGAACTCAAGGATGCAGCTTTTGTTAACCATCAGTTACCCCAATAAACTAGCTGGTTCACCAAGGTAGACTCTGGCAGAATCATTAGTCTTTCTCTCTCTTCTGGGGACAATGGATATTTGTCCCTGTTTTCCAGGAAAGCCACACAACACAACCTTTGCCCCACGGGGTTTGTCTTCACACACAACAGCGAGCCAGTCTGGGTTTCTCGCAGCATGCCTGGAGGAAGAATTCCCAAGAATAGGCATTCCAAGAGGCAGGAAGTGGAAGCTGCCAGGCCAGAGTGAAGGCTGTGCTGGAAGCAGCACAGTTCCAAGTGCCATTTTCACCTCTTCTGTTGATCCCAATAGTCAAGGTTACTCAAACTCAAGGAGGTGGAAAGAGAACTCTTTTCTTCTGTGCTCCCCCTTCCCGCTTTCCTATCTTCCTTTTTCTTTCTGGCTTTCCTCTTGAGATGAGTCTGCTGACTTCAAACTCATGAGTTTAAAAAAATATTTTATTATTTTTAAATTATGTGTATGTGTCTTGTGTGTTGGGGGGGCGTATACATGTGGGTGCAGGTGCCCACAGAGGCCAGAAGAGGGCGCCATAACCCTTGGCGTTAGACTTCCAGAGTGGTCAATGCTGGAAATTGAACTCAGGTCTTCATGAAGAGGAGCAAGTGCTCTCAGCCTCTAAGCTGTCTCTCTAGCTTCCCAGCTCCCAGTCTCCCTTCCTCCCAAAGGCTGGCATTATAGGCATGTGATACGATCCAAATGATTATTTCCTCTTTGGTGGAGGAACTGCCAGTCCCACTCAGGAAACTGTAGGATGGGAGTGGACTTGTCTTTGCCATACAGGATGCCATAAGAAGCCAGTTTCTGTTGGCCCCTTAATCACTCTGTCCTCGCTTGATTGGTCTTTGATAGCTTCCTTGCTTTTTATTTTGTGCTTGTAGTACTGGGGATCAAAATCTAGCCCTATCTGTGGTAGGCAAACACTCCACCACTGAGATACATCCCCAAACCCTATAAAATAATTTTGCTGTGTGTGGTAGTACACACTTTTAATCCTGCACTAGGGAGGCAGAGGCAAGCAGATCCCTGTGAGTTGGAGGCCAACTTAGTTTACATAACTAGTTCTAGGCCAATTAGAGCTACGTTGGGAGATACTGTCTCTGTATGTATATATATATATATATATATATATATATATATACATACATACATACATACTCAGTACATATATATAGTATGGGTGTATATGGAAGTATGTATATATGCATATATTATATATACGTACATATCACACACACATGCGCACACGCACACATGTCTTGTTAAGTACCCATGCTGTCTTCAAACTCATTACCGTAGCCTAGGGAATTTGCCGTGCTCCTGCATCAGTGCCCTGGTATTGTGGGTGTGCATCACCATGACTGATTTGTGTAAGAAGATAAACTAGGGCTGGAGGTTAAGAGCACTGGCTGCTCTTCCAGAGGTCCTGAGTTCAATTCCCAGCAGCCACATGGTGGCTCACAACCATCTGTAATGAGATCTGGTGCCCTCTTCTGGCCTGCAGGGGACACACAGGCAGAACACTTTACATAATAAATAAATCTAAAAAATAGGAGATAAACTTGTTAAGTGGGGAGCGTAACCCCAGCCCCCTGGCCTAGGAGTTGCATTGGTCTGGACTCCAAATCCCAGCATGCCAGGTTCTGACCCCTCCCCCCAGGGTATTTAAGTGAGCTCCCAGAGGAGAAACACGTGGTTCCGTGGTTCTGGGTTTGCAAGTGCTCCTCGCTTTCCTCTCCCCACCGTGCACTCACCGTATTTAATAAAACAATGGGCATTTTAATTTGGTTTGATCTGACCTGATTGGATTTCTTTGCACCAGCGGAGTGGCCCGTCTTAGGATTTTTTTTTCCTAACAAAACTAGATTCAAGTTAGTTTCTGCCCTCAAACATCCAGTTCTCCAAGGACACCTGGCTTTTTTTTAATTTTAAGATTTATTTATTATGTATACAATTTTCTGCCTGCATGTATGCCTACAAGCCAGAAGAGGGCACCAGATCTCATTATAGATGGTCGTTAGCTACCATATGGTTGCTGGGAATTGAACTCAGGATCTCTGGAAGAGCCCACCCCCACCCCCAGTGCTCTTAACTGCTGCGCCATCTCTCCAGCCCTACCTCTTTTTTTTAAATGGTGGCTCCATCAGTGTAAATGTTTGTGAGCCACAAGACATTGGCTCACTTTACACTTCTTTAGAAAAAAATTCTTTTCATTTTATCTCTGTGTCTACATATATGTTAGGTGCACCATATACATGCATCAGCTCCCCTGGACCTGGAGTTACTAGTTTTCTGGGAAAGCAGCCAGTGCTCCTAATTGCTGAGCCATCTCTTCAGTCCTTCCCAATGCGGTTTTTTTTCAGACAGGATCTTACTATGCGACCCTGACTGGCCTAGAAATCCTAGTCCTTGGATTCCCAGATCTCCTGTCTCTCTCCTGAGTGGTAGGAATAAAGGCATGTACCACTAGGGCTGGTTCCTACGCTTCTAGAGGTCACTCTTGGTTTGCGTCAAGACTAAGTGGAAAGGGCTGGAGAGATGGCTCTTGCAGTTCTTTCAGAGGACCTGGGTTCGAGTTCTAGTGCTCACATTAGGCAACTCACAACTGCTGGTAGTTCTCATTCCAGGGAATCTGAGGGCCTCTGACCTCTTGGAACACCTGCATAACAAACTTAGAAAGGCATGCACGCATATACACAAATAATAAATTAATCTTACTTGTTAAAGACGGAATGGGAGAGCCAGCATTCCTAAAACCATTAGGAAATAAGAGAAAAATGCCATTGTGCCATCCACCTAGCCAGATAGCTAAGTGTGCGTGCGTGCGTGTGTGTGTGCGTGTGTGTGTGTGTGTGTGTGTAGGCGTGTAGGCCAGAGGCTGCCATTAAGCATCTTCCTTGCCTGCTCTCCACCTTATATTTTGAGATTGGAGCTCATTTATCAAATTGGGTAGGCTGGCTGGTCAGTGAGACCTAGGACCCCTTCTAACTCTACTCCCCTAAACCCAGGATTACAGGGGTGCCACCACACCAGACTTCTTTTGTGGGTGCTGAGGACCCAGCCCCTCGAATCCATTTGTATTTTCTCGGGGATGCCGCTCGGCCAGAACAGTAATTCTCTTCCTCCTCTAGTCTCTGGCTAAAGACTTGACTGAAGCAGAGGAACAATACGCCCACGCCCTGCGTAGCCACTTACACAATGTTGACCAGCTCTTGACCCTGCAGCGACGCCGACTCAGCCTCCTGGAGGAAAGCTACAACATGGAACTAGATGTCCTGACGAAAGAGTTTGAGACTGAACGGTAAGGGGCCAGGGAGTCCAGAGGCTGGATCCCGGGAGCTCCCAGAGCCTATCCCTAGTACCAGTACCTCGGAGCCTCCTCCCTAACCTAACCCCAGGCAGAGAGGGTCTTGAGTTCCTCGGAAATGAACTTGGGTTTAATCTTACAGTCTTAGCTTTCCTTGACCCCTGCCGGTACCTGTCTGTACCTTCTAATTTCAACTATCAAAATTCTATCCATCTGGCAGTAGATAAGGATGGGAGAGAGATTCCACAGGGAACTTACGCAGATTTTTGGTTTTGTTTCATATGAAAGTATTTCCTACTCAAAAATCAAAATATTCTGAAGGCTGATGAGAAGCCAAGGACAATGGCACTAGGTTTCGATCCTAATACATGAACTGGCTTTGTGGGAGCTTAGCCTGTTTGGATGCTCACCTTCCTGGACCTAGATAGAAGTGGGAGGACCTTGGTCTTCCTGTAGGACAGGGAATTTGGACTGCTCTTCAGTATCGAGAGGGAGGGGGAATGGACTGGGGGGAGGAGAAGAGGAGTGGGGATAGGGGGAGGGGAGCGGGGGAGGGGCAATATGTGGGAGGAGGGGGAGGGAAATGGGAAACGGGGAGCAGTTGGAAATTTTAATTAAAAAAGAATAAAAAGAAGAAAAGAAAAAAATCAAAATATTCTTATTCTTTCTGGAAAAAAAAAGAGAGAGTAAAAGAAAACATACACTAAAACAACTTTCCCGCCCCCATGCCAGGTGCCTGCAAGTTTGTCTCATCTATAGGGTTTTTTTTGTTTGTTTGTTTGTTTTGTTTTGTTTTTTGTATTTTAAGACAGAGCCTCACTGTGTAGCCCTGGCTGGCTTGGAACATATTCTGTAGACCAGGCTGCCCTCTAACTCATAGGTATCCGCCCACCTCTGCCTTCCAAGTGCCAGAACTAAAGGAGTGTGCCACCACCCCTGCCCGTTCATAGCTATGTGTTTCTTTGTTATTGTTGGACCTCATGCTATACCCATCTGTCTCCTGCAGGAAGACAATCATTGACCAGCATGAGAAAGAGATCCACTACCTCCAGGATGTCTTCATGGCCATGGAGCAGAACTACGTAGATTCCGAGTATGAGAGCAAGCTAGAATTCCAGAGTATGTGGGACGATCTGAAAAACAAGGTACAGGCGGAGGATGGAGGGCCGGGATGAGAACTGCTCAGGGCAGTCAGAGCTAGACGAGCGCTCCAGAGCCAATGGTCAATAAAAGTCTCTGGCCACTGAGGTCCCCGTGCTTCTTTGTGATCTTGTGAAAACTGCTTGGGAACCAGGAATGTTCTAGAAGATTTTAAGAATGCATTTAAGGGGGAAAGAACAAAACAAACAAACAAACAAAAATAAAAAAGCAAAAAACCACTACCACAACCAACAACAATTAAAAAAAAAAAAAAAAACCTAAGAGATCATCTGACTTCACCCTTTTGAGAGGTATAGACAAAGAAACAAAGGCCCACAGTTTAGCCACATGACCAGCTTGAATCCCACAGTCTGAGTCAGTAGAAATTGATCCAAAATTCTTTCTATCATAGACTTTGCAAATCTAGCTGATATTCAGAAGTTTGTGTCTAGGGTTCTTGGTTTAACTTTAATCAATCAACTTATATTTGAGACAGCATCTTCCTTAGCTCAGGCTGACCTTGAACTCACTATGTGGTGGAGCATGACCTGGAACTGCTTTTTTACTTTTACCTTAAACTTGTGATCCTCCTGCCTCCACCTCCCGAGTAGGGTAAAGGGTACCATCACATCCAGCGTGAGTCAATGCTAGGCAAGTATTCTCCTCTAAGCTCCATCCCCAACCCTTGCTTTTAATTTAGCCAGTGGGATACTTTACAGTTTGAATGATTTCCTACTTGTGAAAATTGAAAAGATTTCACATGAAAATCCAAACTATCAATTTTGCTTTAAAAAGTTACAAGATCTGAGCCAGGTGGTATAAAGGCACACACCTTTAATCCCAGCACACTGGAGGCAGAAGGAGGAGGATCTCTCTCAAATTTGAGGCCAGCCTGGTCTACAGAGTTCCAGGGCTACACAGAGAAACCCTGGTTCAGGAAGGAAAAAAAAAAAAGTTGAGATTGGAACACTGGGCCTCATTCTGTTTTTGTTTGGTTTGGTTTGTTTTTCAAGACAGGGTTTCTGTGTAGCTTTGGAGCCTGCCCTAGAACTTGCTCTGTAGACCAGGCTGGCCTTGAACTCAGAGATGTGTCTCTTCTGCCTCGCTCCTCATTCTGTTTCTAATTGGCATCATTCTCATGGAGCTGGGCCCACCCCCACGCTTTCCTGTCTGGGTCACAATGCCCCACTCTGAATGTAATTCACTAAACAACGCTCCTAACAGTTCCCGAGGGTAAGGCTGCTGGCGGGCATGAGCGGGCACTAAGAGGGTAGCTCTAAGCATTTGGTATTTGGAACACATTCCCTAGAATTTAGAAGAGAAGCACTTTCTTCGTCTACAACTGGAGAACATAGTGGAGGATCTGTGGAGAAGGTTCCAGGATGCACTTAAGAACTATACTGATGCCACGGAGGACCGGAAGATTGCCTTTGAGACTCTGAAGGTGAAGGACGAGAAAAGCTCCAAAGAGATTGAAATGCAGATGAAAAAAATCCAGAAGCTGCAGGTCAGTGCTCACTTGGAGACACCCATCTGTCCATTGCCTTCCCAAATTCTTTTGGGTCTCTCACTGGTTGGGTCAAGATGGCGCTCTGCTCTTAGTCCTCAGTCTGCCCTTCATCTGCCTTTGTCAATGGTCCCCACTGTCCCTCTAGGAGGCCATAGGTATCTTGAAAGGGAAGATCACAGCCCACAGCCGTGAAAGTGAATGGCAGAACCAGTGCATTCGCAATGACAAGGAACTGGTCCACGTACAGCTGCGAAAACTGAAGGCCCAAAGGACGCAGGCTCGGGGAGTGTCCCAGGAGAACTTAGTCAAACTCACCCTGGAAAGTAATGCCACCCTCAAGGACCTGAAAAAGGTCGTGGAGAAGGTAAAAGGGACAAAACCAAGAAACCTGACTGGAGGCAAAAGGGATTCAGGAAAGATGGGGCAGGGCTCCCTCCTCCCTCCTCTTTAAGTGGATGCTTGTGTTAGCTTTCCTTCCTTCCTTCCTTCCTTCCTTCCTTCCTTCCTTCCTTCCTTCCTTCCTTCCTACTCCATTCTCTTTTTTAAATGAACAGGGATTTTTCAGCTTCCCGAGTCGAGTCCCACTTTGCCTTGCACAGGGTCTTTTTCTCTGCATGTCTGATGCATGAGGTTTCCTCTCCTCCAACTGCTGATTCTGTCTGTGACTCTGCGGTTCCACAAGCTTGAGATTCTCTGCTGCCACCTGTTAGGAATATTTCTTTTTTTTTTTTTTTAAGATTTTATTTATTATGCATACAATGTTCTGCCTCCATGTATGCCCGCATGCCAGAAGAGGGTGCTAGACCTCATTACAGATGGTTGTGAGCCACCATGTGGTTGCTGGGAATTGAACTCAGGACCTCTGGAAGAACAGCCAGTGCTCTTAACCTCTGAGCCACCTCTCCAGCCAAGGAATATTTCTTTTTTTTTTTTTTTTTTTTGGTTTTTCGAGACAGGGTTTCTCTGTGGTTTTGGAGCCTGTCCTGGAACTAACTCTTGTGGACCAGGCTGGTCTCGAACTCACAGAGATCCACCTGCCTCTGCCTCCCAAGTGCTGGGATTAAAGGCGTGCGCCACCACCGCCCGGCTCCAAGGAATATTTCTTAGATGAGCCTCTCTGCCAACGCAAATAATTCCAATCAGACCAAATTAGATTGAATAAAAGATGCCCGTGTTTAATGCAGTGCTCCCGGGTGGCACTGGGAAAGCATGGCGAGGTGGGGGAGGAGACCACGCGAAACCCAGAGATCACGTGTACATTCTCTGGGGGGCAGTCTAAATAGCCTGTGGGAGTGGTCCTGACCCTCCCTGGGGAGGGATCACCGCTTGGTGGGCTTTCCCAGAGGTGGAGTTCAGACCAAGGCAACTCCCTGGGGAGGGGGCTTGAAATGGCATTCCTGCCCAGTATTCCAAAGATGGGTGCCAGGGGCTGGGATGAGGCCCCTGAATATAATACTACCTGATGTCTTTCAGGTTTTTCCTGCTTTTTAACTCTTTAACTAGCAGAGGAAACGAACCAGTTAGGACCTCTAGACTGTATTATTTCTAGACTGCATCATTTTGGGGGATTTGTCTCTGGATTTCTTCTGAAGACAGTATCATTTTGAGACAGGGTTTCTCCGTACTTTTTGGTTCCTGTCCTGGAACTAGCTCTTGTAGACCAGGCTGGCCTCGAACTCACAGAGATCCGCCTGCCTCTGCCTCCCGAGTGCTGGGATTAAAGGCGTGCGCCACCGCCGCCCGGCCTCCAGATTTCTTTTGCGGCCTACCAACTCATCAAGATGCTAATTTTCAGTCGTATGACAAGCTCCAAAGATACACACTGACCCCAAATGGCTGTCGTTTGCTCTGGATCTTCACCATAGGTTAAGTTTCACTGCGGCCCCTTAGATAGACCTTCCTCTGAGGCTGGCCCCCCAGTCTTGACCTTTTGTCAGCTTGAAGCAGCTAAGAGCAGTCAGGGTGACCTCTGAGACAGGTGATGAGAGACCAGGACAAACTCCCCATAGGAGCGGAAGAGCTACCACTGGGTAACAAAGGTGGTGGATTTCCAAGATGGCCACTTCTTCCTCGACCTCCTGAGAGAAAAGCCTGGCAGCTTTTGTCTCCCACTGCAGGGCCCCTGCCGATGGGTTGGCTCAAGAAGTTCAAGGCCTGATCAGGACCCGTCTCACACATCTGCAGACCAACCAACCCTCCTATTTGACTTCAAACTGACCAAGCCTAAAGTAGAGAAGGAAGACTCTAAAGCTTCTCAACCCCCAGGCCTCCAAAAGAGATGGGGCTCTCCAGCTTCCCAAGATCCCCCTCTGTGTGTCTGCGCATGTGTGTTTCCTCATCCCCAGGAAACGCCTGTCTTAGCTGAAGAGAAAGCGATGTGGTACCGTGGTACCGAGCTGTGCTGAGTGAGGATGTTAACTGCTGGGAGAGAGCTTGGCGCGCGGCAGGCACTGCCTGAGATGGGCTTCCTGCTGCTGGAGCCGCTTTCCTGGACTCAAGCAGGGATCCATCTTGTTTTCCCTAACGCGCCTCTTCCTTCCCAACAGGGTGAAAAGATCCTTAAACTTGCTGAAATCTGTAGGAAATTTGAAACAGAGGAAGAAAAAGTCCTGCCTTTCTATTCCTCAGTCCTGACTCCCATGGAGCAGGAGGAAGTGGAGAGACAGAACCCGGAAGAGCTCACAGAGGAGCTGGCCAAGGTAAAGGACGGGGAGGGTGGGGACTGGGCAGCATTTGCTCAAGGGGACCACCACACCCCTCCCTCCTCTGCCTCCGCTCTCAGGTTATGGCGGACTACTCAGGGATGGAGAACTTCTGGAAAAGATACAATAAGGTGAAGCTGGAGGTGCTGAGCCTGCAGCACAGACGCGTGCAGCTGCTGGAGATCAGCGGGAAGCTGAGGGAGATGCTCAAACAGTACCTGGACGGTATCTCCGTGAGCGATGAGGTGCTGAGCCAGCTCAACCCACTCTTCATAGTAAACCACAGGAGCAACCTTCCTCAGCTGTCCGCACCTGCCCAGGCAGGAGACAGAGGCCCTCCAACCACCTACAACGTCATCGAAGCCGCTCACGTTGTCTCCCATACCCTGTGATCCAAGGAACCCAAGACTTTTTTTGTGAACTCCGATTTAGATGGAGGCTCCGGACAGTACTCTAGTCATCGACTGCCACTATCCCGCGCAGTATGACCGATAAATTATTCTTTTTTAAATAATGCAATTTTTCATGATTTATTTTTAGTTTTATGTGCATTGGTGTTTTTCCTGCATGTGTATCTGTGCGAAGGTTGTCGGATCCCCTGGAACTGGAGTTACAGACAGTTGTGAGCACTATATGGGTGCTGGGAATTGAACCTGGGTCCTCTGGGAGAGCAGCCAGTGCGGTTAACTGCTGAGCCATCTCTCCAGCTCTAACAAATTATTCTTTCAAAAGAATTTATAAGATCCTTTAAAAACAAAAATTAGGGTCTCACGTAGGCCTCAAACTCCCTGTGTAGCTGATGACTTTGAACTTCTGGTCCTCTTGCCTCCTCTGGGATTACAGGCATGCACCTGTTTTATTGGTGCTGCGGATTGATCTCAGGGTTTTTTGCATTCTACCAACTGAGCCTTATTCTCAGTCCTTGTAAGATCTTTATTATCTTTGCCATGTTCAAGGATACAAGGAACATTCTGGTCCCAGGGAGAGAATGCCTAGAAATCTTTCCTCCTCAGCATCACGGCACCATGGGAGCCAAATATATACCCCAAGGGAGCCAGAGGCAGATTCAGAACCAGTTTCCTGGGGTAAATTAGGACAGCAAGAACAGGCCAGAGGGGGGCTGGAGAGATGGCTCAGTGGTTAAGAGCATTGCCTGCTCTTCCAAAGGTCCTGAGTTCAATTCCCAGCTACCACATGGTGGCTCACAACCATCTGTAATGGGGTCTGGTGCCCTCTTCTGGCCTGCAGGACTACATGTAGACAAAATATTGTATACATAATAAATAAATATTTAAAAAAAAAAAAAAAAAAGAACAGCCAGAGGAAGAAGTGTGCTCCAAGGCCCCCAGCTACTCAACCACAGGCAGGATCCAGCTTCACAGTGCTCTTTTTTTTTCTTTCTTTCTTTCTTTTTTCTTTTTTTGGATTTTTCGAGACAGGGTTTCTCCGTAGCTTTTTGGTTCCTGTCCTGGAACTAGCTCTTGTAGACCAGGCTGGCCTCGAACTCACAGAGATCCGCCTGCCTCCCGAGTGCTGGAATTAAAGGCGTGCACCACCACCGCCCGGCTCACAGTGCTCTTTTTTTCTACCCATGAAAGCAGCCTCACTGGGTGGGAGGCAGAGGCAGGCGGATCTCCGTGAGTTCAAAGCCAGCCTGGTCTACAAGAGCTAGTTTCAGGACAAACTCCAAAGCTACAGAGAAACCCTGTCTCAAAAAACTGAAGAAGAAAAAGAAAAAGAAAAGAAAAGAAAGCAGACTAGCCGCAAAACATTGGGTTAGCAGAGAGTGTTGGTGCATATCCATAGTTGCAGCCTAGCCAGGAGGCTCATGAGCCTTAGGCCAACTTGGGCTACAAATGCAGGGCCCTATCTTTGAAGAAAAGGGGTCACCAGAGATGGCTGAACAGGTGAAGCACTTGTCTCTCTACTTGGATGAGCTCAGTTCAGTCTCTGGGACCCAGCTACAGTTAGGAGAGAACCAGCTTCACAGTGCTGTCTGACCGCCACATTCAAGCCCCCCCCACACACAGTAAAAAGTAAAGAAAAAGGAGGTAGTAGAACCAAGCGAAGAATACAAAGTTTTGTTAAAGATCACTATTTATTTCTTTTTACTCTTGTTTCGTTTCTCTTCTTTCAGCTTCTTTTTGGAGACTTTGGGTCTGCTGGCCTTTTTGTATAGGTAATACCCGATCAGACCCAGGAGTGCCGGCACCATAGCTATGCCTACCAGAGGCAAAAAGCGCTTCAGCAGCTTTTGCCAGTAGTTGGCTGGAAACAATGCAATCAGCTCCACATCAAACTGGACCACTGCATCCGCTGGGGAAGAAGGGAGGGTGTGGAAAATTGCTGTGATGTATCCAGAGCTCTGAATTGGGATTAAATCAGGCTAGGCTGTAGAAAATAACTGATTCTGGCAATCTGAAATGTAGGGTTGGGCTCCCTCAGAAAAGGCAGAAGAGGGTTAGGAGCAGGCTGAGGACACTCGTGTTGACCTTAACTACAACTAAGCACGTGGCTCGGACTCAGGGACACACAGGAAATCTGTGCACGGGACTTGCAGGTTCTTTCACATTTACAAGTGAGCATTTTTTTATTTAAAGATTTATTTTTATTTTATGGATATGAGTAGCTTGCCTGATGTATGTCTGTGCACCATGTAGCATAAGGAGAGGGGGTCACTTTCCCTGGGAACTACTACAGAAGATGGTAGTGAGCCACCACATGGGTGCTGGGAACTGAACCTGGGTCCTCAAGTGCAGCCAGCGCTCTTAACGGCTGAGCATCTGTCTGGCCCCACAAGTAAGCATTTACATGTGTTGAGACTCCTCTGTACCAAATGGATCCCATTTCCAGATAGCCACATAGATAGGGTTTTGCAGAGCTATAATTAACTGGAATAAAAGCAGATGCCCTTAAAATTCCCAGCCACTGATGAGCACATACAATACGGTTCTTAGAGGAGTTTCAAAGAAGGGCTGGAAAACAGGAGGGATGCGCTTGAGGGGGACCGGACTCAGACAGTTTCAGATGAAGCAAACAAGCAGCATGGGAATGGGGAGAGTTTTGCTAAGTTTTTTTTTTTTTTAATGTGTTTTATTTTTGAGACTGGATCTTGCTCTGTAGCCTCAGTTGTCCTGGAATTCACTATGTAGACCAGGCTGGGGCTCAAACCCACAGAGATCCACATGTCTCTGCATTCTGTGGAGCAGATCACATTTTACCTAGTGGAGCACATGCTCTAATGCAAAGCAAGAGGTACCTATCGGAAAATCTGGCCGATCTCTGCCCTTCAGAACAGGTATCAGTAGTAGTACCTGAAGGTGAGTTCTAGGAAGCAGCCGCCAGGGCCACCTCCTTACCTGCTCTACGTGAGGGTCCTGAAGGTCACCCTTTGGTTTGTTTTGAGTTTTAGTGTTCTGGGATAAGTATTATAGGCAGCAAGACCCACGTGACTCAAGAAGGTGCCAAAGGTCACCAACTGCCTATGGTCAAGCCAGGTGGCCCTAGCAGGTTGTCTGTAGTCTCTATTGGAGAAATCGGGTGGTCAGAAGGAGAGGGTCCCAACTACTTCTTTCCTCAAATTTGATCTGGACTTTCTCAAGTTCTAGACAGAGCAGTGCGCGTGGCTCTCAGGGCTCTGTCTTGACGGTCGGGAGAAAAGACCTACTCAATTACCTGGGATGGTTGGCGGGTATCCTCGCTTTCCATAGGCCAAGTGAGAAGGGATGACTGCTCTTCGCTTCTCTCTGAGGGAGGGAACGAGCCGCAGGCAGGAGAGAGGTGAGCTGGCAACCTTGGCCCAGCACCACCAGAAGCTCCTCCCACCTCAGATAGTGGCATCAAAATGTGAATTTTTCCACCTAACTGGTTGACCGGTAAAGGTACCAATCACCCTACACAACTCCATCCCCCCCAAACCCGACAGGTGCCCTCAGGGGTCCAGTGTGAAGTCAGGGCCCCTTTATTCTATAATGTCCGCCTGGAGACGTGGGATGGCAGAGAAAGGGGCTGTCAGGCCCGCCCCTGTCCAGATACTCACCCCACACACATGTCCAGAAGGCTCTGCTCCAGACCTTGAGGAAGAAGACGCAACTGAACTAAAGGCTAACACCACCCAAAAGAAAATCAAAGACACCCCATCGCCCTTCCTCAAGCGAGCTTTATTCCACTTCTTAAATTATTAGCCCCCGGTGATGTGTGGGTCAAGAAGAGAATTTGAACCTAAGGTAGCTGAAGATCCTTAGGGTCTTACTCATTCTAGGATCCTTTCCAGCTTACCTCAGACGTTCGAGACACTAAGCAAGGGCTTAGGTTAGGAAGCAAAGGCGCGGGTGACATACCTGGAATCACCTGCTTTTGGCCAAGTTCTATCACCAGAGGATCTCTAGACAGGGAGGTATCAATAATGCGTCCGTCTACCAAGCTGCCCTAAAGACAAAGAGCAAGAACTGACCCCGACTTTCCTCCCAGCAGGCCACACACAGTGGGACCGCCTGATGGGATGGCGGCAACCCTACTGCTTGCATCCTGTCGCCCCCTCCCACCCCCATCCCCATGGAGCAAAAAGGAAGAGGAAGCCCCGAAGGGCCGACACTTCTTGGAGATCTCTCCACCCTTCACTTCTCAGTGCTGGAAAGTAACTGGCGGGAAAACAGGGAAGAGAAAGAAGCAGGCAAGGGCACCATCCACTCCCGCCCCCACGTGCTAGCGGACCCTAAGTTCTCTCGCACAGCTTGCCACGTGTCCAAGCCAAAGCTGACGTGTTTCATTCGGGCGCCGCCCCCTCCCAGACCACGCCCCGGCCCCCCAGGCCCCTCACCGTGTAGTGGATGTGGAGCGTGTCTCCAAGGGCAGCGGATTCTGTACATGATTCAGGGGGCTGTACCTATGATCAGACTACATGGGTCAAAGCTGCTCCTCCTAAAACCCTGTTACCACATCGAGACCCAGCACCTTCTCCCCCAACTCAGTTCCATCACTTCTCCTCTTCGTTCACAGGTTCATTTAGAGCGCCCCCCGTGCTCCCCCACGATCCCTTAGCCTTAAAGGGTGGCGGGGAAGGGGGGCGAGAGGGAGGGTTTGGGGGGTGGCGCCGCAGTCTCCTCACCAGGGTCTCCACTTGGAGGGTCCGGACAGGACTTTCGGTTTCTGGCCCAGCCTCAGCTCGGCACACCGCCCCATTGAGCAGCAGCAGCAGCAGCAGCTGGAGCGGCCAGAGCAAGGGGCGCAGGGACATGACCAGACCTGGTTGGGGTACCGGGGCACCAGAACAGGCTGTGCGCATGCAGGCGACCAGGACACCTCAGCTCCAGGCCAGACTGGTGTGGGCGGGTCGCAAGGAGCGAGCTCCTCCTCCCCCCCCCCGCTTGTCCCCACCTCCTAGAGGGAAGAAGCCAGCATTCCCTACGCTGTGATCCGAGGTTGCGGATTCTGACCTATCTGTTGGCCTTTCCGTCCCATGACGAGGGTCATGTGATAGCACCTATTTGCCATTTCATTACCTACTGTAAAGGGGGCGTTAGTCTCTAACCTTCGAATCACGAGAGGCACAATTATTCCCATTTTACAGCTAAGGAACCTGCCCAAAGAGGTCATCATGCCAACTGGTGACCGACAGGATTCAAGCACAAGACTGCGTTTGTTCTCTGTTCTTCTAAGATATGTTTCCTCCCACTAAGCTGGCAGAGGCAGGTGTCCAAGACAGCCAACTCTTCACCTCTCCTTGTTGTTCTGCCCTCGGTTACTGTTGAGAAAGCCTCTGTCCTGGAGTCACTGACCTTTTCCTTCCTGTTTGCCCTCAACACCCTTTCCACAACAGCAGCGTGCTGCGGTCTTGTGTTTGTGCAAGGGCTTCAGTTTTTAGGAGGGGTTCTAGTAATTTTAGGCGGTCTTACCAGTTTCCCTTTTCATGATTCAAACCCTTCCTGAAAACTTAAGCTGTGGTACCTAGATCTCGGTCACTCAAAAGCTGTCATGGGGTCATTCCATACCATGCTCAGGCCGTTTCTTGGTTTCATGGTTCTCTTTAGCACTGATATTAGACACAACTGCACCTGTGTGGTAAGCCCCTCAGCCAGCACACACTTTCTCGTATTTGGAACTACCTGCTCTTCCTGTCCTGCCCTTCCTGACCGTTCTCCTCTAACAACCTGCCCGTCCTGACCGTTCTCCTCAAACAACCTGCCCTTCCTGCCCCGGCCTTTCCGACGGTTCTCCTCTGTTAGTACTCTGTGGCTTCTTCCATCTCAAATTTCTAATTGGTCTCCTCTGGGTTCTCTTTCTGCAGCCTCTCCAGTGCCTCCATTTCTAGGACCATGCTAATTTAGCTCTCCTTTTCTCTCTGTTTTGTGGTGCTGGGGGGATCCAGTCCAGGCACTGGATTAATGTTGATGTCCCTAACCTAGGAATTATTTAAAAAAATAAAAATAAAAACCTTCAATGTCATGATCTAGATGGATGGACACACTAGTGGTTTAGAGCACTTGCTGTTCTTCCAAAGGACCACAGTTCAACTCTCTGAACCCATACCAAATGGCTCAAAAATGCCTGTAACTGCAGCTCCAAGGTCTCTGTCTCATCTGGCCTCCACAGGAACCCACACACACAAGGCATACAGATATACATACATTCATACACATAAGTGCAAATAAATCTTTAAAAAAAAATAACTCATTGCCAGCCAGGAATGGTGGTGCACACCTTTAATCCCAACACTCAGGAAACAGAGGCAGACGAATTTCTTGAGTTTCAGGTCATCTAGGGCTACCTAGTCAAACTGTCAAACACACAGAACCCCATGCACAGTGGGGTATGGTGTATAGTGATGCACACCGCGAATCCCAGCCTTATAAAACCTTTTCTCAAAAATTAGTCAAAAGGACAGCAAGCAGGAATTCCTGGGGCTGAGGGAATGCTGTATATATTGAGGATATGGGATTACATGGATGAATTCACTTTTTATTTTTTATTTATTTATTTATTTTTGGTTTTTTTTGAGTCAGGGTTTCTCTGTGGTTTTGGAGCCTGTCCTGGAACTAGCTCTTGTAGACCAGGCTGGTTTCGAACTCACAGAGATCCGCCTGCCTCTGCCTCCCGAGTGCTGGGATTAAAGGCGTGCGCCACCACCGCCTGGCTGGATTCACTTTTTAAAACCGACCAAACGTATGCCTAAGATTTGTGCATGTGGCTAGGGATATGGCTCAGCAGTAAAATGCTTGTCTGGAAATTAATCCCCAGTACTAAGAAAAAAAATCTGTGTATCTTACTATATGAATATATATTTGGGCAAGTACAAAACTACACGTCAACTCTCTCTTGGAAACAGCAGTGGGTAACAAGTCCTCAACGGATGTGTTTAAAGCACTGTTTGACTCCTCAAAAGGCACTGACCGAGCTAGGACTCACATCAGTTCATGCTCTGCTCCTCTCGTAATCGGTCTCCCTCCTTTCTGTGCCTAGAAAGTGCACAGAATGAGTTATCCTGTAGCAGTCATATTGGGCTGTGATGATGGAGGGGAGGTCCTAGGTGGTGAAGCACAAAGATGGAAGTCTAGGTCTTTGCTAAGTGGAGACCCCCCATGCTAGTCCTAGATTACCTGCCACCAAAAACCTTCTAATGGAGACAAAAAGTTCTATCATACTCTTGTCTTTTAAAGGTAAGTCGCATTCCCAAGCTCCCCTCTTTAGATCATTCTGTACATCACCACATACATTCATGTCACCTGCCACATCACCAAAAGCTTACATACTGCCCAGTGACTAAAACCTTGACATGCCAGCTAGAGCTTGTCACCCAGCCCTCCTTTCCTGTTAAACTGAAAGCCTCTAAGTCCAGGACTGTTGAGTGGTGGTGGCGCACACCTTTAATCTCAGCACTCGGGAGGCAGAGGCGGGCAGATTCCTGAGTTGGGGGCCAACTTGGTCTACAGAGCAAGTTTTGAACTTGGGTTCCTCCTGCCTTAGACTCCTAAGTGCTGAGATAATAGGTGTGTCCAACCACCCTTGGCTCTGAAGAGTGAGACGAGACAGCTTTGTGACTCATTTTTATACCTTCAGTGTTCATGCCTGACACGTAAATACATATTAATCGTATCAGATCTCCCTGCTTCTGGACTATGGTCTGGCTTCAGGTGAGTCTACTATGTGTGTGTTCTCAGCTCGGTGCCCCCCTTACCTGTTCTAGGCCCTCCAGGATGTTAGCTCTTTCCAAGCCCTAACTCTCCTAGTTAAGAGTCTGAAGTTTTCTCCTACCTAGTTATTGTGCACGACTTCTCTCTTCCGTTTCCGTCAAGGAGTTAGCACACAGACAACAAGGACAAAGTAGGACATGCTAGAGCCCCTAGGTACCAGCTGCATGACACTGGACAAGCTTTTTATTTGACCTTTCAAACTGTTTCTTGTAACCTGGCATCAAAGCAAAGTTGCCTTAAACCCCCTTTTAAGAATCCATTTATTTACAGCATGTGTTCACAGGCAGGCATGTGCCATGACACGTATGGGGAAGTACTTGTGCCATGTGTTTACACGGAGGTGGGTGCCACGGTATGTGTGGCGTTGGAAGACAACTTGGGGCGGGAGTGCTTTTCCACTGCATCAGGTCCCATGCAGAACTCAGGTGGTCTGGCATCTCACCAGCTCAGCCTTGAACTCCAGTCCCTCTACCTCCCAAATGCTGGCATTACAAGCATTCAAACCACACCTAGCCAAATGTTTTATTTTTAATAAATTGTTGAACTATTAGATGAAAAACCATTGAAATATCTAACTATACTTTGAAAATCCCTAAGACAAATATATAAGCTTCAATTTACGAAGTAAAACAGCACATGTGATGTGAACTCGTATTTTACTCCTCCCCAAATATGTGCATGTTTAGAAAAAGAGCAAGGGCTGGGCTGGGGCTGGGGCTGCAGCTCGGTAGTGTTTGGTTGGTATGCACAAAACCCTGAGTTCAACAGCATTGCAGTCACTGGGCTTGGTGGCAGGCATACAGCTGTAATGCCAGCACTTGGGAGGAGGAGGCAGGTTTAGAAGTCCAAGTCATCCTCAGCTACCTGAGTTCACAGGCCAGCTGGGACACACAAGACCCTCCTTCCATTTCCCTTTGCCACCCTGCCCCCATTTTGAGTGGGAGTGTGAGCCTGGCGACCGTCAGAGTTCTGAGCCATTCACTGTGGACCTGCACCCTTCCCAGAGGCAGCGTCAGCAGTGCTGGGGTTTCTGCTTTGAGACAGGCTATGTGGTCCTAGCTGGCCTGGAGCTCAAGTTGGTCTGGAAACCACATGGATCTGCCTGCCTCTTGAGTGCTGGAATTGAAAAGCCATATGCTGCCCCACCTGGCTGAGACTCTGCCTCTTAAAAAAAATAATAATAATAATAAAAGGAACCCAAAAAAGGATGCACCCAAAATTGGTTAAGGATGGGTAGGCTTTTTGATGGGAGTGGGAAGAGTAAAGGGGACAGGTACAACATGCTGTCCTACCAAATGTATGCCCAATATCTGTGCATGCTCATGTACTATCTGGACCACTGATAATAAGAACTGCTTGGTTATAAGAACAAAATACGTGCGTGAACAGGATCTGAATCACTGTAAGACAGTGGGTCTCAGGCTTCCTGATGCTGCAACCTTTAACACAGCTCCTCATGTTGTGTGACTCCGACCATAAAATCATTTCATTGCTACTTCCTAACTTTAATATCTGATATGCGGTTACCACAACCCACAGGTTGAGAACTGCTGATTTAAGAGCCTGTAGAGGCTATTTCATGACTGCTACCAAAGCTAATGGAGCCCTGGTAGAAGACTAAAAGAGACCCTGGAAAGGTCATGAACTCTGTAGTGAGACTTGAACCGAATCTTAAAGTAGTACTAAGAGTCCCAGGTTGTTTTTTGGAGCCCAGGTTGGTCTCAAACTGTTACAAAACCAAGGCTGACCTTGAACTCCAGCTCCTCTTGCTGGAGCCTGTAAATACTAAGATTTTACCAAGTGTTTTTTTTTTAATATTTATTTATTATGTATACAATATTTTGTGTGCATGCATGTCTACAGGCCAGAAGAGGGCACCAGACCTCTTTACAGATGGTTGTGAGCCACCATGTGGTGGCTGGGAATTGAACTCAGGACCTTTGGAAGAACAGGCAGTGGTCTTAACCACTGAGCCATCTCTCCAGTCCCCTATACCAAGTGTTTAATCTAGGGTAAGGTAGGTTATAACAAGCAAGCACTGTACCACCTGAACTACGTCCCTAGCCCCTTAATAAGGATTTCTAAGTAAGTGAGAAAAGCAGGTTAAAGGCAAAGGGCCAGATGTCTGGAGGGAATGCACCGGCCAGAGGAGCTAAAGCCAAGCAGACAGGCAAGTGGAGGGAAAGTAGGAGAACCTTGAGTGTGGAAGACAGTGGGAAGGCTGAGTGTCTGAGCACAGCTGTCCAGCACAGCACTGGGCAGTGGCACACAGGCTGTCTAGGTGCCGAGGCTCTGTAAGGCACAGGATTGGAGGGAGGTGGGGAGGGGAAACGAAGGCAGTAGCCCACTGAGGGGCGTGGATAGGTGATGCACCGTTAATCTCTGAAGATACTGGCAGAGACAAACACTCTATGGATCAAGTTCCAGGCCAGCAGGCCCAAGAATGAGACCCTGCTACCCACACCCTCCCCAAAAAAATACTTCACTGAGGGCAACTTAAACACCCCAGGAAGGGTCAGGGAAGAATCACTTCCGTTGGACTGAGAAGGAACTTGAATTGTGATTCTGAGAAAGGCAGGAAAGCTGCCTAGTGGAAAACCACACTGGGAAATGCCTGAGCCTTGAAGTGTCCAGAGTCAGCTCACCCAAATGGCAGCCAGGTGTAAGCAGGGCACTGCTTCCCACAATGCCCTCTGCTGCTGGGCATTCAGTTCACCCACACGGCAGCCAGGTGTAAGCAGGGCACTGCTTCCCACAGCCCCTCTGACACTGGGGACTGAATCACATCATTACTGTGTTGTTTTTTCTGGTACTGTGGATGGAACATCCGAAGCCGTTGCTCTACTGGCCCTTTAGGTACGGTTTATACGCAGCATCATCCAAGAGTGACGGTCAGCACTCAGACCCTGTGGAGCCCTTTCCATCCCCATCCATGCAAGGATGGCCAAGTGGGAACACGTATTCCCCTTACCTACAACCTGTAGCAGTCGTTTATGCTGCATTTGGAAACCAGAGTAAATTTCTGCCCACGAGCTCAGCCTTCTAGCCCTCAAGTGTCTGTATTCGACCCTGACCTAGGACAGTCCTTGCCAAGACGGTTGTTGATTTTCTGCAGTACCAGGGATTAAATCCAGGGCCGCTAAACAAGTAACCAATCAGTAAGCTACACCCAGCTCTGTCCAAAATAAACAGAATGGAGGAGTGGGGGGGAGGGGCACAGGTAAAAGCAGTTCAAAACCTTCTGCCTGTCCTACCAGCTAGTTCTCAGGAAGGGGGCCTGTGAGGGCTGAGTGGGAGGAAGCTCGGTCCACACACAGGGTACAGCCGTTTCACCCTCGGCATCACTCCCACAACCAGCTTAGAAGCCCAAGGTGACACACACAAGCACTTACCTTCCAGCTTTCCCAGGCGACCATCCAGACCCTCACTGCTCCCATTAGCATGCTCAGGTTTCCACTTCCTTGGCCCTACCCCTCTCTGCACCTCTAATGAACTCAGGGTCATTCTTACCCCTTCCAGCAATTAGGGTCAGGAAACCCAGTTAGAAAAACTGCGGAGGAAGGAAAGTATTTGGCTTCTGCCATTCCCCAGTGACCAGTGACCTCTCCAGCTACTGTGTTAGAGAGTGAACCAAACATGGTGCTCAGTGCTATGACAGCCTGCCCTGTGCTGACCAGCAGGAAAGGAGGGGCATCCTCCTTGGCCAGTCCCTAGATTTCAAAAGATTCCAGAGCATCCTGAAGTAGACGTCCAGCTGCCCCTGAATACAGTGGTTTAACTCATCTTAAACAAACACCTGAACACAGAGAAAGGAATACATGTCTGCTCACTTTCTAATCTAACTGAACGTGTGTGCTTGAACTGGAGGGTCGATGCAGCAGCCCCCACAGACTTCAGGCACTACACCACAAGGATAAAAACATCCCTGTGAAGGGGACAGCTCTGCCTTTCACCCCACCCAGGCTGGTCTAAGCCCATCCCTCCAAATTCATTTTGGAAGCTGCCTTACCCAGATTGTTCTGAAGTAGTATCCCTTGGGTTTGGGTCCTTTGCCAAATTATGAACATACAAGCCATGGGAGACTATCTGCCCTGAGGTTCCCTCCCCTCACCCTGTATTCCCTCAGAGCTGATAGGTTGGGCAAGAGCAAGAGGGCTCCTCTACCTTCCTTGAGTCTGAGTGATCAAGGGACAGGAAAGAACCTGCTTCTCCAAGTTTTTCTGGTTTCACCAAGTATGTCGTTCAACTGAACTGCTTTTTAGTATTTACTTTTTTGAGGGAGGAGAGGGGGGATAAGACAAACATAGACCAGGCTGGCCTCAAACTTTCAGAGATCCTCCTTCCCTCTGCTTTCTGCATGCTGGGACTATAGGCAAGCACCCCCACACCCAGCTTCTATTATTACTGTCCTATGAAAAATTACCGCTAAGGCTAGGCTCACAGGCACACGCCGGGAATCCAGCCATTGGGGGACAAAGGCAGGAGGAGGGTTACAAATGTGAAGTCAGCAAGCCACACTGTGGTGACCACGATTTTAATCCCAGCACTCAGGAGGCAGAGACAGGTGGCTCTCTGTGACTTTTAGGCCAGTCTGACCTACAGAGTAAGTTTCCAGGAAAGCCAAGGTTACAGAGAAACCCTGTCTCAAAAACCAGTAAAATAAAAAAGGAAAAGAAAATGCAGTTCAGAAAGTGATCTATTTATTAATAAATAAGCAAGCACTTGAGAAAGATGTTCCTAACTTACGAGCTGAGGGAGCCTGGAGGAAGGAAAGTAAGCAATGCTTAAAGACACAGGGTTGGTGAAGGGTTGTGTGGCTCGGTGGTTTGGAAGCCAGAGACATGGGCAAAAAGTACTGATTCTTGAGGGTGATGACTCAGCAACAAGAGAAAGGCTGGAAGGAAAACTAGCAAGTAAAGAAATGGAGAAGAAACTGAGTATACATTTAGAACTTCATAGTATGTGGGACTCAAAGTCAGTACTGAAGCAAGGAGCAAGAGGGAGGGGCACCCCTGCTCACCGTCCCTGTTCTGTGTGGAGTTGGCCAGTGACAGCAGCGGAGGGAAAGAGAAGTGGAAGGAAGGGAGTGTAGGCTTCACAGGAAAGGTGCTTCCCTCAGGGCATCTGTGGGGTTTCTGGATGAGCTCAGCACTGGGGATGGGAAACCACACACCCTAGGCACAGCTGTGCAGTGCCACTGCACTGAGAAACAGACCATGTTTACACCGCCCAGATGTTTGTCCTGTGCTTACTCACTCCCCAAATCCAGGTCTAGATGGGTGATAAGAAGCCAATCTAAGCACAGGGTGGCCACAATCAGACTACAGTCACCTAATCTTCAGCGTTGTAAAGAATAACTTAGAGGAAATAAGGGACCCTCCATGTTCAGCGCCCTTCAACTGCTTTAGTCTCTAAAGCAATGCTTCTCACCCCTCCTAAAGCCATGGCCCTTTAATACAGTCCCTCAAGTCGTAGTGACCCCCAACCATAAAAATTATTTTTGTTGCTACTTCATAACTGTAATGAATCGTGATATAAATATTTAAGCAGGGTATCATACTCGGCCCCTGTGAAAGGGTGGCTCGACCCCCACAGGCCGAGAGACGCTGCCCTGCAGTGTCTACAGGTGGTGACACAGCCCGCTCAGGAGCGCGCACTTCCCAGGTTCATCCGCCCCAGCTCACGCTCTGCTGCCTGACTCACTGCATTTCCTTCTGGGTATGTCGGGAAAAAGGACTCACAGTCAGTGTTCCCAATAAACCTAAGTTCCTCCGGGACTTATTCTCCACCCACTGAAGCACGTCCTCCCACCTCTGCAGAGAGAGAACAGTGTGGAAGGGGACGGAAACAGATGTCCCCGCTGCCGCGTGGCTGCTGCACAGCATGAAGGGCTCCTCCAGAGCTGCATGAGACAAGTTTAATTTCCAACCAGGGTCACAGCCATTGCATTAGCCCACATTTTTGAGCAAGGATAGAGAAGGTGAGTTGTTAACCATACACAGTCTACATTCCAGAGAAAGGAAAAAGAAAAACCCACTTTCGAACTGCAGATACCACTGTAACACCACAAACGCTGGAGGTGGAGGGAAGGGGAATCCCCAGGAAGAAAGCTGGAACAACGAAGATCAAAAATTAAACCAACTTGAGAAAAGCAGGAGAGGGAATTTACATAAATGGAATGGAATCCCACCCCCAAAGATGTTAGGTGAATGGGAACGTAGAAAGCCTCTACTTCCCTCTGTAGCCAGAGATGTTACAAGATGTTACTGCCTCCTGCTGGACATATCTGGAGCAGCACCAAGGCAACATCCAAGGCTGCTTCAGCCTGCTCAGCCTCAGGTTGGTCCCAGGAGGCTGAGAAAAACAAGATGCTGCGGTAGGGGGTGGAGGAGTGGACCAAGCAATGTACAAAACCTACTTGGAACTAGCATCTAAGCAGGGAAGGCCAGAGGGCGTGGCAGAGGAGGCAATCACAAAGTCCTCACCAATCACAAAGAGTAGAAAATCAAGTAGAAGACAAAAACAAGGAAAAGAAAAACGAACAGGCAGCAGCAACGGTGAACAAACGGTGAAGCAAAGCAGAGTTCACAGAGCGGCAACCGAGGTGGGGGAAAAAAATCAGGAAACAGCCAAGAAAGTGTGGAGGGCAGTGCTGAGTGACAGTGATGAACCCACTTTAAAATGAAACAGAACCCCAGCCCCCCCCATGTACACATCAAACACTACACACACACACACACACACACACACACACACACACAGACACACGCGCGCGGTCTAGAGTACACACCCACGTGGCATCTGGGGTTTAGTAACAGCACTAAGTGCACTGAGGGACACCCCTGGACGTCTCACAGTTCAGCGGGGCTAAGCTGGGGAACCCATATGCCTGCTGAAGACAAAGCCAGCAGGAGACCTGGCCGGAGGGGTGCTCACAACTGCCCTCCTGGAGAAGGCCCGGGGTCCTGACCTCAGCAGAGAGCTGATGGGCAGCTGGTTTGGAGCTCAGGGCGCAGCCAGCACACACAGGAGCCCACAGAGCAGCCACAGCTTCACTGCAATGACTACATCAGGACCCAGGTCAGAGCCTCAGGAATAAGTGCCCTCTTACAGACCTGCAGCAGCAGCATCTGAACAACCAAAGACTGACGGAGGGAGGTCCCTGCCGATCACTGTCCCAGCACCAGCCACACAGGGTCCCGTCTCCTCCACTCCAACTCCCCAAACCTATTCAGGGAAGTGTGTGAAGTAGAGGAAAGGGGCCGGGAAGGAGGCGGACAGGGCACAAGGAGAGTCTGAGGATGCCAAGAGCAGAAACTCAACTTCTAGCTGGTCCTGCACTAGAAAGAGACTGGAGCAGAGGGGTTGATACTGAGGTCTGCTCTGTCACCCCTACTCCACGGCCCCTTGTTATCCCACCTGGTCAGTCCTCAGCATGTCAGCTGACTACTAGATGAGAAAATCTAACAAAGGACAGATGGAGCCCCAGCCCCAAAGATCAGAAGCCTGAGGAAGAAGCAGGAGCAGGACTGCTCCACGTCTTACCTTTTCCTAGTAACAAGAACAAGATGGAAAACAGACTACACTCCACCCCTCAACATGCAGGCCCCACTAACCCATCTCCCTCGGAGCTCTTATGACGGAGGAGGACCAATAGAACACTCTGGACTGATCAAAGTGAGTGGGTTCCTCTCTCCTCCCTACCAACGAGGCAGCGTAGCATGGCATCTCCTTAGGAACAGTCATCTAGAGATAAATGCCATTTCCTGCACTCACAAGGGTGGAGAAAAAAATATAAGGAAGATGATTGCAGAGTCCGCCATCTGTCTAACATCCAGGAACACCACCTGCAGAGAGGAAAGCAACGGGACCCACCCACATCTCCCCTTTATCTCACCAACACAGAAGGGGCAGATGACAGGCTCCACTGGGCAGTGTCCTCGCTGCAAGCCCTGAGCTGCCCTCCACTCCCTCCCCCAACCCCGACATATATATCTCTCTATACATGTATATACAGGCGCACACATGCACGCACACACAGAGAGGCCCGTGCAATTTCCATGTACAACAGGAGAGGGGGTAGAAGGAAAGGAAGACAGGGAGGAGAGTGGCCAGGGAGACAGGGAAGGGGCTCAGAGGCCAAGAGTACAGCAACCAGTGCCAAACAGCAAACATAGACACCCCACTCTTCCTCCTGAAACTCAACAGGGAGACCACCCCATGAAACCATAACAGCCTCATTTGTTTTAAATCCAGTAAATTGGAATGATTCATCATCAGGACAGCAGTTGGGGACCGACCATGTCAGTGGACAGGGAAGGAGGAAGGGAGGCACAGGAGGCAAGGCTCTTGCTGGGCATGTAGACATGATACCCAGGACCTTGGCCACACTTTCAAGAGGAAGGAAGGGGTAGATAGGAGTAGGGAGACAACGGGTACGTGTCAGGAGTGGGTGGGGTAGTCAGATAGGGCTGCCTGGCTCTCACTTCTTGTTTTTGAGCTGATTGGCCAGCCAGTCCAATCCTTCATAGAGCCCATCCCCGCTGGTAGCACAGGTGGCCTGGATGTACCAATTGCGGTGACGCAGAGAATGCAGCCCCAGCTTGTCTGTGATTTCAGCAGCATTCATAGCATTGGGCAAATCCTGCGGTGCAAGGGAGACACACAGAGACACCTTAGAATCTTGCCAAGTTTTCCAGAGAACCCATTTAACAAAGGCACATACGTGGCCACCTTCTCCTTCATCTCAAGAGCTGAAGGAGCTACTCCAGGCCTCACAGTCCCAGAACTCCAGACCCAGTGAAGTAGACAGCTATTCCATGAGGAGGGTGATAAACGTGTGATTCAGAAGGCCAAAAGTTAAGTCCACTACAATGCACGGCAGGGAAGGTAAAAATCCTCAAGGGACTTATCTATTATCTACCACATTACATGCTGCTAAATACACCTGGGTTGATGGACAAGGGAAGGGGCAACTGCTTGTATTTCCCACATTACCAAATTGACATCAGTAGTCAGTCACGGGCCTTTCTGTACAATGAACCCCAAGGCTCCACAATTCCTATAGTCAGGTTGCTCTCTCCCAAATTAGGAAAAGGGAGACAGCTCACCTGTTTGTTTGCAAACACAAGGAGCACAGCATCCCGGAGCTCATCCTCTGCCAGCATCCTCATCAGCTCCTCTCGGGCCTCATTTACTCGTTCCCGATCATTGCTGTCAACCACAAATATCAAGCCTAGAGAAGCAGAGAGAGCACGGAACACACAGAGGTAACAGATGTCTCCTTCCCCATCACCATACCCACCAAACAACGTCCCCTTTCTCCACTTCCAGGAGCTGCATCCAGGGCAAGGGCTGGCTACGCACAACATGGCACAAACCCAGCAAAGCAATGCCAACCCCAGGAAGCTCGTCTGCCATACCTTGGGTGTTCTGGAAGTAGTGTCTCCAGAGAGGCCGGATCTTGTCCTGGCCACCTACGTCCCATACTGTGAAGCTGATATTCTTATATTCCACTGTTTCCACATTAAACCCTTTGGGAGAGAAAATGTCAATAGCCACTGGCCTCCAACCCCAACTTAGAAATAGTGACCACCCAGTGAGTTTCCTTCCATTTCTTTCTTCTCAGCTTTGGACAAGACACCAACAAAAGAAAGCTTAAGGTCCTAGGACCTGGTAATCCTTGACCTGGGTAGCCTAAAAGAAAATCTAAAGGAGCTGGAAGATGGCTCAGTGGTTAAAAGCACCTGTTCTTGCAGAAGGCTAGGGCTCAATTCCTAGTACCCAGAGTAGCTCACAACCATCCCAAACTACGGTTCCAGGGGATCTGATTCCCTCTTTTATGTATCATGGACACTAGGCATGCACGTATATGGTGCATACATACATACAGGCAAAACCTAAACACACACATAGAAATAAGTATGTATGTTATACACACACACACACACGAAGGAAAATCTAAAAATCAAAAACAGCCGGGCGGTGGTGGCGCACTCCTTTAATCCCAGCACTCAGGAGGCAGAGGCAGGTGGATTTCTGGGAGTTCGAGGCCAGCCTGGACTATAAGAGCTAGTTCCAGGACAGGCACCAAAGCTACAGAGAAACCCTGTCTCGAAAAAAACCAAAAAAGAAAAAAAAAAAAAAAAAAAAAGAAATCAAAAACAATGATGTCTGATGAGAAGGGTCACAGCTGCCTGGGCAATGTATCTAAACTAAGCTGTGGGGCTGAGAGGCGGAGAAAAGAATGAGACATGAGTTACAGTGCTGGAGCCCCAAGCCTCAGGATGATGACCACAGCCCCATGTTTGCAGCAAATGTTCTCCTCTGAGCAGGCAGGTCTTAACCAAGATCGCCACTGAAGATCTAAACCAAAGCAATTCCAGGCCTCTGGCAGGAACATCAAAGCCCTTCACCTGCTTTCCAAACATCACAGAGAACAAACCAACTCTAATGCCTAAGGGCAACTGTTGAGTGCCAGGCTGCGGAAGTTCCCGCATCAGGGAGGGCCAGGGCAGGTGGGCAAACGGCAGCTCCAGCACCTGCCAGTAAGTTAAACAGACACTCTCTCTGAAGCCCATGAGGTGTGTGGACTTGCCCTGAGCAGGCCTCCAGCCTTCCCTCAGCCCGCAGACAAGCCTGCCCTTACCGATGGTGGGGATGGTGGTGACAATCTCCCCCAGCTTCAGCTTGTACAGGATGGTTGTCTTCCCGGCAGCGTCCAGGCCCACCATCAGGATGCGCATCTCCTTCTTCCCAATCAGGCTCTTCAGGAGGTTCCCAAAGATATTACCCATGGTTACAGGAGCTGCTTTCTGAAGTCAGTGGGACCCAGGGAGGGACAGTGGTGGTCTGGTTTTAGCCTGGTTCTCGGTATGAAGAGCTTGATCCTAGACAAAGGAAATAGAAACGCTTTACCATCATTTGCTTCTAAGGACTTGAGATTCACAGACATTGCCAAAGTCACAGCTGGAGTTCATTCACTACTGGTCGAGCACCAGGTAGGGACAACGAATACCAAGGCAACTCACACAGACTGAACTTCTGAGAGCAGAGACAAAGCAGGAGACATGCAGGGCCCTTGCTACACCAGTAACCTACAGCAGGGACTCTAGGGAGGTTGCTTACTTCATCTTTGCAGATCTGAACCTAAAAATAGAGACCGTTCTACCTGGTGATTTCTAAAGTAATTTCAGTTCTGATGTTCTCTGTTTCACCCCAAAGCACCACAAACCCATCTATGTCTCTCCCTCCACCAACCTTACCCTGACTTGTGAAGAGGGCGGAGGAAACTGGAATGAGGAGTGGCTCTCTGCGACTCCTGCCGAGGCTCAGGCTTGCTAGGTTCCCAAGGTTTACTTACACTCTGCTCTAGTCAAGAACAGTTCCTTCCCTGACTCCAACTGTAATTCGATTTCCTTCCACACTAACGTAGACGAGGAAGGAAATCAGCAAGCACGACTGCAATGGAAGAAGCTATCCTTTCTACTCTGAGCTGCTGCAATGTGCTCTGTCCTCACAACTGCATACTGAGCTGGGCATGTGGGGAAGCTCTGCACGGCTCTGCAGCCCACCAAGGAGAGCTGTGCCACAAGGTCACCTGCAATGAGGTGATATCTCATTCCTGCATCTTCCCTAACCCCTAAGCCTGTTCTCCACAAAACAGCCAGAGTGATCTTAGAAGCTAATTAAGGTCATGTGGTTCTTCTGTTCAAAACCTTTGCTTGCTTCAAGCTCCCTTTTAGTAAACCTAAAAGCCCTTGCAGCCTTGTACAACAATGCCTGGTGCAATTCAACAGTTAACTCCTAAGGTCTCTATCAGTCTCACCTCCAGCTCAGCAAATTGAACGTTCACACACTGAACACAGCAGACACCTAACACACGTCTGCTAAGGACAAGGAGAACAGAAGAACCACAGTTAAAGATGTAAGACACCAACACGCCCATTCCAGCTACTGCTATCGACAGAACTCATGCACCTATGCATTCACCCCCTTTCCAGTCACAGGACCGCCACGGAAACGTGCACCTGAGACACATGCTAGCTCACACCTACAATTTCCTCAGTCAGGAGGTGGAATCAGAAGAATCTTAAGTTCCAAGCCAGTTCAACAGCAAGACCACCTCTCAAACCAACCCTCAAACAAATACTTAAAAAAAAATGTTTTATTATTTTTATATTTATTTTATTTTAGGCATGAGTATTTGCTTGCATATATGTCTGCACCATGTGCATCCTTGTGCCCACAGAAGGCATCAGAGTTCATTGGAGTAATGAACAGTTGTGAAAGGAGCTAGACAGATGGTTAAGAGCACCGGCTGCTCTTCCAGAGGTCCTGAGTTCAATTCCCAAGAACCACATGGTGGCTCACAACCATCTATAATGGGATCCAATGCCCATTTTCTGACCTGCAGGCATGCATGCACACAGAGCATTCACATAAATAAAACATGTAAAGAATCTCTAAAAAGAAATGATCAGTTGTGAGCTGCTATGAGTGCTGAGAACTGAACGAACCCAAAGTCTTCTGCAAGAACAAGTATCTTTACCACTGAATCATTTCTCCAGCCACTTTAAAATGTATGCGTTAGGGTCTTAGTTCCCTAAGATGAACTTCTGATCCTCTTGTCTCTACCTCCCAAATGCTAGGATTATAGGTGTGCCCTACCACTTATAAACACAATTCTGAAACAATTTGAATTGGGGGTTCAGAGCCACCCATGCCAGACGGTTCTCTGTATCTCAGAAGGCATGTATCAGAGGCAGCTTATTCAGCAATCATCATAGTCAGCTGCTGGAATTCTCTGGAGTCTGGAAACCAGGGACACATACACCCCAAACTCGGAAGGAAAAGTAACAGGTCAAGACAGAGTGCATCTAAACCCAGTGTGAAAGGTGGAAGGCAAAGAGCCCTTCTCACAAGGTAAACCATGCAAGCCTGAAAACTTCTGCAGGCTTATTTTGTTGTTTTGTTTTCCCTACTCGTCTGTAGCAAATTCCAGACCAGTGCATAGAAGTCAGATTGCGGCCTGGAGACTAAAGTACTAGATTGTCCAAAAATAAAAAACAAACAATGAATGCAATAGAGGGCTTCATCTTCAGACATCCCCAGACACCCACTAACGAGCCAGGAGGTTCCCCAGGTGAGTCCTGCCTCTGACCCAGGAAGCTCATATCCTAGAGACAAGGCTTAGCTCAGCCTCAGCCATGATGACCATAGCCAGCCTTGCCACGCTTCTTGCGCCAACTCATCCAGTCAGGTCTAGGGCTTTTTGTGCATTCCTAGGTGAGAGCAGGAAGGGGCAGGGGATGACAGGGACACTGTCCAGCTGCTAAGACCAGGACATGACAACCGTGGCAACGGCAGGCAGATGGACTTCTGGTACCATGACAAAGAAAACCTCCATGTCTGGGATCAAAGTGATATCTGTTGAAGGTTTGTTATTAGGCTCTGGCTGAAATCTTTTTTTTTTTTTTTTTATTTATTTATTTATTATGTATACAATATTCTGTCTGTGTGTATGCCTGCGGGCCAGAAGAGGGCACCAGACACCATTACAGATGGTTGTGAGCCACCATGTGGTTGCTGGGAATTGAACTCAGGACCTTTGGAAGAGCAGGCAATGCTCTTAACCTCTGAGCCATCTCTCCAGCCCCCTCTGGCTGAAATCTTAAACTTATGTCATACATTTCCCACTGTCCTTCATGACCAGACTAGCACTGATTAAATGACAGCAAGAATCATAGCTGGAAGGGAAAATCAGTAGCCTTGCTCAGAACCTGTAATAACCCTTTGCTCTGCTTCTCTGCTCAACTGGCATGCTGGTTACCATTCAGAGCTGACCATGGAGACATGTGCCTCTAGTCTGAGCACTGTAAGGCTGACACAGGGCGGCTGGGAAACAGCAGCTGCGACACCTGCGTCCTCGCCATAGTATGCCCTTGGAAGGTCCCCGAAAGCCGTGAGCTTCTCATGCAGTGTGTACTGCCGTGTGAAGCTTGCTTTCTTATAAACTGGCACATAACTGTCTCCCTAATTAAAATGCAATCCCCACTGCACGACTTATATCCTTTATTCACTTGAGGCCTGTCTTCACTCCCTTGTCTAGATCACTATGAACGCTCCGTTATACATACTGACTTGAGCCTCAACTAGAGATATCCCTGTATCATTTCTTCCGTCCAGTAGGATTGGTATCTATATACTGATAGTTAATAAAATGTGCTGTCAAGCTTGGACAGACTCGGAGGTAAGTGGCAGGAAATGACTATTCTAGAAAACTGGGGTTCAATTCCCAGCACCCACACTAAGATCTGACACTTTTCACACATACATACATGCATGCATGCATGCAAAACAACGCATTTTTTAAAAAGGCTGCGGCAAAAGGATCAGAAGTTCAAGGTCACCCACAGCTACCTATCAGGTTTGATGCCAGTCTGAGCTACGGGAGTTCTAGCGGGTTTTGCCTGCATGCATGGCATGCTGGTAAGCCAGATCCTCTGGAACTGGAGCTACTGATGGTGGTTTTTTTTTTTTTTTTTTTTTTTTTTTGGTTTTTCGAGACAGGGTTTCTCTGTGGTTTTTGGATCCTGTCCTGGAACTAGCTCTTGTAGACCAGGCTGGTCTCGAACTCACAGAGATCCGCCTGCCTCTGCCTCCTGAGTGCTGGGATTAAAGGCGCTACTGATGGTTTTAAGTCACCATGTGGGCGATGAGAACCAAACCCTGGTCCTCTGCAAGAGCAACCTGTGCTCTTAAAGACCACCTCTCCAGTCTGTACGCACATTTTTATTTCTAGTGCAGGCACACCTCTGAGGCTAGCCTAGTCTGCAGGGTGAGTTCCAGGGCTACCAATACAAACCCTGTCTTGAAGAAACAAAGCAAAAGGCCGGGCCCTGGTGGCACATGCCTTTAATCCCAGCACTCAGGAGGCAGAGGGAGGTGGATCTCTGAATTCGTGGCCAGCCTGGTCTACAAGAGCTAGGACTGTTAAACAGGGAAACCCTGTCTCGAAATATCAAAGACCAGAGCAAAACTGGTGAAATTTCCTCTTTCCATTAATATGTAAATGAAGCTGATGAAGATCTAATTAAATATTTGACAGCTACTAAGAATGTTCCCAGAGCAATCAGGGTTTATGATTCCCTTTAGTGTAATTGGGAGCTTGGTTTAGCATTCGAAAGGAGACCTGGCTTCTTTGACTTTCTCTACCCCTCTGTTTATGCACTAGGAAATACTATGTGTCACCAGGACAGTGACAGCAGCTTTTAGCAGTGTGCCAAGAACACAAATTCCTGGCCATACAAACAATTACTATCTCTTTGGTTGTAAACCTTAGCCTTTTTAAGGGCCAAGCCATCTCTCTGATCCCATACAATTCCCTGCACCAGAATGCATTCCTAGGAAAACCGCAAGTAAGCAGGCCACGGAAGAGCGTTTTCCCAGCATGCACGTTTGAAACCTTCAGTTTGATCCCTAGTACTTCATAAAACCATTCGTGGAAGAGCACGCCTGGGAGATATCAACTCAAGGTCATCCTCAGCTAAGAGATGGGTTGGAGGCCAGCCCAGAGTATGAGACTCTGTCTCAAGAGGAGAGGAGAAAGAAGTGAAGAGGAGGAGAGAGAAGGGAGGGATAGGCAAGGAGAGACAAAGCCTGAACTGTCCTCCTATTTACCCAAGTTACTCCCTTTCACACAGATGGAACCCTGTGTGGATAGGGCGAAATGGCCAGGGTTCCATGGACTGTTGAAAACAGAACGAGAGACTCAAGATAAATAATGGATAGTAGTAATACCTCTTAACAGAGTATCTCAATATTCTCATTTAAATTCGGAAAATTTTGTTAATTGGGGGCAAAAATGCCAAGAGGCCCAAAACTGTGGTCTGGCGCAAAGTGGAGCCCTCCAGGAGTTCAATCAAGCACGCGGACTGACTGAAGGCTCATTTGAGGACATGCTCACCTGAGGACATCTATTCCTACTCCTCCACTCCCAGCAAAGACAGCTGTTGCTAGAGCTGCCTACACAGCCACCTTGGCTTGTGTATTCTGCAGAAAACACGCCTGTCTCGACCGTTAAGGGCATTCTGATGGTCACAGCCCAGTCGGCCACATACACTCCTCCCATTTGAGTCCAAGCTGGACCAAGCATGTATCCTATCAGATGGGACAGGCTTCAGATGGGTCCAAAGGAAAGCAGAAAAACTTTTCAAACCCTCTGCTGCCAAACAAGGTAAGATAAAACCAACTATGGTCCCAGGTAATTTTCAAAGGGAGGTATCGCTAATAGAAATGCTATCTGAGGGCTGGAGAGATGGCTCAGAGGTTAAGAGCATTGCCTGCTCTTCCAAAGGTCCCGAGTTCAATTCCCAGCAACCACATGGTGGCTCCCAATCATCTGTAATGGGGTCTGGTGCCCTCTTTTGGCCTGCAGGCATACACACATGTTGTAATATGAACAGCGGGGCTGCGTCCCCGGCACCTGGCCACCCGCATGGCTAGCTTATGTCCCGAAATAATTACACGGAAACTGTATTTTTTTAATCACTGCCTGGCCCATTAGTTTCAGCCTCTTATTGGCTAGATCTTACATATTAATCTAACCCATTTTTAATATTTTATGTAGTACCACAAGCTGGCTTACCAGAAAAGATCTTAACCTGCGTCTGTCTAAAGTAAAAAAAATCATGGCGACTCCCTGACTCAGCTTCTTTTTTCCAGCATTCTGTCTATTTACTCCACCCACCTAAGGGCTGGCCTATAAATGGGCCAAGACAGTTTCTTTATTAAATAAAAGTAACTCCTCCATCACACACAGACCGAATATTGTATACATAATAAATAAATAAATAAATATTTAAAAAAAAAGAAAGAAAGAAAAAGAAATGCTATCTGAAACACTGATAACCAAAAGACCAATAGTTTAGGGCACAGTAAGCCTGCATTGGTCTCCAGAATAGTTGGTCTATGAAGCTGTAACGTATTTTTAAGTATATCTTTTTGATTTTGAGACAGGGTCTCTCTATATAGAATTGTCTGGCCTTGAACTCGCATAAATCCTCCTGTCTCTGCCTCTCAAGTGCTGGGGTTAAAGTATGTACCACCATGCCTGAAGACATCTGTAAATTTTAAGTTTTGTCGTAAGAACACTTAAGTTAGAATGCAAGATCCGATTGATATCTTAGTAATGTGTAAGAAATCACTTCTTTTGTCTGTTATCAGTGATTCATTAAAACGTCCACAGAACAGGGATGAGGGAACTAAGGATGGTCAGCTGTCGAGAGCTTGCCTACCCTGCAGAAAGAGTTCATTCAATTCCAGGACGCAAACCAAGGATGTAATGGCGCACTACTATAGTCCTGGCACCCTGAGGATGGAGGGAAAACTACAAGTTTAAGTTCATCCTTGGCCACACAGCAAGTTACAGGTCAGTCCATGAAAAAGACAAAGCAGTAAGGGGTAATTCCCAGACGCAAATCTCAGGTCACACCTGCACAACTCTCTAAGGAAAGAGAAACAGTAGCCACCAGGTAGTCAAGTGGGAATGGATGTGAGGAACCCTATGTGCAAAGGCATAGAGATCTGAGTCACAGATCACATACTTTACTGAACAAATGGAAGTGACAAGGGATGGTCGTGGGGAGATGAGGTGGGAACAGATCCTGAAGGACCTTAAAAGCTATAGTATAGGCAAGGTAGTATGATCAAATACTTTAGAAAGACCATTCTAATAGCAGATTCACAAGTAAACTAAAAGAGCACAAAACTGAAAGCAAAAAAGCATGTAAGAAGTACAACAATACAAATGAGAAGTCAAAATTCTTTTTTTAAAAGATTTATTTATTATGTATACAATATTCTGCTGCATGTATGCCTGTAGGCTAGAAGAGGGTAGCAGGTCTCATTATGGATGGTTGTGAGCTACGTAACATATGGTTGCGGGAAATTGAACTCAGAACCTCTGAGCCATCTCTCCAGCCCGAGAAATCAAAATTCTTAGCCAGGGTTGAAAGTAGTTAGGGTTCCCAGCACCCATGCAGTAGCTCACAACTGTCCTAGCTCCAGTTCCAGGGGATCCGATGCCCTCTTCTGGCTTTCAGAGGCACGCACACACATGGTACACTTACAAAGATGCAGGCAAAATATGCATATACATAAAAAATAAGTAAAACTAGGTTCTTGGTAACAAGAGGTAGCAACAGAAGATGAGATGGACTTGAAACATCATTATGACAGAATTCACTGGGCACTAATTCCTTTGGCACTAAGGAACCAAGATGGCTGCCTCTTCCAGAACCACTCTTCCCCTTTCTTCTAGTCAAACCCCACTCCGTGTAAAACCGTGGAGACAAAGAATATGAAATGTATTTCAGCAAAGAAGGCTCTTCCTCAGCTCTAAGGAAAGGAGAATGACCTCGGTAAGATGCGGGGGAAGTTCCTGGGAGCATCTAAGAATGCTTTCTTCAACCTTTTAAAAGAACACGAGTGTTCTCTTGCCCAGCCTTCAGCTGATATACAAAGATGAGACGTTAAACCGGGGTGGCAGCTCACACCTGTAATCTCAGCACTCCAGAGGCTGGGGCAGGAGAACTGCCAAGAGTTTAAGGACAGCCTGGACTAGAGACTGTCTCCAAGAGAAAACAAACAAATTTCATGCTAAGGAATGGCTCAGTCACTGAAGCACTTGCTTTGAATGCACAGGACCCGAGTTGGAACCCCAGAATCCACGTGAAATGGCCAGCTATGGTGGTACACACTTGTAACCCCAAGGCTAGCAAGGCAGAGACAAGGAAGACTCTTGATTCACCTGCTCAGCCAGCCAAGCCTAACTGGTAAACTCCAGGCCAAGAGACTCTGTTTCAAAAAAGACGCAAATCATTCTTAAGGGTACCCACAGTTGTCCTTCAGACTACACACACACACACACACACACACACACCCCACATTCCCATGCAGAAAGGAATAGGGGGGAGAAAGAGGTCCCAACAGGTCAACACACTTGCCACTAAATATGACAACCTGGGTTTAGCCCCCAGGTTCCTTGTGACTATCCTCTGACCTTGACATGTGTACCATGACATCTGCGGTCTACCACACACACAGATAAATACAATTTGGTGTGTGTGTGTGTGGAACTCAAGAGGACTCAAGACAGGGTTTCTCTGTGTAGTTCTAGCTGACCTGAAACTTGCACTGAACTCAGAGATCTACCTGCCTCAGCCTCCTGAGTGCACCACCACCACCAGAAAAATAAATGTAATTTTTAAAATTCAAAAGGTTAATTGGGAGGCTAGAACACAGCTGAAAGGTTATGAGCCAGGCTATATAGTGAGACCCTGTTTCAAGTAAAACACAGCTCCAAACCCCTAATGGTCAGACTCAGCTGTTAAAGAAAACGTGTGGCTTTGCAGAGGACCCGAGTTCAGTTCCCAGAACTCACAGTGGCTTGGCTCACATCTGTCTGTAGTTCCAAGGGATGAGATACCTCATTCTGACCTTCATGGGTTCCAGGCACAGATCTTGCACATACAACATGCAGTCCCAACACTTACACACATAAAATAATCTTAAAGGACACACATTAAGAGCTCTAGTTGTTGAGAGGCTAAGACACATAAAGGACCACAGTGTACAGGCCGGCGTAGGCTACAGGCAGACACTACCTTAGAACTCACAACAGCCATCCACCCAAATAAGAATAATAAAAACAAACTAGATGGGACAGAAAGTGGAAGAATAGGTCCTTTGATGACTAGCCAATGGATTAAACGGAACAAAAGTTGGGGGGAGGGGACTGGGAGGAGAGATGGAGGGAGGGGAAACTGCAGCTGGAATGTAAATAAACTTTTTTAAAAAAAGGAACAGGGGCTGCAGAGATAGCTCAGTGGTTAAGAGCACTCGCTGCTCTTCCAGAGGACCTGGGTTCAATTCCCAACAACCACATGGCAGTTTACAACTGTCTGTAACTCCAGTTCCAGGGATCTGACACCTTCACACCAATTCATACAAAATAAATTTAAATAAATTATTAAAAAAAAGAAATAAATTGGTTCTGGCCTTATACTTCTTTTAAAACTTGTAACTAAAACTTCCCATTTTGTTTCCAAGTATACGGTTTAATGGCTTTACGTGCACCGACAATCCACCTCCAGAGCTTCCTCAACTCTCCCAAGTGAAATGAATGGCCCTTGTTAAACAAGTGTCCCTGTTCACTGCTGGGCGGTGGTAGTGCAGGCTGGCAGTGCTGGTGCACACCTTTAATCCCAGCATTTAGGAGGCAGAAGCAGGTGGATCTCTGTGAGTTCAAGGTCAGCCTACTCTACAAATTGAGTTCCAGGAGGACAGCCAGGGCTACACTGAGAAACCATGTCTTGAAGAAAAACCCAAACAAAAGCAAAGCCCTGCTCACAGGCTAGGGATGCAGCACTTGTATGTTGTACGCACAAGGCCCTGGCTTCTAATTCCAGCACTGTAGGAAGAAGCCTCTTCTCTCCACGCCGCCACGCAACGGTGGTCCTTTTGGGGTTTGTGTTCACTGTGGGGCACGTGGAGGCCAGAGGACAATTTCTAACAAGTAGTTCCTTCCACACAGGTCCCACGGCTCAGACTCAGGTTGTCAAGCCTGGTGAGTTTGTCAGCTGACACAAGCTATCTTCATCTCTGAAGAGGGAAACTCAAGGGAGGAAATGCCACCATCAGACTGCAGACTGCTCTGCAGGCCGCTGTACTGATGACTGGAGTGAGAGGTCCTAGTCCACCGTGGGCAGCGCCACCTCTGGGCAGGTGGTCCTGGGCTGTGAGGCAGGCTGAGCAAGCAGTGGGAGCAAGCTCGTAAGCACCCTCCTCCACAACTGTATCAGCTCCTGCCTTGAGTTTCCTCCATGATAAACCAGCAGCGTAAGATGAAATACTTTCTGTATGTGTAACTTTACTACTCTACCTCATGGAGGTAGTAGGTGCCTTTTATATCCGGCTTATTTTAATCATTTTTATTGCTACTTTCATAAGCATTGGGATACATAAGACCCTCCCTCTCAAAGAATAAATTCTAGTTGGGTATGGTGACACCACTATGAGGTGAACCCAGCCTGGGTTAGTGAGAGAGAGACCCTGTCTCAAAAAATAAAACACAAGGAACTCTTCTCTGAGAAGCCCAAGCCCCATACTGACCTGTGTCTTACTTTCTACTGAGTGCCTCAGCCCTTGTACTTAACCCTATGTTAAAATCTTTATTAGATCTCAACTCTGCTTCATTGATAAAAACAAGCACACACAGACTTGTAACAGGCAGAACCAGCAGTCAGGAAGGACAAGCAGACACATCAGTAGGATAAATCAAGTAACCAGGCATCGGGCACGATGAGGAAGGTCCATACCAACAGGGGAGAGCTGGAGTGCAGGTTAATGGGAGATCACTGGCTTTAGCATACATGAAGGGCTCAAGAGACGGCTCAGACAGTTCCCAGCACCCGTGTCAATTAGCTCACACCTACCTGCAACACCTGCTCCAGCCTCTTACAGCTTCCTTGGATATCTTCACACATGCGCTCTATACTCACAAAGACCCACACAGACACATAAGTAAAACTTTTTTTTTGTTGTTTTTGTTTTACGAGACAGGGTTTCTCTGTAGCTTTGTATCCTGTCTTGGAACTAGCTCTGTAAACCAGGCTGGCTCAACTCAGAGATCCACCTACCTGCCTCTGCCTCATGAGTGCTGGGATTAAAGGTGTGTGTCATCCAGCAATAGTAAACTTTTTAAAAAAAGGATAGTCAGGTGGTGGTGGTGTACACCTTTAATCCCAGCACTTGGGAGGCAGATGGATCTCTGTGAGTTCAAAGTCAGCCTGATCTATAAGAAAGCTAGTTCCAGGATAGGCACTACAGCTACAGAGAAACCCTATCTTGAAAAATACATATATAAAAGGATACGTAAAGTCCTAGGTTTGAGACCCAGCATTAATAACCCTGCCCCAAAAAAGGTTAAAGCCTAGAGAAAGGTCAAATTAAGACTTTAGGTAAATAAAAGTACCTATTGTATGGACTATCAATAATGACCCTGGTGTAAGTCAAAACATCCGATCTCAAACTGTGCCCTCTGATAATGGTTGTGCTTGTGTTCAGGCCAGAGTTGGAAAAAAGATAAAAGAGAATCCTCCAGTAAAACAAAATCCAACAGAGGCCACAACAAACTAGAAGGGACCCAACCACCTTGTCTGATAGAGGCTCATACTCCTGGGGAAGCTTTTCCCAAATTCAACCTGTAAAGAAGTGAAGACTCAGTATGGAAGTATGTATGGTCAAGGTCCGAGTGTGATCCTAACACTCAGGAGTCAGAAGCAGGCAGACCCCACTCCCCAAAGCAATGATCTCGTCAGACAAAATAAGACCAGATGAAAAGCACTCACCTGTATTCCCCAACATCCTGGGGCATTGTCCTGTCCAAACTTTCAGCCTGCTCCGTTCTGTTAGGGTTTGTTTTTGGGGGGGGGGGTTAATTATTAAGAAATTTTAAACAGCTGGTTATGGCGGCACTTGCCTTATTTTATATGCATGCTGTTTGCCTGTACTCTGTGCACCATGACCATGCCTGGTACCTGCAAGAAACCAGGTACCAGATACAAGGAAGGACAGGAGTTGGATTCCTTGGTACAGACGGTTGAGAGTTGTCATGGGGATGCTGGGAACCAAATCTGAACCCTCTAGAAGAGCACTTAAGTGTTCTCAATGCTGAGCCATTTCATCAGTTCCTGCTTTATTTCTTACAATCTGTACAGTTTACAACTGCCCAAGTCCAGGTACCCTATGACTGCTCCTATCTCCAGCCGTGGAGAGCCAAAACACTATGCTTTCCTCATTACAAAAAAAAAAAAAAAAAAAAATCACTGAAAGGTAACAGTAACTTTGCACAGTTAGTGCAACACCTTAATAAAGTCAATCTGACTTCAATACAGGGAAAGATGGAGTTCACAGTGAACAGGGCAAACAGAAGCCAGAATCTGGACAAGGCCATTTACAGCAGCACCTAAGGGGATGATGGCTCAGTGGTTGAGAGCATTGGCTGATCTTCCAGAGAACATAGGTCCAATCCCCTGTACCCACATGGAGGCTCACAATCACGTGTTAGCTCCAGTACCAGATCAGACGCTTTCTTCTGCCCACGCACTACAACAGGCAGGTGGGACACAGACACGCACGCTGTCGAACACTGACAAACTACAATGAGTCTTTTCTTCCTAAAGAAACAGAAAAATGTGGTTTAGCCACACTTGCCTGTTTCACTTTGCAGAGATAAAGCTTTGCAAAGTGCCTCTGATGCACTCCAGGTCAGCTGGAGACACCGATCACGAGGCCAATGGGCGCCTAGGCAGGGCTTGCAGTGCCTCCCATCAGCTCGGGTTTCTAGGTGCTGCTCTAGTATCTTCTGTGCATGCCGTAACAGGAAAAAAGGCTAGGAATTCCTGCACTAGGAACCCGATCAGCAGGGGCTATGCCACAGGCTTCCCGTCCTAGCACAAAGCACTAGGGCTGACCTACAGCTAGTGACTGACATACTTTCTGAAATGGTCCCACTGTGGATGACAAAACATTTGTAGTGTCAGGACAGAAAATAATCCACTTGTGGCCCCCAGTCCTCCTCCTGAATGTGACAAACTGAGATGTGGTTTCCATGTTCTCAGATCCCTAGTGCTCCTTGGAAGAGACCAAGAGGCTGCCCAGATACCAGGCATGGTATCTACCTGTAATCATAGCGCACGGGAGGCAGAATCAGGCCACTGTGGTCTGCCTAACAAATTTAGAGCAGTCTGGATTGCAGACAACCCTCTCTAAAAAGGGTGTGGATACAAATGGCTCATTAGGCAAAAGCACTTACTACCAAATCTGAAAACCTGAGTTCAATACCCGAGATCCACATGGGGGAAGAAGACAAAGGACAAGTTATCTGACTTACACGCGTGCGCACAAGCACGCTCACACACACACACACACACACACACACACACACTAAATTTAAAAAAAAGGGAGTTGGAGAGTTGGGTCAGCTAAGTTAAGAGCACTTATTACTCTTGCAGAGAACACAGGTTTGGCTCCCAGCATCCACATGGTGGCTCAGAAGCATCCATAATTCTAGTTCCAAAAGATGTTGACACCTTCGTTTGACCACAGGCACCAGGCATCATATACACAGTGCACATACAGACATGTAAGCAAAACACTCATATGAATAAAAAATAATTTTTTTTAAAGCCAAGGAAAAAAGAAAAGGTCCTATTTAACTTTCAAAAGCTGCCTAGGGGCCTGGCAGTGGTGGCGCACGCCTTTAATCCCAGCACTCGGGAGTCAAGAGATAGGCGGATCTCTGTGAGTTCGAGGTCAGTCTGGTTTACAGAGCGAGCTCCAAGACAGGCTCCAAAGCTACAGAGAAACCCTGTCTTGAAAAACAAAACAAAACAACAAAAAAAGGCTGCGTGTGAAGAGAAACCACACATACAAAGGTTCTGGATTGTCCCCACTTACCCCATTACCATACCGCCCAATTTTCTCAATAAAACGTTTTATGTATTAGACTTCTACTTAGGGTGAAATCTGAATGATTTAATAAAAAAAAAAAAATTACAGGAATGGAACATACCTCAGTTGGTGGAGTGCTTGCCTGGCATGCACAAGGTCAAGGGTTCGATCACAATCACTGAATAAACTAGGGGTGGTTACACATACCCACAATCCCAAGACTACAACAATGGGGGCAGAAGGACCATCAGTTCAAAGACATCTTCAACTACTTGGTTAAAGCTAACCACAAATTTTTCAACATCAAACAAAAGCTCACTTGCATCCTAAATTCATTTTAAATGTAAACATTCACAAGAATGTGAAACCCTGCCTCTAAAAACCAATAAAGGAAAGAAAGATTCAAAGAAGGGGCTGGAGAGATGGCTAAATGGTTAGAGCACAGACTGCTCTTCCAGAGAACCCTGGGTGTAATTCTCAGCAAGCTCACAACTGTCTGTAACTCCAGGATCCAACACCGTCACACAGACAGACAAATACACAGGCAAAACACCATTAAAAGATAATAATAAATTAATTTTAAAAAATTCAAAGATTTACTTTTTTTTTTTAAGACAGGGTGTAACCCTGGTTGTCCTGGAACTCTGTAGATCAGTCTGTTTCTAGAGGTCTTCTGAGTGCTGGGATTAAAGGTGTGCAGGGCCACCACTGGCCAGGGGAGTTAAACGTGCATGCAGGTGGATGTAGGTGAAAGAAGAGACTAAACCTTGGGTCACACGGAGCTGGAGTTGAGGGTTAGAATGCCCAATGTAGGTGCCCAGAAGGAACTGCTGAACCATCTACCTAGTTGTAACAAAAAGTAGTACACTGTCACTTAATGTACACATGGCATATGTGGGCAGGTGCACGCCATGTCACACACGTGAAGGTTAAACACAACTTCTGAACACTGGTTCTTTTCACCAGATGGGTGCAGGACTCAAAGGCAGGCCTCAGGCTCGGCTTCAGGGCCTCACCTGCTAAGTCAGTGGTTCTCATTTTCCTGACGCTGTAACCCTTGAATAAAGTTCCTCATGTTGTGAGGACCCTCAACCTTATTTTCGATAATAATATTTTGCTACTGCTATGAATTACAGTGTAAATATCTGTGTTTTCTGGTGGTCGTAGGTATCCCTGTGAAAGGGTCATTCATATCCCAATGGGTTGAGAACCACAGGGATAAGACTGTTGTCTGTCTCACTGGTCCCTGAAGCCTTCATTGATAGTCTGGTTTCTCTTTACACACACACACACACACACACACACACACACACACACACACACACACCAGAAGAGGAGACCAGATCTCATTACAGATGGTGGTGAACCACCATGTGGTTGCTGGGAATTGAACTCAGGACCTCTAAAAGAGCAGCCAGTGCTCTTAACCTCTGAGCCATCTCTCCAGCCCCCAGTTTGGTTTTTTTAAAGATAGGGTCTCAATGACGAAGAAATGGCTCAGTGGCTGCTCTGGTGGAAGTTTCAGATTCAATTCCCAGCTCCCACGTGGCAACTCCCAACTTTCTGCAACTCTAGTTCCCAAACACCAATGCATATAAAATAAAAATTAATAATAAAAGTAAGTAGGGCCTCATTGTGTAACTCAGACTGGTCTTAAACTCAGAGGTCCACGTGCCTCTGCCCCCGTGCTGGGACTAAAGGTGTGTCACCATGTCCAAGGAAGCCTTCACTCCAATTTCTTCTATTAAAGAAGTGCTTCATTAGTTCTCTACTCCAATTCACCACAGCCCTCCCAATGGTGCTGACAGAGAACTACAGACACCATAATCTCTGGACCTTAACAAAATGTACTGGGAAACAGATACTCAGAGATGGGCATTCTTAAAAGGATAAAACTATGCGTTGAAGAGATGGCTAGATGGTTGGAAGCACTGGCTGCTCTTCCAGAGAACCTGGGTTCAATTCCAAGCACCCACATGGCAGCTCACAACTCTCTGTAATTCTAGTTCCAGGAGCTCTGACATCCTAACACAGACAAATGTGCACATAAAATTAAAAAGAAAAAAAAGTCAACAAGGATCCTAAATTACCAGAAAACTAAATATTTAAATCTGTAAATTCAACCGGGACGTTCAATAACCTCCAATGAGTGACCTTCACTGTTCAGATTTTTTTGGTTTTATCTTGAAGATCTATTTATTTATTATATATACAATGCTCTACCTGCAGGCCAGAAGAGGGCACCAGATCTCATTACAGATGATTGTGAGCCACCATGTGGTTGCTGGGAACTGAACTCAGAACCCCTGGAAGAGCAGCCAGTGCTCTTAACCTCTGAGTCATCTCTCCAGCCCTTGTTTTGGTTTTTTAAGACAGGGTTTCTTTGTCCAACAGTCCTGGTTGTCCTGAAATTCACTTTGTAGACCAGGCTGGCCTTGAACTCAGCAAGATCCACCAGCCTCTACCTCCCAAGTGCTGGGATTAAAGGCATGTGCCATTACTTCCCAGTCAGATTTTTTTGTTTTGTTAAACAGGGTCTCATTTCATTTATCTCAGGCTAGCCTCAAATGTAATGTGTAGCTGAGAATGATCCTGAAGTTGTTAAAAAAAATGTATTTATTGGTGGCTGGAGAGATGGCTCAGAGGAATAGAGCACTGGCTGCTCTTCCAGAGGTCCTGAGTTCAATTCCCAGCAACAACATGGTAGCTCACAACCATCTGTAATAAGATCTGGTGTCCTCTTCTGTACTGCAGGATACATGAAGGAAGAAACCTATATACATAATAAATAAAAATCTTTTTAAAAATGTATTTATTGTATGCTTGCACGTATGTCTATGTGCCAGCTTATGCTGGGTGCCTGCAGAAGCCAGAGGGTATCAGATGGCCTAGGACTGGAGTCAAATGGTTTTGAGCTGCCATGTGGATGCTAGACAGCAAACCCAGGTCCTCCGGAAAAAGAGCCTATACTCTTAACCACTAAAACATCTTTCTAGCCGAATCTTTAACTCTGATCCTCCTGCTGCCCTCTCAAAGGTGTGGGGCACTATACCCAGCCCAGAGCCAGAACATGAGGCTCATGTGTGTCAAGGAAGACTCAGCCAACTGAGCTAAATCTGTAATCCTACCGTTAAAAGATTTATTCATTTTATTTCGTGTGTATTCATGTTTTGTTGTTTTTTTTTTAAAGTTTTTCTTCAATATTTATTTATTTATTTTTATATTTATTTATTATGTATACAATATTCTGTCTGTATGTCTGCAGGCCAGAAGAGGGCACCAGATCTCATTACAGATGGTTGTGAGCCACCATGTGGTTGCTGGGAATTGAACTCAGGACCTTTGGAAGAGCAGGCAGTGCTCTTAACCACTGAGCCATCTCTCCAGCCCTGTATTCATGTTTTGAATGAACATACAAGAACCATGTGCCCACCTGGTGCCAGAGGCAGAAGACATCAGGCACCCTGGAACTGAAGTTAAAGAGATACAGGTGCTGGGAACCAAACCTGGATCCTTTTATGAGAGCGAGTGCTCTTAACTGATAAGCCATCTCTTAGGCCCCATCCTTTCTTTTCTTTTAAAAAAAAAAAGTTATTTTTTATTTATTTGGCTTTTCAAGAAACCTTCGGAACCTGTCCCGGCACTAGCTCTTGTAGCAGGCTGGCCTACGAACTCTCAGAGATCTATCAGCCTCTGCCTCCTGAGTGCTGGGACTAAAGGCGTGCGCCACCATTGCCCAGCTCACCCTTTTGTTTTTTAATGAAACTGTGTGTGTGTGTGTGTGTGTGTGTGCGCGCGCGCGCGCGCGCGCGTGCGTGTGCACAGTGCCCAGGAGGCCAGAAGAGATTGAGTCTCCTGGAACTGAGGCTACAGGTGTTGTGAGTTCCTGATGTGGGTGCTAGGAACTGAACTCCAGTCCTCCAAATGAGCAACAAGCCAGTTCTAACCACCGGGCCAACTCCTCTGGGGCCACCCATTTTCCTCCCCCTTTTTTTTTTTTTTTTTTTTTTTTTTTTTTTTTTTTTGTTTCTCTATGTAACAGCCCTAGCTGTCCTGGAACTAGCTCTATAAACCAGGCTGGCCTTGAACTCACAGAGATCCTCCAGCCTCTGCCTCCCAAATGCTGGGATTAAAGGAACATGCCACCACTGCTGTCTGACAAGGTTTCTCTGTTTAACATCCCTGGGTGTCCTGAAACTCGCTCTGCAGACCAAGCTGTCCTCAAATGCCCAGAGATCACCTACCTTTGCCTCCCAAGTGCTGGGATTACATCTATGCCTTATTTATCACACCCAGCTATAGACTTTTCTTTCTTTTTCTTTTTTTTTTTAACAAATTCTTTGTACATCATTTTTGTCTGGAGGCCAGAAAGTAGCTGTAAGAATCATTTCTCATCTCTCAACAGAGGAATCTAAAATGGCTCAAAGACACTTAAGGAAATGTTCAACATCCTTAGTCATCAGAGAAATGCAAATCAAAACAACTCTGAGATTCCATCTTACACCTGTAAGAATGGCTAAAATCAAAAACACTGATGACAACTTATGCTGGAGAGGTTGTGGGGAAAAGGGAACACTTCGGCATTGCTGGTGGGAATGCAAGCTGGTACAACCCCTTTGGATGTCAGTGTGGCGATTTTTCAGAAAATTAGGAAAGAACCTTCCTCAAGACCCATTAATACCACTTTTAGGTATATATTCAAAGGATGCTCAATTGTGCCACAAGGACATGTGCTCAACTGTGTTCATAGTAGCTTTGTTTGTCACAGGCAGAACCTGGAAACAACCTAAATTCCCCTCGATCAAAGAATGGATAAAAAAAAAAGTGGTAATTTCCACAATGGAGTACTACACAGCAGAAAAAAGTAACGACAGCTTGAAGGAAAATGGATGAAGCTAGAAAACATTACTTTGAGAGAGGTAACCCAGACACAGAAAGACAATTATCACATGTACTCACTCATAGGTGGTCTTTAAACATAAAGCAAAGAAAGCCAGCCTACAAACCGCAATTCCAGAGAACTTAGACAACAATGCGGACACTAAGAGAGAGTTACATAGATCTAATCTACATGGGAAGTTGAAAGTAGAAAAAGACAAGATCTCTTGAGTAAATTGGAAACATGGGAACCTTGGGGAAGGATTGAAGAGGGGAGGGGAGAGGCAAGGAGGGGAGCAGAGAAAAATGTAGAGCTCAATAAATAACAATAAAAAATGTATTAAAAAATCAGTTCTCTGCCGGGCAGTGGTGGTGCACGCCTTTAATCCAGGACAGGCTCCAAAGCTACAGAGAAGCCCTGTCTCAAAAAAAAAAAAAAAAAAAAAAATGGGGGCTGGAGAGATGGCTCAGTGGTTAAGAGCATTGCTTGCTATTCCAAAGGTCCTGAGTTCAATTCCCAGCAACCACATGGTGGCTCACAACCATCTGTAATGAGGTCTGGTGCCCTCTTCCGGCCTGCAGACATGCACACAGACAGAATATTGTATACCTAAGAAATAAAATAAAATAAAATAAAATAAATATTAAAAAAAAAAAAAGAATCAGTTCTCTCAAACTCAAGTCTTCAAGCTTAACAGCAAGAGTTGAACTCACTGAACCACCTCACACCTCACCAAGGCTACAGTGACTTTTCTAACAATCACCCATAGACATGATACAATCATGATGACTGTTTTGGGCCCCATCCTGATCCAGCCTCACCTCCTGCTTAAGCAGCAAGAACTGCCTCTACAAGTTGATACTGAAAAACGGAATGTAGCCACCTATAAGACACTGTATGAAGTCCCTGAACAACTGTCCCTCCTCACAGGCACCAAGCCCCTCTTTTGTGAACCTTCTCTCATTTAAGGCAGCCCTGAGTGTTCATGTCATCGCTATCACTACGGCGGGTTATTAATAGCAGTAACACGTGTTGGTGCGGGTCTCACACAACACTCAGTACTCTGATCTCATTTAATCCTCACCACAACCATTACCTCTTTACACACAAGGAGATGAAACTGAGAAAAAGCAATTTTACCAACTGCATACAATAAAACAGCTGGAGAGGAGATGAACCCACCCCCACTGTGTGATCCTAGAGACCACCTTTAACTTCTGCATCATTCTGTCTCTAAAAACACCTCTCACCATAATGGTACGTTCTGACTCTCAGGCATCTTGGTATCTATTTCTGAAGTTATAGGAGGAAGCAGAGTCACTTTTTCTCAGTTACCTCGGCTTTAACAAACCTGCTTTTGAAGAAGTTCCTCCTTCTAATTAACAGAGATGGCCTCTGTCCTTTAACCCACTTTCTCTCATCATAAATACTGTAAAGGGAGTGATGAACACACTACAGTGTCACCCTTAAGACCTGACAAGACTATCTCCAAATATGTCACGTTTTGTTTTGCTGATCATAGTCTTGCTATGTAACCCAGGCTGACAGACACCTCCATCCTCCCGCTGCATTTTCCTAGTGCCAAGATTACAGGTCTCCATCGCCACACCTGGCCTTCCTTCCCTTTTCCTTCAACTACAGCTAGAAACCTTGCCGATGTCCACACTCCTAGCCTATGTGCACGTCTCAAAAAAGGAAGTAAGAGTTTGATGTGGGGGTTCACACTGTAACCTCAGCATTCCTGAGACAGAGGCAGGCAGCTGTGAGTCTGAGGTCAGCAAGGGGACTACCCAGAGGAACCTGTCTCAAAGGGGGGGGGGGGCAGCAAAGGAAAACTGGCAAGACGGCAGGAGACTGAATAGGTGACACACGGGAGCCTTCCTTTTCCAGATGCATCCAAGGTGGAAGATTCACACCGTGCAAAGACGAACCTAAGCCGATCGAGCCTTTCTTAAAATTAGCTTTAACCATTTATTCAAACTCAGGGCCCATACGCAGAAGACCACTGCCTGTCCAGACAGGGGGAGACTACCCCAAAACAGGCTGAAGACAAAATGGCAGCAAAGCCAGTCTCCATCTACCTGACTGGGGACAGAGATGGAGGTATGCAGAGACTAGATTCTATCCTGTTGCAACGAGTCAAGCAATCAGACTCCCGCAGCAGATCCTCCTCCCAATAAAACTTTCATGCCACAGACCACGGGTGACCCAACCCAACGGCAGCGGAGACAGGTTTTACATTACCTTTCTCCTCATCCTAATGACCTCACTATTTTCTTCTCACTCCTGGCCACACACTCCTCCACCACATTCCCCGGGACCCAGAGATCAGCAGAAATAGAACCCCAAAAAGGAACAAGTCTCTCCAAAAGAGAGTTACCACTTAACTAATCAAGTGGCCGGTTTTAATAGGGAACTTTACCTCCCCACCTCCCCCTTCATGGCGTGAGCAATGGTTTCATTTTCTGTTCCGGGAATCCTGGTACTTCCTAGAGAAAGAAAGCGGATTGGAAGACACAAACTCAGGGCCAGTGACAAGATGCTCCCTCCTCCAGTGAGACCGCCCCCGCTTCGCCTGGGGGTGGAAGGCCCCACCTCTCTCCTCCAAGCTAGCTCGGGTACCCCCTCCCCCTTCTCCAGACTCCTCTCCACCCTCTCCCCACCTGCTGCCCTCTTCCCAACCTGCCCTTTCCAACATCCCAAAGCAGAGAGCAACCTCCCTGAGAACAGTGCACAGCGGTGCTCCACCAGCAGGCCCTGATGCTAAACCCCAGTCCCCATGCCTCACGATGGGTGAGGGAGAATAACCACAGTAAGGCTTTTCTTTGGTCCCCCTAAAGCTCAGGCGGGGAGGAGGAGGGGGGGGAGAAAAGGCAGCATTCCTCACAGCCCTTAAACAGAAGGAAAAGATCCAAACAGCCACACCGCCCCCGCATCACCTCCCACTGGCCAGCTTGCTCCCCTCAACCCCAACCCTCGAAAGCTCCACCTCTGCAGCTCCAGGTCGCCCCTCGGGCGAGGCGGAGGACAAATCTGCGTGCGCCCCCCGCCCCCACCCCGGCTAGGCGTCCTTCAGCTGCGGGGGCAGGAGTGGGGCTGGGAAGCCCCCGCCCCCAGCTCTGCGAGAAGTGTCCACCGCACCTCGCCAGGCAGTGCTGGCAGGACCACGGCAGGGGCCCTCGGGCTCCTCGGCTCCCACCCTGACCCAGCCTCTTCCCTGCCCGGACCCGCCTTCCCTCTCCATCTCCGAACCTGTTCCTGCTCCCGGTGCCGCGGCTGCCACCGCCACCTCCGCCCCCGCAGGTTCCGCCTGGCTCTCGGGCCGCTGCCTCCCTCTTCCCGAGCCGACCGCGGCGACGCTGGTCCGCTGGCCCGCTCCCCGGCTCCCTCCTTCCTTCCCTCCACCTAGCACCGGAAGCCGCGACGGCGACAGGAGATGTGCGGCGAACCCCACCCCCAGCCCGGGATACTTCCCACCTCCACGATCGCGCGAGAAGTGCGCGGTAGCGAGCGGCAGTTATCGCGAGACCCATCACCATGGCAGCGGCTGCAGCAAAAGCGATCGGGTGCTGAAGTTGAGTCTAGGCGGGGGCCTGTGTGGGGGCTGGAAGATCCGGAGGCAGAGTGTGGAGATGAGGCAGTGGGGACTGAGGTGAAGCTCCCAAGCTCCAGGGCCACATTCTGGCTGCACTGGAGACTGGACTTGGGCAAGGGAGTCTCTGGGGTTTCCTCAGCAGAGCCAACAGTGGAGTATGGATAGCAAAAACCTTTGCTGTAACCTTCCCTTAACTCAGGTCTTTATTTCTAGTAAACCACACGCACCCCACCTGCTGCGCCGCTCAACTAATTCCTAAGGATAGTTTCTCTGAGGTCTGAATCAAGAGATCCTTTCTCATAAAGGAGGAGGAGAGAAATTGATGCATTTAAGATACTGAAGGAAACATCTGGATTCCGGGTCATTTAGGAAGTTGCACTGGAAAGACAAAGGAGAGAAACGTAATTACTCAGAGACGGGCCTGATGGAGTCTCTCTAGATGAGTATGGCATTTAGTCCGCAAGGAAAGAGCACCCACGTTCCCTCCTTCTCTTACACTCACTTTTTTTTAACGTGATGGAGACACTGCCTGAGACTAGTTAGAAGTTATATTAGAAGCTGGGCTAGAGGGGCCCTCACTAGTAACAATGAGCGTTCTAGTTCTTTAAAATGCATGTAGTTAGTATAAGGGAACACAGTTCTTCCCTAAAGTTTGATCCCAAATCATTGCTCTTACCTTCTTCCAAGAAATAGGCAGGAAAGCAGCCACTCAGTGTCTATCCCTGGTTTATGCACCCACCAGATCCTCTTATACCATTTTGTCTTCTCACATATGTTTACCTCAAGAAGAATAACATGACTGGCCCTGGCCTAACTCCCAGCACTCAGGAGGCAGAGGCCGGTGGATCCTTGAGTTCAAGGTCAGCCTGGTCTATAGAGAGCACATTCCCGGACAGCCAGGGAAACTTGTCTAAAACAAAAATAAACAAGCGAACAATAAATAGCCTGATTGTAAAATATGAAACCAGGAGGCCCTTAATTTGAGGAGGTGAGAGATGAAGTGTACTAGGGGCCTGTCCAGACTCACTGCAGCTGTGTGTCTTTCCTCTAGTAAGCTCTGGGATGGTTTTGTTGTTGTTTTTATCATTAATTTAGTGTGAACGTGCTTGTATGAGAGACTGTGGACGCACTTGCGCCATAGCAAGGCGTGAAGGTCGGAGCACGTCTTTCAGGAGTTGGTTGCCTTTTACCTTGTCGGTGCAGGATCTCTGGTGTCTGCTGCTGTGGTGCACACTCCCGTCCAGCTCCACTCACTTCTCCTGACTCCACACCCCATCTTGCTGTCGGCATGCTGTGACTACAGATGCACCACAGGCATCCCGCTTTTTAAAAAAATATTTGTTGTTGTTTGGTTGGTTTTGTTGTTTTGTTTGAGACAGGCTCACTATGTAGCTCCACCTGGCCTGGCACTCCCTTTATAGGCCAGGCTGGCATCGAACTCAGAGAATCTGCCCGCCCCCGCCCCCTGAGCACTGAGATTAAAGGCATGCGCAACACCGGGCATAAAGGATTTATTTTTAATTATATGTATACACAGATGTCTGTGTATGTGAGTGTGTGCCTGTAAGTGCAGGTATTTGCTGCAGGAAGACGACTGTAAGAATCCCCGGACCTAGATTTACAAGCAAGTGTGAGCTGTCCCACATGGATACTGGGAAGCTGGTACTTTAGAGGCAAGAGCTTTTTACACAGGTTCCGGGGGTCAAACTCAGGTCATTAGGTTTGTCTTGCTAGCACTTTTAATGGCTGAACTATCTCCCTAGCCCAAACTCTGGGTTTTTAAAGGAAAAAGACTCCCCAAATATAGTTACGGTGTTGGCTAGTTCTGTGTATTCGACACAGGCTAGAGAGTCACGCAGGAAGAGGGAACCTTCATTGAGAAAATGACTCCATCAGATTGGCCTGTGGGCAAGTGTAACTGGAGGTATCTCTCCCGCCCACCAGTTCCCGATTAACCACTCTGAGGCTTAATATTAATTACAAACTATTTGGCCTATTAGGTCAGGCTTATTATTAACTAGCTCTTACAACTTAAATCAACCCATTTCTATTGTTCTATATTTTACCATGAGGCTCCTGGCTTGTTACCTCACATCTTGCTTCTCTAGTGGCTGCTGGTGCCTCCCCAACTCTGCCTTCTTTCTCCCTCTCTGCGTGAATTTCCAGCCTGGCTCTATTCTGCTCTGCCATAGACCAAAGTAGCTTCTTTTTTTTGTTTGTTTTTTCAAGACAGGGTTTCTCTGTAGCTTTGGAGCCTGTCCTATAACTAGCCCTTGTAGACCAGGTTGGTCTCAAACTCACAGAGATCCACCTGCCTCTGCCTCCCTAGTGCTGGGATTAAAGGCATGTGCCACCGCTGCCTGGCCAAAGTAGCTTCTTTATTAACTAATGGTAATAAAACATATGCACAGCATACAAAGAGACATCCCACATCAGGCAAGCCTGTGGGATATTTTCTTTGATAACTAATACAAAAGAACCTTGCTCACTGTGAGAGGTACCACCCCTGAGCAGGTAGTTCTGAGTTGTGTAAGAAATCAGGCTGGCCAGGCATTGGTGGTGCACGCCTTTAATACCAGCATTCAGGAGGCAAAAACAGGCAGATCTTTGTAAATTCGAGGCCAGCCTGGTCTACAAAGCAAGTTCTAGGACAGCCAGGGCAGAGAAACCCTGTCGAAAGAGAGAGAGAGAGAGAGAGAGAGAGAGAGAGAGAGAGAGAGAGAGAGAGAGAGAGAAATCAGACTGAGAAAGCCCCATGGGGAGCAAGCCTGTAAGTAGCACTCCTTCATGGCCTCTGCTTTAGCTCCTGCCTCCAGGTTCCTGCCCTGAGTTCCTGCCCTGACTTCCAATGTAGTGATGTAATCTGCAATCTGTGAAATGAAATGAAACGCTTTCCTCCTTGAGTTGCTTCTGGTCATAGTGTTTTGTAACAGCAAAGAGACCCTAACCTATGAGTGGGATAATTGCCGTCACAGGCCTGACCGTGTGTTTAGGGGGAAGGATTGTGGTGGCTTTTGAACTCTGGGCTGGAAAAGCTCGCTGGTAGCTCAGTAACCTGTTGTGGGAACTTAGAAAATGATGCTGAAGCTGTGCAGACGAGAGAGGCATGGCTTGTAAAGTTACTGGGAGAAACTTGAGAGTCCCTTAAAGATTCTGTTTGAGATGGCTCAGTGGTTAAGAGCATTGTCTGCTCTTCCAAAGGTCCTGAGTTCAATTCCCGGCAACCACATGATGGCTCACAACCATCTGTAAAGAGGTCTGGTGCCCTCTTCCGGCCTGCAGGCATACACACAGACAGAATATTGTATACATAATAAATAAATAAAATAAATACAAGATTCTGTTTGAGGGGGCTGGAGAGATGGCTCAGAGGTTAAGAACACTGGCTGCTGCCGGGTGATGGTGGCGCACGCCTTTAATCCCAGCACTTGGGAGGCAGAGGCAGGTGGATCTCTGTGAGTTCGAGACCAGCCTGGTCTACAAGAGCTAGTTCCAGGACAGGCTCCAAAGCCACAGAGAAACCCTGTCTCGAAAAAACCAAAAAAAAAAAAAAAGAACACTGGCTGCTCTTCCAGAGTTCAATTCCCAGCAACCATCTGTAATGAGAGCTGGTGCCTCTTCTGGTGAATATATGTTAACAGAATATTATATGCATAAATAAATAAATAAATCTTTAAAAAAAGATTCTGTTTGATATTTTCAATTAAGAACCACTAGACGCCGGGCGGTGGTGGCGCACGCCTTTAATCCCAGCACTCGGGAGGCAGAGGCAGGCGGATCTCTGTGAGTTCGAGACCAGCCTGGTCTACAAGAGCTAGTTCCAGGACAGGCTCCAAAACCACAGAGAAACCTTGTCTCGAAAAACCAAAAAAAAAAAAAAAAAAAAAAAAAAGAACCACTAGAGTAGCCAGTGATGCACACCTTTAATCTCAGCACTCGGGAGGCAGAGGTAGGTGGATCTCTATGAATTTGAGGCCAGCCTGGTCTATAAGAACTAGTTCCGGGGGCTGGCGAGATTGCTCAGGGGTTAAGAGCATTGCCTGCTCTTCCAAAGGTCCTGAGTTCAATTCCCTGCAACCACATGGTGGCTCACAACCATCTGTAATGAGATCTGGTGCCCTCTTCTGGCCTGCAGGCATATATGCAGACAGAATATTGTATACTTAATAAATATTAAAAAAAAAAAAAAAAGAACTAGTTCCAGAACAGCTAAGGCTGTTAAACAGAGAATCAAAAACAAACAAAACAGGGCTCGAGAGATGGCTCAGAGGTTAAGAGCATTGCCTGCTCTCCCAAAGGTCTTGAGTTCAATTCCCACCAACCACAACCATCTGTAATGAGGTCTGGTGCCCTCTTCTGGCCAGCAGACAAACACACAGACATAATATTGTATACATAATAAATAAATAAATATTTTAAAACAGACAAACAAACAAAAGTCTCCCAGCCATTACTGGTCTTGAAGGCATAAAGGAGCAACAATGGAGAGTAGCTAAGGCTTGGCATCCTGAGAGACCATTGGTGAAGGTGCAGCCTTCATTGCAGTAGAAGCCCCAGGATTGAAGGAGTCATTGATGTTGAGACTTAGCACCATGTGGCAGAGTTAGAATCCCTAAAAAGAGCCCAAGAAAAGCTGTGGGCGAAGAAGCAGCCCAGTAGCAGCAGAAACCTCAGTATTTTGGAGGTGCCAGTATCATGGGACAACTGCCAAGGACAGAGGAACTGTGGAGTGGAGTGGCCTGAGCCTAGGAGACAAGCTCACAGAGCTGGAGAAACGGAGCCCTTCGGGGCCCAGAGAATCATGAGTGGGTTCCAGCTGTCAAACACTGAACTTTTTACAGTGCTAGACTTGGCTTTGCATGAATCCGTTTGTAATTGGCCTGGGTTTTCCTTTTTGAAGTATGCAAAAGCATGTAGCTTATTTTTTAATTTTATAAGACTCCACACTTAAGAGACTTTGGAATTTTATAGAGATTTTGGATATTTTAGAGAAACTTTGAACTTTAAAAGAGACTGAATGGCCGGGCGGTGGTGGCGCACGCCTTTAATCCCAGCACTCGGGAGGCAGAGGCAGGCGGATCTCTGTGAGTTCGAGACCAGCCTGGTCTACAAGAGCTAGTTCCAGGACAGGCTCCAAAACCACAGAGAAACCCTGTCTCGAAAAACCAAAAAAAAAAAAAAAAAAGAGACTGAATGTTTTTAAAGATAGTTATTTTTTAAATGTTTGAATTTTAACAACCGTGGAAAATTTAAACATTGGAATGTTTTATATTGTTATATTAATATTGACATGCCATACTGGGGGCAAATTGACAAGAGGCCAGTTGTACTGACTAGTTTAATGTCAACTTCATACAAGCTACAATCATTTGGGAAGAGGGAACACAACTGAGAAAATGCCCCGTCAGATTGGCCTGTGGGACACTTCTCTTGGTTGATGATTGATGTGAGAGGGTCCAGAGCACTGAGGCAGTGCCACCCCTGAATTGTATAAGAAAGCATATTAGGGCTAGAGAGATGACTTAGAAACACTGCTGCTCTTCCCAAGGACCTGTGTTAGATTCCCAGCACCCACATGGTGGCTAGCAACTGTCTGTAACTTCAGTCCCAGGGAATCCTACGCCCTCTTCTGGCCCCTGTGGTCACTTGTATGCATGTGGTAGCATGTTTGCCTAGCAAGCACAAGGCCCTGAGTTTGGTTCTCAGCTGTGTGTGAGGGGGGTGTAGAAAATGACATGTAGGCAAAACACTCAGTACTCATACACACAAAAATAGGTTAAAATTAAGAAAGCAGCTGACCACCCATGGTGGTGCATGCCTCTAATCCCAGCACTTGGGAGCAGAGGCAGGTGATTCTCTTTGACTCTGAGGCCAGCCTCAGAGCAAGTTCTAGGACAGGCAGGACTCCATAAAAGAGACCTGTTTCAAAAAAAAAAAAAAAGAAAAGAAAAGAAAAGAAAAGAAATCAGACTGAGGGGCTGGAAAAATAGCCCAGCAATTAAGAGCACTGGCTGTTCTTCCAAGGGCCTAGGTTCAATTTCCAGTCCCCACATGGCAGCTCACAACCGTCTGTAAATCGGTTACAGGGGATCTGACACCCTCACACCAATGCTCATTTAAAAAAAAAAAAAAAGTAAAATAAATAATTTAAGAAAAGTGTTTGGTTTGGTTTTAGTTTTTTAAAACAGGGTTTATCTGTGTAACTGTCCTGGCGGAGAAAAGTTGGGGTTGTTTTGTTTTTGTTTTTAATAAATAAATTTTAAAAAAGCAGGTTATGGAAGTCATGGGGAACAAGTCACTAAGTAGCACTCCTCCATGGACTCTGCTTCAGTTCCTGCCTCTAAGTTCCTGCCCTAAGCTCCTGCTCTGACTTCCCTTAGTGATGGACTGTATAGTCTACTTGCTTTTGCCCACGATGTTTATCGCAGTAATGGAACCCCCTAAGACAGATTCATGCGGTGTGTCCTGTGACATACCTTTTATGTGATTATTCCCCTTTCCATTTCTTTCCTAAAGCTTTCTAACCACTCTCCGCCAGACTGTACACCCCCACACTCACTACCAAAAATCTGGTGCCCCAACCCCAGCCACTTGCTGTGTGGAACCCCAACAAGGAATTGGAGTCTATTGATGAATGAAGACTTTAAAGTCTCTCATGGTTGTACGCCACTACCTTGCTGGCTAGCGCTGCTGCCGCTCTCTGCCGGGAGGACAGATTGCTCACCCAGGGTTAAAGGAGGCCCCACAGCCTGGCCTAGCGTTCATCAGTCTCTCCTCCCTCCGGCTGCCACAGGAGCCCAGTAAAAGCTGAAACTGTAGCCACCAGCGCTGTGGGTTGCATACTCCCACCCTGTCACTGACCCCAGGCCTGGGCATGAGCCCAGCGCCTGTGCCGGGAGGGGGTGTTGGCCTTGCTGACAGAATCCAATTGGAATTTGTCAAGGTTGTGGTCTGGGGCTGAAGTTTGCCACAGAGTGTGTGATGAAAGGAAAGGGAAAGCTGGCGGGGAAAGGGAGCCAAAGGGACTGCAGAAGACGGAAACAGGAAAGGTTGAAATACCCTGGCCACACTGGGGAGTGAGGGCTCCCTCCCGAGTGGAAGGCAACCCCATTCCAGATACTCCCTATTATTCTTGGTCTATCCAAGCCCTTCCTTACTTCGGTCCCTTCTCTTTCCTCTCCTCATTCACACATTAGGTGAGAAAGTGTCTGGCATCTGTGAAACTGTTGCCATGGAGCTAAGAGATGGCTCAGCAGAGGACCCATGTCAGGCAGCTCCTAACACCCTAATTCTTCAGTCCCAGCTAATTCAAGACTCTCTTTTGAATACTCATACATGCACATATACACATATTTAAAAAAAATTTTTAGACGTATTTATGTGTATGAGTGTTTTGCCTACATGTATGTCTGTGTACCATGTATATTCCTAGTGCCTGTGGAGGTCAGAATAGGGTGTTGGATCCCTTAGAACCGCAATTACAGGCAGTTGAGGCTGCCATGTGGCAGCTGGAAATCAAACTCTGCAAGAGCAGCAAGTACTCTTAATCATGGAACCATCTCTTCAATTCCCCCAAAATTTTGTTGTTGTTATTTTTTTGTTGTTGTTTTTGAGGCATCGTATCTCTACAGAGCCCTGGCTCTTCTGGTACTCACTGTAAAGACCAGGCAGAGATCTGTCTGCCTCTGCCTCATGAGTACTGGGACTAAAGGTGTGCATCATTACACCTGGCCTCCCAAAATAAAAAGTTTATTTTACTTTTTTATTTTTTTCAAGACAGGGTTTCTCTGTGTAATAGTCCTACCTGTCCTGGAACTAGCTCTTATAGACCAGGCTAGCCTCAAACAGAGATCCACCTGCCTCTGCCTCCCAAGTGCTGGGATTGAAGGCGTGCGCCACCACTGCCCGGTCAAAAATAAAAAGTTTAATGTCACCATGGAGCACTGCCCTGATCCAACACTTCTCAAATTCTTCCGGTTCCCCTGGCGCTTTTTCACCTGACTTAAGAGAAACATGGGCTGCGGATATATCTATTGCCTGGAGAAGTATTGAGAATTATTTCTGCATGTCCTGGAATCATCTTTTAGGTAATTCTTAATATTTATTTTTATTTTCTGTATAAGTGTTTTGCCTGCATGTATGCCTGCCATGCGTATGCAGGAGCCTAAAGAGGCCAGACAAGGGCACCAAATTCCCTGAAGTTACAGATGGTGGTGAGCCACCACGTGGGTGTTGGGAACTGAATGCATGTCCTCTGCAAGGGCAGCAGGTGCTGTCTCCAACCCTCCTGTGAGCATATTATGGTCCCTAAATAGGCAGGTGTTCCAAAAGTGTGCTACAGGTCCTTTGTCCACACTGCGCTTTAAAAAAAAATGATTTATTTATTTATTTATTGTTTTTTGTTACTTGTTTTGGTTTGGGTTTTTTGAGATATGGTTTCTCTGTGTAGCCTTGACTGTCCTGGAACTCATTCTGTAGACCAGGCTGGCCTCAAACTCACAGAGATCTGCCTGCTTCTCCCTTCTGTGTGCTCACACTAAAAGCATGCACTACCACCACCTGCCTGAGATTTATTTATTCTTATTTTATGTGCATTGGTGCTTTGCCTGCATGTATGTCTGATTGAGAATGTCAGAAGCCCTGGAACTGGAGTTGCAGACAGTTGTGAGCTGCCTTGTGGGTGCTGGGAACTGAACCTGTGTCCTCTGGAAGAGCAGACAATGCTCTCAAGAGATGGAGACCCATCTCTCCAGCCACCCCTACCCCCACCACATTTCATCCTAAAGATGTTTCTTTTCAGGTGGTGGCACACGCCTCTAATCCCAGCACTTGGGAGCCAGAGGCAGGTGATTCTCAGTGAGTTCGAGGCCAGCCTGGTTTACAGCGTGAGTTCTAGGACAGCCAGGGCTACACAGAGAAACTCTGTATAAAACAAAACAAAACAAAAAATGTTTCTTTTCAAAGATATTGGGCTAGGAATTGGAGCTGTTGGAGAAGAAATTCTATTCTCTCTAGTTATATCTGAAAAAATAAGGGAGAGGCCATCAAGATGGCCCAGCAGGTAAGAGTACTTGCCACCAAGCCTGAAGACCTAAATTCAGTCCCTGGAACCCGTGTGGTAAAAGGAGAGAGCTGGCTTCTGCAAGTTATCCTGTGACTTCTACATGAGTGCCATGGTATGCCTGCATGCACTCACATGTGCACTCACACGCATGCGTGTGCACACACCCAACAAATAAATGTAGAAAAAATAAAGATAAAGGAATTATTTTACTCAGATTAAATACAAAAGAACAATGAATAAAGAACAATATATATGCAAATAATTCAATGACAGAAAATACTAGTTTTGCTAGAAAAAAAAATCTCATTTTAGTTAGGCCTGGTAGGACCCACCTATAATCCCAGTATTCAGGAGAATGAGGGCAACCTATATATATGACTTGCATTTTGAGATAGAATACCCTTTAGTATTTTCCCATCAGCCTTGCATGTACCCCCAAATTCTCTGGCTCAGACTTAGAGACAATAGTACCTGCTCTTCTAAGTTCATGTTCATTGTTAAGTGGTACTTAAGACTTGAAAGCCCCAGAGCAAATGCGACCTTATATAGGAGAGGGGTCAACAAATGACAGCCAGAGGAGCAGTCTGGCCCTGCACACCAGTTTGTGACTGTAGTGAACACAGCTATACCCATCGATTTACATGTAGCCTGTGTCTGCTTTTGTCCATTCCCCTGACCATAACTATTTTGGATCTATAACAGCAGAACTGAGCAATTATGGTCGAGGTGAGTAGATGGCCTAAAGACCACAATATAAATAACCTAGCATATTTACCCTCTAGCCCTCTTGCAGGGGAAAAAAAGTTGCCAAATTTTGTTCTAAGTAATGATGAAGGAGATACCAAATACCAGGAGTTGAGGGCTCAGGCTGAGCAGGGGCTGTGTACATTTGGATCTATAAATCTTGCCACCCCAAAGTCCACCTTGGTTTACAGACTAAAAATCTGAATCGGTCACTGAGCATCATTTCAAATCCTTTTTGGAAGTCAGCAGGATATATACATAAAAAGTCACTGAGTACAGGAGTGTAGGCTTCACATAAGAAAAAAATAAAAATCACAACAAAACCATAGACTGCTGCCCCAAGTGTGGCTAGACATCACCATCTGCACCCACCAGCAACCAGTCCAGTAACTTCATTTATTTTAGTTTCAAACAGGAACCAAGAATATGTCTCAGTACAACAAATTATCCATTCCCATCCTTCCTGCTGAAGAAGGAAAAAGAGCTTCCATGGGTCATAGCTAAACCGTCCCTTTGGAGGGACCCTCTCAACAACTGAATGGAAGGAGAACAATTCCCTATGAGCCTGACCAGACAGCCCTCTGAGGACAGTTGTCTGTCCTTTTTCAACCGAAAGCCTCTTATTATTGTCACCCAAGGCCCCACAAGAGGAGGTTCTTCTGGGTTGTAGTGGAGGAGTTTGAGGAGCACAAATAGGAAGAGGTGGCCTCTTTCTATATACAGATCTAAGGACTCCACACGACGGCCAGTGTTATCCTTCAAGGAAGGCGAGTGGCTAAATGATAGCCCCTCTATCTAAAGGAGTATAAATCTGGGCCCAAGAGACAGACCCCAGAGGTTGAGAAGAGGGGAACAATACAGTACATTTCATCTTAGTCCATTCGGGTGTTTAAGAACAGAATATGATGACCACTTTCCACACGAAAGGCGCTCATCGCAGATTTCACCTGACCCTACTCCCCACAAAGCTGTTTCCAGGTAGATACTTTTAGCTTCCGGAGACCATGATTATCCCTGGACAGAAATCAGAGCAAAGGGCTGAAAAGGAGCACCCATCACAGTGTTCTTCCTTAGTCCCGAGGCGAGGCTCACCTTCACTTACACACATTGACCCATTCTGTGACCTTGCATTCATCACACAGCACGTAGCAGCACCAGTGGAAACGGCAATGGCAGCGCTCCACCCGTGTCTGCCGGAGCACATTGTGCCCACGCCCACAGCACAGGCTGCCACAGCCATCCAACAGGCGGCTCGTCTTGTTGCAAGCCCGGCCTCTAGTGCCTGGGGAGCCCACCGCAGGATCTCGCTCACAGAAGTCGGGAGACTTCTCGAAGTAGACTAGCTCTCCTGAGAGGCGACGGGGACGTAGGCGGGGCTGGAAGGCTCCAGAATTGCGATTGTGGGTATCGATGAAGATGGCTCTGCCCAACCGCTCCCTCAATGCTGCCCCGATGGCCCGAAACTCTGGAGCTGCCCTCCAACAAGTCTTGAATTGACAGCTGCCTGAAGTGCCATGGCACTTGCACTTCCGCTTCAGATTTTCGGTTACCACCTAGAATACCAGAACAGCAAGAAGAGAAGAGATGGAGGGCAGGGCAAATGAATACTGTAGGGAACCTAACTGAAGAGGGGACAAACAGGAAAGTTAGCCACCAGCCCAAGGACCTCACTTTGTAAAGGTAGAGCCACAGGGGTTTGCTCATCTTTCATCACTAGCTGGTGACAGAGCAAGGAGATGACTCCCAGTTGTGTTAAATCCCAGGCCAGCACTCTTTCCAGAGTAAACACAGGTAAGAGCGGAGTGTGGGGAAGGTAGCTGTTGGAGCAGTTTCTGTGCAATGAGCCAAGCACTAAGCCCATACACTATACACACGGGGCTGAAGATGAGCCTGCGTAGTTAAGAACACTGGCTGCTGCTCTTTCAGAGAATCTGGGTTCAACTCCCACCACCCACATGGTGATATACAACTGTCTATAACTCCAGTTCCAGGGATTCCAATACCCTCTCTAGGCACACAGTGGTGCACAGACCTATACACACAGGCAAAGCAACCATACACATTAAATTTGTTTTGTTTTGTTGGTTTTTCAAGACAGAGTTCCTCAGAAGCTATGAAGTCAGTCCTGGAACTTGCTCTGTAGACCAGGCTGCCATACATAATAAATTAAAAAAAAAAAAACAATAAAATCAGATACTATGTGCTACCTTAGCCTTAATATATGATAAGTACCATCAGGCAGCTTCCTATAGAATCTAAACATGTTTTGGGTGACTTACTAGTGACAAGCTTGCTAGTAACAAGTGGTGATCATCCCTCATACCTTATCCTATTACTCTGTGGGGCCTCTCAGGAGAGAGGGAGGGAGAAAGAGACTGAGAGGTTTGGTGGCCACACCCACGATCACAGCACTCAGACTAAGGGTTCTAAATTTGAGGCTAGCCTGTACCAAATAGCAAGACCCCCATCTCAAAACAAAACAAGACATGTATGGGAGCCACAGAACACACACACACCTGGCGCCCCACCCTGTTGTTGTGGATTCTCATTCTTGCTTGGATGTCCCGTGGAGCTTCTCTAGAATCCAGGAAATCCCGAGAGAACTTCTCTCCAAAGTCCATGTCATGGTTACAGCCGCCCCATTCCCACGTGTCCTGGGGGCCAGGGCTGAGCCCTGAGCCAGAGATAGGGCTGGACTGTGAGTGTGGAAAACTCTTGCCCCGAGACAGTGCCTGAAGCTGCAGCAGCTTGGCCCTGAGCCGGTCCTGCTCACCACTGCCCTTCCAGCCGCAGCCACAGCTCACCAGCTTGCCCAAGCTGCAGGCTGTAGCGACAGCATGCATGACCCCGGCAGCCAGCATGGAGAAGGAGAAAGCACTTTCACGAAAACCTGGGGAGGAAATGGGTTTAAGGGTCAAGAGAAGGCTTGCAGGCAGCTGAGGAGAGAAGGCAGGTGGGGAAAAACAAGCAGCCACCCTCATCATCCTCATACACTGAGATAGGGTCTTGTCACATAGTCCAAGCTGGCCTTGAACTCTTGACAACCTCCTACCTCAGCCTCCCAAGTGCTAGGATTACAGTATAGATGTGACTCACGACCTTGCCCAGCCAGCCAATGTCAGAAATTTCTAACTGAATCCCAACTCCATCATTTCCCCTCTGAGTGATCTGGGACAATGTCCTGAGACAAGAAATAGCACTAGGTCTCGGTTCCCTCAGCTCTAATAAGAGACCCATGGGGTCAAGCTATCGCTAAAGCCAAACCTCTGTAAATCTGTCATTTTGGGGTGTGAATGTAAGAGAATGTAAGAGAGAGCCTAGGAGCCTAGGTTCTCAACCTTCCTAATTCTGGGACCCTTCAATACAGCTCTGGACTATAAAATTATTTCATTGCTACTTCATATCCACAATTTTGCTACTGTTACGAATCATAATGTAAATAGCGGACCTGCAGGATAGCTGCTATGTGATCCCTGTGAAGGAGTCCAGCATCCCCCTGTAGGGGTCAACCCACAGGTTGAGAACCACTGGCCTAGAGCCCTCTGGGCTTCCAATGGGTCGGAGGGAGTCCTGAGGACTTTTGAAGGTATGCTCCAGGAGTTCTACACCTACAAGCCTTAGTAATTCCCCAACCCTGCAGGGAGGTGAGCAAGAGGTGAGGGGTGGAGGGGGGACCTTTAGTTTTGGGGTTCTCCGCCCACTTTATTAAATGAGTCTTAAGCAAGCTACCTTGTACTACCGCAGTAACAATCCTAACACAGGGACTGCCCACCCCCTTCCCAGGTTCCAGTTTTATATTTGCCCTTTATGTTTATTCTAACCTGCCATTACCTTATAAAACACTGGGAGGAGGTTTTCCCCAAGGCCCTTTTAAAAGGTTGGCCTCTTTGTTATGTTTTGGGGGTCACCAAGGAGGAGGCTCTGGGTGACCAATCTTTACCAGGCTTAGAGAGACATGCTCACCATTTTGCATCAAACCCTCCCACTACACCAGGCCCTGCAGAGAAGGTAGGGTCCCTCACTCGCTTTTAAGCAAGGGCTCTTTGGAGTATTGAGAAGATGAAAGACAGTCAGTCACAGTCAGTCAGAGGCCAGGCGCCTCTTACCAGGGAATCTAGGACTCCAGGGCCAGCCTCAAGATCCCCCAACCATCCAAGGGTGAAGCTGTTTGCACACGTCTTGGGAATTCCCCTGCAGATGGCAGCTGCCTATTAACCCCGTAGTCCCCAAAGCACTACCCTACCCTGGACTGAGCCCCTTGGATCCTTTACTCCTCAGGGAGGAAACTCCAGTTGAGCACAGGAAAAGACAGTGGAGCCTCCCAGACCTTTCCTTCTAAACCAGGCCAGCAGTGACCTGCTCTAGGCCCCTCCAGCCATTCCTCACCTGTTCAGGTGAGGGACACCTGGGGCCCCCACAGCACAGAGGAGGGGGCTGCTCCCCAGCTTCAAAGCCATCAGGGTCTTTGTTCCCAGCTTTGGCTCCTGGGAACCCCAGCAATTAGGGGAGCAGGTTTAACCCTTAAACGGTTGGGGGCGTCACCCCACCCCCGCTGAGACTCTGGGGACACCCGCCTGGGCTTGTCTGGGTGGAGAGGGAGGGGAGAGAAAATAGGGGGTAGAGGGGGTGTTTGAAGCTTCTTGGGTTGGGGGGCATCTCTTGTTCACAGGTGGATCCCAGATCGAGCTGGGTGGAGGCAGAAAAGGAAGGCCCTAGGGTAGGGGGAGCAGGGACCCAGATGCCTCGCCAGCAACGCAGGTGGAAGGCAGGCAGGCAGAGGCCCAGACGGGTGACCAGACCCAGCTGAGCGCCGCTCCTGGGGAAATTCCCGGAGAGGCCCCTCCCGCAGCCGCGAACCGGTCCCTTCCCGCCTCCGCGCGCCTCGGCCTGCCCCCAATCCCTGGGCGGCAGCACAGACAGCCACCCCGACAGGCTCACCGCGCTTGAGGATGGCGCTGTGGTGCGGCAGCCGGCCGCCGCCCTCCAGTGCTGAGCAGTTCCAGCGCTGGTCGCGCAGCTGGTGCTGACACTCGTGAACAGCGATGTGCAGCCCTTGCAGCGCGGACGCCGTCACGTCGGGGCTGCGTAGGCACAGGCCCAGCTGCCGCTTACTCAGGCCGGACAGGGTCAAGCACACGGTGTTGGCCGTCAGCGGCGGCTCACCGGGAAGTTTTAGGCCCAGAATCTCATTGCTTAGAGCCCTGAGAACAAGGGACAAGCCGTCTCGGGGGTCTGTGGTCTAGTCACACGCCCCCCAGCTACCCTCTAGCCCAGGTCGGTGCTTTTCCCCAAAACTGGAAAAATGCTCACCGACTGAACAAAGCCAAGAATAGGAGACCCGCGAAGCCCAAGGGCGGAGGCCGAGACCGGGGCTCCTCCAGCATGTCGAAGCCCGGAGGCTCCGGTGGGAGAATCTGTCAGTGCCTGCGGGAAGAATAGAATGGCTCCCTGGAACCGAAGGATGTTCTATTTCGGTTCCCTAAGCCACCAATGTGGCCCCACTGGCTTTTCTCACCCTTTCCCAAACTAAACAATAATAGTCACCCCTTGACTTCCAGTGTCTGGGTTCTGGAACCATTCAAAGAGGAAGAATCCAAGCAGCTCAGGACCCTCGGAATGCCCCTGGAGTCCGACCCAGCCAGACACGTCGCAGGGTCCTGAGACACTCACATGCGGACTTGAGACAGTTCCTCTCAGACCCTCGATCCCTCCTCACCAACTGTTCCCTCTCTGAGGGCCCCACGACTGATTTACCCGCCCTCACAGGGTTAGAGGGAGGGATCAGAAGGGGGTTCCCCACCACCTGGAGGGGCGTCGCCTCCTAGTGCTGGCACTACCAGACAAGCTATATTAGAAGGGTCCGAGACCAGGCGCTCTAATCCACACTCTGATCTCTACGCCCAACAGGGGAAAAGGTCAGGTGAAGCAAAGGAGACAGGGAACCCAGGTACCCTCCGCAAACCCTCTAGTTGAGTTCACTTCCCCATCCACCCCCATTTCCCAACTACACATTTCCACTGGAGAGCGCCACCCGTGTTGTCCCCATGGGTCCCACCCCAATCCCCACCCCTTTGCTGGCGTCCATTGCCCTCTAAGTCCGAAGGCACTCCTTTATTCTGTAGGTATCTCTAGCGATATATCTGGCTTTCTCGGGGAGTCTGTACTTTTGAGGGTGAACGCTTGCCTGTCTGTCTGTCCGCATGCCTGTCTAGTCTCTTCCCACCCTGTTCTCTCCCTCCCCATTACCTCCAGCGGTTCAGGTGCAAGATCCACAACACTCGCAGTTGGATCACTTGGGCTCCGCTTGTGCCACTTAAACCGTGGGGAGACTGGGTCGCGTTCGGCCCCCTCGGCAGAGCAGCATTCTTCCAGCGCTGGGCCACTCCTCTTTGCCGCTTCTCAAGCGTTGCCGCGGCCGCCCGGAGGAAGGGAGGGTAGAAGGGAGGGAGTGATCGAGACAGCTAGCGAGCGAACCCGCGACAAAGCACCGGGGGCTTTAGCTGGGCTCGACCTAACTCACGGGTGGTTCTGCTGGAGCTGACGGAGCTGCGGCCCCTCCCAGAGCCCGAGGCATCCCCACCCCACCCGCACCCCACCCCCTGCCTTGACCAGGGGAACGCAGCTGTTTTCCCCCCAAAAGCGCGCGCAAGCGCGCGCGCACACATACACACACACACACACACGCACACGCACACACACACGCACCCTCTGCCCCGACGCCCGGGATCACGATCAGCTCCACCTCAGGGGAAAGTGGCCGGAGCTCCTCTCACCTGCTCTGGGGTCGCCGAGGCTGTCTGGAGAGTGCAGTGACCCTGACTAAGGCGCCAGGATCTGGTCCCAATGGCAGTATCTTCCATCGTTTTTTCTTTGCCTCCGTTTGTCCACTAAGAGTGGGTGACTGGAGAGCCCCTTTAACAGGCTGAGGACCTGAGGACGGAGCTGGGCGACCTTCGGGGTTTTGACAGTCTCTTGAAGAGCCCACGAGGCTGTGCGCTCCAGGGCTCTGGTGAGCTTGCAAGTGAGGAGCCACAGTGCGGCTTGGCTCCCGCCCACCTCGAAGCCACGCGCCTGCCCCTTGGGAGGGGTCAACTTTGGCCTCAGAATTTGGCCTCGGTCAAAGGCAGGCCCAAAGATCTCCAGTCAGCCCCTTCGCTTTCCTTCTGTTGTAGGCATTCTCTCCAGGGGTCGCCTAACCAGAATTCCTGATTGAACGGTTGAGATGACCCAGATTCATGCTCCTGCTCCCTGCTCGCACATTTGCTTCATAAGGGTTGAGGGAGGCCTTGGGATACCAAACGAAGTCCAACTCCAGGGCAGCCAGAAAAGAACCTGGCCTGCCTGGGTGCGCGCAGGCAGAGGCATAAATGCCTTACCTCTGGCGGCAGCGAAGGGGTTAGGCGCCACCGCACTCCCGCCTGACTCACCCTCCTAGCTCTAACCACTGCGGACTATTTTTGCCAGAGAGGGGCCTCAGGCTTCCCAACCACCCCCAGCCCCTGCCAGACCGCAGCCCCAAGCACAGCATGGCTGGCCCTGCGCACCCAAGGCACATTGACTCAGGGACGACTCCCCAGGAAACAGAAGCACAGGGCTGCTACCCACAGCCACAACCACCTCTCCATTGGTGGTGGCAAGCAGCAATGCTGGGCAGCCAGCCCCGGTCTGCATTCTTGCAAGTCTTGTCTTGTGCTGAAGGGACACCACTGGCTAGGTGTCTAAACAGTACAGAGGAGGTTAGGTCTGCCGGGCTTCTCAATGAGTAGTGGGGAGGAGAGGGTGCTTGAGCCATTATGCTAGACAGCCTGGGCCACAGTAGGGTACTCTTTCTGATTCCACCACCTCTGGAGTAGGGAAAGGCAGTCTAAGACCTCCTAAACCTCCTGATTTAGGGGAAGAGGGCCAAATCACGTATGACTTCCAAGATGGAAAAATACTATCTTGGTATCTTCCCTTCTTATTCCAGAACCCAGGATCCTTCTTCCTGCCTGTCAGCCTGGGACTCACCCAGGCCCCTGGAAGGACATTTCACACACCCTTTTCTCCATCAGTATCTCTTGGACATTTGTGTTTCTCCACATGGCCCATGGTCCCATTCATGCTTTGAATTTTATTTTGTCTTGTTTCTATTTGTCCCCTCTTTGATGCTGTCATTGTGTGGCTCCAGCATTTAGTCAGATGTAACTAAGGGGCTAAGGCAAGCTGGGGAATGGTGGCCCACATAATTAATCCCAGCACTTGGAAGGCAGAGGCAGGTAGATCTCTGTGAGTTCAAGGTCAGCCTGGTCTGCATATTGAGTTCCATGACAACCAGGTCTCTATAGAGAGACCCTGTCTCTAAAAACCAATAATAAGAATATTGACAGGAGGGAGGAAGATCAGTAGCCAGAGGCCCAACTTCTCAGTGACCTGGGGGCTCCCCAGGTTGGACTGTCCCAAGTCTAAGAGCTCACCCTTGCAGTTCTCTATCCTTGCTGAAGTCTAGCTCTTGGATAGCGGCTATAGCAGGCAGTGGGTGGCCTGAACTGGCCTACGGTGCCCTCCTGCCGACCGTCTGGCCTGAGCACTGACCCACAGGCAGCTAGAGGGCGGTGGGACAGGCGGGGCCTGGAGAGGGCTGTGGGTGCACACCCATTGCCTAATACCCCAAGCACGCAGCCAGCTCCAAGAAAGGGGAGGGGCAGGAACCAGAGAGACCTTGACAAGGGTTGGGACCACGACAAGAGGGGGAAGAAAAGGGGGCTGCCATCACGGCAGGGAGGAAACAAGCAACCTGGTCCACCTTCTGTTTGATGAAAACAGTTGAAGGCTCCTCTTCCTCTCATGAAGATGAAGAGTGTAGCGAGACCCTGTGGGAAGATCATCGAAGCCCTGAAGGGTGGAGGAGCGTCAAATAAAAGAGTGGGGGCCTCTGGAGATGGGGGAATCAAGCAACTGAGGCGGTGACTAAAGCCAGGCTACACTCGGGAATCTCCTCCTCCTCCCCTTCCCTGATGTTTGCCTTGGCTGGGGTCTTGGGTGACTCATCTGTTGCTAAGCCGCTGATAGGGGCGGCCAGCCCAGGGAACCCAAATTATAGGCCCTGGAGGGATGGATGCGCCTGTGGCGGTGAGCTCAACTGTGCTGCCTCCCTCCACCTCACTGGTCTTCCATTGCAGTGCCGAAGGCTACCACCCAGAGGCGCCAGAGATGTTGTAGACAAACCTGCTGGACTCCAAAGAAACCCCTACATTCAGCAGTTCGCCCCAACAAATCTTGTGAATCGCCCTGGGAATTTTACCCCCTTGTCCATTAGAGGCCCATGGATGGGTTGCCCATTCCCGGCTGGAAGGGTGGTGCTTGCTGCCTGCCTGTGCTTCAAATGCAAGAACTCGGAGCCCTGGTTACAAGCCCTTTCTAGATCCCAAGGTCTAAGCGAAGCTCCCCCGCCCCCCACTCCATCACTGGTCCCCTATACCTATTCCAATGAGCCTGTTTTGCTGCTGCTGCGTTTCTATTTCAATCCTCGGACGTTAACTGTAGCCACAAGTGACAGAGAGCTCTAGCTAACCTGCACCTAATAAGGAATCTGAGGCCAGGGGCCTGGGGAGATTAGTCCTTGTTGCCCTTGCAGAAGCCCCAGGTTCAATCCTTAGCACCCATGGGGGCTCACAACCATTCAGAATCCTACTTTCATGGGATCCAACAGGCATGAGTTTGCTGCACATACCTGCATGTAGGCAAAACATTCATACTATAAAGAAAAATAAGTAAATTCAACAAATAAATTTTGAAAAGAGAGAATTCAAGACCAGCTCTAGGCCATGCCTTTAGTCTGAACATAGGAGAGGCAGAGGCAAATGGACCTCAGGGAGTTCGAGGCTATGAGGCTAGCCTGGTATACTTGGTGAATTCCAGGCTAGCCTGAGATACATAGTGAGACTCCGCCTCACACCAACAATAACAAAATTCCAAGACAGACCCTGAAAAGGGAGCATGCCTGGTATTTCCAAAGGATAGAAAGGCCAGTGAGGGGAGTAATTCTTCAGGGGAAAATTGGTTGACTTTGAGATTGAAGAACTGGGAAGAAACGGGTGATCTAAAGGAACTCAGATCCAAGGAGGCCTCCTAAGCCACTGTAAAGATTTTTAGTTTTGCCAGGCAGTGGTGGTGGTGCATGCCTTTATATCCCAGCACTCGGAAGGCAGAGGCACACAGATTTCTCTGGATTCGAGGCCAGCCTGGTCTACAGAGCAAGTTCTTCCAGGACAGCCAGGACTATACAGAGAAACCCTAGAAAGATTTGATCGTAGAAATACTTATTCGTTTACTTTCTAAATTGTGTGTGTTTGTAGGTGTGTCCTTGGAGGCCAGAGGTGCTGGAGTTACAATGCAATTGTGAATTACCTGAAGTAGGTGCAGGGAATTGAACTCAGGTCTTCTGCAAGAATGGGAGATGCTCTTAACCACTGAGGCATCTCTCCAGACCCAACCTCGTCTTTAGAAGGATGGTCTTGACTGCTGTAGGCAAGCAGACTGTGGGGTGAAAGGGACAAACATGGAGATACTATAGGAAGAGGTGACAGTGGTTCCTGTCACCATGCAGCAGCAGAGGCATGAAAAGGGATCAGTTTAACATGAAGTGTAAAACCCATAAGCCAAAAGTTGATTCCAAAATTTAAAATTAAAAGATATATATATATATATATATATATATACAGCCAGATGGTGGTGATACACACCTTTAATCCCATCACTCAGTAGGCAGCAGCGGGCAGATCTCTGAGTTCAAGGCCAGCCAGATCTACAAAGTGAGTTTCCAGAACAGCCAGGGCTACACAGAAAAACCCTGTCTTGGAGAAAAAAAGATATACTATATTATTTTACGTGTGTGGGTCCTTTACCCGTATGTCTGTACACTACAAGTATCCCTGGTGCCTGCAGAGGCTAGCCCTGGTTCCAAGATTTTTGTCCTGAAGATGAAGGCCAGAGCTGTCACTTACTGAGATATAAATGATCAAAGAAAGAGCAACTTTAACAATGGCAAGATTAAGCCGGGCGGTGGTGGCGCACGCCTTTAATCCCAGCACTCGGGAGGCAGAGGCAGGCGGATCTCTGTGAGTTCGAGACCAGCCTGGTCTACAAGAGCTAGTTCCAGGACAGGCTCCAAAACCACAGAGAAACCCTGTCTCGAAAAACCAAAAAAAAAAAAAAAAAAAAACAATGGCAAGATTAAGAATTTAGTGTTGGATGTGTGAATTTCAAGGTGTTTACTTAAGTGTTAGGTATACATCTAGAATTCATAGCCAAAGTTATAAATTGGGAAATATGGGGGCTGGAGAGATGGCCCAGCAGTTAAGAGCACTGGCTGCTCTTCCAGAGGACCCGGGTTCAATTCCCAGCAACCACATGGTGCTCACAACCAGCTGAAACTGTCTAATGACCCCTTCGGACTCCATGGTCCAGTCATTCCCAGTCATGGTGCAGGACACGCCTCCCCGGGACAGTTATGAAATCCAGCGTCTCTTGTAAGGACGATAGAACAACTGTAGAGGATGTTGAGTTGCATGTTGCCCAGGCTAGCTTCAAACTCTACATGTAGTTAAATATGACTTTGAATTCCTACCTCTGCTTCTCAAGTGGTAGGATTACAGATGTGTGGCAGCGTACCTGGCTTTATGTTTTCTTTGTTTTTGCCATATCCACGGTCCAGCTCAGGATGTCATATGCTAGGCGAGTCATCTATGTATGTGTGTATATGTACGGTGTACACATGCATATATGTGCCCATGCAAAGACCAGAGGTCAAAGTGAGATTGCTTTCTCTATTGCTTTCTGCCTTGTTTTTTATTTTTACTTTTCAACCTATTTTTAATTTTTATTTTACTTATTAGTGTGAGGAGTGCCGAGTGGGCATCATGGCGAACACCTGGAGGTCAAGAACAGTTTTGTGAAGTCATTTCTCTCTTCTTCCCACTTTGGCAACAGTGATCATAAAGGTCTGTGGAGTTTTCCCGTCCCAGCAGTCACTTCCAAATTACCACACTGACATTTCTATTACTTATAAATGCTCGACTGATAGCTCGGGCTTATTATTAACTAACTCTTACATTCAAAACAACCCATTCCAGCCGCGCGGTAGTGGCGCATGCCTTTAATCCCAGCACTCGGGAGGCAGGGCAGGTGGATCTCTATAAATTTGAGGCCAGCCTGGTCTACTAATCTATGTATTGGCATGTGGCTCATGGCTTTACCTGTCTTCTAGCATGTCCTGTTCCTGGGCAGATGGCTGGTGTCTCTCCAACTCCACCCTTCTGTCCCCCAGCATCCTCAGTCTAATCGCCCCCACCTATACTTTTTGCCTATCAGTCAATCAGTGTTTTATTAACAAGGAACATAATCCATAGCACATGGATGATAGGATTTCCCTGTTTTCAGTCTTCTTCCTATCCCCATAGAATTTCACCAATATACCAGATTGGAAAAGGTCTATGACACTAGGCCCTGGTAGTGCACACCTTTAATCCCAAACTCAGGAGACAGAGGCAAGCAGATTGTTCAAGGCCAACCTGGTCTACAGAGTGAGTTCCAGGACAGCCAAGGCCTCACAGTGAAACCCTGTCCTGGGCGGGGGTGGGGGGTGGAGGTATGTGTGACCCAAGACTAGTGGTGAGAAATTTCTTAGGTACAAAGTCAGGTTACCCATGTATATTGTTCATTCCTTTGACCTATTTATGTGGGGCACTATTACAGGAACTCCTGGCTTTTAGACCTGTGTAGGATGCTTGACCCCTCCACATTAACCCTCAGGAAGGAGTCTTTGGAGGAAGCAAGCACACTAGGCTAAGATGGGGTCCGGGAAGGACACTTCCTTTAAACACAAACAAACAAAGGCTCCACCCAGCTTCCCTTGGGTTAATGTAGATCTCATTTTAAAACATTTGCACCTAGTGAGATGATTCAGTGAGCAAAGGAAACTGACACCAAGTTTAATGACCCTGGGACGCGTATAATCGAAGGAGAGAGCCAACTCTTACAAGCTGTTCTCTGATTATGCATGCGGTGGTGTTTCCCTCCCTCTCTCTCTCTCACAGACCTACACACCAAGTTGATTTTAAGAATTCAATGAAACATGCTCGCTTCGGCAGCACATATACTAAGATTGGAACGATACAGAGAAGATCAGCATGGCCCCCTGCGCAAGGATGACACGCAAATTCGTGAAGCGTTCCATAAAAACAAACAAAAAAAAAATCAATAAAAGGCAAGTGCCCCAGGAACAGTAACTAAATGTATCGGTCATTTCTTTCTTAGGGTGACTTGCACTTCAGTGGGAAAGCCCAATCAATTCTGGGAGCCAAGCTCTTTGGGATCAGACCTAGATGATCTAGTCAGACATCATACCAAAAGCCAGAAGAGATGGAAACAAGAGGTCCCCAAAGGGTGGCAGGCAAGGCCTAAAATTCAGTTTCTTTCTGCATCAATTCTGAAAAGGGACCCCAGCCTGCTCTGCTGCACACTGGCAACCCACTGAGCCGCTGATAGAAAGAACCTACATAGGGTTTGAGTTCAAATACTCTGGGCTGTCAGGCCTAGGGGAGCATGCCTCTAACCTCTGCTCCAGAGGTGGAGATAGGGAGATTTTCAGGCCAGCTGGGTTGTCAGGCCTGGTAGAGCATGCCTCTAATCTCTTCTTCAGAGGCAGAGACAGGGAGATCAGAAGTTCAGGCCAGCTTAGACTGTGTCTGAATTTGAGGCTATCATAGGCTACTTGAAGACCTTATCTCAACAAATAAATAGTAAAAGAGGCTCAGCATTGGGTTGGTGAGATGGCTCAGAGGTTAAGAGCATTGCCCGCTCTTCCAAAGGTCCTGAGTTCAATTCCCAGCAACCACATGGTGGCTCACAACCATCTGTAATGAGGTCTGGTGCCCTCTTCTGGCCTGCAGGCATACAGACAGAACATTGTATACATAATGAATAAATAAATATTTTTTTTTTTTTAAAAAAGAGGCTCAGCATTTAAGAGCACTTGCAGAGAACTGGAGTTTAGTTCCCAGCACCCACATAAGGGCTCACAACCATCTGTACCTCCAGCTCCAGGGAGTCTGAAAGCCCCTTCTGGCCATTGAGGACACTGCACACTGCACACACATAAGCAATATGCAGGCAAAATACTCACATACATAAAAAAAATTTAAACAAAAAGACCCTCTCCTTTCCCCACAAAACAAAAAGAGCAAAAAATAACCACTGGGTTTGCTTTTGAATTTGAGATAGGATTTTACTATGTACCCCAGATGGTTGTGCTGGTACCCAACTCACTGTGTAGACCAGGCTGGCCTCGAACTCACAGAGATCTGCTACCTTTGCTTCCTGAGTTCTGGAATTAAAGGCATATGCCTCCACTGCCTGGTGGTTTTTTGGGTTTTTGTTTTGTTTTGTTTTCTCCAAGACTTTTTTATTTTTTATTTATTATTATTATTATTATTTTGGTTTTTCGAGACAGGGTTTCTCTGTGGCTTTGGAGCCTGTCCTGGAACTAGCTCTGTAGACCAGGCTGGTCTCGAGCTCACAGAGATCAGCCTGCCTCTGTCTCCCGAGTGCTGGGATTAAAGGCGTGCGCCACCATCGCCCGGCTCCAAGACTTTTTTAATCCTCCTGCCTCAGCCTTCCAAATTCTGGATCTGGCAGGCATGGACCACCATACGGAGTTGGTCTGAGATTTACTTACTACTTTTTCATTAATTATTAATTTGTTGTTGTTTGAGGTGGGATCTTGCTACCTCTCTCAGGGTTGTCTCAAATTTGGGGCTATCAAGCTGGGTAGTAGTGGCACATGCCCTTAATCCCAGTGCTCAGGAGGCAGAGGCAGGCAGATCTCTGTGAGTTCGAGGCCAGCCTGGTCTACAGAGCTAGTTCCAGGACAGTTAAAGCTGCTACGCAGATAAACCCTAGAGCCATCTTATTATATCAGAGTTCCAAGTGCTGGAATCATAGGCATGTTCCACCGCGCCTGGCTAGTCTGATTACATGTATGTATTTAGAGTGTGTGTATGTACACAGGCAGAGAGTAAACGATTTTAAAATCAGCTCTCCTTTCATCAACCCCAGGGATTGAACTTGGGTCATCTGGTTTGCCAGCAAGCACTTTCACCTGCTTTTTACTTATGTATATAATGTATATGTGCTTGTACATGTGTGCACATTCACATGTGGATGCCCTTGGAGTAGAGAAGAGGAAGCTGGAACTTGAGTTATAGGCAGTTATAAAACTGCCTGACTTGGGTGCTGGGAAACAAACTCAGGTTCTCTCTCTCTCTCTCTCTCTCTCTCTCTCTTTCTCTCTCTCTCTCTCTCTCTGTTTTTTGAGGTAGGGTTTCTTTGTGAAGCCCTGACTATCCTGGAACCTGCTATGTAGACCATGCTGGTCTTGAACTCACAGAACTCAGCCTGCCTCTACCTCTCAGCTGCTGGGATTAAAAGCGTGCACCTCCATGCCTGGTACTGCTTTTGTGTTTTGAGAGTGTCTTCTGTAAGCAAGGAGGTGGAGGATAACCTTGAACTTCTGGTCTTCCTGCCTCCTGAGTGCTGGGGTTATTCCTGGTTTCCTTTGTTTGTTCTTTGGTTTTTCTTTTTTCTTTTCTTTCTTTCTTTCTTTTTTTTTTTTTTTTTGTGTGTGTGTTTTCGAGACAGGGTTTCTCTGTGGTTTTGGAGCCTGTCCTGAAACTAGCTCTTGTAGACCAGGCTGGTCTCGAACTCACAGAAATCCACCTGCCTCTGCCTCCCGAGTGCTGGGATTAAAGGCGTGCGCCACCACCGCCCGGCTGTTCTTTGGTTTTTCAAGACAGGGTTTCTCTGTAGCTTTGGGGCCTGTGCTGGAACTCATTCTGTAGATCAGGCTGGCCTCGAACTCACAGAGATCCGCCTGCCTCTGCCTCCTGAGTGCCGGGATTAAAGGCGTGTCGTGTGCCACCACTGCCTGGCCCATTCCTGGTTTTGGTAGTACTCATTATCTTAACCAGGGCTTTATACATGCTAGGCAAGCACTCGGTTACCGAGTGCCTGGGAACACAGCTTTAACATTGCTTCTTTTATTAGCTGGGACCTGGAACCTGGAAACACTGCCTCGACAATTGTTTCCTCTGTAAAGTGGAAGAGAGAAAAAGATTAGGTCCTCCAGGGGTGGGGCTTCTCTGGGTGGTAGTGGGACATGATATTCAGGTGGGCAGTGCCCTCTTGTATCCCACATAGGGAACAGCAGCCTGGAAATCCCAGGCTACCACAACTCTGAAGGTAATTAGAGTCTTGGGAAAGAAGAGTTACAGGCACTGGGGTGAGAGTAAAGAAACAACAGGGTTTTGGGGTAGTGCAGAAATTTGGGAGGAAAATGCAGTGAAAAGCAGAAAACACATGCATGGGAGGCACACACTTACTAATCTTTAATTTAAAAAAATATTTATTTTATGTATGTGTGAGTGCTTTGCCTGTGTGTATGTACATGCACCTGTGTGTGCTTGGTGCCAGTGGGGTTCAGACAGCGCCAGACTCGGGAACTGGAGTTACAGATGGCTGTGAGCCACCACATGGGTGCCTAGAGCGGAGGCTGGAGCCTCCGGAAGAGCAGCTGGTGCTCTAAACCACTGAGCTCTCCAGGCCCCCATATTCCTTGATCTTGAGCTAGGCAGGTAGGGTGGCACAGGTCCCAGCAGCCAGGCGACTACATTAAAATTCCATGTTAGGGAGAGTGACAGGGCAAGATCCTGTCACAGAACCAGCAGCAACAGCAAAAACAAAACAAACCTGCTGCTGCAGGTTCCTTTCGGGAGCATTCTTTCTTCCCAGTCCTCACCATTACCTGACAATTGTTCCTCTGCTCCATCCTTTCTGAGTCTAGTTGCCAGAGAAACGAGCCTGGCTCATCTTCATGACTCCCTCTGTAATGGCATGACACATGCCATAGAGTGACACACCATAGCATGACACAGGGACCCAGAGTGACAGAATGACACATACATGCACATAGTTAATCCCCCCCCCCACACACACACACACACTCATCCACCCACCTGCAAACACAATCCAGACACTCTTGAGTCAGGCTTCTGGACCTCTCCTTTCACGGCTCCCACCTCCTTTCTGATACACTGCTTTAAATGGAGACTGTAGCAAAAATGACTTCACGATCTCCCTCTCCTGAGCCAGCTAACACAATTATTTGGAAAGGGCTCAAACGTCCTTCTTTAGAAGCTAGAGCACAGGAGCGCACACCTTGGAACAGATGTTTATTTCCACTCCACCTCACACTGTGACACACAGACACTTGCGCTCTCCTAGCCCACGTAATGCAAACTGATGCACGGTTATGAGTTTCTCTTCACCACTAGCTCAGTTTGATCAGCCTACCCCTACACCCCACGCCCGGGAATCCCTGACCACAGCTCCACCCATGCGCCGTCTCCCTCTTTTCCTTCTCTGTCCCGCCGTCGGGGTTCCTGGACAAGGAAGCATCTCTAGGGACGTCACTGGCCAGACCACACAGCTTTCATCCTGCCATTCAGAAGAAGGAAGCGAAAGGACCATAGTGTGTATTGGGGGGGGGAGCAGGGTGACATCGTTGGGACAGCCCCACCACGCGCGCGTGGGGAGGCAATCCAGACTACAGACAGGTTGTCACTAAGCACTTTGTCTCCGCGCCCCCTGGCGGATACTGGTCCCCGACGTGCCCCGGACGCGAAGAGTGAGGCGGGCGCGCGTGGGAGGCCATCCCCAAGGGGAGGGGTCGGCGGCCAGCGCAGACCTGGAGGCGGGGGCCACCAGGCAGGGGGCGGGGGTGAGCCCCAATGGCTAGTCCTTCAGCTCTTTGCTCAGACTGGCTAGAGCCACAACTTTGCTCGCTACTCATTGTCTGTGGCCCTGACCGGTGCGCCCTGGTGCCATAGTGCGGCCCAGAGGGGCAGCCTCTTCTCGTCATTGCAGTCAGAGCCGCAACTATAAGAGGCGGTGCCTCCCGCAGTGGCTGCTTCAGCCCAACAGCCAGGGCAGCAAACCATGCTGCCTGCGGCCCGCCTCCAGAGTTACTAGACCCAGCCTGCGAACTCTCACCGCTGCCTCACCACCGCGTCCAGTCCCACCGTCGCGGGCAGCAACCAAAGTCGCCAGAACTGCAGCACAGAACCGGCAAGGCCAGGCAGGCCATGGGGCTCTGGGTGCTGCTGCCCAGCTGGGTTTCTGCTACGTTTCTACTGGCACTGACCGCCCTGCCCGCAGCCCTGGCCGCCAACAGCAGTGGCCGATGGTGGTAAGTGAGCCAGTATGGGGTCGCCACTTGTTCTGGGGCACAGAGCCAGGAACCGGCCCTACCCAGCTCCCACGCTGTGAGGATCACCAACCCACAGACTCCCTCCTGCACCATGACTTCACCACATCCAGGGTGCTCTCACCTAAAACTAACCCAAAGACCAGTTCTGCTGAAGAGGGGCAAGTCATTTGCAAGTAGAAGTCCAGATACACCAGAGCCCACCCCCATCTAATAGAATCCTTTCCCACTGAGCACCAGGTCCAGGCTCACTGTGATGGGTATTTGGGTGTCCCTCGGGTCCTGAATCAAAGAACCAGTTACTAGCCTGGAAAAGAGGGGACAAAAAGATGGGATTCCTAAACATTTCAAGGTGGGCAAGGCTGCAGGCTCGATTCCTCCCAGGGGCTGCCTTGAAGGAAGACGGAAGAGCTAAGGAAGCCATGCATGGACTTATATTGCCTTCCCTGTCCACTCACTAAACCTAGGGCTCCTGGAACTCAGTTCTACCAAACTCAAGAGCCAGTGCTTTCTTTAGGCACATAGGCCCAAGCAAGGACAGGGTTGGTACAGTCCGCATGGTTAATGTTCAGGCCCCCTTCCCCAGACTGAGCCCTTATGCATCCCTCCAGGGGCATCGTGAACATAGCCTCCTCGACAAACCTGCTAACGGATTCCAAGAGTCTGCAGCTGGTCCTAGAGCCCAGTCTGCAACTACTGAGCCGCAAGCAGCGGCGACTGATCCGCCAGAATCCGGGGATCCTGCACAGCGTGAGTGGAGGACTGCAGAGCGCAGTGCGAGAGTGCAAGTGGCAATTCCGGAACCGCCGCTGGAACTGCCCTACCGCTCCGGGGCCCCACCTCTTCGGCAAGATCGTCAACCGAGGTGGGTGCCCAGGAAAGCTACGCTTCCGGGATTAGGGGAAAAACAGGGTCAGCTCCAGGGCATGGGCGGGCGAATGCAGGGAAGATGTCTCGGGCGTCGCAGGACTCAGCGATCAACCTGAGGATGGCCTGATGCCCTGTGCTACGCATTTGGGGCATGATCTTTAACTTTCTGAGCCATTGACCCACAGAAAGGGAATTTCGGATCGTGGGCACTGGGCGACAGTTGCCCTTTTCCAGCCTCCCTCAAAGGTGCCTTGGGAAACTGCTCGCTGAGGGCCAGGGTTTTGCTTCGCACTCAGCAAAGTTTGCATCTCCAATACTGCCCGAGAGTTTGTCTGATATGCGGAGTTGATCTACTTGGGATATCTTCTTTGGAGCTGTCCCATTTACGCTCCAGATCCGAGTCTCAATAAAGCACGGTGAGGAGTGTGTTCATGGATTCACTCACGCGCACCTGCTTTCTCTATGAGACCTGGAGACCAGCTTTTCAGCACTTCGGCCTATCGGGTTTTCAGGACTCCAAGAGCCGAGTGTCCAGGTGTTGGACTGTAGGGTACCAAACCTTCCAAAGAGGGTGCTGACTCTGTCTCATGCGTTCTCTCAACTGGTGCGGGGTCGCTTTACCCACAGGCTGCCGGGAAACAGCATTTATCTTCGCAATTACCTCCGCCGGGGTCACACATTCGGTGGCGCGCTCCTGCTCCGAAGGCTCCATTGAGTCTTGCACCTGTGATTACCGGCGGCGCGGCCCTGGGGGCCCCGACTGGCACTGGGGGGGCTGCAGCGACAATATCGACTTCGGCCGCCTCTTTGGCCGAGAATTCGTGGACTCTGGGGAGAAGGGGCGGGATCTGCGCTTCCTCATGAACCTTCACAACAACGAGGCAGGGCGCACGGTACGTCCGGTTGTGCGCTGGAACCAGCGGCAGGGGCGGGGGTGGAGTGCCGTAAAGGTCCAGGATGAGGCCAGAGGCACACGGAGAGGGCTTCCTGAGGGAGTGGGAGTCTCACAGGGAAGACGGAGAAGAGGTGGTGGCTGAGGGCAAAGGGATCCCTGATCTGATGACAGACTAGATTAGGTTAACAGCCTAAACAATACATAGGATGTATTGCTATGGCTCCATTGCACACTTGTTTAAAGTAAAACTGACTCACTGATGTGGATGGAGCAGAGTTTGGCCAAGTATCCACATCTCAGCAAGCTATTTCTCACTTTCCTCTCCCCTGGGCTTTGTTACACCTGGACCTTGGCTAAAGTTTCCACAGCATCCACTGACGAGGGCGGGGGAAGTGGAGTGGGTGAGGGTGTATGAGATGTTGACTTTGACCCTGCGATACTTTTCCTTCCCTCCTCCCCCAGACCGTGTTCTCTGAGATGCGACAGGAGTGCAAATGCCACGGGATGTCCGGTTCATGCACGGTGCGCACGTGTTGGATGCGGCTGCCCACACTGCGCGCTGTGGGCGACGTGCTGCGCGACCGCTTCGACGGCGCCTCCCGCGTCCTTTACGGCAACCGGGGTAACAACCGCGCTTCGCGGGCTGAGCTGCTGCGCCTGGAGCCAGAAGACCCCGCGCACAAGCCGCCCTCTCCTCACGACCTTGTCTACTTCGAGAAATCGCCCAACTTCTGCACATACAGCGGGCGCCTGGGCACAGTCGGCACAGCCGGGCGTGCTTGCAATAGCTCGTCTCCGGCGCTGGACGGCTGCGAGCTGCTGTGCTGTGGCCGGGGCCACCGCACGCGCACGCAGCGCGTCACCGAGCGTTGCAACTGCACCTTTCATTGGTGCTGCCACGTCAGCTGCCGCAACTGTACGCACACGCGCGTACTGCACGAGTGTCTATGAGGCGCTGCGCCTCCGGGAACTCTCTTCAGTTCTCTCCCCCCTGACAAACTCGCTGGTACTCAAGACCCACCTTATTCGGCCACCCCAGCACCTCCAGCACATTCCCGAGGTTCGCAGTGACCCATCTCTCCCACCTCCTATCTGGGGGCTTCTTAAACCACTTGCCTGAGGCAGCACTAACCCTTTTGCCATCCTGAGGGCCCTGCCCCAACCTACCTACCTCCCTTTTCGTGGGAGACCCCTTGTTGCACTGCCCCCTGCTTGACCAGGGGGTGAGAGGAGGTTTCTCTTCTCCTGGGGGAATGGGAGTCAGCTATGAGGTGTTGCAGTCCCTGCTGTATTGTGCCCATGACCTTTCTATTCCCCTTTCTTCCAGTCTCTCAGCGTCCCTCAAGGCCCTTTCAGTCTCCAGCCAACACACCTGGACATCAGGGTCTTTCCCCTTCCACCTGTAGGTTCCAAGGTGAAAGGGAGGGCGGCTGTGGTGATGTGGGAAATGAGGTTAGGAAACCCAGCAGAAAAACCTCAGTTCTCCTAGTCTGTTATGGAGCCACTGAACAGCTGCAAACCATGCCTCCCTCAGCCACCTCCCACCCCTTCCTGTCCTGCCTCCTCATCAGTGTGTAAATAATTTGCACTGAAACGTGGATACAAAGCCACGAGTTTGGTTATGTAAATAAAACTATTTATTGTGCTGGGTCCCAGCCTGGCTTGCAGAGAACACCTTCACCCCCACTCCTCTGTTCTGCCCTCCACCTTGTTGCTATCCAACCTCTTGTCTTTCACCCGGTTTCTCAAAGATGCCCTTGCCCACCGGATCAGTATTTCCTTCCACTGTAGCTATTAGTGGCTCTTCGCCCCCACCAATGTATCTTTCTCTGAAGAATAAAATCACTATTTTTATCAATGACTCTGTTCCTTGAATCCAGAACACAGCATGCTTTACAGTGTCCGCTTGCCCTCCAGGATACTCACTTTTCTTAACCAGATAGAAGAGATATATTGTTGAAGAACTCCTTTCCTGGCCCTGAAAGAGGACCCAGAGGGTCTGACCCTTGGATGACCCTAACTGGGGCCACTAGGGATCCAGGTCTTCTGCCCAGGAGCCCTTGCAGGGCTCTCCCTACTATTCCGGCAGCAGCTGACACATGCCCCAACTTGACGGACACTCAGCAGACCAACAGTGTCATCTCCTACCAGAAAGAGCTGAGAGATAGCTGCAACGGGGTGATGGCTGTGACCAAGGCCTGAAGAACAGAAAGGAAAGCCCAAGCGGGAGGGTGCCATTGTCCCCGAGATAGATGTCTCTTTTGCTGTAGTAGTGGAAAGACAAATCTCCCACACATTTCCTATAAGACTTGGAGCCTCCTATGAGTATCCCAACTCTAGCCTTGAGGTAAGGAAGATCCGGGTAACAAGTCCCGGGTCCTAGACCTGGACCGGAAAGCTTAGGGACACTAGCAAAAAAGAAGAAAGGAGCAGAGGGCATTAGTATCCAAACTGGAGTGAGCCTTAAAGTAGCACCACCGAAAGGAAACCCAAGAGTGATTGGTCCACAGACAAATCATTAAGCTAACAACTCCCACAGAGAACCAGAATGAGGGTCCCCTTATTAACAGTACCTGCAGGCCACCGGACTCAATCCTGTCTTCCTGCCTTCCTTGGCAAACCATACCCTTACCCCTGACAAGGGAACACGAATCCTTCCTAAACTCTACTGCCTGTTCTTTGCCATAGCCTCTTCCCCACAAGAGGGGACCAGAAAGACAGCAATGGAAGCTACCAGAACACCTTTGCAAGAGCAAGAACTGGTCTTGGTCAACTTGAGAGTTTCTTCCTCTTCCCAGAGTCCTTTGCTGTCTTTGAAGGCTACCACTACTCCCTGGAGGGAGTGAAATATGACCCCTTTGGTTCTGAATCAAGGCCTTCTCAACCCTGCAGTGACATTCCTTTCCCTTTCTCTCCACTGGCAAAGCTGGAACCATCTCAGGTCTGATGAGTGGATCCAACTTTGGGGAGCAGGATCGAAAAGGCCCCGGGTTTCCAACGAAGGTCATCCAGCAGCAAAGAGTCAATCCTAACCCAAGAAGAACTAATAACTCCTCAATTATCCCTAAGTAAGAAGTTAGTGGGCTGTTCCAGGGTGTGTGCATATGCTGTGTTTAAGCTTGGGTCACTGCTAGACAATGTTCAGTGTTAGGGAGAAGCAACAGGGTGGGAAAACCCAGGCCAGTCTCCAATCCAATCACACTCACCTAGTTCTTAACTCCAGGAGTAGGAGCTTGTGGACTGGAAACTGGGGTCCTGAGTTCTCTCTCTCTCTCTCTCTCTCTCTCTCTCTCTCTCTCTCTCTCTCTTTTTCTGTGTGTGTGTGTGTGTGTATGTGTGTGTGTGTGCATGTGTTCCTAAGTAGGTATTCAACATATCTCTTGCTTTCTCAGTCTCTGTTGCCCTGACTGCTAATTGGGAATAGTCACCATTGTCCTTTAAGCAGGTGATAAGGTTTAAATGAGACAGTATTTGTTACGGCTTGGGGATAATTACTGATACCTTTTCTGTACCAGCCGTATGTCAAATGCTGGCAATGTGGTGATGTGCAAGTCAGAGATCCAGCCAGGGAAACAGCTTCACCAAGAAGGCCCTCTGTGTGCACAGGAAATTTGAAGACAGACCAGTACCCTAGCCTTCAGCATGGCAAACACCCTTCTTTTCCAGGGGCTGGAATTTGGAAGAAGGCTACTGTAGTAAAATACAGAATAAGGTTCGGTTCTAATAGAGAATGCACAGGGCTGGGAGTGTGCATTAAGGTGGAGCATTGTGAGGACCTGGGTCTGAGCCCCAGCACTTGGTGGAGGCAAGGTAAATGGGCTGTGGGTTCTACAAGTACAGCCCAGGAGCTGAGTGTCACCTGCCTTGTCTCTCCTGTACAGGCTCTGAGCTAGAATCGGTTTATTGGTAGATATGGGGTCGGGATCTGGCGAGGGCTGTACCTAGAGAGAGTCTCAGGGCCCAGAACACAAGGTGATGCCTGATGGCCTAAGATAAGACAGTCGTCATCCCTGTCATTGGGAATGTGCCCGAGGAAACTTCCTGCAGCTTCCACCCACCTCTGACCTTCAGGTGCCACACAAATACACAGCAGGGAGGTGAGGCTGCCAAGGACCCTGGACACAAAGCTGACTTCAGTCAATGTTGTAAGGACTAGTCCTGAAATATCCCAGGGTGGAGGAAAAGCTGAGAAGACCAAGACGACTGCGCTGCGCAGTCCCTGGGGGGTCAGCAAGCCAACTCCATGAACACCCTACCCTTGCACCTTGGAAAAACCCTGTCAGTGGGGCTGCAAATACCCTCGGGTCCTGCCCCCCTTCCCTATGGCCCCAGGCAGGCTCAGTCCTCTCCTCCAGGCCAGAGGGAGAAAAATAACAAAACGAGGAGAAAATAAGCTGTTAGACTGTGGTGTGAGCAGGAATATCCGTGCAGAGCTACCCACCACCCATCTTCACTCACTTTTTCCACACCCAGCCAGGGCCCAGCATGAGACAGACCACCTCCTTGCCCCCTCCCCCGTCTGGGCTAAAAGCAGACACACTGGGTTGGTGAGAGAGCAGCAGGTTATAAATATGCCCAGGGAACTGCCGCCAACTCGCTCTCCTGTCATCCCCTGGGAGGGGGCAGGGTGGGGTGGCACCTAGGGAGGAACCAGGGCTGCCCTCTTCCCTGAGGCCTGGGAGGAAGTGGGACTTCCAACCAGCTACTGCAACATTTGTTTGTTTGTTTGTTTGTTTAGACCTTTCCCAGATGAATGAACCACCACTGTTGCACATACATTTAGACGCTTGTTTACCCCATGCGTGGGGTTCCCCACCCTCCCTGGTATTGTGAGCCTAAGTCCAGCGTGAAAGGACTCTGCTGGGCACTCAGGGTCAAGGTGCAACCCTGGGTTGCTTCTTTTCCTTACACCCTTGATAAAACAGTTCAATCATTCATTCATTCATAGTTCATTCATTCACTCGCTCACTAGCAGGCCATATCCCAAGGTGTGCACACACAACTGCTGTCACAAATGCACGCACGCACGTTCTCTTCCTGTGTGTTCACATCGGTCCCAGTCTGGCCTGCATCCAGGCTGCTCTGCCTTTAGCTTGGCGGCATCCTCAGGAGAGGTGAGGTTGGCTATCTAGCATTAGCACTGTCTTGGAGTAGGTCATATGAGGCGCTGTATAAAAGGAGCTGAGAATAAGATCCCTCATTGCGTTGCCTGCCTAACTTTTCCTGGTAGACGAGGAGATCTCTTCCCATTTATCCTCTCCAAGACTGCAGTGTACCAGCAGGTAGGAAGGGAGAGCCATTCTGTGGGATGCTGAGGGTACCCACCTAGGCTCCTAGAGCCTCCCAGCCACTTTGCTAAGTAGGTGCCCATCTAGGCAAGAGGGGCAAGCCCTCCTCTTCCAGGGCTGAACCCCTCCCTACTCCTTCCTCCCTATTAATCCTCGGAAGTGAAGGGGCCGTCCCTGGCGGCCCTTCAGCCCTATTGTGGCCCCTCGCCCTCCTCGGCTGGCGTCTAATTAACTCCTCCTGCCCCTGGTTTTGTGTGCCCCCCTTACTCCACCTTGTCGGCCCCGCCCCTCCGCTCGGCCCGCTCCCCCCGACGGACATTCCTGTCAGGCCGGGCCAGTGTGCCAGGGCAACCAGGGCCAGACCGAGGCCTAATCCCCCCTTCGCCTGTCCGGGCTCAGGGAGCCCCACTCACCTCCCGGCTCTCTGGGGGCTGCTCGGCTCTGCTGTGGCGGAGACACACAATCAGGACAAAGGCCCAGCCCCCAGGGGGCTAACTCAGCCTTCACGCCCAGGTTGTGCGGCATTTGGGGAGTTTAATGAATTGTCCATCACGCCTTTCAGGGCCCGCCCGTCAGCCTGGATTAATCTTCGGAGCCCTGGTGGGGTAGGAGACACTAAGCCTGTATTTATTACTCTCCCATTGTCACTAATTGAGGTAATTATCTGTGACTCTGGCCTGGCCAACAATGCAGCATTCACTCCCGGGACCTCGATGGGCCTGGCTCCCACTCTCAGCACCAACCCTCCCTCCCTTCCTCTCCAAAACGCGCCAAGGGCTAAGATGGGCCCTGGAGCATGTTGGGAAAATGGACGACGTTCCATAATGTTCCACCTTAAGGTGTCTCCCAAAGCCACCACCACTGTGGAGTTGTGTTGCAGAGAAACCCCGATTCTCCTAAAGTAGGTGAGGAAAGAAAGCAGACAGGTTTGTCACACAGAGCTCTGGAGCCACAGTCAGGCTGGCACTCCTTCTCTCTGGGTAGGTGGCATCAAGGTGTCCCTGTAGTCAACAGGACTCTGGAGTATTGGGAGGCATGCTATTCCCTACTAGGTGTACTCTGAAGAGGTTTCGGAAGCTACCAGAGCTGACAGAGTGGCTAGGGTTTGTTGGAGAAGGTTCAAAAGAACAGAAAGGGTGGGTGTGATGGGGAGAGGGGCAGGTGAAGAGCCACCCTGGGAAGAAGCAGTCCAGAGTCAGACCATCCCCACGTCCACACCAATGTGACGGTTAAATAAAATCTAGCTTAGATGTGTGAGTGGTCCCAAAGAGTAGATGTCATATGAAGATGGTTTTCTGGGTCCTTGGGAGCAAGTGTGTGTGTTCATATGGTGTGTGCATGACATGTGGGTGCACATGTATGCTGTGTACACCCATGTGTGTGCTTGTGTGATGTGTGTGTGTTTAAGGAATAATAAAAAAGGGAAGACTTGAGTGAGATTAGGATGTGAGATTCTTGAGGGCAGAAATTTTGTTCTGGTCACTGTTATTTTTACAAGATTCTCATATTATACCTAGCTTAACAGGATAGATCAGGCCAGTAGTTGCGCAGACGTTGAGGTCTGTTGGATCTTCTCTTAAACAGCTATCCTCGTGCTCTTCATCCATCTAGCACTTGGTAGAAAGAGTTGTCCACATCATTCCTGGACAGTCCTGGCTGGGCAACTGACCCGCTGAAGCGCTAAGAATCCTGGCAGATCTCAGAGCTAAAGTTCGAGCAGCGCCACCTTGCGGTAGATATGGGAGAGCTTCCGGAGGCACTGGTTGAGAAGGTAAAGCTGCAGGCGGGGCCCGAACGGGCAACCATCCTCCTTTATGTTACGTTGTCATGGCAGGACTGCTTTGACAGTTTTTATTTTAAATCATCCCTTCATTTTTTTTGAAAGGAGTGTATCATGCGTCCCAGGCTGGCCTCAAGTTTCCCATGTGCTGAGGATAACGGTGAATACCTGATCCTTTTGCCTGTACCTCCTGAGTGCTAGGATTTGTGGAGTAGCCATGCCGTGTATAGAGTTCTGGGGACCAGATGAGAGGCTTTGTGCATGGTAGACAGGTACTCTTATCAACAGAGTTACATTCCCAGGCTTCATTACCCCCTTCTTATACCATCCTTTACTGAGGATGTGTTCCATGCCCGCCTTTAGGGGCTACAAAGTCAAACATTATTGGTTTTTTTTTTTCAAACATTATTGTTAAGCAACTCATATAGCAGCAAAAATTCAAATGATAATAAAATCAACAAAGGTGGAGCTGGAGAGATGGCTCAGCAGCTAAGAGCACTACTCTTCCGAGAACCCAGGTTCAATTCCCAGGACCCACACGGTGCTTCACAGCTGTCTGTAATTCCAGTTCCAGGAGATCTGACAACCTAACACATGTGCAAGCAAAACACCAATGCACATAAAATAAAAATAAATAATTTAAAAAAATCAACAAAGGTGCCAGGCACAGGCCTTTGCTCCCAGCATTTGGGAGGCAAAGGCAAGTGGATCTCTGGGAGTTCAGGTTCAGTTTGGTTAAAATAGAAAGTTCCAGGTAAGCCAGAGCTACATAGTGAGGCCCTGTCTCAAGTAGAGTACCACCACCACTGCCAACAACAAAACCAAAACAAGCCAAAAAGAGAAGACACAGCAGGGGTCGTGATCAAGAATCAGGAAAATGTTCAGCACTGAAATACAAGAAGATATTCCCAGTTTGAAACTATGTGTCATCTCCCTTTCAAAACCATTCACAAAAGTCCCTGCCTTTCTTTGGTCAGATTAGGGTCTCAATGCCTTTCCCATGTTGACCTCGAATTCCTGGGCTCAAGAGATCTCCACTCTCAACCCTCCCAAGTAACTGGGATAACTGGAACTAGAGGCATCTGTTACTGCCCCTTTGAAGGTCAGAAGCTTTGCTCTCACCTCTAAGTTCTCCGTGATCTGTTCCTCTTTCTTCTCTGGGACTTGGTTCCCTGTGGAAGTCATATGTCTTCCCATAGGGTGGACTCACCTCTTCCCTCATCTCGGTGAGAACTGCCTCAAACACCCCTACCCCTCAGGAGACTCATTTTCCCTTGGCAAATCGCCCTTGTCTGTCTGAGCTCTGAAATGCTTTGCTGTTGGGACTTTTCTTGATGACATCCACTGGCCATCCTTGTATGTGATGGACTAGGTTTCTACCTGGCTGAGGACACAAGCTCCGTGCCATCCTTTCCAGCACTAAGATGGGGGCATCATAGGGCCCTATTAAACCATGAATGGATGGGTTCATGGGTGAGGAAATAGACGCATGGGTAGCTGGAAATGAGAGGGGCTCAGATGGATGGCAGGTGAGTCAGTAGATAGATAAGTAAATGGGTAGGTGGGATGTATGGATGCATGCATGCGTGCATGCATGAATGCATGAATGCCTGGATGCATGGATGGGGCATCCATCCACAGAATGACTCCCCAATCCTATTTAATGTGTTGGGAGGGTTCCCCAATTTGAATGTCACCCTTGCACAGACACCATGCTGATCTCCTCCCTATGGCTCCAATTTTAGTATATGTGTGAGTTCCCTGAAGGTAGAAGCATGACTGGACTTCTGTGCTCCTGGCACACACGGTAAATGGACGAGTGAACACATGACTAATTACTGGAAGACAACTATCCTATCCTCCATGGACGCACTCTGCACACATCCCAAGTCCCTCCGTGTGGTAGCGGTTTCTCCTGCCCCCCTCTCCTCTCTCAAGAACACATCCACACCACTGATTTCTCTGGTGTCACAGTTACAACTTGTTTCTGTCTGGGTTTCCTTTTCCAGCTAGCCTCAGGACATCTCAGAGTTCTCCTAAATCTGAAAAGGACAGGGTTCCTGGCTTCCCTAACACCTTATCAAGTATGACAGAAGTGTGGGGTAGAAAATATTTCAAGGAAGAACTTGACTGCTGGGGAATCCGAGAGTCCCTGTTTGGGGTCCCCTGTTAACTTAAGAGCTGGTGCCCCTAATCAAGTAGTCTCCCTGCACCTGCTGTCTTTTCTACCAATCAGAGAGGCAGTTCCAAGGAGGGGGATGGTTGTGGCCTCCTTTGGGAGGCTGGGTGGCTAGCAGACACAGCTAGATTTAGAAGTCATTTTCACAGCAGGGAGTCTCTAACCTGCCACCCACAGGGCCCCGTGGGGACAGCCTAAGATACTACTTACCAGGGTCTGGCCCTGAACCCTGTAGCCATTCCTCTCTCTCTCCTTCTCTCCCAGAACTTTGGCGGTTGGTTCTGACTTCATCCTTGGCAAACTCTGGATGAAGGCATGTGTTTCCCCACACCCTAAAGACCCAAATGGTTCTTGCACGAAGGGGGTGGCTGTTATCTAACCTAGGATTTGTATTTTTTCAGTGCTGAAAAATCAAATTCAGGACTTTGTACTGTCTAGGCCACCATACTACCGCTGAGCCCTTCAACCTTCTTCTCCCGGGGATGGGTTGTGCTCCCTGACCCCTTCATTTTTAGAGAGAGAATCTTGGTGGGCTGGACTGGGCTGGAATTCACTATGCAAACCAGGCTAGGCTCAAACTTACAACCGTTCTCCTATCTCTGCCTCCAGTTTACAGGAAACTGCCACCATGCCTGGCGTCTTTCTCTTTTTAAAATATACGTTTATTTTTGCCTGGATGCCCTGGAACTCACTCTGAAGACCAGGCTGACCTTAGAACACCCAGAGATCCGCCTGCCTCTACCTCCTGAGTGCTGGGATTAAAGGCGTGCGCCACCAACCAAGTTCCTTTCTAATTTGTATCTAAATGTCTTCTCCTCCATGGACTATCTTATAAAACTAGGATCTCCCTTGATAGGATCCTTCCAGAATTTGATGCAAGAGCCCAGTTCTCGTCTTTATCACATTGCCAGGCAGGCCTTGCCATTTCTACTCTTTCTAGCCCAGGGGGTGCTCAGAAATAGCAGTGAAAAGGTAAGACCTTTGATACCTTTGATCTTTGCCCAAGGTGAGCTGGCCCCTTCTTGCCCTCCTCCACCAAGAGCAACAGGAAATGTGTAGGTGACAAACAGGATGGCAGGTGAATATTCCTGGGAAGCTCCTACTGGTGAAGGTCGCCCCTAAACTTGGGAAACCCGAACGGGAGACCTTCATTCGCTGAACCAAGGCCCGCGGCTGGCTGTGGACCGGGAGCCCTGCCCCCTCCGCGTCCCGCCTTTGGGTCTCTCCGGGTGTGTTGTCAAGCTAATTGGAGAATGAAAGTCTAAGAGGTTTGAAAGCGGTCTAAAGAGTTGCGGGAGTCGGGGTTGGCGGGATTCGATGGGAATAGGGACAGAGGCGGGGCGGGGGACGGGTTCGACCTGGCGACCGAGTCTGGGCGAAGCCCCCGCTCCTGCCCAGTGGCTAAATTTACCTAGACTGACTCAGCCCTTGCCCGGAATGGGGGGCGGGGTGGTGCACGAGGGCAGAGGGAAGAGCGGGCAGGGGTGGGGCGGGGGGGAACAAGAAAAGGAGAGTCCCAGCCAGGGGAGACAGGATGGACCCGAAGTTTCCACCAGAGAGGAGTGCCCCCCCCCACCACTTACAGTGAACGGGAAGAAGCCAAGAAGACTCAAGGGAGGGACAGGTGGGGCTAGATCAGCAAAGAAAGACTCCAGAGCTGCATAAAGGGAAGAGTAGATTTATTGGGTGCCTACTATGTGCCAGGCACTGTGCAAGGCGCCTTATATACATTACCGCATTAAATCCTCACAACAACCCTGCGAGGTAGGTGTTTATAAACCCCCATTTGACAGATGAGGAAACTGAGGCTCAGGGAGGTGAAGTGATTTGACCAAGGTCACATGGCTAGTAAATGGCAGACACAGAGGAAGTGCCCAAGGTTGGAAAGAAGAAAGAAAAAAAAAAGACTTAAACGTCAGACTTAATAAGCCTGTTGGCATGGATCAATACAAGGAAAGGCTCGGCGCGCCCCAGAGGTCTGGGAGACCGGAGGCCTGCTCCCGGCCCCGCGCGCGGCTTGGAGGTGTCAAGGCGGGAAACCGGCGCTGGGTTACCAGGGATCCAGATAACTAGATAACAGTGCTGGTGTGGGGGCACTCGAGCACCAGCAACCGGGGGAATTCGCGACCTGCGCGCGCCCCGTAGTGGCTCCAGCGAGTATCACACCCCACACCGACCGCTGAAGATCAGCCTTCCCCCCTCGCCTGGCTGTTTTCTAGGGTCCTGTCAGGAGGGCGATACCATCTGCGTGAGAAATCCTGGTAACACTCGAGAGCATCACTAAGGACACGGAGATGGAGGAAAGGGGGAAGGCCTAAAAACGTCCCAAGCTGATTCATTGGCTACCTTCCCTCTCCGCTTTGGTCCACCATAGGCCAGAGGCAGAAATCGGGCTTGCGAAACACTCACCTAAACTTGGGAAGTTGGGATAGAAGCCCTTTGTCCATTTAGATCTGAAAACCTTGACAGTCTTCCGAACTGAGGAAGAGTGAAACGGGTAAGAGCCCTCAGATTCTACTCACTTATTCCCCAAGTTCCAGGCAGAGATCGCTCATTTGACATTTACAGGAATCCGGGATGGTTAGGTGCAAATGTAGTTAGTCTAAGGTCTACCAGCAGCTAAGTGGCAGAGCTGGAACTGAAACTTGAGTTGTAACATCAAAGGCAGCCCTCTTCCCAGTTTGCTGGTTGTGTATGCATCCATTCCTTCTCTGCCACAAGCCCCTCTGCCACCTGATCACGTAGTCATTAGGTTCAAGGCCTCTCCATCACTTTTTTCTCCTGCCAGGGATCCTGACCTGACCATTGCTTTCTATAACTACCACCGTTCCCGGCCCTTCGGCTTGTCTCTCTGCTCAGTCCTGCGCAGCGCCGCCGAATCGAATCGTAGCACGGTTGAATCCTAGCCCCATCTCCCCTGAAGCTAGTGCTTGGATTGGCGATTGCTGTCTTGCCTCTCTTTCCTCTATTTCAAGTGTGGGAACAGGTATAGGTGGGGAAAGAAGAAAAGGGAAGCAAACGAAGCCTGTAGAGAGTAAAGGAGGCCAGTGAGCCCAAGGATGGATGGGCTGAGCCACACTAGAACAAAATGGGGCATCGCTCACTCTCTCTCTCTTTTCCCCTGTGGCGTTTTCCTGGTGTCCTCCCCGAAGGGGCCTTCCTCAGTTTGACTGATGACATCTAGAATCTCCCGGATGCTGTCGCTCACTTCGGCTCTCTTCCCGCCTTCCCTGGGATGGGTGTTTCCAACCGCAGGCGGGGTCTTCTCATTCCGCCAGGAGGCGCCTGGGGCGTCTGTGTCGCTTCCATCAGAGGAGCCACTATGGACGCTGAGCTCCTCAGCTTCATCTGAGTCCGAATCTGGGGCGGTGTGGCGGCGGATGCGGGACACGGCTTCCCGCAACGCCCCGGCGTAGGGTCCTGGAGTCCGCGCCCAGCCCCCACCCGTGCGCCGCAGGACCCCAACCGCTTCTGAGCCTTTCACGCTGCCCGCGCATCCCGGAGCCGCTGGGCCTAAGGTCGGGTGCTCAGGGCTACCTGGCTGCGTGGGGGCGTCTCGTAGGTTCACTTCGCCAACAGGGAGCCCTAAACTGCAGGAGGCGCGGTCCTCCAGTGAAGAATCCCCCTGCTCTCCTCCCTCGGCTTCGCACTCCCGACCCCCGCCCGGCTGGTTTGAGATGCCACTGCTCAACAGTAGCTTTTGGCAAACTGAGGGATTGACAGCGACCCCCTCACCCTCCTCGTGGCAGGGCTTGGGTTGCCTGGGACTGTCGTTCCCAATGCATGGCTCCCCAGAGGGCAAGAGCTGCACCTGCTGGGTCCGAAGGGTCGGAACATACTGGGACTTTATCACCACGCATGTGGCATCAATGACAAAGATGCCTTCTCTACGAGAGGGGCCTCGGGAACTGCGGGGCAAGGTGTGGGCACGGCGGGTCGCCTTCCAAATTTCCAGGGTTTCATGTTCTGTCCCCTCTCTTTGACCCAGGGACTCTCTCCACCCGGTGCCTCCAGGAGCCCAGGGTCTGGGGAGAGTCTGGCTGTGCCTAACCGGAGGCTTTGTAGGGGAGGAAAGCCAACACCTGGGAAGCCAAATATGTTCACTTCCTTCTTTCCTTTCCCTTGAGCCCTTGAAGTGCTGCCTGGACCTGGGAGCAGGACATGGGGGGCTGCGGGTCGTAGACCCAGCGGGAGCTGCCTCCGTGGTGCCTGGACTGCCAGTAGCTTTGGCCTGGGGACGGCCCTCGCCACCACTGTTCAGGCCAGCAACAGCTAGGCCCGAGCTTTTCTCTATCGCCCCTTTGCAGGACTCTGGCCTGGCTCTGGCCGCTGCACAGCCTGGAGCTCCTCCTAAGAGTCCCCGTCCCTGTCTGAGACCCCAAGCCCCTAGAACATCCCGGTAGATTCGAGGATCCAGCCTCTTCGCGCGCCCTGCCTCTGTCCTGGTGGCGACTGGAACTGGGGCTGATGAGGTGGGCGCCCGGGAGAGCTCCGGGCCTCGCTTAGTCCCCAGGGTCCTGTGGGGGCCTTCATAAGAAGGTGGAGCCACATAGGGTGGCGGCCGGTCCCAGCGGCGTCTTGGGGCTGTACCTGCAGCGCCTCTCAGCAGCAGGTGGGCCTCGTAGCTAGGGGGCCCTGGTCTCCTACCTCCCCATGGCCCCGCCCATGCCACCCCTGGGTCACTCTGTTGGAGCGCGGATGGACGGGGCGCTCGCCCCACCTGCCCGAAGCGCTCTGGTCTGGAGAAAACTGGGAACCCTGTTGGTTGGGCCGCCCGAAGGGCGTTCCGGGTCTCTGGGCGGGGCTGACCTAGGGGACTCCGTCGGGCCCCGCCAGCCTTGCGCCTTTTTCTCTCGGTCTCCTTGGCCTCCCGCTCCTGCGACGCCGCTTTCCTTTTCTCTTGTTCCCGGGCTCGGACCTCGGCGAGGGTCCCGGCCCGCCAGTTGGTCGCCTCCTGCAGCACCCTGGTGGCCCAGGGTCGGCGGGGTGGCGGCTCAGGGGATCCTGGGCGTAGCCTACACCTGGGACAATGAGCAGGAACCCAGGTGAGCAGTTTGTGGGGAAAGGGAGCCGAGGTCCGGGGAGCTGGGAGTACTGGAGACCACTTGGGGCAGCCATGTGGGAGGGTACGCGTGAGTGTGTGTGCGAGTGCACGTGCGTATATGTTAGGGCTGAAGTCGAAACGAGATTCCTCGCCATCTCTCCATGCACACTTTAACAGCGACTGCCCCATCTCACCTGCTGCCCTTTCTCACTACCTCTTCTGTCCCCCTAAACAGCGCTGAATAAGTTAGGCCCCAGTCCTCGACGAGTAGGGGGAGGGAGGCGCGGGAAAAAGAAGGGGCCAGCAGTAATTGCTGGTGCCAGCGGGGAGGTCTGGACCCCACTTCCCACCCCACCACTTGCTGCCCCTCACCCCCTCCTTCACTCACGTGCGGCTCTGGGGCCCACGAGCCCAGTAGCTGGCCTGGATGTCCATGGACTGTCGAGAAGGGGCGCGACGACTATAATGACAGGAAATAGTCTTCACTTCAATCACCAACAGCTTGGACTTCTGCACCCAAAGGCAGCTGCCCAACTCCTCATCCTGTAGCTCCCGGGGGCTGTTGGGCCCCTCGGAGAATAACGGGCCATCCAGCATCCTGCCCCACCCCACCCCGGCCCCCCACCCTCCCACCCGCCCCGTGAGCCCCCTCCCAACCCAGGGAGCCGGCGCCCACTGCAGAGCGGCAGGCCCAGGGACTGGCAACTATATATACCCGGGCACACGTGTGTGCCTGCCTGTGTGTGTGTGTGTGTGTGCTCGCGCGCGGGCGCGCGCGCATGTGACACGCCGCCGTGGACGGCTCCGCGTTGCTACCTCCCCCATGTACACGGCCGCCCCCTGGGGCCTGGGATTGGACGCCCCTTCCCACTGCTCGGGTCCCCCAAGTCTAATGGGACCCACAAATGGGCGGAGGAGAGACTTCTGATTCTTACCAAGCTTACAGTGCCCCCTCCTCCAGCCCCCATTTCTGCACTTCCCGAAGTTTTAACCCTTCACTTTCCTGCTTGTCAGGTTGCCTGACCACCAGTGATCTATCCCTGTCTGCCTGGACTCCTTTTCTCCGACAGGGAGTGGAGAGAATAGAACTAAGGTCTCTGCCTGCCACTCTCTGCTGGCTTCCATGGGGTTGGGGTGCAGGAGAGGCTGGCCCACAGCTGGGGGGGGGAGGCTATTTTTAGCGTCGGTGGCATTCGGGTGCGGATGAGTAACCAGTTCAAGCAGTGGAGAGAAGCTTTCAAGAAGCTTTTGTGCGACTCTGGGGGACAGCTGCTCCCCCAGGCCCTCCCCCCAACGGTGGCTCCAGCAACCTTCACTCCTCACCTTTTTCTCTGCAGGTGTGTAAGGCAGAACTCAGTCTGTCCTGGCCACCTAACAGGACAACTCTCACTCTAGATATGGGTGCCCTTGGGCATGCTGGCTCCCCTAACCCAGAAGCCAGGATTCTGGGATTACACAGTTCTGTGCCCACACAGCTCTACCAAGCCTTATGTGGGGTGCAGACAGAGCGCTTATATACACTTGTACCCTAACAGAGGGGGATGGAGGAAGAATGGTGTGCCAAATCCCCTAGCAACAGAAAGGATAAAAGTAGCCTGCCTTTCCTAGGATGTCCAGCTCACAATTGTCTAGCTCACTTGGCCACCCTCAAGTGCAGCTCACCTTTTGGACTTACTCTGTTCTGGAGGGGGGGTTGTTGCTTGCATCCTCAGGCTTCCTCCCCCTAAGCCTGTACCAGGTGTCCCCTGATTCACCATGGTAATGTTAGTGGCAGCACAGCCCACGCCAACCCTTCCATGCAGAGACTTAGCAACCATGCCTGGCAACCATGGCAGCAGCTCAGTGGAGTGGAGGGGTGCAGGGAGGGGGGGGGGAGAGAATGGCAGCGGCTCCTGAGGAAGAAAGGACCATTTGCTTCTCCTGACTTTTGAGAGCAGAAGCTTGTGAGCTTCCAAATTGTAGCAACCCTTGTGTCTTCAGCACCATCCTCAGATGGAGACTTGGTGGGGATTTAGAGGGTAAATGAGAGATCCCAGTTTGTAGTTCAAAAAAAGTACATGGAACATTTGGGTACAGAAACTTCTTTTTAAGGGGAAAGGGACCAGAAGGGTTATTAAAAGGGCAGAGACAGGACTCACTGAAGAATAGGCAGGTAGAACCCGCCTCTCTGCTGTCCCATCCACTCCCCCCTCCTCATGATACCTTGCACCTACCAGCTGCACTGAAGAGGGCTTCCAGGTGCTGCTTTCCACGAGGTCCCACCAGAGTCCCACAGCTTTTAAAGCCTTGTCTCCTCCCTAGACAAATCCTCCTTGATGAAGGAATGTGACACAAGGAGACATTTGTCCTTCCCACCACGCATCCCCCTACACACACATGCACATAGACACGCTCTAATATTTGGAAGCCTTCCTCCCCCAAGCTTGGGAATGTGCTGAGAGCTCAACGGCCAGCACTGCAAGCTGGCCTCTTCCAGGAGATGATGTTTCCCTGGGTCCCCTTAGGAAGCCCATTTTGGAAGAACAAGAGTAATATGGCAGAGGTTCCTCTGAAGGCATAGGCAAAGGAACGAGAGCCAAGGAATTATTCAGAACCTACTCCTGGCTTGGATGCAAACTGTCCTATCAGCAAAGCACTGGTAGAAAGGAACCCAGTCTGGCGGTACTCGTGGTGTTGGGTGCCACGTTCAGTCTATGTAAGGTTTCAGCACAGACGGTGGGTCTGGTGGGCTGATTCTTTATGATTTACTCTCCAAGAAAGGGAAGGGATCTGTGGGTTCACAATACCAGTCAAAATCCAAACAATTCAACCTTTCCCTAGAAACCCTGATAATGTTGGCAGATATCTCTGAATTTACCCTGGACCCTAACTATGGTCCAAGATTAGAGAACTACAGGAAATAAGATAGGAACAGTCTTGAGAGAATAAGAAAGGAAAATTAGTGTAAAGACAGAGAAGCATAAAACCTTGAACCAGACAGTTTAAATTTAAACATTAGCCTTTTTTTTTTTTTTTTTTTTTTTGAGACACAGTCTTACTATGTAGCACCTGGAACTTGCTATGTAGATCAGGCTAGCCTTAAACTCAAGAGATCTGTCTGCCTCTGCCAGAACTAAAGACACATGTCTCCATACCTACCGGCTCTGCTTTAAAAACACTGATTCATGAATATGCAGCATGGTGTGTGTCGGTGCATGCCATGACTACACGTGGACGTGAGGACTGTTTTTCCTCTACCTCTAAATGGGTTCAGGTAGCTGGGCTTGCGTGGCAAGGGCCTTTGCTGTTAGCTCTGCTTTTTATCAGGTTTGTGGCTCTGGGCCAACTTGTAAGTATGTGCTTCTGTCTCAAATTCTCTTAAAACCACTAAAGGTTGCTGGGCAGCAGCGGTGGTGGTAGCTGTGGCCTAGGACTTTAATCACAGTACTTGGGAAGCAGAGGCAGGTGGATCTACACAAGTTCTAGGACAGCCAGGGCTACATAAAGAAACCCTGTCCTGTCTTGAAAAACCAAACCAACAAAAATAAACACAACTAGAAAAGGTGCCGGGGAGATGGCTCTGTTGGTAAAAAATACTTGCCTCGAAAGCTTGAGGAACTAAGTTCAGATCCCTAGAACCAACATAAAAAGCCTTATTTGGTAGTGTGTGCTTTTAATTCCATGGGTCCTTGGAGCAGCAGCTCCAAGCTGCCCATCTGACCCTGCCTATGTGGTGAAATCCCAAGCCAGTGAGACACTGTCTCAAGAAAAAAGTGCGAGACCAAACCAAACCCTGTGTCAAATAAAGTGCAAGGTGAGGACTGTCACCCAGGTTGTCCTCAGCCACCATTACTACACACAGGCATATACAAAAGGTTGTTTTGTTGTGTTCCCCTACCCCCTGGACAGGGTTTCACTGTGTAGCCCTGCTGTCCTGGAACTCACTCTGTAGACCAGGCTGCCTTCAAACTCAAGACTGACCCTGGTGCGGCAGCAGCATGTGCCTCCTCTAATCCCGGAGACTGACCCTGGTGCGGCAGCAGCATGTGCCTCTAATCCCAGTACTTAGGGGTCAGAGGCATGAAGATTGCTGCAAATCTGAGGCCAGCCTGAGTTACATATGGTACAAAATCCTGTCTCGAAAAAAATTATAAATTCTCCCCCAAACCAAAACACTTACGGTCCCACACAACCAGTGTAGCTAAAGCACTGAGAACATGTGCTTTTATATGTACTGTTATTACTGCTGTTAATAACGAGTTGAAGCAGCTTCATGGATAAGGTTGTCGAACGTGTCTATCAAATGCAGAAATCAAACACTGCAATACCACGATGAAAATCTCATCATTTAATTAGATTTGCCACAAAAAGCTTTAATCTTGGCTACCTACCCATTGCCCTCCTCCACAGAGCCATCTGCCTTCACATGCATACACAACAGGAACCCAGACATGCACCTCCCCACAAGATTCATGGGAAGGAATGACATTAAATGGACTCAACCTCCTCCACAGAAATGAAACAGGATGAATAGATATATTTTTAAGAAGACCATTGCAAGCCGGGCAGTGGTGGCGCACGCCTTTAATCCCAGCACTCGGGAGGCAGAGGCAGGCGGATCTCTGTGAGTTCGAGACCAGCCTGGTCTACAAGAGTTAGTTCCAGGACAGGCTCCAAAGCCACAGAGAAACCCTGTCTCAAAAAACAAAAACAAAAACAAAAAAACAAACAAACAAAAAAAAAAAGAAGACCATTGCAGAGAGTGAGCGCAGAGACAGGTGGAGCACGGGGAGGTGGAGGGATCTCTTAGAGATCAGAATCTGCCTGAGGAGCACAAAGCCCGTGGTTCACCCATAAGCAGGCCAAGTCTAAGGACACGGGTTCTAGGATTGGCTAGGCTGAACGTTTTCTCAAATGTACACATGATGGCAAGGGAAGCTAAAGTTCTTTCTCTTCATTGCCCTGTCTCCTCTAGTTCCATACAGTGGCTATGGAGTTCCTGAGGGAACAGACTCAGTTCCTCCAGGATTTCATGATTCCCAGAGCTTCCGGGAGGCAATGAGGGGCCAAGGAAGGGACTGGAGCTGCCTGTCCCTCCCCATGCTCAGGGCTTCTTCTCTCCACCTGTGAGCACCAGAGCCTGCAGGATGTCGGACAGCGACACAATGCCCTTGACCACATCATTCTCATCCACCACCACCAGACGGTGAACCTGGAACAGAGCACCAAGAAGTAACGTCAGTGCCAACCTCAGTTAGGGCGAGGGCCTAGTGGCTTGAGGGGGTGCTGGCTTCCTACCTCCGCTTCCACCAGTCTATTGATGATGGTCTCCAGCGTCTCGTGGAGATAGCACTTGAGTACACCCTCAAAGTAGTGGGACCGGTGCTGCAGAGCTTTCGTCACAGACACATCTAGGTTGTTGTAGGTCTTTTCTGCTGCCAAATTCTGGAGGTGGGGGGGTGTGCTTGAAAGGGGCCAGGTCCCAAACCCTGGACCAACCCAACCTCTTGAGAGCACCTGAGGGCACTCCTTAGCTCTGCCCACAAGCCATGACCAGTCCATTCAGCTACTGTCCAGACAGGATTCAAAGCACAGAAACGTCTGACACCGAAGAGCCCCCTTCTGTCCCCTCTCCATATTCGACAAACCTCCCTCCTCTCCCTCCCAGCTCCTCCACTGTCACTTACAATCACATCAAACTTGGAGTAGATGTCCACAACACGCCCTAGAGAGACAGAGGCAGCTCAGAAAAGAAAATCTGGTAGCCAAAGTTCTTACTACCCACAGGATCACCTTCCAGGCCGATCTGAGGGGAAAGCAGGTTTTCCCAGAGTTACCTGACCCCCGGATCCTCCCTCTTCTTTTCCAGTCTCTCACCTTTCTCATCCACCACAGGCAAGGCGGAAACTCGGTGCTGTACAAAGATGCCTAGAGCCACGTAGACAGGCGTGGTAGTGCGGACCATAGCAATGTTGGCATAGGTGCCAATCTGCAGCTCTTCCAGAGACTTAGACATGAATTCTGGCTTGGGGAACTCAGTGATCTGAGGGGAGAATCATCGGCTTTAAGGTGTTCTATGGTATCTATGGTAGAGCATGAAATGCTGGGTTTAGTCCTTAGTACCCAAAACACTGAGTCGGCTTGACTTTTAAGGCCCCCAAACTGCCGAGTCTATACCTCCAATCCAGCACATAAGACATAAGATCTAGGTTAAAGTACACTTACAAACAACTTGAGGAATTTGAGGATGCGCTTGTGAGTTAGGATGTACAGGGTGTTGCCTGACTCTGGGTCAATCACTGGAAGCCTGTGGATCTTATTTCGAATTAGTGAAGAGACAGCATCAAACAAACTGTGAAGAGGTGGAAGGTCAGGGTTAGGTTCCTTAGATCGTGTTTACAGACAGCGACAGCTCAGCATCAGGGGAAGGGGGCAGTGGGCAAACAGACTGAGAGTGGTGTGGTGTGGCTGGGTGTGGAAATGCACCTGTACTGTCAGCCTGAGGACAAGCAGAAGAATCACAAGTTCAGGCCAGCCTGAGCTCTGGAGTAAGATCAAGGCCAGTCTTGGCTTTGTGTGAGATATTTTTCTCAAAAAAGAAACAAACAAAGAAAAAAATCATGGCTGTGTGCATTGGAAGAAGTTTCCCTCTGTCATGTCCTTGCTCCTGGGCATTTAGGTATTTAGGGATAAACACACAACCAGAGCTTACCTGGCATTTGGAGAAATGCAGACCAATGGCTTGAAGGAGTCTTGCAGGTAAACCTCTGAAGGGAAAGGGGGTAGTTCACAAAACACTGCCATGTCAGTGTTTCCCAGGAAACCCTCCATCCCTTCATTTTTCACAACCTCCAATTCCTTATGTACCTCTCCAAGTCTCTATCTTGTGTTCTTCCAGTTCATAGATCTGTACCTAGAAGCAGAAGCAGCAGACCTGAGACTTTAACCCATATGGCTTTGCTTGGAGGGAAAAACCAGGCCTGAGGGGCCCACAGGTGAGGACCAAAGCTAGGGGTGTGGTTTGCTTTGGTGGCTCAGGCTCCTTACCAAGGCTGACTTATAGTATCGGTGCAGGATGTTGATGAAGTCAGTGATGGTCAGCATGCCTAGAGGTCAAGACAAGAGCCCTCTCAGCACAGTTCAAGGCTTCTTCCACCCAACCGGCAAAAGATGCCAACAGCTCTATTACAGAAAAAAACTTCTGCTTACCCACAAAACTCTGCTTCTTACTATCCCACAGAGGGGCAGCTCGAACACCATTAGTCACCAGGGCAAAGAAAGCTTTCTTTACCTATAGCCAAAAGAGTGAGATCCTAAGGCGGCAAGGAAGAAGGGGGTTGGTGTGTGGAAGTATGATGTGTGAAGAGGGGCACTGAGCCGGCAGGTCTGAGGAATGCAGAGGAGGGAAAGAGCTCCACTCACCTGCAGGGAAGTATCAAACACAACCAACTTGGAGCTCGTGGGGATCAGGTCATAGCAGCGATGAGACTTCATAAAGGATGTATACACACCATTGTTTGATTCTGGGTTCTCTGCACATGGAGAAAGTTGATGTCTTTCTTTTATGCAAGAACTCATAGCCAGAAGAGACAGAAAACCAAAGAGTTCTAGCTTCTCCAGTCTGAAGATACTTCTGCTTTGTTTTTATTGTTTCTCATCTTTTCATTAAGAGTTTTTCTTCCTATTTAACATATTTTCAATTGTCTTTTCTTTATGTCTGTTGAAGACCTGCAGGTGGGAAACTCATGGTTCTAACAACATGAAGTACTCAATCAACTTGGCCAGAACACTCAGAATAACAGTTGTGAGTCAGAGATCCCAAAGGGAGAGCCTGGCTACATTTACCTCCATTCTTCTGATTTATGTATTTCTTTTTTTTTTTTAAGATTTGTTTGTTTGTTTATGTATGTATGTATTCAGTCAGTCAGTCAGTCAGTCAGTCAGTCAGTCAGTCAGTCAGTCAAGTATCCTGCCTGTAGGCCAGAAGAGGGCACCAGATCTCATTATAGGTGGTTGTGAGCCACCATGTGGTTGCTGGGAATTGAACTCAGGACCTCTGGAAGAGCAGTCAGTGCTCTTAACCACTGAGCCATCTCTCCAGCCCTATGTATTTCTTTTTAAATAACTAAGTTTTTTAAATAAATAATTTCTCTCTGTGTGTATGGATGTTTTACTTGTATATCTGTGTACCATATGTGTGCCTGGTGCCTGCTGAGGCCAAGAGGGTGTTGGAGTCCCTAGGAGTTACTGACAGTTGTAAAATGCCATGTGGGTGCGGGAATTGAACTTGAGTTTTCTGAAGAAAAGCCAGGGTTCTTCCACTGAACTAAGTCTCCAACCCCTTCATTTTCTCGAGATAGAGTCTTGCTATGTAGCCTAGCCTCACCTCAAGATTGCAGTAATCTTTTCGCCTTAGCTCTTCAAGTGCTGGGATTTCAGGCATGCAACACCATGTCAGGCAGTCTGTGTTTTTAACTGCTTGCTCGAAACTGGAAATGCAACCCTCCAAAATAACACCCTGTTTGTTTTATGTACTAGAACAGATATTACAAATAAGACCCTGGATTTCTATGTACTATAACAGATACTTAGAAATAAGAACCTGGATGTTCTATGCACCATAACATATACCTAAAAATAACACCCTGGATGTTCTATGTACTATAACAGATACTTAAACATATCATAGCATTTAATCTTCTTCCCACTTTGCCCTGTGTTTCAAGCTAGGACCTCACAGACTTCACGGAGATCTACCTGTCTCTGCCTCCTGACTGCTGGGATTGAAGTCGTGCACCACTACTTGCCACCCTACATCTCTGACTTCTCACTGGTCTGTTAAGTAAGCATTATCCTTGTGTTTTAGGTGAGAAAACAGATGTAGACCAGTTAAATGAACTGTTCAAGTCGTACCGTTGAGTGAGTTAAAGAGCTATCTTAAGCTCTGACTGACTCTGTACTGTACTCCCGACACCCAGATGGGTTTTTAAAAAATGGTTTCTAAGCCGGGCGGTGGTGGCGCACGCCTTTAATCCCAGCACTCGGGAGGCAGAGGCAGGCGGATCTCTGTGAGTTCGAGACCAGCCTGGTCTACAAGAGCTAGTTCCAGGACAGGCTCCAAAGCCACAGAGAAACCCTGTCTCGAAAAACCAAAAAAAAAAAAAAAAAAAAAAAAAAAAAAGGTTTCTAGCCAGGTGGTGGTGGCACACACCTTTAATCCCAGCACTTGGGAGGCACAGCTGGGGCTACACAGAGAAATGTCAAAAAAAAAAAAATTATAATAATTTTTTTCTCTCAGTGCTTGGGAGCAAACCTAAACAATTAGACAAGCGCTGCACCACTAAACTATATTCCTAGTCCTCAATATTTTGGGAGAGGCTTTTGATCGGGCTAGTTCTGAGCTCAATATGAAGCCCAGATCTCCCCATTTCAGTCTCTCCAGTGATGGGATTATAGGCAAACACTATCACTGTGGCTCCTATCAGTTTCTTTTCTTTTTTCTTTTTTTTTTTTGAGGTAGGATCTCAAGTAACCCAGCAAGACTCAAACTCCACGTGTAGCCAAGAATGACCTTGAGCTGGTCTTCCTCTCTAGGTTCCACAGGTATGTAATAATACACCCCCAACAGAGAGAATATTTCTTTTTTTTTTTTTGTTTTTCGAGACAGGGTTTCTCTGTGGCTTTGGAGCCTGTCCTAGAACTAGCTCTGTAGACCAGGCTGGTCTCGAACTCACAGAGATCCGCCTGCCTCTGCCTCCCGAGTGCTGGGATTAAAGGCGTGCGCCACCACCGCCCGGCTGAGAGAATATTTCTTGAGGGACCTTGACAGTGCCTTTTTACATTTTTATTTATGTGTATGGGTGTTTTGCCTACATGTATATCTCAATACCACAAGCATGCCTGACGCCCTTGGAGGTCAGAAGAGGGCATCAGATCCTCAAGACTGGAGTTACAGACAGTTGTGAACTACCACATGGGTGCTGGGAAATGAACCCAGGTCCTCTGAAGAGCAGCCAGTGCTCTTAACCACTGAACAATCTCTCCAACCAGTGATTTTTTTTAAGCAAGGGTCTCACTATATAGAGCAAGCCAGCCTCACACTCTCACCACCACACCCAGAAAAACACAAGCCTCCACATGCTCTATAGCACACATGTCCCCTCCCGTCCCTGCACACGCAAACACAGCCTCCACATGCTCTATAGCACACGCGTCCCCTCCCGCCCCTGCACACGCAAACACAGCCTCCACATGCTCTATAGCACACACGTCCCCTCCCGCCCCTGCACACGCAAACACAAGCCTCCACATGCTCTATAGCACACGCAAACACAAGCCTCCACATGCTCTATAGCACACGCGTCCCCTCCTGCCCCTGCACACACACAGAGAAACAGGATTCAAATTCTATTTTTGCACATTTTATCTAAATCATATCTTAAGTGGGAACACTTGAATGTTAACTGGACGCTCTAACTGTATAAACGAGTCTTGTTGACTGTGAGACATTTGGAGGTTTTCCTGTCAAGGAGAGTGTCTATAGCTGATTCTTTAACTCTGAGCCTGGAAGACTGAAGTCTTTTCTGTAGTATTCTGGAAGCTGAATGTGGGAGGCTCAGCATCCAGCAGAGTTTACTTGAGGTTCTGGTTTTCAGTACAGTCTGTAAGCCCCTCTCCACACCCCCAGTCTTGGCCTGGGAGGGGGGAGTCTCAGCAGTATGCAGTGAGACAGTTTGTTTCTTAGACTTTCAAACCTTTGTTACTGTTAACTACAATGCACCATACTCAGACCAGCTAAGTCATTTAGATATCTCCCACACCCATTCCTACAATCCCCTCTCCTGTTCTTATTTTTGTGGGTTTGTACAAAAAAAAAAAAGAAAGAAAGAAAGAAAGAAAGAAAGAAAGAAAGAAAGAAAGAAAGAAAGAAAGAAAGAAAGAAAGAAAGAAAGAAAAAGTTCTCTAGGGTGGTTGTGTTTGCATGCATATGCATACAGGCCACAGCATGTGAGTTGCTTCTCTCCTCCCATCTTTTTGTGAATTTTAGGCATCAAACTCAGGTTGCTAGGCTCACATGGCGAGCATCTTTATCTGCTAAACCATCTCACTAGCCCAAGATTTTTATTTTATGTTTATGGGTGTTTTGCCCGGATCTGTGTCTGCCTAGTATTATGTTTATGCAGTTCCTGTGGCGGCCAGAAGAGGGCATCAGATCCCCTGGAACTGGAATTACAGACAAGACAGTGTGAAGTGCCATAAGGGTAGTAGGAATTAAACCAGGTCCTCTAGAAGAGAAACCAGCGCTCTTAATAGCTGAGTTATCTCTGAGCCCCTTATTTTGTTTTTCAAAGGGCTGAAGGTGGATGTAGGCACTCCATCTACCATGTTAACTGAAGACTTTCACTGTTTTTCAGACATGGAAACCCAACTCACAGATACCAAGACATAGCTTTAGATACCAGATGAAGATATACTACACCGAGTTAGACGCTATCATTTTAAGACAAAAGCCCACACACATATTGAACTTGGATTTTCCAGTTTTAAAAATAATTTAAATCACTTTCCAAATTTAAAAACTCTACAAATTTATATAAAAATCCGAAATTCTCAGTTTCTTTACAAAAATAGGTCTTCATTGAGCAGCTATAGACAGCTGCTGTCTCCTTTTAAGCAGGACACGAGATTTATAAGTTGTTACTTGTCATATTTAGTCCTCCGCATCCGCCTAGTCCACAGGAACCACTGAACTTCTGCTGCCTGTTCTGGAGCTACCATAGACGTACTCAGAAACACACAATAGGTACTAATATCATGTGTGGTATTCAGCTATGAAAAGTCATCCAGATAATGAAACATGCAATAACACCGATTTGTTTTTTGTTTTTAAAGACAGGGTGTGGCGGTTTGACTAAGAAAATCACATTTGGCCGGGCGGTGGTGGCGCACGCCTTTAATCCCAGGAGGCAGAGGCAGGCGGATCTCTGGTAGTTCGAGACCAGCCTGGTCTATAAGAGCTAGTTCTGGAACAGGCACCAAAGCTACAGAGAAACCCTGTCTCGAAAAACCGAAAAAAATAAAAAATCACATTTGAATGCTTAGGAAGTGGCGCTAGGAGATGTGGTCGTGTTGGAGGAAGTGTGTGGTGGGCTTTGGGGTTTTAAAACGCTAAGCCAGGTCCAGAGATTCTCTCTCTCTGCTGTCTTTGGATTAGGATGTAGAATGCTTAGCCCCTTCTCCTGCACCATGTCTGCCTTCATGCCACCATGTTTCCCATCATGATGACGATGAACTAAACCTCTGAACTGTAAGCCTGCCCCAATTAAATGTTTTCTTTTACATGTTTTCTTTGCAGCAATAGAAACTATAATTAAGACATAGGGTTTCTCTGTGTAGTCCTTGCTTGTCTTAGAACTTGCTCTCACAGAGCCTGCCTCTGCCTTCCCAGTGCTGGGATTAAAGGCGTGCACCACCACTGCCCAGTTCAGCTGATTTTTTTTTTACTAGATAATGCCTATAATCAGCTGATTTTTTTTTTAATTTTTTTTATTTTTTTTTGGTTTTTCGAGACAGGGTTTCTCTGTGGTTTTGGAGCCTGTCCTGGAACTAGCTCTTGTAGACCAGGCTGGTCTCGAACTCACAGAGATCCGCCTGTCTCTGCCTCCCGAGTGCTGGGATTAAAGGCGTGCGCCACCATCGCCCGGCAATCAGCTGATTTTTTAAGCCAATAAAACAGAACAATTTAAATTTCTTGTTAAGAACTCAGAGAAGTCTTAATAATATGTCTTTGGATTTTGTTGGATACTAGGTTTTTTGTTTTGTTTTGTTTTGTTTTTGAGACAGGGTTTCTCTGTGAAGCCTTGGCTGTCCTGGAACTCACTTTGTAGACCAGGCTGTCCTTGAGCTCACAGAGATCCGCCTACCTCTGCCTCCTGAGTGCTGGGCTTCAGGGCGTGCACCACCACTGCCTGGTTGACCACCTTTTTAAAATTTTGTGTTTCTGTGCATCTGAGTCTATTATTTGAATCCTGTTTTTCTCATGTATATATGTGAGTGTACATGTATGTGCAGAGATTCAAGCTTGATGCTGAGTGTGTTCCTTGATCAATCACTCTCCTTCCACTTCATTTATTGAGCAGAATCTCACTAGTTTGGTCTGGGAAATCCATCTTTGACTCCTGAGTGCTGGGACTACAGGCCATGCCTGCTCAACATTTACCCAAGTTCTGGAAACTCAAACTCCACTTTCAAGGCAAAAGCTTTCCCAGTAAATTTTGTTTTAAACCAAGGACTCACAAACATCTAAAGAAAGTGCAGGGCCCGGGGCGATGTCTCAGTGGCGTTCAGCTCTGAGCAGTCACATGGTGACTCACAACCATCTGTAATCCCAGTTCTAGAGGATCCAACACCCTCTTCTGACCTCCACAGGCACCAGCACATACACGATGCACAAATATACACGGAGGCAAAACATTCACACATGCAAAAAAGTTTTTTAGTATAAATAAGTGATCCAAGTTCCCCCATGCCAAATACAGCAGTACAAGGAAACAAACAGAACTGGGTAACCGGAGGGAAAGCACAGGGAGCCTGTACACAGAACAGGAACCTTGATAGCAATGCAATATACACGAGTAAAAACATTTCATCGGGAAACCAGTAAAAGATATTTTTTTTAGAACGGGAATTTAGGCGCTGGAGAGATGGCTCAGATGACACTGGCTGTTCTTCCAGAGGATCCAGGGTCAATTCCCAGCACCCACATGGTGGCTCACAACTGCCTGTAACTCTAGTCTCAGAAGACCCAACACCCTCTTTTGGCCTCTACTGGGACTAGGCACACATGTGGTACACAGACATAAAACTCACACACATAAATAAACAAATTATTATTAAATTTATAAAGGGGATTTTTCAGGTTGGGGTGTGGCTCACTTGTTAGAGGACTTGCCTAGTATGCACAAAGCCCTGGGTTCAATTCCAGGCCCTGTGAATAATGGGCACCGTTGTGCTTAGGGGCTGGAAGACAAGACAATGTCTTAGGGCTACTGTCACTGTGATGACCAAAAGCAACTTGGGCAAGAATGGGTTTATTTGGCTTGCATACCTTGAATCACAGTCCACTGAGGGAAACTGGTTTGGGAGCCTGGAGCCAAGAGCTGAAGCAGAGGCCATGGAGGAGTACTGCTTACTGGCCTGCTAAACTAGCTTCCTAACACCGCTCAGGATGCAGGGATGCACCACCCGTAATGAGTGGGCCCTCCCCACAGGCCTGCCTACAGCCAGATCTTATGGATCCATTTCCTCTGTTGAGGTTTCTTCTCAGATGACTCTCGCTTGTGTCAAGTTGACATAAAACTAGACAGCACTGCTACAAATCCAATTTAAGCTCAGCCTGGGCCACATGAGACTCTGTTATGTAAATAAATCCTAAGAAACCTGAAGGCTTGGTGTGGGAGGGCCGAGGTCTAAGAAGTAAGACAGGAACTGAAGACTGTCCACATAGGGGACATGGCCAAGTACTGTTTGTGGGTGGAGTCTAGAGAAGAGTATCATTCCCTATTGCCCTCCACCTACTCCTTGGAGGCAAGGTCCCTCCTGAAGCTAGAGCTCATGTTTTCTCAGAAAGAGATCCAGGAAGCCCCAGGGATCCTTCTGTCTCAGATCCCTTGGAGTCTGGGCTAGAGGATGTATGGAACACCTGGATGTTATAAAGCTGTGTTCTTTTTTTAAGATTTATTTATTTGTATACAGTGTTCTGCCTGCAGGCCAGGAGAGGGCACTAGATCTCATTATAGGTGGTTGTGAGCCACCATGTGGTTGCTGGGAATTGAACTCAGGACCCCTGGAAGAGCAGCCAATGATCTTACCGTCTGAGCCATCTCTCCAGCCCCAGGAAGTGCTCTTAAAACACCAAACCATCATCTCTCCAGCTCCATTATATAATCTCTTGAAATTAATACCCAGTCTCTATTTTAATCTTTTTGGGAAATGTGTCTAACACAATAAAGGTGAAATTCTTAGGAAAAATAAGAGTGCCCCCAGGCAAAATCCTTTCCCAGAAAGGTGGCAAATTGATTCCTTCATTCATTTGTGGTACTGGGGGCTTGAACCTAAGGCTTCACACATGCTAGGCAAGTGCTCTACCACTGAACAACACCCCTAGAAATCCTGCCCCTGTCCCTAGGAGAAACCCAGCTGAAGTCAAGCTCAGGCCACAGCTTTCACATCTGGGTTTTTCCTTAGCTGACTTTGTGGTAAACATACCTTGGAAGTGCTCATTCTCTGAAGCTGGAGAAATCTCCGAAGCGACCTGGAAGACAAGAAAAGCACAATCACCTTAACTGAGACTCTATCCTCTCTTAGCCTCCCATTAGAACAAGGCTAAAGTGGGAACAGCATCATGGATTTGAAGCCAGGTCAACCTGGCTTATATAAGCAAAACCCCATCTCAAAAAGACAAAAACAAAAAACCTGCTGGTATGGCTAGGGATATAGATCAGTGGTAGAACATGTGTGAGGCCCTAGGCTCAATTCCCAGTATATTTTTACGTACTTAGAAGAGGGTTGGTGAACTAATGATTCCCTTTAAAAAGGATTGCAAGGCTCTTCAAGACATACTATTTCAGTTGAGTATGGTGGCACCCACCACTTAGGAGGGCGAGGGAAGGAGAATCAGGAGCTTGAGACAAACCTTGGGTTTATAATAGAGTTGAGGTCAGCCTGGGCTACATAAGACTCTGTCTCAACATTCCCCCAAAGAAGAAAGAAAGAAATGCTATCGTGTCTAGTTCAGTTTTTCTAATAACCCTGAGGTAAACACTGTTATTAACAGTAGAAAAATGAAAGTCAAGTGTCCAAAAGGAACCTCCTGCCCAAGTTCACACGGCTGTTAAAAGGTGAGGTAGGAACTCCAAAGCTTATGGTTTTTGTTTGTTTGGTTTTGAGAAGGGTTTCTCTGTACATCCCTGGCTGTCCTGGAACTCACTTTGTAGACCAGGCTGGCCCTGAACTTACAGAGATCTCCCAAGTGCTGGAATTAAAGGAGTGGGCCACCCCTGCCTGGGAAAGCTCATATTCTTTTTTTAAGATTGATTTATTTATTATGTATACAGTGTTCTGCCTGCATGTTTCCCTGCATGCCAGAAGAGGGCGCCAGATCTCAATACAGATGGCTGTGAGCCACCACGTGGTTGCTGGGAATTGCACTCAGGATCTCTGGAAAAGCAGTCAGGGCTCTTAACCTCTGAGTCATCTCTCCAGCCCTCACATTCTTATAGACCACATTTTCTAATGAAATAATAAGTCTTTTTTTTTTTTGTTGGTTGGTTGGTTATTTAAGGTAATGTTTCAATGTGTAGACTAACTAGGTGAGGTTAAACCTAATCCTTCTGCCTTAGCCTTCCTAGTGCCAGGATTACAGGTGTATATTACAATGCAAAACAAAACATTAAGTCTGAAAACAGCTGTGGTAGAGCATGGTTGTAATATCAGCACTCAGGAGGCAGAGACAGGGGGATCATAGCAAGCGTGAGACCAGCCCGATCTACGCAGTGAATCCCAGGTTAGCGAGGGCTACATCGTAAGAATCTGTCCCAAAAATCTCAAAACAAAACAAGAGTTAAGTCTAAAAATCCTGGGCTTGGCGTAGCAGTCCCAGCACTCAGGAAGTAGGCAGGTGGATCTCTGAGTTCAAGGTCAGCCTGGTCTATAGAGCGAGTTTCAGGACTATCAGAGCTACACAGAGAAACCCGGTCTCAAAATATAAAAATAAAAAATGAAGAAGAAGAAGAAGAAGAAGAAGAAGAAGAAGAAGAAGAAGAAGAAGAAGAAGAAGAAGAAGAAGAAGAAGAAACAAGAGAGAGAGATCTTACACAGAAGAGCATTCATAGAGCTCTTCTGAGTGGAACATTTAAAAATTGTATTGCTATATTGCTATCTAGGAACCCAAGAGGGATCATGAAAATGTTTATCTGCTGTCATCTATACTTTGGCTCCATCTGCTCTGGGTGATGTCCCCTACACAAAAAATTATTTCACTTTCACTGCTTATGAAGTGATATGAAGAGAAAAGCCCCAGGTGGAACAAACAGGATGAAGTGAGTAAGACAACCCTAAATCTTCCTCCAGTACACTGAAGTGAGCAACTAATTCTCTCTTCTCTCTGGGCTTGATAAAGCCAGCAGCCTGGTCTGGCTTTTTTTGGCAAGGCTCATTGCCAAACAACAGCCTTACTGCTTAAAACTGGAGAGGGCAGCCTTTAATCCCAGCATGCGGGAGGCAGAGACAGGCGAATCACTGTGAGTTCAAGGCCAGCCTGGTTTACATAGGGAGTTCCAGGATAGGCTCCAAAGCTACAGAGAAACCCTGTCTTGAAAAACCAAAAACAACACAAAGAACAAAAACAACATAAAAACAGAACAAAACCCGGAGAGGGCTCTTCCACAGAAAAGACGCACATGCCAGTCTGTGATCGACACAAAGGCACCCACACCTCACAACACATCCCACCGTGCTACAGCTACTTAGTGCACTATCTACGGAAACAGATTATAAATTCCCAGAAGCCTTCAGCTACCTGGTACCTTGTATTTGACTCCCCTTTCATGAGGCACTGAGAATAATTTACAGTTCACAGAAATTCTATGATTATGTGAACAGGTGAACACCTGGAGATACAGATACGGAAGAATCAGAGATGTTCTTACTTCTTTTCTGTTGCTGTGGTAAATGCCCTGGTAAAAAGCAATTTGCAGTTTAGGGGAGGAGGGGCTTATTTTAGCTGACAGTTCCAGGCTACACCCCATCACTGTGGGGAGACCACTGTAGCAGGAACTTCAGGGAGCAGACTGCATCATGCCACAGCTAAGAGCAGAGAAAAATGAATGTATATTGCTGGGGAATATTATTTTAAGGTGAGTTGCTTCTGTGTATGCTGCATTTGTTTAACTCTGTGAAGCTGTGATTCTTTGCCTGTCTAAAACATCTGAGGGTCTAATAAAGAGCTGATGGCCAATAGCGAGGCAGGAGCAAGGATAAGCGGGGCTGGCAGGCAGAGAGTATAAACAGAAGGAGAAATGAGGAAGAGGAGGAGCAAGAGAACAAGAAGAAGAGGACATCAAAAGCCAGTCGCCCAGTTACACAGCAAGCCACGGAGAAAGAAGAAAGCTATACAGAAACAGAGAAAGGTAAAAGCCCAGACGCAAAAGGTAGTCAGGATAATTTAAGAAAAGCTGGCTAGAAACAACACAAGCTAAGGCTGGGCATTTATAACTAAGAATAAACCTCTGTGATTTATTTGGGAGCTGGGTGATGGGCTCCTCAAAAAGTCAAAAGAGCAAAACATCACACAACAACATACACTCTCCTTTGCTGCTTGCTGTGTTGTTTCTGTTCTCCACTCTTACACAGTCTAAGACCTTCTACCTAGAAACTGATGTACTCACACTGGCCTAGGTCTTCCCACATTAACTGAGACAATACTACACAGACATGCCCACACGCCAACCCAATGAGACAGACTGACCCCTCATTGAGACTCTCTTCCCAGGTAATTCTAGCTTCTATCAAGTTGACAGAGCTGGCCATCACAGACACAATTAAACAAGATTTTATCCTGCCTGTTTCTCCACGAGTGAGCAAATTATGTCTACTCCCCTCTTCTTTTAATAAGACGGGACATAACTGTATTCCCAGGGCTCAGCAGGTAGAGTTAGAAAAATTAGGAGTTCAAGGCCAGCCTCAGCTACAGAGCGAATTCAAGGTTAGCCTATGCTACATTAGACTCCTACTCAAAACAATAACAACAAAACACCCAAAACAAAATGTCTTAGGGAGTCAAGAATATATCACTTATGTAAGTATAAGGTATTACGACTAAGACAGAACCTGTGCTTCAGGGGTGCGCCACCCACGTGGGGCAGAGTGTCTGTCCTTCACTCCTGTTCTTAGCCTGTGGCACTTCCCCCCTTCTCTTTTCAGGGCAGTTCTGCTACCTTCCTGGTGTCTGGGACTGTAGTTCTTCTGAGATGCTAAGAGACTGTTAAGCAGCCTCAGCCTCTCTCCGTTCATTTTCACCACCCTCTCCTGGGCGTCCACTTCTCACTTGTGCACTGCCTTCACTGGACGGTGCTGGAGTACGGAACCCACAGTCACTCGTGGGCAGGCACTAGCCTCCAGAAGCACAGCACCCTCCATACTAATCTCCGCGCCCCACATCCATTGCCTCCTCAATTATCTTTGGGCTGTGACCAACTTCTCTAACCAAATCAGCTCATTTGGAGAGATTTTCATTGTTAGCCATGTAAAAATACTTTCCAAGGCTTGCAAGATGGTCCAGGGAGTAATGGAGCTTACTCAATAAGCCGGATGACCTGAATGTGACCCCCAAGCCGCCACCGTGGTAGGAGAAACCCAACTCCACAAAGTTGCTTTCTGCCTCCACATTCATCCCATGCCACCCGTGCACCCCAATCTTTCTTTCCTCGCTTACACACAATAAATACAATTCAAAACTTAAAACCTTACTTTCTAAGTGGCTCAGTCTACTCACAGAAGGCTGCTAAGGATACTCTCAAAAGCGCATTCTCTGCCCTGCTCATGAAGCTTCCACATATTACAAAGTCAGACCTGGGAGTGAGGCCCATGCTGAGGCAGAAGATTGGAGCTACCTACTGAGATCCTGTCTCAATAAACAAGTGTGTGTGAGTGTGTGTCTCCCTTAGCACAGCATACTCTATTTCCAACTTGTTCTTGACTGACTTTTCTTAAACCAAGACCAAAATCCAAAGTCTCAACAACATCGAGCATGGGCCCACACTCTTCCACAATCTGTAATGTGCTCCTGGGCTCAATGTAATTTTTCCTTCCTTTTATGCTCTCAGCTTCTTATATTTTGTTTCGTTTTTTTGAGACAGGGTTTCTCTATGTTTAGCCCTGGCTGCCCTGGAACTTACTCTGTAGACCAGGCTGGCCCTGAACCCACAAGCGATCCAACTGCCTCTGCCTCCCAAGTGCTAGGATTAAAGGCGTGCGCCACCAAGCCTGGCACTACAGTCTACCTTCACTAACATCTCTCCTTATGCCTCTCTTTTCTTGATCTTTCTGAAATGCAGTATGTATATATAGCATATATATATATATACTATATATGCTGAAATGCAGTATATATATAGCATAAGGGTTAAATTTGGAAATATACATAAAAATGGTTTTTAGAGGCTGGAGAGATGGTTCAGTGGTTAAGAGCACTAACTGCTTTTTCAGAGGATCTGGGTTCAATTCTTAGCGCCCACAGGGCAGCTCACAACTGTCTCTAACTCCAGTTCCAGGGGACCTGACACCCATGACAAACACCAATGCACAGAAAACAGAAATAAATTTTTAAAATTTAAAAGCTATAGTTATTAAGTTTTAAAACATTATAGTATATTTTATAACAAGTAAAAAATAACAGCATTGTTTTAAATTTAATGTAATTAGACTACTTTTGCTTAAAATGGCCTCTCTGTAGAAAACGAAATCCTAGCATGGATGACCAATTGCATACTACTTTTCCCATTGTATCTGTTTTCTTTGTTAAGTTAAAGTACACAGACAAAGGTGTGGCGCAAAAACTACTCTGACCAAGTATCTGACTCAAAGAAGAGGAGAAAAAGAAGCCGAGTGAACTTGTAGGTGTGACCTGTCTACACAGCGGGGATGACAAAACCCAAGATGCCCACAGGGGATACACAGTTAAAAACTATGGCTTTCGGAGTACCAGAGAAAGGCTCCAAAGAATGAGGGAGGTCAAACAAGTAGCAGGTAACTTGCAGCATCTGTAAAAGATGACAGGGACCTGCCTCCATTGGTCAACGCTGCTTATCAAAAACAAGCTATGTCAACACGCACGCATAGCGTCACTGATCAGGACACGACCTAAACTTGTCCAAGGGACACAGTGGCCTCTTGGATTCCTTCCTTCACGGAAACTTCAATTCTTGAACTTATTAAAGGAATGTAGCCTTGCTGGATACAGTACAGTCTTTTAGATGTCCGTGCCAAAAATTGCAGTAAACAGTTGCACAAAACGGAGTCCCGGAGCTCCCTGCAATCGGGGCTCACAACCCCGCTCTCATGCAAACTTCTAAAAAAGCTTGAGGCGCTCACAAGCAGGAGGCCAAGACTACCGCGGCGCTCGTGGCTCCAAGCTCACAGCCCGCTCTCCCAGGGAACTGCGGACCCCAGGACGGCACGGGCGTGGCCGAGTCGAGGTGCCCACCGAGGCAGAGGAGAGTCGGGGTCTCCGGCACTAAGCCCTGCTCGGCCTCCCCGGCTCCACAGCGCCCCCCCGCCGTCCTCCCGCGCCACTCACCGACTCCATCGCAATCGCCCGCCAGTTCCTCAGCTTAGAAAACTCCCTTGCAGCAGACCCCGCCCCATATCCGGTGCCTCACGCCACTTCCGCCTACGTCACGACACCTCAGCCCCGGGGCGGAAGGCGAGGAACCCACCCTTCCGGCAGTGGCTGAGCCTGGCTTGGGTAACCTCCCTTCCCCAGGTCCTCTAGGACCTTTAGAGCTGGCTGACGGCGAGGCTCATGGGACGGAGGCGCTTGTATTTAAAATGTTCTTTTTTTATTTGTCGTTTAAAAACAAACTTTGAAGAAGCAAAATCCAAAACTTGCCCTTTGCCTCTCGCAACATAAATTATGTACAGTTCAGAATGATCGCTGATACAAAACATGCCAAGGACAGGGGCGCTGGGGGTGGAGGAAGAGAGAGCGCTTTAAAAAAGGGAGCCATTTCATTCGTTGTTACGAAGGACCAACCTTGCTGTACAGGATACACACAACACAAAATAAAGTTCTTCACGGGTTTCACACTTGTCAGCGATTTATTTTTTAAAAAGGGGGAGGGTCCTGGAGGTGAGGGTAGAAGGTAAAGGGGGAAACTGAAAATTGAGTATGTGCAAGTGTAAACCAACCCAAAATACAAACACGGGGGTGGGATTCTGATGCGATTATACAGGCGGGGTACTTTAAAAAAAAAAAAAAAAAAAAAAACACAAAACAAAACAAAACAAAAAAAAAACACCAAAATTCCAACCTTGTAGCGTGGGTCTGAGTTATAGTTTATATAAAAATTAAAAACTGTATAAGGTTTCTTCACTAAATTCTACAGGACTATCGGATACCTAGCATATGCTTACAAAAGTCTGCCCCTTCTCCTTCCGCAGTTCTAGGGCCCAAGCCCCAACCAGAGCCTGACTCACAGGAGACAGTCTTCCCCACCTAGTGCTTACACCTTTCAGAGCTGTGGCTTTGGGGACAGCAGCCCAGACTTCCCACTGTCTGATGTAATTACAATGGTTTCTGTGGGAGTGTGTGGGGGGGAGCTGTTATTCTCTTAAACACTGCAGCTTGAAACAGTTGAGGAAGCAGCTTAAAAAAAAAAAAAAAAAAAAAAAAAAGCCAGAAAAAAAAAATCTCCCTACCCCCATCGATCCACAATCCCCCAAATTTAAAACAAAACAAAACCCTAAAAATCACAACAGCAACCGTGCTACCCACTCCAGCAGGCCTGCCCATTTGCCACCATCAAGCCCGTCTCTACAATCCAGGTTATCTGATTCTTGAAAATATTAATTACAAAATGCCCTTTGCCCACAGCCCCCAGGAGAGAACTGCACATAAGCTTCGATTTCATCCCCATGGTTCCTACCAGAGAGGGGTCTGAGGCCTCACACACCCTCTACCCTACCACCACCCCCAGGAAGAGGTTCAACTGCAGCACAAGCTTGGGCAGAAAGAGGAAGGAAAAAGGAAGATAAGGGAACCCAGCACCCTCTGGCTCCCCCTGGGGCCAGCTTACTTTTGTGCGTTATAACATAGTCCAACTATACAACTGGGGTGAGGATCACCCAGCTTCTCTCTATACCCCCACCTTACAGCAGTCACAGCCAGGGGGTGAGGAAAGGGCGGTAGGTTGGGTAGTGGAGGGGGCCCCCCCACAAGGGGAGCTCCATGTGTCCGCCCCACACCCCCCTACCATTTATAAACTGGTTTTGTAAAAAGAAAATAGATATATTTATATAGAATATATAAAGCACAAAAATTAGTAGTTTTACATTTGCTCTCCCCGGGGGTTGGGGGAGAGGGGAGGGTTCTCACCTCCAGCCGGCTCCCCCATGCCCCACAAGACTATGTACAACCCCATGTATAAATAGATAAATACCCCCCACCCTCCCCGCGCTGACACTAAGCTCCCCACCCCCACATCACCACCCATTCCCACCAGACCAGCAGCAGTTTGGTGACTGAGGGAAAGTGAGAGCTCTGGGCCACACCCTGCCTCACTGGGTATAGGCATGCCACACGGGATAGCCCTCACCCTACCCCCACACCCCATCCAGGGGCTGGAGGGCAAATGGGCTCAGGATGAGGCTGGGAAAACAGGAGAGAGAGAGTTCCTGGTCCTAGGTTTAGCACACCCTTCCTGCCTCCATGTCCAGATGGAGAAGGAAGTTCTAGAGCAACTAGGGACCAGTCATCCCCAATCTTCATCACCATTTGCCTCAACCACCATCCCATGCCCATAATTAAAAACAAAGATGGATTTTTGTTGTTGTTATTGTTGTTGTTTTCCTCCTCCTACCCCCCTTCCACCCACTAGAAGAGGGCAGTGAGGTGGGGGAGAGAGTTGGGGCAGTAGGGGGCTTGGAGAGGGTCTCACATTTCAAAACAGCAAAAAATCCAACACTTAAATGAGGTAGGTGTGGGTGCGGGGTCTCCTTGCCCGGCTTGCCCAGCTTGCCCTCCTGGGCACCTGGATGCCTCTTTCCCATCATGTTGCATTTGTCAGAGTGGAAAACAAGGAAACACAACCCATAGAGAGACAGAAACACAGAGGAAAAGAGGGAGACAGAGACAGATAGAGAGGAAGGGGATGGGGGTGAGGGTAGGGGCAGGACCCGGCAGGCAGGGCCAGGTGTGGGACCCGGCCTTTGGGATTGTCAAGCTTTAGTCAAGTCTCTTTGCAGCCTTGAGTTGGGCCAGAGAGGTCGGCAGAGGCAGCAGGGCTGTGAGACCCGGCCACACATCCTCCTCCCTCTCTGCTGCCTCCCAGACACTTCTGGGTAGTTCCCGGCCCATATCCCCCTCAAACCTGAGATGCCCAGTGGCTGCTTCTGTCTGTCCCCTCCTGGAGCTGGGGGCAGAGATGCCAGCCTAAGGGCTGGTGGCAGGGAAGAAGGTTGTCCCTGGTACCCAGGGTAGGCTTGGCCTAGGGCCCTCTGCCCCAGCCTCCTGCTCCAGGGGCTCCAGTCGGCCGGTAGCCCCAGCCCTGGGTCCTAGCTCTGGCTGCTACCGCTCTGACCCCTCATTCCTTTCAGGGAAGAGGCGGGTGGTGGGGGGGTTCCCCTGCCTGGTAGCCTCAAAGCTTCTTAGTTCATCCATTTCCGACAGTTCCAGGCTCCACAGTGACAGGGGATCTTGTGCTGATCGTCCTCAAAATCAAACTGATAGTCATAGGTCAGCTGGGAAGAGAAGACACAGAATCAAGGTGAGGAAGGGGGTAAAGGACCAAGATGCTATCTGAGGGCAGTAGCCTTGAACTCCAACTCTTAGGCAGTGAGTGGCAGAGGAGAAGAGGGACTGCTTTGTCACCTACTCAGGAAGCTTCCTCTCACCTCCTCTCCTTTGGGGATTCGCCGGCTGGAGATGATGATGATTTTGTCCTCCTTGTCAAATGTCACAACTTCTGCTACACAGTTAGGGGCACAGGAGTGGTTAATGTACCTAGACGGCAAGAGGGAGTGAGTCAGCGTCAGCGAGGCCGGGCAACCAGAAACACCCAGAAAGTGGCCACTAGAAGACACATGAGCCGGAAGCGCTCACCTGGCAGGGCCTCCAGTCAATGTAGCATCAATCACGTGTTCATTGTTTATCCGGAACATGTAGATGCCTCGATTCTAGACAGGCAGAAGTTGTGGAAGGAATAAGAACTTTAGGAAATTCCTCCTACCTTCTCCCTCCCTGCAGGTTTCCAACTACGTCCTGGATCCCAACCTGCCCCGTGCTCCTTGGCAGAGGGTGGACTCTACCATTCCCTGCAGTACCTGCTCCTCATAGATTTTCTCCCGCCGATTGGCCACCTCGTTGCGAATGATGGTACCAATGTACTCGATGACCATCGTGTGCTTTTCTAGGTCCTTGGCTGCATAGAGCCCTAGGCCCTGGATACGGGAGCGAGCCAGATAAACATTGTTCTTCCACTCAGTGCGCAGGCGCCGGTATTGAGATGACTTGGAGTGCACAAACTGCTTGCTGTATGGGGTGTTGGTCTCGCCTGTGAAGGTGCTCTGATATGCCTTAGACATGCTGGTGCTGTTCAAGGTATGGGGCCTGGGAGGTGATACAGTCCATGACAAGACAGACCAAGCATACACTGCCCGCCACCTCCCTGGGATATGTGCTATCAGCAAGTACTATGAGTGCTTGCTGCCTTGGGAATGGAGTGGAAGGACCCGGGTGTCAGCTTGAAAGAGGCAGTAAGTAGCCACCGGGATCCTTCCGGACACCCTGGGTAGCAGACTGCCCACGGTAGGGAGTAGGATAGAGAGGGAAGAGGCACAATTCCCCTACACTGAGCCTGCTCTCCCACTTCACACTTCCTACCACCCCCTGGCCAAACCATACTCAAGGCCATACTCTTGGAGGTCATCCCCAAGTAGCCCAGGCCCAGAATTTAAGCTGATGGTTTGTTCAGTCATCTGAGTCCTATTTCCTGCATATGCTGTACACCCTGAAAACGGGGGCCACCTGTACTACAGTGGCTGTGTCTGGTCTTCAAATGGCTATGAAGTCACAGCCTGATGGTATCCTTGCCTTTCTTCAGACCGTCCTGCTCGGCAGCACAGCTCTGGCTGGGCTCTGTGCAGATGGCTCAGTGCAGGGGAAGGACTGCTGCCTGGTGGTAGCTTCCACCCTCCGGCACCAGCCAAAGTCTTGCCCGGAGCAGTGGTTTTCAAACATCTGTGGTGCTTTTCTGTTTTATTTAGCAGAATTTCTTTTCTTCAGCAAAATGTTGATTGCAACACCAATCCATAAGTGGAATTGAAATTCCTCTGGCTAATGCAATCCGAGGAAGGTGAAGTTACACACAGAAAGGCAAGCCTGCCCCTGGCTTCTGTGTTCTGGGGATTTGGATCTGGACACATGGACTTAAAGAGTTTGAAAACCACTGCGGGAGAGCATCAAGGACTAGGGCTAACTAGGGTACAATGTTCAACGTTCTATGACAGCCTTCGAGCCACCAACGGCCTTCATGGAAAGACCTGATACCAGCCATGGTTTCTGCCTCCCTCTACCCAAGGACCATGGTTGGGCTCCTGTGGTACACAGAAAAGACCAGAAACCCACAAGTTAAAAGAGGAGGGTCTAGTCCCAGTTGTGTGACCTTTATCTAGTCACGCAGTCTTTCTGGGCCTCAGTTTTCTCAGCTATAAAATGGGGATCATACCACCTGCCCTACCTACCTCATAAGGTTGTTGTGAGGATCAAATGAGATAATGGATGTGAAAACGCTTTGAAAAAAAAAGTATAAAGTGCTATACAAATGTAAGGTTGTATTATTTTTCTATAATACTTCTAATTATTTCTAAACCAACTCAGCTTTGGAGAGGGATGGTGACCCTAGCACTCATGGGGTATCTGAGGTTTGGGAGTATCACCGGCCCCTCTGGAAACAAGACCAAAGAAGGAAGAAGTGACCAGCTCCCATGCATATCTCACCACTGTCTAACAAGAACCTCCCCAGCAGCCATTCCCAGGGTACCCGGAGCACTCTGTCCTGCATCCCTGGCCAACCCAGGACACCTGAGCTGGCGAGGAAGAGGAAAGGGACACCCCAGTGCCATTTGTGTACCTCTACCCAGGTCTATGGGTGACTGATCTGCACCTCAAACCCCCACAATGTGGCCAGACAGTCCTGCCCACACCCACAGCTACAGCCCACGGCCCCGGTTGCACAAGCTCACCGTTTGTAGTGTGTGAGGATTTTAGGTTCTGATCTGGCACAGCCGGTGGGGTTGATCATAAGTGGCAGTTCCATCAGGGGGTGGCGCCCATAGCGGAATAAATAGTTCTGACAGTTCTCCACCCCAGGTAACTGTGGGCACAGAAAGCTGTCTTAGCCCCTCTGAGGCAGAACCAGGATTCCCAGTGCCCACCTCGCTGCTGCTCCTCACCGCTTGCTTACCGATTCAGCTATGCGGAGCACAGCATGCACGGTCAGCCCAAAGAGCTCTTCGCCTTTCAGGTACTCAGGGAAGAGCCTCAGCATGTCGGCTTCTTTTCTCATGGCGGCCACAGGTTCAATGATGCGATTCCATACAGCTAGGAGTGAGACAGACAGCACTCTAGAATAACATTTACTTACTAATCTCCAACTCCTACCCCATTCCTGAGCACTACTTTCCACCATGTGACTGTCACCTCCCTGTGCCTCTTCAGGACCCACTCCTGGTCTCCTAGTCCCAGAAGCTTCAATTTTGGAGAGGAATGACAAGCATAGATCCCAGAGACCCAGCAGAAGTCACAGCTCCTACTGAATGAACATACACGCTTTGGAGTTGGGAAAATTATGTTTAAGTTTGAGTAATGGCTATGGGACTTAAGCTAAATACCCAGGTCTCCTCACTGTATGTTTACATTACATAATAATGACAATGCTCACCTTCTAGGGTTACACGAACAACACAACCTATATGATTACCCTACTCGTACATAGTACATGCTCAATAAAACATACTTCCTGCTGCTTTATCATCAACACAGAAACAAAGATAAAACAGAATAGCCTCAGCAGTTCAGATCAATGGCTGCTCTTCCAGAGGAGCCAGGTTTGGCTCCCAGTACCCATAAGCCTCCTCACAACCGTTTTTAACTCTAGTCTCGGAGAATCCCACACACGCTCTTCTGGCCTCCATGGGCCCTAAATGCACAAGACACACAGACATACATGCAAGCAAATCAACCATACACACAAAAAATTAAAATAGAAAAAAGTTTTTTATGTGTGGTAGGGTGGGGTTATACCACAGAAACAAAACTCTAAAAAAAGATTTTACATACGGACAAAAAGAAGGAATTTAGAACTGTGTGTAACAGATTAACAGGATCTCAAAACATCACCATTCAACTGGGTGGTGGCAGTACAGGCCTCTAATCTCAGCATTTAGGAGACACAGACAGTTGGGCCTTTGAGTTCAAGGACAGCCTGGTCTGCAAGCAGAGTTTCAGGATAGTCAGGGCTACAGAGAGAAACCCTGTCTCAAAAAAAAAAAAAAAAACCCACATAAAAACTTCATCATTTAATCTACCAAGGTTAGGGAAAAAAGCTAAACATGAAATTTGTTTTTTGAGAAAAGGTCTCCTGTAGCCCAGGCTAGCTTCCAGTTCACTACATAGCAAAGGATGTGCCCTTGAACTCACGATCTTCCTGCCTTAATCTTCCAAGTATTGTTATTATAGGGGTGAGGCACCACGGAAGTATTTTCATTTGCAAAGGTATTTAAAGTGTTTGAGTACAGTTGAACCCCATTATTTTCAGGTTTTCAAGACATCATGCCATGTGAGGTAGGTGCAGGGCACCACGTAAAAGCCGTGCAGCTTCTTGACTCTGCAAACTGACTTCTGAGAAAAACCTGCCCAATCCCATTTCGCGCTCACCTTGGGGAGAGGCATCAGTGAAGACCAGGTCCTCTAAACCCTGCTCAATGACTTTGATCACAAACTCAGGCCGTCCATTATTCTCATTGATGGAGCAGCGGTAGCAGCAGCGGCGATTGTTGGTACGAAGACTCCAGTAGATGCGAGTGGCCTCATAGCCCACAGGATAGAGGGCAGTGGCACTGTGGAAGTCAGCCATCTGGTGTGGGAGCAGCTGTCCAATGGCATGGAACACAAGACCTCCTACACGGAACATATGTAGTCGTTCTCCCCGCTGGATGATGCTGGCGATCTGCTTCACCTCATCTCGTTCAATGTAGACCCTCCGGAAGACAGCAAAGGAGCTCAATTCCTGCTCACAAGGCCCCTTGATCTTGTGCATCGGACACAGCATGGTCTTGTCCTTGAAGAACATGCACTTAGCACGGATGGCACAGGCAAAATGGTAGACACTGGGGCAACGCATGCGGTTGCAGCTGCTAGTGGCACCAGTTCGCTGGCACAAGGAGCACTTGGTTAGCAATCCTCGGTGCAGGGCAACCTCCACATTCATCAGTGCCCCACCCTGGGTTTCATACACCTCCGTGGACCACAAGGCACAGTTGAGGTGTACCCAGAGGTCCAGGTCAAGGTTGAGCAGGCGGGCAGGCCCATCGGTGGCACCATCTCCCTCTTCATGACAGAAGCAGCAACGCCGCATGTCTCGAGGCACCTTGTTTGGTCTCAAGGCTGTACCAAGGTGTTCCATAAACTCTGCCACCTCCCGTTCGTCCTCTTGTTGCCCACTGCCCTTCTGGATGGTCAGCAGTAGTCGCAGCCGCTTCCAGCGTACCCCCTTCCACTTTTTGAGGCGAGGGGGACGGGAATCTTCGCTCTCTTCAGGGGGCCGGGCTCGAGGTTTGGGCCGGGCAGATTCAGGGGATGAAGCCAGTGGTAGAGGTGAAGGGATTGGGGGCTCAACAGAGGGTTCAGCCTGAAGTTCAACCAGGGGCTCAGTAGGGGGGCTGGCAGGAGAGGGTGCCAAAGGGGACGGAGGTGGGGAAGGTTCCTCGGGAGGAGGGGCGGAGAGCTGCCTCACGTCCAGGTTGGAGACATTGTAGGTGTAGCTGTGCTGGGTGGACGGCTCTGGGGCAGGATTCTCCTACGGGAGGGCACCCTGGGTGATTAGTGCCAGTTCTTCAGCTAACTAACCACTCCCTCCTCTCAACCAGACTCCAATCCCTCAAAAGCAATTGTTTTCTTTGCCCTGGGAGAACCTTCTTAAAACTGACCCTTCTCCCAGACCTACCTGTTTCAGGAGGCTCAAGATATCTAACTGGCTCTTGAGGGTATAGCCAGGCAACACTGCATCAAACTGCCTTAGCCAATCAGGTCCAGTGTCTGGGCCCTTGCCACTCAAAACTTTTTCTTTCCCACCTATGGAAAGAAAAGGGTCAGTCTTTCACCAGAACTCTCTTCTGATCCGAAAGTGGTCTGCTCTACTCACCAGGACCCTCGGCTTCCACCTTCTTAGGCTCAAGGCCTGCCCGAGCAGGGCTGTCTGGGAACAGCACCTCGTAGGAGTTGGGTATCTTCATGCTTAGTAACTCTGCCACTGCTACCATCACACCATTCAGATTCTGTTGGGCAGAAGAAAGGATGGGAGAAAGCAGCAGCATCTCCAGTGAGCCCTGCTAGGGAAAGGCAAGGACACAAGCCTGTGCCCCTGGTCCACGCGAGCTTCCCTCACACACCTTCTCTTCAACCATGCCAGCTACACACACGAGTCCCACAGAGGGCATGGACGACACTGCAGATTGTTTGCAAAGAAACCTGTACTGCTGTTTTGACTGTTTCCCAACTTTGACCATAGAAGCCTGTAGCAGGGGACTACCAGATGTGACTGGAGGAGAGCGGTCACCCGACGCTCTGTTGGTCGGTTATCTCTACCCTATGAGACCCTACTGCCCCTGCTCCTCCAAAGTCCCTAGGTCAGTCTTTCAAACAAAGCAGGTACTTAGGACAAATATTTGGACAGTTGAAAAAAAATTTTTTCCAGTCCAGACAAGTTCCAAAGACTGCCTTCTGACCCAAGTTCTCCTTGGCCTCAGGGTCCCCCCACCCCTAGGACACACCTTGGCAGCAGCAGCAGAGACTGTCAGCATGACGGACACCTCACTTCCTTTGCCTTTTTCCCAAGCTGTAGCAGGCAGCTTTCCAGGGACCTCCAGGTCAAGGGTCCCGTAAGATTTTGTATCTGGGAAGACTGGAGAAAAAAAAAGAGAGAGAGAACCCTATGCAGATTCAGTCCCTGACTTCTGACAACCCAGCCACCCTGGGCCTGCCCATGCCAGGAGCCGCACATACCAGGGATGCTGGCACGGGGAATGATGGGGATGACAGGGGAGAGAGCCCGAGTGTCCTGCTCCCACCGGCCAGAGCCCAGCTGTGGAAAACGTGGAGCTTCCTCCCCAAGAATGCTCTCAGGGGATGAAGCCGGCACGATGCTATCAGGAGAATCACTGTCCTCATCACTCTCCATCCTGAAGGCCAAATGCAAACAGGTGTTGGTTCAGGCCCATGGATTCTCCCTCTTAAAGGCAGAGATCAGGCGTAGCCATAACTGAATCCTTAGACCCCAGCTAAGAAGATACAAGACTACCTGTCCTCTACCCCATTCCCACCTGACATCCTCAGTCTGATTGTGAGGGGGTGTAGGCAGAGCAGCCAGCAGGTCTAAACTCTTCACCTCTGCAGCATCTGAGGGGTGCGGAGGGAAGAAAAGTCAAGGTGAGTGGAGAGCCGGTGATGCTGTCCCAGCATTCCAAGTCCACTAGTTATAGTCACCAACTTTCTACTCAACTAACAGCATGTGGCCAGCAGGAGAACGATGCAGACGTTGAAACTTTCTTGTGTACCATACTGATTTAAAGACAGGCTCTCATTTACGTAGTAGCACAGGCTAGCTGACTTCAAACTCTTAAGCCCTGTTGTCTCTCTTCTCAGTGTTGGCTGGGATTATATGTTACCATTATTTAACAACCGTTCGGAGAAATTTACAGTATCCAAGTTATAGGGAGGAAATCAAGGTTCACAAAAGTCAGGTTACTTATCTAAGTAACACAGCTAAATACACTCGTGTGCTGGAGTTCAAATGTAGGTCAGAGTGTGGCTCCATATCCATGAATGCTGGACTGCTTCTTCTCAGAAAACTTCAGATTCACTGTTACCTACTGTTGCCTTTGCAACAGGCTCTAGAAGCCCATATTGTCCTGTACCAAACAACCATGAAGGGGCCCTTCCCACCAAATGTCTGTTGCCTAAGTGCACAAGGCAGTATGCAACATACTCATTTCTGATACTGAGCGGCAGGATAACACTCATCCACCGAATCCCACTGGCAAAAGGAGGCCAACTTCTCACTTACCCCTCAATGTTCCTTCAGTATCCTGGGCAGAGGCTGCATCCTTGGGGTGCTCCCCCAGCTCGTCAGAGGGAGTAACACCATTCACCATCTTCTGCTGCACCGATGGGGGTGGGGTGGGGGGCAGCGACGAGGGTGGTGTCGGCGGGTTACTCAGGTTATTCTGGGGGGTGGGGTGGGTGTTGTGTGCAAGATGGCATAGGGAGACTGGTATAATCTCCTGGCCCCTCATTACATCAGTATTTTCCTCCAGTCTTCCATCCCTACCTCCAACCCCAGGAATTTTATTATTCCCAAAAAGTATTGCGATGTTTCTGACCTTGGTGAGCAGCTGAGAATAGTAGTCAGGGCCGGTATGTAGAGCCCCACTTCCAAAGGCCCCCCTAAGTTGACTCTGCCCACTGATTAGGCAGCCACTGCCAAAGGGAGCAAAGAGGCTAAAATTGGCGGTGATGGTAGGCTCCGTCAGGGGCAGCTGGGACAGTTCCTAGGAGGGGCAAGATGACAAAGTTGGAAAACTGCAGCACTCATAGCTAGACCTTCAGATATCAGGAGACAGGCATCCACCCCGCATCCCGAGATGGAAAAACCGGACAGGCTCCTCGGGGATCACCTGTTTTAGCTGTTTCAGTAAGGCCTCATTGGCCCTGACCCCATCTTCTTTCCGCAGCTTCTTTCGGGAGCTCACCAACCTGTCGCTTGTCTTCTGTACTCGCTTAGGCTTCGCTGTCAAAGGCTTTCTTGTGGCTGCATCCTAAACCAGAGAAGTCTGTGAAGGGCGCTGCCCTACCTTGTCTGACCTAGCCCCGCTCATCTGAACTCTGTAATTACAGGTTTCAATGTCACACCCCACTAGTCAAAGTACTCACCTCTTTGTTGCTGGCAGTACCCTGTAGCTTCTGCTCCAGCCCTGACAGTTTGCTGTCAATGTGTCCATTGATCTCAGCTCGAGGCCCCTCAGGCCCCCGCCCAGCACCAAGTTGTACATTCTTTGCCCGTAGAAGCTTCTGCAAGAGCAGATGGCCAGCCTCTGAGCGGGAGCCTGCTAGCAGAAGGTGGTTGCTGGTGCCTGGTGTCCCTACTGGCTCCCCACTGGCCTCCCTTTTCACTGCCTGTGTACCCAGGGCACACGGCTCTTCCCGAGGCTCCTGCTTGATACTGAGTTGGGGTGGCTCGTGTACCACCTGTCCATTCACCTGCTCCAGATGCCCGGATACCAGGCTGCTCTGCTCTGGCTTCTGGGCTTCAGTTAGGTTGTCTGAGGGGTCCCAAGGTCCCAGCCCCTTGCCAAAGAAAGTATCTGCAAGCTGGGCAGCAGCAGGTGAGACCCTCCCAGGAGGCAGCTCCAAGGTTGGCCCTTGGGGCTTTGGAGTCCCTGGATAGGTGGGGGTTAGCTGGGCACTGGGGGAAGGTAACTGTGAAGGTCTCTTTGGCTCTTGGGGACTGGATGGTGGAGGTGGGGGATGTACAGGGCCAAGCACAGGTCCTGTAGATAAGGCTCCTTGTGGGACAGGGAGCCGGGGTGGGCCTTGAGGTCGAGGCCCTGCCCCTAGCTCCTGTAAAGGTCCAGTCTGAGATCCAGAAAAGCCCCCAGATTGAGGTTGGCAGCCCAGGAGGCCCTGGAGGGGAGAGGGCTGGGTCCCAGGCTCCTGGATCGGTGGAGTCTGGCGTACTGCCTGACTCTGCTGCAGCTGCCGCTGCATGAGGAGTGCCTGCAGCTGCTGCTGCTGCTGAGGACTCAAGTGCCGCAGCTGTGGGTTTTTGGCCAGGACTCCTTGGAGCTGTGCTCGAAGCTGACCCACTGTCGGCATGACTCCAACCCCAGGAAGACCCTGCCCAGACTGAGGGGCAGGTCCTGGCTTGGGATGCTGTGGTCCTGTGTTATTTTGAATGGGCCCAAGGGGCTGTTGGGAGCCCAGAAGGTTCTGGGCCATAGGCCCAGACTGCTCCCCTAAAGAAATAGAGGGTTGGGCCAGCAGGTGGGGTATAGAGGAGGCCTCAGAAGAGGACCCACTCCCTAGCTGCTGCCCGTGGTTTCCTCCACCTGCTGGATGGAGCAAGTTAACTTGCTGCTGGGGTTGTCCTGGGAGCCTTAGCGGTGGCTGCAGCTGCATTGAGGTGGGCTGAGACTGGCTCTGGGATTGGCCAAGTAGGAGTTGTGAGTCTCCGGAAATAGATGGCTTTACCTCCCCTGGTTCAACAGACATTGACTCAGGTGTGGTCCCCACTGCTAGTGGCCCTCCTTGATGTGCTGTGGGCCCCTCAGTGACCTCTGAAGGAAGTGATGTCTCTGCAATGTTTTGTTCCTTGCCTGTCAGGAGGAGGGTTGGGCCTAGGGTTCCAGGGCTAGAAAAGTGTTGAAAAGGCTTGGCTGGCATGCCAGGGCCAAGTGTCACCTGCTGCTGCTGCTGCTGCTGCTGCTGCTGCTGCTGCTGCTGCTGCTGTTGCTGCTGCTGTTGCTGCTGCTGTTGAGGAGATAGTAAAGTTCGATTCTGATTCAAAAGGCCCATCTGCTGCTGCTGTTGCTGAAGCTGCTGCTGTTGCTGTAGATGTTGTTGTTGTTGCTGAAGCTGTTGTTGCTGGTGCAGCTGCTGCTGAAGATGCAGCTGTTGCTGCTGCAGCTGTTGCTGTTGTTGCTGCTGCTGCTGTAAGGAGCCCAACGCCTGAGTAGTCATTTTGGACTGTCCACCATGTGACATCATTCCTTGCTGAAGATGAGAGAGCCCTGTCATAGATCCCTGTTGTTGGTGCTGCTGCTGTTGCTGCTGGGCTGTGAGCAGTCGGTGTCCTATAAGACTGTGACCCTGCTGTGCCAGCTGAGGGGAACTCAGCACCCTGGACGGAGTCATAAGCACCTGTCTGTGAGGGCCCTGAGGACCCAAAGCTCCAGAGTGCTGCTGCTGCTGCTGCTGCTGCAGCACTGCAACCTGGGCAGGACCCAGCATGCCCTGGGGCCCCTGTGATTGCTGGGGAGACAGCTGCTGGACCAGGAGGCCCTGGTGGTTGCTGGGAGGCAGAAGGCCCTGAGGCTTGGGACCCAGAGCCTGGTTCTGTACTCCGGGACCCTGCTGTTGTTGGACTGCCACCTGCCCTAAGAGGTGTTGCTGTTGCTGCTGCTGCTGCTGCTGTTGTTGTTGCTGCTGCTGCTGTAATTTCTGGGCCAGCTGCATTCGTTGCTGCTGTAGCTGTAGTTGCCTTTCCTGTAAAAGTCTTGAGTCAGGTCCAAGGCTTCGGAGAGCAAGATTGCCAGGGAAGAAGCTCCCTGAGGGGCCAGTCAAGGATCCAGCCACACCAGGATGCTGCTGTTGCTGCTGCTGGGCCACGGCAGTATTGAGGAATGGACCACCAGGCTGTCCAGGTAGTACCATACCTCCTGGAGGCAGGCGAAGACCTCCAGCTTGCCCACCTGGAGGTGCCTGTGGTGGCTGTAATCCATGGCCAGGGAGCAGCTGGCCAGGGAGCTTGGTGAGTACCCGAGAACTCTGAGAAGGGCTGAGAGCCAGTACAGCTGAGTGCTGCTGTTGCTGCTGCTGCTGCTGCTGCTGCTGCTGTTGCTGCTGCTGCTTGTTGCGATATTCTGCCATGAGATTTGTATGCTCCTTCTGCTGTTTCCGGACCTAACATTGGAGGTTTAGAGAGGTCAGTCGGGGGCTGCCCATTCGTCACCCCTTATCCCTGGTTTCTGGGTACTTGGCTAAACTTTGTTTTTCCCACCTGATCCAGCTGTTTCTGGATCTTGCTTTGCTGCTCTGTAACCAGCTTGAGCTTCTCAGCATCAGCTTCTGGAAACTCACGGCCAGCCTTTTTGGCAGTGCGCTGCTTAGCACACAGAGCCTTCCGAGACTTGCGGTGCACACCAATCTGCTCTTCTAGCACCTTCAGCTGCATCTGCAGGAGCTGCTGGGTATGGAACAGCCACTCTTCATACTGTCGCTGGTCAGCCTCATCTGGGAATAGAACTTGTATGTTAGGATCTGCAAAACCGTGACCCCTTACAGATTCCTAACCACTTCTTTGCAGCCTCCTTCTCTGCCCATACTCACTGATCACTCCTTGGGCAAAAGTGGGTGGGTTGGGCCGTGGCTGGGAAGGGTCACTAGCACTCCGCTCCTGTGGAAAGAGAGATTTCTAGATCATTGTTCCGTGCCAGACCCTAAGGAAAGTAGCCCAGTGAAATAGTACACAAGTTCCTATTTTTCCCTTACCTGGCCACTCCCAGGTGCCACATGGTTCTGCAGATCATTGCCAGGGCCCCCAGAGAGCCTCTGCGCCAGCAGTGAGACTTGCTGCCTATAGTCCATAAAGCATAGGGGTTTTGGTGTCAGTGAGGGCACAGTTCAAACACGGAGCAATGGAAAAAGTTGGAACGGAACCCAAGAGAACAGTGTGACAAGAAGTCTGCGCACACCAGCCTGGAGTCTCACCTGTTCATACCAGGTGCCACCCCAATGCTGCCCTGAGCCATCACTTTCTTGATGCCTTTCAAAGCCACCATCTTGGCCTTTGCGATAGGATCAATGATATCTTCTGCAGCAAATTTGTCCAGGTCTGAAGAGGAAGAGATAAATAAGCTGGGTTGGGGGTCAAGGCTCCAGGGCACGATGGCTGTTTTTTCCCAACACTCTGACCTCCACATGTAGAACAATGTGGCAGGTCCACTCAGCTGTGCAGGAGCCACACAACCTGGTGCTGCAGCACTAACATTCACTGAACACAGTCCTTTATTTGCACATTGCTTAAGGGAGTCAGTCAACATTTACCGAGTCACTACACCTTTTTAAGCCTGAGTTTCCCTCATTTGAAGAGAGACCATGATTGCTACTCCGCCTACTTCACTGTGTTACAGAAGATCATGTGAGCCAGACAGTCCTCTTCAAAGTAGTCTATAGCCAACACAGCTCAAGAACCCAAGGTATAGGCACTGTGGCAAAACCCTAGACAACAGAGCTGTTTGTGACATAAAAACATCCCCCAAGGGGCTGGAGAGATGGCTCAGTGATTAAGAGCATTGCCCGCTCTTCCAAAGGTCCTGAGTTCAATTCCCAGCAACCACATGGTGGCTCACAATCATCTGTAATGAGATCTGGTGCCCTCCTCTGGCATGCGGGCATACATGGAGGCAGAATGTTGTATACATAATAAATAAACATTTTTTAAAAAAACAAAAAACATCACCCAATAACCCACTGTCCCGCCAGTCTAGGACAGTTTAAAAAAAAATTAACTAGGCACAGTGGTGTACAACTGTAATCTCAGAAGCTATGACACAAAGATTTTGAATTTAAGGCCAGTCTGTGCTATGTAGTGAGATCCTGCCTCAAAAAACAAACAAAACAAATCAGAATAAACCAGGTGTGATGGAGTATGCTTGTAATTCCAGCACTTGATAGATGAAAACAGGACAATCCTAAATTTAAAGTCATCTTCACCCTCAGTCACATAGCGAGGTTAGCCTGGGACACAGGAGACTATAGCTCACTTCCCACCCTACTCTCAGCCTCCCACTCAAAAATAAATACATAAACCATAAAGAAATAATCACAAAAAAATCCCAAAAGCTCAAACTTTCCTAAAATCCTATATTTTGTTTTGGGGTTCTTTTATTCATTTGTTTCTTTCTTTCCATCTATCCATCTAGCTATCTATCCATTCATTTGTTTGTTTAAGGGAGGCTCTAAGTAATCCTGGTCATCTGGAACTCAGTTATGCGGAGCAGATGGGCCTTGAATTCTCAGAGATCCTCCTGCCTCTGCCTCGCGAGTTCTGCAGAGTGCACCATCTGCTCGGAAAACGCACCTTTGTGAGGACTGATTCTAAGGCTGTAAGTTCAGACCTAGCTCTGCTAGTTGTATAATCTTAGATACATTATTTTTGCCTGTTTCCTCTTTTGTAATCAAAGCCAACTACAGTACCCATTTGATGAATCTGCTATGGTGAAATCAAACAACCAACGGCAAATAGTACAGTTCAATACAGTAACTATTCAATAAATAAAATCAGTGTGGGGTGTTCCTCAATATGGACTCACTTCGTCCCTCTCCAAAATAATAACGGTGCCCACTCCCCTCTGCCATCATTCATTGCTCTCCATAGGTTTTCCTGCTCTATAGCTTCATTTAATCTTCCATTTATCTGGTTTGTTTATCCTTATAGTCTTTTCTCTGAGGACAAACTTAGCCTTTATCACAGACATGGAGCCTTTACTCATCAGGCTTCATTCAGTCATTCATTCATCTCTCTTCTCCAAAGGCCGACTGCGTCTGCCTACAGAAGGTCTCAGTTTAGCTGAAGACCTGGTGGTATTCTACCTCCCTTAACTAAGATGTATCTCAGGGTACTAGACTTAGTACCCACTCAGTGATAACCATGACCACACTTAACGACATCAGCATACATTACAGATTACCTGTATCTGGGAAAAAGCTGTTAGCCAGCTGCTGTTGCTGCAATGCCAGCTGCTGGGGCTTCATGCACATGGAAGCTGGCATGGCATTCATGGTTTTCTGTGCTAACACTGGCTGTGAGCTCTGTTGGGACACCAAGCCTGTCTGCCCTGCTTGTTGCCCACTTAGCATATGCCCTTGGTTAGACACCATAGCCACAGATGGGGCCAGGCGCTGCTGAAGGGCATGAGCTGGTGACTGGGTGGGCATCAGTGACTGGCCCAAACCTGGCTGTCGAGTACTTCCAAGACCCAGCGCAAGCTGCTGTGGGGGCCCAGCCTCATGTGGCAAAGGCAGAGTCTGTGCAGGGCCTGGCGTGGGATGGAGGGAATGTGGCGGCGGCTGTTGCTGCTGTTGCTGCTGCTTCTTCTGCAGTTCCTTCTTTTCATGCTCTAATAGGTCCTCGATGAGCAGAGGCAACTCGCTGGCAACCAGTGAACTATCCATTTTGTCCAGCTCATCCCCAGATGCTGCATGTCCACTGGGCAAGGTTAGAGCCCCACTCTCTAGCTCAAATTTTTCCAGAAGGGAGGATCCACCTGGGCCACTCAGAGAGTTAGGGTTCAGCAAGTGAGCTGGAGTTCCTCCTGTGGTCCCAAATGGGCCCTTCTCAGCTGTGTGCCCACTGCTGGGGAATGGTACTGTACCTACTTGAGCGTCCCGGCTGCCCATCACAGTCTGACCTGGCTTCAGTCCCAGGCTGAGGGGAGTGACAGGAGCTGCTGGCTCCACCTTGGGGGTGTTAATGTTGAACTGGCAAGGAGAAGGATGGCGCCCTCCCTCCTCTACTTTGGGCTTCACCTCAGGAAGCACAGACGTTAGGCGAGGCTCAGAATTATCTGTGGCAGGCTGAGGCCGTTCCTCAGGGCCCAAGGATACTGGCTCCACCCCCCGCAGCAGGGCTTCTCGCTCAGCCTTCTCATTTGCTGACTCCACCAGCCTTAGGTGCTCATTGAAGATGTCCTTCTTGTCCCCAGTATCTAGCTCAGGGTCAGTATATGCTAGCAGGTCAAATTCATCTCCATTGAGGAGGTCATCTAGGTGGGGATCATTAGTCTCCAGGTTTTCCAGGGTACCCAGTTCATCATCACCCTTGGCCACATCTACACCCAGACCCAAGTGAGCAAGCTCCTCATCATCCTCTAGGGCCTTGTGAGCATCAAAGTCATCGTCTAGCTCAGGATCCTCACAAGGCAACTTCCCAGCTTCCAAGGCTAGAGGAGGGCGAACAAGTTCAGTGCTTGATGGTGGGCGGCTAACCAGCTCCAAGCCAGTTGGTAGGGCAGGACCCTTGGCATGGGGTGTCTGATGGAGGCTGTTGTTCAGATCAGGGGCTGGTGGAGCTGAGGGTTTTTGTGGGGGAAGGCCTGAAACAGCCATGCCCCGAAGACCTTCAGGAGCCAGTCGATGGGGTTCCTCATTTACCGGGTAAAAACGGGGCCTTTGAGGGGGACCCTGACCAGGAAATGGAGATCCTCCAGGTCCAAGTCCTTTCTGTACATTGTGTCGCAACTCAATGAACTGAGCAGGACCAGCTGGACCAGGCACTGGCTCAGCTGGGCCTGGAAGGCGGGTGGGGATTCCTGTCAAGGGAGAACCTAGTGCTTGGCGGCCAAGTTCAGGTCCAGGAGTGGATGGAAATCGGGCAGACATAGCAAGTCGCATGGAGGTCGCTGCTGTTGCCTGCTGCTGCTGCTGTTGCTGCCACAACTGCTGCTGCTGTTGCTGCTGCTGCAAGGGCAGGGACCCAGGATAGGGCGTACGCTGATAGAAGGCCTGGGAGCCTCCTACAAGTTGCCTAGAAAAATATTCAGTAGTCAGTGAGAAGCAATCAGCATGGAGTGCCAGAATAGAGGCTTAAGATAGTGACAGAAGCCGGGTGGTAGTGGCGCACGCCTTTAATCCCAGCACTTGGGAGGCAGAGGCAGGCGGATCTCTGTGAGTTCGAGGCCAGCCTGGTCTACAAAGGGAGTTCCAGGACAGGCTCCAAAACCACAGAGAAACCCTGTCTCGAAAAACCAAAAAAAAAAAAAAAAAAAAAAAAAAGATAGTGACGGAAGACAAAAGAAGAGACAGTGAGGGAAAGAGTGAGAAAAAGGAACAGAGGAGGATTAATGACAAGGGAAGATCAGAGGGAGAACACAGAGATGGTAAAAATCTGTCAAATCTGTCTCATTCTTTCTCTCTCCTGAATTTCACCTGCTGTTCATATCCATAGAGGAAGGTGTGGCTGGTGGAAGTGGCCGGGAGAGTCGGTCATCACTGGAGAAGGCTCCTGGTCCCAGGATGGGACCACCTAGCTTGCTTGAAGGTAACCCCACAATACTGTTCTTATCCTAGATGACAAAAGCAGATAAGGGTATAGCCACCTTCGGTATGCTAGACCCACCACCCACTGTCAATCTACCTACCTGGGACCCAGTGAAAGGGGTCTGGCCTCGACTCAGCTGTTCAAAGGCAGGGCTGCTGGGTTCAGTGCCCCAATTGCCTGGAGGCCCCACTGCACCTGCAGCTGCTGCAGCTGTTTCCTTCTCCTGCCGCAGGGTGTTACGCTGGATCTGCTGCCGAATCAGCAGTTCCCGTAGTCTCTGGCGCTGTCCAGAAAACAGAAAAATAAGCCTCTTTCATTTTCATCATAGGGCTGGTGGAAAGAATAGAAATATAGTGGGACAGCTGGGCGGTGGTGGCGCACGCCTTTAATCCCAGCACTAGGGAGGCAGAGGCAGGCGGATCTCTGTGTGTTCGAGGCCAGCCTGGTCTACAAAGGGAGTTCCAGGACAGGCTCCAAAGCTACAGAGAAACCCTGTCTCGAAAAACCAAAAAAAAAAAAAAAAAGGAAGAAAGAAATATAGTGGGACCAATTATATATAGCACATCCACTCACTCACCTGCCGCTGCTTCTCCAGTTCTGTCTGGCTGAGGCTAGACATGCCTGCATCCTGGGCACTTGAGAGTTCAGGTGTTACCAAAGAGCTACTACTCATCGTAGCTCCTGTATCTTCTCGTTTTTCCACTGGAGAAGTGATGCCTGCCCTTTGTGAGGCTCCATGGGACAAGTAGGGGAGGGATCCATCGGGTGTGGGAGGTGGCAGAACTGATGCGGGGCGTAGTGGGGACAGTCCATAGCCCTCCCCTGTGGACCCACTGTTGGGCCCCAGGGGGCTGCCTGATGGGTGAAAGCTCCCCGTGGCTACTGGGTAGTTTGTGCTTTGAGGCTTGCCCAAGGTGGGGCCAGGCCCAAAATGGCTGTTGATCCCATGGGGTGGAGGGAGACCAGGCTGAGGGACAGGGGGCTTTAGGGAAGGCTCACCTACCCCCTGCGGGAAAGTGAACCGCATGGGAGATGGGGTGCCCACAAACGCGCCTGTCCCAGGAGAACGGGCAAAATTGGGGGGTTGCCCACTTGGGACCTTGGCATGGAGCTCACCTGCTGGACCAGACGGCAGGGCTGCTGGGAAACCCCCAGCTCCCAGCGGAGTGTGGGCTAGGGGCCCAGCCTTAAAGGCAACTTCAGGGGGCTGGGGTCGGGGTGGCTTATGCAATGGGGCAAAAGGGTCACGGGACTGAGGGCGTGAGGGTGGACGAGAATAAGGGTCAGGGGACTGGAAGCGAGGGGTAACAGGGGATGGGCAGAAAGCCTCAGCAGACAGAGGACGTGGAGTCAATGGGGACTGGGAACTGGACTGAGATTGAGGACTAGCGGGCACTCTGGAGAAAGGGTCAGAGGGCAGTGATCGAGGAGGCAGGGCACAGCAGCTCTCAGGAGGTGGGGGTTGGGGCCGAGGAGTCAATGGGGGCTGGGCATATGGGTCAGGGTAGGAGGCAGAACGAAAGACTTCTGGGTGGCTGGGAGAAGAAGGGGCCAAAGCCTGGGCAGGGGGTGGCTCTTGGGCCCTTAAGCCCAGGCCTGGGCTCTGGGGCTCTACCTGAGATGCCCGAGGGGTTAGGGGGGCTTTGAAGACATCAGGTGCCTTTAACTCCAGGCCACCCAGGTGGGTGCCTGAGGAGGGTGAGTCAACACAGCCCAGGTTTGGGGGTCCATAGCCAGGAGAGGATGCCCCAAGCTCTTCCTTCTTCACCTCTAGGGTTTTCCGGGACTCCCCAAAAGGTGGGGGTGAAAGTAGAGGCTCGGAAGCCTTGCCTCCTGCTACCCCTGGGCTCTCAGGCACAGCCAGGTTGTCCAATGACGGGCAGCGGGGTTTGAGAAAGGGGTCAGGCGTGGAAGGCTGGTGTCTGGGGGTACCCGGTGGGGTAGTGTGGAACTCCCCTGGCTGGCCAGTCCCAGGTCGAGTTGTGGTGCCCAGTATTGGAGGCTGGGTAGGGGCTCCAGACGGGCTTGGGTAAGGAGGATAGGTGGGTGGTGCCGCAGAGAAGCGGGGCTCTGAGGGGTAGGCAGGGGCCAGTCCAAAGGGGTCCTGCGAAGGCACTTGGGCGGGCACCTGGGGCGGGAGCTTGAGGAAGAGCTCACCAGGTGAGTCAGGGCCGGGCACTGTGCCCGCTGGTGGCTTCAGGAACCCGTCCGCAGAGGTAGACAAGCCAGCAGGGGTGGTGGGACTGCCAATGAAAATGGTGGGGGCCGCAGCAGGGGGCGGACTGCCCAGTGCCCCTGGCTGGGAGGGAATGCGGAGATGGAGGGCCGGTCGATCAGTCTTACGGGCTATGTCGCCCACCTTGGCCTGCTTGTTGATCTGGCTCTCAGCCTGCTACAGAGATGGACCAAGTCGAACAGTCAGACTGCTGTAGAAATGAACCATGGCCCCAAGTTCTAGAAAAGCCACCCACTTACCTTTTGCACCTTGTTGATGCGGTGAGCAGCCCGGTTATCTTTGGCCTTTTGCTAAGGGACAAGGATACAACACAGGGCTTCACACTTAGCCTCAAGGCCAACCCCAACCTTGCCGCATCGCCTCCCCCAGAAATCAGTCCTTCCTATCCCAGCTACTTTAGGGGTGGCAGGAGACAGGGTAAGAGGGACAGAAGGAGAGGAAGGAACTGAGATGAACCCCTAAAGATGCTTCTGCTTCAGGTCTCACGCTGGCCCATGCTCTGCCTTACCAGGTAGGGGGCTTTGTCAGCGGCCGGAACCTTCCTCCAGAGTTTCATGATTTGTTTACATCGGCTGGACCAGTCTGGAGAGCAGAAAGATTAAGTCAAAGAGGCTTGGGAGGTGACCCCCTCCACCTGACAGGTTGTTTCCCTTGCCCTCGTCCAGGGGTACCTGGGTAATCTTGCTTGAGATTAGGAAAGTTAATGTTGGCATAGAGTACAGGTGAAATAGTGGAGAGCTGGCCCAGTTCCTCATCTTTTTCCCAACGCTGTAGACTCCGCTGGTTATAGGACAGCCCGTCGCCTTCACCCTCTGTGGTAGGGGTAGTAGGAGTGGAGGGCGTGGTGCCCCCTGAGCCTGTCCAAGGGCTGTCTGGCTCACCGGGTTCTGGGCTAAAGAAGCCCCCGCGCTCCCTGGGGCGCAGGGGCAGAGAGTCACAGAGGGTAAGGATTTCAAGACCCACCCCAGACAAACTGCCCAGAGCCCGAAGCCACTGCTCTGACCCACTTGAGGAAGAACACTAATAAGGGTGTAGTGTACAAAGAGCAAGAGAGTAATCTCTTAGTGGCTCAAAGTCAAAAGGAGGCACAGCAGGGACTACACAGAAGGAAAGGACAATAGGGACCACCATGACAATTAAGAATAGATACCAACCTAGAATCCAAGAAGGGAGACTGGCAGAGGCCTGGGTAGGAATCCATTGGGCTACTGGAAGAGAGGCTGCCCAAAGGGAGTCCACCTACAAGAGCAATGGGATCAGAGAAAAAGGAGCAGTGAATCTACTCCGAGAATAAGGTTAGCTTCGGCAGACTTGGAATCAGCCCCCTGTCATAAGCACCTTGGAGAAAGGGCCTCTGCAGTGGTGTACGGCTGCCTTCTAGGCCAGGAGTTCCACAACCCAAAGGCTGTTCTCTTTCTGAACCCAGGACATCCTTAAAGAGTTGCTGCAGGTCCTTGGACTCCATCTTGGGCAGTTCTGTGGAGAATGACAAAGTACACTGCTGAGTATGAGGTCTATACATGGTCATGGCCAACGAGGATCCCCAGATCAGGCTCACAGAAAAGACCTTCTTTTCCCATGGAGGACCCTTCTACAGAAGACCTCATACAAGCCTCACCTTCTGTGGGAATCCTGTCTAAGTCGGAGCTAAGCATTCCTTCAGCTGGGGTCCCTGGCTTCTCAGGGTCACTGGGCACTGGCGATGCCTTGACACCCCCATCCTCAAGCCCTGTAACTTCAGAAGAAAACCACCAGTTACAGAGGTATAGAGGTACTACACAGGCCAGTATGAACCCCAGGACACATGGAACAGCGCCCAGGCACCAGCTCTGGCAGTGTTCCGGGCAGAGCCAACCAAGCAAAAACAAGACAGCACCCAACTCCCCCAGCAGCCCTCACCTGGTATATCAGCCACGCCCTCAGGCCCATGGGACTCTTCATCTGCCACATCTGGACCATCATCTCCTAGGAACAACAATGCCACTCCCATCAGAGGGGAGGAACACGTGACACCCAGAATGGGACCCTTGGCCCACCCTTAGTTGACCAGCCCTCCCCCTAGACACCTTTGCCAACTACAAAGCAGAAAGGTAGGGTGGACACACCAGAACACGTCATTTCCATCAACTGACCTTTGTGCAAGGCAGAAAGCTCCTTCTTCTCTGAACCTCCATCCCCCCGGGGTTTTTGAGTTCCCGGTCCACTTGGCCGGCCCACTCCAACTGCAAAAAGCGCCTTCCGACTCAGGTCCAGAAGTTCCTTCCCAAAGAAGGCTTCCTGCAGGAGGAGTCAAGAGAAATGATTTCTTGATGCCCTGTAGGTGCAGAGCCTCTCTTCACCCTAGGGAGTCTGAAACCTACCTGCAAATAAGCAGGGAACATGTCTTCCAGCTTGCTCTTTTTGCGACCCCTTCGCTGCTGCTTCTTCTTCTCATCCCCCTCAGCAAGGCTTGGTTCCACAGAGCCCTCTGCAGGCAGATCAGCAGGCATCACTATGGACAAAGGAGAAGGGCTCAGGCTTTCTGGAGACACCAAGCATGGCAGGGTCAACTCTGTGGGGAGACTCTCCCTAACTACTCCTTCCTCACCCAATTAAACCCTCCACCCACCTTGCCCTTGAAGTGAATTCACACCCTGGTCTCACTGGCACTGCCCATGTGCCGTGATCCCCACCTTCTTCCCAGGCCCCACTGGTGCCCTCACCCGTCTCACCCTCGTCGGGCTGCCCATCCCCACTCAACACCTCCGCCTGTGCAGCAGGCCCCCTTTTCACACGTGGATGAGACTTTCGCTGTCGTACCATGAAACCACCAATGCCTGCAAGAAAGCAGAATTAGGAACGAGAAGCCACTAGAGACCTGGAGAGTGGTTTTTACTGCCCCACAACCTCACTCCAGGGCCATACCCGGACGATAGGGTTTGCGCTTGCGTTTTTTGCTTTCCTCTGTCTCTTCTTTGCCAGGCTCTGCATCAGGGCTGGCAGGGCCTTCTAGTTTAATTTCACACTCCATGTGCTCCACACCACCTGCATATAACATAAGACACAGAGCAGGTCAGAGGGATGGGCCCTTTTATCCTTAGCATCCTGCAAGAGGGAACCCAGGAACCTGCCACAGTGCCACCTGAGCAAGACCAACAGTGCTGGAGGATGACCAGTAGTGGCTATGTAGCCCTACCCAACATCCCAACTCCAGCAGGCTGCGCTTCTCCCACTATCTGCCTTTCTCTGAGATTCCCCAGCACAACCTTCACCCTTGAGCAGCTCGTCAGTGTCCAGGTCCCCATCCTTCTTGTCATCAGGGCCAAGGGCATCTGAGGGCTCAGAACCCTCCAGCCCTGCCTCGCCTGGGAGGCCTAGCCGTCCTCGCCGCTGGCGCCGCTTGTGCAGTGGTGACATGGTCAGGTTACGCAGCACCGCCATGCCAGTTTCTGTCAGCCACACACCCTCGAAGCGAAAGAACTGGGGTTCTGGACAACAGGGAAGAACATATGACCCCTGGACGGAAGCCCAGGGAAACCAAACTCCAAATTTCAACCCCTGTTCCCAGCTGAAACATAAGCAGTGACAGTCAAGTCCTGTCACACTCCCAGGGCTAGAGATAATAGCCACCAGAGGCTCTACCAGTGACGGAGGGGGTCCTGAGATGAGTCTGCTACTGCAGAAACCTAGCTATGTCCAGAACCTATTAACCCCTTCTGTAAGAAGAAAGGTGTGCTCTCTTGAATGAAATTCTCATAGCAGAGAAGCTGTCTTGCCTGGTAAAAGGAACACATCTGGAGATATGAAAGCTTTAGTTCTAACCATAACTTTGCCACTAACTTGGTAAGTAACCTTAGGTAGGCCATTTACCCTGAGGATGGAGCAGAGGAGATGGTCTATGGTTTTAGCTGGTTTGGGTATTCAGAATCTCTGTGACTTACCTGGCTCTTTTACCTTCACAGGAACCAATTCTGGGGGGGCAACAGGTGCTAAGGGAAGAAGGACAAACCATAGGCAGCTTAGGACACTGTCCCAAATTAAGACACACCTGTGTCTTCTTTGTTCTTTCAAGGCGACACTCACCCACAGGCTTCACCACATAGGGCTGACAGGAAACACAGTCAAAGCCTTCATCGGCAGCCTGCTCCACTTCATCCTCCGTGAAGAGGCTCTCACAGCCAGCATGCATCCACCTAGGCACAGGGAGATGGGGATGAGCACAGGCAAAGCCAGCTGAGAGCAGCACATGGAACAGACATGAGGAGAAAGAAATGCTCTCACCGTTCACAGTGACGACACTGGATTAGCAGGTCTTCCTCCACATAGGGGGCATGACAGACAGGACAGGTCACCAGGCTGGCACAGGGCCCGCAATGTGTGTAACTATTCTGCCATTCACAGTGGAAGCCAGGGGAGGCAGCCCCACACTCCATACAAGACACACACCTAGGAGACGCAGAAAGACCTTCAGCACCTAACCTTGGTTCCCGGAGGTACCTCAACTGAGAACCGAATCAGCAGGCTGGTCTCCTAAACACAGGTCATCATGCATTCAACACTGGATTTATTCTAACTGTATCTCAGGCCCATTCACCATCTCCTGTCAGACCCTTGAAAGACTCCCAGGCTCCTTACCATTTGCACTTCCAGCCACCCTTGGGCACAGTGAGCAGTGGAGGGTCCAGGCAGTACGTATGGTAGCTAATGTCACAATCATCGCAGAGCAACAGGCGTGAAGGGTCGGAGGCCTGGCCGCATACCTCACACACGATACACTCTACACAACGCCAACCCTTTAGCAGCATCACCTTGGTGATCTGGTACAGAGAAAGAGATGCCTCAGGTGCGGGGAGGGGAGATTCACAGGGCTTATATGGCTGAAGGCCAGACCTCTGAGCAGAGAGAGATTTGTACAGATCACTCTTTGCTCCCCTGCAAAGTACATCTCCAGAGGCTCCTGGAGTCTCTGCTGAACATAGAACACTCTCACTAGCCACAGTTCTACTCTGAGAATAAATGACACACCCTTCACTAAGCAGCCCCAACTTTTATTCACCTTTTAGAACCTGTTACTAATATAAGTTAATATATGTATCAGTGGATTAATTAATAAATAGTTTTGGGAAAATCCAAAAGGACTGATTATGTCTTTAACCTAAGACAATGCTATCTATTTGTGGATGTACAGTTATAGTTTTGAGTCCATGATCTAATTCCAGACTATACCCTGGTTTTGTTTCGCTGAAACAGGGTCTCAACTATGTAGCTCTGGCTATCCTGGAGCTCACTATATAGACCAGGCTGACCTCAAACTCACAAAAGACCTGCTTGCCTGTGGCTGGGATTAAAGGTATACACGCCACCACTCCTGGCCATACACCATGTTTTCTACTGGGAAAATTGTCAGCACTTATACAGTGGACTGAATCACACCAGCAAGTTTTGTCTATGCAAAGAAACTACAAAGTCATCGGGCAGTGGTGGCGCAGCCTTTAATCCCAGCACTCGGGAGGCAGAGGCAGGCAGATCTCTGTGAGTTCAAGGCCAGACCGCTTTACAGAGCAAGTTCCAGGACAGACTCCAAAGATCCAGGAAAAAGACAAAAAAATAAATAAAAAGAAACTACAAAGTCTGCCATGAATTCCCGAGCACTTCTCTCTGAGTTTGACAGCACTCAATGACTTCCAACAGCCACAGACACTTTAAGATTTCGTGTGTCAGGCTGATGAGAAGGTTCAGCAGATAAAGGCCCTTGTCACCAAGTCTGGTGACCTGAGTTTGATCCCTGAGATCCACATGGTGGAAGGAAAGAAATGATCCCACAAGTAGTCCTCTGACCTCAACAATTACACTCTGACACATGCATGGTCCCCTTTCCCCCACCATTCACACCAGATAAACGTAATAAACTAATAAGCACAGTGTGGCAAGAATTGGGGACTAGGGTGATAACAGACTGACTCTGTCTGCAGCCCACACATCTTGAGCCCTGGACTCACCTTGCTGTTGACACAGTAAGGATGATAGCACTGGGAACACTGGGAACAGGCCAAGAGGTGGCCTTCAGCCCCTCGGCCAAAGCTGCCACACACCACACACATGTCCTGTGGAAACAGAAAACCGAACATCTGAGCATGCCTCTGCCTCTGAATGTGTGTCTGGGGGTGGGAGGGTGGGAGAGCAATGTGGAAGAAATCAAAGATTTCTTCTACTACTTTCCAGCCTATTTTTTGAAATAAGGTCTCTCAGCGAACCTGAAGCTCCCAGTTTCACCTAAGGTGGTTGGCCAACAAATTCCTGGGATCTGAAGTGCAGGCATGTATGGCCGTATCCAGCTTTTAAATAGGTATTGGGTATTTGAACTCAGGTCCTCTTGCTTACAGAGCAAACATTGCTCCTAAGCCATCTACCTAGCCCTGCAAGTGAGTCCCAGACAAAGACTAGGAGGCAATCAGAAGCCCATGTCATAGTATTAAGACACTTACTAGGTCACCAAAAGTCCCTTGTATCTCCCACCCATCTCACAAAAGCTGCACCTCCTTAGAATGCCCTCTTGGTCTGGTCAAGTACCCAGAAATCGGCAAATATAAGAAGCCACAGGAAGACAAGCCAGGGTGAAGACTTGTCTGGGCAGAGTCGTAAGTGACAAAGAACACAGCGGCTTTAAGGTTATGTAGATGGCAACACATACAGGTTTCCACAATTCACACTCCCAGCCACTTCCTCTTAGCTCAGTATCCCAAGAAACAAAGTAGGTCCCTGCTTTTCCCATCTACCCTCTCAGCAAAGTAGGTTCGCACACATGTACACACACGCATACACACACATAGACCTCTGCATGCCTACTCTGACCACTAAAGCTGGGGCCATCCCAGTTCAGTACGGTACCTGCATTAGAACAAATTTGTCTGTGTTAGAGAAGAGAACCACGGTGTTTTGCATGGTATCATCGTCTTCCTCCTCTTCCTCCTTGCTCGGAGAACTGTCAATATCAGCCACCTTAACAAGGAAAAAGTTGCAGAAAGTGAAGAAGAGAAGCCTGCCCCAGTTAAGCTGTCCTCTCTCCAACATTCAGGAGAGAGCTGTGAATTCCTGGCTAAAATGAAGGCCTAAGAGGCAGAAAACTCCCAATTCCCCAGCTAGGGGACCCAAGGGCAGAGGTTTTAAAAACCCTAATCAAGCCCTAGGCTAGCAGGCAAAGCACTGACAGGATTTTAACTGTGCTTATCTCTCCAGGAGCAGGGGAAGCATGCTTTGCAGGGTGTGGGGCAGGGTGGTAAAGCCCGTCCTTACTACCAGGGTCTCAACAGAAGATGTGGTGGACTTCAGTCGGGCCCGCCCTCTCCCTCGTCCTCCGTGTGCTCCTCCACGAGGCCGCCGTCTTCCTGGGAAACTACTGCTCCGACCCTGCGACAGAGAAGAGGACCATTACAAGGCTCCATTGCAGCCTTGGAGGGAAGAAAGATGACCAACAGTCTAACAGGCTTAAGGGGGGGAAAAGACCTAGGTGTCCCACTCAGAGGACAGGAAAAAGCCAGTTTCCAAACAGCAACAAGTAGTGACTGGGCCAATCTCTCCTTCCAAGAATGGTGAATGGGAGAGGACAGAAAGAACAACAACAAAAACGACTTGAGAGGACTAAGGCTTTGTTCCCAGTTGTCCTTCTGAGTGACCATGAACCCGAGTAAACCATTTATTCCTCTACGCACAGCAGTAGGCTAGGCAAAGCTGGACCAAAGGATCTCTTTATGAGTCTAGACTGTGCAGCCAGGTGCAAAGGCAGCTCGGAGCTCAGGGCTGGAACTGACATCCGGTGGCTGAGAAGCTTCTTACCTGTTTGATTCGGGAACGGGCTGGGGAGCTGCGCCGCCGTCCTTTGTCCCCCTCTGCTTTGCCTCCACTGATAGTTGTCCCAGTGTCACACAACAGTGAGTCATCCGTCTCTGGCAGTGAGTCGGTACAGAGGCGCAAGGAGCCCTCATCCCGGGCTGGGCTGACATCTGTAGACACTCCCAGCTCCATGGACAAGGAGCCGCCCCCCTCAGGATCTGGAGAGCCCAGGAGGGGCTCTGAACCAGGAAAACTGGCACTAGCATCGCCCTGGCTCAGATTAGAGATCTCATTAACAATGTCTGATTTGATGAGAGTGGGTGGCATGGGGGCCACTGGTGCACCAGGCTCCTCCTGCTCTTCACAGGGTGAGCCCTGCCCTGCCTGTTTGCAATCTGGGCCATAGACCTCCATAGGGGTCACAGGGGTCAGCTCCTCAGGATCCAGTAGCACAGGAGAACCTTTAAGTTCACTAGGCAGACTGCCAGGGGTCTGTCCAGCCTGTGACTCTGAAGTCCCATCTAGAGGGGCTGTGTCTTCTCCCAAGCCAGAGAAGTCATCCAGGGCGGGGGCAGGGCTGGGGGCAGGGCAAGAAAGGTCCTCCATAGGGGATGGCAGAGGACTGGTGGCACTGGGTTCCAAGGCTGGGCACTCAGGTTCTGGACCTTTCTCAGTCTCCATTTCATGCAGCTCAGCTTCATCTGAGACATCCACTGCCTTCTGCACAGGACTCAATGGGGAGGGAATAGACAGCGGCAGAGCGGGAGGTAAACACTGGGAAGGAGAGCTTGGAGGAGGCAAGGAATGCTGAAGGAGAGGAGAGCAAGGTGGAGGAAGGGGCTCCATGAGGAGAGGAGAAGCAGGTCCCATGGGGGAGCCAGGAGATGGAGGAAGGATCATTGGGGGTACGGGCTCAGGGTCAGTGCAGTTAGCTTCTGGTGGAGGGCTGATAGGTGTCTCTAGGATCGGGGCAGCCAACGGTGACTCAGGGTCACTGTCCCCTTTGGCACCAAAGGGGTACTCTAACTCCCCCAAAGGAGACAAGGCGGGAGGCGCTGCAGCTGGGATAATGGGTGAGAGTGGAGGAGGAAGAGGATCTGAGGGAGAAGAAAAAAAGAGACTTAGATTAGATGTGCTGTAAAGTGTTAAGATTGCCCCAGAGTAGGGGAACATTAGCATATCCTTACCTGGTGGCATCAGCTGAGGTGACAAGGCTGGCTCCCCAGAAAGGGACAAGGGCAGCTCCTCAGGAAGTGGGGATAGAAGTGGTTCCCCAGGCTCAGACACGGCTTGCTCTCCAAGCATGGGGGATAAAGGTGGCTCCCCAGTTGGGGAAAACAAGGACAACTCCTTAGGTGCAGGGCACTGGCTTGATTCCTCAGGAGGTTCTTCAGGCCGAGGAGATCGGTACAGTTCCTCAGGCTTGGGGGACAGGCATGGCTCCTCAGGCATAGGGGACAAGCAAGGCTCCTCAGATTGGGGAGACAGATGTGGTTCCTTAGGCTGAGGGGACAGGTGCGGTTCCTTAGGTTGAGGGGACAGGTGTGGTTCCTCAGGCTGAGGGGACAGATGCTGTTCCTGAGGCACAGGGGACAAGCGTAGTTCCTCAGGCTGAGAAGACAGACACGGCTCTGCAAGCACAGGGGACAGGCATGGCTCCTCAGACCGTGGAGACAGAGGCAGTTCCTCAGGCTGGGGACAGAGTCGGGGCTCCTCAGGCTGAGGAGACAGGTATGCTTCCTCAGGCTGACGGCAGAGTCTCGGTTCCTCAGGCAGTGGTGACAAGGGTGACTCTTCCAGCGGCAGGGACATAAGAGAGTCCTCTGGTGGCGGTGAAGCTGGAGAGTCTTCAGGGGGAGGGGAGAGTCGTGAAGCCTCAGGTGGAGGTGATGTGGGAGAGTCCTCAGGTGGTGGGGAGAGGGGAGATTCCTCAGGTGGTGGGGACAGTCGTGAGACCTCAGGCAGGGGAGATAAGTGTGACAGGACAGGCAGAAGGGAGAAGCGTGACACTTCAGGTGGGGGGGACATAGGTGAGTCTTCAGGTGGGGGGGACATGGGTGAGTCCTCAGAGGGTGGGGACAGGCGTGATGCCTCCGGAGGTGGGGACAGAGGAGACTCTTCAGGTGGAGGAGACAGAGGAGATTCTTCAAATGGTGGGAACAAACGAGATGCCTCGGGTGGAGGGGACATGGGTGACTCTTCAGGTGGAGGGGACATGGGTGACTCTTCAGGCGGTGGAGATAGGCGAGATGCTTCAGGTGGTGGGGAAGTGGGCAATTCCTCAGGTGGAGGGGACAGAGGAGATTCCTCAAATGGTGGAGACAGGAGTGAGGCTTCAGGAGGTGGGGACAGGGGCGTCTCTAATGCAGGAGAGCAGGCTGACTCCTCCAGTGGAGAAAAAGGTGATGATTCAGGTGGGGGAGACAAAGGAGACTCCTCAGTCGGTGGGGACAGGTGTGATGTCTCAGGTAGCATGGATTCAGGTGAGTCCTCAGGTGGTGGGGACAGGCGTGAGGCCTCAGGTGGTGGAGATGTAGGGGATTCCTCAGGTGGTGGGGACAGGGGTGACTCCTCTGGCGGAGGCAGCAGTGGCATCTCCTCATTTAGGGGAGCCTCCAACTGGGCTTCAAGCTGGGTCCCTGCTCTCCCTGTAGACATAACACAGTCTATTCCCACCTAGCTCAGATCCTAACTCCACAAAGAGTGCAGGGTCTGGAGGAAACAAACTCTGCCTCTGCCACACAACAAAAGAGTAATTTCAGGGACCTTTAAACCCTACTCACCTAGTGGTTTGGCTTCACATTGCAGGGGCCCCGGTTCCTTGGGTTGCATAGAGGTCACGTGCCCACCCTTTGGCTGCCCTTGGCATGCAACGTACAGAGCATCGGGCTCATCAGTGGGGGTATCACCAGGCTCTGGGGGTGAAAATCTGCAGAGGGTACAGGGGAGCAGGCACTGTGGCTCTCACCAGCTAACAACTCCTAGAGAGCATACTGGGGCAAGGCATAAATACTATGGATTGCACTACTGACTGCCCACTTTTAACATGGCCCCTGCCAGTCTCACCCCTTCTGATACCCCATCCCAATCTGTCTATACCACTTACCTGCTACAGACAGGTGGGCGCTGCTCAGCAACAGAAATGACAGGCTGACTTCCCTGGGTTTTATGACAACGGTGACAGAGTGAATAGTTCTCAAACCACTCAGAGTTCGGATGCAATTCTGCTGAGCCTGTCCCACAGGCCCGACATACCCGGCATGTCTAGGGGAAGCAAGCAGGCAAGACAGGCACTAGTCAAACCACAGTGGAAAACAAAGGAGTGCACACAACTGGTAAATGCAAGGCAACTCTGGAGATGCTGAAGGAGTTGGCATCAGAAGACACTCACCGTACATTTCCACGAGTGAGCAGGCAGCTCCTCGATGGGTGGTTGTAAGCAGAAAGTATGATATCCTTTGTCACACGTCTCACAGACCAACATCTTAGAATCATTGCCAGGTTTCCTGAGGGGCACAGGACACATTATGGGATCCTTCCTAGTACCATTTTCTGCTCATACTTTGCATATGGCTACACTTCAGCCCTCACACTCTTACCTGCAGGCTTGGCACTCTTTGCATTCAGGGCACTGCCAGCCAGCACGCTTGCGGGCAGTCAGAGCAGTGTCCAGACAGGCTCCATGATAGTGATGCCCACAGCTAGTGCAGAAAAAGAGGTCAGAGAGCTCCCCCGGCCCCTCACACACTGCACAGCGAGCCTCCTCTGCAGTAGGAAGAAAAAGACAGTGCAGGTCAGCTTTGGGGTGCCCATACCACTGAACACTGTGAAATATAACTACCATGCATTTGGTACAGAATGACTCTATGTAATTTTATATTTCAAGAATGCTTTATGGAGGACACTTGGCCCTTCATTTTCTCTGTATCCACAGAACAGGACTTCTCACCCAAATGTGCAGCCCCCTCTCTGTGGTCTGGGCAGAGCAGCCGCAGGGTTTTCATGGATAAGAAGGAACCACTGGCAGCCGCACAGGGAAAGTGGTAAAGCCGTGGACATCCAGGTGAGTGGCAGGGAATGGAGGCACCAAACCTGGTGCAGTGGGAGCAGCGCTGCGAGGGTGAGAAGAACGCCACAGAGCCAGTCAGCTCTCTCTAGGCCTCAGTGTGGCCCACTCTACCCTGCTTTCACCTATGCAAGCGTCAGCTCAGTCCTACCTGGGAGATCCCTGAGAAGATGGCCTTGTCCACACCACATAGTTCTGTGCCCTCCTGCCCCCACACACCTGCTGACCACACGGCACACCAGTGATGTGCCCAGCAGTGCCCTTTATAGGTGGGAAGGGGTAAAGAGAGGAACAAATTAACACAGTGACCAGGAGTTCAAGACTGCCCAGCCTCTACTTTGCTTCCAAGCCCACCTCTCTCACTTACCTCCAGGTTCTCCTAGGTGGGCAGGAGTAAGGCCCTCAGGGAAACCAATTTGTGACAGGTCCTCACTGAGCAGCACTGCTTCACAGGGCCCCAGGTTTCCCCCAGAGGACACCGCTGGAGACCGGGGCCAGTCAAATGGCAATTCAAAGCGCTGTAGCTCCCTCTGCCCATGCAGGCTGGGCTCCCCGCAGTTACAGAGAGCACAACGCCGTGCTGGACCCCCACTGTGGACACACAAACATCAGCACTATGCCAGCCTGATGACCACATGAGGGGCATATGCATGCATCCTCCTCACTTCACTCCCCACAGCCTCTTCTGTAGAGCCCTAGACACACTAATCAAATCTTTTTTTTTTTTTTTTGGATTTTTTCGAGACAGGGTTTCTCCGTAGCTTTTTGATTCCTGTCCTGGAACTAGCTCTTGTAGACCAGGCTGGCCTCGAACTCACAGAGCTCCGCCTGCCTCTGCCTCCCGAGTGCTGGGATTAAAGGCGTGCGCCACCACCGCCCGGCTTCACTAATCAAATCTTTATGTGCCCAGAAAGTCCCGTTTCCACAGACAAGTTACCTGCAGTCATGAGGAGGCTTTTGAAGCCTGGGACTCCCAGAGCTGGGGACAGAGACCTCCCCAACACACAGGTTAGGAAGGTCTGGCTCAGTGGCACCCGGCTCCTCAGAGGCTGCAGGTCCATCAGCTGAATAAACAGAACAGTACACATCAGCCTGACTTAGACTCCCAAGTTCACTCATCGAATGCATGAAAATTATCTAAACCCTCAATAGCTCACAGTGGCATTGAAACTTTTGTCTCAAAGAACAAAGTTCTCCAATTTCCTGTCTATTACAGACTTAGCCAGGACTTGTGCCAGAACTAGACATAAAGGGTTACCCATGAGGAGCCAAAAGCTGTCGGCAAACTCAGAAATTGTCCTTACTCACCTGCCGGTTCTGAATCTTTATCTTCACCAGGCGGCTTCTGGCTGTCCATCCCTCTCTCCGACTGGGCAGGGCCCTCTCGGGGAGACCTGTTGGTGCCAAAAGATACTTGTATGTGCAGTAAACTTCTCCAGTGAGCCTTTTCCCCATTGTAAGAAATCAACTAATGGTAATCAGACCCTTTAGACATCAGAGACGAACCTCCTTGTCTTGCAAACTTCTATAGTAATGACAAGTAAAAGTATTCGAAATCGTATTCCGCTACCAACCTCTTCCCCAAACACATACCTCCTCTCATCCTGATTCCTACTTTCCCACTTCCACCCTACTCTGTACCAGTTCCTAGGGCAATCACATATAACTAAAAATACATCCAGTTACATTTAGTAGAATCCATTGTCTCATCTTAACTCCTGGGCCCTATTCCCTGGCCTTTATTCTCAGGTTAGCTACTATCCTACAGTCCTGGAAGTAATCACTGGGTAATCAGGACCCAGAAGTCTCAGTCATGCCAAAATCCCTCTCTCAAAAGGAAGAGTCTTAGGGTCTTGCAAGAGATTCAACACAGCACTAAACTAAAGGCTAGCTGTGAATGGATCTCCACTGCTTTCAACAAGGACATCCCAAACACAACAAACAGAACCCTCAGTTGCCAGTCATGAGACTCAGGACCACCACTGGTCCCAGCCCTAAAGGAGCGCTGGGTCTCACTTAGCATGAAGGCCTCAGGTTGTTGCCCTTGGCAACGCCAACTGCCCTTCTTCCTTAGATGCTCTTAGTAGTTAACAGAAGTGGGCCTTAAGAGTTACTGAGCATGTGTAAGCAGGCCTGGGGCTAAGCATGCTGGGAGTTGTAGTCTCAGGAAGCACATTGCTACTTGGAGGAGGGCTAAATGGGGCAGGACATAACAGAGCAGAATAGTTTCCTTCCTCCTAAGTCAAGCAGGGTTTCCAAATACTCGCAGTTAACGGTCCCTCTCTCCCTTCTCATGGAGTCCAGCATATATCAAAACCCAATGAAATACACAAATCTACACCTGAAAAGCTTAAGACCCACAGGACATTTGGTGAATTTTCCTTGACCTCTAAGGCAGCACAGTAAGTATTGTACAAACGCCGAGATGAGTCAAGAGTAAGAATTACAGAGATACCAGGCCTGGTGGCACATTCAATAATGCCATTTCTTGGGAGACAAAAACAGAGGGATCAATCCAAGTTGGAGGCCAGCCTGGTCTACACAGAGAGCTCCAGGCCAGTCAGAGCTACATAGTTAAACTGTTTAAACAGACAAGAATTACCAGATTATAACTAGGAAAGAAACCCTACATAAGGGTGCAGTTGTTGGTGAGAAGGGTGGGCCCTTTTCTTGATCAGATGGTGATGGTGAGGTGCAGAGAACCCAGAAAAAGAACTGTAAATACTAAAGGTCTAGGAAATTCATGTCCCATCATTCCCTCTCCTCTTGTTTAGCCAGTGATCACACCAACCTGGGTACAGATAATCCTGTCCTCTAACACCGGACAGCAAATATCCCGGTCAATCACTCGGGGGGCTAAACAATAAGGGAAACACTAAGAGTGCTCATGATCAGAAATCAATTCCCCAGCTAGCAGCATGGCATCAGATTTCCTTCCCTACATTCACAATCTCTTTTTTTTTTTTTTTTGTTTTGTTTTTCGAGACAGGGTTTCTCTGTGGTTTTGGAGCCTGTCCTGGAACTAGCTCTTGTAGACCAGGCTGGTCTCGAACCCACAGAGATCCGCCTGCCTCTGCCTCCCGAGTGCTGGGATTAAAGGCGTGTGCCACCACCGCCCGGCCTACATTCACAATTTCATTTTCAACGCTGGCAACACCCCGAGCCATGTCGAAGTAAAGGATGTTACCTTACTCTCCTCCTGCCACTAGGCCCCGCCAGGTCAGGGACTCAAGGCTTCACCTGTCACCTATTATCTCCATTCCCAAACCACCTTTTCCCAAACCTCACACACAGCAGTCCATTTAAAAGAAAGCAGGATGCTTATCTGGCCAGCTTACAGAAGAGTGTTCTGAACTTCAAGAGGCCCTTACAAGTCACCTGTGGTAAGGAGGGAACTGGAGGTCAAGACTCAAGTCAGGCCCCTCTTCCTACTCAGTGGTCACACCAAAGGTCCAAGAGGACTTCAAAATTTTCTAAATGTTTGCATCTTGCCATATTTTCCTTACAGATCCTCCACCAACTCTGTTCTCAGAGTTGAGGCCAAAGGCGCCACAAACAGCAACAAATAGAAAGCAACAGTGATAAAACAGTGGGTAGGAGGACCGCCTCACACAAGGCCAGAGGGACAAATTCCTCCGCCCTCCCCCAAGCACAGCTTTCTCAGGCTGGTAAAGCTAGAGCTGCCCAAGAAGGTACAGAAACTACCTTCTTCATCTAGCCTTGAGGAACAGAGCAGCAATGTCCTCCAAAGAGTCCCACTCATAGAGCTAGGGAGGGTGAAAGACTCAACAGCAAAGAGCAAACTGTCCTTTTTCTGTACCATAAAGAATCCAGGAGCATCTCCAAGAAGCTGAAACCTTAGACCCTGACTGCTCGAGCCTGAAGTCCAACCAACATCTATACTGAAATACCAAGCACACAGCAATCAAGTCCCTGGAGGCATTTAAACAAATAAAGGCAAAGGTCCCCCACCCCGCGTCCCATCATTCAGTCAGTAAACACATAGACATATATCCCAAGGGGGTTTTCTCTGGATCAAAACTAGGCTAGTACCTGGGCCAGGCTTCCTCTGTTCTAGGAGCTGACACCTCTTAGTCTTACATCTAAAAGGCCCAAACAACAAGAAAGAAGGCAGAGATTTACTCAGCTACTCTCCTTCCTGTGTTCACCCTAGACCAATAGATTTCACTCCATTTTCTCTGCAAGGGAGGAAATGGAGGCTTGGAGGGGTGAAAGGCTGGAGCAGGCTCTTGAGTGAACAGCTCTTCAGTGGGGCTCAGGACTTCCTGGTTCCCAGCTAGAGAATCAAACCACACCTCTCTCCACCCCCATTTTCGGGCAGTCCTCTAGGAAGGAGCCAAATGGTAACACATTGTCCCTGGGTCAGGTCAGCCTAGGGGGTAGTGAGAGCTAACAAGGTACAGTGCCACCTAAGAAAGTCATTGGCGAGCAGACAACAGGCACAGAGACCACAGGTGACAGCTCACCTCACTCCACCACCCCTGTGCCACCTCTCCGAAACCTTTCAAGGAGAGAGCCCTTACTTTCCCCTTTCTGAGACAAGACTCAAGGAGATCTAGCAAATGTATTTTGGAGGGGGTGAAATGAGGGAGCACAATGCACTAGCCAAATCCCTGCTGGGCGACATGACAGGTGTGAGAGGCTGTCCCAGCCCAGGGCCAGAGGCTGAGGCGGGAGGTTCATGCTGCACCTTCCAGCTGCACATACACACCCCTTCTCCCCAGCACCTCCTACCAGGGGTGGAAACACTGGCTCCCAGCAGAAAAGAGCACAAATAAAGTCATTTCTCCACCAAAGAGGTAAAGCCACCTTATTCTGCGGGGCTGGGAGAGCATCAGAGAACTATTTACCACTCAGCAGCCAGAAAAGCATTTTAGAGGTCTGGCAGGGGCCTTCGGGATCGGTCAGGGACTCATGGACAGCTAACTCTCTACACTAGGCCCAGAGAAAGCAGGAGACAAAAGCCATTTTTTTGCAGCCCACATTCGTAGAGAACAAATCTCAACGGCCTCCTCTATAATCCCCTGGAGATTATGTCCATCCCGAGAGGAGGGGAGGCAAAGCAGGTTAACACACCACTAGGCCTTTCTGGGGTCACTTTGCCAGGCAGGGGTAGTTTAAAGTTGAACCAGCAAGGCCAGAGCTGCCCCAGCCCCACCTTCTTGCCCCAGCCACCCCTCTTCATCACACCAGTTTCCACCCACCGTCCCCCTGGTGAAGGACCCAAGGCTCCTTGAGTTTCCCAGACTGTTGCGGGTGCCCGGCTAGGTAGGAACAATATTAAAGTCCAATCTGGCAGTAAGTCCGACCCGGCAGTGGCACCCCCACCCAAGGTTGATCTGTCCCAAGGAACCCTGGGGGTTGGGGGTGGGGGACAGCAGCCTGGGATTGGTTTTGGCATCAGGGCCTGGGTCCTAGTTTGGTCGAACTCCCTCAACACAAAAATAAACAGGCAGAGAGGCTATCTGGACATGTTCCCAAACTCCTGTAGTTCCCTGAACCCCAAATTTTTAAAGAGGCACACCCCAAGAAACCAGGCCTCAGCTCCGCCTTGGTGGCTGGCTCAGGTTGCTTGACAGACCCTGCCAAAGGAACCCTTCCCAACTCTGGCACCCCCTTCTCCAACCTAAAGGCCAGCACCGGCCAAGATAGTCCATCTGGCTGTGCCCCCAGTCCAACCCTTTCTGGGCCCAGGCCGGGCGGACTTCACTCACCTCTTCACAGGGCGATCCAGAAATCCTCATCCGAGAACATGGCCAGAGCCCGGGCCGCTCCCCGACCTCCAACCGCCAGATCGATCACAGCCGCCCCCCACTCGGGGGGGCTTAAGGGGGCCAAGAACGGTAAATCCAGGTCGGAGTGGCCACCCTTTCCCCGGGAAGAAAAAAAAAAAAAAAAAAGCAAGAAGCCAAGAGGGGTTCTCTGCCTCGGGTTCCAGCAGTTTAGGTTTCCATGGACAGCCCCAGGGCGGCGAATCCCGAACGGACACAAAGAGAGCACCGGTGGCTTTGATCTTGGGCGAGCAGGCTCCGCATCAGCGTCGCCGGGCGGCCTCCCAGTCCTAGGGCCCGGCCAGCGCCCCGGCCGCCCGCGCCGGGCTCGGGCGGAACGTCGAGGCTCTCCAGATGGAACGTCGAGGCGCCTCCCCAGCAGCCCGGAAGGAATGCCGCGCCGCGCCGCGCGCCGGGCCCGGATGGAACGTGAGCCCCTCGCAGCCTCGCCGAGCCCCTCTCCCCGCCCGGCCGGCGCCCCGGGGCCGCGCGAGCTACGGCGACGCGGAGCCGGCGGGGCCGAACCTGACACACACCCAGCGCCGGGCTCCTCGACCCCGAGCGTCCCCCCTCGGCGGCTTCGAGCCCCCCACCTTCTGCTCCCCCCCGGGGAAGGGAGGAGGGTTGGTGGGCGAGGAAGAGGAAGGGGCGGGCGGTGCGAGCCCTCTGCCCGCTCCCCTCCGGCCGCTCCAGGCCCAGCGCTCGCCTCCCTTCCCCTCTGGCCTCGGGAGCTGCCCCGCCCCCGGCCTGGCCGGCTGTAGTCCGCAGCACCCCCTAGACCCCCGGCAGGCTATGATCGCGGGGGGTCTAGAGGTGCATGGTCCAGCCCCGGCTCCCGGCGCCGGGGGGTCAGGAAACTGAGCGGAAAGTGGGGAACGAGGCAGCCATTTGCAACCGGAGAGGAAAGTAGTGCAGCGCGGCGCCGCTCCGCCTCCCCCCCCTCCGCCTCCTGCTCGGCCGGTAGGGTGGTTCCTGCGAAGAGCCTGTTTCCTCGCCAGAGATCTGGGCAGCGGTCGTAGAGACTCGAGGAGCGTCCGGAGCGAGGTCCAGGGGGTGCCTTTTGCCTGGGGAACCCCACTCAAGAAGGGGAGAAAGGAGAAGAGGAGGCCCTATTTTGTGTTGGAGCGGGGCGGCGGAGGGGTACAACCCTCTCGGAGGAAAGGCTGTGACTCTGCAGTTCTACGCACACGCTCCGGGATCCTTCCGCCGCAGGTTAACCCCTACTGAGCCAGGCTGGCCGCCGGGCAGACACGTGGGAATTAAGCCCCCCACTTCTTCCCCGCGGCTCAGGAACTGCCTCCTTTACCTCCTGGGTGGTGAAATTAGGAGTTTAGCCACTTCTTAATTCTGTTTCCTAAAGTCATTGGCCCTTGAAACTCCTTGTTTTGGCTGGGGACAATCTTTGCCATGGGGTGGGGGGGGGAATGGAAAAAGAGCCTCGAGATTGGCCGCTGCTCTGCATCCTGGGAACTGGAGTCCGCAAATGGAGAAAGTGAGGCACGGCGCCTGGCGCTGCAAAGGGTGGGTTCTTGCCACGTTCGGGGGCCGGAAGAGAGCTGGACGAGTCTCAGGTCTTCTAACTCCAAGACCCTTTCGTGCCGAAGGACTGTCGGTGTTCTCACGATCCCAAAAACATCTATCTAGAGTATCCCATCCCGTATTTAATTTTTCTCGAAAATCTTCTGAACCTGCCCCTCTCTCTCTTTTCTTAAAAAAAAAAAAAAAAAAAAAAGCTAAATACCCTGCTAGTTGGCTGGAATTTTGTTAATCTGGATAAGACCTTGGCAAGCGCTCGCACCCCAAGTCTGAATGATAGGGAAAATAGAATTACTTTTTCTGCATAGACTATACATGGAGTAAGCAGGTTGAGACAAATTAACTGTTCACTTGATACTTTATATATCGTCTTAGCTTTTCTCACCAGCATTGGGGAATTTTCTCCATATTACAGATGAAAAGACTGAGGCTAAACTAAAGGAAATCAAGGACCCTAAGAAATTAACCCATAATTCAAACCAAAGGCAACGTTTTCCCTGTAGATTAAAAAAAAAAATTTAAGGGCCTGAAGATGCGATGGCCTGAAGGGTAAACGGAAGACCTGGTTCAACCCCTGAGGCCCACCTAGTGAAGGAGAGAACTGAGAACAAGTTGTCCTCTGACCTTCACACACCAATTGTGCCCACACACACAAACAATAATAAATCAGTGTAATTTTTGAAAAAAAAATTTTTTAAAGAGGAAAAAGTAGAAAGAAGCTGGCAAATTAGGTCTGAGGCAATGTTTGTGGGAAAAGCAGAGAATGATTCATTCTGATGGAAATGTGCTGTATCCACAGGAATATAGCCATTAGATACATGTAGCTATTGAGTACTTTGAAATGTTGGTAGGTGGTGCAACTCAGTAACTTAATTATAACTATGTTAAACTTAGTCATGTGTGACCTTCCATATTGGATAGTGCCGATCCGGCCATGGCCGTAGGAGGGATCAGTAGCAGACACATCCTGCTATCCATACATTGGCATCATGATTTGTAGTCTCAACACTGAACCACTAATTTTTTTTGGATTATTTTCGAGACAGAGTTTCTCCGTAGCTTTTGGTTCCTGTCCTGGAACTAGCTCTTGTAGACCAGGCTGGCCTCAAACTCACAGAGATCTGCCTGCCTCTGCCTCCCAAGTGCTGGGATTAAAGGCGTGCGCCACCACCGCCTGGCTTTCAGCAATTTTTTTTTAAGAAACTTCTAAATGATCCCAAACTGTAGAAGAACAAGTTTAACTAGGAATTGAAAACTAGAAGGCACCTCTCTGCTGCCTGTACCCAAAAAGGAAAAGCAGACCCTCACTAGAAGATACTAGTACTAACTGGTTAATCTATGGTGCACTATCCTGAACATTTTTTTTTTCTTTTTGGTTTTTCGAGACAGGGTTTCTCTGTGGTTTTGGAGCCTGTCCTGGAACTAGCTCTTGTAGACCAGGCTGGTCTCGAACTCACAGAGATCCGCCTGCCTCTGCCTCCCAAGTGCTGCTGAACATTGTGTATATTACCTCAATTCTCACATTTTTGTTTTAAGACAAGGTCGTATTATGTAACCCTGACCCACCTGGAATCTGCCATCTAGACAAGGCTACCCTCTAACTCAAATCCTGACCCGCCTGGAATGTGCCATTTAGACAAGGCTACCCTCTAACTCAAATCCTGACCCGCCTAGAATGTGCCATCTAGACAAGGCTACCCTCTAACTCAAATCCTGACCCGCCTGGAATGTGCCATCTAGACAAGGCTACCCTCTAACTCAAATCCTGACCCGCCTGGAATGTGCCATCTAGACAAGGCTACCCTCTAACTCAAATCCTGACCCGCCTGGAATGTGCCATCTAGACAAGGCTACCCTCTAACTCAATCCATGTTGTTTCTGCCTCCTGAGCGCTGGAATTAAAGACATGTGCTACACCTGGCCCCTTTCTCACTTTAATCCTCTGAAACAGACTCAAAACTTTTAGTTATATGTGTGTTTGTATGTATCCTTGTGAGTTTCTGTACTAAATAAATGCATGAGCCTCCAGAGGCCAGAAGAGGGCATTGGAGCCTCTAGAACTGTAGTTACAAGAGCTTGGGAGCCACTGTGTGGGGCTAGGAACCAAACCTCGGTCCTCTGCAAAAGCATTAAGCACCATTAACCACTGAGCTCCAAGCTTTTTTTTTCCTTTTTTTTTTTTTTTTTATTTACACATACATGTACCTGAGGTTAGGGCCACCCCTTGAAGCTGGAATTACAAGCAGTTGTAAGCTGCCTAGTGTGGGTGCTGGGAATTGAACTTGGGTCCATTTGTAAGACAAATACTTCTTAACCATTGAGGCATCTCTCCAGCCCCAAGGCTTCTTTTTAATATAAAGTCTTAACCCGAGTTTGGCACTGCAGTCCTATAATCCAGTAATGTGAAGGCCGGAGTTAAAGTAGTTTGCTACCAAGCCTGTTTGATTTCCAGGACAGTGGATGGAGAGAATTAATTCCTGAAAGTTGCTCTCTGATCTCCACAATGCGCCACAGCATGTTTTACACACAGACACACACAATCCTATCAAAAGGACAACAAAAACAATTTAAAAAAAAAATAGCAGGCTTGGTGGCACCGATCTGTAATTCCAGCTACTGGGAGGGTTAGCAGCACTGACAGGGTCCACGCCTGCCTAGGCGATTTAGGGAGACCCTATTTCAGTATATTCAGAGGCTGAATGATTGTTCAGCGGTTAAAAACACACATTGCTTGATCTTCCAGCTGACCTAGATTTGGTTCCCAGAACCTTCTTGGAGGTTCACAACCATCCATAACTCCATTTCCAAGAGATCTGATGCCCTCTTCTGGCCTCAGAAGGCACAATACATGAGTGGTGCACAGGTGTGCATGTAGACAAAACACCCATACGGTAAAAATGAATCTTTTTTGTTATTTGTTTGGTTGTTTTTGTTTGTTTTTTCAAAACATGGTTTCTCTGTGTAGCCCTGGCTGTCCTAGAACTCACTCTGTAGACCAGACTGGCCTCAGAGATCTACCTGCTGCTACCTCCCAAATGCTGGAATTAAAGGCATGCACCTCCACCACCCAGCAAAAAATAAATATTAAAAAAAAAACAAAAAAAAAAACTTGCCGGGCGGTGGTGGCGCACGCCTTTAATCCCAGCACTTGGGAGGCAGAGGCAGGCGGATCTCTGTGAGTTCGAGACCAGCCTGAGCTAGTTCCAGGACAGGCTCCAAAACCACAGAGAAACCCTGTCTCGAAACCCCCCCCCAAAAAAAAAAAACTTAAAAAGAACTCGCTAGAGGGCTAACTGGCCCAATGAATAAAAGACACTTTTTGCCAGATCTGAGTTCGATCCCTAGGACACATTGTAGAAGAGAATCAACTCCCGCAAGTTGCCTTCTAACCGCCACTTAAATGCTATCGTATGCCCACACACATAATATTTTTAAAATACTAATTTGTTTAAAAAAGGAGTATCTGGATGGTGCCAGTGCACACCTTTAATCCCAGCACTCCGGAGGCAAAGGCAGGCAGATATCTGAGTTCGAGATCTGGTATACAGAATGAATGAGTTCCAGATGAGTCAGGGCTACACAGAGAAACCCTGTCTCAACAACAAAATGGACTGGAGCTATAGCTCGGTGGCAGAGTATTTGGCTGATGTGTGAAATCTTGATATACAGCCCAGGATGTCCCCCTCCTCCTTCCTCAGTCTTCAAAATGATTGGAGGCATACCACCACACCTGAAGCCAACTTAACCCTACTTCACAAATGGGAAACTCAGGCTGACTAGGTACTTCAGCTTTCCCCACTTAGCAGAGGTCATTGTCTTCTGTTACACTATGGTGCCTCTTAGGTAACCCTTACGACTCCCCTTGAGATGAATTTGTGGGGGTGGGTGAGGAGTCAAGGAAGACAGAGGCAGGGGCTGGAGAGACAGCTCAGCTTATGCAGGACCATGTCCAGTTTCCGGTATCCATGTTCAGAGACTCACCACTGCTGGGAACTACAGTTCCAAGGAATCGGATGCTGCTACCTCCTCAGGTACCTGCACTGACATGTACCCCCCCACACACAATTTTAACAGAGTAAAAAAGGTCCGCCCTTACTAGCTGAAATATCCATCCTACTGCAACAGTTAATCAGACTGGACAGAAACAAATCCTTAACACCTAAAATATAGCACAATTCCAAAGGTGTGCAAGGCATAAAAAGATAACCAAATGGATAAAAGAAAAAGACAAAAAAAAAAAAGCACTATATTGAAAGAGACAAGGGACATGGGGATGGCAGAACTAACGTTCACCAAAAACATTATTTCTTGCTTTTCTCAATTTTCTTAGGTTTCACATACTTCTAGCCTCTGCCTCTACTCTCCTTGACATCATTAGAAATGAGGGGCTTCCTTCCTCCATGCTGAGATGTAGCAATTCTCAAGGTCCCAGGACAACAGCTTGTCAGCATAGGGCAGCTGGTCACTAGGGGGCAGTAGATCTGCAGTTAGGGGGATCTTCAGCACCCACAAACTTTGGGAGATGGGTGGGGCAGTCCGATAGAACTTGTTGAAGTAGAGAAAAGAAACAAACAGCAAAATAAGTGAAAAGGGCAAGTAGTTAAAGCTGAGGGTAGTGGTCCTTAGTGAGGAGTAAGGCAAGATTTCATACTGTCCACTCCTCAGCGCTCCCCAGACACAGAAGTCGACAACGAAAGATTTCTCAGTTTATTTGCAAATACACATTGTCAGCCCAGGAACCAGCTCTACTTCAGAACTGTCAAGCAACAAATGCCCTTACCCAACCAACACCCAAAACCTACCCAGGAGGGTGGGGCCTGGATAACCAGTGCCCAAGACTCAACTGTGCAGATTGTAAAAGTTCATTTAGAAAAACAAGGAGTTAGAAGCCAGTGTCCATGAGACATCTTGCCCCTTTGTAAACATTAACATCCAGGCTACCAGAACCTGGGATGAGTGTGCAAAGATGAGGGTACCATACTGTGTGCCCAGAGGGCCAAGGACATAGTTGGCAACCATACCAGTTAAGTCCTGAGGGTCTGCCCCCCACTGCAGGCTGGAAAATGCCCGCAGCAGAAACAAGACAGTTATTCCGTACCAAGGGCTCACATAAGATAGCATCGGCGGTCTGGCCCATAAGAATTCTCCACACGGGCAATTTCCTGGATGACTTTGATGAAGATGTCTTGAGTTAGCTACAAGGAATAAGCAGATTCAGAAGTCAGTCAGTTGGTTGGGTGCCAATACTACCCAGCCCTGAGGCAAACATACCACTCCCTCACCATCCCCACCACCAAGCAGTGTGTAAGGAAAGACACTGTCAACTGTGTCACCAAGTTAGTCTTTAGGTTAGGCACCTGATTCTCTCGAGCAGACGACTCCACAAATGTCGCACCCCAGGACTCTGCTAGCTTCTTCCCTTCAATTGCCTGCACCTCTCTGGAAGCAATTGTGGAACATAAAGATGGAAGGCAGATAACAATGTCCGCAAGCTCTCTGAGAATTCTTTAAGACTTAGATTTCCTCTGATGTTTCACACCCCTCCCCCAAGGTTTGATGAGGGCAAGGTGAGAGAAAATACACGTAAACAAAAGCAGGATGGGTAAAAGTAAGACTGAAGCTAGAAATATGAATTATTGCTGTATGATAAATAACCATGAAGGTAATGGTGAAAAGGGGGAAATGGCTAGGCATGGGGAGCCACCCTATAACTTCAGCAGGCACTATCAGAAAGGCAAGAGGGCAGGGAGCTCAAGGACAGCCTGGGCTACACGGTGAGAATCCTGTCTCAGAGTCAAGGAAGGACTACAGCTTGACTGATCTCTAGTACAACTCTCTTTCCTGTGCCGTGAGCGTCAGAGACTTACTCACCTGTCTGGAGAGAGGTCTGCCTTGTTCCCCACAAGCACCACCGGCAGCCTGTGATGAAGCAGCAGCTACTACTGGATCACAATCAGAGCCCCTTCCCATTCTCTACAGACCCCAACTACTCCAACGACAGCAAAGCTGGATGACTCCCCAAATAAGTCAGGCATGACCCATGTCCAGTCTCTTCGGAATTCACACTTTTGCCTTCTTCCACACCCTCATGCCCACACTCTACTTCCTAGGGCCACTTACCGAGTTTTACCATGGCCTTCATGTAGCTTTTGGTACAGGCTCTTAATGATTTGGAAGCTTCAAACATAAGAAGAAATAGCGCAATAATCTTAGTTCCAGGATAACTGCTGAGCCCTGCCAAGCCCCACTCAGAATCTTAGTCACATACCTATGCAGAGAGGTGACAGAGTACACTAGCACGTAACCGTGAACCCCAATGATGAACGAGTAGGGCAGAATGCTGTACTCATCCTAACAAGAAACAGAAACGTGAGTATTTGGGGCCACACCATTCAAATAGCATGAACTAGTGAGATACCACACAAGTGAGCCTCCCTGGGATATTTCTTATTCCCATTAAACAAGTATGTAGTTGCTCCAATGAGCCTTGCACACTGTTAACAGCTAAAATGTTTTTCTTTCCATACTACATCACACACGAACCACACAGACCACAAGACTACATAGGGCTGAACTGCAATATTTGGGCACCCTACCCCAAATTGTACCTGCCCTGCTGTGTCCACTAGATGTAGGTGAAACTCATCTTTGCCAAGAGTCACTGTCTTGCTGTAAGCTGGAAAAACAAAGAGGAAAACATATTTACTGTGAGGTGCTTTATAGGGCTTGTGACGTATCTTCCTTCATATTCCTGACCCTGGCAGTGACACAGACTAGTTCCAGGGAACTCTCCAGAAAACTGGAGAGACACGCTAGGGGTCTTGCTGTCCTCATATCTAGTACACCATAGATTCTACACTATTCTGGGCTAGAACCTTGCAGAACTCTCTAGACCACAGGTTCTCAATCTGTGGGTCACAATCTTTTGGAGGATCAAGTATCACATATCCTGCATAGCAGATATTAACAATTCAGTTATGAAATAGCCGCGAGATAATTTTATGGTTGGGGGAATCATCCCAACATGAACTGTATTAAAGGTTCACAGCATTAGGAAGGCTGAAAGCATTGCTGTCTAGAACAGGGTACACGCACAGAACAGGGTTCCCAGAACTGATTAACACAGCCCCTTGGTAACAAAGAAATCTCAAATTATGGAGCTGGAAAGGGCACCCAATCTATCTAGGTTCATCCCCTTCACACTAAAGAACACTACTCACTATTCTCCACTGTAGGATCGTAGCCTTCCAGGAACTCGCCTTCCACAAATTGATGTGCCAAAGATGTCTTCCCTTTAAGGACCAGAGATTGTTGTAATACAATCATCCATCCATATTTACACTTTTGTCCTTTCGGACTGTGACCAGGACCAAAACGCACCCCAAATCAGCCTCCCAGTCAGTGAGAGACCCCAACCAATGCTTCCCCTTGGTCAATTATTACCAACATCCTAACGCGTTGATTCCGCAGCAGTTTGATTATTGGGATGCATTCAGCAGCGCCGCAGGAAGCCTTTCCGTGCCGCACCCCACCTCACCCTTTGGAAGATCCAAGACTCCCCAGGATCTAGTGCACCAGCCCAAGGACACTTGCAAGTGTAGATCTCCACCAAGCCTTCAAATGCTGATCCCACCCCTGCTCCCAGAGTAATGCGGGGACCACTGATGCAACCACAGCCCCGTCCACTTTAACCCTTGAGCGCTCCTCTTCCAGCATCCCTCCACCCTTCCATTGCCTAGCAGTAAAGCTGACTTCTTCCCAGGCCACTCTGGCTCCTCGTGTCACGTTCCCGCGACAGCGCGCCTCTTCTGGCCACAAAGCAACGGTGCGCTGGTGATCTCCGGAGGGCGGAGACTCACCTACGGAGCGGTACCCAAGGATGGCCACCTTCCTATAGCGCACCAGCGGCATGACAGGACGCCGCCCGGAGGGACTCCTAAGAGCGCGGGCCGAGAGAGCCCGAACACCGGCCGGGGTGCAGGCTGCGGTGGAGCCCGGGAAGGACAGCAGCTCACCGAAGCTACGCCCGGCAAGCGGAAGGAAAACCAAAACAAGCCGCGCGCCCCGGGCAGCCCACGTGATCACAACACAGCGGCTCTACGCAAGGGAGCCGGGCACCAAGGGCTGGGGAGGGGCGGGATACCCTGCCGGGCGGCTCCAGGCTCCGCCCCCTAGGTTGCTCCCCATTGGTCCATTAGAATGAAGGAGGGCGGAGTCGCCCACAAGGAGGGACCGGTGGGCCTCACGTGGAGCGGGAGCTTTGGGAGCTGCACATGCGTAGACCTGAGCCTGTTCATTCATAAAGAGAAAGAAACTCGGGGTCCTAGAGGTACTTGCCCATTTGCAGTCTAGCCAAAGAGGCTGTGAATGTAGATGGAAAAACACCTGTTGTGAAAACATAAAAGGAAAATGTTGGTCTCACCTGGTAACCCTGACTGGCCTGCAACTCTCTATACAGATCATGCTGACTTCACACTCACAAGAGATTCAATTGCCTGTATTTCCCCAGTACCGATTAAAGGATTGCACCGCTACAAGTAGCTTTGGACAGGAGGTTGTATTGAAAAGATTCTAGGCCTCTGAAACTGGCAATGGTGACACATGCCTATAATCCCAGTACTCAGGAGGCAGAGGCCTCCCGTCCTGCTCTACAGAGTGAGTTCCGGAACAGCCAAAGCTACACGAAGAAAGTTTCTTTGTGGGGAGGGGAAAAAAAGATTCTGGGCCTCCGTTTTCTAAGGTCTCTAGCAACCTTGGGTTAGGGGGAATAAACATAATAAACAGAATTCCAGTATATCCCTGCTTTCCCCAGCATTCAGACTAGACCTTTTGTTGGTAGTTTTTAGTCTTCTAGGATATAATCACAGGCCTGGAGTTCTTTTTTTTTATTATTTTTATTTTTTTTGGTTTTTCGAGACAGGGTTTCTCTGTGGTCTTGGAGCCTGTCCTGGAACTAGCTCTTGTAGACCAGGCTGGTCTCGAACTCACAGAGATCCTCCTGCCTCTGCCTCCCAAGTGCTGGGATTAAAGGCGTGCGCCACCACCGCCCGGCAGGCCTGGAGTTCTTATTCTTGGGGAAATTGCTTCAGCGTGTGATCGTGCTGTCTGAAGTTTCATTATTATATACAGGGCATTCATTTATTTAAAATTTTGAATTGTTTTTGTTTTTCAAGATAAGGTTTCACTGTGTAGCCTTGACTGTCCTTCTGTAGACTAAGCTGGCTTTGAACTCAAGAGATCCACCTGCCTCTGCCTCCTGAATGCTGGGATTAAAGGCCTGTGTCACCACCGCCGGGATCAACAAATATTTTTTGATTTTTGAACTTGAGAGTTGAGGCAGGAAGACACTATGACTTTAAGACCAGTCTGGGCTAAACAATTATCAAACCACCCAAGACTCATATGTAAGACCTTGTCAAAAAAAAAAAAAAAAAAAGTCAGGCTTGGTGGCCTAGACCTATAATCACAGGATTTATGAGGTGAAGGCAGGAAGGTCAGGAGTTCAAACTCATTATGGCCTTAGCTACATAGTGAGTCTGAGCCCAAGAGCCTTGTCATAAAAAACAAAAAAAAAAGTCTACTGAGCATATTTTACACATGCTGGACCAGACGCTGTCCCAGGTTTGCTGAAAGAGATAGGCATCTCTGTTTTCCTGGCATTTAAATTTATTCACAGAGGTTGGAGTTGTAATTCAATGGCATGCATGAGGCCTGCCTTGTGTTCAACCCCCAGAACATACATGTGCACATGAGTGAAAATGTGCACACACACACACACACACACACACACACACGCAAAGTAGGGTAGGGTGGGTACTGGAGAGATGGCTCGGCAGCTAAGAGCACTGGCTTCTCTTCCAGAGGACCCAGGTTCAATTCACAACACCCACATGGCAGCTCACAACTGGCCTCCTTTTGTTTCCTGACCGACTACTGTGAAGAAATTCCTTCATCACATGTTCCTACTGTCGATGAGACACTTCACAGCGTGCAAGTAACCAGAGACTAACCCTAAAGAATTTAGAGCCAAAAGAAATCTCTCTCTCCGTGAGGTAGTTTTTCTTGGGTATTTGGTCACAGTGATACAAAATTTTGACTAATGCAATGTGGTTTTTTGTTTTTTAAAAAATATTTATTTATTTATTTATTTATTTATTTATTTATTTATTAGGTATACAATATTCTGTCTGTGTGTATGCCTGCAGGCCAGAAGAGGGCACCAGACCCCATTACAGATGGTTGTGAGCCACCATGTGGTTGCTGGGAAATGAACTCAGGACCTTTGGAAGAGCAGGCAATGCTCTTAACCTCTGAGCCATCTCTCCATCCCCTAATGCAATGTTTTATAGGGCTTCTTTGTTTTCCACAGCTAAGAGTTCAACTGTCTTGAGGCTGGAGAGATGGCTTAGCGGTTAAGGGCACTGGCTGCTCTTCCAGAGGACCCAGGTTCAATTCCCAGCACTCACATGGCAGCTCACAACTGTCTGTAACTCCAGTTCTAGGGGACCCTACACCCTCACACAGGCATGCCCACAGGCAAAACACCAATGTACATAAAATAAAAATAAATTATTAAAAATAAAAAGAGTTCACTGTCTTGCTGGTGTTTGATAAGTGTCATTATCATCATGAACAACACTGGGCATGGTGGCGCATGCCTTTAATCCCAGCACTCAGGAGGCAGAGCAGGTGGATCTCTGTGAGTGCGAAGCCAGAGATCCCTACAGAGGGACAGCCAAGGCTATACAGAGAAACCCTGTCTCAAAAAGGCAATAATAAATAATAATAAACATCAATACTTAATAGCTATGGCTTAAAACAATTTGGGACTGGGGAATATTTTTATTTATTTATTTTTGTTGTTGTTGTTTTGTTTTGTTTTAAGACAAGGTCTCTCTACATAGCTCTGGCTGTCCTGGAATTCATTCTGTAGACCAGGCTGGCCTTGAACTCAGAGGTCCACTTGCCTCTGCCTCCTGAGTGCTGAGACAAAGGTGTGCCACCAAGCTGGGTTTGTTTTTTGTTGTTTTTTGTTTGAGGCAACATTTCACTATGTAGCACTGGCTGGCCTAGAGCACTCTTTGTCATAGATCCTAATCTTGAACTCCGAGGGATGCAGTTGCCTCTGCCTTCTAAGTACTGGCTCAGAAAAGCAGTGTATCTATCTTAGAGATCTATGGGTTGAATTAGCCATTCTCCTGTTTCCTGTCCTGTATTTGCTAATGGGGCTGAAGTCTCAATGGAAGTAGAAAGTCCAGAAGGATCTTTAGCCTTGGGCCTGGGTGCCGACTATTGCCTGAGTCAGACTCTCTGTCTCTACCCCCTCCCCCAACCCCACCATGTGTGTCTTTCATCAGTGAGTGATCCAGCCAGAACTGAACTTCAGGTTGAACTCTTGCCTTTTTCTGAAGTCTCTTGGGCTTTGCATCCCGGAGTCAGTTCATCCAATAACATTACTTCTTCCACAGGTTATTACTCCGAAAGGGGTACGGATCCCCCCAGATTCAAGTCGTGAGATAGACTAATTGTTGATAAGAGCGGAGGAGTATTGTGGCAATTCTTTCTATTTATTTTGTTTTATGTGTGTGTGTGTATTTTCCTGCATGTATGTATGTATGTGCATGTATGTATGTAAGTATGTATGTGCACCACATGCTCGTGTGATGCCTGTGGGCATCAGATGAAGGCATCGCCATCCCTGGAACTGGAGTTACAGACAGTTATGAACCTCTAGGTGGGTGCTGGGAAATGAACCCCGTTCCCAGCAAGTGCTCTTAATCACTGAGCCATCTCTCTTCTAGCTCTTAGGGCAATTTTCCCACTCACGATGGCTGGAGTTCTCCACTTAGCCAGGCAAACATCCTTCCACATCTGTAACTGAGCCCTGCAGCTCTACCGTCCCATCCACGCTCGTTTCGTAGCAGACAACGAGGTCATCTGTGTCAACTATGGAAATCTCCAAGCTGAGTAGCTAACCTACAGCCACTTGAACTTGCTGGAATCTAGTTTATTGTAGTTACTTGAGTGTTAAGAAACTACTAGAGATTGAGGACATAGCTCAATAGGAAAGTACCTGTGAGAAAACACAAGGCCTGGATACAATTTATTAATATTAATAATAATAATAATAATAATAATAAAACAACTTACATGGATACAATTCCAGAAAACACAGCTCTGACACTTTAGACAAACCTCACAACAAAGCTGAAGAAAGTGACATTTAGATGACCTGGAACCTCTATAGTTCTTGACTTTTTCTGATGTCACCTCATGGCCTCACAATCAGGTCACCTTCAGGCATCACATCTAAGTTCTAATATTTTGTATTGGTATTTAAAAGCAACATTTTCATGTTAAAAAGTTCAAATGAAATCGCTGGGCGATGGTGGCGCACGCCTTTAATCCCAGCACTTGGGAGGCAGAGGCAGGCGGATCTCTGTGAGTTCGAGACCAGCCTGGTCTACAGAGCTAGTTCCAGGACAGGCTCCAAAGCCACAGAGAAACCCTGTCTCGAAAAACCAAAAAAAAAAAAAAATGGAAACTGTAAATTTTTGTTTTGCTGTTTTCAAGACAATTTCTTTGGGTAGCGCTGGATGTCCTGGAACTTTCTGTTTTTATGGGTTTTGTTTTTTTTTGTTTGTTTGTTTGTTTTTGTGTGTGTGTGTGTATACAGTATTCTGCCTGCATGTAGACCTGCAGGCCAGAAGAGGGCATCAGATCTCATTACAGATAGTTGTGAGCCACCATGTGGTTGCTGGGAATTGAACTCAGGACCTTTGTCAGTGATCTTAACCTCTGAGCCATCTCTCCAGCCCCTGGAACTTTCTTTGTAGACCAGGCTAGCCTCGGACTCACAGAGATCCGCCTTCCTCTGCCTCCTGAGTGCTAGGATTAAAGATGTGTATCACCTTAATCCCAGCACTCGGGAGGCAGAGGCAGGCGGATCTCTGTGAGTTCGAGACCAGCCTGGTCTACAAGAGCTAGTTCCAGGACAGGCTCCAAAACCACAGAGAAACCCTGTCTCGAAAAACCAAAAAAAAAAAAGATGTGTACCACCACTGCCCGGCAGGTGATTCTTATCAATATACTCATTCATGGTTTTTTCTTTAATTTTTATTGGGGAGGGCAGTAAGAAGACCCAGCAGTTAAATCTGCATACTGCTCTTTCTGACTCATGTCAGGCTGCTTATGGAGTCAGTCCTGTGACTCCAGCTCCAGGGCATCAGATGCCGTCTCTGCCCTTCTTGGTACCCACTCATGGCATACACACACAGGGACACAAATATATACATGTAACTAAAGTGAAATTAAATATTCGCTGGACACGTGACACATGCCTTTAGCACCATCACTCAGGTGACAGGCAATGTGAGTTTGAAGCCAGCCTAGTGTACATATTGAGTTCCAGGATAGCCAGGGCTACATAGAGAGAGACCCTGTCTCAAACAAAACAAAACAAGACCCCCCAAAGATAGATAGACAAAAGTGTGTGTGTGTGCATGTGTGTTCACAGGAGTGAACATGTACATGTAGAGGTCAAATATCAGTCTTGGATGTCATTTCTCAGGACCTGTCCACCTTGGGTTTTGTTATTATTATTATTATTATTATTATTATTATTATTATTATTATTATTTTATGTGTACAGTGTTGGAGAATGGCACACATGTGAAGGTCAAAGAACAACTTTGTGGGGTCAGTTTTCTCCTAACACCTTTATGTGGCTTCCCAGCTCAAGCTGCCAGACTTTCAAGGCAAACCCTTTACCCAGTGAGCTATCTCACCAGCCCCACTGTGTTTTTCAGACGTGGTCCTCACCAGCCCCACCGTGTTTTTTTCAGACGCGGTCTCTCACTGGGACCATGGAATTACAAGGCTAGGCTGTCTGCCGGTAAACCCCGGGACTCTTCCTGCTTGTTCCATTGCTGGGACTACAAGAGCAGGACTCCACATACAGCTTTTGACCTGGCACTAGAGACCAAATTCAGGGGCTCATACTTGCGTCTCTAGCATGCTACTGAACCACCTTCCCAGCCCTGTCTATTTTATTTTGATTGTATTTTAGTTTGTTTGTGTGTTTGTTTTTGAGACAGGTCTCTTGTTACCTAAGATGGCCTAAAATTTGCTGCAAAATTGAGAAACTGGCTTTAAACTCTGGGTCCTATTGTCTCCGCCTACGAGTGCTAGTGTTACATGTGTGTACTTGGGTCTCATTTACTTACACGTAAACATGTATGTATATTTGTGTACATATTAACAGTGATGGTGGTCATCCTGGGAATTGTATGCAGGGCCCACATATTCTAGCCAAGCGCTATACTACTGAGTCTGAGCTATGTCCCTATCTAGTTTTTTTTTTTTTTTTTTTTTTTTGGTTTTTCGAGACAGGGTTTCTCTGTGGCTTTGGAGCCTGTCCTGGAACTAGCTCTGTAGACCAGGCTGGCCTCGAACTCACAGAGATCCGCCTGCCTCTGCCTCCCAAGTGCTGGGATTAAAGGCGTGCGCCACCACCGCCCGGCCCTATCTAGTTTTTAAATGTATGTTTTGTAGGGCTGACTGACATGGCTCCGCACTTAAATGTACTTCGTAGTCTTCCTGAGGACTCTGGTTCAGTTCCTAGCACCCACATGGCAGCTCACAACCATCTATAACTCCAGTTCCATGGAGTCTGATGCTCTTTTTGGGCCCCTGCTCACTCCAGGCACCCATATGGTGCACATACATGCATACAAGCAAAGCAGTCATACGCCTAAAATACAAATAATAAATCTTTAAATTTGTATTTTGAGTCAGAGTCTTCCTAAGTTACCCAGGCTAGTCTTAAATTAAAGGCCCAAGGTCTGATCTTATCACTCCCTGCAAGCTAAAACTTAATCGTATTCATTTACCTACTCAAATAACTCCATCTCCAAAGTCTCCGGAGTGTGGTGGTGGACGCCTATAATCTCAGCTATTGGGTTTGTTGGGGCAGGAATATCTCATTGGTACTCAAGTGGAGTCGGGTGCTCAGGGCTGGCTAGGCAAGGCAGCAAGACTTTCAACATAACCAGAAAGGGGGCATGGCATAAAATATCCTTTGTACAGTATAAAGCCTATCAATGTTGGTAGGGCCTGATCGTCATGACAGGGAGAGTCCCTGTATCAGACCTCTTCTTGTGTGTTAATTCTCCTTGTTTAATTTTCCAACATTGCCCAGCACTTCACGAGGGCCTCTGGCACCCCGGGCAAAGTGATTCCCTTAAGAACACATTTATTACTGACTAATAAGAAACTCCTAAGAGTACATATTGGTTTTCAGATGTAGAATCACCGTCACAGGCTGCTCTTCCAGAGGACCCAGGTTCAATTCCCAATAACCACATGGCAGCTCACAACTGTCTGTAACTCCAGGTCCAGGGGATCTGACACGCTCACACAGACAAATGTGCACTTCAAACAAAATAAAGTAAGAGTGACTACCTCGGGCATGGTATTCACGCTCTCCAAGACATGTCCAACAATTTCCCGGACTTAGCCCATGCTAATTTCTGTCTCCGAAAGAAACAGGAATCCACCGCCTCTCATTCTGCCAGACAAGGGCCTTCATACCTGCACAGCTTGGCTACAGAAAACCAAGCTCCATTCTTCCTCTACACACTCAAAAACTCCATCTCCACTGTTTTTTAAAAGGAGAGAGAACGGGAGGGTGTGTGTGAGCCTCAGACTCACCGAGTTTCCTAGAGCGGTGCAAGGGGCTTGACACCACCAGTGCCACAGAAAAGGACGTAGGAGGCTTGGCCTTTTAGTTTAAAAGAAAAAGAGATCCAGGGCTGGAGAGATGGCTCAGTGGTTAAGAGCATTGCCTGCTCTTCCAAAGGTCCTGAGTTCAATTCCTACCAACCACATGGTGGCTCACAACCATCTCTAATGAGGTTTGGTGCCCTCTTCTGGCCTGCAGGCATACACACAGACAGAATATTGTATCCATAATAATAATAATTTTTAAAAAAGTTTAAAAAAAAGAGAGATCCATAATACCCACTCTCAAAGATTTTAGGTAATCTTAAATTGGGCGTGGTGGAGCACACTTTTAATCCCAGCAGAGGCGGGAGGATGTATATGAGTTCAAGGCCAGGCTGGTCTACACAGCCAGTTCTAGGGCAGCCAAGACTGCTTAGTGAGAGCTTGTCTTTTAAAAAAAACAAATCTATGAGATCATGTAGTCCAGCCAAGGACCGCAACAACGGAGGGACGTGCATGGTGAAAATGAGATTACCGTCAGCTGCTGCAGCTGCTGGAGGCTTAGGCAGCTGTTCCCTGGGCAGCTGCAGCGTTCAGCCCAGGCTTGGCTGTGAGGTGGCAGCTCCGTCTTAGCCTGTGGACATCAGCTCCTAGTTAAGCCAAGGCTCTCCCCATAGGACCACTTGAAAGCAACAGAGAAAGAGTTCTAAAGAGTTTTATTTAGTCACCGTACTTGGGATATAGGACCCAAGGGAGATAGGTTTAGAGACAGTTTGGACTTGGGTCTCCAAAGAAGCAAAGCCAAGACTAGAGATATAACAGAAAGTTGTCCTGTCCCAGACCACTGCTATCCTGTCCCAGCCCACCCTGCTGTCCTGTCCCAGCCCACCCTGCTGTCCTGTCCCAGACCACTGCTATCCTGTCCCAGCCCACCCTGCTGTCCTGTCCCAGCCCACCCTGCTGTCCTGTCCCAGCCCACCCTGCTGTCCTGTCCCAGCCCACTGCTGTCCTGTCCCAGCCCACCCTGCTGTCCTGTCCCAGCCCACCCTGCTGTCACATCCCTGCACTGTCCCTGCCGTCTGTTTGTGGAGCGCGCTGCATGAGGACACTTCCTACTCGCAGCTGAAGCTGAAGCAAGGAAACTCAGCTGTTCAGACAAGAGACTCCATCTAGAGATAAAGACAACCCCGAAGCCCTGTCCACTGCTAGTCTCTATTTTATTTATTTGGTGTGTGGGTGTTTGCTTACACGCATGTCTGTGTGCCCTTTGTCTGGTGGAAGTAGGGGCCAGATGTCAGATCCCCTAGAACTAGACTAGCAGGTAATTTGAGGCACCCAGCTGGGTCCTTTACAAAAGCAACACATTCTGTTAGCCACTGAGCCGCCTCTTCTAGCCTCAGTTTCCCTTCTAAAACACAAATTCAGGCAGGTGTGGTGGCACCCATCTTTAATCCTAGCACTCAGGCGGCTGGAGGCAGGTGGATCTTGTGAGTTCCAGGACAGTCTGGACTACTTAGAGAGACTGTGTCTCAAAAAGCAAGTGAACAAACCAAACCAACTGGCATCAAAATAAAAGGAAAAAGAAAAAAAATACAAGTTTAATTACTTGCTTCTAATTTTTCAATTACTTTTCATCTTCAGCTCAAATTCCAAATATGTTTGTTTGCTTGTTTTTATTGTTGTTTTTGTTTTTTGAGACAGTGTTTCTCTGTGCAGCCCAGGCTGTCCTGGAACTCACTCTGTAGACCAGGCTGACCTTAAACTTAGAGATTAATCTGCTTCTGCCTTCCAAATGCTGGGATTAAGGACATGTGCCACCATAGCTAGTTTATGGTCTTTTTCTCAATAGACAGCTGCCTCAGTTTCTCCGCTTGAGAGGAAAGTTTTATTAGAAAAATAAAGTATAGAGCTAAAGAGATGGCTCAGAGGTTAAGATTACTGACTGCTCTTCAGAATGGTCCTAAATTCCATTCCCAGCAACCCCACATGGTGGTTCACAACCATCTGTGATGAGATCTAATGCCCTCTTCTGGCCTGCAGGTGTATATGCAGGCAGAATACTGTATACATAATAAATAATAAAGAAAACATTTTTTTTTTGTTGTTTTTTGTTTTTTGCTTTTCGAGACAGGGTTTCTCTGTGGCTTTGGAGCCTGTCCTGGAACTAGCTCTGTAGACCAGGCTGGTCTCGAACTCACAGAGATCCACCTGCCTCTGCCTCCCGAGTGCTAGGATTAAAGGCGTGCGCCACCATCGCCGGGCTAAAGAAAACATTTTTTAAAAAAAGTACAGTCCACAAAAGCATAGTTATGGATCCATACAAGTTTCTTAATCAGAAATTTTCTTTTTCTTTTTCCTTTTTTCATTCTTTTATCATTTTTGGGTTTTTGTTTTGTTCTGTTTTTTTAAGAGATGATAAGTTTCAGGGCTGGAGAGAAGGCCCAGTAGTTAAGAGCACTGGCTGATCTTTCAGAGGACCTATGTTCCCAGCACCGACGTGGCAGCTCACACCTGTCTGTAACTCCAGTTCTGGGGCTTCTGACACAGACATACATGCAGACAGACTACCAATGCACATAAAAGAAAAGTAAATTATGTATAAAAAAGATAGATAGGGCTGGCAAGATGGCTCAGCAGTTAAGAGCATTGCCTGCTCTTCCGAAGGTCCTAAGTTCAATTCCCAGCAACCACATGGTGGCTCACAACCATCTGTAATGAGATCTGGTGCCCTCTTCTGGCCTGCAGGCATATATGCAGACAGAATATTGTATACATAATAAGTTTTAAAAAAAGATAGATAATGATTTTTTAAAGGTTCTACTTTTAGCTTTTTAAAAATATTTATTTATTTATTATTTATACAGTTAGCCAGAAGAGGGTAAAACAGTGATTGCTCTTAATGAGCTGAGTCGTCTCTCCGGATCTTTTTTTTTTTAATAATTTATTTTTTATCTTATATGAATTGGTGTTTTGCCCGCATGTATATGTCTGTGTGAGGGTGTGAGATCTCCTGAAACTGGAACTACAGACAGTTGGGAGCTGCCATGTGGGTGCTGGGAATTGAACCTTGGTCCTTATGAAGAGCAGCCAGTGCTCTTAATCACTGAGCCATCTCTTCAGATCTTTTTTTTTTGTTGTTTTTGTTTTTGTTTTTTTAGATTTATTTATTATTTTATTATGTGTACAGTATTCTCAGTATTCTGTCTGCATGTATGCCTGCAGGCCAGAAGAGGGCACCAGACCTCATTACAGATGGTTGTGAGCTGCCATGTGGTTACTGGGAATTGAACTCAGGACCTTTGGAAGAGCAGGCAATGCTCTTAACCTCTGAGCCACCTCTCCAGCCCGATCTTTTTGTTTTTTGATATAGAATTTCAGGCTGCTCTGAAGCTCACCACATATCCAAAGTTGGTCCAGACCTCTGATCTCCCTGCTTCTGCTTCTGAGAACAGGGTTATATTGTGAGTTGCTAGACCCAGCAAAAGCAAAGACTTTTCATTAATTAAAGCTTTTGCTTAACACTGGTCTCTTCCTAAAGACTGGAAGCCCATATTTCTTCTTTAGTTATCGTGATAAAATATCCCAGATATTAGCTGGACATGCAGGCCCACATCTGTATTCCTAACATTAGGGAGACTGAGGTACAATTGCCATGAGATTGAGGCCAGCCTGGTTTACCAAGTGCACACCAGGTCAGCATGGGCTACAGAAAGAGACCCTCCCTTGTAATAATAAAAAATAAATCATTGATTTATTATAATAATGTCATAACACCCAAATCAATGTTCTTCCAAATTCAATTTCTAGTAAAAGTTAGAGACAAAGCCTTCACCTATGTTCTCACATGTGGTCCTTCCTCAAGAGGTGGGGAGAGCTGGAGATGGCTCAGTGGCTAACTGCTTTTACAGAGGACCTGGGTTTGGTTCCCAGCACCCGCATGGTAGCTCTTTAACTGCCTTAACTAACTTCAGTTTAAAGGGAATAATGCCCTCTTCTGGCCTATAGCAGAACTACACTCAAACGGTATACATAAAGGCTGTCAAAACACACAAAAAATAAAAATAAATAAAAATTTTAGAAAAGATGTATGGGATGTTTTGATATTTCTTCTTCTTTCTTCCTTTTTTAAAAAGATTTATTTATTATGTATACAACATTCCTTCCATGTATGTTTGCACGCCAGAAGCACTAGATCTCATTATAGATGGCTGTGAGCCCCCATGTGGTTGCTGGGAATTGAACTCAGGACCTCTGGAAGACCAGTCAGTGCTCTTAACCTCTGAGCCATCTCTCCAGCTTCCTCTTTTTTTTTTTTTTTTTTCAAGACAAGGTTTCTTTGTGTAGCCCTGGCTGTCCTGGAACTTGCTCTGTAGACCAGGCTGCCTCAAACTCAGATATCTACCTGCCTCTGCCTCCCGAGTGCTAGGATAAAAGACATGTGCTCGCCGGGCGGTGGTGGCGCACGCCTTTAATCCCAGCACTCGGGAGGCAGAGGCAGGCGGATCTCTGAGAGTTCGAGACCAGCCTGGTCTACAGAGCTAGTTCCAGGACAGGCTCCAAAACCACAGAGAAACCCTGTCTCGAAAAACATAAAAAAAAAAAAAAAAAAAAAAAAAAAGACATGTGCTACCACTACTCGGCTTGATATTTCTTTTTACCAGTACACTAGTCCCGTAGCACCAGGACACCGTCCACAGTTACAACTTCATTCTACCTTTTGGTTTAACGTTTGTTTTGTTTTTTAATAAATAAACATAATTTATTATTTTTTAAAGATTTATGTATTTCTTATGTATACATTGTTCTGTATGTCTGCAGGCCAGAAGAGAGTGCCAGATCTCATTACAGATGGCTGTGAGTCACCATGTGGTTGCTGGGAATTGGACTCAGGACCTCTGGAAGAGCAGCCATCTCTCTAGCCCCCTTGACGTTTTTACAGACAGGGAATCATGAAGGCCAGATGGCCTTCAAGGAGGACCTTGGATTCCTGCCTGTGCCTCCTAAGTGCTGGGATTACATGAATGACCCACTACACCTGAACTTTTTTTTTTTTTTTTTTTTTTTTTTTGGTTTTTCCAGACAGGGTTTCTCTGTGGCTTTGGAGCCTGTCCTGGAACTAGCTCTTGTAGACCAGGCTGGTCTCGAACTCACAGAGATCCACCTGCCTCTGCCTCCCGAGTGCTGGGATTAAAGGCGTGCGCCACCATCACCCGGCTTTTTTTTTTTTTTTTTGGTTTTTCGAGACAGGGTTTCTCTGTGGTTTTGGAGCCTGTCCTGGAACTAGCTCTTGTAAACCAGGCTGGTCTCGAACTCACAGAGATCCGCCTGCCTCTGCCTCCCAAGTGCTGGGATTAAAGGCGTGCGCCACCACCGCCCGGCTCTCGGCTATTTTTTTTTTTAAAGATAGTCTTACACTTTGCACTGGCCAACCTTGAACTCACAGAGTAGACCAGGCTGGCCTTGAACTCATAGTGATCTGTACGCCTCTGCTTCCAGGCCACCTTTATTTGTTTGAAACAAGCTGATCTGGAGCTCACTGTGTACTCGGACTGCTCCCTCTAACAGTGAGCAGCCTCCTCTCCTCAACTGTCTGAACGCTGATGGCAGACGTGAGCCACTGCATCCACCTCACTTAACCTTGCTTACTGCTCGAGAAGTTCCATCCATTCAGAACACCGCAGGACTAAACTCTTCCTCTAGTCCAGAAAGAACTGTATTGCTGGGAATCAACCCGGAGCTTTGCACATGCTAGGTAAGTGCTTTAGCATTGAAGTTCATCCTTAATCCCTCTCACCCTTTTCTTCACTGGTTTACTAACTTGCCAGAAGCCTGAACAACATATGTCTTCTTAACCAGATGGCTTGCTTATATAGTTTTTGTTTGTTTGTTTGTTTTTGTTTTTGTTTTTTCAAGACAGGGTTTCTCTGTGGCTTTGGAGCCTGTCCTGGAACTAGCTCTGTAGACCAGGCTGGTCTCGAACTCACAGAGATCTGCCTGCCTCTGCCTCCTGAGTGCTGGGATTAAGGCGTGTGCCACCACCACCCAGCTGGCTTATATAGTTTTAATTAAGGAGGATAGCCATTTAATGTAGAAGAAGAGCAAATGAACATAAGAAATAAGCATAAGTAAGATGGTTCGGTGGGTAAAGGTGCTTGCTGCCAAGTCTGACAACTCTAAAAGACTGTCCTCTGACCTCTACATGTTTGCCTTGGCACATGCACATCCACACACACACACACACACACACACACACACACACACATCCATACACACTAGCAAAATAAATTAATTAAACAGAATGATTTCAAAAAAGAGAATGATAAATAATTGTCAAATACATATCAGGGAGTGCTTAAGAGGGCTCAGTCATTACAAGTAATTACTGCTCTTGCAGAGAGCCCTCGTTTGGTTCCCAACACTTGTAACTCCAGTACCAGGGGATCTGGTGCCCTCTTCTGGCCTCCATTAGCACTAGGCATGCATGTGGTGCACAAGCACACAAATAGGCACACACTCATACACAGACAATAATAAATGGATCCATTGTTTTGGGGGGAGGTTGGTTTTGGTTTTTGAGGCAGTATTTCTTTGTGTAGCCTTGGCTGTCCTGGAACTAACTTTCTCTGTAGACCAGGATGGCCTCAGACTCATAGATCTGCCTGCCTCTGCCTCCGAGTGATGGGATTAAAGCCCTGAGCTACCATGGCTACCACAGCTAAGACTTTAAGCTGTGAGCGTCCCCTGAGTATCTTTACCCGTGACCCACTATTCTCATGTAGTGTAGTCTATGTCTCTGCTCTAAATAAAATGACTACTTTGAAGTGAGGCGGGGAGCTGTGTGGGCTTTATAGTGATGTAGTGAGAGGACCAGACCACATATCTCACCCAGCCATCAGAACACTCTTCTCGTTCACATACACCTTCCCCATTCTATCACACGTTGGCTGTATTACCCTAGGAGAATGGCTTACAGCTCTTGGCCTTGAGCTGGATGTGGTGGCTCACCTGGACTCCCAGCAGTTTGTGGCAGGGCCTCACAAGGTAGCCCAGGCTGCCCTTGAACTAAAGACTATTCTCCTTCCTCAGCCTTCGGTGCTGGGACTATGGGTATGCTCATCTTGAAACACAAAACTCAACCCCTAACTGCTGCTTGCGTTGGCAATGACCGCAGGAAGCAGTGCAGCAGTGAGAAAAGAATGTAGAGGAAAGGTAACATTTGCTGGGTTCCTGTGCTGGAGAGAGCTGCTGCAGCTGGAAGGTGCTGTGTGGCGAGTTAGAGTGCCTGCTTCAAGCAGGTGGTGCATTTACCTGCTTGCAGACAGCGTCTGTTTTTTTTTGTTGTTGTTGTTGTTTTTTTGTTTTTTTTGATAGCTGGGAGGAGCTTCAAGGGGACAGAATGAGGGGATGGGCCTCAAGGGATGACTTTAGAGGGGCATGCGAACCTCCAGCCTGGGAAGTAACCTACAGGATGTGATTTAATGAAAACCAATGTGGGGAGCTGGAGAGATGGCTCAGAGGTTAAGAGCACTGGCTGCTCTTCCCCGGGTTCTGAGTTCAATTCCCAGCAACCACATGGTGGTTCACAACCATCTGTAATGAGATCTGGTGTCCTCTTCTGGCCTGCAGGGATACATGTAGACAGAACATTGTATATATATATATAATAAATAAAATAAATCTTTTTAAAAAAGAATGTCTACACTATTACCTATATCTCCTGCTTCCCAGAGCTGAACTAGGCTATAAAAAATGCCAAGGATTGAAAGAAAAACAAGCAGGTCCTGAGGGTCTTCCGACGCTGGCACAATGCTAAAGGCTTAACAGGCCCGGTGCATCAGTTCTGCTTCCTCAAACATGGTTCCTCTGAGCAAGTCCATTGCACTATGCAAAACATTCCCCTTTGGTCCAACGTGTGTGAGAGTGTGTGTTGTGTGTGTGTGTGGGGGGGGCTGTTTGTCTGTGTCCCTAGGCTTAGAATTCTCCTGAATGCCACCAGAGGGCAGCGTATTCATAGAAAGGCCTCGGCTCAGAAGTTCAAAACAGAGTAAAATCTTCCTAGCATCAAGATGTAGCCGGTTTCAGGTCAGGCCCTGGGAGTACATTGACTGTCCCTAGGATCCTACATACCCCACTTCCAGAGCAGTCCCTACCTGTGCACTCCTAGCTAGGGACATCAATCTACCTGCATTTCAGGTGTCTACCGTGTTAGATTCCCCACAACACACAAGCCAAAGAAACACAGCCAGTAACAGAAAGGAAAGGAGGTGGGGGAATGAGAAGCCGGCAGAGCAGCGCTTAAGGAAGAAACTCACACTGTAATGCTGGAGCTTGACAGAGTCTGTTTCCCTCAGATATACCCAAGCCAAAAACCTGTTCTCTCCCCAGCTTCTCTCTCTCTCTCCTACAATGTAGCCCAAGTTAGCCTTGAACTCATAGTCCTCCTGTTTTGTCCTTTCTCAATCTCCAGAGTGTTGAAATTATAGGCGGGTACCACCATTCCTGGTCACTCTAGGATTTTTGTCTAGGCCACAAATGTGTGTGGACTGTAAGGAACACCCATGGTTCATAAATTGGCCTAGCAAAATCCCATAAAAAAGAAAATCAGACCGCTTCATCAGCGGGCAGGAGGCGGCTGGGCTGGTTTATAGTCGACAGGGATAGGCCAAAACAGTTCATAGAAGACTCCAAATGCATTGAGCATCAGCCTTCAGGCTCCTTCAGTAAGCCCCACCCCCACCCCCGAGTTGGGATGTGTACTCATAAGAACAGTTTTGGTCCCAGATGGGGGTGAGACCAGCACCAAAAACAGGGCAGCGTATTTCTGGTCTGTTGCTGATGGGTTGGGACGCCCTCTGCAGCAAAAGGGTTTGAAAGATCCTGCTGCAGAAGAAGGGAGAGTTGGGCATTAGGTGTTGACTCTGGTTAGTCCGGATTCTCCTCCTCTTTGGAGGTGAATTGCCTGAGTGAAGGTGGTTTCCAATAAACCTTCCCTTTATTAAGCCACCTGCAGGAGAACGCGAGGCATCAGATTGACTGGCTGTGTCAGATAGTGTTAACGCCACACTCCAGGCCCTCACCTTGGTGGGCTGGGAAACCGGATCATTATATTACAATTTATAAATAGAAAATAAAATTATCTGGTGAGACTGGGCCACTGGGGAAGACGCAAAAAAAGTCCTCATTAAAGAGTATCCATCAGCAAACCCAGTCATCAAGGACCGGAGGAGCACTCCTCTCAGCTAGAAGTTGCCCCTAAACCAATAAGTTCCAATACAGCTCTTCTTTTTCTCTAAGTCTCTTTCCACACCCACTTTCCCAATCAGCATCACCTGCTGCCCACATCCCCAGATCTTAGCACGCCTTGGTTTCTGTTTCGCCCAGAGCCTGGAGTACATCTATACTCGGATGCTCAGCCCATTAACTCCTCCGCCAAGCGGTAAAGTAGTCGAGAGTACCAATGCATGCCAGTCGGCTGGACCGCACCCCCGGGGAGCAGCGCCCCGAGCGCGTGCAGCAGGCGCAAAGGAGCGAAGGCGCGGTGGGCCCACTGGTGACTCTCCAGAACCGCGTAGCAGGAGGCGAGGACGTCGTTTACCAGCAGCGTCCCGTGCGCAGTGAGCGGTGCGAACACGCCCACTGCTTCCTCGCGGGCCACACGGGCTACACGAGCCGGCCGGAGCGCGTCCCCGCCTGGAGCCAGCACCGAGTCCCCAGCGCGTAATCGGCGCGCGAACACCGGTGCAAAGTCACCTGGAGCCGGCGCTGGCCCACGAGCCGCGAACACCAGATGCCAGGGTGTGAGCAACAGTTTGCGCGGAGGCCGCTCGGTCTCCACAGCTACGAAGGAGGCGCGGCGCTGCAAGTCCCGGTCCAGGAAGAGTAGCACCGGCGTGGGCACCACCCGGCCCGCTGCATCGGCGGCCAGTACCCAGTCACCACGATGGAGTTCTCTCAGCCCCTTCCGCTCGCCGCTCCGCAGACGCACTGTAGCATTTCCCGGAAAGCAGCCGCCGGCTCGGACCGCCAGTGAGTTATCTGCAAGGAGGATTAAGACAAGATCAGCAAATACAAGAACAGATTCCAGAAGATGTGGGTGAAGCCCAACGCAGACCTCACTAGTCACGGGATATTGTTCAATTTCCAGGGATCTAGTCACACCTTGATTGTAAGCGGAAAAGGTGGTTTACAACACTAATGCCTGTTTGGTCCCTTGAGGGTAGCAAGGAGACTATACCCCATGAAAGCCCCCTTTGGATGGACCACCATCTGGCGTCTACTGTACCAGCTTTGACCGACACGTGGACGTGGTTTCGGGACTCGTAGTAGACCCAGTCGAAGCCGGCTTCCACTGCTAGGCGCGCCAGCAAACCATACTTATTGCGGTCACGGTCAGACGTGGTGATATCCAAGGCGCGGCCTTCGTAGTGGAGTGAGTCCTGAGCGTGGTGGCCATCCTCGTCCCAGCCTTCAGTCACACGTAGGCGCACTCCAGGCCACATGTTCATCACCGCAATGGCTAGAGCGTTCACCCGCTCTTTGCAACGCTAGTGGGGGGAATAAGCAGCCAGTTTCCCCACTACCATCACCACCGGGCAGGCGATGGGCAGGGTGAGGTGCAAGGGACCAGTAAGGCATCAATGCATCTTTACTCTCTGGACCAACTCCATTCCCTCCCGGGTTCTCAGTGTCCTGGGGAAGCGAGGGTCTGAATAGGTGTAGTCACCAATCTGTACTTGATTGCCAGGGCATGCTTAGAGAACCGAACCATGGGATTAACCCCTCTGAAGGTGAGAGGGTATCTCCATACCTAGTTATTCCCCCCATTTTCAGTGCCTACATCTCATCCTTATTTGTTCCAGGACCTCAGTCCAATCAAAGAGAGACTCATAGGAGAGAGAGAGAGGATGGAAGTTTGGCTAGGGAGGGCCTGGCTCCCCGAATCGAATCGAGTCCTATTTAAGCCTGACCCCCGCCCCGGGCCCCAGTTGCCCTCCCTCAGTCTGATTCATCTTTTGTTTGGTTGCCTTCCCTGGCACTGGGCATCGCTTCCTTCCTTCCTTCCTTCCTCCTCCTCCTTTCAGCCTCTAGCATTAACCCATTGGTGGTCTGGGTGCGCCCCTACAGAGGTGCCCAAGAAGAGCCGCGTGGGATCAAGGCTGCTGGAAAAAGAGTCGGGTGGCGGGGGCTGCATGAAGTACAATGGCTATTCTCCCGGATGACTTAACTAAGCGAGAATCTCGGGCCGAGGCCGGGAACGCGTCGGGAGAAGCGGACTCAGCAGCTCCAGCTACAAAGGCGCTTTTCAGCCGCCCCGGCTCAGGGAGAGGAAAGGGCAGAACGCCGCGCCCCACATCCCTGCTCCCGCCCGCCAGGTCCCCTCCCCCAGCGTGGCCAGCCTGCCACTGTGTCAGTTCTGAGAGTCCCCCATCTCTCCCATCTCTGTTTCAGAATCAGCCCTTAGAGGCGTGGGAGGAGCAGCACCTGAGAATGGCAGGACCTACCTCCACCTCCCGCGCAGGGTGGGAGTGGAGGAAAAGGAGCCACGGACGCAGACCTGCACCCCCTGGGGAGGGAGGCCACGGTTATCTTGGCGGCTCCGGTCTGGGAGTTGGAGACCTTGGCGCGCACCAGAGCCGCAACACCACGGGAGCAGCAGCGCAGGAGGAGCGCAGAGAACAACTTCTTTTTCTTTGTCCCTTTTCATCTCTCACCTCGAACTTGGATTCTAAATGATTGCTAGAGGGGCATTCCCTACCCTCTTCTGTAGTCAGCTGCACCTCTGAAGAGGCGCTATACAAGTGGTACTCTTTCCAACTTCGTGTCGTTTTGTCCCCTAAGAAGGCCCTGACCTGCGGGGGCAGTAGCCCAGAACAGAGGAGCCAACTCAATAGAGTCCTTTTGCAGCCAGGGTGTGGGAGATAAGCAAGACTGGGTGTGTGTGTGTTGGGGGGGGGGGGTTGCCCGGGCCTCCTGAGCCAATCCCTTGTTCTGCCCCTCTGCTGCAGGTTTCAACCAGAGGGAAGCACCACAAGGTTCCATGGCCAAGGTGGAAAGGAATGCTCCTTTCTGATTTTTAAAAAGAGAATGACTTCATCCCTGGAGTGATCAGTTCTCACCCTTAACCACAGCAAGCAGGAGGTAGAGGCAGGAGGATTTCTGTGAGTTTTACATAGCAAGTTCCTGGTCCATAAGGGCTACATTAAAAAAAGAAAGAAAAAAAGAAAAAGAAAAAAACCTTCTTCCCTGTACAGGTTTTCCTAACAAAGTAACCTGGAAAGCTCTGGCAGTGGGAGGAAATCCGTACCCCTTCCTCTCCCCACCTCCCTACTGCACACACAATTAGGTGTTGTAATGGAAAGTATATAGGACTCGGAACCCTGAGTCCCGAATTCTAGTCTTGGCAACGCCATGAATTGGCTGTGAGGCCCTGGTTAAATTGCTTTTTCCCCCTGGGGCCCACCTCTCAGATATAAGTGAGGGGTGGGGTGGGGGTGGAGAAATATGTCTTCTGAATTTCCTTTCAGTTCTGACATTCCAGGACGTGACCAGAGAAGGTTCTTTTCCAGGTCATGGTCCACCGTATTCCAGGCAGGTTCAGCGCCCATCTGTAGCAGGTGCTCCATAATGGTAGTTGAATTTAATTATTTATTCGAGGTAAAGGTCTCACAGTTCATCTATCTATTCTGAGGACGGTTTTTTACCCAAAGTCTCTCAAGACGGAGGACAATCCCTGACCACCCCATTCTCAGGAAGATGGCCTGGTAACCTGACTCTTGCCCATTCCTTTTTCAGCCCCCTTCTTTTTGACTCAGAACTTTTGGACATCAGGCCAAGAGCCAGGCTAAGCGTAAAGCCTTCTGTAGGCTACCTACCCTAGCCAGCTCCTGGCCCCCAGCTCACCCCAGCCCTTCCTGCCTGGCTCGGTGGCTGACCCCCGGTCCACGCCTCAGCCATTTCCCGTCTCGCCTGCCGCCATCCTCCTTTCCCCGCCCTCACTCCAGCCTCTCCCAGATTCACTCTCACTAGTCAGTTCCTCCTCCCCCTCCCCATCCCAGCCTTTGCCGTTTGGATTCCTCCAAACCACTACCAGCCAGCAGGTTATTTGCTTTCTTGAAAAATGTGATGAAGGAGGTCTTACTTTTAGTTTAAGGTCTCGGGAGATAAAGTGACAGTTCATACCCAGGTAGGAAAACCGACGAGGAGTTACTGATGTGCAGGAGAGCAGGTGGGGAGAAGCGCTCCTTACCTCTGTCATCAGGCGGTCAGCCCCGCTGTTCTCCTCATCCTTGAAGATTATGTCGGGGTTGTAGTTGGGTACGAGGTCCCGGAAGCGCTCGGACCCCCTTGCTACCCTCCCCTCCGCTGGCCCACTCGCGCCAAGGGTCCGCTCGGGCACACTAGGCACAAACTGCTTGTACAGCAGAGGCACAAGCTGCTTGCGCACGTATCGCCGCCGGCCAACCGGTCCCCGGCCCGGTCCGCAGCTCTGGACAGACAGTGCCAGGAGTGCCAAGCAGCACAGGGGCAACAGACTGGCCCGCAGAGCCATGGGCACCGTGGAACTGGTTCAAAGGGGGAGCGTTCTGGTCCTCAGTAGCTCTCCTGTCAATTGGGCATCTCCACAAGAGCCAGCACCGCTGATAGAGAAGCTCCCAGGGTACCTGGAGCGCTGGTGGCTCCGAACACCTGGCAACCACTAACTGCCTACATGCCCCGGGGAACCTGGAACCTACCACTGATAGACTACCATTACAGTGCAGGTGGGTCGAGGGTGAGTGCCGGCCCAGCCGGCCCCTGCTGCCCAGCTCCGGTGCTCCCAGAACCGCCCTGACCCCGCCTTAAGTGGTCCCTGGCCCCGCCCCCCGCCCTTCTCCCAGGACTGTCCCGCCCTCTCCCACCCAGGCGGGGGATCTAGCGGTCACCACTGTTCCATTCTTCACTGAAGTGTGTCCCATCCTGGAAACCAGGCAGGCACCTGCTTAGGAAATCCTTGAAGCTTTACAGTCCTGGCTGCCTGGATAAGCATCCTTCTACCTCCGAGTCTAAATTAGGAACCAAACTATCTTCCTCTGCTAGTCTTTGCTCCCAAAGTCGACTCTGGCAGGCCATGCCCGCTGCTGTCATCCAGGAAGTCTGAGTTCCAATTTCTGCTCAAGGCCATCCAAGCCCTTTGGGCATACAATCAAAGCCTCCCTCCTCTGTGGTCCTCAGGTCTTCCTGGTTCTTCTCCCTCCACAGTCATCCATAACCAGAAGTGGATCCCAGAGGCTCATTTTCCTTGGTGAGTTTGTATCTTCTGAGGAACATAGCTGGACTCTCACAAGCAAGCTTAGGGGTGGTGTATGTGCATGCACGCACCACAACAGTGGAAGTCGGAGGACTTTTGAAAATCAGCTGTCTTTCACTGTGGGCTCTAAGGGATTAAGCTCGGGTTCATCAGGTGCGGCAAGTCCTTTGACCTGCTCATGCATCTTGCCAGCCCAACGCTTTCCCAGCCCTGTGTCCCCTCAATCTTTGCCAGACACTCAAGGGTCACTTTTCATCCCTCCCCCTCCTTCTTGACAGAATCTAATGTAGCTCAGGCTTGGTCTTGAACTCACATCGCAGAAGGCTGACCTTGAAAGTTTTCTCCTCTGGTCTCCAGCTGCTCCCCCGAGATGAGATTAGTCATGCACCACCACACTGGGTTTACGTAGTGGGGGGCAACACCAGGGCTTTGGGTTGGAAAGATGGCTCAGCAGCTAGGAGTGCTGGCTCCTTTTCCAGAGGACCTGAGTTTCTAGCACCCACATAGTGGCTAACTACCCTCTGTAACTCCAGCTGGGGAGTGTGGTCAATGCTGTCTTCAGGCCTCCTCAGACACCAGGCATGTAAGTGGTACACAGATATGCAAGCAAAACACCCATACATATAAAACCTATAAAATAAAAATAAAAAACCCAGCACCTCAAACATGCTAAACAAGTACATAATTGATTTTTTTAAAATATTTATTTATTATGTATACAATATTCTGTCTGCAGGCCAGAAGAGGGCACCAGACCTCATTATAGATGGCTGTGAGCCACCATGTGGTTGCTGGGATTTGAACTCAGGACCTTTGGAAGAACAGACAATGCTCTTAACCGCTGAGCCATCTCTCCAGCCCCCCATAATTGATTTTTTAAAAAGACTTATTTATTTATTATGTTTACAACATTTTGCCTCCATGTATCCCTGCAGGCCAGAAGAGGGCACCAGATCTCAGTACAGATGGTTGTGAGCCACCATATGGTTGCTGGGAATTGAACTCAGGACCTCTGGAAGAGCAGCCAGTGCTCTTAACCTCTGAGCCATCTCTCCAGCCCCACACAATTCATCTTTATCAATCGAGATATATCCCTATTTCTCTGATTTGTCTGAGACAGTCATTTGTAGCTGATCTGGCTTCAATTTGCTATGTTAAGATGGCTGGCCCAAGCCCTGGTGGTGGTGACACACACCATTACAGGTGGATCTCTGTGAGTTCAAGGCCAGCCTGGTCTACAAAGCGGGTTTCAGGACAGTCATGGTTGTTATAGAGAAATCCTGTCTCAAAATAACCAACCAACCAACCAAACAAACAATCAAGATGGCCCTGAAATGCTCAGTACTTCACCCTGGACAATGCATTTTGATTAAGTAGTCTTTTGAAGCTGTTGAAAAGGCAGTGAACACCTAAAATCTTGGTCTGTAAGAGGATGAGGATCAGTTCTCTTCACCTCGCCTCCTCTATCTCCTCCCTCTGGATCGATTTCCAATTCTCCAGGCCTCCTCTCAGAGACACTTACCCACCAGCTCCTATCACTGAAGTCAGCTCCTCTGAGGAGTGCAGCCTGCAGATGGACAGACTTCCTCATCCTCAGCCACATAGCTGTCTGCAGGGCTTTGTTGTTTTGATAAATAAAAAAGACCAGAAACCACTTGGGGAGGAAAGGATTTCAGCTTACAAGCTCCAATCACAGTCCATCATGAAGGGAAGTCAGGACAAGAACTTAAGGCTGGAGGGCTGGCTCGGCAGCTAAGAGCACTGGCCGCTCCTCCTAAAGGACCCAGTTTCTGCTCCTAGCTCCCACATGGTGGTTCACAATCATCCAGAACTCCAGTTCCAGGGGATCTGACACTTTCTTCTGACCTCCCGGGGGACCAGGCACGCTCATGGTAAACATACATATATGCAGGCAAAACATTCATATTAAAAAAAGACAAAAATCCTGAACAAAAGCCTCAAGAACCTGGAAGGACCCAAAACAGAGGCCATGGAGGAGTTTGGGGCTTGTTCTGCCTGTTTTCTCAAGCAGCCTGGGACCATCTGCCTAGGGGTAGCATTGCCCACAGGAGGCTGGACCCTTCTATATCAATGAAAGAAAATGCTGGTGGCTGGAGAGATGGCTCAGAGGAATAGAGCACTGGCTGCTCTTCCAGAGGTCCTAAGTTCAGTTCCCAGCAACCACATGGTGGTTCACAACCATCTGTAATAAGATCTGGTGTCCTCTTCTGTACTGCAGGATACATGAAGGAAGAAACCTATATACATAATAAATAAAAATCTTAAAAAAGAAAAAAGAAAAAAAAAAGAAAAGAAAATGCTCCACAGAGGGGCTGGAGAGATGGCTCAGTGGTTAAGAGTACTGCCTGCTCTTCCAAAGGTCCTGAGTTCAATTCCCGGCAACCACATGGTGGCTCACAACCATCTGTAATAAGGTCTGGTGCCCTCTTCTGGCCTGCAGACATACAGACAGACAGAATATAGTATACATAATAAATAAATAAATATTTAAAAAAAAATGCTCCACAGATTTGCCTACAGGCCAATCGGACAGAGGGACTTTCTCAGGTTAGAGTCTTTCCCAGGTATGTCTAGAGTTGTTTCAAGCTGACAAAACCAACCAGGACAATAACATACCTTAGGTTTGCTACTGGAAGACAATTAAGGGTGGAGAGATGGGTCACCTGCTTCTCTAAAAGACCAAGGTTTAATTCCCAGCACCCACTTGACAGCTGATCAGAGGTCCATATCCCACACCAGGGGATACAGTATCTTCTTCTGGCCTCCTCAGGCACTGAACCCATGTGGTGTGCAGATATACATTCAGGCAAAACACTCAAGACATTAAAGAAAAAAAAAAACAAATAAAAAAAACAAATAAAAACATTTTTTTTTAATTTTTTTTTTTTTTTTTTTTTTTTGGTTTTTCGAGACAGGGTTTCTCTGTGGTTTTGGAGCCTTTCCTGGAACTAGCTCTTGTAGACCAGGCTGGTCTCGAACTCACAGAGATCCGCCTGCCTCTGCCTCCCAAGTGCTGGGATTAAAGGCGTGCGCCACCACCGCCCGGCAATAAAAACATTTTAAAGAGTTAGTTCAGGGCTGGAGAGATGGCTCAGAGGTTAAGAGCACTGCCTGGTCCTAAGTTCAATTCCCAGCAACCCACATGGTGGCTCACAACCATCTGTAATGGGGTCTGGTGCCCTCTTCTGGCCTGCAGGCATAGACACAGAAAGAATATTGTATACACACTTGGGAGGCAGAGGCAGGTGGATCTCTGTGAGTTCGAGACCAGCCTGGTCTACAAGAGCTAGTTCCAGGACAGGCTCCAAAGCTACAGAGAAACCCTGTCTCGAAAAACCAAAAACTAAATAAATAAATTAAAAAAAAAATGTAAACACCAGTAATTGGAGAGAGTGGAATCTCATTTGTATCTTAATAAATAAAGACTGCCTAAAGATCAGAGAGTAAAATGGCCACACTGGTCAGCCTTACAGACCAGGCAGTGGTAACACACTTTTAATCCCAGGAGCCACACTAGTTGCCATAGAAATTGGGCGGTACATGCCTTTAATCCCAGTCCTAGAGAGGATTATAAAACAGGAGACAGCTCTCAGACACAGTCTCATTCTGAGATTCCTGGAGGCAGGATCACTATTTTCAGACTGAGGTCGAGGTAAGAGCTGGTGGCTGGCCACTTTGCTTTTCTGGTCTTCAGGTTGAACCCCAATATCAGTCTCTGAGCTTCAGTGTTCCAGCATGTAAGAGTACTTTCTGCTCTTATCAAAGACTCAAGTTTCTCCTAGCTCACAATTGACTGTAACTCTGTCTCCATGGCCGCGCCCTCCCTTCTCTGGGACACATGTCCACATATATACACCTGGATAAATAAGAGCCAAGCTTTTGTGCTGGGAAGATGGCTAAGCAGTTAAGAGCACTTACTGTTATTGCAGACCTGTGTTTGGCTCTTAGCGTCCGCTTGGTGGCTTACAACTTCCGCTAATTCCAGTGATGCCCCCTTCTGGACACTAGGAGGCATCACACATGCACACAGTACATACACATACTTGCACACAGACATTCATACATGAGAGCTATAAACAGATATTTATTATTTATTTTGGTTTTTGAGGCAGGGTTTCTCTGTGTAGCCTTGGCTGTCCTGGACTCACTTTGTAGTTCAAGTCTGGTCTTGAATTCACAGATCCACCTGCCTCTGCCTTTCAAGTGCTAGGATTAAAGGTGTGCACCGTAACTGCCAGGCTAAAAGCAAATCTTAAAAAAAAAAAAAATTGAGGTCAGGTGGTGGTGGCGTACGTCTTTAATCCCAGCACTCAGGAGGCAGAGGCAGGCAGATCTCTGTGAGTTCGAGACCAGACTGGTCTACAAGAGCTAGTTTCAGGACAGGTTCCAAAACTACAGAGAAACCAAACCCTGCCTCAAAAAACCAAAAATAAATACATAAAATAAAAAAACTGAAGCCCTGCACCAGTGGTGGTGCATGCCTTTAATCCAAGCACTTGGGAAGCAGAGGCAGTTGGCATGGACTACAGAGTAAGTTCTAGGAATTCCAGGTCTGAGACACAGAGAAACCCTGTTTCAAAAACAAAACAAAACAAAACAACAAAAACAGGGCTAGAGAGATGGCTCAGAGGTTAAGAGCACTGGCTGTTCTTCCGAGGTCCTGAGTTCAAGACCCAGAAAACACATGGTGGCTCACAACCATCTGTAATGAGATCTGGTGCCCACTTCTAGTGTGCAGTATACAGAATACCGTATGCTTAATAAATAAAAGCCGGGTGGTGGTGGCGCACGCCTTTAATCCCAGCACTCGGGAGGCAGAGGCAGGCGGATCTCTGTGAGTTCGAGACCAGCCTGGTCTACAAGAGCTAGTTCCAGGACAGGCTCCAAAACCACAGAGAAACCCTGTCTCGAAAAACCAAAAAATAAAAAAATAAAAATAAATAAATAAATAAATAAAAATCCTTAAAAAAACAAATAAAAAAAATTCTAAGATAGGGTCTTTCTAGTATCTCTGACTGTCCTGGAACTTACTATATAGATTAGATTAGCCTTGAACTCAGAGATCTACTGGCCTCTGCTTCCCACAAGCGGAGATTAAAGGTGTGGACCAGTATAACTGCTCAAAGATTGTTTTTGGTTGTTGTTTTGCTTTTTTTTTTTTTTTTAAAGGGGGCTGATTAGCAACAGCTATGATTTGGAGGCCAACCTGGACTATATAATGAGACCTCAAAACAAAACAGGGCTGGGGAGATGGTTCAATACATAAAACCACTTGCCACCAAGCCTGATTCCAATCCAGACTCACATGGTGGAGGGAGAGAACCAAAACACGCTGTCCTCTGGTTTCTACACTTACACCATAGTACGCCCATGCACACACGTGCAAAATAAACAATACAAATTAAGAACAAAAAACCTTCCCTGATGTCCTGACACTGTGACCTATGTGCTCCTGTGGGGCAGCAATTAACTGCTACAGCACACTTCAAGTGTAGAATTCTGCGTCCCTTGCCAGGCGGTGGTGGCGCACGCCTTTAATCCCAGCACTCGGGAGGCAGAGGCAGGCGGATCTCTGTGAGTTCGAGACCAGCCTGGTCTCTACAGGCTCCAAAGCCACAGAGAAACCCTGTCTCGAAAAACCAAAAAAAAAAAAAAAAAAAAAAAAGAATTCTGCGTCCTTCTAGTCAAAGCAATTCCTCAGCACAAGCTTGTTTATCGTGTATTTCCAAGGCCGTCTAGCTTAAAGTACAGAACTTGGCAAGTATTTGTGGAATCTACACTTTTTTGTATTCCATGCTCCCCCTCCCTTCACCCAGTTCCAAGGCGAGCACTCGACGACTTTCTATGAACTAGGAGAACAAAAGGCGGAGAAAAACTCCTTTCTGACATCTGACTTCCGCTCACAAGGAAGTGGTCGTGGCCATGGCAATGTAGCTCAATGGCAGAGCAAGTGCCTAGGCAAGAAAGAGGTCCTGGATTTGACACCTTCTGCCCCAGGGCTGGAGAGGTCAGCAGGGCTAGCTCAGCAGACAGAGGCATTTGCTGTGTTTGGTTCCCCAGAATCCACACACTGGAAGAAATGACTCCTCAAGTTACCTTGTAAACTCTGCACACACCATGATATTCCAATCCCAATAATTGAATATTTAAAAATTCTAGAGCCAAGCCAGATGGTGGTGGCGCACACCTTAATCCCAGCATTTGGGAGGCAGAGATGGGCAGATCTCACTGAGTTTGAGGCCAGTCTGATCTACAAAGAGAGTTTCAGGGATAGCCAAGACTGTTACACAGAGAAACCCTGTCTCGGAAAAAAAACAAAAAATTCTAGGGCCTTTAATCCCAGCACTAAACAGGCAGGAACAGGTAGATCTTTGTGAGTTTGAGGCCAGCCTGATCAACACAGTGAGTTCCAGGACATCCAGAGGCTACATAGGGACTCTGTGTCAAACAAAACAAAAACTAGTAATTTCAAATAACTGTGAGGGATATGCTCACTTTTGAAGTATACCATGTATAATCTGAGGAAGTCTACAGATTTGTTCCTCAAGGACATCAAGGAATTTACAAAACTGAAGTCAGGTCCTTTTCTGGGATAGAAATAAAAAACTGCCAGCCAGGCCAGGCGGTGGTGGTGCATGACTTTAATCCCAGCACTTGGGAGGCAGAGGCAGGAGTTCGAGACCAGCCTGGTCTACAAGAGCTAGTTCCAGGACAGGCTCCAAAGCTACAGAGAAACCCTGTCTCAAAAAATAAAACAAAACTACAAAACACTGCCAGCCAATCACTTTACAGCTAATTGTTAAGTATGGGTCCTGGCCAGGGCTGAGGGTGAACAGAGGATGGGTCTCCTATTAGTGCCCATTTCCTAGTACCCCAATTCCCCAGGCATATAAACAAAACCCCAAGTAATAGGGTGCACCCAGAAGACTAGCCAACATTTTTTTTTTAAATGTCTCACCGTGTAATCTTGGCTGGTTTGGAACTTGCAATATGAACTAGGTTAACCTCAAAAAGATCAGAGAACCCGACTCCTGAGTGCTGGGGTTGAAGGTGTAGGCCAACTTGAAGTAAAGATCAGGGAAGAATATCATCTCTGCATTGGAAGCACAGAGGGGAAGGAAGGCTTCTCCTGGGTACTCAGGACCAGCCAGGACAGGTGGTATAGACACAGAGACAGGCTCTTTATAAAAAACCAAGAGAACCCTGGGATGAACTTTATTGCTGAGGGGCGCAGCTCTCCCTCACTGCACCTTGGTCTCTCCAGTGGTCCAAAGCCCTCCACAGGATAACACAGTGCTTAGGCTCTGCTGGGTCTCCACCCCACCTGAGCCCAGCCCTTCCCACTCCCACCCACCCTATTGCACATCATTATGTAAACAAGGCTTCAGGCATGGCCTGGAACAGGATTGAGGCAGATTGATGTGTAAACGGATTTGGGACCAGGGACTAGAGCCAGTCCCCCAGCTCACCTCCTGCTGAGGCCTCAGCTACTTCTGAAAGGGCAGGAGGCCGGTCCCAAACTCTGGCTCAGATTATACAGCAGTCAGGTGGTTCAGTTCCCTCCTCCACCCACCCTCTCAGATTCCCGGTCCTGAGGTCCAACCACCCTGGCTTGCCTCCAGGACTAGACAGTGTCCAGTTTTCTCCTTCTCAACCCCTAGCAGGAGGTCACTGGTGCTGTTTCTTCCTGGAAGCCCTGGGAAAACCAGAGACAGGCAAGGGTAGCCTGTCCAGCCCTGGAAAAGAGAAGGCAAGCAGTCAGAAGTAGACACCGGTCTAGCTCCTCAGAGGTGAGGCAATCAGGGCATACACGGGGTAAACGAGACAGGTGATCTACAAATAGGTAGTGTATTCTTTTCCCTGCTGGGCTACCCTCGGTTCTGAATGAACTCCCCAGCCCAGGCGTCTCATCCTCTTACCAAAGGCTCGGATCAGCTCAGCTCTCACAGCTGCAGTGAAGGTCTTCACCAGACAGAGTGTGGTAAGGCCAGCAAAGGCTGCATTATAGAGGAACACGATGTAGAAATTGCCCAGCCAGTTGAAGCGTCCAAAGTCACCCAGCAGGTCAAAGCGAGTCAGCCCTGAAGTACAAAATTTATAATGAGAAGGGGGAATCCCCCAAAACCTCTCCTCAAAGGAGCCCAACTTTCTGCTGCCCCCTGGTGGCCATATCTGAACATCACATCGTCTAGCATGTCTGTCTATGTATTATTACTCTCAAACCCATTCCGAGGCCAGTTCAGGACTATTAAATGCATCAGCAGCTAAATTTGCTCCTATTCCTCCTTCCAGAGACTCGAATTTTTTCCTTCAGTTGGGCTGCCTCTAGCCTCAGGGACTTCTAGGAGTTCCCAGTAAGGCAAGTGCTTCGAATCTAAGAATCTACAGGTTTGCTATTTTCAGTAGTGTACAGTTTAGTAGCTAAGAAAGACTAAGCTGACTGAAAACTGTTATCACACTGGTTTTTTTTTTTTTTTTGAGACAGGGTTTCTCTGTGTAACAGCTCTAGCTGTCCTGGAACTAGTTCTTGCAGACCAGGCTGGCCTCAAACTCACAGAGATCTGCCTGCCTCTGCCTCCCGAGTGCTGGATTTAAAGGCGTGCGCCACCACCGCCCGGCTTGTTTTGTTTTTTCAATTCCACTTCTAGATAGCTGGGGATGCATAGCAAGTTCCTTAGATGTTCTGGGCCTCAATTTTCTCAATTTTAAAACAGAGAAAACAAGGGGGCTATAACAGTTATGGCAAACACACATTTACTTGTTTGTCCCAGGCACTGTTACAATCTCCCACGCCCCTTCTTTCCCTCCTTTGAGACAGTCTTCTGTGTTCCAGCCAGGCTGCATCATATGGCTGAGTATGAATAAGAACTTGTGATTCCCCTGCCTTGAGACAGGGTTTCTCTGTGTAACAGCTCTGGCTGTATTGGAACTCGATCTGTAGACCAGGCTGGTCTCGAAATCAGAGATCTGCTTGCCCCTGCCTCCCAAGTGCTGGGATTAAAGGTGTGCACCACCATTGTCTGGCTCCTGCCCTCTTCTAGCCTCTTCTGGAGCCAGACACAGAAATGGTGCAGACAAACATGCACATAAAACAAAGGAAACCAAAAACGGACACCAAAAGCTCAGTACAGGCCTTTATGAAGCTACACTGTTTCCATCTTTATGTGGGATGGCGGATCTTCACGGGTGTTTGTGGAAATTAGGGAGCGTATCTAATTACACAGCATTTTCCCTTTCTCTGTGTGCATGAGTGTGTGAGTGCCTATATGAAGAGGTCAAAGACAACTTGAAAGAGTTGGTTCTCTCCTCCCTTGTGGGCTCCAGGGAGTGAACTCCAATCAACAGGCTTGATGGTGGCAACTGCCTTTACCAAGTCATCCCTGACCCTTGAATCCCTTTTCTGAGTACACACGAAAGAAAGAAAGAAAGAAAGAAAGAAAGAAAGAAAGAAAGAAAGAAAGAAAGAAAGAAAGACAGACAGACAGACAGACAGACAGACAGAAAGAAAGAAAGAAAGAAAGAAAGAAAGAAAGAAAGAAAGAAAGAAAGAAAGAAAGAGAAAAAGAAAAGCCAGGGGCCGGAGAGATGGCTCAGTGGTTAAGAGCACGGCTGTTCTTCCAGAGGACCCAGGTTCAGTTCTCAGTACCTGCATGGCAGTTCACAACTGTCTATAACTCCAGTTCCAGAGGATCTGACCCCTCACACAAGCATCCACATGCAGGCAAAACACCAATGCACACAACAACAAATAAACAAACAAACAAACAAATTCTAGGGCTGGAGAGATGGCTACCACCGCCCGGCGTAAACCTCATTTTCTAAAGCTGTGAAACAAGCCAATTCCCTTTCCTACCTTCAGTACTTACCAAGGGTTCGGGAGAAGACAGGAAGTGCTGAGCTTAGGACCAAGAGGCAGACACAATTCCCAATTATCTGGGTGAGAGAAAAGAAAGAAGAAGCAAGTCAGGTGGTGGTGGAACACACCTTTAATCCCAGCACTCGGGAGGCAGAGGCAGGTGGATCTCTGTGAGTTTGAGGCCAACCTGGTCTACAGGAGCTAGTTCCAGGACAGCTAATACTATTACCCAGAGAAACTCTGTCTGGAAACACCACCCCCCCAAAAAAAACCCCAAGTCCCTCCAAAAACAAAGCAAAACAAAAACCAAACCAAACCAAAAAGTAAAGGAAAAAGAGGCAAAAGTAGCAATAGTTGCCAGTACTCTCAGGAGGCAGAAGCAGGCGGCAGAGCTCTGTGAGTTTGAGGCCAACCTGGTCTACAAATCAGGACAGCCAGGGCTATAGAGAGAAACCCTGCTGTGGGGGCGGGGTTGCCGACACCCAGCTCACCCATTCCCCAGGAGGCTTCTCCTCGTCCCTGCCATACCTGTGTCATGGCTGTGTCGTGCCATCTGGGCCTCAGGCTTCGGAAGAGTGGAGAACTGTAGAAGCCCACGACCGAGGACACCATCAGGTAACCGCAACTGGGTTAGGGAAGAACTGGCCAACCTCTAAGGACTGCCTGCCTCAGAGAAAGGACTCCTCAGACCCCTTTTCAAGGCTAAGCTTTTCTGTGTGGCGTGTGTCTGAGTGTATGCAGAGGCCACAGGTCAGGCTGGGTGTCTTCTCCGCTCATTAACTTTATTTACTGCTGTTGGGTCAGTTCTCACGCTACTGTGAGTTCCCAGGGACAGCACTCGGGTTCTTAGGCTTACACAGTGGGCACTTTTACCCACTCTGTGTATACATGTGTGGGGTGTGTGCACACGAATGTGGATGCCTGCAGAGGCCAGAAGAGGGTGTCAGATGCTCTGGAGCTGGACTTACAGATGGTTGTGAGCTACCTGACCCAGGTGTTGGGAACTGAATTTGGGTGCTTTTACAAGAGCACTAAGCCCCCCAACTGCTGAGTCCTCTCTTGGCCCTCACTGGCCATCTAGCAAGGCCACTATCTTACTATCTTATGAGACTGGCTTTTTGTGGTTTTTTTTTGTTTGTTTGTTTGTTTGTTTTTTTCGAGATAGGGTTTCTCTGTGGTTTTGGAGCCTGTCCTGGAACTAGCTCTTGTAGACCAGGCTGGACTCGAACTCACAGAGATCCGCCTGCCTCTGCCTCCCAAGTGCTGGGATAAAGGCGTGCGCCACCACCGCCTGGCTTCTGGGGGGGGGGGAGCCAACTCATCTTAACTATTTCAAGCCTAGAACTTACCAGTTTGGCTATACTGGCTCTTGAACACACTACCTGGATCTTCCTGTCTCTGCCTCCCCAGCACTGAACTACAGGCAGATGCTCTTAACTGACTGTGTTATCTCCCAAGTCCTCAAGATCAGGTAATTTCCTTGTCTGAACCCAAGTTAGATGAAGATTTGCCCTCCCTACTATTCTCCGCCCCAGCATTCCCAAGGAGTCTACTAGGAGGCAGGTTTGGTAAGCAGAAGTCACGGGGGTTTCCAGAAGGATACAAGATCAACACAACCTGGATGATGGCACCAAAGGATCCAAGTTTGGAGAAGGAGACCTGGCCCAGGGAGGCATCCTGTGGGGGTGGGGTGACATGATTGAGGGACATTCCCACTGTGAGTACCACCAGCCACACCCAGTCTTCCCTCTGTCCTCGGCTTCTGTCTCCCTCTCCAACCTCCGCCCACGCTGTAGCCCAGTGTAGCCCATTCTGTCCTGAAACTTGTGGCAATCCACCTGTTTCAGCCTCCTACGTGCTAGGGTAACAGGCACATGACAGCGTATCCAGCTTCCCTAGCCTTTCTTAAGCCCTCTCCAAAAGAAGCGGGAAGAGTCCTGTACCTGCATGCCCCGCGGCATGGCAGCCTCATCAATGAGCAGCTCCAGGATGTGGATGGCCACGATAAGCACAGACAGGCCCTGTGTGGAGCAAGGTCACCAACTCCCATCATCCCTGCTCCAGCCCAGTGCGCTCTGAGCTCAATGTTAGAGCATTCCCTTCGGTACAATGTTTTTCCGCTCTAAGAGCAGCTCTGCTTCCAAGCAGCTTTAGGGGCCTAGAGCTGCTGCTAGCAACATAGCACTTTGAGGAGACTACTGGACGAACTGCTTCCAATGGGTGCCTGTACCAGCCTACCTACAGAGTACACTGTGGGCTGGGGTCAGCCTACCTATCTATAGAGCACACTGTGGGCTGGGGTCAGCCTACCTATAGAGCACACTGTGGGGCTGGGGCCAGTCTACCTATAGAGCACACTGTGGGCTGGGGTCAGCCTACCTATTAGAGCGCACTGTGGGGCTGGGGTCAGCCTACCTATTAGAGCGCACTATGGGGCTGGGGTCAGTCTACCTATAGAGCACACTGTGGGCTGGGGTCAGCCTACCTATTAGAGCGCACTATGGGGCTGGGGTCAGTCTACCTATAGAGCACACTGTGGGCTGGGGCCAGTCTACCTATAGAGTGCACTGTGGGCTGGGGGGAGGCTCTGCAGAGCACCAAACACACACACAGAGGAAATAACCTAGGTACCATTTCCCCTAAAATTATTCCTCAAGTCCTAATCCAGCACAGGGGAGACACGAGATTTCAACTTTTAGTCTCCTTCTGTGTACTTTCTCAATGACCTTGTGTGACTTGGGGCAAGCCAGTTGTATTTCTTCATCCACAAGATGGGAATTAATGCTCTGAGCACAGGACGTAAAGCAGGCCCTCTGAGAGGCAACTGCTGCTATGGATGACAGCCACACCGACGCACGTCTCTGTCCTCGCTGAGGACGCACTCACTCCCCGCCCCACCAAGGGCGCTAACAAACGCACCGTCAGCAACAGCAGACACAGCATAGCCAGAGGATAGCCCAGGTTCCGCTGCCAGGCCGAAGCCTTCCGCCGCTTTTCTGTGCAGGGGTGGGAGGTGGTTAGCGAGTACTTGAAACAAGGAACTACTCTCCCCGGGAAAAGCACCAGTCCACATACCCAAAAGGACCCTCTGGGTCTGCAGAGCCAGGACCTGTCTGTGCAGCAGCTCCATGTCCAAAGGCAGCCAGCAGGAGGTGGGATCTGAGGGCAGAGAACACACTTCCCTTCAGTGCTTGCCAAGGCCAGTCCACCACCCAGGCAAAGGAGCGTTTAAACTCACTGCAGATTCTTCGAGTCAGAGCTGCCTCCTCAAACACCGAACAGTTCAGCTGTTCCTCCAGGTCTTCCAGTAACTGAGGGCAGGGGACAGGAGGCTGTCAGAGGCTCTCTGACCCCAACAGCCCTGTACATCCCCAGTCTTGGTCTAACTCTGCTTCACCACCCCATGCCCAGAAGCTTTGTCCTATTCCTTCCAATTACTGGCGTTCTGACCAGCTCCAGATGATGAGGTCTAGTCTTCTGCGAGTTGTGCATAACACAACTGTGGGTTCATTTTGCAGCTTGGCCTCAGATGCAAAACATCCACCCTGTACAAAAGGCAAGGAGCACCACATACCCGGGGCTTGACCAGCAACTTCCCAGTGACAGAGAACATGCGGGCGAGACCTAGTGGAGTGCACACTGTGGGGACAGGAGCATGTCAGTCACCTCGCAGATCCTTCACTCCCTCTCCCTCCCCAGCCCTCTCCTTCTACCCTGACTGCTCTTTCCATCCCTGACTCTGCACTCACCCAGGAGCAGGAGCACGCCGAGGAAGGAGATACAGGAGTAGAGGTAGGGGAGGTAGTACTCCCAGAAATCTAAAGATAAGAAAAGCACATCAGCTTGTCTTACTTCTGATTCCTGGGAAGTGACAGGGCTCTGTCCACATAAGAACACAATGTAAACACCTCCAGGCTATAGGTAAGTAACTACTGCGGAGAGCTGGCCCAGGTTAGAAGTGGAGTGCTGGGCAAACTGGAGATCCTCATTTATATGAAAGGCAGAAAGGCAGGCAGGCACAGCTGCTATCTGGCCCAGGGGAGCAGGGTTAAGTACAGTCAGAGCCTCGATTCTAAAATGGGAGGCTGGGTATGGTGGCACGTGCCTGTAATCCCAGCAGAAGCAGGAGGTCGAGGCAGAAGACTGCAAAGCCAGCCTGGGCTTTACAGTGAACAACTGGTTATCTATTATCTATGATTTTTAACCAATGTCTGTGTAGCTCTGGCTGGCCTTGAACTCACAGAGATCAACCTGCCTCAGTCTCCTGAGTGCTGTAACTAAAATTACATGCTATCATCCTGGCTGATTATTTTTTAAAATCAGTGCAGGGACCCAGGGGAATATTTCTATATGTTAGATGTGTTCAAAGTCCATCAGTTTGGAACTTCAGTCTACAGAAATGATGCCAGTTTCTTCCACAGCTGATCAAATGCACATTGCCAACTCAAGAGCCAGCATTTTTTTTTTCTTTTTAAGATAGACTCTTAGCTGGGTGATGGTAGCAAACACCTTTAATATCAGCACTTTAGGAGGCAGAAGCAAGCATATCTCTGGAAGTTCAAGGACAGCCAGTTTCTTTGAGTAAAAAAAGAAACACTGTGGAGTGGGGAGCCAGGCGGTGTTGGCACATGCCTTTAATCCCAGCACAGGCGGATCTCTGGGAGTTCGAGGCCAGCCTGGTCTACAAGAACTAGTTCCAGGACAGGCTCCAAAGCTACAGAGAAACCCTGTCTTGAAACCCCTCTTCCCAAAGAGAGAGAGAGGGAAGGAGAGAGGGATAGAGAGAGAACATCTTCTTCCATAGCCTAAGATGGCCTTACACTCACTATATGAACTCATGGCAGTTACCCTTACTTAGTCCAGAGTGCTCAAATTACAAACTCTAAAAGGAGGTAGGAGGGAAGGCTGGAGAGATGGCTCACTGGTTAAGAGCACTTGTTGATCTTTTTTTTTTTTTTTTTTTTTTTTTGGTTTTTCGAGACAGGGTTTCTCTGTGGTTTTGGAGCCTGTCCTGGAACTAGCTCTTGTAGACCAGGCTGGTCTCGAACTCACAGAGATCCGCCTGCCTCTGCCTCCCAAGTGGCACTTGTTGATCTTACAGAGAACCCAGGTTTGTTTTCCAGCACCCAAATGGCAGCTCCAGCCTTCGCAACTCCAATTCCAGAGGGTCTGGTGCCCTCTTCTGGTCTCTGTCGGTACTGCACAGATGTGGTACACAGGCATGCATACAGGGAAAAATCCATACACATAAATGTTCAAAAAAACTGGGCAGTGGTGATGCACGCCTTTAATCCCAGCACTCAGGAGGGACAGGCGGATCTCTGTGATTTCAAGGCCAGCCTGGTCTACAAGAGTTAGTTCTAAAACAGTCTCCAAAGCTACAGAGAAACCCTGCCTCAAAACAAAACAAATCTTCAAAAAAAGAGGAAAAAGCTGGAGCTCTATTAAGTTTTGGATACAAAACAGTTTTTCAAAATGTGAGCATTGAAGGCCTGGTCTCTGTTACAACGCGCAGAGGCGTGCTCTTAGGAAGTGACTAGAGCTAGAATTTTGGCCATCCACGGGTTTATAAACTTTGCTCTAGCACATGCACCTTGCCATGAGGTTCTGCTTCACCACAGCCCAGAAACCAGAGCTGAATGACCACAGACTAAAACCTCTGAACTCAGGACTGCTCCTCCTTTGAATCACAGTGACAGAAAGTTTAACTCTCACCATAGAGCGACTCCCTGCTGGCCTTGTCATTATCTACAATGGCTGACGCCACCCACACCATGCCCAGCACAAGCAGAGTGAGGAGTATCAACATCACCACTGTCTCGTAGATCCGGCCCAGGACACCCTGCAGGAGGAAGAGACGCGTAAAGCACAGGGGTCAACCACACATCAGAGCTATGCCTGGGCTTGAGGCACCAAGGAGGTCTGGACTCAGTAGACAAGAGGGAGTGTTCTCTCTAATTCTGAATCGCTCTGCCGTCCTAGTGTCCGGGTCATTCCATATTCTGGGGTTCACTTGAATTCCCACCCTCCAATCATTCAGTCTCGCCTGCTCCAAGGAGGCGGCCATGAGGTCAGCACCACACAGGCTCTCTGCTCTCTGCCTTGGGCGCAGCCTGCCCCATGCAGGGGTCAGCAGGGAAGTGGAAGGGGTGGAGCACGTCGGGGGCTTCCTATGCTTTCTCTCACCTTTGGCATACTGATTTCCAGCAGCAGCTACATAAGACAGTTAACTCTTCTGCTAAATGAGCTCCTATTCTCAATTTTAACTACCAGTGGTTCTAGAAATGCCCCACAGGCTTGGGGTCACAATGACTTCTCATGCTGCTACAGCCTCAGACTCCTTGTCCCATCCCTTAACTCTGACTGAAGTCTGCAAGTCCCCCTAGAGTAGAGTTCTGCTTCTGGCCTGAGCTCTTATGTTTCCTCACTCACCTTTCTGGAGCCAGCGAAGCCCTCAGACTCTGTGAAGAAATATGCAAAGGGCATAAGGAAGATGAGAGACAGGTTGGAGAAGAGAAAAACGAGGTTCCAAAGACCTAGAGCCAAAAAGGAAAAGCAGAGTTGGTCACTAAGGGGCCAATCAAGGTGGGCGACATGACTGATTAGCTCAAGGCTGCCTAATTACCTGCCCTGCTCCCTACCCCAAGCTCCAGTCCAGACCACATACCATGGATGAGGGAGCCGTTGAGCCACTGGATATAGTAGTTCCTTGGCAACGAGAGCAACACCTCATTGCTGATGATGGAGAAAGGCAAAAGTAAGACGGCACCCAGGGCGACTGCCAGGGTAAAGGTGCACAGCTCCAGCCTAAGAAGAGGAAAGGACGGGTCAGCCCAGCACTCACTGCCCTACTGTCCCACTTTCCCCCAAGACTTCTACTTCTAAGCCGGGTGGTGGTGGCGCACACCTTTAATCCCAGCACTTGGGAGGCAGAGGCAGGCAGATCTCTGTGAGTTCGAGACCAGCTTGGTCTACAAGAGCTAGTTCCGCGACAGCCAGAGCTACACAGTGAAACCCTGTCTCGAAAAACCAAAAACCAAAAAAAAAAAAAAAAAAAAGGACTTCTACTTCTAGAACCAGCAGGAGCGATGGGAGGGAGCTGTCCAGCTGGGCTCTGCCCACTGCCACCTCACCCTAGTCCTTACCTACAGAGTAGCCTCAGCAGCTGGGATAGACGCCACCTTAGGTAGTCATAGGCCCCTAATCAGCTGTGTCACTTGTTTAGGCTATCCCAGGAATGCCATCTTCCCATTCATGCCTACAGGGCATGCCAGGAATGCTAACAAAGCAAGGACGTGGCTCCTCCTCTCTGCTTAGGGATACAGATTTCTGAGCTTGCCTTTTCTGTGTGGATAAGCGCTCAGTCTCCATATGGCTATGCCCTTTAAGAAGGCATTAGTACAGCTAAAACCCAACCTCATAAGCAAGGCCTGTGCCACGGCTGCGCCAGCTGGGAACACATTCAGAAAAGGAGAATCTGTCAGTCCAGAGGGGGCATCTCCGTATTTCCTCTGTATGTGCTGCGAGTGAATGGGAACTGTCCATGAGGGCTGGAGAAATGGCTCAGAAATAAATTAAGAGCACTGACTGGTCTTCCTGAGGACCTGGGTTCAATTCCTGGCACCCACATGGAAGCTCACAGGTGTTGGTGACTCCAGGTCCAGGGGACTCAACATCCATGGCAAAACACAAATGTATATAAAATAAAAATAAATAAGATTTTTTTAAAAAATATCCATGATAAGGGCCTTCCTCTAACAACCAATCACTTTTGTCTTCAGGGTGTTTTGTGTGTGTTTGTGTGTGTGGTGGTGGGGTATTCAAGACAGGGTTTCTCTGATCCCTCAGGGGTTTTCGATCTTCACCAAAGCCTGCCCTGTTTCCATTAGCCTGTCTCCCACTTCCATTCCCCACCCACATTGACTGTTAGGAGGTGAAGCCAAGCTGAAGCCATTTCCTGGTGACTCAGGCCCCAGCCAATATCCACATCATGAAGCTCCTGGCCTAACCAGGGAGACAGGAACAGCAGCTTTTCTGAACATCCCAAGCAAGCATAGGGCAAAGCTGGAAGAAGCCAGAAATAGGGTAGAAGTAGGAACTCCTCTTGGATGGATGACAGCTCCCTCTCCTGCTGCCCTAGAGGACTTTGTAGACCCAGCATCTAAGGCGCTGGATCCGGGTGGTGAAGGTAGTGGCACTCACGCGATCTTGTTAACTGTGGCGTCTTCATCATCCACTGCAAGAGACAGACAGGAAGGGGACTCAGCAGGGCATCAGTGGGCGGCTCCGGGAGCCAAACTTATTATAATGTGTCCCCTTTCCCCACCACTGAAGACAGTGCTGAAAAAGAGGCTCTGGGAGATCTTACACTATAACCCTCACAACCTATTCCCCAACCAAGGCGGCAGCTTGATGACAGTGGTCCTAGGTACACAGAATAGAAGCCCCTAATTCCCACGCTCTTCTCCTTCCTTCTCATCACTAACAGATTCCTCTTTAGAGAGGCTCAGAATGCAGTCTGTGAGGTTGTTCACATCAGTGGCTGGGGGAAGGAAAAAGAAACATGCACAGGGGAAGATGGACTTCGCAGAGAAAAGTCCCACAGGGGACAGCACTGATGCGGTGCTGGGCATGTTCCTCTACCCCATCGAGACCCATGGACCCAAAGCCACACTCCAGGAAAACTTAGCCTCTCTACAAAAAGAAAGACTACTGTCACCAAATCTTAGGAGGTGCCAGGTCCTTGTGGGAGAGCACTAGGAAGGAGATGGCACTCACCCTGCAGTTACCTACTTCAGGATCACAGATGGCTCTCACTTGGTCCTCCCAGTGACAAAGTACCAGGCGGACTAATAATTATGCCCAATTTGTAGGGTGAAACTGAGGATCAGAAAAGTTACATGGATGCCGGGTAGCAATGCCGTATGACTTTAATCCCAGTACTCGGGCCGGGCGGTGGTGGCGCACGCCTTTAATCCCAGCACTCGGGAGGCAGAGGCAGGCGGATCTCTGTGAGTTCGAGACCAGCCTGGTCTACAAGAGCTAGTTCCAGGACAGGCTCCAAAACCACAGAGAAACCCTGTCTCGAAAAACAAAACAAAACAAAAAAAATCCTAGTACTTGGGGGCAGAGGCATGTCGATCTCTTTGAGTTCGAGACCAAACTGGTCTACAAAGCAAGTTCCAGGAAAGCCAGGACTACACACAGAGAAATCCTGTCTCAAAAAAAAAAGAAGAAATAAAAACTACATAGATAGGGATGAGGTAGCACACGCCAATATACCTTGGGAGGTAGGAGGTAGAGGCAGGAGTTCAAGGTCACCCTTAGCTACAAGGAGTTTGAGGCCATCCAGGACTACATGAGATATTGTCTATAAAACAAAATAAAACCAAGAAAGGGGTACCTGATTTTGAAAATGCCACAATAAAACATTATTTTGTCATTATTTTGTACTCTAACTTAAAATATATACAAATAAAGTAATTAAGTAACAAGAAAGAAATGAAAGCTTTTCCATCTATTTCTCTAGAGGCCACCTTATCTCTGCTTGTGGAAGGACGGGGCTGAGCAGCAAAGGTTTCTAACAGCCCAGCACAGCCACCACTCCTTTCCCAACAGGCACCGTCACCCACTCCTCTGGGGCTGGCTCCATGGCAACTGGAACTCTGGCTGAAGGCTGGGAGGTCAAAAGCACCTGTGGTGAACTCAGCAGGCCTCTTGAAGCGGGTCAGGAAGACATGGCAGAGGATGTAGAGTGTTGCAAACAGAAGTATTGAGATCTGTGCCAAAAAAAACAACCTGGAATGACATGTTCCATAGTTTCTAGCACATTCCACAGCCCCAAGGGTTCCATACATCCTGGGATTCTACATTGCTCACTGGTGCCTTCCTTTTAGTTACAGCATCGGGGGCTCCACGCAGGACCAAACAGAGGCTATCCCAAGTCCTTGGGAAACAGTGCCAACCAAGTCCCAGCACTTTGCTGGACAAGCTTCAACCATATCTTTAGAGGTGAACAGAGAAACTTCTAGAAATATATATACACATGCATACACATATCCTATACCCTAAAATCAGGCCATAGAACAAGAGAGACTGACTATACTTTGACAACATTCCGGGAAAGTAACAGGCTTGAGAAAAAGTTGTCTGCATTGTCTTCGTATTCTTCTTACCCAGCTCCATTTGCTGTCATGAGAAAGTATACTCCATGAACTGCTATGTCAGAATCACGTCTACCGAGCAAATCCGAACTTCTACTGTTTATTTGGAACCTGAAACATCAGGTCTGCTCTGTGGCAAACTAGAGCCCATCTAATTATCATTCAGCAAGGCTTTAGTCAGGCCCAACGTTTCCAGAGTTGGTTATCTGCCACTTTAAAATCCTCAGGTTCTTCCACAAGTGACTTTCAACTTCAGGGATAGGGCTCTTAGGACCTACCCATGGCCCTGAGTGGTTAGACAGGACAGAACTTGAACAGATTAATTAGTACGTGGGTTACATTTAGACACTTCCTCAAAGCCAGAGAATACAAAAAAAAAAAAAAGATGTCACTGCAGTTGAGGTAGACAAAGACAAGATTAGTCTCCCGTGTCTTCTAGTCTCCAAGAGGAACTGACCTTATAGGAAATCTGTTCAGTGACAAGGAGAGAAGACACTAAGAAGTCCTGAATCTGGAATACAGCTGTAGCTTTTGACTTAGGGAACCCCCATAGAAGCAGTCACCAAGATTGCAGCTGCATTTTTACAGCTGTGTTCTGTTCATTCTGCCCTGAACTTGTGCAATACCCAAGAAGGTAGAAGAGCTTAGAAGGTCAGGCTTGGACTTCCACCCACTTCCAGTAGATGCTAGATTGTTCTTTTTTTTTTTTTTTTTTCTTTTTTTGAGACACGGTTTCTTTGTGTAGCCCTGGCTGGTCTGGAATTCACTCTGTAGACCAGGCAGGCCTCGAACTCAGAGATCCATCTGTCTCTGCCTCCAGGGTACTAAGATTAAAGGCATACGTCACCACCACCATCCAGCCCAGGTTGTTTCTAACTTCTAGATGGAAGCCATGAGGAGGAGGTACATGAGACCTTCAGGTGTCCTTGGCCGGTGCTGATGTCCTAAGCTAACAGCTTAGAAGGCAGAAACATAAGCAATTCGTAAGGGCTCACCTGTCCAGGTGGTCAGTCTCTATACAGAGTCTCAAGGTCTAGATGTGCCTCCACGATATGCCCAATGCCCCAGTGAGGACCTTTGCACCAGGGACACACAAAGATGCTACTTGATTCCTACACCTGGGGCCGTACACCTGTACTTTCCAGTCCTCATTGATGAAGGCAGTCCTCAGTATATCCTGTGTCCCTTTACGTTTTCTTCAATCTAAGCATGCCAAGACTTCTTTCCATTCCTCCAAACCCTTCCCTTTTCATTTAGTATGCTCAGAGTTCTATGCAGAAACACCAGAGAGATGGTTCCTGCAGGCTATCCTGAAGGAATAAGAACACGCTAGAGGTGGTGGTGCACACCTTTAATCCCAGCACTGGGGAGGCAGGTGGATCTCTGCTGAGTTCGAGGCCAGCCTGGTCTACAGGGGCTAGTTCCAGGACAGGCTCCAAAAGCTACAGAGAAACCCTGTCTCAAAAAACCGGAAAAAAAAAAAAAAAAAAAAAAAAAGGAACATGCCTGTCCTCAGGACTACTGCGGAGCCCCCAGAAGAACTCCCAGAATGGCTAGTCTTCCAGGGTGTCAAATAAATTATCAGGAAGTGTTGTGGGGTGTGCGTCACTGTGTTGGCTTGTGTTTGGCATGCTGCATGCCAAAGGCCCAGGGTTCAATCACAACACGAATGAAAACAAACCACCGTCATAGAAGGGAAGAGAAAAATAGGCGCGGAAACTTCGGTGCCTCCCCATCTCCACATCTTACAACCCACCTAGGACAGGATTACTTTCTTCCTGAGTGGGAGGACCCACAACATCCCCTACTCTTCCCTCGCGCCACCACTGCACGTCCCTAGTTAACTGCTTTGTGTGACCGGGTCTCGCTTCATCCCAACATCAGCTACGACTGCCCTCCATCTACTTTTAATGGGAATACGCACATCAACTTGTCCCAAAGCAAACCCATCCTTTTGCGGAGGTTCAGACCTTTCCGCACAAGAGGACCCACGGCCAGGAACGCCCGCCGAGGAGGAGTCGAAGGAGGCGGGGGGAGGGGCGAGCAGCCGAGGAACGGAAACCCCGCGGCTTTGTTTACGACTCAGGGACCCAGCACACCCGACTCAGGAGTTCGCCATCCCGGCCCCGGCCCCCTCAGGGACCGAGGTGCTGGGAGCCGGGGCAGCAGGACTTCCTGTCCCCACCGCTGCCCGCGCCCCTCCCACCTCGGCCCGGCCGGCCCCTTCCCGCCCAGGTCCCGCACTCACGATGCACTCGCGGACCCGGTCGTGGAACAGCTGCTCTCGCACGGATAGCACTTCGTAGTCAGCTGCTTCCATACTCTGCTCAGCATGACTGGGACGGGGCTGTCTCCGGGCCCGGGGAGGACGAGCGGGGATGAGGCCGCCGCCGCCCGCCAAGCACCCGGACCCAGCCTAGGAGCTGCTCCTCGCTGCCCGTGACGGAAACTCAAGGTAATCTGGGGCTCAGATTCAGCCGTCGGACGCCCCGCCCTTAAAGGGGCAGGCCCCAGCCCGCCTGTCTTAAAGGGCTCGGGTCCCCCGCGGCTCCCTCCCCTTTAAGGTGGGGTCACTCACAATCACGTTTCAACGCAAGTACCGGCCGCCCAACTACGCGGAAGCTCCCGGCTCGGTGCTATCCTTTTAAGAGGCCCGGTGACGACACAAGGCCTGGGCGGGTTTCTTTCAAACAGCGAAACTTATTGGCTGCTTGTTGGCTGTCGCTCATCGTGAAGGGTGCGCTGATAGGATATTCTGGGAAAGGAGGCGGGATATTTTTGGCCTGTCGATGCTGTTGTAAAAACGAAGAATCCACTTGATCTGCTGTTGAGATGTGCTGATTCCAGGATATTAGTATCAGCCACGATTTTAGTTTAAATGAATGGTTTGGATCAGGACAACCAGTCGAGATATAAGAGCACCCCGCGGCCCTGTAACCCAAGGGCCTATAGCGTTTTCTCGAAGTGTATTACTATTGGAGATTTCCCCAGCCACTCCCGAAAGCTTTCTCTCAATCATTTTTATGAAAGGCCTAGGATATTAGAGAACGAATAGTAAAAACAAAAGTTGGATAGGAAAGCCGGGCGGTGGTGGCACACATCTTTAATCCCAGGAGGCAGAGACAGGCGGATCTCTGAGTTCCAGCTAGCCTGGTCTATAGAGTGAGTTCCAAGACAGCCAGGCTACACACAGACAGACACCCAGTCACGAGGGGAAAAAAAAAGCCGGCAGTCGCCCTTAATCCCAGCACTCCGGAGGCAGAGGCAGGTGGATCTCTATGAGTTCGAGGCCAGCCTGGTCTACAGAATGAGTTCCAGGACAGTTTCCAAAGCTACCCTGTCTTGAAAAATCAAACCAAAAATAAAAGGTCACGAAACTTTTTTGTTGACAGGTCTTGCTATGCAAACCAGGCTATCCTTGACTTCTCAATGATCTCACTCAACCTTCCAGTTGATTGCTAGATGATAGGCATGTTCTACCAGGCCCGGGCTATCCTGAAACCCTGTGAGGAAATGTCCACAGGGAATATTGGTGAGCGGACTGAGCCAAACATTAACCAACTACCAAACATTAACTACCTAACTGCTATGTGCCATTCTCTTTATAGCCTTTATCTAATTTTACCATCATAGCAGGAATTTGAAACTAGAAAATAGAGGTTGTCATGGTCCTACTTAAGATTTAGAATCTAGCCGGGCGGTGGTGGCGCACGCCTTTAATCCCAGCACTCGGGAGGCAGAGGCAGGCGGATCTCTGTGAGTTCGAGACCAGCCTGGTCTACAAGAGCTAGTTCCAGGACAGGCTCCAAAATCACAGAGAAACCCTGTCTCGAAAAGTCAAAAAAAAAAAAAAAAAAAAAAAAAGACTTAGAAGACTTAGAATCTAGGCCAGGTGGTGGTGGTGCACACCTTTAATCCCAGCACTCAGGAGGCAGAGGCAAGCGGATCTCTTTGAGTTCAAGGCCAACCTGGTCTACAGAGTGAGTTCCAGGATACCTAGGGCTGTTACATAGAGAAACTCTGTCTCAAGGAACAAAAATAATAAATCATTTTTAAAAAGCCTTAGAATCGGGGGCTAGAGAGATGGCTCAACAGTTAAGAGCATTGGCTGTTCTTCCAGAGGACCCAGGTTCATTTCCTAGCACCCGCATGGCAGCTCACAATTGTAACTCCATTTTCAGGGAATCTGACACTTTCACACCAATGCACATAAAAAACAAAAAGCCTTAGACTAGCTGGGCGTTGTGGCAGGCATCTTTACTGCCAGCACTAGGAAGGCTGAAGCAGGTAGATCTCTAAACTCAAGGCCAACCTGTTCTACTCTACCCATCGAATTCCAGACCGGCCAAAATGACGTGATGAGAATCTATCCCAAAAAAACCAAAACAAACAGAAAACCATTTGCTTGTTTATGCATATGTGTGTATCAAGCTTTCTTGTTGGCCTATCTTTGGATCACCAACCCCCAAATAACAACACAAAGACTAACTATGAAAACTTAGGCTTTTTCCGAACTAGCTCTCATAACTTAAATAAACCTGTATTTATTTATTAATTTTTTTGTTTTTTTTCGAGACAGTGTTTCTCTATGTAACATCCCTGACTGTCCTGGAACTCGCTGTAGACCAGGCTGGCCTTGAATTTATTGAGATCTGCCTCCCTCTGCCTCTAGAGTGCTGGGATTAAAGGTGCGCACCACCACCACCCGACTTTAACCCATTTTTATTAATCTATTTCTTCCACATGGCTCGGTTACCTCTCCATTGTACCACATGTCTGACTTCTTCAGTGTCTTGCTGTCCTCTCTCATGCTCCTATACTCATCCCAAATTCTCCTCTGCCCGGAATTTCCTCCGTTCATTCATCTCTCCTTCCTAGCTATTGGTCATTTAGCTCTGTATTAAAACAATCACAGTGACACATCTTCACACGATATAAACAAATATTCCACAACATTTATACGTATGTTGGCCCTCCACATTGTTGAGTTCCACATTTGTGAGATCAACTAATCTCAAATTTAAAAAAGGAAAAGAATAAAAAAGGGTACCTGTCAAGATGTTTCAGTTGGTAAAGGGCTGTCCTGCAGGTAGGAGCTAAGTTCCATCCCTAGTAGACAGTTAGTAGTGCACACTGGTGAACCAAGCACTGGGGCTGAGGAGATGAAGATAGTAGAATCCCCAATACCCTATTGATGTAGCCTCGGGGCCTAGCAACAGGCCAAGTCTAAAAACCATTTGGAATACAAAGAGAGAATCTGTCTCCAAAAACAACAGCAAGATACAGTTAGGGCCGGGCGTTGGTGGCGCATGCCTTTAATCCCAGCACTCGGGAGGCAGAGGCAGGCGAATCTCTGTGAGTTCAGGTCCAGCCTGGTCTACAAGAGCTAGTTCCAGGACAGGCTCCAAAACCACAGAGAAACCCTGTCTCGAAAAAAAAAAAAAAAAAAAAAAAAAAAGATACAGTTAGGGCTGGGAATGTAACTCAGTGGTAAAGAACTTAGCATGTGCAAGACCTTGAACTTGGTCCCCAGTACCATGGAAAAAAAAAACAATTTACCTTTAATCCTAGCACTCGGGAGGCAGAGGCAGAGTTCAAGACCAGCCTGGTCTACAGAGCTAGTTCCAGGACAGGCTCCAAAGCCACAGAGAAACCCTGTCTCGAAAAACCAAAAAAAAAAAATTTGGGGGGGCTGGAGAGATGGCTCAGAGGTTAAGAGCACTGCCTGCTCTTCCAAAGGTCCTGAGTTCAATTCCCAGCAACCACATGGTGGCTCACAACCATCTGTAATGGGGTCTGGTGCCCTCTTCTGGCCTGTAGGCATACACACAGACAGAATATTGTATACATAATAAATAAATAAAAAAAAATTTAAAAAAAAAAAATTTGGAAGTAAAATCATGTCTGTATTTAGCACACATATAGACTTATATGTTCTTTTCATTATTCCCTAAACAATATAGTATAATAACCACTTGCATAGCATTTACATTGCACTAAGTATTATGGGTATTCTAAGGATGGTTTAAAGTATCCTGGGGATATGCATAAGTTATATGCAAATTCCTCTGTGCTTTCTTTTCTGAAATTCGATATTTAGACCAGGCTGGCTTCAAATTCACAAGAGACCTTCTTCCTCTGCCTTCTGAGTACTAGAATTAAAGACATGTGCCACCATGCCCCACCCTACACCATTTTTAAATTTACTTATTATACATGTGTTCTCTGTGTGTCTGTGTGTGACTGTGTCCAACAATTAAACTCGAGGTATCAGACTTGGCAATAAGTGCCTTTACAGACCAGGCCATCTGAGTTCTCAGATACTTATTTCAACTATGAAAAGCATTGTGCTTTAATGACAGTATTGAAATGCAAATCAAGTTGAGGTTGGGTATGTTGGTGCATGCCTGTAATCCCCAGCATACGGAAGGCTGAAGCAGAATGATGTGAGTTGGCCAGCTTGGGTTAATGAGTTCCAGTCCAACCTGGGCTACCTAACATGACCTTGTCTCAAAAATAAAGCAAAAATAACTAAAAGACTTAGAACAAAACCAGAATATTTCACTCACATTTACTTAATTGACATGCATAAGATTAAGGTCCAGGGGGCTGGAGAGATGGGCTCAGAGGTTAAGAGCACTGTCTGCTCTTCCAGAGGTCCTGAGTTCAATTCCCAGCAACCACATGGTGGCTCACAGCTATCTGTAATGAGATCTGGTGCCCTCTTCTGGCCAGCAAGCATACAGACAGACAGAACACTGTATACATAATAAATAAATCTTTAAAAAAAAAAAAGATTAAGGTCCATTATGTGCCAAGGGCTAGGCATGGGTAGTAGACAAAAATAAAGCATGGAACTCCTGCTGTCACAGAGCTTAGAGCCTGTAGTAATAAGGAACAGTGAGGAGGAACTTGCAGCCAACTGTGACTCTAGTTCCAGTGAGATCTGATATTCCTGGCCTATGAGGCACCTGCATCCATGTGCATTTACCCACATAGAGGCACACACACCGTGGTGGTTTGAATGAGAATGGGCCCCAAAGGCTCATTATATTTGAATACTTGGTACCCAAGTGATGGAACTATGTAGGGAGTCTTTCTCTGTTCCATTAGTCAGTTCCCAAATAACCACATGGGGATTATTATTAATTATGAAAGCTCAGCCAATAGCTTAGACTTATTTCTTTTTTTTTTTTTTTTTTTTTTTTTTTGGTTTTTCGAGACAGGGTTTCTCTGTGGTTTTGGAGCCTGTCCTGGAACTAGCTCTTGTAGACCAGGCTGGTCTCGAACTCACAGAGATCCGCCTGCCTCTGCCTCCCAAGTTCTGGGATTAAAGGCGTGCGCCACCACCGCCCGGCTTAGACTTATTTCTAACTAGCTCTTATAACTTAACCTATTTTACTAATTTACATGCCTCACATGGCTCACAGCTTGTTACCTCTTCTCCTACACGCCATGCTTTCTCTGAGTCTCAAGGCGACTCTGCCCTTCTTCTTCCCTCTCTCTGCCCCCCAAATCCTGTCTGGCCATCACTTTTTTTTTTTTTTTTTGGTTTTTCGAGACAGGGTTTCTCTGTGGTTTTGGAGCCTGTCCTGGAACTAGCTCTTGTAGACCAGGCTGGTCTCGAACTCACAGAGATCCACCTGCCTCTGCCTCCCAAGTGCTGGGATTAAAGGCATGCGCCACCACTGCCCGGCTCACTTTTTTATTAAGCCAATCTGATAACATACCTTCACAGTGTACAAAAAGATTATTCCACAACAGACATGTTTGGGAAGGATTAGGAGGGGTGGCCTTGTTAGAGAAGATGTGTCACTGGGAATGGACTTTGAGATTTCAAAAGCCCAGGTCATTCCCTCTTTATCTGCTTCATGGTTGTGGATCAGATGAAGGCTCTCATCTTCTGCTCCAGGCCATGCCTGCCTGCCTGTTGCCATGCTTCTCACCACGATGGCCATGGACTCACCGTCTGAGAGCCCCCATAAACTCTTTTTCTATGAGTTGCTTTGGTCATAGAACCTTATCACTGCAATTTAATTTTTGGTTGTGAGCCTGGCCTTTAACGGCTGGGCCATCTCTCCAGCCCTCACTGTGATTTAAAAGTAACTAAGATGTAAATTGGTACCAGGAAGTGGGTTAATTCTGTGATAGGCTGGACAATGCTATTTTTCGGAGGAATATGGAAAACTTTGGGACTTTGGACTAGGAAATGGTTTAATGCTGTAGGTGGGGCTTAACACTCAGTAGTGTTGAGATCAGTGTTTCTTTTTTTTTTTTTTTTTTTTTTTTTTTTTGGTTTTTTCGAGACAGGGTTTCTCTGTGGTTTTGGAGCCTGTCCTGGAACTAGCTCTTGTAGACCAGGCTGGTCTCGAACTCACAGAGATCCGCCTGCCTCTGCCTCCCGAGTGCTGGGATTAAAGGCGTGCGCCACCACCGCCCGGCGAGATCAGTGTTTCTTAAGGAGAGATCTGGGCCTAGTGGTGGTGGCGCACGCCTTTAATCCTAGCACTCCAGAGGCAGAGGCAGGTGGATCTCTGAGTTCAAGACCAGTCTGGTCTATAGAGTGAGTTCCAGGACAATCAGGGCTATACAGAGAAACCCTGTCTTGAAAAACTAAAGCAACAACAAAAATCCCAAAAACCTGAGATGTGGGAACAGAGGAATTGGGCCCATGGTTCTGTAGATGGGGTCTGATGTGTACCCTGGTCCACACCCCTCCCATGTAGTTCCACACATCACTAGATTTTCTGTTTGTTTTGTCAGATTTTGTATCTATGATCTAGACCCTTTCTTCTCTAACCCGTAGGAGGCCTTTTTGGACTGCCAGCCCAGCAGTTATCACAAGGCCTTGGGAACTAGAAAAAAAACCACACACACACACAATATGATGGACATAATTCTGCCTTTCTTTTTGTTGTTTTTTGTTTTTTTAATTTTTTTTTCTTCTTTTTCAAGACAGGGTTTCTCTGTGTAGCCCTGGCAGCCCTGAAACTCGTTCTATAGACCAAGCTGGTATCAAACTCACAGAGATCCACCTGCCTCTGCCTCCCAAGTGCTGGGACCAAAGATTGTGCCACCACTGCCCCATGACTCTATCTTCCTTTTTTAAGCTTTTTACTTGGAACATATGAAGACAATAGCATGCAGCAAGCTGTCAGTTGGGTGTGGCTTACTGACCAGGTGGCAGAGAGAAAGAAGTTAGTCTTAACAACATAATGACCATAACAGTAGTCTGAGATGATCCTCAGTGATTTTTACTTTGTATCATTATCGAGTTTGGTTGATGTAGCAACATTCTCTTCCCTAGTTCCTGTTGACCCCAAGGCCATGCTTTTACTATTGTCCTGGAGTAGGGGGTGTAGGTTGGGGCTCAGGTCTAGAAACTCCTTGGGTGTGGAGTTGCCTGCGGCTGCCTGATTCACAGTGAGGTAAAGTAACATCAGGCACAGCTCCCTCCAGTAATTGTCAGAACAGAAATTGGCAAGCTTATGAATGCTAGGGATGCCTGCCAGTCACTTCCTCTTTGTTGCTTTTTTTTTTCAAGGTGACGGCAAGGGCAGAGTTCACAAGGCTCACCTTGGCTCTCCTGGATAGAGAACTCCTTGTCGGTAGTGCCATCTGCAGGGCATTAAGGAATTTGCTAGGCATTTTCTGGGATTGGGAGTGGTAAATGCCATCTCAGGCTAAAATAATTCTTCCTGCCTTCCTCCATTAAATCTTTTACCGAGTATCTACCCTGGATCGCAGCATGGATTGTCCCTGAGGCTGAAAGGCCAATAGTTCCTCTGATCTCTTAACAGACAGGAGGGCAAAAAGCTGTGTTATCATTTTTTTCCGAGACAGGGTTTCTCTGTGTTGTTTTGGTGCCTGTCCTGGAACTTGCTTTGTAAGACCAGGCTGGCCTCAAACTTAAAAAGATACGCCTGCCTCTGCCTCCGGAGTCCTGGGATTAAAGGTGTGCACCACCAGCGCCCAGCAAGTCTTCCTATTTTAATAGTGACTTCATGAAGGTGAAGAATAATAAATCCTGAATGCATTTTAGCATTGTGGCTTTTTTGTTGTTATTTGTTTTGTTTAGCATATATTGTGGCTAAGGGGATACTAAGTTTGACCACCTAAGTTTGATCCCCAGAATCCATGTTAGAAAGAAGGAACTATCTCCTACTTCTACGGTTACAGGGCCTAACAGGGTCCATCCCTATGAGCAAGGCATTATGAAAATCTGTAGTGCAAACAAACAAATGGGCCCCAGAAGGTCTTGGGAGCTTCATGACACTACAAGAGTCAAGTCTCTGATCCTTAGGGACAGGCCTTTCGGGGCCACCTTCTCCCAGATTCTTTTTTTTTTTTTTTTTTTAAATATTTATTTATTTATTTATTTATTATGTATACAATGTTTTGTCTGTGTGTATGCCTGCAGGTCACAAGAGGGCACCAGACCCCATTACAGATGGTTGTGAGCCACCATATGGTTGCTGGGAATTGAACTCAGGACCTTTGGAAGAGCAGGCAATGCTCTTAACCTCTGAGCCATCTCTCCAGCCCCTTCTCCCAGATTCTTAAAGAGAACCAGGGCTGTAAGCAGCATGTGTGCTTTATGCAATGTTGAAGTTTACGGTGACTAAATAAAAATTGTAAGATTGCCACGTGCTTGCCTGGAATCCTAGCATTTTGGGAAGCTGAGTCAGGAGCATGGAATTAAATGTCAGCCTGGGGCGCAGATGGAAACCTGTCTCAAAAACAAAACAAAACAAAACAAAAAACCAAAAAAAAACCCCACAACCGGATTAAGAGGGAAATAATTCTGATTTCTTAATTTTGGAACCTTCTGTAGAACATGGGCTTTACCAGGTACTGTACCTTGAACGTCAGATCCTCCTGCCTCCCTCCACTTTTGGAGATCTGCCTGTCTCTGGCCCCCGGCCCACCCCCCCACCCCCCCCCCGTGCTGGGATTAAAGGCATGCACCATCACCACCTGGCAGCTTGTGTGGTTTTGTTTTTTTCTTGGGATAGGGTCTTCTGTAGATCAGGCTGACCTGGTTTTCCTGATCTTCCAATTTTTACTTCTGACAGGCATATGTCTTTAATCCCATCTAGGAGGCGGACGCAGCCCTAGTTTACAGAGTGGATAGCAAGACCAGCATGACCATCTCAAAATGAGAAGGACAGGAGTGGAACAGGGGTACATCCTTTGCCTAGTGTGTCTGAGGCCTTCTGCTCAGTCTAGAGTACCAATTATCCTCATGCTTAGTGGTGTAAATTGAATCCTTCTAACATTTAACAATTGTTCCCACTTCCTGCAATGCAATCCTTACCAGTCAACGTGGACTGTATTCTTCTTTGGTTCTTAATAGGAAATGAGCAGTTAAATTCCAACTCTGTAGACTTTGGCACTGAGCATTGAACACAGTAATATTTGCATTTTAATAATAAAGCTTGCCTGAAGATCAGAGTACAAAGCTAAGCCACTAATGGCCAGGCAGTGGTGGCCCACACCTTTAATCCCAGGTCTCTGGAGACAGCAAAAGATAAAGGCTACCTTGGGCTACACAAGATCTGTCCAGGGCTGGAGAGATGGCTCAGAGGTTAAGAGCATTGCCTGCTCTTCCAAAGGTCCTGAGTTCAATTCCCAGCAACCACATGGTGGCTCACAACCCTCTGTAATGGGGTCTGGTGCCCTCTTCTGGCCTGCAGGCATACACACAGACGGAATATTGTAAATATTAAAAAAAAATGTCCAGAAAACAGGTCCAGGTAGTGGTGGTTCACTCCTTTAATCCTATTGTTTGAGAGTCATAGATCTTTTAAACCCAGCACTGAGGTGAAGACAGGAGTATGGGGAATATAAGGGTCAGGGACTTGCCCTTACTAAAGATTTGTTAAAAAGAATGGCTGGCTTTCATTTCTGATCTTCAGCTTGAACTCAGTGTCTGGGTTTTTATTTGTTCTACAAGTCTTCCCTTGTTTGCTGCCACAGCACCCTAAAATATTCCCAGGCCATAGATACACCCAGCCTCCCAACCCCATGTACCCCAGGCTGTCCCTGTAACTCCAAAGACCTGATTGGTTTCACATCCTCAGTGTAAAATTTTAAAGGCATACATTAAAAAAGCCTCAATCGTTTGATGAATTGTGATGAAGACAGCTTTAGTCAGGGCAAACTGCTCATTGCTGGCTAAGTGCTCCTCCACCACAAGAACCACCCGAGCGGTGACCTTCTGCTATCCCAGGGCATTAAGACTGGAGGGTCAGGCAAAGGTTAGTCTGGGATACAGGAGACTTATCCCAAACAAAAAAGCATACAGAAACAATTTTTCTTAAAGCTTTTACTTTGAGACATCATGGACATAAACCATACAGGGACACATGGAAAAGACATGATCACAGAACAATGCTAACATGAAAGCATCAATGACTGTCAGGTGGCGTTGAAGCTGAAGTTCTGGGAGTCTGACATGATTCAGGTGCTGAAACAGATTAGTATTCCTCTCCTTCTTCCTCACCCTCTCCTTCAACAGAATCCACACCAACCTCCTCATAATCCTTCTCCAGGGCAGCCATGTCTTCACGGGCCTCAGAGAACTCCCCCTCCTCCATACCCTCACCCACATACCAGTGCACAAAGGCACGCTTGGCATACATCAGATCAAACTTGTGATCTAGGCGGGCCCAGGCCTCAGCGATGGCTGTGGTGTTGCTCAGCATGCACACAGCTCTCTGGACCTTGGCCAGGTCTCCACCAGGTACCACAGTGGGAGGCTGGTAATTAATGCCAACCTTGAAGCCAGTGGGGCACCAGTCCACAAACTGGATGCTGCGCTTGGTCTTGATGGTGGCAATGGCAGCATTGACATCTTTGGGAACCACGTCACCACGGTACAGCAGGCAGCAAGCCATGTATTTACCGTGGCGAGGGTCACATTTCACCATCTGGTTGGCTGGCTCAAAGCAGGCATTGGTGATCTCTGCTACAGAAAGCTGCTCATGGTAGGCTTTCTCAGCAGAGATGACAGGGGCATATGTGGCCAGAGGGAAGTGGATGCGAGGGTAGGGCACCAGGTTGGTCTGGAATTCTGTCAGGTCAACATTCAGGGCTCCATCAAATCTGAGGGAAGCTGTGATGGAGGACACAATCTGGCTAATGAGGCGGTTAAGGTTGGTGTAGGTGGGGCGCTCAATGTCGAGGTTTCTACGACAGATGTCATAGATGGCCTCGTTATCCACCATGAAGGCACAATCAGAGTGCTCCAGGGTGGTGTGGGTGGTGAGGATGGAGTTGTAGGGCTCAACCACAGCGGTGGAAACCTGGGGGGCTGGGTAGATGGAGAACTCCAGCTTGGACTTCTTTCCATAATCAACAGAGAGCCTCTCCATCAGCAGGGAGGTGAACCCAGAGCCAGTTCCCCCGCCAAAGCTGTGGAAGACCAAGAAGCCCTGAAGCCCTGTGCACTGGTCGGCCTGTAAGACAAAATGAGAGATATTGAATTGGCTGGCACACTCAACACCACAACCCTCCCACTGCATCTTAAACGTATCCATCTATGGTATTTACCAGCTTGCGAATTCTGTCCAAGACGAGGTCGATGATCTCCTTGCCAATGGTGTAGTGGCCACGGGCATAGTTATTGGCAGCATCTTCCTTGCCTGTGATGAGCTGCTCAGGGTGGAAGAGCTGACGGTAGGTACCAGTGCGAACTTCATCTGGAAAAGGAGGACGAGTCAGCCACCCGCCACCAACACCGGCTCAACTCATCCTTCAGTGTCTGAAGAGAGGTCTGAGGGTGTGGCCCGGGCAGAATGCCTCAGGGAAGCCCTCGGTCCACTCACCAATGACCGTGGGCTCCAGGTCTACGAACACCGCCCGGGGCACGTGCTTGCCAGCGCCCGTCTCACTGAAGAAGGTGTTGAAGGAGTCGTCCCCTCCCCCAATGGTCTTGTCACTTGGCATCTGGCCGTCAGGCTGGATGCCATGTTCCAGGCAGTAGAGTTCCCAGCAGGCATTGCCGATCTGGACACCAGCCTGGCCGACGTGGATGGAGATGCACTCACGCTGTGGAAAGGGGAAAAAAAATTGCAGCCAGTTTTCAGTGGCCCAATGTGACAAACCCTTAAAACTCGCATTTTTTAAAACAAAACAACAACAAAAAAAACCAAACAGAATTACTAATTTAGGCTTTTCACACCTAGGAGTACTTAGTCATACTTCCTCTCTTTGAAAACTAAGGCCCTTCATCTACCCACTTCCCTCAAATCTACTTTTGCCGTGCGTTCAGATTTCCAGACCATTCTAAGCAACGGAAGGACATGGCTTGACCACTGAGGAGAGACATCTCACTGCAGAGCAAGAGGCAGGTCTCTGAAGGACATAATGGCCAGCATCCACCCTCCGGCATCCGGATGGGAGCTGGTTTGACTTCCTCTATTTGTAGGCATTGAGCTCAGCTCATTGCACCTGCCCTGGTTCAGCAGCGGATTATAAACCGCCCAGATCCGATTTCTATTTCCCTCAAAAACCAGTCAATGTCACCACCTGGTCCCACACACGACAGCTGGGAATCCATGCGGTTGGTGTTGGTAAGTTACATATTCTGGAATATAGTTGAGGAAATCTTCCCCTTATCCTTTATTGCCTTCATTAAAAGCAAAAGGAAGGTCGAGGCTGAGGTTGTAGCTCGTTAGTAGAGGGCTGGCCTAGAATGCGACACCCTGGGTTTGACCCTCAGTCGTCGCCCCCCAAAAACTACAAGGCCCAATAGGAGACACACCCTAAACCCGCAGTGCCTCAGCGCGCACGCGCACACTGCAGAGGCTGTTCCCGCCTTTCTTAGGCGGGAATGTAACGGTCGCGCATGCGTTTTTCGTCCCCCGGCGTCTCCCCGCCCCCGCCTTTTCCGCACTAAAGAGGAAGTGAGGGCGGGGAAAAGGCTGTGTGCGCGCGCTCGAAAAGCAGAAAGCAAGGGAGGGATGGGGGAAGGGCGGGCGCGGGAAGACTGTAGTCCAAAAGCGCCATGCTGTAGGTCTTGTGCAAGGTGTGGATAGAGACAGACGGGAGTCCAGGGGCACCCGGGAGAGCCTCTTCTCCCCAAGACCACGGCAGCCCCCAGCAGCCTGGGTCCATGCTCCCCTGTTCGCCCAGGGGGACCCAGGAGAGCCCCCTCTCCCCAGACCCCGGCAGCCAGAGCTCCACGCTCTCACGCTCGCCCAGGGAGACCCCCTTCTCCCCGAGACCCCCGCAGCCAGAGCCCCACGCTCTCACGCTAGCCCAGGGAGACCCCCTTCTCCCCGAGACCCCCGCAGCCAGAGCCCCACGCTCCCCTGCTCGGCCAGGGCGACCCGGGAGAGCCCCTTCTCCCCCACGACCCCGGCCGTCCCCAGAAGTCAGGGCCCCAAGCTCTCCCGTTCGGGCACGCCCTGCGGCCCCAGCGAGCAGCTCCTCTCTTCTCCTCTCCTCCCCACACCAATGCGCTCACCATGGTAGCTACGGGTTAGAAGGCGAGGGTGACAGAGCGGACACCGGGTCACGGTTACCGTTCCCGACAGCTAAGAGTCGAGGTAAGTAACGCAATGAGGCAGAGGCGGCGGCTCCGGAGCCTCTTAAGTAGCAGCCGGGGAGGGGCGGGCGCGCCCGGGTGGCCACGGTCCCTCCCCCGGCGGGCCGCGGCCATTGGGCGCCCGACCTGACTGCCGCAAAGGCGGGCTCGGCTCGCAGTCCCCTCCCTGCGTGGACCCGCGGGGCGGGGCCGCCGCCTGGGCGCGCCGCTGCAATGCGGGATGTGAGCGGGCCCTGCCCCAGACGAACGGTTGTGGGAGCTTGGGGCGATTGGTGCAATCTGGGCGAACCCGGGGACTTGCCAGGTTCCCAGTTTTAAAGGTGAAGCATCCTAAAAAGCAGAAACGTGTGGTCCGGATAGCCCAGCTGATTCTATTCTTGTGGCCACACTTGATGAGTGAGTTTTGCCTTTCTCCTTGCTTTAAGGTCTGTGCATTCCCTACTTACCGGCTACTGTGAAAGCCTTTTATAAAGCCCAGTAGCTGTACTGGGCATGTTGTAATGGCTCACTCTCAAAACTGAAGGTACCAAGCAAGTGCTGGACGCAACTGAATCATGCAAATGTTAAAAATAAGGCCGACTAGGCCCCATCTTTAGGCTTAAGCTACCAGCTTGATGGAATAACCCTAAGTAAGGAGTCTTTCAAAAGATTTTAAAAGTATGAAATGGTAGCTAAATTGAAGTGAGGAAAAACTAAAAGGAAAATGTCTCACTGAAGAATCTAGGAAGCAAGAGTTTCTTGTGCCGTGCAAGTCTTCTCGAAGGACCGCGTAACGTTGTGTTGAGTGTCGTGATGACCAGGTTGTAACCAATAAACTCCTCTTTTATTCCGGCACCATAGATTACTACTGATCTTAGGAATCCATAACATTAACGTTATTAGGGCTAGCATGTGGCTTTAAAATGGCCTCACTGAACGGATTGCAATTACTAAACTATTCAAAATGTCTTCCTGGCAGTGGCAGCCGGGAACACAGATCCCTTGCATGCTGCTCATAGTGAGACTCCCCCTTTCAGAGCCTCAGGCGCCTCTTCAGGTGCCCCGGGATTCTTGACATAGTGCGACTGAGCAGATTTCAGGAGTCCCAGTGAAGGAATGCCTCAGCTCGTTAGTTATCAGGAGAAAGAGCAAACACTGGAGGTGAAGTGCCTAGTGTAGAAAACGGAGGCCCGGAAGTGCTTCGGCAGCAGCTACAATGTAGGTCATGGGGAGAGGGGGGACTCTTGAAGTTACATTGTTTAAAAGAGGTAATCTGGGCTGAGGAAATAGCTCATTTAGGACCTGAGTTTGATTCCCCAGAACCGGGGGGGTGGAGGTGGGGGACCACGGACCGGGACGTCTTAGTGATGTATTTTTGTATTGCCTGTGCTATAGAGACTGGCAGGGCCCTGAGGCTTAGTGGCTATCCAGAATGGCCTTTCTGGGCTAATTCCAGGTTAGTGAAACCATATATATCAAAAGCAAACAAGGGGGACACAAAAATACACCCACACATAAATAAATGGGATAAATTTAGAACAAAACCAAAAAACTCTGAAAATTGATCACATACATGCTCATACACATGTGTGCTTGCTTATGTGCCCACGTACACAGCCGTATACATACACTAAAATAAATAAAATGTAATTTGTAACTAAAGTTAAGGGAGAAGAAAATGTGATCTCACTATCTCATTTCCTTGTCGAAAGAAGGGTGTTTGGTCAGGTGTGATGGCGCACGCCTTTAGTCTCAGAATTTGGGAGGCAGAGGCAGGCAGATGAGTCCACAGCCAGTCTGGTCTACAGAGCAAGTTCTAGGACAACCAGAGATACACAGAGAAACCTTGTCTGGCAGGCGTGGGTGGGTAGTGGTTACTGATCTCTCTCTCCTCTCTCTCTCTCTCTCTCTCTCTCTCTCTCTCTCTCTTTCTTTCTCTCTCTCTTTCTGACATTCTCTCAACAGGGTCTCACTATGTTGTGCTAACTGGCCTGTAACTCGCCATGTAGACCAGGCTGGCCTCAAATTCACAGATTTGCCTGCTCTGCTTCCCAGGTACTGAGATCAAATGCATCTGCTACTTTGTTTGGAAACTTTTTTATTATTATTTAATTATGGGGGCAGGGTGGTAGGCTTTCTTTTGGGCCATCAACCAGCTCCCAAATACCTGACAGGGAGACTTATTAGTTACAATTGCTTGGCCTTAACCTATGCTTATCCCCCTTGCTCTTATAATTTAATTTAACCTATTTCTCTTCATCTACGTTTTGCCTCGGGGAGGGGATTTTTACTTTTCTCTCATTCTGTATGCCCTACTGTGTCTGTCTGCCGACTGCCTAGCTGGCCCTGGGTGTACCCCTCTCTTTCACCCTTGTTCTCTTTTCTCTTGTTCTCTCTCCTCTTCTCTCTTTTCCTACTTCTTCTCTCTGCCTTTCCCTCTATTGCCTAGCTATTGGCCATCTACCTATTTATTAGACCAATCAGGTGCCTTACGCAGACAAAGTAAATTAGCAAGCTATCTTTACATAATTAAACAAATGTAGTGTAAATATTACATAGTTGAAGTAATATTCTGTAACGGAAATGTAACACACCTTCACATAGTTGAAGCAATATTCTACAACAGGCAGGGCATGTGCAGATATCACAGTACATGTGTGGAGGATGGAGGACAACTTTTGGGAAACAGTTCTCTCCTCCCAGGTTTCTTGTATCCCAGGAAGCAAATTCAGATCCTCAGGTTTATGAAGCAAATGTTTGACCCTCTGAACTATCTTTTTTTTTTTTTTTTTTTTTTTGGTTTTTCGAGACAGGGTTTCTCTGTGGTTTTGGAGCCTGTCCTGGAACTAGCTCTTGTAGACCAGGCTGGTCTCGAACTCACAGAGATCCGCCTGCCTCTGCCTCCCAAGTGCTGGGATTAAAGGCGTGCGCCACCACCGCCCGGCTCCCTCTGAACTATCTTAACCAAGACAAACTTTTTGTTGTTTTGTTCTTTTTTTAGAGATTGGGTTTCTCTGTGTAGCCCTATCTGGCTTCGAACTCACAAGTACTGGGTAAAGGCATACACTGCCACGCAGCTCAAAGGCAAGCTTTTTTTTATTTTTATTTATTTTTTTATTTTTAGAGACAGAGTTTCTCTGTGTAACAGCCCTGGCTGACCTGGAACTAGCTCTTATAGACCAGGCTGGCCTCAAACTCACAGAGATCTGCCACCTGCCTCTGCCTCTCTGGTGCTGGGATTAAAGGTGTGCACCACCACCACCCCACTAAGGCAAGCTTTTTAAACAACTTTTTATTATATTTATTTGTATGTGTGGTGTGTGCCACGGAACTGAGGAGATTCATAGGATGATTTGCAGGAATCTTCTGTCTCTTCTATTTTGTAGTGCCCAGGGCTCCAGCTCAAATTAGGACTGGCAGCAGGTGCTGTTAGGTTTGGCAGATGGCTGAACATCCTGCTGTGCCACATCCAGCATGGCTCCAGGGAACAGACATGACTGGGGCAGAGAGGGAATGAAAAAAAAAGACACACATAGAAAGCTGTGAAGTGGATGGTGTACGTTCTCAGCTAGAGAAACTGCAGCACTCTGGAGATGAACAGAGAATTTGAGTTAAGTACAGGTGACAAGGGGCAGGGTCTCTGCTGTACAGCTGGATCAAGGAGACAAACTTAGCTAATCTCATAGGAGCAGTATCTGGAGGGAGCTGTGTTGGACATTTTCTGCAGACTGAATCCCCTGAGGAAGACTGCTTTGCCTCTGGCCCTTGCTCCAGGGTGAAGGCTCTGCCATTGTTCCATGGATCCGAGGCTCTGCAGTTCTTGACATCCACTTTCTGTACTCCTGTATGGATGTAACCCTGAGCATGAGCATGATTTTTTTGTCTATCTTTTTTTTTTTTTTAAAGGTTTATTTATTATGTATACAGTGTTCTGTCTGTGTGCCTGCAGGCCAGAAGAGGGCACCAGATCTCATTATGGATGGTTGTAAGCCACCATGTGGTGGCTGGGATTTGAACTCAGGACCTCTGGAAGAGCAGCCAGTGTTCTTAATCTCCGAGCCATCTCTCCAGCCCCTTTTTTGTCTATCTTAATAGTGTTGTTCATTATGTTTTTAGGAAGGGAATATGATTTCTGTGTAAAGTTGCTATGTATGGAGACTGGAGAGACGACTCCGCAGTTAAGAGCACTGGCTGCTCTTCTAGAGGATCCAGGTTCAATTCCCAGCATCCACATGGCAGCTCAAAACTGTTTGTAACTCTAGTTCCAGGGGATCCAACACCATCACATAGACATGCATGCATGCACACAAAACACCATAAAAAGAAATTTTAAAAAAATAAGACACTAAAAAAAAAAAAAAAGAGTGAGAAAAGTTTCTGTATAGGGCAGTCTCCAGTTAGTTATATAGAAACTTTAAGTTCATGTTGGAAAGAATGAAGGATTCTTTTCTATATCCCTTTAACCTTTTCCTGTCTTTTCTCCTTCCTCAAAAGTGGTGGTTTAGGGGCTGGAGAGATGGCAAAGAGGTTAAGAGCACTCCTGACCTCCCTAGTATAGGAGGTCCTGAGTTCAATTCCCAGTAACTACATGGTGGCTGACAACCATCTGTAATGAGATATGGTGCCCTCTTCTGCAGGCATGGAGGCTGAACACTGTGTACATAATAAATAATTTTTTTAAAAAAAGTGGTGGTATTAAAATAACAAAAAGGTAAATATGACAGTAAGAATTTAGTTCATATTAAGTTGTTACTTTATTCAGATTTGGTGAAGTCTTTACCCATTGCTTCATATAAACAACAAGCTTATACTGTTGATACGTGTGTGCATTTTGGTTTTGTTTTGTTTTGTGTTTTTGGTTTTTCAAGGCAGGGTTTCTCTGTGGCTTTGCAGCCTGTCCTGGAACTAGCTCTTGTAGACCAGGCTGGTCTCGAACTCACAGAGATACGCCTGCCTCTGCCTCCCGAGTGCTGGGATTAAAGGCGTGCGCCACCACCGCCCTGCTCATAAGGATGTGTCCCAGAGCTGGGGTTACAAGGATGCCCCAACACCCCTGACTCCTTTGCTTCCTTTCACTTCTCTTCTTCCTCTTTCTCTCATACAGAGCGAGTTTCAGAACAGGCTCCAAACCTACACAGAGAAACCCTGTCTGGAAAAACAAAAAACAAAACAACAGCAAAAGCACTTGTCGCTCTTGCAAAGGATCCTGGTTCAGTTTTCAGCATTCACATAGTGGTTCATCACTACCTGCAACTCTAGTTCCAGGGGATCTGGTGCCCTCTGACCTCTAGGAGTATCAGGCATGCACATGGTGCACAAACAAATATGCATACAAAAGACAAAACACACAAATGAATAAACAAATACATGGAAGCTGCATTTTTTTTTTAAATTTTTTTGAGACATGGTTTCTCTGTAGCTTTTGGTTCCTGTCCTGGAAACTAGCTCTGGTCTTGAACTCACAGAGATCCGCCTGCCTCTGCCTCCCAAGTGCTGGGATTAAAGGCGTATTTTTTTAGTCAGACTTCTCCCCTCCAAAACTCTCTGACAGAAGAGGAAGCGTGTCCTCCTTGTTATGCTACCAAAATCGCTCAGCGCAGCATCATGACCCACTGGTGAAACAGGAGAGATAAAACAAACCAGAGAGCAGCACCACTACCTCCCTTACGTCAGGCCGGGTCAGTCGTTCCTGGCCGAGTGGGTACCCTCTTGAGGCAAGTGAGAGGGCCAGCTACACACTGTTATTCTCAGTTTCCTAAAAGACTACAGCAGAAAGATAATAAGTTTGAGACTGGCCTAAGCAATATAGTGACCAAAATCAATGGGGGAAGTGGTGAAATGGGTCCTTTACAGGAGCCGTCACCGTCAGGGAGGGGAGCATCAGAAACCCCACCCCCATGACGTTGGTCAAAGCCAGGTTCAATTCTGAAGGGGGCTAGAAAGGCAAGTGCTGGGAGAGAAAGGGTCTGCTTTAAATTTACCCCTGGGAATGAGCACTGAGTACCTGTCTCTCAGCTGGAAAGAATGGGAAGAAGGTCACGGAGAGAAATCTCAGTCAGTGGGGGCATGTCTGTGAAGTGGGTAATAGGACATGGGCTTTCTGTCTTTCACTTCCTGACTGCCTTGAGCTACTCCTGCTAGCTCCAGACACTGATGACTGAAGCATTTGCACACACACACACACACACACCAGTATAGAAGTCCCACAAAAACTGCTCCCTGAAGTTCCCTTGCACACTTTGCACACACAGTCTATTTATTTATTTATTTATTTATTTTTGGTTTTTCGAGACAGGGTTTCTCTGTGGTTTTTGGAGCCTGTCCTGGAACTAGCTCTTGTAGACCAGGCTGGTCTCGAACTCACAGAGATCCGCCTGCCTCTGCCTCCCAAGTGCTGGGATTAAAGGCGTGCGCCACCACCGCCCGGCTGCACACACAGTCTAAATAAATGTTTAAAAATATATATATTTCAGGAACTGGAGAGATGGCTTGGTGGTCAAGAGCACTGGCTGCTCTTCCAAAGGACCCAGGTTTAATTCCCAGCACCCACATGGCAGCTCACAACTGTCTGTAACTCCAGGTCCAGGGGATCTGACACCTTTACACCAATACACATAAAGTTAGGAGGGAGGCAAAGGCAGGAACATTTCTGTAAGTTCCAGGATAGTCTGGTTTTAAGACAACAGCAAGTTCCAAGACAACTAGGGCTATATAATGAGATCCTGTCTCAAAAACAAACAACAACAAAAAGGAAAAAGTTTCTAACACTTATCTCTCTTTTTTCTTGCCTAGAATGTGGAGCAATGATAGCCATGATGACAAAATACCGTATTGCAGCTGGCCGGTGGTGGCGCACACCTTTAATCCCAGCACTCGGAGGCAGAGGCAGACGGATCTGTGGAAGTTCGAGACCAGCCTACAGAGTGAGTTTCAGAACAGCCAAGGCTATACAGAGAAACCCTGTCTTGAAAAACCAAATAAATAAATTAACAAAATAAAATAAAACCACCAAAACAAACAAACAAAAACACCTTATCTGTCACATGAAACTGAATCTGTGCTTGCCGAAATGCTAGCTCGGGGTCTGCCCTGTGTGTGCCCATGTGTGTTTGTCCTAACGAAGGGCTTTACTGCCTCTTTTATTGGCCAGTTCAGACAACACCACATCACACGGGAAAGGAATGAAGGACTCTTCACAGAAGCCTTTAAGAGTGTTACAGGAATTAAATCACTGACCCAGATATTAAATGCTATCAAGCAGTACCCATATGCTGCTTCAGCATTTATGAAGAATATTTGTTTAGTAAAGTTTACTTTCTAGTCAGGGTTGGGAGGTTGGGGGGTTGCATACTTTTATCTCAGTACTCAGGAGGCAGAGACATGTGGATCCCTGAATGTGAGGTCAGCCTGGTCTACAGAGCATGTTCCAGGATAGCCAGAGCTACACAGAGAAGCCCTGTGTGGGAACAAAAACAATAAAGTTGCTTTCTGCTTGTAGTCAGTCTTTCTTTGGACAGCAGCCCGCAAATAATGACATGGAGACTTATAATTAATTATGAAAGCTGGCCTTTAGCTTAGGCTTGTTCCCAATTAGCTCTTATAACCTAATCTGCTTATATTAATCTATGTTTTGCCATGTGGCTTTTTACCGTTTTTCTATTCTGCACGTATATAAGGTTTTCCCTAAATCTGAATAAACAGCATTTGACTGATCTCCTTTTGTATGACCCAGGTCTCTTGTGTGTTCTTTCAATCTCCAGGCCCTGGCCCAGCTCGTGATCTGTACTGAGAGTAACGCAGGTGCCGGTGTTACACCATAGCAACCAATCAGTAGTATTGTACACCTTTAATCCCAGCCCTGGCTGGGTGATGGTGGCGCATGCCTTTAATCCCAGCACTTGGGAAGCAGAGGCAGGTGAATATCTGTGAGTTCGAGGCCAGCCTGGTCTACAAGAGCTAGTTCGTTCAGGGAAAGAAAAAGAGAGAGAGAGAGAGAGAGAGAGAGAGAGAGAGAGAGAGAGAGAGAGAGAGAGAGAAAGGAAAGAAAAAAAATCTCAGCCCTGGAGAGGATTATAAAATGGGAGGAGAGCCAGGCAGTGGTGGTGCACGCCCTTAATCTTAGCACTCGGGACAGAGAGGTAGGCAGATCTCTGTGAGTTCCAGGCCAGCCTGGTCTACAGTGTTAGTATTCCTGGAGGCAGGATCACCATTTCAGGCTGAGGTAGAGGCAAGAGCCAGAGACTGACTGTTTTGCTTTTCTGACCTTCAGGTTGAACCCCAATATCTATCTCTGGGTTTTATTATTCGTGCTACAACATATTTTTTGAGCCAATATCTATTTATAGCCTTGGCTGTCCTGGAATTTACTATGTAGACCAGACTGGTTTCTAACTCAGAGACCCACCTGCCTCAGCCTCCCAAGTGCTGGGATTAATAAAGGCATCTGACCTGATACCAATAAAAAACAGAAACTAAGCAAAACCCTTAAAAAAAGGACACATAAATATAATATTAAATAAAGCATTGTCCAAAAAGATAAACTAATAAAGCTGGGTGGTGGAACTGCATGCCTTTAATCCCAGGAGAGGAAGATGGATCTCTGAGTTTGAGTTCAACCTGGGCTACAGAGTGAGTTTTGGGATAGTTAGGGCTACACAGAGAAACCCTGTCTTGAAAAACCAAAGGGAGAGAGAGAGACAGCTTCATTTTTAAGAGTTCTTTTCTAAATAATTTCCATCTAGATTAGTGGAAATAATTTTTGGAGAACCTATGGTATCAGTGTGTTGATTGTCTCTTCACGTGCGTGTAAGCCCTTTTCAGCTACCTAGTCTGTGTATGTAACCAACCACCTGAAAACTTAAAACTTCAAACACTGATTTATAACAAGAAAAAGTGTTTGATTTCTCTCGGTTCCGTGTGGTGTCCTCTGGCCTCCTGCAGCTGCACCCAGCTGGCTGGGAGGTCTAGGGTGACAGACAGCTTGGGCTTTGTTTTCTGTTGGGTGAGATACGGTGCTTCTTTTCCACATGACCTTTCTTCCTCTCCACATGTTCATTTACCCATTGTTAATCTAGCTGGAGCTTCTTTGTAGGGTGGCTTGCTTATGAAAACGGAGCCACCAGGTGACTTCGGGGCTTGACCTGGATCTGGCACACATATTCTTTTTTTTTTGGTTTTTCGAGACAGGGTTTCTCTGTAGCTTTGGTGCCTGTCCTGGAACTAGCTCTTGTAGACCAGGTTGGCCTCGAACTCACAGAGATCCGCCTGCCTCTGCCTCCCGAGTGCTGGGATTAAAGGCGTGCGCCACCACCGCCCAGCTGGCACACATATTCTTCTGCTGCCATCTAAGGCAAGCGCAGCAAGCGCTTGGAAGCTGCTTGGCTCCGGTTAGACTCAAGGCTGAGAGCACAGGGATAGGTCGTTGTCCTACACCTCCAGGAAGAACCAAGCTGTTAAAGATGAGCCCCCTCCGCCAGATCAGATGAGGGCAATGCTACATCCTGGTAGCGATCATCTCATGGAAACCCGTGATTCACAGGTTAACAACAACAAAAGATCAGGTTAGCAGTTTACCAACTGCCTTGTAGGACTGGAGCTGAGACAGTGGGGGACAAGGGCCACTCCTGACCAGGCGTCTTAGGTCTGCATGTATCTCTGTTTAAAGCAAAGCTTTTATAGCACCCTGAAGATGAACACGGAGCCATGGTCCCCCCTTTATGTGTTCCTTTCCCTAAGAGCGATAAAATCTTCTTTCCCTGCTTTACACCCTTGTTCACTGCCTTAATTGTTACTTTGGGATGAGTGACCACGCCTGGCTTGTTAGAGCTGCTGGAGCTGAGGTTTCTGCTCTAAAATTCCACTTACAGCTTGGGTGAGTCACACACCTTGCAGCGAAGCCATTAGTAACAAGTAGTCCTAAATGCCCGGGAAAGATTGAATGGGTCCATACAGGTGTAGGGATCACTTTTATTTTATTTACAAATAAACAAAAGTTTATTTAGCAAAAAGTTGTTTTTTTTTTTTTAAATAAAAATGTACATGACCCAATTCTACACCCAAGCACAGTCCTTTGGGGAAGATGTGAACTGCTGAGCAGCCTTTGTTTAGACTCTTCCCAAGGCTTTAACATGACGACGCTTTTCCTCGTGTGGCCACCAAGCCGGCTAGTTGTCATCTCCCACACTCATCAGTCACAAGATTCATAAAGGGATCAAAGCCATGAAGTATTCTTTGTACATGTCTGCCCCCTTTTAACTCCATTCTCCAGTTGCTTGTGGCGACGCTTCAGCAGGCTCGGCACAACAAAAAGGAGCGGACGGCTTTACATAAGACACACGCAGCAGGCCGGGCAGGGATTACTTTTATTATAGGGACTTCTTCTTCCTTCTCTTTTTCCTACTTTTTTGTTCTCCAGACAAGGATTCTTGGCGTAACTTTGGTTGTTCTGGAACTCACTCTGTAGCCGCCATCCATCTCAGAGATCCACCTGCCTCTACCTCCCAAGTTCTGGTATTAAAGGTGTGCACTATCACCACCTGACTGGAAGAATCTCCATTTATGGCTTTCTTGGTTGTGTTATTGTAAAACTTTGGCAATACTGTTACCATATTGGAACGTGGTATTTGGGGTAACCTAAATCCATATTCCTGTGCAATAATAGATCATATTTGGCTTCAGAATAAACTCTTGTTCACTTTGAGGTGGAAGCTCTGTTTTTGTTTTGTGTGTGTGTATGTGTGTGTGTGTGTGTGTGTGTGTTGACAGACACTGATATAAAACTAGACTCTTGGTGGCTGGAGAGATGGCTCAGAGGTTAAGAGTACTGCCTGCTCTTCCAAAGGTCCTGAGTTCAATTCCCAGCAACCACATGGTGGCTCTCAACCATCTGTAGCCAGTAGGCAGACATGCTGGCAGAGTACTGAGAATACTGTATGCATAATAAATAGATAAGTCTTTAAAAAAACCTAGACTCTTATGCTCTCTATCTAAAGCAGCTAGGTCTCTCTCTCTCAACAGAGATTCACTGAGTTTGAGACCTGAGTGCTGGAATTAAAGTGATTTCTGCTTCCTGAGTGCTAGAGTTAAAGGGGAGGGGGTATCAGCACCACTACACCTGGCCTGAATTAAAGGGGGGGGTATCAGCACCACCACACCTGGCCTAAATCTAATTTTTTTTAAAAGATTTATTTATTTATTATGTATACAACATTCTGCCTCCATATATGTCTGCATGCCAGAGGAGGGCACCAGATCTCATTACAGATGGTTGTGAGCCACCATGTGGTTGCTGGGAATTGAACTCAGGACCTCTGGAAGAACAGCCAGTGCTCTTAACCTCTGAGCCATCTCTCCAGCCCCTGAATCTAATTTTTTAAAAAAATTTTTTCATTTCAAAACCTCCTTCCTTGTGAAAAACCTGAAAGCCACTGTTTATGGGTGATGGTGACGTCTGCCATCTTGTTCCTAGTTTCACCATTTGCTCTGTGGTGAGTGCTGTGACATTCATGGCCCCACAGTCTTCTGGGAGCGAGAAACGGACCCTGCCTCTACAAGCTTTCACGTGTGTTCCTGTTTCATTTCTGTTTCTGTGACAAAACGCTCGTACCAAAGGCAACCAACCGCTTGTAGTCTGTCATCCAGGGAAGTCAGGGCAGGAACCGTGTAAAGTCCCTTCCTCGTGTATGGGATCCACTCACAGTCCTCTGGCTTGAACACCATTTCTCTGGCTCTGCCATACCTGGTTCAAGCAATTGATGTCTTAGGCTCAGGCAAGCCTGAATCTAAACTTTTAATATACAAAATTGAACAATAAATCTTTTTATGTTTCTACTTCCTGTAATTAGTACTTTTTTATTTGCTTATATGCTCCAGCCTCTGTGGCCTGTCCCCTTCTTGTGGCCTAGTTTATTACCAGTCAAAGGTGATGTGGGATGTCCTTCTGTATATGTGTTGCTTTTATTGGATAATGAATGAAGCTATTTCAGCCAATGGCTTAGCAGAGTAAAGCCAGGCAGGAAATCCAAACGGAGGTATATATAAAGAGAGTAGGCAGAGTCAAAGAGACACCATGTAGCTGCTGAAGGAGACAGACGCCAAAACTTTACCTGGTAAACTACAGCCTCATGACGATACACGAATTAATAGAAATGGGTTAATTCAAGATGTAAGAGTTAGCTAGAAATATTCCTGAGTCATTGGCCGAATAGTGTTGTGGTTATTGGGGTCTGGGCAACCTGGAAACAAATGAGCAGTCTCTGCTTACACTAAGGAACCTAGAGAGCCAGGTTAGCAGCTATCCCAGTTCCCTCGAGATTGAGAACTGTTGTAACACAAGGGGAGGGGCTGGAGAGATAGCCCAGTGGTTAAGAGCATTGCCTGCTCTTCTAAAGGTCCTGAGTTCAATTCCCGGCAACCACATGGTGTGGCTCACAACCATCTGTAATGAGGTCTGATGCCCTCTCCTGGCCTGCAGACATACGCACAGACAGAATATTGTATAAATAATAAATAAATAAATAAATATTAAAAAAAAAAACACAAGGGGAATTATAACAGTCCCCCTACCCCCGCCTTCTACACAGATGAGAGCAATTACTTATAAGGGTAAGCTGCACTCTGGAGCAGAAATAATCATCTTGTGAAAAACAGTGGTGCGGATTATAGTTCATGCACCACCCTCCTGGACTGGAGCTAAGGTGATACAGATGGGGCCACACCTTCATCAAGACTGCTTAATTATCGTACTTTTTGCTTACAGCCCAACAGTTCTTCCTCTATTTGAACCAAAAGTTTGTTCCTTCTTCCCAATGCATCCATTAAGTCTCTTCTCTGATTCTCACGTTATTTGTCAGTTTGGTTGGCATATTGGGACAGGTAGGGGAGTTGTGCTTGTTGGTGCTGCTGAAGCCAAGACTCTGCCCCTGAAACTGCCAACAAAGTAGCAACCATAAAGGCAGGTGGATTTTACTTTATTTTGACAGTGTCTCAATATGTAACTTTTACTGGCCTAGAACTTACTATCTATATCAGGCTAGCTTCAACTCACAAAGATTCTCTTGCCTCTGCCTCCAGAGTACTGGAATAAAAGGCGTGTGCCACCGTGTTCCAAAGTGGTCTGGATTCAAAGAGAGAGGGATAGATTCTGCTTTTCTAGCTTGCTTGTTTTCTTTTTCTATTCAGTTATTTATTTTTATTTTTTCTAATTTATTATTGTGTGTGTACATGCTATATGTGTGTGGGAACATGTGGTCAGAGGATAATTTGTGAAGCTGGTTCTCTCCTTCCACCTTTGCATGGGTTCCAGGGATTGATCTCAGGTCATCAGACTTGTAGGTAAGGGCCTTTACCCTCGGAGACATCTTGCCAACCTCCTGCATCAACCTTGCTTTGTTATGAAGGATTTATTTTTATCTTATATGCATGAGTGTTTTGCCTGCATGTATGTATGTGGGCAGTGTATGTGCTTGGTCCCCAAGGAGGTCAGAAGAAGGTATCAGACCCCCTTAGAACAGGAGTTACAGCCGGGCAGTGGTGGCGCACGCCTTTAATCCCAGCACTTGGGAGGCAGAGGCAGGTGGATCTCTGTGAGTTCGAGACCAGCCTGGTCACAAGAGCTAGTACAGGAGTTACAGACAGTTAAACCACTATGTGGGTCATCAAACCTGGCTCCTCTACAGGAGCAACAAGTACTCTAACAGACGAGCCATCTCGCCAGCCTTTGTTTATTCATTTGTTTGTTTTTGAGACCATCTCACTATGTAAACCAGAATTGGGTCATAGAGAGCCACCTCTGCCTTCCAAATGCTGGGATTAAAGGTTTTTTTAATTTTGTATTTTTTATTATTATTAGTTTATGGTTTAGATTATCTCAGTATTGTTGGCAACATCCAAAGCATCATAGTCAGGAGCCATAGGCCTGTGCTGGGTGTAGACTCTGGTCACATTGGTGTCACAGATTATCTGCACAGTTTCTTTGATCTGGTGTTTGCTGGCCTTACATCCACAATAAACACAAGCATGCTGCCTTCTCTCTTTTTTATGGCTGAGTGGTCAGGGGAACTTGGTGATGACATAGCGGTCAGTCCTGTCTTTCTGGAATACTCTTGTGAGGTCTTGTGAGAGTACTTGGGCTGTCTCTCACGTCACAGGACTGTGAGCCACCAGAAGGTGAAGATATTTTGTGACTGTGGGTGCCTTTCTGCACTGTCTCTTTTGCATTTACTGTCTTCATTTCTGCTTAGCTTTGGTTGGGAGCAGTGGGGCAACACAAGTCTCCCTCTTTCAGCACCATCTTGGTGAAAACATGTCTTTTGTCAGTGTTCTGTTGCTGTGAAGAGACTCCATGACCACAGCAACTCTTATAAAAGAAATCATTTAATTGGGGCTGGCTTACAGTTTCAGAGATTTAACTTATTATCAGCATGATGCAAAGCATGGCAACAGCAAAGAGACAGAGAAAGAGCTGAGAGCTCTACATCTGCAAGGGAACAGAAAGAGAGAGACACTAAGCTTGGCTAGGGCTTCTAAAACCACAAAGCTCACGCCTAGTGACACACTTCCTTCAAGTAGGCCACACCTCCTAATCCCTCTTTTTTTTTTAAATATTTATTTATTTATTTTATTATGTATATAGTATTCTGTCTGTGTGTATGCCTGCAGACCAGAAGAGGGCACCAGACCTCATTACAGATGGTTGTGAGCCACCATGTGGTTGCTGGGAATTGAACTCAGGACCTTTGGAAGAGCAGGCAATGCTCTTAACCGCTGAGCCATCTCTCTAGCCCCCCAAACTATGTTTTTTTGAGGCAAGGTTTTTCGCTGAACCTGGAGCTTGCCATTTCTGTGATTGGTTAGCTGGAGAATTCCTCCAAACTCTCCTATCTGTGACTCTTCAGCTCTGGATTTAACATTGCCATAAGTGACTTTCAGATGGGTGCTTGGGAACCCAACCTAGGTCCTCATGCTTGAACAGCAAGTAGTTCAAGCCATCTGGCACCGAGCCATCTCTCCAGTCCCTTTGTCTGAAACTGAACTCTGTAAGGTTAACTTCCTTAGTTCAAAGTTTTTTGTTTTTTTTTTTTTTTGGTTTTTCGAGACAGGGTTTCTCTGTGGCTTTGGAGCCTGTCCTGGAACTAGCTCTGTAGACCAGGAGACCAGGCTGGTCTCGAACTCACAGAGATCCGCCTGCCTCTGCCTCCCAAGTGCTGGGATTAAAGGCGTGCGCCACCATCGCCCGGCTCTTAGTTCAAAGTTTTTAAGACTTCAGGCCATCCTTAACTTGTCCCATTGCTTTTGCGCCTGTAGTGCGGCACACCAGCATATGGCTGGAGACTTTGAGACAAAATAAAGCTTTCTGCTTCATGGCTAGGAAGTAAAAGAAGATGGGTTAGGTCTCATTACTCCCTTCAAGGGCACAGCCGCAGCCACCTCTCTTATAGTTTGGATTAAAACATTCCCCACAGCCTCATATGTTTGAGCACTTGGTCACCACCTGGTGGCACCGCGTGGGAGACTGTGGAATCTTTTGGATACAGGGCCCATCTGCCCAGCAAACTTGGAGCTGCTGGTGTGGAAACTGGCAGATACAAACTGGTTCTGTTTCTAGCCCAATGTCTGCTTCCTGATCATCCATGTGATTTAGCCAAATGCCTCACACTCTGCTGCTCAGCCACAAGTTGCCTTTACTTCAGTGTCTCCCCAGCATCATAGGCTTTTCTGTTAACAGTGAGCCAGGATAGATCTTTCTTCCCTTAAAGTGCTTGTGTTAAGGGGGCTGGAGAGATGGCTCAGCGGTTAAGAGCATTGCCTGCTCTTCCAAAGGTCCTGAGTTCAATTCCCAGCAACCACATGGTGGCTCACAACCATCTGTAAAGAGGTCTGGTGCCCTCTTCTGGCCTTCAGGCATACATGGAGGCAGAATATTGTATACATAATAAATAAATAAATATTTTAAAAAAGTGCTTGTGTTAAATATTTCATCAAAGAGAAGCAACTAATAAAACCTCTTATTTGGGGAGAAGGAACTAGAGAGATGGCCCACTGGTTAAGAGCAGCTGCAGTTCTTTCAGAGGACATGGGTTTGATTGCTAGCACCCCCAAGCAGCTCACAACCATCTGTAACTCCAGATCTAGAGGATATGACACCGTCTTCTGGCATTCATGAGTACTGCACTCATGTGCACAAACACATACACACTAATGTTTTGTATTAAAACAACACCAACAAGAAGCCAGGTGGTGGTGGTGCACACCCTTAATGCCAGGACTACACAGAAAAACCCTATCTCAAAACAAAACAAAACAAAACAGAACAAAAACCCCTCTTATACATCTTGACCTGTTATGTTTGTACTACTTCCCTATACTGTGGACTGAGGACACAGGACCTTTTTGGGACATTCCAGATCAAAACAACAGCATCCAAGTCAGGCAGTGGTGGTGCACACCTTTAATCCCAGCACTTGGGGGACAGATGGCCAGTGGATATCAGTGAGTTTGAGGCCAGCCTGGTCTACAGAGTGAGTTCCAGGACAGCCAGGGCTGTTACATAGGGAAAGAAGTCTTGAAAAAACAAAGAAAAAACTACATTATCCACTGTTGGGGAATATCATTTTAAGGTGTGTTGTTTTTGTTTATGCTTCATTTGTTTGACTTGTGAACCGTGATTCTTTGCCTGTCTTAAACACCTGATGCTAATAAACAGCTGAATGGCCAATAGTAAAGCAGGAGCAAGGGTAGGCAGGGTTGCAGGCAGGGAGGATAAACAAGAACTGAGGAAGAGGAAGAGCAAGAGAACAAGGAGAGGACATCGGGGGCCAGTCACTCAGCTACACAGCAAGCCACAGAGTAAGAAATGAGGAAAGGTATACAGAAACAGAGGAAGAAAAAAGTCCAGGGGCAACAAGTAGTCGGGATAATTTAAGGAAAGCTGGCTAGAAACACGCCAAGCTAAGGCTGGGAGTTTATAAGCCTCTGTGTGTGTTTACTTGGGAGTTGGGTGGCAGGCTCCCCCAAAAGCCAAAAGGATAAAACAACCCACAGCACCCCTTGAACCCTGGAACCACAGTCAAAATGTGGGAGTGGCCAGCAATGCGAGTTACATCCTGAAGTTTTTTACACCATGGTCCTCCCTTTTTCTCATTACTTTTCACTTTGTTAGGTGTATGTTCATTGCCTATGTATATCCAGGTGTGTGTGTGTGTGTTTAAGACAGGCTCTCACGGGGCCAGAAAGATGGCTTGGTGAGCAAGAGAAATTATTATTTTTGCTGAGGACCTGGGTTTGGTTCCCATAGCCCAGAAGGTGACTCACAGCTGCCTGTAACTTCAATCCCAGGGGAATCTGCCTTCTGCAGGCTTTATATATATAAAGTTCTGTGCAGCAGAACTTTCTCATCAGGACCACCAGCCTGCAAATAATGACATGGAAACTTATTATTAATTATGAAAACGTGGGGGGCTGGAGAGATGGCTCAGCGGTTAAGAGCATTGCCTGCTCTTCCAAAGGTCCTGAGTTCAATTCCCAGCAACCACATGGTGCCTCACAACCATCTATAATGAGGTCTGGTGCCCTCTTCTGGCCTGCAGACATACACACAGACAGAATATTGTATGCATAACAAATAAATAAATATATTTAAAAAAAAAAAAAAAGAAAACGTGGCCTTAGCTTAGGTTTGTCCCAACTAGCTCTTCTCGCCTAAATTAACCCATTTGTATTAATCCCCATTCTGTGGTGGGCCTTACCTCTCTCGCATCATCTGTTTCTTCTCTATGTCCAGCTGGTGGCCCCTTTCTTCTTTCCAGCGCTCTCTGTCTGGAAGTCCCACCTGTATCTCCTGCCTTGCTATTGGCCATTCAGTTTTTGATTACACCAATTGCAGCAATATATCTTCACACATGTACACATATCCCCAAAACAACCATGACTAGCATTTCTTTTTTTAAAGAATATTTATTTATTTATCTATCTATTTATTTATTTATTTGTTATGTGTACAATATTCTGTCTGTGTGTATGTCTGCAGGCCAGAAGAGGGCACCAGACCTCATTACAGATGGTTGTGAGCCACCATGTGGTTGCCGGGAATTGAACTCAGGACCTCTGGAAGAGCAGGCAATGCTCTTAACCACTGAGCCATCTTTCCAGCCCCATGACTAGCATTTCTTACCTTAGCTTTTGAGACAGGGCTTCTTGCTGAACCAGGAGTTCTTTGGTTCCACTGTACTGACTAGCCATCAGGCAAGACTCAGGGATTCAGTGGGATTGCAGGTATGTGCCACTGTACCCAGTTTTTTTATATGGGTTCTAGGGATCTGAATTCAGTCCTCATATTTATACAAGCATGTTATCTACATCTTCTTAGTCCTACATTTGACTTTTATTTATTTATTGGTTTATTTTTGTTTTTGATTGTTTTGAGATAGGTTTTGTCCCCCACCACCATGTAGCCCTGGCTGTCCTGAAACTCACTCTGTAGACCAGACTGATTTTGAACTCACAGAGATCCACCTGCCTCTGCCTCCTAAATGTTGGGATTAAAGGCATGTACTACCACCGTTGCACCCACTTTTGACTTTTACTATCACACTGTACTGAATAAGCATGTACAATTATCATATATCTATTAAAATGTTTATCTTGCTGGTTTCAGGATGTTGGGGGTAAGAGGATTGCTTCCAGTTAGAGTCTAGCCTGAATTATATAGTGAGTTCCAGGTTAACCTGACCTAAAGGAATGAAACCAATCTCAAAACAAACCAAAGTTAAATTTTAAAAGGGCCTAGAGAGCTGGGTCAGCAGTTCAGAATTTACTGCTCTAAGAGGTGTGTGGTTCCCATTACACACATGATGGCTCACAAACGCTCCATCCCAGGGGATCCAGTACGTTCTTCTGACTTCCCCAGGCTTCTGCATTTTAGTTTTTTGGTTTTTCGAGACAGGGTTTCTCTGTAGCTTTTTTTTTTTTTTTTTTTTGGTTTTTTTTTTTGGTTTTTCGAGACAGGGTTTCTCTGTGGTTTTGGAGTCTGTCCTGGAACTAGCTCTTGTAGATCAGGCTGGTCTCGAACTCACAGAGATCCGCCTGCCTCTGCCTCCCAAGTGCTGGGATTAAAGGCGTGCGCCACCACCGCCCGGCCTTCTCTGTAGCTTTGGTGCCTGTCCTGAAACTAGCTCTGTAGACCAGGCTGGCCTCGAACTCACAGAAATCCACCTGCCCCTGCCTCCCAGGTGCTGGGATTAAAGACATGTGCCACCACCCCCCGGTTCTCTCCAGGCTTCTAAATGAATGTAGTATACAGTTACCAGGCACACACACATACACATAAGATGATTTTTTTTTGAATGAGCTATAATGATGTCTCGAAGGTTAAAGAGCACTTGTTGCTCTCGTAGAGGACCTGAGTTCAGTTCCCAGTACCTATATGGTGGCTCACAAACATCCCTAACTCCAGTTCTGCTCTCCTTGGTACCAGGCACACACAGTTACATGCACTACCTCGCTTCACTTCAGCCTACTTCTTAGACTGCATTACTTTATGTTTGCTTTTTCAAGACAGGGTTTCTCTGTGCAGTCCTGGCTGTCCTGGAACTAACTTTGTAGGCTGGCCTTTAACTCAGAGATCTGCCTGCCTCTATCTCCCAAGTGCTGGGACTATAGCCGTGCACCACCACACCTGGCTACTACAATATTTATATTGACAGATTAAATTTAAACTTCAATAATGTTACATTTTTGTTGTTGATATTGTTTTTATTTACCACATTGATCTTGAACTCACAGATAACTTGCCCCTGCCTCACAAGTGCTGGGATTAAAGAGTGTGTCACCATTCCCAGCTTAAACAAACAAACAAACCCTTTTTGGTTGTTGTTAATTAAAATTGCTCTTACCAGGCATGATGACACACACCTTTAATTCCAGCACTCAGGAGGCAGAGGCAGGTGGATCTCTGTGAGTTCAAGACAGTAAGGTCCAAGCCAGGGTCCAAGTTCTAGGCCAGCCAGAGCTTCCTAGTAGGACCCTGTCTCAAAAAAGCAAGAACAACAAAGCAAAAAACAAACAACATTAAAATTCTCATTTTTTTTGTTAAAACAGAACTGAAATTTATTAATAGGATGTTTTTTCCTTTTTTAAAATAATAAATAAATGATTTTTAAAAATATTTACTTATGGGCTGGAGAGATGGCTCAGAGGTTAAGAGCACTGACTGCTCTTCCAAAGGTTCTGAGTTCAATTCCCAGCAACCACATGGGGACTCCCAACCATTTGTAGTGAGATCTGGGGCCCTTTTCTGGTGCTGCAAGCAGAATACTGTACACATAAAATAAATAGATATTAAAAAAAATATTTACTTATTTATTATGTATACACTATTCTGTCTATGTGTATGTCTGCAGGCCAGAAGAGGGCACCAGATCTCATTACAAACAGTTGTGAGACACCATTGGTTGCCGGGAATTGAACTCAGGACCGTTGGAAGAGCAGGCAATGCTCTTAATCACTGAGCCAATTCTCCAGCCCATAAATAAATTTTTTATTGATATTTATTGAGCTCTACATTTTCCTCTGCTCCCCTCCTACTCCCCCCTCCCCCAAGGTCCCCATACTTCTAATTTACTCAGGAGATCTTGTCTTTTTATACTTTCTACTTCCCATGTAGATTAGATCTATGTAAGTTAGGAGGTTTTTTCTTTTTTTTTTTAATTTATTTATTTATTACGTACACATTATTTTGTCTACATGTATTTCTGCAGGCCAGAAGAGGGCACCAGACCTTATTACAGATGGTTGTGAGCCACCATGTGGTTGCTGGGAATTGAACTCAGGACCTTTGGAAGAGCAGGCAATGCTCTTAACCGCTGAGCCATCTCTCCAGCCCAGGGAGGTTTTTTCTTAACATAGATTCTAGTACAGGGTGCTCTGAGAGAAGGTAAGGCACACCCAAGAGTGTGGGTGTGGGCTTCTCAGAAGCGTGTCAATAAATTTGTCATTTGACAAGATCATATTGCAATAACGCATTCTAATCACTTTACCCTCTCTTCTCGTATACCTCCCTCCTACCCTGTCAATCCCTTTTTCTTTGTATAAATCCCTTTCCTATATTCATTTAGCAAACCTGTTTTCATTGTTCTTCATTTTTTTGTTTTGTTTTGTTTTATTGAGATAGGGTCTCTATAAAGTCCTGGCTGTCCTGGAAGTCACTATGTAGTCCTGGTTGGCCTCAAACTCACAGAGAACCACCTGCCTCTGCCTCCTGAGTGTTGGGATTAAAGGTGTGCACCACCATGTCCAGTCTCTCTGCACTTTAATTATTTTGTGTGTATGTGGGCAGGTATGGAAGTCAGAGGACAATCTTCAGGAGTCAGTTCTTTCCTTCCACCACATGGGTCTTGAGAAAAGAACATAGGCCACCAGACTTGTGATAAAAACCTTAACCTGAGCCGGGCGGTGGTGGCGCACGCCTTTAATCCCAGCACTTGGGAGGCAGAGGCAGGCAGATCTCTGTGAGTTCGAGACCAGCCTGGTCTACAAGAGCTAGTTCCAGGACAGACTCCAAAAACACAGAGAAACCCTGTCTCGAAAAAACCAAAAAACCAAAAAAAAAAAAACCCTTAACCTGCTGAGCCACCCCTCTGGCCCTCACATTCATGTCCATGTGTTGTGTTTTGTGTCCCACTGAAGTTAACTGAGGCCATTTGTATAACTGTTGGTTCAGAAGTAGCCTTTGGGCTGGACATGGGAGCATAAACCTTTAATCCCAGTACTCAGGAAGTAGAGGTAGACAGATAACTGTGAGTTTGGGCCAGCCTGGTCTACATAGTGAGGTTCAAGATAGTCCTGTCTGAGAAAATAAAAACAAGCAAACAAACAAACAAACAAAAAAAAAAATCCAGCTTTCTACTGGAGCTCCAAGGGCTCACCAATGAATACACAGCTGAGAATTTGAGTAACTGTATTTACCAATTATACCCTCTTAGTTCGTAGCGTCGAAATAAAAGTACATTAAAAAGGCAGTTGATACAAAAATACACTTTCTCAGGGCAGAAAGAAATGTAACAGTATTAGGGATAGCATGCTCTTCTGCCCAGTTGGACAGACAGTAGGACTCAGTTTTTGGAGAAATCCTTACTCTAAAACTGTTTCTAGGATTGTGTGATGGTTCAGCAGATGAAGATGTCTGTCACCAAGCCCAACAACCTGCGCTCAATCCCTGGAACCACCTAGTGGAAGGGAGAACTCCATCTTCCACATTGCTGCGACATGAACATCACGATCCCACGCACACAAATAAATAAAATGTCATTTTCTGACGCAGCTGTTGGGAACAGTGATGCTGACGCTTGACGTTTCGCAGTGCTTTTCTTCTTTGAATTTATTGGCCTGTATTGAAAAAAGAACATCCTTAGAGAGTTATTCAGATTTAATTAACATTAGATTGAATAAATTCATTAGGTTTTCAACATGATATTCAGCTAGAGATGGGTTTGGGAAAAAAAGATTAAAGACTTAGGTCAAATGAAGAGGCGCTTGCTCGGAGAACAGGCGTCTTCTGGGAAATGTGGGCAACAGAAGCATGTGGCACAAGACAAGGCACATGCTGCGGAGTCCTGGGAGTGTGGAATCCTGGGAGTGTGGAAAATAGCCTATAAACCCGGACACATTTGCAAAAGTCACCATTTCATTTGTTAGTGGCATAAGGTCAGCAGTTAACCAATACCTTGACTGTGAATTAGTTAGCAACTTTCAGCTCAGAAAGTTACTGCTCGCTCGATAGTGTGCTTAAGGAGCCTGAAGCGTCCAGACCTACAGTTGAAGGACAGTTGTGCTGCCTAGAATGGCCGTGGAGAAGAAACCAAACCACTTGCCAGTTTATGTAACTTTAATGAAGAGAAAATGTAAATAATAAAAACAATGTTTTATTTTTTATCGTAATCTTTTAACCTTTATGATGCCATTTTTAGTTCCTTCCTTCCTTCTTTCTTTTTTCTTTTTCGCTGAGGCAGGGTTTCTTTGCATAACAACCCTGTCTGTCCTGAAAATTGCTTTGTAGACCAGGCTGACCTTGAACTCACCATGTGTGCCTGTTGCTGACATTTCCATCCTCATGTGCCATACTTTGTTCTCACTGCCCTGTGTTCCCAATTAGCTATTTCCTTTCCTTTCCTTTCCCTTCTAGTGGTAATCACTACATATATATTAACTTAAAATTAACTGTAGCATTTACATAAGATACCAGCAGCAATTTTGTCATTTATATTTAAAAGTCGGGTCTCATTTGCAGCCCTGGATGGCTGCTAGGTAGAGTGGACAGGCCTTAGAGATCCATCTGTTTCTGCCTGAGTGTTGGGATTAAAGACATACACCATATCTGCTTATTTTTATTTTATTTTTTTTTATTTTTTTTTTAAATATTTATTTAGTTATTTATTATGTATACAATATTCTTTCTGTGTGTATGCCTGAAGGCCAGAAGAGGGCACCAGACCTCATTACAGATGGTTGTGAGCCACCATGTGGTTGCTGGGAATTGAACTCAGGACCTTTGGAAGAGCAGGCAATGCTCTTAACCACTGAGCCATCTCTCCAGCCCCTGCTTATTTTTATTTTATATTTATTTTCCAACCTTATTTTTGAGGTTACATGTAGCTCAAGCTGGCCTGCAACTTGTTATACAGGTCAGCATTTAGTCCTCCTGCCTCTGCCGCCCAAGTGTTACTACTACAGGCCTACACCAAATCTTTTTGTTAAGAATTTTTTAATATCTCTTCTCATTTGACATAATATCCCCATTCCCACTCCCTCCCCTCCTCTCGATCCCCCCCCCCCACCTTCCCCTCACCTCATCCACTCCTCAGAAAGGGTAAGGCTTCCATCCCATGGGGAGTCAACAAAGTCGGACACTTCACTTCCAGGCAAGGCAAGACCAAGGCCCTCTCCCCTCTATCTAGGATGAGCAAGGTATACCAAATCTTTTTTATATTGTCCACTATTCTGTCTTCTCAAAGTCCTGAATTTTCATACCCTGTGGTGGTTATCTGTTAACTTCACATAATGTGGAGTCACAGGGAGAGGATACCTCCACCAGAGGTCATCTGACGGCATCTTCTTGATTACCAACTGGTGGGCCCTGCAGGCTGTGCCACCTCAGCAGGAGTCTTGGGTTGAATAAACCAGCAACAGACTGATGTTGTGCAAACCAGTAAGCAACACTGCACTCCTTCATTGCCCGAGCTTCAGATACTGCCTCAACTTCTCTTAAGGGTCAGTATGATACAATAAATCCCTTCCTCCCCAAGTTGCTTTTGGTCAAGATGTATATCTCAGCAAGAGTGAAAACTAGGACACACCCAAATGTAAAACACAAGACAACTTTTAAGACAGGGAATATTTTATTTAAAATCCATCAGTGAAATGGACGGCTTGGGTCTATGACAAATCCTTCATTTTAAAGCATAAGTCAGTAATTGTATGAAAGCACACATTGCCACATACAGATCAGCTGATCAGACCACATTTTTTATGTTGGAACAATAAACTTCCCTGTAAAAGCAGCACCTTTGTGACATTTAATTTAGTATTCCTCTCCTTCTTCCTCACCCTCTCCTTCAACAGAATCCACACCAACCTCCTCATAATCCTTCTCCAGGGCAGCCATGTCTTCACGGGCCTCAGAGAACTCCCCCTCCTCCATACCCTCACCCACATACCAGTGCACAAAGGCACGCTTGGCATACATCAGATCAAACTTGTGATCTAGGCGGGCCCAGGCCTCAGCGATGGCTGTGGTGTTGCTCAGCATGCACACAGCTCTCTGGACCTTGGCCAGGTCTCCACCAGGTACCACAGTGGGAGGCTGGTAATTAATGCCAACCTTGAAGCCAGTGGGGCACCAGTCCACAAACTGGATGGTACGCTTGGTCTTGATGGTGGCAATGGCAGCATTGACATCTTTGGGAACCACGTCACCACGGTACAGCAGGCAGCAAGCCATGTATTTACCGTGGCGAGGGTCACATTTCACCATCTGGTTGGCTGGCTCAAAGCAGGCATTGGTGATCTCTGCTACAGAAAGCTGCTCATGGTAGGCTTTCTCAGCAGAGATGACAGGGGCATATGTGGCCAGAGGGAAGTGGATGCGAGGGTAGGGCACCAGGTTGGTCTGGAATTCTGTCAGGTCAACATTCAGGGCTCCATCAAATCTGAGGGAAGCAGTGATGGAGGACACGATTTGACCTATCAACCTATTTAGGTTAGTGTAGGTGGGGCGCTCAATGTCGAGGTTTCTACGACAGATGTCATAGATGGCCTCGTTGTCCACCATGAAGGCACAATCAGAGTGCTCCAGGGTGGTGTGGGTGGTGAGGATGGAGTTGTAGGGCTCAACCACAGCGGTGGAAACCTGGGGGGCTGGGTAGATGGAGAACTCCAGCTTGGACTTCTTTCCATAATCAACAGAGAGCCTCTCCATCAGCAGGGAGGTGAACCCAGAGCCAGTTCCCCCGCCAAAGCTGTGGAAGACCAAGAAGCCCTGAAGCCCTGTGCACTGGTCGGCCTGTAAGACAAAAGGAGAGATATTGAATTGGCTGGCACACTCAACACCACAACCCTCCCACTGCATCTTAAACGTATCCATCTATGGTATTTACCAGCTTGCGAATTCTGTCCAAGACGAGGTCGATGATCTCCTTGCCAATGGTGTAGTGGCCACGGGCATAGTTATTGGCAGCATCTTCCTTGCCTGTGATGAGCTGCTCAGGGTGGAAGAGCTGACGGTAGGTACCAGTGCGAACTTCATCTGGAAAAGGAGGACGAGTCAGCCACCCACCACCAACACCGGCTCAACTCATCCTTCAGTGTCTGAAGAGAGGTCTGAGGGTGTGGCCCGGGCAGAATGCCTCAGGGAAGCCCTCGGTCCACTCACCAATGACCGTGGGCTCCAGGTCTACGAACACCGCCCGGGGCACGTGCTTGCCAGCGCCCGTCTCACTGAAGAAGGTGTTGAAGGAGTCGTCCCCTCCCCCAATGGTCTTGTCACTTGGCATCTGGCCGTCAGGCTGGATGCCATGTTCCAGGCAGTAGAGTTCCCAGCAGGCATTGCCGATCTGGACACCAGCCTGGCCGACATGGATGGAGATGCACTCACGCTGTGGAAAAAAAATAAATTAAACTGTATTTCTATTTTAGATTTTAATAGATTTCTAAAGTGTTTCTAATAATACAAACAGTGTTGAAATTTGTTTGGAGTCATATCTCTAATATAACAGAAACAATAAGAGTACCTGCTACAAATACTGCAAATGGGTGTGGTCTGAGCAATGTCACCTTAATACTGCAAACCCATTGTTCCCACAGCCATACTTGAATAGCTTAAAAATATTAAAAGTACAGATTCTGTAAAATAAGATAATTGTCTGGAATTACTTTAAATTGCTTCTTTTCCTGATGAGTAAAGATGAATGTTTCGTCTTATAGGATATGGTGTTTCAGCATGGAATCTACTGCGGCTGAGGCCAGAGCCACACCCTTCTGCAGAGTATCTTCAGAACCCATCAGTACTCGGAGGTTATAAGCTAGACAAAGTGTGACTTCTGCATTGCTGCGTTTTCTGTGCCTGGTGCTGGTCTGCGCCCTTTGTTTCATTATTTAACAGAGAAAGCTCTATTTCCAGCAGCTGTCTATACGATCTCTTCGCTGCTTTCAGTCTCCTAGCCCTCCTGACCCTGTCTGGGCCAGTTGCCTGAATTAATGAATTACTGGAAATGTGTTAGAACAAAAGACAGTTGGATACAAGCTATAATTTTTTTCTTTGCAGCAGTTTCATCATTTTCTGAAGGCTTCCCAGATTCTTTTCTACTATATAGAACAGAAATATCCTTAAAGCTAAGTTAGAAACAAGCACCAACGATAAAGATAACATTTAAAACTAGAAAATGGTATTTTTATTCTGTAAGTCTTTACATACCACATAATATATTACTAGTATTGCAGTCTGTAGAGACACTATTATTCTATCGCCTTTATAGCTACTGCTTTCATTGTCTGCGGGGGGGGGGGGGCGGGGAAGGGCGTTTCCCCGGGTTTTGACAATCAGGGTACTCCAGCCTTCACAAAGTGGGCTTTGTCCTTCCACCAACCATCCAGACCCCTCCCCCAAGAGAGATGTCCCCGTTATTAAGTAACTCATACTTTTGATACTCAAGCAAACAAAACCTCTTGTAAGACTACAGTTCCACAACAATTTTTTAAAAAATAAAAATACAAAAAAAAAAAAAAATACGGATCCGCTTCCAAGGGAAGTTTAAAGAGGGCGAACCCCTCCCAAAACGCCACGGAAGCAGGAGACAAACAACCCCGCCCCTGCGCCTCCCTGACACCGGCTGCCATGATTCCGACGCAAACTAACCATTTTCCCAGAAGTGGAGCGGCGTTTCTGGAGTGCGGGCTCGGCCGCCGCCCTGCCCGCTCGCCCGCCGCAGCGCACCCCCGCCCCCTCCCGCGCTTGAGCCCCGGCCCCGGCGACCCCAGGCAGTGCGAGCCAGCACTCGCCGGCGCCTTTGTTCTTCCCCGGGTCTGGGCGTTTCCCTATCCCGCACTGCGGCTGCGGGACTTACGGACTCCATGCCGAGCTCAATTTAACAGGCATGGAGACCACCTTCCCCTCAGGGGTGACAAAAGGCTTAGGTTTTTACTTGTAGATATCGGGCGACTGACTCCCTCCCGCTACCGAGTGCTAAGGAAGGTGGCTCACCATGGTTGCTGCTTCGCTGCTTCCCGGAGGATGGCGGAGACGAGGAGGAGGAGGTGTTGCTTCTTACAGCGCGACTCTTAGGCGGTCGATGTAAGAGAACCTGCGGCACATGGGCGGATGCAGCTCCTTATATACAGCTCAGTCACCATGGGGATGGGCCTTGGCCTTTTCCTGTTGGTCCAGACCCCTCTGTCTGCCCAGAGAAGCCGTGACAGGAGAGTGGTGATTGGTGCAAGCGACATGGTATGAGGTAATCTCTCCCCCACCTCTTCCCCCTAGCATCCGTAGACTTTGCATCCTTCAGACAAAGGCTGAGCAAAGGCAACTAGCCGAGCATCCATTATGGGGTGGGGTTGGGGAGGGGAGGAAAGGGAAGAAAGAAAATTGGGGCTGGATGATTATACATGGCTTAAACCTTAAACTATAGTTAAAATAATCTAAGGTTTTCCCCAACACTTAATCACAGAATTTATATTGAGATTTTTTAAATGGAAAATTCCAGTTTTTCATTCATAGTACACTAAATTTGACTACATTCTATCAGGATTCAATATTTTTAATTGTTTTTTTTAAAAAAAGCAGAGAAGATGGGAACGATGGTCAAAATGGCCTGGTAAATGCTGATTTTTACAATTATTACTGTTATCGGAGCAAGATTCAGAAGCCCAGTATGAATAGGTCCGCTTGTAATCCCAACAGCACCTGGGAGTCAGAGGCAGGAAGATCTGCAATTCAAGGTCATCCTAACCGGCTTTAGTGGCTCAAGCATATAAATCCCAACCTTGAGAAAGCTGAGGCTGGAGGATTGCAGCTAGTTTGACGCCAGCCTGGATTATAGCGTTAGGTCATGTCTCAAGAAGCAAAAGAGAACAAAACAGAAATAACATACAAAACGGAATTTAATAGTTTACTAGAGAACTTTCTTTACCGATAGTATTCCATCACTCCTCCATGCCTACTCCCACCACCCCATCCCCCACCCCAGCCTGTGATGTCTTATCCCTAGAAATGAGCCATTCTTTCTAACACAAGATTCAGAAAGTATTAGGAGAAAGAATTGAGTTTAAAAACTAGCTCTTTGTTTATATGGGCGTTTATTTCTGCATTGCTCTTTTTGCGGGAAGGGTGATATCAAGAAAAAAATAACCAAGACACCAAATTACTCGGGAGGCAGAGGCAGGCGAATCTCTGTGAGTTCAAGTCCAGCCTGGTCTACAAGAGCTAGTTCCAGGACAGGCTCCAAAAACCACAGAGAAACCCTGTCTCGAAAAACCAAAAAAAAAAAAAAAAAAAAAAAAAAAAAAAAAACAAAATAAAAAGAGAATTATATAATATAAAAGGAAACCATTTTGTAACATGGTTTCCATCCCCAGACAACTGCAATGTCAGCCCGACTGCAGTTCGTTTTCCGTAGTTCCCTAAATTCCGTAAATAGCCGCTTCTGCAGTTGGGTGGAGACCCAACTGTGGGAACAGTAGCTCCTCACACCACTGCTATTCAGCTGGAGACTGTGGTTGTTGCTCAGTTGCCTCTTGGGACAAAAATGCCTTGCTTTCACCCCTAGGAAATGGATTACGGTGCCATTCTTCTGCTATTTAGAAAGCCTCCATTATCAGCAAGGATCATCTAGAGAAAGGCTCTGAGCTGCAGACCACTGAACATTTGCTGGATAAAAATTCAGAGGCAAAGAGATATTTGTTTGGGCGCCAAGCTAAAATTTGGATTTTGACAGATGACTTCCCTTTTAGTTTTCAGTAGCGGAGCCTTGGTTGTCAGCAGCACTAATTCCACTGCTCTATGGAGCCCATTCATTCCCGCTGGGCTGGCAAGGAGCAGGGGTGGGAGGGAGAGCCTTGGGAAGCGAGCAGCTGCAGGTTGTGAGGTAACAATGGTGGCTGTGAATTCTTCCAGCCTGCCATCCACAGCTCTGCTTTTCTTGTTTGAATGTCTTGTGGAAATCTCCATATCAATAAAACCCACACACAAATCATTTGTTTACTTCTTGTGTATTTCATAGGAGAAACAATCCCCTACCCTATCCATCATTTTAGGAAATAAAAGTGTATTTTAGTAAAGAAACTGGAGCAAAGATGATTTAACTGCATCTACTCTGTAAGCACATTCAGCAAAGATAAGAATTAAATGACAGCAGCTCTGTCTTAGAGAAGCCTGCACCCCTGCTCTGTCTTAGTAAGCCCCCACCCCTGCTCTCTCTTAGAGCAGCCCCCACCCCTGCTCTCTCTTAGAGCAGCCCACAGCTCACAGGCTGCTCTCTCTTTTAAGAAGGCCACACCCATGCTCTTGGGTATTTTTCTGACTGCTTCTGCTTCTCTCCTTACTCTCATGTTTAAAATCTGTTTTAAAGCCCTTTAATAAACCCAACTCTGCTTCATTTAAAAAATGGCATAGAGAAGATAGGACATGATAAATACCTTATTGAAAATATTGTCACAATTAAAAATTACTGCATTTATTACACATATTTCTCTGTGTGTGAGAACTTGTAAGAAGAAATTCCAATTTCTCCAGAGTTGAAATGTATTCATGTATGAAATTACCAAACACACACAGACACACACACACACGGTGGTTTGAATAAGAATGACCCTTAAAAGCATATACTCATGCAGAGGTCAGAGGGTAGCCTGAAGTGTGAGCCCTCACCTTCCACCTTTAGGACAGGATCTCTGTCTTCTTTGCTATTAACCTCCCAGGTTTATGTGACTTCTAGAGACCCAGACTTGGGTCCTCACGCTTTCATGGCAAGTATCTTACCCACTGAGCCATCTCCCCAAAGTCTCATCGATTCTAGTCTGGCCTCAGACTTTCAATACAGCTGAGAATGACCTTCAACCTTCAACTGATCCTCCTGCTCCCAAGTGCTGAGACAATAGGCCTTTAACACCAGGCCTGTTTTTTTTTTGTTGTTGGTTTTTTTTTTTTTTTTTTTTTTTGGCTTTTTGAGACAGGGTTTCTCTGTGTAGTGTGTAGCTTTGGAACTCACTCTTGTAGACCAGGCTGGCCTCGAACTCCCGAGCGCTGGTATTAAAGGCATACACCACCACCACCACCACTGCCCTGCTCACCAGGCCTGTTTTTTTTTTTTTTTGGTTTTTCGAGACAGGGTTTCTCTGTGGTTTTGGAGCCTGTCCTGGAACTAGCTCTTGTAGACCAGGCTGGTCTCGAACTCTCAGAGATCCGCCTGCCTCTGCCTCCCGAGTGCTGGGATTAAAGGCGTGCGCCACCACCGCCCGGCTACCAGGCCTGTTTTTTTTGTTTGTTTGTTTTTTTGGTTTTTCGAGACAGGGTTTCTCTGTGCACCACCACCGCCCGGCCACCAGGCCTGTTTTTATACGGTGCGGTGCTAGAGACTTAAACCCAGGGCTGAATGAATGCCGATCAAGCCCTCTACCAACAGAGCTGCATCCCTAGCTGCATACCCTGAGTTTAAATTACATTCAATTTTAAATAAATGTTCTAGAAATCGGTGTGGAAAATGATAGGTGCAGTGGAGGACAGAGGATTGAAGGAGCTATGAAAGGACCTGAGACTTGGCCCTGTGTGAGACCAGAATAGGCACTGGTGAAGGAACAGCCTCAGTTGCAGTGGAGACTCCAAGATATTGGAGATGCTGGGACCATGGGGCGTTCACCAAGGACAGTGGCAGGCAATTGCAGAATGGATCCAGCCTGAATAAGACAAAATGTGCTGTGGATGCCCAAGCCCTTTGGAGCCCAGAAGTTCATAAGTGAGCCCCAGATCCTGGACACTGAGCTTTTTATATAGTTGGGGTTTGGTTTTATGTTGATCTAATTATAATTTGCTCTTGTTTTTCCCTGTTAGAATAAGAAAGTATATATTTTTGAGACAGGGTCTCACTGTGTAGCATTAACTGTCTTGGAATTCACTGTAGACCATGGCTGGCCTTGAATTCACAAAGTTCTACCTGCCACTGCTTCCCAAATTCTTGGATTAAAGACGTGAGTTAGGAGGCTTGATTTTTTTTTTGTTTGTTTTGTTTTGTTCTTTTTGATTTTATAGGCGTCCACAGTAGAGAGACATTAGAATATGCTGAGGGGAGTGCAGTTTCAAGACAGGGTTTCTCTGTGTAACAGCCCTGGTTGTCCTTGAACTCACTCTGTAGACCAGGCTGACCTCGAACTCACAGAGATCCTCCTGTCTCTGCCTCCTGAGTGCTGGGATTAAAGCTTGCGCCCCCACCACTGAGCATAAGACATTAGAATTTTAAAAAGATTTTGGGCTTATTTTATTTTCTTCTCTTTTTGAGATCTTAGACTTTTAAAGTATTGAACGGTATGGTTTGAAGTGACGTGTTTATGTGTCAAGGTTGACTGGGATGGGAGTCGGGGTAGAATGTCATAGTTATCTTCAACTGTTAATTTATACAGACTTAGAGTCACACAGGAGGAGGAAGTGTAAACTGAAAGATTGCTTTAATCAGATTGGTCAGTGGCTGGATCTGTGAGGCATTTTGTTAATTGCTAATGCCTACTGTGGGTGGCCCCATTCCTAGGCAAGAGAAAGGTAAGTGAGTGAACCAGAAGGAGCAAGCCAGTTAGCAGCATTTGTGCAGTTCTGTGTGAATTCCAGTGTGCTTTGGTCATGTTGATGAAAAGGTCCTTGTTTTCTTGGTGTCCTCCATCCCCTCTGGGCTCTTACACTCTCTCTGCTTCCTCTTCCATGGGGTTCCCTGAGCCCTGAGGAGACAGAGTTCATGGAGATATGCTATTGGCTCAGTGTTCTAGGTCTCTCAATCCACATAATGTCTGGCTGTCTTTGTTCCCGCAGGAGGAAGCTTTTCTGATGATGGCTGAGCAAGGCACTGAGTATGAATATAGCAAAATATCATTAGGAGTCGTTTTTTATTTTTTTTCTGTGATAGTCCTAGCTGTCCTGGAACTCACTCTGGTAGACCAGGCTGGCCTCGAGCTCACTGAGATCCACCTGCCTCTGCCTCCTAAGTGCTGGGAGTCAAGGCTTGCACCAACAAATGACAAAATTAGCTGTCATTTTATTGCGATTGGCTTTGTTTTGTTGAAGACCAGTGGTATTTGGTTTTACCCTAGGTCCTTGGATTATCTAACCCCAGGTTCTTGATTTCTTAAACAGTGTCTGGTATGGATTCCATCTCATGAAGTAGACCTTAAGTAAAGTCAGGTAGTGGTTGGACACTTCCACAAGCTTTGTGGCACTATTGCCCTAGCACAGTGGTTCTAAACCCATGGGTCAAATGAACCTCGCATAGGCGTCACCTAGGGTCATTGGAAAACACAGATGTTTACATTATGATTCATAACAGTTGTTAATTAGTTATGAAGTAGCAACAGAAATAGTTCTGTGTTGGGGGTCACCATAACATGAGGAACGGTATTAAAGGGTCAAAGCATTAGAAAGGTTGAGAATCACTGTCTAGTACATCTTGCAGGCAGGACAACGTCATAGATCAGAGGGTTTGTGGCGTTAGTTGGCGTTTTCATGTCTCTTGAGAATGTATCAAAGATGCTAGAATATAGGAATGAAGGCTCTATGGAGGCACCAGCTTGACTTCTCCATCTTCAATGAGTTGTGTATGTGTTGTCTTCAGCAATGGGACCTGGTCGTCAGTCTTAGTCACATAGTAAGGGGATTCCCATGGAACCTCTTTGACCAAAACTCAATTAGATGTAACTCAGTCCCGGTACTGGAAGATTCATTTGTGACAAAAGATATTCAGGTAGGGGGTCGGCTCCCCCCCCCTTTTTTTTTGCGATTTCATTTAGCTTGTCTTCATATAGGTATATATTTTAGGAAGTTTCTACTGTATTAGGTATCCATACTACTCTTCAAATGACCCTTAATTTTACTACCTCTCCCCATATTATTCTCCCTTAACCCCTCCTCCCTTTTTGCCCTCCTGTTCTGTCCTCCATCCATCTATAACTATTCCTTTTATTTGTTTTTGTTCTTTGTTTTTCAAGGCAGAATTTTTCTATGTAACAGTCCTGACAGTCTTGGAACTCATTCTGGAGTTCAGGCTGGCCTCGAACTCACATAGATTCACCTGCCTTTGCCTCCCAAGTGCTGGGATTAAAGGTGTGTGCCACCACCCGCACGGCAACTATTCTGTTTCCTTTCCTAATGAGATGTGTCTGTACTCATCTCCTAGTCCTTTACTCTATACCTCACCTCCGTGGTTCTATGGATTGGATTGTAGCTTGAATATCATTGACCTAATAGTTAATATCCACATATCAGTGAATACATACCATATTTGTCTTTCTGGGTTTGCTATACCTCATTCAGAATGATTTTTTTTCTAATCCCATCTATTTACTGTTTTTTTTTTTTTTTTTTTTTTTTTTTTTGGTTTTTTCGAGACAGGGTTTCTCTGTAGCTTTGGAGCCTGTCCTGGAACTAGCTCTTGTAGACCAGGCTGGCCTCAAACTCCCAGAGATCCGCCTACCTCTGCCTCCCGAGTGCTGGGATTAAAGGCGTGCGCCACCACCGCCCGGCTCTATTTACTTTTGAATTTCATGATTTCATTCTTTTTTTCTTTTAACAGCTAATATTCCATGACAATGCCCTGGGTTTCATTCCCAGTACAAAATGAAACTGTCATCTATGAATCATACCAGTGCATCCAGCACTGGAATAGACCCTTTCACCAAAACAAACAAACAAACAAACAAACAAACAAGTAAATAAAAATTAAAAAGACTCTTTTTAAAGTCACTTACTGAGGTGCAGTCAGTACTAAACTACACTCTAATCCCCACCCCCACCCCATAAGGTTTCTCTGTGTAGCCCTGGCTATCCAGGCTAGCCTCGAACTTGAGATCCACCTGCCTCTGCCTCCGAGGGCTGGGATTAAAGGGCTGCACTACTACTGCCGGCAACCACTCTATTCTTTTAAACTGTTCCCTGTTCTCCGTTACTTTATAAACTAAGTCACTCCTCATCTTCCTCCTCCTCTCCCTCTCCGTTCTCTCCATCCTCCTTCTTCTTATCTTCTTGCAAGTCTCCCGTACCTCAAGCTAGCCTCAAACTTGTATTGCCAAGGATAACCTTGGACAACTCTGAACCTTCCATCTGCGCTCCTGAGTGCCGCGGTTACAGACTTGTACTACCACACCCAGTTTTACTTGGTGCTGGGGAATCAAATTCTGAGATTCCTGCATCAGAGGCAAGGACCTCGCCAGCTGAGCTGCTTCCCCAGCCAGCTGGAATCCCAGTTTGTAAAACACAATTTATAATTTAGTCGCACTTCATTGACTTAAATTATGCACACTCGCAGAATGTATGTTGAGCCACCTTTGTCCAGCTCCCTTTGTTCTGCAAAGCAGATGGAAATTAGGTGGCAGACTGGGAAGGTTGCCATGGTGCTCTGGCTACAGGGATTTAACAGTAATCAAAGGCAAGGCCAGACTCCCCTCCCCCACACCCAGCACCGGTTCCTCACATTCTTCCCCAAACTTTGCCTGGTCAGTGATCCCCAAAGCTCTTCTCGTGCCGTGTCTACTTCCCCAGTGCTGAGATTACAGGCATGTGCCACTGTGCCTGGCTTTATGGTCTAGGTGTTTGTGCTTGTGTGGCAAGCACATTACTGTCTGAGTCGTCCCACAGCCCCTTCCTTGCACTATGGAAAATATGTCATTATATTTGTTTAAATTGATTCCAACCAATCGTTAAGTTCTGTCAGCTATATCTGAAGATCACCTTAAGTACACTTGCGGAGCTGGGTGGTGATGGTGCACCCAACTTTAATCCAAGCACTTAGGAGGAAGAGGCAGGCGGATCTCTGTGAGTTGGAGACCAGCCTGGTCTACAGAGCTAGTTCCAGGACAGGCTCCAAAACCACAGAGAAACCCTGTCTCGAAAAACCAAAAAAAAAAAAAAAAAAAAAAAATGCACAAAGAGAAAATGAGGAACTTGTGAAGCTTGCTGAGTTTGTTAGTTAAAGGGCCCAGTGGAAGACACAATGTGACAGAATATTTGGTTTGGGGCTCTATCTTTGACCTCTTTAAACATTGTGTTAGTTTTCTTTTGTGGTACTGTGAAGAAACACCAGGACCTAAAGTAACACATAGAAGAAAGGGTTTATTTTGGTTTCGCTGCAGAGGAAGAGCCCCAATGGCCAGGCCAGGGGGCATAGCAGCAGACACCAAAGCTGAGAAGCAGCAGACACCAAAGCTGAGAAGTCACATTTTCAACCTCCAACTTGAAGTGGGGCCCATTGGAAGTGGGGCAAGGCTCAAAGCCCAGGGACTTCTAGCAAGGCCATACTTGTAAAGTTTCCATAACCTCCCCAAACAGCGCCAAAGCCAAACACTGGGGACCAGAGTTCAAATACCCGAGGCTTTTGGATATCATTCCAACCTTCACCAATATGAAAATTCAAACAGTGGCCAAGCTTCTGAATGGTGTTGGAGTGGTCCAGAGTGCCAGTTCTTCCTCACGAGGAGAGACAGACAGATGGGCATGCCACAAGACCACGCCATAGGTCTCTGAAGGCTGATCCCGGGCAGGGAGCCATGTGGCGGGTGAGAGACAGACCAATAGGCACACCATGCAGAATGAGGTTGGATATTTATTTAGTGGGTTATGGAAGGGAAAGGGGAGAAGAGCAGAGAGAGAGAGAGAGACAGAGAGGGAGAAAGAGAGAGAGAAAGAGAGAGCAACGGGAGTGGTGGGGAGCCACAGAAGCAGCTACCTCTCTGGGAGAGAGACTGAGAAGGAAGAGACTCAGACTAGAAGCTGAAGATCAGCTTGCCTTGGTGGACTGGGCAGGAGTGGGCGTGGCTTATCTCTTAAAGGGACAGAGCAGACCATTACAGCCCCCTTTATGATAATAATCCCAAAATCTACAACTCCCAGTGACGCTGGCCTTAGGGGCTTGTTTGTTTTACATTCATCCACTTGTTGTGTGTTTACATGTGGATGCATATGCCATGGAGCTCCCCAGAAGTCAAAGGACAACTTAAGGAGTCAGTTCTCTCAACTATCAGGGTCCCGGACCTCAAAGTCAGGTTTTGAGGCTTGATAGACAGTTCCTTTACCTGTTAAACCACATCCCAGGTCCTGTTTTGTTTTGAGACACGGTTTCATGTAGTCCAGGCTGGTCTTGAATCACTTTCCTTCCTGCCTCTACATCCCAAATGCTAGGATTTTAGACATGAATCACTGCATCAGCTTAAGGGGATATTTAAGAAAAATATTTCTCCATCTTCTTTTAGACTTAAAAATAGATTAAGAATGGAGCCGGGGCCGGGCGGTGGCGCACGCCTTTAATCCCAGCACTCGGGAGGCAGAGGCAGGCGGATCTCTATGAGTTGGAGTCCCTGAAAAACCAACAAGAAGACTGAGCCTTTACTTTATGCAAGTTTGCAAACTCCGTCCCTCCACATGTCCAGTGTATTGGAGTAATTGGAGAGCCCCGAGCTCAGAGTTGGGTTTTTATAGTAGTAAAGGTGGGGGTGAGGGATTTCTTTTCTTTTTTTTTTTTTTTTTTTGGATTTTCAAGGCCGGTTTCTCCATAGCTTTTGGTTCCTGTCCTGGAACTAGCTCTACTATACTAGACCAGGCTGGCCTTGAACTCACAGAGATCCGGCTAGGGTGAGGGATTTCTAAGGTTCAGGACCCGTGATTGGCTGACATTTGTCTAGGGGTGTTCTGGTGAGTGTGCTGGCAGGTGATCCTATCTACAGCGGTTGGAACGTTAAGAATTTCCTTTGGATGGTCTGTTCTTGGTGGTGCTCCAGTAATCTCAGTTTGTGGTTCTCCTGCAAGGAGGTATTGCTTCAGGGTAAATTACTGAGACTCGGGATGGTTGAGTCCTACACTGGCAGGTGATAATAGTTGGAAGTAAAGAACTTCCTTTGGATGGTGTTTCTTTTTAGCTTATCATGGTTCGCTCCTACATTGGAGACCAGCATGGTTTACAGAGTGAGTTTCAGGACAGCCAGGGATACACAGAGAAACCCTGTCTCAAGTGGGTGGGTGGGGGAACAAAAGCAAAATAAAAGAATTGAATTCAGGTTCAAGAGCAGCCAGTAAGAGAAACCCTGTCTCAAAAAACCAAAAAAAAAAAAAAGAGCAGCCAGTGACCTTACTCACTGAGCCATCTCTACAACCCCCGAACTTGAATTAAAAACAAAACAAAAGCTGGGTGGTGGTGACATAGGCCTTTAATCCCAGCACTAGGAAGGCAGAGGCAGGTGGATCTCTGTGAGTGCAAGGCCAGCCTGGTCTACAAGAGCTAGTTCCAGGACAGGCTCCAAAGCTACAGAGAAACCCTGTCTCAAAAAAATAAAACAAAACAAAAAATACATTTATTTAATTAATGTGTGAGGGTTTCGTGTGTGTCCACAGCACCCACCCAGAGATCCGGGAATAGCTGTTGGTTCTATGGATCATCTGGTCTGGTGCCAAGCGCCTTTACCTCGGGAGCCATCTCAGCAGCTCTCCCCTCCCAGGTTCATAAGCACTGGTTATGGACACACTGAACAGAGAGAAACTTTAAATGGCTGCATGTTTGTCCCCTGCTTCTGTGAACAGCAGATTGTTCCAGGGTGAACATCATAAGAGGTGCAGAGGTTCTCCCCAGCCAAGCTCCTAAGGTTGTCTCTGTATTCAGGATATTTTAGTAAAGAAGCCCACTGCTTCTTTTAAAAAACTGTTTTCTGTATTTTTAGATTTGTAAGAGCAGTTGCTCTCTCACCTCTCATGTTGCTAAGCAACAAACCATACAGTTGCTAGGAGATGAGCTAGCAAGGTTGGGGGTAATTCTCAATTTAACCGCCACCTTTCTTGTCACCTGACTTGACAGCTTCAGGCAAAAGAGAAAACAGTTCATGTCAGATAAAAAGGTTAGGGAGAACCAGTAGCCCAGTGGTCCAGGAATGAAAGCAGCAGCTAGGAAGGACTGGAGGGGAGAGTGTGGGTTGCAAGGAGAGGTTCCAATGCAATTTCCTTGCATGAGTCATGGAAAAACCTTTAAACTGCCACTCTGAATTTCATCTTCTGCATACTTCTGCCTTATCTGAAAAAAAATTAGGAAGAAATTGGGAGAAATCTTCCAGTTCCCATTCCTAAATGTATACAGGAGAGTAGAGCAATAGCCGTGCTCTTGGAAGCTGACAATTACAAAGCTGTTTGAGGCAAATCTAGAGGCTGCAGCCTGGCTCGTGGACTGCCTGACTAGCTCAGTCTGCAGTACCATTTAGACCAGACTAAAGGCACACCCAGGAGAGGGAGGCAGCAGGGAGGGGGAGGCAGGGATAGGGGAGGTGGCAGCAGGGACAGTAGGGGAAGTAGCAAGGGGGGGGGGAGGCACCAGGGAGTGGGGAGGTAGCAAGGAGAGGGGGAGGCAGCAAGGAGAAGGGGAGGTAGCTGGGGTGCAGATATAAATTGAGTTTGAGACCTTCCTGGGAAACACGTGACTCTCCATGCCCAGGGCCTGCATAGCTTCAAGTCACACAGGGTTCTAGCACAGAGAGGGGGGATGTGGACATTGGATCGTGGATCGCGTCCCTAACCAAGAAGCTATTTGCAAAGGCCAATAGCTGGCAAAGGGAAAATCAATTTTCTCCAATGGCCTGTCATTGGGTATACCAACCTCACTCCAGGGTGCCCAGAAATAGTTAGCCAACACAAAATGGACTCCCTATTTGTTTTTGTGGGGGGGACACTTTATAAATATAATAAAGTATATAAATATAATAAAGTTTATAAATAGAATAATTTAGTTTTGTTTTGGCATTTTTGTTTTATTGGGTTTTCTTTTGCTTTTTTTTTTTTTTTTTGGGTTTTTCGAGACAGGGTTTCTCTGTGGTTTTGGAGCCTGTCCTGGAGCTAGCTCTTGTAGACCAGGCTGGTCTCGAACTCACAGAGATCCACCTGCCTCTGCCTCCCGAGTGCTGGGATTAAAGGCGTGCGCCACCACCGCCCGGCTTCTTTTGCTTTTTGTTTTGGAAAGAGAAATAACATAAAGTTAGGTAGATGGGGGTGATCTGGGAAGAATTGGGGGAAGGGAAAATGTGATCAAAATATATCATATGCAAAAAACTATTTAAAATTAAAAAGAAGAGTAGGGAAAATTGAGATGACTCAGTCAGTGGGAAAGTCATCTGTTGCCAAGCCTGTGCTCAATTCAGTGATTTACATGGTGGAACGAGACGATCAACTCAGCAAAGTTGTCCTTCAACCTCCACATCCACACCTATGATTAAATAATTAAGTAGATGAGTAGGTGAATAAATAGACGCTAAGAAAACAGGAAGGAAGCAGCTGTTGCGCTCTCCCTCAGTTGTGTCTGAAATAAGAAACCCAGCTCCAGGCTTCCTAGTACCCTGTAAAAGACTGACTCTTTGGAGCTCTATGTGTATAGGTGTTTTTCCTGCAGTATGCCTGTGTACCACATGTGTGCCTGGCCCTGAATAGGCCAAAAGAGGAGGTGGGACCCTTTGGAATGGAATTACAGATGGTTGTGATCACCCTGTGGGCACTGGGAACCGAACTCAGGTCCTCTGGAAGAGTAGTCCATGCTCTTAACCACTGAACCATTTCTCTACCCAGACAGATGTTAATAAACATATTTTAAGTAATTGCTATATACCAGACTCTTTACCAGGCATTTTGCTCTGTAGCCCAGGCAGTCCTTAGATTTGTGACCTTTTTACCTCAGCTATACAGGATTGTGTCAAGGGGCCTAGCATGTTTTGTAGTTTTTGTTTTGTTTGTGTGTTTGTTTAAGAGGGTCTTGCTGTGTAGCCCAGGTTGGCCTGGAAATGGCTACTGTTTACTCCAGTTTGTTAAGTTTGAGATCTTTCTGCCTCTGCCTCCCAGTGCTAGCATTGCAGATGTGCTACACTATATCCAAATGATTTGTTCTTCTTTTTCTTTTATGTATTTATTTATTTTGTTTTTTTTGAGAAAGGTTTTTCTTTGTGTAGCCCAGACTGTTCTCGAACTCACAGAGATCCACCTGCCTTTGCCTCCTCCTGCGTGCTGGAATTAAAGGCACATGCCACTACAGTAGGACCCCAAGATGTTTTCTTAAAGCAGCACTCACCAAGGTAAGCCAAGGCTACCCTATTCAGTCTTCGTGTGCGCTGCCCTATTCTTGTTAGTTCTCAGAATTTGATACTCTCTATAATCAGCCCTGTTTTAAGATGACAAAATTGAGGCATAAAGGTTTAGGTATTTCACTAGAAGTCACCAAGTAAATAACAGAGGCAGAGTCAAGCCTGCACAGTGGAATTCTAACCTGCCATAGGCTTTCTGCTGTAGGTTTTCATTCCTTCATTTAAACAGTTTTTTTTTTTTAATGTTTATGAGTGTTTGCCTGCACATATGTCTGTACATCCTGTGTGTGCCTGGTGCCGCAGAAAGACAGAAGAAAGCATCAGATCCCCTGAAACAGGAGCTACATAAGATTGTGGGCTGCCCTGTGGGTGCTGGGAATACAATACAGGTTCACTGCAAGAGCTATCTTTCCAGCCCCAGCTGCCTTTTAGAAAATGCCTTTAGAATTTACATTTTCATTTATTTATTTTTCCATGATATTTATTGAGCTCTACATTTTTCTCTCCTCCCCTCCCTGCCTTTCCCCTCTCCCCTTTAATCCTCCCCCAAGGTTCTCATGCTCTCAATTTACTGAGGAGATCTTGTCTTTTTCTACTTTCTACTTCCCATGTAGATTAGATCTATGTAAGTCTCTCTTAGTGTCTGTATTGTTGTCTAACTTCTCTGGGATTGTGGTTTGTAGGCTGGCCTTTTTTTTTTTTTTTTTTTTTTTTTTGCTAATGTTTAAAAACCACCTATAAGGGGGAGGGAAATGGGAGGTGGTGCCAGGGAGAAGGCAAAAATCTTTAATAAATAAATAAATAAATAAATAGAAAAAAATTTTCATATACCTTTAAAAAAAAAACAAAACCACCTATGAGTAAGTACATGTGATAATTGTCTTTCTGTGTCTGGGTTACCTCACTCAAAAGAATGTTTTCTAATTCCATCCATTTTCCTGCAAAATTCAAGTTGTCGTTATTTTTTTCTGCTGTGTAGTACTCCATTGTGGAAATGTACCACATTTTTTTTATCCATTCTTTGATCGAGGGGCATTTAGGTTGTTTCCAGGTTCTGGCTGTGACAAACAATGCTGCTATGAACACAGTTGAGCACATGTCCTTGTGCCATGGTTGAGCATCCTTTGGATATATACCCAAAAGTGGTATTACTGGGTCTTGAGGAAGGTTGTTTCCTAATTTTCTGAGAAATCGCCACACTGACATCCAAAGGGGTTGTACCAGCTTGCATTCCCACCAGCAATGCAGAAGTGTTCCCTTTTCCCCACAACCTCTCCAGCATAAGTTGTCATCAGTGTTTTTGATCTTGGCCATTCTTACAGGTGTAAGATGGAATCTCAGAGTTGTTTTGATTTTCATTTCTCTGATGACTAAGGATGTTGAACATTTCCTTAAGTATCTTTCAGCCATTTAAGATTCCTCTGTTGAGAGTTCTCTGGTTAGGTCTGTACTCCATTTTTTTTTTTTATTGGATTATGTGATCTTTTGGTGTCCAATTTCTTGAGTTCTCTGTATATTTTGGAGATCAGCCCTCTGTCTGATGTGGGGTTGGTGAAGATCTTTTCCATTCTGTAGGCTGTCATTTTGTCTTGTTGACTGACCCTGTCCTTTGCTTTACAGAAGCTTTGCCTTCCACTGTGTGTGATAACAGCCAGGCCCAGGGTGATACAATCCGCTGTACTCTGAGGTCTGCAACAGGAAGATTGACATTTTTTTTTTTTTAAGATTTTATTTATTATGTATACAGTATTCTCAGTACTTTGCCTGTAGGCCAGAAGAGGGCACCAGATCTCATTACAGATGGTTGTGAGCCACCATGTGGTTGCTGGGAATTGAACTCAGGACCTTTGGAAGAGCAAGCGGTGCTCTTAACCACTGAGCCATCTCTCCAGCCCAAGATTGGCATCTTGAGACAAGCCTTTGGCAATTTAATGAGCCCTCATCTCAAATACACATATTTTGGGGACTGGTTCTCTCCACCATGCCAGTTCTGGGTGTGGAGCTCAGATCCTCCAGCTCTGTGACACAAGCCGTTACCTGGTGAACCGTCCACCCGCCCTTGTTTTGTTTTTGTGTTTAGTAAGGATTTTATGTAATGTAGCTCTTGTTGGTTCTAATTTTATATGAAGCAGGTGCTAGCTTTGAATACCTGGGCTTCCAGTTCTGATATTACAGGCATTTATCACCAAAGAGGAACCTCTCTTGCTTGACAGGGACTGAAGTCAAAGCCTAAGACTTTCTGGTTGTACTCACTTCTGGCCCTTCTGGGTCTCTTTCTCCACCAGTAGAATATGAGAGGGGAAATCCCTGCTTTAATTTTAAAGCCTTAGGACACATGTGGCTTGCGTAAACTCAGTGAGGAATCACTAGGACACATGCGGCTTGCCTGAACTCGGTGACAAATCAACTGGAATGGCCTACTGTGCAGAATTCAGCAGATGCCTGTGACTGGAATGGTGACTGCCATAGAGAAGAACACCATGCTTGACCTCATCCTTTGTATTTCTGGGAAATGGGATTGTGTTTCCTTGGACTGTAACTAGAGGCCCGGCATTTCAGAGGTTTTCCTGTCAGCAGTACTGTGTCTGTTTGGACTGCTATTCAGGTTAACTATTGTCTTGTTTGGTTAAATAGGAACTCTGTTTTGCTCTGTTTTAGTGCTGACTTGGTGCCTGGCACTCTCGGACAGTCTGGTCCTTTTACCTTTGGGGAGCATTGTTTGAGTTCCTGCAGCCACAGCCAGACAAGCCACTGCCAGTACCCTTCATGTGGCATTGCCCCAGGAAAGGCATACCTTCCCTTCGTTCCTCAACTGAATTCTCTCTCCACTGAGGCCAGTCGCTTAGGGCTGAACAGCTTTTTTTTTTTTTTTTTGGTTTTTCCAGACAGGGTTTCTCTGTGGTTTTGGAGCCTGTCCTGGAACTAGCTCTTGTAGACCAGAGACCAGGCTGGTCTCGATCTCACGGAGAAGGGCTGGACAGCTTTAAAAAGGTAATTAACATAATGTAAGGAAGCCTCACAAACTGAAGGGGCCATGATTCAAATTATGCTCTAAATGGTGTGAGTTGGGAACCATGAAAAGGGACGATTGCAGCCGGGCGATGGTGGCACACGCCTTTAATCCCAGCACTCGGGAGGCAGAGGCAGGCGGATCTCTGTGAGTTCGAGACCAGCCTGGTCTACAAGAGCTAGTTCCAGGACAGGCTCCAAAGCTACAGAGAAACCCTGTCTCGAAAAACAAACAAACAAACAAACAAAAAAAAGGGACGATTGCTTGGTGGGCATTGAAAATTTGTTTTCCTAAAGCTTCGGGTGTGTTTCCTTTTCATCCTGGCTTGAGAGGCATGAGCGAAGGTCTCCCAGAAAAGAGGCGCAAGGGAGAAGATTACGTATAACTTACTGGAAGCACAGAGAGCAGCTTGATGTTGAGAGCGAGGCTGGGTGGGTGCCAGGAGACGTCCCAGGGGAATGGTGCTGCCAAGCAACCGACACACAGAGAGCTGACCTAGCCTTTTCTCACCGCTGACTGCTGGCTTCGAAGGTCTAGCAGAGGGCTGCACTGAAAGGCCCAGTACGCTTAAAAGCTATCACGGCGACTCCAGAGCAATCTGAATTCTGAGAAAATAGAAGGGAAAGAGAGGTGGTGTATCCATCAGCTCTCCGTGGAAGGACTGTTCAGCTTGAGTGGGACATTGCTTGAGACAGCTCCACATGGCCAGACATTCGGTGTCACCATTCTCCCTGTGCCTTTGAAATGACCGATTTGGATCCAAACATCCCTAAATGCTTCCTAGATACTTCATGGGGGTGGGGAAGACATAAAGAGCACATCATTTTAGCCAGCAAATTTAGGTTTAACGATGCTTTTCTGGGCGGTGGTGGTGTATGCCTTTAATCCCAACACTCCGGAAGCAGAGGCAGGTGGATCAAGGTAAGCTTATCTACAAAGGGAGTTCCAGGACAGCCATGGATACACAGAAAACCCTGTCTTAAAAACCAGCACCACCACCCAAAAGAAAACCATTGTTTTTGTATAGCCAGAACTGAAAGTCAGAGGCAAGGGTCGGTGGGCACACAGGGCAAGGAAGAAAGAGTTTGAGATGTTTTCCTAACTAATTCTCAGTGGTCATCTTACTAATGAGAAATCTTAGATCAGAAAAGCAGAGTCCAAAGAGGCAGAATCTGGTGGTGACAGAGAGAGGCTGGAAGCCAAGCATGTTCGCTCCTCAGCTGGAACTGACTCGCTACAGCATGTGATAGGTCTGGACAAAGGAAAGCACAGAGCAGGGAAAGCTGGAACTCAGTGCAGTGTCTTGCCCATCCTAAAACCACACATCCATTCTGTTTTCCAATCAGCTCTTAATTTTTAATCTTTGCTTTGGAAATATGATATCTAAGCATACTACAATACTAGCGAGTAGGCATGGGGGTGGGTTATCATCTCACAGATAAGCAAGTAGCTTGCTTTCTACAGTCTTATGATGGCGTGGGTCCTGCACGACCTTACGGCCTTCTAGGCACTGTCAGCTGCCGCAGTCACATGTTCCTGGGGACAGCAGGAATTCCTCTTCTCCATAGCAAGCCCCAAGACCAAGAGATTTTCATAGGATGCAGTCCAGGAACCACATGAGACACAAAGACTTCTGCCCTTCAAAACAAGCTGGTCGACGCTGCTTAAAGTAATAAGGAGAGGGCCATGGTAACTGACTTAATGTAAAATGTAATAACAGGGTGTCTGGAGCTTGGCCTTGGGTCTTTAATTACTTTCTCTTCACCTTTATTATTGTCTTAGACACACTGTCGCCTCAGCTACGGAGCTTTGGGTGCAGGAATTTTGTTTGTCCTTTGAGAACATGCATTCAAAAGCAGAAAAACCACACGAATGGGAAGTTTTCATGGAAAGGCTTATTAACTTTTTACTTTCTGTGTCTAAGTGTCTAGCCTGCTGTATGTGTGTGCTTCATGTGTATGCGAGGTAGCTGAGGAAGTCAGAAGACAACATCAGCTCTCTGGAACTGTAGTTACAATGGTGAGGCACCACATGGGTGCCGGGGATTGAACCTGGGACCTCTGAAAGAGCAGCCAGTGCGCCTGGCCATTGAGCCACGGGAACTTTCTCCTATTGGTTCTTGGCAAGTTACTGGTACAGCTCACAGAGTAGGCATCTCTGTTCTGTTTAATCGTCAGTGCTTGTTTCTGGAGACCTACTCTGTCAAAGGAACCCTCATGGTTCCTCACCTGGGCTCCATAAGAAGTGCTAAGATGCTTCTCAAATGTTGGGAAGTCTAATTTTCCCAGTAAATATTTTATAATAATTATCTATGTAAGCACATTAGGGTTTTGTTTGTTTGTTTAAGATTTTATTATTTTTGTGTGTGTACACACGTGAGTGTGTGCTTTTGTGCACTTAGGTGTGGGTCCCCAAAGAGGCCAGAAGTGAGATCTGAATTGCCAGCCCCGAGCAGGAGTTACAGGCAGTAGTAAGTCTCCTGTTGCGGTGCGGTGCTGAGAACCAAACTCAGGCCCTCTGAAGTAGCAAGTACATCTAGATCCTCAGCTCCCAGATACACTAACTTGCTTCAAGCCAAGTTTCTAATTCTCTTATGTATTTTAAAAGAACCTGTCATTTTTATTAGTATTAGTGTGTGTGTGTGTGTTGTGTCATCCTAGGGACTGAACCTAGGGCCTCAAGAATATTAAACAAGCTTTCTACCTCTGAGCTGTATACTCAGCTGTTATTACTTTTAAAATTATATTTTGGCTTTTGAAGCAGAATCTCACACTGTAGCCCAGGCTGCCTGGAACTGTCCTGGGACCTCTTGCTGCCTCTCTGAAGCACTACATGCCATTCACAAGAAGTAGGCATGTTACATGTTTTCTGTGTTTCTGCTAGTTTTTCTTTTTGAGATAGAGCCTCACCCTATAACCCAGGAAGGCTTGAAATTTTATTTCTATGTTAATTTTGGGTGTTAAGACATGGACAAGAGCCGGGCGGTGGTGGCGCACGCCTTTAATCCCAGCACTTGGGAGGCAGAGGCAGGTGAATCTCTGTGAGTTCGAGACCAGCCTGGTCTACAGAGCTAGTTCCAGGACAGGCTCCAAAACCACAGAGAAACCCTGTCTCGAAAAACCAAAAAAAAAAAAATAAAAAAATAAAAAGACATGGACAAGAGAGGTGAGCCATTTGCTTGATGACGGAGAGATAGCCGGGACTGGAGTGTAGCTGAGTTCCAGAACTTATGACTTAAAGATGACTTAATTATGTTCCTACTCTCAATAAATGTATAATCTAGTTGAGGGAAGCATGACTAAGCCACATTATCAGAAGCCCGGTAAATTATGTAACATAGGCATATATAATTAAGTGCTAAGTTAGATGCTGTCGGCTGAGGACTTCAGGAGAACATGTACTGGGAAAGCAAGATCTTAGGGAGGAATGACCTTGAAGCTGAGCTTTGAATGACCTCTGAGATGTGCTTGAAGAAAGTATTAGAAGAGGAGTGAGCAGGACCTTGTTCTAGAGGATGAAGCAGCGTCCTGCCATCCTGCCCGGCCGGGGGAAGCCGGTGGGACTGGCTGGTCCAACTTTGAAGGCCTTTCAGGCAGAGTTTAAGCTTACAGCACTGACAGGAAAACCATCATTAGAGACCTAGATCAATGGAGCAGTGTAACAGAAGGGTATTCAAGGAGAATGTGTTTGTTTGCTAGCTTTGTGACTCAGATCTGTAACCCAGCACTTAAGACGCTGACCCAAGAGGATTGCTGCAAAGCAAGGCCAGCCTGAAACCACAGAGTGGGGGAAAAGGAAAGGCCCTGAAGAGGTGACACACGAGCTGGTCTCTGACACAATTGGCTTTCTTAGTGAAAGTCGTCATCTTGGCAAAGGCACTGGGTCTGGTGTTAGAGAGAATCCTGCATGCCAGGCTGAGCTCAAAAAGATCAACCTGTTGCTGAGGGCACAGGAAGAGGGAGAAAGAAACCTAAATACAAATAATTGAGTTTAGGTAGAAGACTTCAGCCAGAAAATAATTTAATGTTTTAAAATTTATTATGTATACAGTGTTCTGCCTACATGTATGCCTGCATGCCAGAAGAGGACACCAGACCTCATTTCAGATGGTTGTGAGCCACCATGTGGTTGCTGGGAATTGAACTCAGGACCTCTGGAAGAGCAGGTAGTGCTCTTAACCTCTGAGCCATCTCTCCAGCCCCAGAACAGTATTTAATATTACAGTGTGTGTGTGTGTGTGTGTGTGTGTGTGTGTCTGTTGTGTTGTGCAAGCACGCAGAGGTCATAGGACAACTGTATCCTGAGTCTTCTGGACCCAATGTAATTATTCATTCTGGGTTACAATTGACTGTCACACCTTCATGTGGTACTAGGATTGTAGATGAATTTATTTTTTGTTTGTTTTGTTTTGTTTTGTTCGAGACAGGGTTTCTCTATAGCTTTTGGAACCTGTCCTGGAACTAGCTCCTGTAGATCAGACTGGCCTCGAACTCACAGAGATCCTCCTGCCTCTGCCTCCCGAGTGCTGAGATTAAAGGCGTGCGCCACCACCGCCCGGCTCGTAGATGGATTTTTTGGGGGGCCAATAGCTCACAAAAAAAATGATATGGGGGCTGGAGAGATGGCTCAGAGGTTAAGAGCACTGACTGCTCTTCTGGAGGTCCTGAGTTCAATTCCCAGCAACCACATGGTGGCTCACAACCATCTGTAATGAGATCTGGTGCCCTCCTCTGGCATACATGGAGGCTGAACACTGTGTACATAATAAATAAATAAATCTTTAAAAAATATGATATGGAGACTTATTTTTAACTACGAAAGCTTAGCCTATAGCTGGATTTTTTGTTTTTGTTTTTGTTTTTTGTTTTTTTGGTTTTTTTTTTTTTTTGGTTTTTCGAGACAGGGTTTCTCTGTGGTTTTGGAGCCTGTCCTGGAACTAGCTCTTGTAGACCAGGCTGGTCTCGAACTCACAGAGATCCGCCTGCCTCTGCCTCCCGAGTGCTGGGATTAAAGGCGTGCGCCACCACCGCCCGGCTCCCACTAGCTCTTATAACTTAAATTAACCCATTTCTATTCATCTGTGTGCTGCCATGTGGCTCCTGCCTTTGACCTCTCCTCCTGCATGCCCTGCTTCCTCTGCACCAGGCTGGTGACTCCACCTTTCTTCTTCCCAGAGTCCTTTCTGTCTTCCTGCTGAGCTGTTGACCATTCTGTCCTTTATTCAACCAATCACAATGACACATCTTCACACAGTATAAAAGTTTTGCAACAGGAGGTCGTGCATGCTAGGTAATTATTTTTCCACCTGAACTACTCCTCAGTCAGAGCCAGGCACGATGGCACAGGCCTGTGAGCTGAAGGCAGAGGCAACAGGAACGTAGCAAATGTGAGGCCAGCCTGATCTACATATCAGGTTCCAGGCCAGGGATACAAAGATTGACTCTTGTCTCGATAGATAAAGCAGAAATGTTGGTATCAGAGCTTAGCACATGGCATTGCTGGTGTCTCTGTTGCTTGGCAGATAGAGAGAAGGGAAAGGTCATTTGAACCCAGGCATTCAAGAATACCATGAGCAACATAGTAAGACTCTCATCTAAAAAAAGAAAGGAAGACAGAAAGAAAAGAAAATAGAAGAGAAAAGTTATCTTGGTATTGTTCTCTTTCATTCACTTTGCCTTGTGGCTAGTCCCTTTCTGGCCAGGCTCCTAAGCCATGGCCTGCCTTACCACCAGAATGTTCTAAAACGCAGTTTGGTGGGACAGTGAGATGACTCAGCACACAAAAGCTCTTGTTTCCAAACCTGATGACATGAATCATTCTCTGGGACACACATGTTTAGAGGAGAGAATGGGCTTCCTCAGGGAGTTCTGTGACCTCCATGTGCTGTGGTATATGCCTGCAGGGAAGGCTCCTGCAGAAGACCTGGGTTTGGTTTCCAGGACTGTCTAACTCCAGTCCCGGAGGATCGAAGGCTCTTCCTTCTTTTTTAAGACAGGGTTTCTCTGTGGTTTTGGAGCCTGTCCTGGAACTAACTCTTGTAGACCAGGCTGGTCTCGAACTCACAGAGATTTGCCTGCCTCTGCCTCCCGAGTGCTGGGATTAAAGGCGTGCGCCACCACCGCCCGGCTTTCTTCCTTCTTTAAAAAAAAAAAAATTCAGGTGGTGGTGGCGGCGGCGGCGGCGCACGCCTCTAATCCCAGCACTTGGGAGGCAGAGGCCGGAGGATCTCTGTGAGTTCAAGGCCAGCCTGGTCTACAAGAGCTAGCTCCAGGACAGGTTCCAAAGCTACAGAGAAACCTTGTCTTGAAAAGCCAAAAAAAAACCAAAAAAACAGTGTGTGCACCATATGTATGTAGTGCCTGTGGAGGCCACAATGTGGAGGCCCCAGAACAGGACTTCAGATCCTTCAGAACTGGAGTTGCTATGTGGGTGCTGGGAAATGAACCTCAGGCCCTCTGGGAGAACCAATTCTTTTTTTTTTTTTTTTTTTTGGTTTTTCGAGACAGGGTTTCTCTGTGGTTCTTGGAGCCTGTCCTGGAACTAGCTCTTGATATTTATTTATTTATTTATTATGCATACAATATTCTGTCTGTGTGTATGTCTGCAGGCCAGAAGAGGGCACCAGACCTCACTACAGGTGGTTGTGAGCCACCATGTGGTTGCCGGGAATTGAACTCAGAACCTTTGGAAGAGCAGGCAATTGCTCTTAACCACTGAGCCATCTCTCCAGCCCCCGAGAACCAATTCTTAACTGCTGAACCATCTCTCCCATCCCCCAACACCTCTTCTGACCTGCAAGTGTTCCCAGATGTGTGTGGTGCACATAAACACATGCACACATACATATACACATAAAATAAAATTAAAATAATAAACAAATGTACACTTTTAAACATGCAGTTTAAGGGATTGAACAGATGATCCATCCTATGGTTAAGTGAACTGGCTCTCACCAAAGAGCCTGGCTTGGTTCCCAGCACCCATGCTACTAACTGCTGTCCCAAGGATCTGATGCTCCTTCTGGCCTCCCAAGGAACTGGACATACATATGGTACAAGTACATACATGAAGACAAAATGTTAGTCACATAGATTAAAATAGGAAAAAAAAGTTAAAAAGAAAGACTATAGTTGGATGTAGTGTCACAATCCTTTAATCCCTTCCCTCGGAAGGCAGAGGCAGGGATCTCTGTGAGTTCGAGGCCAGCCTGGTCTACAGAGCTAGTTCCAGGACATTCAAAACAAAACAAACCCCCAAAATAAATAAGAAAGAAAACAACCAAGCAACCAGTTTGGATCACGTACTTCCTTGCTTCTTATAAGGCCCCAATCAGGCTCCTCCCCTCTTTTCATATTTTCACCAATCTCCTTTTTCTGAGGTTTACTTTGTTTTTCTTTTTCTTTTCTTCTTCCTCTCTCTTTTCTTTCTTTTTCTCTTCCCACTTTTGTTTTGTTCGTTTGTTTGTTTGAGACAGTGTTTCTTTGCGGCCCTGGCTGTCCAGAGATCCCCCCTGCCTCTGCTTCCAGAGTGCTGAGATTCAGGCTCTAATAGTGACTCTTGCTTATAGTTCCTCAAGCCAAGGTCACAGCCCTGACCACTCCTGAGCCTGTTGTCCCCAAGAGTCCAGCGCTATTTGCTGACTCAGCTGCTATTGTAAGAGCTCTCTGCAAGGACAGTGTCCTCGCCTGAGAATTTCTTCCTCGGTGAAAGAAGGATTTTCTTGACCAGTGCGGGATGGGGCTACACCGAAGGAAGCCAGGCTAGGACTCACGAATCAGTAGACTCTTGTTCAGCATCAGGTTTAGTGGCTGCTAACTTATCTGCCTCTGGCTTGTCAGTTCCGCCCCCCATTTGCTTAACCCCCTCAGATGAAGTAGATTAGATGACCCCATTCATATATATATTCATGTATATGTGTATATATGTGCATATGCGATTATATATGTGTGTATACATCTCTGTGTGTGGTAGGGTCATGATGTGGTGTTACACACTTCCAGCACTTGGGGGCCAGAGGCAGGTGAATCTCTGAGTTCTAGGCCAGCCCAGTTTACATAGACTATTCCAGGTCAGCCAGAGTTACCTAGTGAAACCTTATCTCAAAATAATTTTTGTTTCTTTGTTTAGTTTGGTTTGGTTTGGTTTTTCGTTTTGTCTTTTTCTGAGACAGGCTGTCTCTGTAGCTTTGGAGCCTATTCTGGAACTCCCTCTGTAGACCAGGCTGGCCTCAAACTCACAGAGATCTGCCTGTTTCTGCCTCCTGAGTGCCGGGATTAAAGGTGTGCGCCCCCCCCCCAGCTCTCAAAATAATGTTTTTACGCAGTTATTTATTTTCTGTGTATGTCACTGTGTGTGCCACTGTGTGTGTGCGTAATCAGTGTGTGTGTGTGTGTGTGTGTGTGTGTGTAGTCAGTATGCGGGACAGTAGTCTTTTCTTCCGTCATGTGGGGTCTGGGCATGGAACTTGCATCTTTAGTCAGTGACCCTACCCACTGAGCCATCTTGCAGGTTTGAGACTAGGTTAGTTCTTGTCTAGCATGTACAATCCCTAGGTTAGATCCTTGCCTGAATAAAACTGGCTGTGGTGCACACACTCCCAGTTCAAGGTCGTCCTCAGCCGCAGTGCTCAAAATGAATCTGAGGTACAGAAGACCCTGCTGAAACAAAGAAAGGAAAGACAGAAGGAAGAGAAGGGGGGAGAGTGTGCCCACCTACTCCCTCGGAGGCTTGCAGAAAAAAACAAAAGTCACAGTGTTAACTATGAACAATATAAAGTATCACGAAACAATAGTCCCATAGCCTGCCTGTTCAGGTGCTTGGTTTCACAATATTGAGGATAAGGAAACTCGGACTGCCAGGAGCTTTTACAAAAAGAGCCAAAGAAAGCAGGGAACAGATTGGAAGCCCATGGGGGATATTTCTGTCATCTGCTGACTAGGATGAGGGGTTCTGATCCCAAGGGGATGATGGTGGGGTCATGCTAGAAAGAGCAATCTGTCACATCTAGTTAGAGGAGAAGACAGTGAACAGTGGTGCCCAGCTTCTAACTGACAGTCCCTTTAATGAGGTGGAGGAGTCAGGTGGGATGTGTGTTTCGTGTGCTTCAGATGAATTCTTTCTTCAACTCACCGTGTAAGACATGTCTACCTGGATTCTCATTTACCTCACCAGAAATCTCCAGATCTCTTGGCTTTTTAAATTTGTGTGCGTCCAGCAATGGCAGAAGAGAGCCTGGGTCTGTTTCCGAGGTGAGGCTGACACAGGATTCGGTTACATCGTGAGTGGCTTGGACCTGGCCATGTGTGCACGCTGCTCGGTTCTTCTTTGTATGAGGTATCCCAGTGACATTAGCATTTCTCTCTTTGAAGTCCTGTAATACGAGCTTACCATTCAGCTGCTGAAACTTTAGAGCCATCTGAAATTTTATTAGTCAAGAGTAAACATATTGTAAGATGCAAACGTATTTAATTGTAGTTTTGATTTGTACTTTAAATGGCCACTCTCATCAGGGTGATTTATCTCTTATATCAAAACTGGGTTTCATGGGGGGAAGAGAGATCTATTTTTTAAAATCCCGTTGAGTGTGCTTCTTAAATTAAAAATGAATTACACAATTGATGCTTAAAAATATACATTTGCACAATCTAATATTTCAAATAAGCAAGGCCTATCTGTTTAGCTGATATACCAAATTCCGATGCTTTATTAATTTAATGCGGCCATCCTTGGTGTGGGGATTTAGTAATGAGCAAAGGATAGCGTAGTGTGGGGCATGCAGGTGTTCTAAAGGTAAAAGAAAATTTTCTGTGGGGAGGAAGAGCTAGCAGGGAAGAGTAAGCAGCAGACTGGAACTCGCCTGCCCCGTTGTTACTGATTGATTTTCTCATCTAATTGTCACGGCAATCGGTGGCCCGCATTTCTATTCTCTCCACTCAGAAGTTAAGGAGATTAGTCCAGCAACACAAAGAAATGCAGCCAAGAGCCCTGAATGTCAGAACTCCTCCGGTTGAGATAAGAAACACTAAATATTCAAAACCACTGAATTCATAATAAGGTGTTAACCTGACATCTGTCTTCTGGTCTCGCGGTCTCCATGGATACGGATGAGGCCGAGGCTGTTAGCCTGGTGTGTTCACATCATTTCCTTTACTGCATGTGGGTGATCTTTTATTTTCTTTTTTAAAAAAAGTTTATTAGAATTTATGTATTTTGATCTTTTATTTTCTGACAATGTCTGCTCCCCCACCCCCATCCTTTGTTCCTTTTCTTTTACATACCCATTACGTTAATAAACTCGAGCCTGTCCAGGCTTCAGTAGTCAAGGACGTATGTGCCTATGTGCATACGTGCCGCGCCCTCACTGTTTTGCGTGACCCCTAGAAACAGAGATGATTCCATGCTGTACTTTCTGTTTGATTTGCTGTTTTTCCATCTGCTCCGTTGGAGCTCCTTTCATGGGATGTTTGCATTTCATTTCTTCTGGCTGCTGCACAGGGTGTCAGTGGCCACCCTTGCTTGGTTTTACTCAACCTCGTGAAATGACTTCATGGCGTAAGTCAACACCTAACTGGGTTTGTGTTCCCGGGGCAGGTTGGAACAGGCTTTATGGCTGATCGTTGTGTTACTAGCAACAGACAGGAATGGAAGGAACCCATCTCGGCACCCTGAGCCCCAGGCCTGTGTTCCCAGTGCATTTGTTATACCCCTGCCTCCCGATCGTTAACCCACCATTCCCCTGTCATTTGTTCCTTGTGTCTGAGACGTTAGTAATGGACTCCCAAGGGTGGTGCTGAGACGCTGACGTGAAGTAGCACACAGAAAGACCAGCAAGCCTGGGGTACTGAATTGTGCTTGCACTTCTCTTGAGATGCCCTTTCCTTTCAAACGGAGCTATGGGTGTGACCAGTGGCCTGGACGCCCTGGAAAGGTGACATGGTGATGCTCACCTGTAACCCAAGCCCTTGGGAGACTGAAGAAGCCAGCCTTGTCTAACACAAAACAAAGCAAAACGCCACGCAGCATGCAGCAAGAACAACAGCAACAGACAAAAACTAAACTAAAGGAAAGAGAGACTGGCCGCTCAGCGACTGGATTAGCTCTGCGGCTGGGGTGATAGCTCATATAAAGTAAGGGTAACAGGAACGTGTGGCCTTTCCCAAGCCCTCACAGCTGCCCTCTGAGGTGTGGACTGCATCTCTGAAAGAGGATACAGGAACGGGAAGTACTTAGTACAGCTTGGGTGTGAATGATGTGTGTGCTGCTAGGCTGTGTGGACGTGTGGTCTAAACTCCGGGTAGAGCACATTCACGGTCCCTTTAATGCTTTTGTTAGTTGCTCTGTTTCTTTTGACTTGGTCTCAAGTAGCTGAGGCTGTCTTTGAATTTCTGATCCTCCTACTTCTGCCTCCTGAATGCTGGGAATACACGTGTGTGCCATTACACCTGGCTAATATGGTTTTACGAAGCATAAATTCTTTGGGTGCCTGTTGCATGTCTAATGCCTTGCTGTATATGTGCAAAATATAAAATATGGATATATGTATATCTATCTATATCTATGCGCATGCCTTTAATCCCCAACCTCGGGAGGCAGAGGCAGGTGGATGGATCTCTGTGAGTTCAAGACCAGCCTGGTCTACAAGAGCTAGTTCTAGGACAGGCTCCAAAGCTACAGAGAAACCCTGTCTTAAAAAAAAAAAAAAAAAAAAAAAAACAACAACAAAAAGTTTAAAACAGAGATTTTTATTCACAAAATTATGATTTTGATTTTTAAATATGAGGTAATATATTTTGAGAATTTTGAGCCCCACAGTTGGAAACTCTGCTAGAGACCCACCGTAGAGGTAGCTGACTTCGGCCAACACAGGCAGAATTATGAACACTCATGCTCAGTATCTGTTTAAATTTTCCTTCAACTACATGGGTAAATATAAACCCATGACGTCTGCCCGTTTGTTCTAGCTGGACCTCACCTGTGAAAGGGAGCCTTTGGTGGGTCTCTCCAGGGCTAACCAGCGGGTCGCAGGGGCTGCCTGAGGCTGAGGCAGCTGCCGAGCAGCTGCTCTGTCCCCGCCCTCAGCTCGGCCAGCGGTTGCAGATATTCCGTTGTTTTGAGCACAACACAAGCGGATATTTAGCCGGCTGATGAAATCCAGGAAGAACTATATTAGCTGGGCTGTTCACACGAAGAACCTGATTTGTGGGTAATGTTCAGGAAACAAACCTGTGTGGTTTTAGAACTGGCTGCTTAGCCCTCTCCACTCCGAGAGCTCTTTCTCTAACCTACGGAACCTGTTTTTAGTGTGCGCAAGCAACTCAACTCATCCCAGCCCCAAACTGAAATTCCAGTTCGATAAAAAAAGATCGCTTCAGCTGTTGGAAGCCACTTGTGAATTTCGGCCTGAAAACCAGTCAGGCAGCAGATGGGCAGAGAGCTTGGGCTGGATGACTCTGAGGCCGGACCCAGCTGGTTTGCCTTAATTCCAGGCTTAGCTCAGAGAGAAACAATGTGGAATGCTTTTCTTTTAAAGGGGCAGTGCTAAATTTTTCTTTTTGTTTTGTCTTTTGGTTTTGTGTGTTATTTATTTGAAGCATTAGAGACTGAGCTCGGCCCTACCCACCAAGCATTCTCCATTCTTTTCTTTTGTTGACAGGGTTTCACTTTGCAGCCAGATTGGCTTGAGTCCCCCTGCCTTGTCCCCCAGAGTGCTGGGTACAGGTGTGCCCCGTCATGCCCAGTTTAAATTACTTTGTTTGCTTTGTTTTTTGTTTTTTTTTTTTTTCCCAAGATAGAGTTTCTCTGTAGCTTTGGAGCCTGTCCTGGAACTAGCTCTTGTAGACCAGGTTGGCCTCTAACTCACAGAGATCCGCCTGCCTCTGCCTCCCGAGTGCTGGGATTAAAGGCGTGCGTCACCACCGCCTGGCTGGGAGACAATCTTGAATTTAAGTCTGGATCAAGGATGTGGGGCTACAAAGATCCTCCATTTTGAGGCAATGACGCAGCAATAAGAAAGGACCAAAGAGGCTGAAAGCTCTGGCCTGACTGGAGACCTGACTTTTCTGTTGGGTGGGCCAATGACCTGGCTCCAGGACCACCTACCTCTAGGAAACAGGTCACCTGACGCCACTCTAAAGAGAAGAGTGAATAAATATACCTTAATGAGAAAATGTGCCTTTCCTTCCCAGAATTCCTACCCCGCAGGGTAGTTGCAGGGCTACACCCGTCCAGTTTCATAAACCAGAAGAGACACTCACTATCCCACGGGAGCAGCGGCTCGGGCAGGTCTGCCCTTTCCCCCAGTTCCCTCTGCATTGCTAAAGGCCATTAGATTACCTTCCTGAAGCTAGCCACGGGGTCTATTCCCTTATTTGGCCAATCCCTCCTCCTGAGGCTGACTACCAAGGTCCAGCTATCAAAGTATTGAAATCCAGCAATGAGAAGCCCCCTTTGGCTCACTTAATTAACATGCCCAATTAAAATTAGACACCTCATCCCAAGGCAGGGCTTCCCCCTCATACCTTTTCTAAGGGTCATTTTCCTGTGAGCCACCAGTTTCCTTTCTATCCAGAGGTAGTCTTTGTCTGCCCCCTCCCAGGACAAATACCCCTCCACCTTCCCTGGTGCCCCTTCTCCCTTGTCCCCCACCCTCTATCTCCTGTCCGTCCCTTACCCCTGCCCTCTGTCCCTCTGGGGCAATGTCCTTTATGCTGAGAACTTGGTCTTGGGGTCCTGAGCTACCACGGTTCCTTTCAAAGCCTACCTGCTTCTCTGAACTTAGGAAAGGTAGTTTTTCTTCTCCTCTCTCTTGCTCTAAGTGTCTGCCTCGCTGCTATTGTTTCTGATCTCCATGTCAGCTTAACACAAATGGATTTTTTTTTCTGTTTTTTTTTTTCCTTTTCCATTCTCCTCTGGGCTGGAGATTTACAGCTTGTCTGCCTGGCCTTGCTTTGGTTGTGACTGCTAATAAAACTGTGCCTGAGCTTACATTTGAGTCCATTCTGAAGTTATTTTATTAAGGAGACTAAGAGCCCCAAAAGGGGCTGCCAGTTCCTCCAGGATTGTGAAGATGGTTCAATGGGCATTTTTTAATTTTTTTATTTTATTTATTTGTTTTTGTGACAGGGTTCCTAGCTGCCCTGGTACTCACTCTGGCCTCAACTTCACAGAGATCCATCCACCTGCCTCTGCCTCCCAAATATTGGGATTAAAGGTGTGCACCACCACTGCCCGGCAGCTTTTCAAGAACAATTCAGAATACGTGGCTGTGTTGGCTCAGCCCTGTAAGCTGCTGCACTAGGGACATAAATTCTCACTAAATTATGATTCCTGTCTTTTTATCACAGCTAAGGTGGAGCCAAGAGGTGGTCTTTGGCTAAATGACCTGACTAGCCCTAACTGGGATTTTGGAGGTTTAACTCTTTTTTTTCTTTTTTACTCTGACACCCACATCATACACAAACAATAACAATAAACAAAATTTTAAAAAAAGTTTAAAGAGCCCCTGTTTCAAAAAAATAATAATAATTGCGTGGTATGGGGTCCCCACCCATTCTGCATCTGCCAGAGCTCTTCCTTGTGTAACAGGTTTTTTTCTCTGAGGTTCGCTTAGGCTCCTGTAAGCCTCAACACACTAATTTTGCACATGGAGAAAGGAATGCGTGTGACGGCTGGAGTCTTTCTCTCCTGCTGAGGCTTCCGAGTTAAGGCTGAATTGCCTCTTCTAAAGGTGAGCTTTGTATTTTACTTCATTTTAACGAGAACACAGAAAAATTTGCCTGGAAGCTGAGATTAAAATCACCAAGGGTGGGAGATTAAAATTGCTGTTCTGAGCACAAGGCCTTGGGTTTTGCACTCCTGAAGGAGAAAAGCAGAACTCACAGCAGGTTAGAATTCTTAATATGGTTAGACCTTGCTTGTCAGAGTTCAGGGCTCTGGAAGATTTGGGGCTCAGAGCGGTATCAGTGAGGAATTTATTTTGCCTTCCTTCTTGGGAGCAGCTGGTGGTGGTGGTGGTGGAGGAGGAGGAGGAGGAGGAGGAGGAGGAGGAGGAGGAGGAGGAGGAGGAGGAGGAGGTGAGAGAGAGGGGGAAGGGAGGAGGAAGAGAGACAGAAGAGAGAACTCTTCTTTTTCTTTCTTTTTCCTGTTTTTTGTTTTTCTGAGACAAACAGGGTTTCTCTGTATAACCCTGGCTGTCCTTGAGCTGGCTCTGTAGGCCAGGGTATCCTGGAAGAGACTTTCAACAACAAAGCAAAAGCGGCTCCCCTCCCCGCTTCAGTGAAGAAGGGCTTGGCTTTGTGTGAGCCGACTTCCTCTGGGGACTCCTCCAGGGAGGCTCAAGCCGCATCCTGCCTTAGTTTAGTGACCTTTGGTTCAGTAGTCCAGGGTCATATCAGGACATGTGTGCCTGTGTTGTCTTCTAGTTTTTAGCTGCTCTGTCTCGTATCTTCTCCCTGAAGGACGCTTTCAATAGAAGGGAGGCATTCCCTTCTTCCTCTCTGCAGATAAACAAAAGTTTATCCTGGTCTACAAGAGCTAGTTCCAGGACAGGCTCCAAAGCCACAGAGAAACCCTGTCTCGAAAAACCAAAAAAAAAAAAAAAAAGTTTATCCGCCTTATTCACTAAAAGTTACTAAATATCGGCTTTCGTCCTCCAAACAAAGGACTCCTGGTGTTCATCTGGTTGGATCAGGATCGTGAGGGCCGCAGCCAAGGAAGGCACTCACGTAGGGGACCTACTAACCCAACTTTGTCTTGCTGCTGAGTTCCTAATCTGGGTTTTTCTGGCACTGCTGTCGTGAATGAGAGCCTATATAACGAATGTTTATAGATGGGAAACACTCTTCACGGCGCTCAGGGACCCTCATCATCATTTCTTTTATTTATTTATTTGTTTTTATTTTTTTGGTTTTTCGAGACAGGGTTTCTCTGTGGCTTTGGAGCCTGCCCTGGAACTAGCTCTTGTAGACCAGGCTGGTCTCGAACTCACAGAGATCCACCTGCCTCTGCCTCCCAAGTGCTGGGATTAAAGGCGTGCGCCACCACCGCCCGGCCATCATTCCTTTTATTTACCAAGTTTTAGGGGAGTTTTTTTTTCCTTTTGCTGAATTTGTTCTTTAGTTATTTCATACAGCGGGAGTGGTGGCACTTGCCTTTGATCCTAACACTCCGGAAACAGAGGCAGATGCATTAATCTCTGAATTCAACCCCAGCCTGCTCTACATACCAAGTTCCAGGCCAGCCAGAGTTGCACTACGAAACCCTGTCTCAAACAAACAAAACCAGTTTTCTATGTGGCCACAGGGCATCCTGTTTAGGTTCTTCTCAACTCCTCTAGAATCCCTCCCTTTCCCACACCTTTCTCCATTGGTTCTGTTTTGTGGCCCACTGGGTTAACCAGCGGTGCCTTTGTGACCTAAACCGTTTTCTGCTTTTCACTGGAACACAGTGGACCGGTGGGTACACAGCTAATGCTGCCGCTCTTCCAGGCTGCATTCGTGGTCAGAGTTCAGCGGGGAAGTATGGCCGCAAGGGCCTCCCAGATCCCTGGTATATTGCTGACAGCCCTGGCCAGCTGCACGATTGCAGGTTCTAGTGTGCGACGAAAGCGCCCATCTGTGGGTCTGCATTCTCTTACTGGAACTAAAACGAAATTGTGTAAGGTTCTTAAAACTCAAAGGAAGATTTAATCGTTGGATCAGGCGAAAGCTGTGCTTGAAAAGGCACCTACACAAAGACGCCGACAGAAGGAGGAGCTCATTTGGCTTCATCCTGTAGGGTTCCCGACAACCAGGCCGGCTCAAGAGCAGAGAGCAGCCCGTCATCTTTCTGCAGGCTTCAGCCATAGGGGGAAAAGGTGGTACCACAATCCACTCTTCCAGTGGGTGGTGATGACGTGTTCTAAGGAGATGAGTGCAGAGGCTCCTGTCAAATGAGTGAGGAGAAAACGGAAGTGGGGAGAGGAGGCGGGACTCCAGAGATCTCACAGCACCGTTCCTAGAATAAAAATGACAGGCATAAATGATTAGCACTTCCACGTTTAGAATGCCATCCCCTGTTCATATTTCAAGTTTGCCTTATAACCTCTTTTAATAGTTCGTAAGTCCCATTAATACAAGGAAAAATAAAATTAAAGCAGACCCCTATCAGGTTTCGTTTTTCCATTTTCCATTAGAGTTGTCTAAAATGACAATGATATCATAAAAATCAAGCCCATCCTTTTTAACTGTTGGAAGCATTAAAGCCGCTAAAGCCCTCAGGGACATTGCCTTCCCAAACTATAGCAGGCATCAGTTTTCTCTTCCCGGCAGAAGGACCTCTCTGGCTATGTCCCCAGCTTTTTATGTTCTTGCTTAGCGAAGAATGGGCTCTCTGCAATGCGCAGGGTCTACGCCCTGCAGGCAGCTGCCCAGCGCGGTGCTCTTTGCCTCTTTGACCAGCAGGCGGCGCTGTCCGGACGCTGCGGCCACTGCCCGGTGTCCACCCAGGCCATTTCCGTCGCAGCGGGTGAACCCGCCGCCGCCACGCCTTGGGAGTCGCTAAACCGTTTTTTTTGAGTTCCGAAGCATCCTGCCTTTTAAAAATGTTACATTTTATTCTTTTAACGTTTCATACATTTATACAACATGTATTCATTGTATCTATCCACCATTATCTCCCTTACATTTTATTTACTTCTTTGTGGGTTTTGCAGCTCCTGAGTCCTGAGCCTTGTGCACCATAGCCAAGGATTCTACCACTGACCTGTCTCTCCAGTCCCATTGTGCTCTCATGACGATTGCTATTTGAAAACATGGACAGGCCAAATGGTTCAGGAGATAGAAGTACTTAACAGCTCAAGCCTGCTGATTGATTACTGATATTGCAAGTACCGATGGTACTCTGCCCTCCACAGGTACTCCCACCCAAATCAGACAGACAGACAGACAGACAGACAGACAGATAGATTTAAAACTTGCCTGTTGGTGCTTTTCAAAAAGAGAGAAACTTAGGACTGAAGTGAAAACTCAGCAGTATAGAGTCCTTACTGATCTTGCAGAGGACCAAGTTTGATTCCTGCTCCGACATTCCCGTGGTTCACAACTGCCTGGAACTCCAGTTCTAAGATTTCAGATGCCTTCTGGCCTCTGTAAGCACTGTATGCAGGTGGTACACGTAAACTCACAGAGTTACAAACACATAAATAAAAATAATAAAAAAAATTTTTAAATGTTTTTTCGAGACAGGGTTTCTTTGTGTAGCTTTGGAACCTGCCCTGGAACGCACTCTGTAGATCAGGTTGGCCTCAAACTCACAGAGATCCACCTGCCTCTGACTCCTGAGTGCTGGAATTAAAGGCGTGCGCCACCACTCCTGGCTAGATCCTATTATTATCATTATTATTACTATTACTATTATTATTATTATTGTATTGATATTTATTGAGCTCTACATTTTTTTCTCTGCTCCCCTCCCTGACTCTTCCCTTCCCTCTTCAATCCTCCCCCAAGGTCCCCATGCTCCCAATTTACTCAGGAGGTCTTGTCTTTTTATACTTTCTACTTCCCATGTAGATTAGATATATGAAGTCTCTCTTAGTGTCCATATTGTTGTCTAACTTCTCTGGGATTGTGGTTTGTAGGCTGGTTTTCTTTACTTTATGTTTAAAATCCACCTATGGCCAGGCAGTGGTGGCGCATGCCTTTAATCCCAGCACTTGGGAGGCAGAGGCAGGCGGATCTCTGTGAGTTCGAGACCAGCCTGGTCTACAAGAGCTAGTTCCAGGACAGGCTCCAAAACCACAGAGAAACCCTGTCTCGAAAAAAAAAAAATTAAATAAATAAATAAAATAAAATCCACCTATGAGTACATGTGATAATTGTCTTTCTGTGTCTGGGTTACCTCACTCAAAAGAATGTTTTCTAGTTCCATCCATTTTCCTGCAAAATTCAAGCTGTTGTTATTATTATTATTATTATTATTATTATTATTATTATTATTATTGCTGTGTAGTACTCTATTGTGTAAATGTACCATATTTCTCCTATCCATTCTTCAGTGGAGGGGAATTTAGGTTGTTTCCAGGTTCTGGCTGTGACAAACAATGCTGCTATGAACACAGTTGAGCACATGTCCTTGTGGCATGATTGAGCATCCTTTGGATATATACCCAAAAGTGGTATTACTGGGTCTTGAGGAAGGTTGTTTCCTAATTTTCTGAGAAATCGCCACACTGACATCCAAAGGGGCTGTACCAGCTTGCATTCCTACCAGCAATGCAGAAGTGTTCGCTTTCCCCACAACCTCTCTAGCATAAGTTGTTATCAGTGATTTTGATCTTGGCAATTCTTACAGATGTAAGATGGAATCTCAGAGTTGTTTTGATTTTCATTTCTCTGATGACTAAGGATAGCGAACATTTCCTTAAGTGTCTTTCAGCCATTTTAGATTCCTCTGTTGAGAGTTCTCTGTTTAGGTCTGTACTCCATTTTTTTTTCTTTTTTTTTTCAAGACAGGGTTTCTCTGTGGTTTTGGGGCCTGTCCTGGAACTAGCTCTTGTAGACCAGGCTGGTCTCGAACTCACAGAGATCCGCCTGTCTCTGCCTTCCGAGTGCTGGGATTAAAGGCATGTGCCATCACCGCCCGGCTGTACTCCATTTTTTAAATTGGATTATTTGTTCTTTTGATGACCAATTTCTTTTGAGTCCTTTGTATATTTTGGAGTTCTGACCTCTGTCTGCTGTGGGTTTAGTGAAGATCTTTTCCATTCTGTAGGCTGTCATTTTGTCTTGTTGACCGTGTCCTTTGCTTTACAGAAGCTTTTCAGTTTCAGGAGGTCCCATTTATTAATTGTTTCTCTCAGTGTCTGTGCTGCTGGGGTTATATTTAGGAAGTAGTTCCCTGTGCCAATGTGTTCAAGTGTACTTCCCACTTTCTCTTCTATAAGGTTCACTGTGGCTGGCTTTATGTTGATTCATTTGGATTTGAGTTTTGTGCATGGTGATAGATAGGGATCTATTTTCATTTTTCTACATGTTGATATCCAGTTATGCCAGCACCGCTTGTTAAATATGCTTTCTTTTTTCCATTTGATATTTTTTGCTTCTTTATCAAATATCAGGTGTTCGAAGATGTGTGGATTGATATCCGGGTCTTCTATTCGGTTCCATTGGCCCTCCTGTCTGTTCTTATGCCAATACCAGGCTGTTTTCAGTACTGTAGCTCTGTAGTGAAGTTTGAAGTCAGGGATTGTGATGCCTACAGAAGTTCTTTTATTGCATAGGATTGCTTTGGCTATCCTGGGGTTTTTGCTTTTCCAAATGAAGTTGAGTACTGTTCTTTCGAGGTCTTTGAAGAATTTTGATGGGCATTGCTTTGAATAGATCCTTTTTTAAAAAGTGCAAAACATAATGAACAAAAAGCAAATATTTCTAAAAACAAAAGCATACCAGAACTAGCCTGCATGTTGTTATGCCCAGATCACAGTGTACCCCCAAAACTAACTAGGGGTCCTGTAAGTGAAAGTCAAGAAGCTTTACTCTTATTGAAGTTCGAAGGCAGACTCTGTGTGTCCCTCCTACTGGCGTGCTCTGAGAGCCCTGGGCTCAGTTGGGAAGGTGGGGTGAGGGATTGCTAAAGTTCAGGACCCCTGACTGGCTGACATTTGTCTTGGGCCGTCCTGTTGAAAGCCATGGGTGTGTGCTGGCAGGTGATCCTATCTACAAAAGTTGAAATGGGGGCTGGAGAGATGGCTCAGCGGTTAAGAGCATTGCCTGCTCTTCCAAAGGTCCTGAGTTCAATTCCAGCAACCACATGGTGGTTCACAACCGTCTGTAATGAGGTCTGGTGCCCTCTTCTGGCCTGCAGGCACACACACAGACGGAATATTGTATACATAATAAATATTTAAAAAAAAAGTTGAAATGTTAGGAATTTTCTTGGATGGTCTGTTCCTGGGTGGTGCCTGGGTGGTCTCAGTTTGTGATGTTTCTTGGAACAATATTGCCTCACCGTAAACTACTAAGAGGGAGCCAGGCGGTGGTAGCACACGCCTTTAATTTCCGCACTTGGGAGGCAGAGGCAGGAGGATCTCTGTGAGTTCGAGGCCAGCCTGTTCTACAAGAGCTAGTTCCAGGACAGGCTCCAAAGCTACAGAAAGACCCTGTCTCGAACCTCCCCCCCCCAAAAAAAAAAAAAAAACTCCTGAGAGGGGCCTCTACTGACCTTATCATGGCTGGGTCCTACACATATATTTGAGTTGTAGTCAACTTGTTTAATGACTTCAAGTTTAATTCCACTAATTCTAATAAAAAGAGACTCTGACACAACAACAAAAGGCAATATATGTCGAACATTAGAATTACTTTTTTAAAGTCTCCTTCCTGTTTTGTTGGTTTGTCCCCGCTCCCCGGCCTTCTGCCAGCGTGGCAGGCACAAGACCTCGAGAAAATTCAGCTGCGCCGCCATCTGCTGGACGTTCGGAGACACTGCAGGAACCCGTAGGTTGAACAAAGATGTCGGGGTTGGTTGGCAATGAAGACCTAGCTTTTCTCCCAGGAACTAGTGCCAAGGCAAGAATGCATGCCATCTGCTCATCCAAAAACAAACAACAACAACAAAAACCCACTAAACAGACCCTTTGCTAGAAAGGAGTCTCCGTGTTGAGAAGCGCTTGGATCTGAACGAACTGGGGTTGATGGCCACACAGAAAGCCCAGGGCTGCTATGGAAAGGCAGAATCTCTTCATTACCTGCATCCATGCTGGGCACTCGCTAAAAACCAAAACAATTGTTTTCCATCGCTGCACACAGGGGGTATCGGGGACAGAAGTCACATTGCCCTTGTTCTCCTGAGCGGACTGCTTTTGCCGAATGGAAATGATTCAAAAGGTGAAAGGTGGCAGAAACAAAAATCGATCTGGGAGCTGGAAGGTGTTCAGATGTAGCCCTGGCAGGGTTTGATATGAGATCGCGAAACCCTGCTACTGTTTTCCAACCTCTTGAGTCACTTCTGATTCACTTGAAGATTTTTCTATTTAGCATCTGCAGACCCTTTTCACACGAGGGACTAACCCCATTTGCAAACACATTTATATATGTGCTTTCAAAGAAACATTGTTTGTTTGAAGCAGTTATTGAAACAGTCCATTCAGCAGCGTTGCAACTGCACTCAAGTCTCTTGGGGAACTGGCCAACAGCAGAATGAAGACCAGGGTCCGACTGGCCCTCCCACCTGGGAAAATCCGGTTCCACGGCAGAAGCTTTAGTAATGGAAACACATTAACAAAACATAGCTCTGACCCCACGGAGCTATTAACAAAACCAGTTTTTGTATTCTGGAATGAGCTTTCAGTGTTTTTCCTGAAAGAGATGAAATGGCTTGATCAACCATGTGGCCTACGGGAGCCTGGCTGATTACAAAATCCTTGGGGTCCATGTCAGGTGACTTCCATATTCAATCAGTGTGTTCTAAGGGCCTCCTACATTTCTAAAATAACTAAGCTCTCCAAGGAGAGACTGTCTTGTCCTACTGCTAGAAGAGGCAGCTGTCTCCAGAGTGCTTGGAGAAGATACTACAGCAACCAAGGAAACAAAGAAATGAAAGTCCCCTATAGCAAGTCCTGGATGGACTGTGTCAGAAAATGGAGTGTGGTTTTGTCGATTTTTTATAGTATTTATTTACTGTGTGTACAGTGTTCTGCCTGCACACCAAGTGAGGGTGCCAGATCTCACTGTAGATGAAAGAACAGCCAGTGCTCTGAACCTCTGAGCCATATTTCCACCCCTTGTCGATTTTTTTAAAATTTAAATAACATTTTTTTTTCATTTATTTTACATACTGGCTGCAGTCTCTTCTCACGCCTCACCCCATTTGTTTTTTTGTTTTTGTTTTTGTTTTTTCGAGACAAGGTTTCTTTGTAGCTTTGGTGCCTGTCCCGGAACTAGCTCTTGTAGACCAGGCTGACCTCGAACTCCCAGAGATCTGCCTGCCTCTGCCTCCCAAGTGCTGGGATTAAAGGCGTGTGCCACCACCGCCCGGCTTCCCATTTGTTTTTTTTTTTAAAGTCTTTCTATGTAGCTCTGGCTAATCTCAAACTTGGGGCACATATCTTGTTTAACTATATAAATTATGTACTTTATATAAATTCTTTATTCTATGTATCATATAGAGGACAGCAACTGCACAGTGATCTTGAAAGTGGCTGGTTTTGTGGTGTGGGAGGATGAAGCAGAGAGAGGCAGGCAGAAAACCTGAAAGGGAAAAAGATTAACCTGAGAGCGGAGACCCTCAGAAAACCAGCACTGTTCCAGTAGACGGCAAGAAGCTATAAGAGGAGCAGAAACCCTCAGGGGCATTCCACTGTGAACTGCCTGGGTTCTTTCCACGTATGGGAATAAACACAGTTATTAAATAAACACTGCTAGCCAGGCAGTGGTGGCACGTGCCTTTAATTCCAGCATGCAGGAGACAGGGGCAGGTGGATCTCTGAGTTTGAGGCTAGCCTGGTCTACACAGTGAATTCCAGGACAACCAGGGCTACTCACAGAAACCCTGTGTCGAAAAACCAAAACAAACAAATGAATAAATAAATATTGCTAAAAGTAGAGAAAGATCCAGACTCTAGAGTATCTATCGTCCACTTGCTAGAATAATAATGCAGATAACTGAAAATGTGAGGTGTATTTAATTTTCTTCAACACTTTTACCCATGTGCCCTAAAGGAACAGGGAGGAGAGGGATTTTGTTTCTTTTTGATGTGGGGTTCAAACCTAGGACCTTACATGATCAGCAAGTGCCACTGACCTCTCTCCATCTGAAATGGCTTTTTTTTCCTTTAAAGATTTCATTTTATTATTTATCCACCTGTTGAATACTCTAGAACTGGAGTTACAGATGGTTGTGAGTCCCCATGTGGGTGCTGGGAATTGAACTCAGGTCCTCTGGAAGAGCATCCAGTGCTCTCATCTGCTGAACTGTCTCTCCAGGCCCCAGAAGTGCTTCTTGATTCCAGGGAAGGTAGCAGGTTTGAGGAAGAAGACTGAATCCAAACGCATCGAGTTTTGGGGATATATAGGGCTGATCAGAACTAAGTCAAATGACATCTCATTGGCAATAAAGCATGCGATTTCAGAGATGAAAGGTGATTATGTGGTTGGTTATTTTCCAAAATGGAGCTAGCGAAGCCAAGCCTGGTGGGACAGGCTTCTAGTCTCAGCTATTAGGGAGGCTGAGGCAGTGTTGTAGGGTATCCACCAGAGAACACTGCTCAGACATTGATTTGAGCCAATAGGAAATCTTTATTAGGAACCTGGCTACTATACTGAATGTTTGTTTTTGTTTTTCGAGACAGGGTTTCTCTGTAGCTTTGGTTCCTGTCCTGGAACTAGCTCTTGTAGACCAGGCTGACCTCGAACTCACAGAGACCCGCCTGCCTCTGCCTCCTGAGTGCTGGAATTAAATGCGTTCGTCACCACCGCCCGGCTCATACTAGATATTTGGGGTCCCAGTGTAGCGCCAAGCCTTTCTCAGGGTGAACGGCTGAGCACAAAAACCGTGTCCTGGGTTGACATACTTCATTTAACAAGAACAGTTAGCCAGAAGCAGAACTACAGAAGCCAAAAGGCAAGGATTATGCATTTAGAGACTTACTATGTATCGACTTTGATGGATTAGGTCTTTGTTTTTGTTTTGGCAGGTGGTGCTGTCTATTCGCTGAGTTTTATGGCCTGAATGGTTCTTCCATCATGGAATCAATTGTGTTAAGGTCCTGGGCCCTGTTACAGCAGGAAGATCTCAAATTCAAGACCTGCCTAGCCACAGAGACCAGAACTAGTATGGTCTATGCAAATTCCTAACAAATACTGCTCCGCTATAGAAGGCAACTATTAAGGACTGTACTGGGTGGACTGGATGTGGGCTCAGTTGGTAGAGAGTTTGCCTGGCATGCAGCAAAGTGTGGGTTTGAGCCACAGCATCACACAAGCCACATACACTGGCACACAGTTGGAATCAGGCACAGGAGTTCAAGGCTGTCCTTGGCTACACAGTGAATTCAAGCCTAACCTGGTCTATAGAGTGAGACCTTGCCTCAAATAGAAAAATAAGAAAAATGGACAAAAGCCCACTTATTTTCTGAGGTTTTGATAAAACACATCCTTTGTACCACAATAAGTAAATATACAAATGTCATTGTGATGGTTAATGCTAAATGTCAACTAGGTAGAATCTATAGTCACCTAGAAGATAGGTCTGCTGGTATGCCTCTGGAGGATTGTCTTGGTTGCTTTGATGTGGGAAGGCCAACCCACTGTGTGTGTTAGTGTGTGTATGTGTGTGTGTGTGTGTGTGTGCGCGCGCGCGCGCGCGTGCGCGCGCGTGCACGTGCATGTGTATGGTCCCATTCCCTGGCTGGATCCTGGACTGTGTAAGTGGAGAAAAGGAACCAAGCAGCAGCCTGCATTTGTTGCTTTTTCCTGACTGTGCATGCAATGTCCCTGTTTCAAGCTCCTGCGATCTGGACTTCTGGGACACAATGGATTGTTGTGTGTGTGTTGGGGGAGGGGGTCTCTGCAAACACTGTCCCTGGGAGGCAAGAAGAAAGTCTGCTTTAACAGGACTCAAACTTCCAGAGTCTGACCTCGGCAGTTTATTTCAGGCGTGTTTGTGTATAGTACGATTTAGAAAAAAGTGTCCTGGTGTGATACAATCCTGTGTGCATAATAAAACTCTTCAAGGTACATGTCACCGTAAGGATGTGTTCCATGGATAGACTGCATGTGACATCTTATAGGCTGGGGAGGATCTGATGTGATGTCAGTCATACAGATAGGGCAGAGGTCACCTTGTTAACATTTCGGCCTTCTGGGCTGAAAACAGTTTATAAATCTCTTTTTTTTGAAGAGACAACCCTAGCTGGGTGGTGGTAGTGCAGGTCTTTAATCCCAGTACGCAGGAGGCAGAGCTAGTTGGATCTGAGTTCGAGGTCACCCTGGTCTACAGAGTGAATTTTAGGACAGTTAGGGCTGTACAGAGAAACCCTGTCTTGAAGGGGGGGGGGGATAACACTGTGTATTTCACATCCCTGGTTTCTTTAGAGCAGAGGTTCTCAATCTGTGGGTTGTGACCCCTTTGAAGGTTGTGAGTCAGAATTCTGCAGATCAGATATTTACATTATGATTCATAACAGTACCAAGACTGCAGTCATGAAGAAACAACAAAAATAATTTTATGGTTGGGAATCACCACAACATGAGGAATTGTATTAAAGAGTCACAGTTAGGAAGGCAGCAGAAATGCATACTTTTAATTCCAACACTCAGATCTCCATGAGTTTGAGGCCAGCCTGATCTACAAAGTGAGTTCCAGGACAGGCAGGGCTACTAACAAGCAACTTTGTCTTGGGGGTTGGAGAGATGGCAAGTGGTTAAGAGAACTTGCTGCTCTTGCAGAGATCTTAAGTTCTGTTCCCAGCACCCACATGACTCCATAACTGTCCATGACTCCAGTGTCAAGGAACCCAGCACTTTGTTTTGGTCTCTAACTGCGATTGCAAATGGCGCTGACCCACAGGCAAGCAAAACACTTACATGCATGCTAACCCTCTAGCAAGAAAGCTAGGGTATGGCTCAGCGATTGAATACCTGCCAAGCAGGCACCAGTCCAGAGTTAGATCCTTAGCACAAAATAAATCAGGTGTGGAAATGTGTGCACGCCTGTGAGGCTAGGGGACAGCCAGAGGGGTCAGGAGTCCAAGGTCATCTACTAACTGCGCTCTGCTACTAACTGTGCTGAGAGGCCTAGGATATAGGAGAGTTTATCAAAAACAAACAAACAAACAATTTAAAAAAATCAAGGTGGTGGCACGTGCCTTTAATCCTGGCACTCAGGAGGCAGAGGTGGGCAGATCTCTGTGAGTTCGAGGCCAACCTGGGCTACAAGAGCTAGTTCCAGGACAGGCTGAAAAGCTACATAGAAACCCTGTCTTGAAAAACCAATCAATCAACCAGCCAATCAACCAAACAAACAAAGAAACCCATCAAGGATATACTATTAGAATAGAATATATTTGGTTGTATTTGGACAGAGAGATGGTTCAGCAGTTAAGAGCAATTGCTGCTCTTGTAAAAACTCAAACTCCATTCCCAGCACCCACATCAGATGGCTCACAACCACCTCTACCTCCTGATCCGGGGGCTCTGATGCCTCTGCCCTCTGAGGACCCCTGTACCCATGACTACATGCCCACACACAGGTACATAAATTAAAAATAAAATAAATCTTGGGCTGGAGAGATGACTCAGAGGTGAACAGCTGCTCCCCAGAGGATCAGAGCTCAGTTCCCAGCACCCATGAGGGCAGCTCACATACCCTATAACTTTAGTCCCACGGGATCCAATGCCCTCTTCTGGCCCCCGCAGGTGCTGCATGCACAAGTACCCACCCTCAAACACACACTCATACACAGAATTTCTTTTTAATTTAAAATATATCTTAAATTCTTTTCTTACACTTTTTTAGACCAGTCTGGCCTTGAACTTACAGAAATATGCCTACTGCTGCGTCGTGAGTGCTGAGATTAAAGGTGTGCACTGCCACCACATGGCTGTTATATTTTCATATGAAATAAAGTATCTTAGGGTTTCTATTGCTGTCAAGAGACGGGATGACCATGGCAAATCTTATGAAGGAAAACATTTAATTGAGTGGCTTAGTTTCAGAGGTTTAGTCCATTACTATGGCAGGACATGGTGGCATACAGGCAGACATGGTGCTGGAGAAGGAGCTGAATGGAGGAGTTACATCTAGATCCTGCAGGCAACAGGAAGTGAACTGAGACACCAGACAAGGCTTGAGCATATGAGACCTCAAAACCCACCTCTACAGTAACACACTTCCTCCAACAAGGCTACACTTCCTAATAGTGCTACTTCCTATGAGTTTATGGGGGCCAGTTACATTCAAACTACCACATAAAGTAAAAGAGAAAACAAATATCTGGCCATGTGACTCCCCAGGTGTCCCTGTGCTTCCTTGCTGTGACAGGTAACTTGTACATGAGCACAGTTCTCTGTCAACAGTGTCCCAGCTCAGAACACTCATCCCCAGGAGTTAGACTGCAGACAGCATAGATCTGGTTTATTTTTGCTCTGTTCTCTCTGTGGAGTGAGGAGGAATCTTCAGCAGCACAGGGAGGCTTTGCTAGGGCGTGGTCCCCAGGTGCTTAGAAGAAAGTGGCTTGAACTTGTTTTGGTGAAATTCTCTGAAAGACACTTCTGGGTTTTGGCCATAATCCCCTTCTGTTTGGCCTGGGCCTTGTCTTCCAAGGTGTCCCCAGACTCCTCCAGAGTCTCTAGTAGGCCACTCAGGCAGGGGCTCGGCTGGAGAAACTCGTTTTGTGTGTTCAGACTGTGCGCCTCAAACTCTGTGCAACCCAGGGTAACCTGGAACTTGCTGCGATCCTTCTGTCTCAGTTTTTGTCCAGACCGGTGGTTCTCACCCTTCCTAATGCTGTGACCCTTTAATCCAGTTCCTCATGTTGTGGTGACCCCCAACCATAACATTATTTTCGTTGCTACTTCACGACTGTAATTTTGCTACTGTTGTGAACTGTAATGTAAATAAATACCTGCCGTTCAATCACTGAAGGGGTCAAGGCCCACAGGTTGAGAACCATCGGTCTTTTCCCCTGCCTTGTGGACCTGTGCAGAGTAGGTCTGCCAGGATTCTCATTGAAGACTGGAAGGTTCCAGAACCGCTAATCCAGGTTATCTGAGGAGTATGATTTTTTTTTGGGGGGGTGGCGGTGGTCAAGACAGGGTTTTTCTGTGTAAGCCTGGCAGTCCTGGAACTTGCTCTGTAGACCAGGATGGCCTTGAACTCACAGATCCGCCTGCCTCCCTAGTGCTGGGTTTAAAGGCTTGTGTCACCACCGCCCAGGGAGGAGTGTGATTCTTCAAAGGCTTAATGAGCCCTTCCCCACCCTTGCCCACGTGAACAGCAGAAGCAGGAAGGCCTGGTGTCCCAAAATGCCAGGCTGGAAGAGTTCTCAGAGAGGATGTTGTCTGGTGCCATCAGGTTGCTCCTGACAGGAGCTCCTAGAGAATCTGAAAAGGTCAAGTGGAAAAACATGAGCAGGTCTCCCATCTCGGCAGTAACAAACAGGCTTATGGTGAGTTCTGGAAATTCACCTAACTGTCCACCCAGGGTTATTTTTATCTGAATACACTACCAGGACTTTTCTTCCAAATGATTCCAGCAGGGGGCAGCCAAACATAAGTATAGTTCTCAAAGCTTACAATTGTTTTATAGTTTAAAAGTACTTTATTACAAAAGGTTTATCTATGTTACGAGTGTTTTGCCTGCATGCATGTATGTGCATCGTGTGTGTGCCTGGTTGCTACAGCGGTCAGATGAGGGGTTGGATTGTATGGAACTGGAATTAGGGATGGTTGTGAGCCACCATATGAGAACTGGGATTCATTCTCTGGGTCCTCTGCAAGAGCAGCTAGTGTTCTTAGCTACTGAGAAATCTCTCCAACCCCAAATTAAATCTTTTTTTTTTTTTTTTTTTTTTTCGAGACAGGGTTTCTCTGTGGTTTTGGAACCTGTCCTGGAACTAGCTCTGTAGACCAGGCTGGTCTCGAACTCACAGAGATCCGCCTGCCTCTGCCTCCCAAGTGCTGGGATTAAAGGCGTGCGCCACCACCGCCCGGCCCCCAAATTAAATCTTAAAAGAAGAATTTCCGCACGACTAGGCCTATGTTTTATCTTATCGACTTATAATCTTGTCCAACGCTCCCCAGAAGCTGCCCTACGATCTGATCTCACGTATGAAAGGAAATGAGGGGGGAAGGGAGAAGAGAAGGGAAGAGACGAAATGATGGCTGGGGAAAGGGGTAGAGTGGCACACTCCTCTGTTACCCCAGCAGGGTGAAGACCAGCCTCAGCTATGTGAGACCGTGTCTCAAAAACAAAAGAAAAAAGAAAAAACCACACAGGTGTGTGGCACACTCCTGTGACCCCAACACTTGGGAAGCGGAGGAAGGACTGTCTCTGGTTTGGAAGAAAATGACCCTTAAAGGGAGTGGCACTATTAGGAGGTGTGGCGTTTTGGAGCAGGTGTGTCTTATTGGAGGAAGGGTGTCACTTTGGAGGTGAACTTTGAGGTCTCATATACATACGCTCACAATACGCTCACAATACGGCCCATTGAGCCAGCTCCCAAAAGCGGTGTAGCTTCAGTGAACCTTCTGTTTCCTGTACACATCCCCTGCAGCTGGAGGTGGTGCCCAGAAGAGTGTAGTCTGGATGGGGCACCATCTTGTTGGAGCCACAACTGTCCTGCTGAGGATGGAACAGCTTGTTCTGCATCAGAAGCCGTGCAGGAGTGTGCCCCGCTGGGTTTGGTCCCAGGAGTTCCTCCCTGTGCCCCTTTCCTCCCTGTGCCATCGTATGTTGGCAGAATGGAATTTACTTTTCAAATTGACCCGGGGTTACAGTTAACTGATTGCTTTGAGTCTCAGGAGAGGCTTTGGACTTTGAAACAGAGATTGTGAAGGATTATGGGGACTTTTGGAGTTGGATTGAAAGCCTTTTTGGATTATGATTTAGCTCCAAGCCTATGGGTGCCAGGGAGTGGGATGTGGTGGTTTGAATTAGAATAACTCCCATAGGCTCAGACATTTGTATACTTGGTTCCCAGTTGGTGGACTGTTTAGGAAGATTAGGGGGTGTGGCCTTGTTGGAGGAGGTTTGCCACTGCTAGTGAGCTTTGGGATTTCAAAGCCTATACTAACTAGGTCTTTCTCTCTCCTCCATCATCTTGCAGGCCAGATGTAAGCTCTTAGCTTTTGCCCCAGTGCCACGCCTGCCTGCTTGATGCCATGCTCCCTGCCATGATATCATGAACTAGCTTTTTGAGCTGTAAGCAGACCCCAAATTAACTGCCTTCCTTTGAAGCTGCTTTGGTCATGGTGTCTCCTCACAGCAATAGAAAAGTAACTAAGATTCCAGGACAGGCACCAAAGCTACAGAGAAACCCTGTCTCAAAAAACCAAAAAAAAAAAAAAAAAAAAAAAAGAAAGAAAGAAAGAAAGAAAGAAAGAAAAGTAACTAAGACATATAGCATACTTACACACACACACACACACACACACACACACACACACACGGATCTCTTTAAATGTCTGGGCCTGTCCAGATGGGTCCTGGGAACCTGACTCTGGAGACATATAGACATATAGACAAAAGAAATGGGCCATGCTCTCTGCTGGAGACCTAAACCACCGGCAGCTGCCTGCAAGTGAGACATACAAACACCTGGGAGAAAGAAGCTGCCGCTAATGCATCTGTACACACACCAGCCAGGGGACGGCTTTGCCATGCTACTGGTCTAAGGTGTTGGCAGCCTTGATGTGGCCATGCTCATGTCAACAACACACAGTGGCTGAGGCCACTCCAGGCACTAAAATTGGGTCGACCTCAAACTCGTGATCTCGGCTGCCTCAGGCTTTGAGCAGCTGTGTTAAAGGCAGGCTCCACCAGGTCCCGGCAGCTGTGTTAAAGGCAGGCTCCACCAGGTCCGGCTTCTGCCTGCTCATCTTTTCCAGGCAGCTTGTTTTATACCCACGAACAAGTAGAAGCTTCCTTGTGACTGGGGATTTCTGAGTCTATTCTTCTACCACGTTGTCTCCTCCCTCTGCCATGACCTTCAAGTTGTTATTTGAATCTCCGACTTCACAGCAAGTCCTGATTGCCTGTTCTGTTGCAGCTCTTGCCCACTGACTTCTCTCTCTATTCACTTTTCTTTTTATAACACGGTAGCCAAACCCAGACTGGCCTGGAATTTACCATTCTTGTCTCCTGAGAGTCGTAGGTACGCACAAGGACAGAAATAAGGTACAGTTAAAAATGTGTGTGTCGCTGGGTGGTGGTGGCACACGTCTTTAAACCCAGCACTCAGGAGGTAGAGGCAGGCAGATCTCTATGAGTTTGATGCCAGCCTGGTCTATAGAGTGAGTTCCAGGACAGCCAGGGCTACACAGAGAAACTATGTCTCAAAAGGAAAAAAAAATGTGTGTGTATGTGTGTGGTATATGTGTGTACATGACATCCTTATGTGTGTGCAGGTGTGCACACAAATATGGACCAGTGGTCCATGTGGAGTGTGCTCCCCTTCCGTTCTTTTAATGTATTTACACTTAGTTTTTTGGAGACAGGGTTTCTCTCTGTAGCCCTGGCTGCCCTGAAACTCAATCTGTAGACCAGGCTGGCCTTGAATTTACAGAACTTACCTGCCTCCAGTTGGTGAGATTAAAGGTATGCACCACCATCACCCAGTTTCACATCTTGTTCTTTACCTTATTTATTTATTTATTTGTTTGTTTGTTTTTGAGATGGGTATTTTTTTTGTGTAACCCTGGCTGTCCTGGAATTTGCTTTGTAGACCAGGCTGGCTCAAACTCAGAGAAACCTTTCCCTGGAGCAGGGCTATAAGCTGCTGTGCTTATAGTGACTCTGTGGTATTCTTTGGCTCCCGACTGCTGGGATACCTTTCCATCCGAGCTGCAGTCCTCACCCTTGGTGTCATGAGTCTGATAGGCTCTCCTGGTGCCTGTGCTCCCCACCGTGGTCTGAGCTGTCCCTCATCCCCAGTTCACTGGCAACAGGCTCACCTTCTGGCTCATTGATCGTTTAGTACCCAGTTCACCAATTGGGTAAGTTTCTCCTTTGGTCAGTGTAAATGTGTCCCTGATCATTGAGTATAGGGAGGGCACCCCTCTGTTACTCTGTTACTGAGGTACCCCCAGTCACAGTCTTTAAGGCATGACTGGCCCTAGTCACCTGACCTCATCCCCCACCCTTGGAGCAGCAATCCTACAGTTTCCTTGGGCCCAACTGGGCTATTGTGCCCCCTCCTGCCCTCTTCTCCCATCTTTCCCCTGGAGCTGCCCACAATCCCACAGCTCTTCTGCCACCTCATGCCTGACCCTTTCCTGTGGATGAGATCACCCCTCCTCCATAGAACTCGGTTTTTGTATATGCTTTCTGGTCTCTACAAAAGCCCTGATACCAGGTGCTGAGCCAGGTAAGGCCCTGACCCCCTGAATGGCTTAGTCATCATTTGGTCCTCTCTGAGTCCTGGGGACACCCACGAGTGCATGCTGCAGTCACGTTTTCCTGTCCCTCGGTCCCATGAGATGTGTCTTCCATACCCTCTCATTTTCCCTTGGGATGCTGCTGAGGGAATCTCCAGCCTCTTCACCCAGCACCCTTAGATAATCCATCCAAATGGTCGCCTAGTGGCACCTTTATGTATACAGTGAGTGATTGGGGAAATGGAGATTCCCATTCCCTATGTTCAAGTTTTCTCTTTTCTCCACTCCAAGCCCAGGTTTTTGTTTTTTCCGAGACAGGGTTTCTCTGTAGCTTTAGAGCCTGTCTTGGAACTAGCTCTTGTAGACCAGGCTGGCCTCAAACTCACAGAGATCCACTGGCCTCAGCCTTCTAAGTGTGCCACCACTGCCCGGCTTAAAATCTCCTATCTTTAAGCCATCTTTGGTCTTGGCTTACTGGATTCGGGTGTCTTTTAGGAATGAGTGGCATTAGAGCGTTTTCTGCTATACCATTTCAACTAAAAGCTGACTCTGGCCGGGCGGTGGTGGAGCACGCCTTTAATCCCAGCACTTGGGAGTCAGAGACAGGCGGATTTCTGTGAGTTCGAGACCAGCCTGGGCTACAAGAGCTAGTTCCAGGACAAGCTCCAAAGCTACAGAGAAACCCTGTCTCGAAAAACCAAAAAAGAAAAAAAAGTTGACTCTGGAGTTGGGGTGTGGCCTCCCCTTCTCTAGACCCAAGCACACTTGTTTAAAAGGATTCCTCCAAAATCTTTGTTCCGTATCAGATAAGCCACACCCACAGGAGCTGCCAGTCACTCCTCCAGATACCCCAAGAAACAAGCCACACCCACACGAGCTGCCCATCACTGTCCCTCAGATGCCCCAGGAAACAAGCCACACCCTCACGAGCTGCCCATCATTCTCCTCCAGATGCCCCAGGAAACAAGCCACACCCACACGAGCTGCCAGTCACTCTCCTCCAGATGCTCCAGGAGTGCTCCCTGCACCGTGTTTGCAGAGCTCCCTGTAAAAGGCTCAGCAATTGGACTCAGAGTCAGATATTTGTGCTTGGCAAGAAGCAAGGGAAAATGTTTTTAGAGATGACCTTTCCCTTGACGTCTGGCTCATTCTGTAATAGGGGTTTGGGAGTTTATGGCTATTCTCTGAAAAGTATGAGCTAAATTGAAGTTTTAAGATACTAGAGATAAGCTATTTTGAAACCCGTGGTGGGAAGATCACTTTAGGCCGGAGTTGAAGGACACCCCAAGCAGCAGGCAAGTCATCCATCTCCAAAACAAGATAAAAAAAAAAAATCCTGAAGCCGGGCGGTGGTGGCGCACGCCTTTAATCCCAGCACTCGGGAGGCAGAGGCAGGTGGATCTCTGTGAGTTCGAGGCCAGCCTGGTCTACAAAGCTACAGAGAAACCCTGTCTCGAAAAACCAAAAAAAAAAAAAAAAAATCCTGAGCCTGGTGTTGCATGTAACCATGTCTACTTGGGCTACTGAGGCAAGAGAGCAAGAGAGTCACAGGTTCAAGGCCTGTAAGTTTACATCCAGTTAGGAGTAGTTGATGAAGCCGGGCGGTGGTGGCACACACCTTTAATCCCAGCACTCGGGAGGCAGAGGCAGGCGGATCTCTGAGAGTTCGAGGCCAGCCTGGTCTACAAGAGCTAGTTCCAGGACAGGAACCAAAAAAGCTACGGAGAAACCCTGTCTCGAAAAATCCAAAAAAAAAAAAAAAAAAAAAGGAGTGGTTGATGAGAACCTGTTTCAAATAAAAAGTGAAAAAGAGTTGGCTCCAGTCTTCAGTCCAGCACTTGGAAGACAGGCAGGCAGATCTTTGAGAGTTCAAGACCAGTCAGATCTAAAAGGAGACCATTAGACCCTGTCTAAAAAGATGAATGAAAAAAGAAAAAGAAGAAAGAAAAGAAAGGCACTTACTTGACACTGAGCAAAAACCTGAGTTTGATTGCGAAGATCCACCTGGTGGAAGGAGAGAATTGATTCCTACAAGTTGCCCTATGACATTCATACTCAAATTATGCATGCACACCCAAATAAATAAATAAGCAACTATTTTAAAAGTAACAACAACAACAACAACAACAAAAAAAACACAGTAAGCCGGGCGGTGGTGGCGCACGCCTTTAATCCCAGCACTCGGGAGGCAGAGACAGGCGGATCTCTGTGAGTTCGAGACCAGCCTGGTCTACAAGAGCTAGTTCCAGGACAGGCTCCAAAACCACAGAGAAACCCTGTCTCGAAAAACAAAAAACAACAACAAAAAAAACAAAACCAGTAAAAAGAACGGGGCGGTGGTGGCGCACGCCTTTAATCCCAGCACTGAGGAGGCAGAGGCAGGTGAATCTCTTGTGAGTTCGAGGCCAGCCTGAGTTTCACAACAATCATGACTACACAGAGAAACCCTGTCTTGAAAACCAAAAAAAAAAAAAAAAAAAAAGAAAGAGAGAAAGAAAAGAAAGAAAGAAAGAAAACAAAGAAAAAGAAATAAAATATATACTTAATCTCTCTGCCAAGTTCCTGGTACTGAACTCCTAAACTCAGAACTTCCCGGGTGATAGAGCATCTGTTACAACATTGTTTTTGTTTTGGGTTATGTGTATGAGTATGAGAATGTGCATGTCAGCATAGGAACCTCGGAAGCCAGAGGCGTCAGATTTCTGGGTGCTGGTGTTTTAGGGTACATTGAACATCTGCAGAGATGCCTGTAAATTTGCTGAAACAATAGCTTTTGTGTTTTCTCAGACCCCTCCACTAGATTCCTGTCTTTTTGTTTGTTTATTTGTTTTTTGAGACAGGGTTTCTAGGTAGCTTTGGAGTCTATCCTGGGACCGGCTTGGTAGGCCAGACTGGCCTTGAACTCAGAGAGATCCGCCTACCTCTGCCTCACTAGTGCTGGAATTAAAGGTGTGCGCCACCACCCGGCTAGATTCCTGTCTTCTGACAGAAAATGCCCCAATCTCACAGAATCTGCATAATCGTGGCCCCATCTTCCCCTTTGGTCTCATCTTCTTTTCTCTCTCATGTATTGCTCGGCCATCTTTTTCTTCACCGTGTGTGTGTGTGTGTGTGTGTGTGTGTGTGTGTGTGTAATGGCCTGGAATGCACTATATAGTTGAAGATGGCGTTGAACTTCAAATCTTCCTGCTTCAGCCTCTTTGTTGGAATTTCAGGTATGTGCCACCATACCTGGCTGGAGCCCAGGACCTTATGCTTGCTAGGAAAGTGTTCACTGTAGCCACCTCCCCAGGCCTCTGGCTTCTGCCCTCCTCTTTCTCTCTGCCCCACAGTGCTTGTCCCTGCCTTGTCTTCAGGAACAGCAGAGTCAGGTGAGAAAGCAGCCTTCCCCATCAACCTTACTTCCCTTTTTACGATTCCCTAACAATGTGCTTGGAGTTGGGTCAGTGGGCCAAGAGACCGTCAAGACCACGAACAAAGGAGCAAATGAACGCCAAGAAAGCAGGGTTTCAGAGCTTGTCCAGTAGCCTAGAGTCCAGGTTCACTGCTCTTCCTCTGTCAGGACAAGGCGCGAGATGGCCAAACAACCTGAATTTTAAGCTTGTTTCTTTGTTTTGAACACAAAGAAAATTTCCCCCTCCACAGTCTGTGAGCCAGGCTCTGTCCCTTGGGCCCCACACAAATCCGCAGAGCTGCAGAGGGACCGGCGTAAGTTGATTTTCCTAGTTCCAAGCTGTTCCACATCAACCACTTACTGGTCAGCAGGGACCACGGCTTTACCAAAGCAGAGAGCTATGGCATTGGAAATGAGGAAATCTGGATCTACCAGAAACATGAGACCTCTCAGTGTTTCTAAATAGCTTATATTCCAGACTCGGTTGGAACAAAATATGCTGAAGGGGAAGGAAAAAGTACAGGGACTGCTGTACAGGATAAAACAGTCAAGAGCTTTCAAAGTAAAGGCTCCTTCATTCACTGTACCTTGTGAGGGGCTGGACCGTTCTAGGTTTGGATGATTGGGGAGATGGATGTGGTTATAGCACATTTATTAGACCTGCCTACACTTATGTTTCTGACATTACCCACACTGGGCGTTAGCTTACTCCTTGAAGCTCACGGGCTCAGGCAGAAGGACTGCCAGGGTTGCATAGGAAAACCTGGTCCCAGCCAGACACTGTGGCACATGTATGGAATTCCAGCTCTCAAGATGCAGAGGCAGGAGGATCACCACAAATTCATGGTCTGTATAGTGAGTTCAAGGTCAATGAGCGACTGCCGTCCCCCAAATAAAAACCAACATGGTGGTGGCGACTCACAATCACAGATAATCTAGAACTTGAGAGCTAGGGTCAGGAGGGTCTAGAGTTCAAGATCATAAGACCTGCCCCCCTCAAGGTAAAGGGTAGAGGAAGAAAACAAAGAAACAGAAAAAAGGGGTGTAGCTAGAGAGATGATGGTTCAGCAATTAAGAGCACTGGCTACATGACAACTCACAACTGTCTGTAACTCCAGTTCCAGGTTCACATACTCACACAGAATATACATGCAAGCAAAACACCAACACACATAAAATAAAAATAAATGAATCATATTTATTTATTTATTTATTTGGATTTTTTAGAGTTTTTAATACTCAAACACAGAAGTCTGCTTCATTTCAGCTCCTTTACTGCCAAGCCAGGGGGCAGGGACTGTTTCATCTTCTCGGCTTTCTCCTTGTCTGTGATGACCAGGGTGGAAAGGTACCTGCTGCAGTGAACCTTGAACTTCACATTATCCTTGTTCTTCTTCTTCTTCTTCTTTTTTTTTTTTTTTTTGGTTTTTCGAGACAGGGTTTCTCTGTGTTTTTGGAGCCTGTCCTGGAACTAGCTCTGTAGACCAGGCTGGTCTCGAACTCACAGAGATTCGCGTGCCTCTGCCTCCCGAGTGCTGGGATTAAAGGCATGCGCCACCACCGCCCGGCTATCCTTGTTCTTCTTGATCTTGACAGAGTTGGCATCCTTCTGCCGGGCTGTGAGCAGGAAGTCCTTGATTTCCTCAATTTTCCGAGGCATGGCGACAGGCGCTCGGCGCTGGAGACCGTACCCGGCTGCGGATTACCCCGGATTAAATGAATCTTTTTTTTTTAATTATTTTTTTTTAAATATTTTTTTTTATTTATTATGTATACAATATTCTGTTTGTATGTCTGCCTGCAGGCCAGAAGAGGGCACCAGACTTCATTACAGATGGTTGTGAGCCACCATGTGGTTGCTGGGAATTGAACTCAGGACCTTTGGAAGAGCAGGCAATGCTCTTAATCTCTGAGCCATCTCTCCAGCCCTTTTTAAATTATTTATTTATTTAGCATACAATATTCTGTCTGCCCGCATGCCCGCAGGCCAGAAGAGGGCACCAGACCCCACCACAGATGGCCGTGAGCCACCACGTGGCCGCTGGGAACTGAACCCAGGACCCCCGGAAGAGCAGGCAATGCTCCCAAGCACTGAGCCATCTCTCCAGCCCCCTAAATGAATCATTTTTAAAAAGAAAAAAAAATCAGGGCTGGCGAGATGGCTTAGAGGATAAGAGCACTGGCTGCTCTTCCAGAGGTCCTGGGTTCAATTCCCAGCAACCACATGGTGGCTTATAACCATCTGTTATGAGATTCGGCCCCCTCTTCTGGCCCACAGGGATACATGCAGACAGAATATTGTGTATATAATAAATAAATAAATCTTTAAAAAAAAGAAAAGAAAAAAATCTTTGTCTGGTGCCATAGTCCTGTAATCTTAGCATTTAGAAGGTGGAAGTAGCAGGGTCAGAGTTCAGGGTCATCGTGGGCTACTGAGAAACTCAAGTCTCTGGTCTATGTGAGACCCTGTCAACAAACACACAAACAGCCAAACTAAATATAACGAGGATAAACAATCGGAGCATGGAGGCCCAGTGGGGTGATGTTAGCACTTCTGTGGAGGACTGGGGTGAAGGGGGGGCAGTGTAAGATTTGGGGGGGGAAAGAGGGCTGGGGATACAGCAAAAAGACAGAGCAACACATGCTTAGAATGTGGAGACCCTGGGTTCAATGCCCAGCACCAAAAACAAAACACACTCCTGAAGGAGCTGATTAGGAGAAAGGGACTAAGAAGAGTGAAGCCGCTTCAGGAGGAAACAACCTGGGCTTCCGGCTTTAGTTGGCTGTGAAAACTGGATTCAACCTGAAGCCAGTGAAATGAACCAGGTTTTGAAACTAAAAAGACCACTGATGCAAATAGTAAAAGAACTAAGAAAAATAACCTAACTTGTTCAAGGGTAGAAGTAGGGGCAGAAGTGATACGCTCGCTGTAGGGATTTTTTTCATTTACTTTTCCCTGCAGAAGGTTCTAGAATTTAAACTATGAGGCAAACTGACAATACAGGGATTAACAGATGGGGGTGGGTTGGTCATACGCTTTATTCACGCTTGTGAGTACGTACGAAGGCCGTAAACAAAGCATGAAATCTAGGGAGCAACAAGATGGCCGAACTAAAGACGGTGGAACTAAAAGAAGGACCCTGGGAAGGGGATGAGGAGGGCAGCAGAGGCTTCAGGCCGTGGGAAAGACATGTTGTCTGCGAGACGGGGCCTCCTGGAAATTCCCACCCTGGGCTGCCCTGTCCGGGCCAAGTGTCAGACACCCACTTCCCTTAAGAAGCGGCTCCTAGATGCCGAGAGTAGTCTGTGTCCACAAGGCTGGGCACTGACGTTCACAGAAATAAACTGCCTTTGGCCAAAGCACAGCTTTTTGAGCCACTCCCATGTCTACAGAGGGGGAAAGCTATCCTGAGAGTTAAGGACCCTCAAAACCAGCCCCGTTTCTGTTGTCGATCAGTTACACAAGGAACGAAACGCCTCAGGGGCATTCCACTTTGGGCTGCCTGGGTACTTTCTACTTATGGGAATAAATACAATTATTAAACAAACATTGCTAAAAATAGGGAAGTTTCCAGACCCCAGGGTACAGTACATTTACTGGAATAATAATGCAGATTAACTGAGAAATGTGAGCAGGTATTTTTAACTTTCTGCAAAAGAATTTTAACCACGCAGCCTAAAGGGATGAGGGGTCAAAGGGATTTCCATTGGTGGTGGTGGTTTGTAGTTCTCAGGATTAAACCTAAGGTCTCCTTATATGCTAACTAGAAGTCTTGAGTAAGAAAGCTTGTCAGTTGTGTTAAAACACGGAAATAGAAGACATTGTTTCCTTAGATATGAAAACTGTTTTTCTGTAGTTATCTTCCAGAATGGAGCTAGCAAAGTCAGGCTTGGTGGGGAGGTACTAGGAGGGCCTAGACGAGAACATCTTAAGTTCAAGACCTGCCTGTCTACACAGTTCAGAGCTAGTATGGTCTATGCAAATTCCCAGTGAGAGAGGGCAGGTTCCGAACTACAGCTCAGAGCAAAGAAGGCTGCTCGGGAGAGCAGACTGGACTGTGACACACCCAGACTGTTAATAAAGTTCAACTTTGAATCGAAGGGTGGAGTCCGTGACCAGCTGAGGGAGGGAAATAGCTGCAGAGATTTGGAAACACTGAGATAGGGAGGCAGAGGAAGAGATAGGGAGGGACCTGGAGAGATTCTCTGTCTTTTTGATCTGAGCAGGTGAAGAGAGGTCAGCTAGTCTTTCCTCAGTTGCTTTCTTGATCTACCAGGTTTGAAGTCCCAATGTAACAATAGCATAGAGAGGGAACAACCTGAACCATTTTTCGTGTACCTTAAGCCATGTTTTTATGCCTTCACAAGTTGTAGCTATACACCTCAAAACATTTTCAGGGCCGTGTGGTGGTGGCGCACCCCTTTAATCCCAGCACTCACAAGGCAGAGGCAGGCGGATCCCTGTGAGTTTAAGGCCAGCCTGGTTTACAGAGTGAGTTCTAGGACAGGCAGCAAAGCTCCAGAGAAACGCTGTCTCAAAAACCAATCAAACAACAACAACAACAACAAAAAACAACAAAAAAGCATTCTCAGATTCTCACAGCCCGAGCTTTCCTGACCTCAGACCTTCATAGTTTTCATTTACCTTAAGTCACTTTCTTCATGGCCTCAGACCTTTATACATACCTTAAAACACATTCTTAGACCCTAAAACATTTTTTTTCTAGATCCTCACAACTTAGACTTTACGTTATACAAACTTTACCATAAGACACAAGTGGTTGATTACTACTAATAGTCACTGTAAAGTGAGTTAAAGAAATAGAAGAGCCTTGAGAAGACAGCTGACGTCATGGGGAGAAAGGAGCTGGGTGTTTGCTGTTGTTACAGCAACCTGTCAATCAATATTAAACCGGACAGCGGTAGCACACACCTTTAATCCCAGCATTTGGGAGGCAGAGGCAGGCGAATCTCTGTGAGTTCAATGCCAGCCTGGTCTACAGAGTGAGTTCCACTACACCTAGAGCTACACAGAGAAACACTGTCTCGGTTTAAAATCTCTCAAAAATAAAGCACCTTTTTTTTTTTTTTACTTCAATAGGAAAACCTAGGGCATAACCATAATCCACATTAGGCAAAACCAAGCTCCAACAGTGGAAACAGTCTTTCCCAAGGGGCTCAGGTCACCTCTGGCCCTAGCCTTGGCAGCATTTCCAGCCTGCCTTCTAGATCTCAGACTGCTCCATTTAAGTGTGGCTAGCGTTTCTAATGACGATCATATGGCAACATCTTCAAAGCTGCTAGGAGCTTCATTGTAACTTGTCTCTTTAGGAACTCTAACCTTGCCACGCACTAACAAACCTCAGTTGTTTCCTGTGCTGCCTTCATGTCTTGAAACCAATCTCACCTGGAGGACTCCTTATGTTACAAAGTTTGACAGCCAGGGCAAGATACATTTTGCATATGAATGCCTGCAGGTGTAGCTTTAAGACCTCGCTACACACACATTGTTTGTAAATCCTATCTTTCATAAACCTTGTTTGCAAGACAGGAATTATTGTTTTAAAAAAAATCTATTCTAAACCGGGCGGTGGTGGCACACGCCTTTAATCCCAGCACTCGGGAGGCAGAGGCAGGCGGATCTCTGTGAGTTCGAGACCAACCTGGTCTACAAGAGCTAGTTCCAGGACAGGCTCCAAAACCACAGAGAAACCCTGTCTCGAAAAACCAAAAAAAAAAAAAAAAAAAAAATCTATTCTAGTTAAAAATATCTTGGAGACCTGTTGCTGTCTTCTTGGTAGGCCCATTCCACGTTGCCACCTTTAACTAAGATGGCAGTGAAGTCACATGACATCCATCTTCTCCAACCCTAGCAAAGATGGTGACCAGCCACTGGCTGCCTAAAGATGGAATCATAGCTCTTCATCTATGCGAGGGGCTGGAGAGATGGCTCATCAGTTAAGAAGAGCACTGGGGGCTCTTCCAGAGGACCTGAGTTCAATTCCTAGCAGCAGCATAGTAGCTCACAACCACAGTCTGTAATGAGATCTGGTGCCCTCTTCTGGCCTGCAGGCACACATGCAGGCAGAACACTACACATAATTTTTTTTTTAATATTTTTATTTATTATGTATATAGGTTTCTTCCTTCATGTATCCTGCAGTACAGAAGAGGACACCAGATCCTATTACATATGGTTGTGAGCCACCATGTGGTTGCTGGGAATTGAACTCAGGACCTCTGGAAGAGCAGCCAGTGCTCTATTCCTCTGAGCCATCTCTCCAGCCACCCACTACACATAATTAATTAATTTTTTTTGAGAAAGTTGTCCTGGAACTAGGTCTTGTAGACCAGGCTGGCCTTAAACTCACAGAGATCTGCCTGCCTTTGCCTCCCGAGTGCTGGGATTAAAGGCGTAGGCCACTATTGCCCAGCGAGGAATGTGATTTTTTTTCCACCTCCAGGAATCTCAGAATGACGCGTCTGAGAGCTGTCTTCCCGTTTTTTTTTTTTTTTTTTTTTTTTTGGTTTTTCGAGACAGGGTTTCTCTGTAGCTTTGGAGCCTGTCCTGGAACTAGCTCTTGTAGACCAGGCTGGTCTCGAACTCATAGAGATTCGCTGTCTTCCCGGTTTTATAATCCTCTCTAGGGCTGGGATTAAAATCCTGCACCACCATCATTAAAGGCATGCACCGCCTAGTTTCTATGGCAACTAGTGTGTCTTCTGGGATTAAAGGTGTGTGTCATTATGGTTACTGGGATTAAAGACATGTGTTACCATAACCTGGTCTGTCAGGCTGACCAGTGGGATTGGTTTACTCTCAGATCTTCAGGCAGTCATTAAGGAATGGGATTCTTGAAAGACTGGACGCCTGTCCCCAACCTTGTCCATGAGAACAGCAGGAACGGGAAGGCCCGGTGTCCCAGAATGCCAAGGCTGGAAGAATTCTCAGGGAGGATGCTGCTCAGTGCCCCTAGTGCCCCTAGGTTGCTCCTTTGGATATCTGGGCCTGAGAGGAGCTCCTAGGGAAGCTGAAAAAGGCCAAGTGGAAGAACAGGAGCCTTGAGAAATGCTAAGCAAAAACTCTACCAGCCATATCCAAAAATCTCCAGCAGGGGGCAGCAAATTTAAACCTGTATCTCAATCATGCAATCATTTCACAGCCGGAGAGTAGTTTTGTTTATGTATAGGAGAGGGGCAGACAGGGTTTCCTGCACACCACTGGTTGACCTAGAACTCACTATCTAGACCAGAATAACTGTGAACATTTAGAAAGCCTTCTGTTTCCACATCCTGCATGCTAGGATTACAAGCATGATTATGTTTAAAAAATTTCCCTTATCGTGTATGTGTTTGGGAACCCACAGGCCACAGTGTGGGTGTGGAGGTCAGAGAAAAGGCTGCAGGAGATGGCCTGTCCTTCTCCCACGTGGGTACTGGGTTTGAATTTAGATCATCACACTTGGCTGTGAACAGTAGTAACATGGGCAACCAAGGAGCAATTGAGCTTACCCGAGGACATTTTTGGGAAAAAAAAATTATTTTTATGTACATTGGTGTTTTGCCTGCATGTATGAGACAGAATAGCTCATAGGGTTCATTGACCTCGATGGAATTTTCCATTCTTGTCTCGAGTGCCCAAACACAGGTATGTATCACCACACCAAATAAAGATTGTTTTATAACTTTGTGATACATATGTGTGTGTGAGTGTATGACATTCTTTTTTTTTAAAGAAAGATTTATGTATTCATGTATTTTATGTATATGAGTGCTCCATCTTCATGCACACCAGAGGAAGGAATCTGATCCCATTGCAGATGGTTGTGAGCCACCATATGGTTGCTGGGAATTGAACTCAGAACCTCTGGAAGAGCAGTCAAATGCCCTTAACCGCTGAACCATCTCTCCAGCCCTGTATGACATTCTTGTGTGTGTGCACAGGTGTATGCAAAGGCCAGAGGTCAATCTGTGCTGTCTTTCCTATGAATCTTCACCCTTATTTTTTGAACAAGGTCCTTCACTGAACTTGGAGTCCTCCGATACTGCAAGACCAGCTGGCCTCTGAGCTGCAGGGTCTTCCTGTCTCTCACTCCTCAGTGAGAGGGCTACAGGCAGGCCCCACTGCAGTGGCCAGGGATCTGAATTCAGGTCCTCACACTTCTCCTCGGTCCAGCTAGATGGTACTTCTGAGAATCTGCTTTGCAGAATCGTTCAGAACCTGGGTCCTCTGGAAGAGCATCCAGTGCTCTTAACCGCTGAGCCATCTCCTCAGGCCCCATAAATCTCTTTCTGTTTTTTGTTTGTTTGTTTTTGTTTTTTGAGGCAGGGTTTCTCTGGCTGTCCTGGAACTCACTCTGTAGACCAGGCTAGCTTCGAACTCACAGAGATCCGCGTGCCTTTGCCTCCCGAGTACTGGGATTTGTGCTTGGCTCAGAAGTCACTCTTATAATGGACCGAATAATTCTTTATACCTACGAGGCTAAGGCTCTCAAGACTCGGAAGGTTCACTTAAAGAGGACATAGAGCTGAAGGCTGAGGCAGACTCGGTCTTCGAAAATAAAACCTGTGGAAAGGGCGCTGGGGTTGCGCGGGCAGAAATCCAGTACTTGAAGGTGGGAGAAGGAGGGAGGATGCGTGAAATATTTAGGACGCAGTAGCGGCAAGATTAGGAAACAAGATTGTCTTCAGGTGCCGCACCAGTGCAGCTGTAAGGCGGCTTCGGCGGCCGCTAACTTCAGCTCCGCCCCTCCCACTGTGCCGTCAAATAAACTGGGCGTTTCCATCCTGGGCCCCCAAGGCTGTTGCAGTCACCACCCTGCCCGTGGCCGCTGATCTCCGGGTCGGCTCGCCGGCTCACTCTTCCGGACTCCTCAGGGCTGGGTGGGGCGACCGGCTGCGGTCCTGGCCACCCCCTCTACCTGGGACTTTCCTCCGGCCGGAGCTGCACAAAGATCTCCCTGTCCTTCAACGTCCAATCGCCTTCCCTACCCCGCCCCACCTGGCCCCTGGAGCGACCCTACACGTCTCCACCCCTTCTCCTCCTTTCCAACTCCGTCTACAGAGTTTGGTTTGAACTTTCGAACTCGCCAATCATCGCCCTCGGTGCGGCCCGGGGCGGGGTCTGGTGTCCGCCCTCCCGACTCGTGGTATGGGCCAGGGTATATAAGACCTCTGCTGAAGGCGGACCTCTCACTGCCGCTCCCCCGGACTCCTTGGTAGTCTGCTAGCGGGAGGTCCTAGTCACCCTCTCCGACTCAGTTTTTGCGGACCACTTCAAGGACTAAATATGGTGAGTGTGGCTGTGGGGCTGGGATGGGAACGTCTGAAGGGACCGTAGGAACTGCGGGCTGCCCGGGGATCTGTGCCTGCGACAGCCCCCCGACGGCCGCCTCCAGTTTGGCTGGTTTCTGGCAACCGGGGTGGGAAAGCCTAGTCCACCAGACTGAATCGCTTTGGTCTGGAATCGCGTACTTCCCTCTTGACGGCACTGGGAGGAGAGCATCCCGTCTGGGCCGCTGGCCGCCCCTGGAAAGGCAGGGAGCTTTCACATTGACCACTAAAGGCTCTCCTTTTTCTCAAATGATGTCACTTGCCCAGCTGGGGTACCCCGGAGGACCTCGTGCGCTCCGGACGGACTGAGCAAACACTTCCGGGCACCGTCCCCACGCCCTGTGACTCGCTGCTGAGTCACCTGTGGCCAATCCCGGGACCTACCAGCTGCAGCTGTGCACCTGGGAAGGCGAGCGCCTCCGTGAAAGGGAACAATCAGCCGTCCAATATCCCCTAATCCAGCCTATTTCTAGCTCAGGGGTATATTAAGCTAAATTATTATTTTTTTTTATAAAGGTAGAGCAGAGTTCTATCAAAAAAACACATATTTTGTTTGTATTTATTTGTTTGGTTTTTCGAGACAGGGTTTCTTTGTAGTTTTGGAGCCTGTCCTGGAAGTAGGTCTTGTAGACCAGGCTGGCCTCGAACTCCCTCCACCTGCTTCTCCCTCCCGAGTGCTGGGATTAAAGGCGTGCACCACCACCGCCTGGCAGGAATTAGCTCTTGTAGACCAGGTTGGCCCAGAACTCAGAGAGATCTGCCTGCCTCTGCCTCCTGAGTGCTGGGTTAAAAGCGTGTGCCACCACTTCCCTGCTCAACATATTTTTTGATTTTTGAACTTGAGAGTTGAGGCAGGAAGATGCTGTGAGTTCAAGACCAGTCTGAGCTAAACAATTATCAAACCACCCATATAGCTCATGGGCCATGTTCAATTTTAAAGAAACAGGAACTCAGGATGGGGGGCTGGTAACCTTTAATCTCTGGGCTCTGGAGGCAGAGGCAGATGGGTATTAAGTTTGGGTCAGCCAGTGAGACCCTGGGTGGGTAGTTTCTGTAACACTTGGGGAGCTGAGGCAGGGGGATTGTTCAGTTTGGGGCTTCTCAGGCTCCCTAGGGAGTCCCAGGCTAGTGTGGGCTGCAGTAACTAATCTTGGAAAAAGGAACCTCCCTGCTAGGTAAGTTTAAATATTTTAGGAGAGCATTTGCCTAACCTGGAAGCCGCCGAGTTCATATTCAGTACCTCAGAAGAGAAGGGAATGATTTAAAACTCCTTACCGGTACTGCCTTTGAAGGGCGCAGTTTCATAATTCAAGATGACAACGCCATTAACCAGTTTTTGACCTAGCTCCTTCCCACGTTTCTCATAAAGCTTGTTAAGGTCAAAAATGGTGGTACACGCCTTTAACCCCAGCATTCAGGAGGCAGAGGGAGGCAGATCAGATCCCTGGTCTGTGTCACGAGCTGCAGGACAAATCCTGTTGAAACAAACCTGTCCAAGGCCCAGCGAGGTGGCACACACCTTTAATCCAAGGGCAGGCTCCAAAAGCTGTCTCGAAAAAACAAACAAAACTATGTCAAGGGCCCCACCACTACATCAGGGGCATCAGGTTCTCTTGTTTTCTTTTTGGTTTTTCAAGTTAGGGTTTCGCTGTGTAGCTTTGGAGCCTGTCCTGGAACTTGTTCTTGTAGACAAGGCTGGCCTTGAACTCCGATCTGCCTGTCTCTGGCGCCTGAGTGCTGAGATTAAAGGTGTGCCACCACCGCCCTGCAAGCATCGCAGGGATAATGAAAATTAAGAGTGGTTTTTGAAGGTCTATGGAAGTTTTTTGGGGGAGGAGGAGATCACCCTAGGGCTGGAATTACAGGCCTGTACCACCACCTCTAGGTTTTGCAGAGCTGGAACAACAGAGGCAAGACCTCTTCCAACTGTGTTAAATCCCCGGCCCAAAAGCTGGTGGTGTCTGTTTTACTTAACTCACTTGTGTGGCTCTGATTTTAGAAGCCTCTGTAAGCTTGTGGGCCAGGAGTGGGCGGCTTTCCCTGGGGTTGAGGCTCCGTAGTAAACCCCCTTTACCAATGAGCCAGCTCCTCTTCACACCCGAAGAAACTAACTGTTCTTTAAAATTGTATCCTGAAAGGGGGATTCAGGAAGTAACTGGGTGCTGTAGTTACAAAAGTATATAACGCCTGGCTTGAATGCTTCTGACCAAGCTAGTCCAAAAGACGCAGCTCAGAAAAGCCTGGGGCTCACCTGTTGGGCAAGCACTGAAAGACTAGCTAGCCGCTCATCCAGTTGAGGCTGGACTAAACCAAGTGACTCATCTGACTCCCTAGCCCAAGTGGCTGGTGACATTGCCTTTTTAGCTTCCAGGAGACAGGTTTGTTTTCTAAAGATTTTTTTTTTTATTTTTTTTATTTATTTATTTTTTTTGGTTTTTCCAGACAGAATTTCTTTGTAGCTTTGGAGCCTGTCTGGAACTAGCTCTTGTAGACCAGGCTGGTCTCAAACTCGCAGACATTCTCCTGCCTCTGCCTCCCCAGTGCTGGGATTAAAGGCATGTGCCACCACTGCCTGGCTGTTTTCTGTGGATGTATGTGCGCCACAGCTTGCCTGTGGAGTTAATGGACCACCTGGGAAAGCTGGTTCCCTTTTTCCACTACTAAGTAGGTCCCAGAGATTGAACTCAGATCATCTGGCTTGGCAGTTAAACTCCTCCAAGTCATCCTGGCAGCCCAGAGAGACTGACTGGGGACCAAAAGACTGAGGTGGCTTCCTGGGCCTGTAGGCTGTTCTTTCTAGCTTCCGGGACTGTTGGAAGTTCTAAAAGTCCAGGTGAAGATCATTTGAACAAAAGTTGCACCTCCCCCACAGTCCTCAGGGCAGGAGACACTGAACTCACTGTGGTCAGAACCCTTGATTGTTTTATGGGAAGCACAGAAGGAAAGGCCAGGTCAAAGGTTGTGAGTCCTGTCTTATTTCACTATCCTGGGCTGTGAAACTTATGGTTTCCTGCCCGGAGCTGACACAGGTGCTTTGCATGTTTTCTTCTTTTTATTTAATTTGGAATTTTAGCTCTTAGAACAGGGCTACCCACCCAGGATGGCCTTCTGGAAATGACTTCACAAAAGTACCCAGAGGCCTGGCAATGGTGGTGCACACCTTTAATCCCAGCACTCTGGAGGCCGAGTCCCTGGATCTGAGTTCAAGGGCAGCCTGGCCTACAGAACAAGTTCCAGGACAGGAAAAGCTACACAAGCCCTGTCTCTAAAAGAACCAAGATAAATAAATGCAAGCACAAAAATAGGAACGACGAGGTTTTCTGCCAGATTCCAAGTCTCCTCTGTCTTAGGAATTATGAGCATGGGTTCCTCCTTCTCAGGGCTGCTTCACTGACTAATCGAATATGGGTTTGGAGGCTTCAGAATTACTATGATCAGGAAGGAATGAAAAACAAATATTCCCCCACTGTTAAATTCTCGCAGTTACTTTGCCGTAGTGCCAGAAATGTACAACATCATCTCCTGGGGAAACGACTAATTTCTCCTTTCTCTCCCCACTCTCCAGCCTCATTCTTAGTGTGGTGAAGTTTCGGGAGCCGCCTGGCCTTTACAGCATCTTTTCCTCCCAGCAGATGGGTTGACAGTGGAGGGAAACGCTTCCCTTACAGATTAGTCTTCACTGTGGAAAGGCTGCCTCTGACCACACTAGAGTCAACTGCTTACCTCGCATTTTCTCTGAGTCATGGGGTTGGTTTAGGCTGGTTTTAAAGGGGTGAGGAAGTTTTGTCTCCTAAAGAACTGGATTAAAGGGCAACCACAATGAGCTCAGAGTGACTCAGCCCTGGAAGGGAGGATTCTGCCTAGGTTAAGGACTCAGCAGCCTGCTTCAGGAGCTGGATTCTAACATCATCTTGTGTGCCATTTTACAGTAGCGGGAACTGAGCCTGAACTATTAGGGATCCAGTCGGTGGACGGGCCTGGCCTTGCTTAGTAGGTCAATAGCATTAATGTCTACCTGAGAGCATTTTTCCTTGAGTTAGATCTTTTGTGAAATGTAGTTCTAGACAGGAGTGATGATGTCTTTGAAGGTTTGTCATTTAGATGTGAGCCATCCCTAATTCCTCACTTATCCTGTTCTGACATTTTCTTTCCCCTTTCCACAGCGTGAGTGCATCTCCATCCACGTCGGCCAGGCTGGTGTCCAGATCGGCAATGCCTGCTGGGAACTCTACTGCCTGGAACATGGCATCCAGCCTGACGGCCAGATGCCAAGTGACAAGACCATTGGGGGAGGGGACGACTCCTTCAACACCTTCTTCAGTGAGACGGGCGCTGGCAAGCACGTGCCCCGGGCGGTGTTCGTAGACCTGGAGCCCACGGTCATTGGTGAGTGGACCGAGGGCTTCCCTGAGGCATTCTGCCCGGGCCACACCCTCAGACCTCTCTTCAGACACTGAAGGATGAGTTGAGCCGGTGTTGGTGGCGGGTGGCTGACTCGTCCTCCTTTTCCAGATGAAGTTCGCACTGGTACCTACCGCCAGCTCTTCCACCCTGAGCAGCTCATCACAGGCAAGGAAGATGCTGCCAATAACTATGCCCGTGGCCACTACACCATTGGCAAGGAGATCATCGACCTCGTCTTGGACAGAATTCGCAAACTGGTAAGTGCAGTGTTATGGGGAAAGAAGTTCTATGGGCGGTTTTACCAAGATCTGGGGCATTACGATAATTCAGTGAGGACACTCAGCTCTCCAGGTGAGAACCAGCAAGTTTCTCATTCCCCCGACAGGGAAGACTATGTTAAGCTTCTGTTTCCAGCTCAGACGTTCACACCCCTCCTTGGATCCTCTTAGTCACACTGAGTAGGTGGCTGACACTGACTAATTGATAAAGCTCATTTGGAAACCTGTAGGCTCTCATGTTAGCAGTGAAGGCTCAGCCGTGGCTGCGGCTCAATCATAGTGTGGTCACCCAGCATTTACGGGGCCCTGGTTTCAGTCCTCATCACAGAAGGAACAAGGTTTCAGGTCCGAGAAGCCCATGTGAGCCATTTGGAAACAGCTGGAGAGGTGGCGTAACAGTTAAGCAAAAAGCACTAGCTTGCTTGTCCAGAGGATCTAGGTTTGATTCCCAGCACCCATGCAGTTGTCTAACTCGAGTCCGGGCGACTCTTGTCTCTGGGCACCACACATATGAAGTAAAATTAGAGCTTGCGGAAGAGTCTTCCAACAAAGTTCGAGGTGGAGTCAAGAGATTCCTTATTGGGGAAGCAGGTAATCGTTGGAACCTGAAGGTTCAAGATCAGAAATCCCAGAGAAGTAATTGCCTAGCATTCAGGGCAGCCAACTGGCTCCGGCTGAAAGGACCTAAGCAACTCTAGTCCTATCGGGAAAGCTGGTAAATGTGTTTTATTGAGCCACCTAATCAGATGACCACCCTTTGCGAGGCTTGTCAGTGATTAACATGCAGGCCCGTAGGCCAGCAAGCTGTTTACTGGGGAAATCACATGCTAAGTCCAACCACAACTGGTCTCCTAAAGCCAGGACTTGCCTCTCAATTTAACGCTTTTCTTGACTTCCTTTTTTTTTTTTTTTTTTTTTTTTGGTTTTTCAAGACAGGGTTTCTCTGGTTTTGGAGCCTGTCCTGGAATTAGCTCTTTTTTTTGTTTTGTTTTTTTTTTTTGTTTTTTTTTTTGGTTTTTCGAGACAGGGGTTCTCTGTGGTTTTGGAGCCTGTCCTGGAACTAGCTCTGTAGACCAGGCTGGTCTTGAACTCACAGAGATCCGCCTGCCTCTGCCTCCCGAGTGCTGGGATTAAAGGCGTGCACCACCGCCCGGCTTTTGACTTCCTTTTGGGATTGTTCCAATGCAAATGAAGTTTGAGCTACACTGACTATTGAGGGGCACAGAAACCTAGGGCACAGAAACCTAGTAAGAGCCACTACCCTGCTGAAGATGATCACTACTAGAATTGCCTTTGACCTTGGTGCCTGTCTGCAGGATGGGTATGACATTAGACCATGGGACCATAGGATGAGTGAACTCTGCAAACTTAAGAGTTTCAGTGGCCTGTTCTATCTGTAAGGTTGCAAGGTCACAAGGAGGTCACAGGGAGGGAGCCAAGCACCAGAGTACCTGTCTAGCATGTATAAGGTTGTCTCCATGACCACAAAAAAGTACGCGGAGGTCAGATTTGGCCCTGGTGACCTGAGGTGTCTAGTGGAGTGCTGATAGAAAGGGACTCACCTTGCCCAGAATGAATAGGCACCCACACATACTGAGTGTCTACCGTGCCAAGCATTGGTCCAGGTACTCATTTAATTTGCAACCTGAGCTAGGCCACTATTTTAATAAGTGAGATAGAGAAATTAATTTGTCCCACGTGAGGTGGGACTCACCCACCTATGGCCTGACACTACCCCGGGTAGTGAAACTTGGCCATCCTGTGTTTCCGCTTTGATGTTTCACACACAGATTTGGCAACACATGAGGGAGGTCTGAATCCAGCCCTCTGGAAATTCCAGCTGATTTCAGGGTGCCCTTGTGGTCTGACCCACAGCTTGGTCACCAGAGCCTGGCTTCCCAGCAACTATGGTGGCTGTGTGTCTGTCCAGATCTAATGTCCTAATGAAGATGGAAGTAATTGATTCAAAATCAGTTAGGAAATGTCCTCAGCCCCCAGAAGTCCCTCTGAGTCACTGAGCAGTTCCTTACTGCTCTGGCTGGCTATTCTTGATTCCAGTAGTCAGTCACAGACTTGTAAACACCCATTGCAGCTTTCACAAGATGTCTTTCAACATTAAATGAACTTTTCTCTTTCTTACAGGCCGACCAGTGCACAGGTCTTCAGGGCTTCTTGGTCTTCCACAGCTTTGGCGGGGGAACTGGCTCTGGGTTCACCTCCCTGCTGATGGAGAGGCTCTCTGTTGATTATGGAAAGAAGTCCAAGCTGGAGTTCTCCATCTACCCAGCCCCCCAGGTTTCCACCGCTGTGGTTGAGCCCTACAACTCCATCCTCACCACCCACACCACCCTGGAGCACTCTGATTGTGCCTTCATGGTGGACAACGAGGCCATCTATGACATCTGTCGTAGAAACCTCGACATTGAGCGCCCCACCTACACCAACCTTAACCGCCTCATTAGCCAGATTGTGTCCTCCATCACTGCTTCCCTCAGATTTGATGGAGCCCTGAATGTTGACCTGACAGAATTCCAGACCAACCTGGTGCCCTACCCTCGCATCCACTTCCCTCTGGCCACATATGCCCCTGTCATCTCTGCTGAGAAAGCCTACCATGAGCAGCTTACAGTAGCAGAGATCACCAATGCCTGCTTTGAGCCAGCCAACCAGATGGTGAAATGTGACCCTCGCCACGGTAAATACATGGCTTGCTGCCTGCTGTACCGTGGTGACGTGGTTCCCAAAGATGTCAATGCTGCCATTGCCACCATCAAGACCAAGCGTACCATCCAGTTTGTGGACTGGTGCCCCACTGGCTTCAAGGTTGGCATTAATTACCAGCCTCCCACTGTGGTACCTGGTGGAGACCTGGCCAAGGTCCAGAGAGCTGTGTGCATGCTGAGCAACACCACAGCCATCGCTGAGGCCTGGGCCCGCCTAGATCACAAGTTTGATCTGATGTATGCCAAGCGTGCCTTTGTGCACTGGTATGTGGGTGAGGGTATGGAGGAGGGGGAGTTCTCTGAGGCCCGTGAAGACATGGCTGCCCTGGAGAAGGATTATGAAGAGGTTGGGGCCGATAGTGCTGAAGGAGATGATGAGGGTGAAGAATATTAGCCCCGTGGTGCATTGTCTACCCTTCATTGTCTTTTCTTTGTTGTCTGTGTGTAACTGTCCTAAACTGTCAATAAAAATGTTTCCAGTGCAAGTGGGAAACTGGCTTTTGGTTCAGTTTCTTCTCCCTCCCCCTTGAGATAGCATCTTGCTAGATAGTCCAAGCTGGCTTGCCGCCTCTGCCTCCATGAGTGACCCCTTTTAGTGGGTCCATTTGAGGTTAGTGATTAGCCGACTGTTAAGTACTTACCTAGTGTTCTGTGCTTAGCATAAATCTGATTTTAGGTCAAAGGTCACGGTCTCTGCCATTTGAACTCAAGGGCAGCTATGGTATCACAGATATTAACGGGCAGAATGACTGGCTCTGGAGTGGGGCTGTTTTACTAGTTTGTTTGGTTTTGGGAGTTCAAGACAGGGTTTCTCTGTCACTTTAGAGCTTGCTGCCTTTGCTTCACAAGTGCTGAGATTAAAGGCTTGCGCCACCACGATCCATCTTTTTTTTTTTTAACAGGTTTTTATTCCATGTACCAGAACCTAGGAGTACAAATGTACTAAGTATAATTGCTGGTTGGGGAAGTAGGTTTGGCTGAGACAATTGCGATCTTTACAGGTTGGCAGGGTATAGTGCTTGATCTTCATCATAGATGTGGATGTTGAGGGGATCCGGGAATGTTTGTGAAGAGTCATAATTGGAACTCTAACCCAAGCCCCTGTAGCAAGAAGAAAGATGTTAGTAGAGGTCAGATGGTGGTGGCACCCAGCAGGCAGAGGTGGTGTTCTGGACTGCCAGGACTACAGAAACCCTGTCTTGGAAAGGTGGGGGTTACTGGAGACCACACTCTGGACCCAGACAATGTAGGCTCAGCTGGAAGTCCTGCTACACCAGTTAATACGGCTGGGGTCAGACAGTAGAGAGCCCCAGGTCTGCCTGTAACCCAGCACTGGAGGTAGAGGCAGGGCAAACAGCTCAAGGTCATCCAAAGCCAGCTTAGATACTGGAGATCTTGCCTTAACAGTTGACTAGCTAAAACATTCAATGTGCCCACATTGGGAAGAGGAGCGGATAAATGGGGCCAGTGATGACTGAGCCCCTGGGGTGAGGCTTACCCATCATAATTATGGTGTCTTTTGAGATAGGGTTTCTCTGTAGCTTTGGAACCTGTCCTGGAACTAGCTCTGTAGACCAGGCTGGTTTCGAACTCATAGAGATCCACCTGCCTCTGCCTCCCGAGTGCTGGGATTAAAAGTGTGTGCCACCACCGCCCAACTACTAACTGATTGTCCCATTATTCACTGGTCAACATTGTTCCAGCTCTCATCTGCTCTCAAGGTGGTCCTATAAGTTGTGAGAAATGTGTGAAACTGGAAGGCGAATTCCTCTGGCACCAGGGCATCAGATCAGCCTTTTTTTTTTTTTGGTTTTTTTGAGACAGAATTTCTCTGTGGTTTTTGGAGCCTGTCCTGGAACTAGCTCTTGTAGACCAGGCTGGTCTCAAACTCACAGAGATCCGCCTGCCTCTGCCTCCCAAGTGCTGGGATTAAAGGCATGCGCCACCACTGCCTGGCTAGCCCTTTTCGTAGTATGGCAGAAATTTAATTCTTTGGGGTTCGTTGTTTGAATAGTCTGATAGACTACAAACACATGCTCCTCTCCTGCCCAGCATGAAGAGGAGGGTATGGGTCCTACAACCTGGTTTTAATTCAGGGACCATTCATGTTGGTAGGTTTTGAATTAAGCAAATTCCTTGTTTTTTTTCTTTATTTATTATGTATACAATATTCTGTGTGTATGCCTACAGGCCAAAAGAGGGCACCCAGATTCCATTACAGATGGTTGTGAGCCACCCTGTGGTTGCTGGGAATTGAACTCAGGACCTCTGGAAGAGCAGTCAGTGCTCTTAACCTCTGAGCCATCTCTCCATCCCTGCCTGAGACATTTTTTGCGGTGACCCTATGAGCAGCATCTGTGGTTTGTGTGCCTGCTGCTGAGCTGAGCGTGACCTCTCAGACTGAAACTTGGGGCATAGGTGGGTGAGCTAGCTACGATCACAGCCAGATGTTTGTACTGGAGAGAATGGAGAGTAAGAGGAGCAGATAAATCAATTTTAGGGTAGCCCCAGCCTACCTAAAAGGTTCATTTTCCAAGTCTGCGTTCCCATTAAAAGTGCCTGGAGGAAGTTCTCAAAGGCCCTTCTGTGGTCCCTTCAGCATTCTGAAGGACCTGGTGGAGCCTGAAGCCCCCACCCTCACCCCCAGCAGTGACCCCTAGCCAGGAGCAGCCCTTGCCAGTTCCCTCAGTAAGCTTTTGGATGAGTTTTATACGTGAGCCAAGATGTAAGGAGCTGGGAAACTTCAGCTGCCAGAGGCCGTGGGGTGAAGAAAGGTGAGGGAAAGATAGCTTTGCTGAGGAAAAAATGTCTCAGAGGGGAGCCTGGGGAACTGAAGAGCAAAGGGCCGTGGTTGGGGAGGAATCTGTCCTTGTAATGATAATTTCTCCCCTGTGCGGGTGGGAAAGTGCCCAGAAGTTAGCCTGCAGCAAGAACAAATATACCCCAAGGTCTGCCACACTGCTTTGTGGGGGACAGTCATACATCTGCCCTTGAGCATGAATAGAGTTTGGCCTCAGCATTGCTTTGGAGGTCTGATGGGATTAACGGAGAGATGAGTGGCTTCTGAGGTGGGCTGTGGCTCACATCCTCACTGTCTGGACCAAGGTTTTCATGATGGCTCTGAGGGGCAAGTGGGCTGAGACAAAACTGTGAGAAGAAGCAGAGGAAAGGTGGGGAGAGCCTGCCTGTGCGCTTATACACTCAAGTGTGCAGGAAGCTGCTAGCTAACGTCTGTACACCAATGGAAATCTGTCAGGTCATGGGATGCCTCTAAATTAGAGAACTAAGCATCCAGCTTGGGGGCTGGAGAGACGGCTCAGCAGTTAAGGACACTTGCTGTTCCTGCAGAGGACCAGGGTTTGGTTCCCAGCCCCGTCATGGCAGCTCACAATCATTTCTAACTCCAGTTCCAGGAGAGGCTCCTGGCCACCGTGGGTTCCAGACACACAAACACTCATGCACGTAAAATTCAAATTAAAAATTCAGCCTGAAGATACTAGTCTTCAGACCTCTGACTTGTTTTCTTAGTCTCTGAATCTTTGTGAGTAAATTCTCAGATCTCGGGGAGAGATGGTGTTCTCGCGAGAGGATTCTGACACCCACCTGAACGCCTGCTGCCGAAATGGCCGAAGACACTCAGGTCTGGAATATCGCCTAGCCAGAATCACCAGATGATGGTGCTTGGGGCACGTTCAGGAGACCTGGCAGCGGAAGCTGAAGATTCTGTTTGCTTGTGGGCAGCGTGTGGAGAAGGTTGGTCCCTTTTGCTGGCTTCTCAATCTGTCACCCCCCTGTTCATTCCGGGAACTTGTGTTCAGAGATGGTCAACCCTGTGCAGGTTTGGGAAGAATGGTTCATTCCTTCTCCCGTGCTCCGGAAGTCTGCAGCTGGAGAGAAGTGTCACAAGCCAACATCTGGCAGAACTGGACATTGTCTCTTTTTGGTGAGGCAGGGAATCTACCACCTTATAGAACAGGATGCATCTCTTTAAAAAATTATTTATGTGTATGCGTGTGTGTGGGTTTTGTGTATGCCCAAGGAGGGTCAGAAAAGGGCGGATGGTTTCTGTTGTGGACCACCCTGTGTGGGTGCTGGGAACTGAACTCGGGTGCTCTAGATCTTGAATGAGTCATAACCACTGAACCATCTCTCTGGCCCTTGGACACATTAAGACAGACGGAAAGTGCTTCGAGAGACTTAGCCCACTACCCGTTTCTTTCCTTCCTTCCTCCCCATCCCCACTGCCCTCCTCTCCCCCCTTTTCCTTGTTTTTATAGTGCTGGATGTAGAACTCCAGGCCTCACGCACACAACCAGACAATCATTTTATCAATAACGACACCCCTAGCACTGGCTGTTTCTTTTAATTATGTGTATGAATGCATGATGTGAGTGTGTGGGCACCCATGCCGATGGCAAATATGTGGCAGTCAGGACAACTGGTTCCTGGGAGCCACCTCACATGCCTCCAGAAGATTTCTTCTTAAAACTAATACAGACAGCAAGCAAGGTGGCTCACACACTTCGAAGACTGAAGCAGGAGGATTGCTGTGAACTTCAGGCCAGCCTGGACTAGAATAACATCCTATCTGATAAGAAATGAAATAAACTTGAGGGCCAGAAGTGGTGCCATGGGGGCTGGGGAGGTGCCTCCGCAGTTAAGAGCACTGGCTGCCCTTCCAGAGGTCCTGAGTTCAATTCCCAGCAACTACGTGGCAGCTCACAATAACCTATAATGGGATCTGATGCCCTCTTCTGGCATTTTGCAGACAGTGCACGCATACCAAAAAAAAAAAAAAAGCATAAATAAGTAAAGTTAATTTTAAAAAGTTCAAAAAGGTGGTGCCATATGCCTGCAGCCCAAGCTCTCTGGAAACAGGGCAGTGGACTGTTGTACGTAGAAAGTCCAGGGCAGCCAGGTCGGGTGGCTCACAGCTTTGATCCCAGCACTTGGGAGGCAGAGGCAGGCGGATCTTAGTGAGTTCGAGGCCAGCCTGGTCTAAAGAGTGAGTTCCAGGACAGCCGGGGCTACACAGAGAAATCCTGTCTCGAAAAGCAACGACAAAGCCCCAAACATTACACACCGTGTAGCAGAATCCACTACAGAAGTGTAAGAACACACACTTGAGTGTGCACGCATGCAGTTTGGTTTTAGGTTTAGATAGAGTATCACACTAGCCTAGGCTGGCCTTGAATTCACAGTAATCCTCCTGCCTCAATCTCTGGAGTGCCTGGATTATAGACCTGGGCTAACTGGCCCGGCTCCAGGGCATTGCTCTGACTAACACAGCTGGTTCTGTTAAGGTTCTAGACATTCTGTGGGCCAGAAGCAGGGCCTCCTACCACCAGGGTGAACCTTTGTTTAAACTAATCAAGGTAATTTTAGTCCCCTTGCCAGGGATTGGTTAAGGAACCAGCAAGTGACGTCATTATGGAAATGAGAGATGAGGTAATGTCTGCTGGCGTGGGGGAGGGGCGGGAGGAATCTGTTCTTGGAAAGGAGTCAGGGGAAGGGTTCTCTTGCGCACACCTTTGGACAGTGCGTGGGTGTATGATACTTGTGCAAGCTGCTTACTGCTGCTGCAACTATCTTGTGACCAAAAGGGAACAAACGGAAGCTAACATCTTAACCATGACACAGCAGAAAAATAAAAAGGTAATTGATTCCTGATAGTATTTTGAACCCCTGACTTTCCGGTCCTGTAATTGAGGGAGATTCTCTTTCTGGCCAAAGGTATTCCCACATAAAAACAACCATTCATAGAAATTTTTACCTATTTTTTTTTATACTTATGTGTGAGTTGGTGTGAAGGTCAGAGGTCAACTTGGAGTTGGTTTTTCTTCCACCAAACGGTCTCAGAGATTGAACTCAAGTCAAGTTATCTGACCAGAGCCGGGCGGTGGTGGCGCACGCCTTTAATCCCAGCACTCGGGAGGCAGAGGCAGGCGGATCTCTGTGAGTTCGAGACCAGCCTGGTCTACAAGAGCTAGTTCCAGGACAGGCTCCAAAACCACAGAGAAACCCTGTCTCGAAAAACCAAAAAAAAAAAAAAGTTATCTGTCCAGTTGTGTGTGTGTTGTGTGTGTGTAGACTGGTGCTGGGGCATGTACCAACCACACCCTACCCTCCACCCCCGGGGCCCTTGCAAACACAAACCCATCTTGCTTCCAGCATTGCCCCAGGAGAATACTGATCCTGTTGTCAGCTTCCCTTCCTCTCTTTTTAGGTGCCTTCAACTATGGTTCCTGGTAAGACAGACTGACCTGTTCCTTCCAGTCTTCCTGCGAGTCTTGGTCCAACTCAAACTATAAATCAAAGAACACAGAGAACATCCGCAGGCATCTGGGATGTGCCACCTTCTTCCTCTTCCCTGGTACCGATGTGCACATCCCAGCTCTAAGACCAAGGTGCATAGTAAACCATGAAGGCCTGGTCCAAAGGAACTGCTTCCTCTTACCAAAGAGTCTGAGCCCAGGGTGGTCCCAAATCTTCCTGAGCTGAGCGTCCCATTTTATCTCAGCTCTCAGACTCTGCTGAGTTCTCCTTTAGACTAGAGGTGATGCAGGGGGACTTACAGGCCAGGATCTGAGAGCCTGGGATAAGAATCCTCAGTGGGACGTAACTTCATTTGGGGACCGTGGGCTCTTGAGAGGGACAGGCTGGTGTCTTCTCGTTTCCTGTAGTCTGTCTTTACCACCTTCACCTCCTCCCGTTCCATTTCTCTCTCCCCTCTCTTCCCCATCCTCCTCTTAGGCAGCTGGAAGTCAAACAATAGAGAGAAGCCTGGGGGCAAGATCTTCCCTCAAGATAGAACTTCAGTGACCTACTTCCTGGAGACCCTCCACTCCCTCCTCCCTCTTAAAGAGTGTGTGTGTGGGGCGGGGAGGGGAATGTGCAGGAGAGTGCAGGTGTCCTTGGAGACCAGAGGTGTTGGGTCTCTGGAGCTACATTTACAGACGGCTGCAAGCTCCTCAACATGGGTGCTGGGCATCAGACTCAAGTGTTCAAGATCAGCACGAGCTTTTAACCACTGAGCCATCTCTCTAGCCCCTAGGCCTTGCCTCCTAAAGTTCCTCTTGCCTCCAGCTAGAAGCTAAGAGTTCAACAAAGGAAACTCTGGGGGATGTGTTCTTGATCCAAACTCTAACACACTGACAATCAGACCCCTCTACCTGGGAGATGTCAAGATTCCTGAAAAGGCCTCCAGCTGTCAGTAGGCTCTGCCGCTGGCAAAGGGCAAGGGGACTGGGCTGGGGGGCACAAGTCCCTGCCCTGCCTCATCTCAGGCACGGCCTGTGCATGGCTTCCATTTCAATGTCCCCCATCAGGAAACAGACCTGGGTGAGTTCCGAGTCCCCTTCCATTTTAGCCTGGAGTTCTAGGCAGAAGAGCTCAGCGGAGTTGAGTGGGTAAGGGAGGGAGACTGTCTGTGGACACACAGCCTGCACTTCTAGAAGGTCCTACTCAACTCTTGAGAGTTAAGAGTGTGGGGCAGAGCCGGGTGATGGTGGCACACACCTTGAATCCCAAGCACTCAGGAGGCAGAAACAGGTGGATCTCTGAGTTTTCTTGGGTCCAAGGGGGTCGCACAAAGATGGAGATAGACCACCAAAGTCTAGTAAACCAGAAGAAAACATTATTCCATGAAAAAAAAAATCTCCATGGGACACAAAAAGCTCATTAGCTAGCTGAGACCACAGCCAGAGTTGGGTCTTTTAAGGCTGTGACAAAGGTCAGCTTCCCAACTCCTCTTATAGCAAGCGTTAGGCAATAACAAAAAAATTTTTATTTTATTTTCTTACATAGGATTGTCTGTGGTTTACCTTATTTATTTATTTATTTATTTATGCATAATTCTACCTCCATGTCTGCCTGCAGGCCAGAAGAGGGCACCAGATCTCATTACAGATGGTTGTGAGCCACCATGTGGTTGCTGGGAAATGAACTCATGACCTCTGGAAGAGCAGCCAGTGCTCTTATCCTCTGAGCCACCTCTCCAGCCCCCCCCCCAAATTTTTATAATCTCAAATTTTCCAGTTAAACTAGTGTTTGTATTTAGTTGTTTTTATTTAGTGTCTGTATTTAGCCCATTGTTTTCCCTGGCATTTCCTGATAGAGTTTACCAAGGCTCTGCACCTCCTCGACACTGCTAGTTTCATATAGCAGGCAAGGGTATGGGGAAATATAAAACAAAAGTCAAAAGTCACACACATCCCATCATTTAAAAGTTACCTCAGCTCACATCAGTTGCTGGTCATGAGTGGCCAGGGGCTTATCTAAAAGCTAATTCTCAGTTTGCAGAGTGACCCTAAGTTTGCAGAGGGCAGCTTCAGCCTCCAAACAGAGCCTTTGGGTTGTAAAGCAGAGTAACAACCCACTGTTAATAGTTAACCCTTAAGCTGCTGACAGCCTGCTCTCATTCCCCTAGGTTTACAACTTTATATTTATTTTTTCATTTTTATTTCTGGAATCTACATTTCTATATTCTTATTTTTGGACTCTTCATTTGAGACCAGCCTGGTCTACAGAGCTAGTTCCAGGACAGGCTCCAAAGCTACAGAGAAACCCTGTCTTGAAAAACAAAACAAAACAAAAAAGTGTGGGCGAGTACCCCACTCCTTGGAGTACTTAACTATCATCTACTTCAAAAGTAGGGGTGAGAAGCCAGCGGGTGGTGGCGCAGGCCTTTAATCCCAGCACAATCCCAGCACTCGGGAGGCAGAGGCAGGCGGATCTCTGTGAGTTCGAGACCAGCCTGGTCTACAAGAGCTAGTTCCAGGACAGGCTCCAAAACCAGAGAAACCCTGTCTCGAAAAACAAAAAAACAAAACAAAACAAAAAAAAAGTAGGGGTGAGAGTAGTGACAGAATAAGTGCTTAGTGTGCGCATGGCTCTGGGCTCAACCCCATCACCACACAGCACACACAGACAGAGACAGAAGGGAGAGAGGGAGGAGCCTCATCAGAGGCCAGGCGGGGTGGTGCATGCCTATAATCTTAGCACTTCAGAGATGGAGGGAGAAAGAAAGAAAGAAAGAAGAAAGAAAGAAAGAAAGAAAGAAAGAAAGAAAGAAGAAAGAAGTCTCACTATGTAGTCCTGGCTGTCCCAGAATTCTGGAGCTTTCTATGTAGAGCAGACTTGCCTTGAACTCATTGCTATAGATATACCTCCCAAGTGCTGAGATTAAAGATCTCACTGCATCTACCCTGACCTTGGCTTCTGGGATAATAAGAATAAGTAGCGGCCAGAACCCAGGGAAGAATGGAGGCAGGGATAAAAACTCCTAAATCTAATACTGTTATGACTCCGTTTTATATTTCCTTGGGCAATTCTCTTCTGTGAAAAGGAGCATTTTGAAGCAACCTCAATCCCACGATCCCACAGGAGCAACAAGCTCAGACTGTAGACATGCCATTCTGGCTCCTGACCAGAAGGTGGCAGCAACACCTTTATTTTTCAGAACAACCAAACAATTGGGCCGAGAGGAGAGGAAAGGAAAGAGGGGAAGGGGAGAATCTCAAGTACCTTATAGGCATTCTGTTGACCTAGGTCCGAAGCTAGACAACCCAAACACAAAGGAAAATCTGACTTATGCTCTCAGGATGAGAGAGTCTCGGCAAGAGGGAGTCAGACCTAAAATACATGGGTTTTGTAGCTGCGTGGCATGAGCAAGTCGCTTTATCTGTTTATCTTCATGTTCTTTAATTTTTTGAAATTTTATTTATTTTTTACTTTATGTGCTAGTGTTTTGCCCGCATGTTATGTCTGTGGACCACATGCATGCAGTGACCACAGACACCAGAAGAGGGCGTTGGATTCTCTTGAGTTAGGTGTGAGCCACTGTATGGGTGCTGGGAAGAGAACAGGTCTTCCCGAAGAGCAGCCAGTGCTCTTAACTGCTGAGCCATCTCATCAGCCCCATCCACATTTTATTCATTTAATCTTTTAAAGATTTATTTATTATGTATGCAGGGTTCTGCCTGCAGACCAGAGAGAGATTCAGACCTCATTACAGATGGCTGGGAGCCACCATGTGGGTGCTGGGAATTGAACTCAGGATGAGCAGCCAGTGCTCTTAACAGAGGTTAAGAGCCATCTCTCCAGCCCCCTACACACATTTTATTTTGTAACCTGAGAACAATAACTGCAGCTATCTGGTAGGATATTGTGATGATATGATGGAATGGAATGTGTCAAATGCTTGTCAAAGACCAGATGTTAGCACTAATAAAGCATGCTGAGAGAAGCAAGGGGGGCGGGAGGATGACCTGGGACATTCCCTAGCTGGAGGGGTGGAGCCCTGGAGCAGAGATACAGAGGGAAGAATTCAGTCTTGGGGGAACTGTGTAGAGAGGAACCCTGTAGTCTGACTGGCGGAGACTCCCTTGGAAAGTGGGATCATGGATCCCATTTCTATTTGAGGTCTCTTTGGTTCCAGATGCCAGAGCCCAGGGCACCATCAGGACCCTGTAAGTCCTGCCTGTGTCCGTCCACACACAGACAGGGCTCCTACTATATCTGCAGACTCTTTGTCCCGCTGAGCTTCAGGTCCTACCTAAGCGATGGGGAAAGGATGCCTTCGGAGTCATGTGACCCAAGTAGTAAGGGAAGCAGGCACTTGGGGACTTGTGGAGAGGAAGCTTGAAGGCTTGGGGACTTGTGGAGAGGAAGCGTGAAGGCGGGGTACCCACATGTGTAGCCTGACCCTAATTAGGCTTTTTAAAAACTTGTTAAATATTTTTTAAAAAAGAAAACAAACTATCCTTTTCCATTTTACATACCAATTCCAGTTCCCACTCCCTCCTCCCATTCCTTCCACCTTCCCTCCTACCCCACCCCATCCACTCCTCAGAGAGGGTAAGGCCCATTGCTTTGAGGAAGGTCCAAGGCTGTCCCCCACTATATCCAGGCTGAGCAAGGTATCCCTCCAAAGAGAATGGGTTCCAAAAAGCCAGTACAAGCAGCGGGGACAAATCCTAGTGCTACTGTCAGTGACCCTGCAGTCTGCCCCAGCCACACAACTGTCACCACATTCAGAGGGTCTAGCTTCGTCCTGTGATGGTTCCTTCCCTGTCCAGCAGGAGTTGGTGAGCTCCCCTTAGCTCAGGCAAGCTCTTTCAGTGGGTCTTGACCTCTTTGCTCATATTCTCACTCCTCCCACTCTTCAACCTAGAAACAACCTAGATGCCCCTCAACCGAAGAATGGACAAAGAAAATGTGGTACATTTACACAATGGAGTACTACTCGGTGGTTAAAAAAAATGGCATCTTCAAATTTGCATGCAAATGAATGGAACTAGGAAGAAAGTCATCCTGAGTGAGGTAACCCAGACCTAGAAATATGAACATGGTTTATATTCTCTCATAAGTGGACACTAGCTATAAAGCAAAGGATAACGAGCCTATGGTCCATGACCTTAGAAAAGTTACGTAACAAGGTGAACCCTAAGAGAAACATATATAGATCTCCCTGGGAAGGAGAAATAGACAAGATCTCCTGATAAAATTGGGAGCATAGGGATGAGGGGAGAAGGAGGGCAGAAGGGGAAAAGAGGGGAAAGGGGAGTGGGGAGCAGAACTTGAGGGAACAGGATAGTTGAAACGGGGAAAGGACAGAGATGGAGAGCAAGGAAAGAGGATTGATTGAGGAAGCCATTATAGGGCTAGCAAGAAACCTGGTTCTGGAGAAATTCCCAGGAATCCACAAGGATGACCCCAGCTAAGACCCTAAGCAATAGAGGAGAGGATGCCTGAACTGGCCTTGCCCCATAGTCAGACTGATGACTACCTTTTTTTTTTTTTTTTAAAAAAAAAACCTAATGAACGGTTTTCTTGTTTTTAAAATTTTTATGATTTATTTATCTTTATTTTTATGTGCATTGGTGTGAAGGTGTCAGATCCCCTGGGAACTGGATTTTCAGACAATTGGGAGCTGCCATGTGGGTGCTGGTAATTGAACCCGGGTTCTCTGGGAGAGCAGTCAGTGCTCTTAACTGCTGAGCCATTTCTCCAGCCCCTGATGACTACCTTAAATGTCACCATAGAGCCTTTGTCCAGCAACTGAGACAGAGGCAGAGACCCGCAACGGAGCACTGGGCTGAGCTCCTAATTAGTCTTAATCAATAAAAACCAGGAGTCAAATATCGAGGTAATTACCTGATAGATCAGAAAAGAAGACGAGTAACCACCAGTGATTTCTTCCCTCTATGAATCCTCAGACCGAATGGGGCACGAGATCCTGTATGTCTCCACCTCCCAAGTGCTGAGATCAAGGTTACTAGCTCCCACTGCCCGGTTCTTTCTCTTTTAAACTGGTTCAATCTCGGGTAGCCCAGAATGGCCTTGAACTCCTGATCTTCCTGCTTCCTCTTCCCAAATGCTAGGGTTAAAGGTATGTGCCACCACTCCCTGGCTTCTATGGTTACCTAGTGACCAGCTATGCCCTTTGATCTCCAGCAAGCTTTATTTGTCAGAACACAAGCAAAATATCACACAACATGCTTTTCCAAGCTGACTTTGAATCTCTAAAATCAACTGTTCTGCCCTCTTCAACTGCTACTGGGACCTTAGATGTGAGCCAAGGGACCTGACTAGCAAAGGCTCACTAAGGACCCTGGCCTGTCTTGGGGACACGGAATGAAGATGTGCCCTAGTCCTGCATCTGCACCAGAAAGACCTCCAGCTAATACTTGGTTACAAGGAATTAGACATATGCCATTGCTCCTGTGTTTCTGTTCATCCATCCTGTGGCAGAGGAATGTGAGCAACATTGTTAACACCTGCTCTGGTGTCACCAGAGACTGTCACCAGCTCTGTCCTCCAGAGGAGAATATGGCAGCTGGTAGATGTCCATGCTGGTGGTCTGAACTCTTCTGCAGGACCATTCCCTTTACCCCACCTTAGCCTCAGCTACCCACATCCTCAGAAATATAGTGGGAGTGGTGCCATCCGGAAAGACTGAGCTCCCAAATCACAGATCCAGGTATCACGCTGTGCAGCTTGGCAATTCCTTGGTGCGCCACCTACCGTTTGGTCTTGCCAGGGTCCAGCAGCAGATTCTTCCTTCATCTACTTTCCACCTTCACTTGCCTGCACACTCCTCTCCTAACCCAGGACAGGGTCCACAGCACAGAACTGACTGATATTCTCGTGGGTACGTACGTGTCAATACTCACCTTTTGTGTGACTCCATGTGTGCATCCAGACATTTCTCTATAAACCAGCAGGTCAGCCACAGAAGCAGAGAAGGTAATAAAGACACGGGCCAAGCACTAAGTGCTTGGCATTTCATAGCTCACCGAATCCTCCCAATGATATGAAGTCGCTGCTATTATTAGCATTCCTATTTGTGGAATAAAGAAAATGGGGTGAACCCTTCAAGAAACCCCAAAGCAGACTGCACATTAGGTTGAACAGCCATATACTGAGCCCCAACACACTAAGGAAGGATGTGCCCACCTTCCCCTCCATCCATCAGTTAAGTGGTACTTGGCTCCTTCTATTTTGGGTCCAGCACTGCTCTTAGCCACCAGTAAGGGCAATCCAAAGGCAGCCCAGATCCTCCTGACCCTGGAGGCTGACAACACAAGAGTGGCAACAAAAGCAGTAAAACCAACTTACTTTCTCAGCTTTTACAGTGTATGTGCTAAGTGTGTACGTATATTTATTCATTTAGTCTAGTGGTTGTGTATCAGATATTTATGTTACAATTTATAACAGTAACAAAATTACAATTAGCCTGGCAGTGGTGGTGCATGGTGGTGGTGCATACCTTTAATCCCAGCACTCTGGAGGCAAAGGCAGGCGGATCTCTGTGAGTTCGAGGCCAGCCTGGTCTACGAGAGCTAGTTCCAGGACAGGCACCAAAGCTACAGAGAAACCCTGTCTCGAAAAACAAAAACAAACAAAACAAAACCCCAAAATTACAGTTATGAAGTGGCCACAAAATCATGTTATGGCTGGGATCCCCACAACACGAGGAGCCCTATTATCAAAGGGTCGCAGCGTTAGGACGGTTGAGAACCACTGATTTAGTCCTCCAGCGCTTTGAGGCTGTATTTCCCATTTTACTGAGAGCAAAGGAAGGCCAGCGAGGAGGCTGGCTTTCTATGGCAGGGGTGGGAAGGACGCAGCTAGAATAATCGTACCTGTGGCTTTTTATCCTCAGCCTTTCTCTTCCAAGAGCGCACAGGCCTGGCTGCTTGCCACTAGGCATGAATCCTTCTCTGCCTTTTCTTTACTGTGTCCTCCACACAGGCTGGCCCTTCCGCACCCGACCATAGCAGAGCCCTTCTAGGAGGTTTTCTGATCCCTCTCCTCTGAGTAGTGAGCTGGAGATGTACGCAAGGGAGGGGCAGAGCTGAACAAAACTCCATCTGCAGCTCCCTGGGCCCAGGACTTCCTCTGCTTTGCTCAGCCTCTACTTCAGAAACTCTAGTCTCAAACGCACAGGCCTGCCGCAGACTCCCAATGCAGACAGGGCAGTTCTGGTCCTCCAGTGGCCTGGCTTGCCCTCTCCATGTCTCCAGGACTCATCATTTGCTATTGGAGTCTGGGTTGGATGGAGCTCGGAACCAATGGCAGCAATTGCTCAGAGCCCAGGACTGCAATAGAAAGTGCCAAGGCACCAGGTTCCCACAACCTCATCTCTGACCCGCCAACCCTTTTACCCTAGCCCAGATGGGACCTTACCTCTCTCCACCTCTCCCCACTCCAGGAACTGGGGTGGGCAGGCCCTGGTTTATTCACCCTGCTTTTTCTCATTCCCTTAGCAACCAAACTAGATCCATCAAGGAGCAGGGCCTGGCAGCTGATCTGGGAGAGACTAATAGCCCGGAAGGAAGGAGGGGCCTGGAGAGAAGAGGATGGCTAGGGATGTAAGCCAGCACTCAGGCTGGGTGTTGGCTCTGGCTCATCTCAGAGGACACACCGAGGGTGGGGGAGTTCTCCACCCTGCAGTATGAAGGAGCAGGCCAGCAGGGAGCCGCCCTCCTTATCCCAGCCAGGCATCCAGCCTAGAGTCCCAAACCTGCTTCTTCCACTTCACACCTGTTTCGTTCTCAGGGCATCGGAGGTAGACCTGTCCTGCTTGAGAGTCCAGAGTCCCTGAGTCCCCACAGACGCAGGGCTCCAAACAAACCTGAGAGACTTCAGCATCCTTTCTCCTGCAGAGCACCCAGACTGCCGCTGTCCACTCCTGAACAGCCTGTGTCTGCACTCTGCAAGCTGGGTTACACACAAAGGCCAGTTAGATTCCTGCTACCTGGTGTGTGTGTGTGTTAAGGGGTGTAGTTGTGTATTTGTGTAAAGTCTGTGCACACAGGTATCTGGAGCAGGCTACACAATACATGTTGGTAGGATCTACAAGATGGCTCAGTGGGGAAAAGGCATCTGTCTGTGGACCTGCCCTAGGAGTTCTCTCTGTCTCTTCCTTCAGGCCATTGTGGGTGGGTAGCTTTCCCATCGTTTCTCCCTTTATCGCAATGGTTCTGGGCACCTGCACCTCCTCAGCCCTCAGCCCTGGAGACTGGTTCCTGCCAGTCTGTCTGTCTTTCAGCCCTGGCAGCTGCTACCCTCCAGCCCCCTCCCCTTCCTACTTCAGGAAATTCTTCTAGTTCCCGTAAGGCCGGTGACTGAGCAGCAGTCAGTGTAGAGGGGAGAGAATCCAGTAAAGGCCAGACAGTACACCACAGGACCAGTCAGCCCAGCCTCTGACATGGCGGACACCCTGGAGTCTGACACCTTCAACCCCCTGTGAAGTGCCCACCTTGCTGAAGGTGTTAAATCCAAATTTGGGGGCTGTGTCTTTAAGGTGGAAACATCAGCAGGCAACTTCTGCCCGACAAGGGCAGGGGGAGGGGAGCTGGTCAGTCAGTCCATTAGCTGCCGAGCTGGCGCCAACCACTAGCCCTTTACCGTGCCCTGGGGAGCAGGCGGAGATAAGCCCTACCCCAGCCCCCTCGGCCCCAGCCCTTCTGTCCCCTATTTCTCTTGGTTGTGGTGGGGGCAGCTGACAACAGGTGAAAAAAGAACCCTAGCTTCAGGAGGCAGGAGGAGGCGCAAACTCCCCCGTTTAGGCCAGGTTAGCTCTCCCTCCACCTACCTCCCTTCTCATAGTCAAAAGCTTGCCCTTTAACCTCAGTTCCCTCCTATTCTCTAATTCTTACCTCCTCTTCTGAGGGGGCATCCCGGGTCAAGTCATGTCCTCCCACCCTAGGCTCCGGCGTTGGAGTCATGCTCAGAAGCTCGGACCCCTAGCCTATCTCCATCCCGCCGTCGCATCCCTGATCTCTGTCAGCAACAAGGGGGAAGCAAGTAGGCAGGGTGCCAGGAACCGGGAGAGGGAAGGGGTGGTGTCCTCGCTCTGCAGGGTGGGGCATCCCCCTCCCCACACAACCCGTCTGTAGTCAGGCCAGTGGGAGGAGCTGTCGTGCCCCCCCACCCCCGACACCCCTGAGACCGCAGGACTATAAAGCTGCCCCGCATCGGTCTGCAGCTCCTTCCCGCCGGCCTAGCTCTGCCAAGCGCTGAATGCCATCTTCCGCCACCATGAGCCATCACTCGTCGGGCCTCAGGTCCGGCATCAGCTCCACCTCGTACCGCCGGACCTTCGGACCACCGCCCTCACTGTCCCCCGGGGCTTATTCCTACTCTTCCAGCTCTCGCTTCTCCAGCAGCCGCCTGCTGGGCTCGGCGTCCCCGAGCTCGTCTGCGCGACTGGGTAGCTTCCGTGCCCCTCGAGCGGGGGCCCTGCGCTTGCCCTCGGAGCGCCTCGACTTCTCCATGGCTGAGGCCCTCAACCAGGAGTTCCTGGCTACTAGGAGCAACGAGAAGCAAGAGCTACAGGAGCTCAACGACCGCTTCGCCAACTTCATCGAGAAGGTGCGCTTCCTGGAGCAGCAGAACGCAGCCCTGCGCGGAGAGCTGAGCCAGGCCCGGGGCCAGGAGCCGGCGCGCGCCGACCAGCTGTGCCAGCAGGAGCTGCGGGAGCTGCGTCGCGAACTGGAGCTGCTGGGTCGGGAGCGCGACCGGGTGCAGGTGGAGCGCGACGCGCTGGCGGAGGACCTGGCGGCGCTCAAGCAGAGGTCAGAGGGCCTGCCAGTCGCTCCCTCCGCTCCTCCCTTTCTTCCTCTCGGATCCAACAGCCCTAGGGCGTGGCCCCGCTGGTCATCCCCAGCCGGTGCCTGGTAACATCCTGGTCGGCCCCCTCCCAGCACTATGCCTCGAGCACCTAGTGGAACTGGCCGATTATTAAGGGGACTCCCCCCCCCGTTCTGTTTCCAGCCCGTTAGACGGGCAGGCGGAATTCCTCGCTTTGGACCCAGGACAGCTGCAAGAGCAGACGGGTGCGGGGTGCTAGATGTGGCGGGAGGGCTGGGAGCTGACTGGGCAGCTCAGTGTCTCCCCACTCTGCCTATTAGGTTAGAAGAAGAATCCCGCAAGCGGGAGGATGCGGAGCACAACCTGGTGCTCTTCCGTAAGGTGAGTGGGGGCCACGTCAGTCCCACCACCCCGTCTGCACCCCCAGCAGCGTCTCCAGGGTGGCATCGGTGGGTTAGGGGAGGCAATTTCATAGCTAGAGGCTGAAAGGGAAGGCCTGGCCCTTCCTCTGCCTAAAGAGCTCTGCTTTCTCTTGCACACCCATTCCCACTCACAAAGGATGTGGACGACGCCACCCTGTCCCGCCTAGAACTAGAGCGCAAGATTGAGTCTCTGATGGATGAAATTGAGTTCCTCAAGAAGCTACACGAAGAGGTGAGTGGTCGGGGTGTCTGGGAAGGCTTGGGAGAAGGCCTCGCTGAAGCTGCGGAGACAGCAGGGATGGTGCGTGATGACAACCCCACCCTTTACCCGGGCTACAGGTGGCTTGACTCCCACCCATGCGCCACCTGTTGGCGGTCGAGGTATCTACACCCTGAACCTGACAACTGGCCTAAGAGCATCCTGGGCTCAGGTCTCAGAATCCGGTGCGCATGCACTCCCTAGCGCCCCTTCTGTTCATGCAAGTGCCTCTTCTTCTTCTTCTTCTTCTTCTTCTTCTTCTTCTTCTTCTTCTTCTTCTTCTTCTTCTTCTTCTTCTTCTTCTTCTTCTTCTTCTTCTTCTTCTTCTTCTTCTTCTTCTTCTTCCTCTTCCTCTTCTTCCTCTTCTTCCTCTTCTTCCTCCTCCTCCTCCTCCTCCTCCTTCTTTTCTTCTTCTTCTTCTTCTTCTTCTTCTTCTTCTTCTTCTTCTTCTTCTTCTTCTTCTTCTTCTTCTTCTTCTTCTTCTTCTTCTTCTTCTTCTTCTTCTTCTTCTTCTTCTTCCTCTCTCTCTCTCTCTCTCTCTCTCTCTCTCTCTCCCTCCCTCCCTCCCTCCCTCCCTCCCTCCCTCCTCTCTCTCTTAGAGACACGATCTCGAAGCCCAGACATGTCTTGAACTAGTGAGTTTTCTGTCTCAACCTCTCAAAAGCTGGGATTACATGCCAAGCTAGGCATTCAAGCTAGGCATTCTTTTCTATTCACAACCTCCGCCTTTCCTGGCCTGTAGGAACTTCGGGATCTGCAGGTGAGCATGGAGAGCCAGCAGGTTCAGCAGGTGGAGGTGGAGGCGACAGTGAAGCCAGAGCTGACTGCGGCGCTGAGGGACATCCGTATGCAGTATGAGAACATCGCAGCGAAGAATCTGCAGGAGGCAGAGGAGTGGTATAAGTCCAAAGTGCGAGAGTGGGGGAGGATTCTGGGGGGTTCCTGGGGTGGGAGGCTCTGGGAATGGCTCGATTCCCAGCTGGACCCGTCTGCCAATCCGCAGTACGCTGACCTGTCCGACGCCGCCAACCGCAACCACGAGGCCCTACGCCAGGCCAAGCAGGAGATGAACGAGTCCCGACGTCAAATTCAGAGTCTGACGTGTGAGGTGGACGGGTTGCGTGGCACGGTGAGCACTCGGCTGCTGCGTGGGCCGGTGGGCGAAGGCTGAAGGGCTTTCCGACTGCCCCCTTCTTCCTCTCCTACCCCAGAACGAGGCGCTGCTCAGACAGCTGCGGGAGCTGGAGGAGCAGTTCGCCCTGGAGGCTGGAGGGTACCAAGCCGGCGCTGCGCGTCTGGAGGAAGAGCTTCGACAGCTGAAGGAAGAGATGGCGCGGCATCTGCGAGAATACCAGGAGCTCCTCAATGTCAAGATGGCCCTGGATATCGAGATCGCCACCTACAGGAAGCTGCTGGAAGGGGAGGAGAGCCGGTGAATGGAGAGGCTACTGGGATAGGGCAGGGATGGTAGGGTAGGGCATTGGGCCCAGCGAAGGGAATAATCAGGCTGTGTACCTTGCCCACAGGATCTCGGTGCCAGTTCATTCCTTTGCTTCCCTAAGTTTAAAGACCACTGGTGAGTCCTCCACGTCTGGCTTCCAGCCTGCAACTTCTCTCTACCTTCTGCCCTGATTATTCTGGCCACGCTCATCCTAGATTGACTCCTATTCCTCATGCAGTGAGATTTCTGGCCGTCAGGGGTGGGAGTGGGAGCCTGAAAGGGGAGAATCCTAACCATGTCCTGTCTCCGGCTTTCTCCAGTGCCTGAGGTGGAGGCTCCCCAGGACAGCCACAGCCGTAAGATGGTTCTGATTAGGACTATTGAGACCCGGGATGGGGAGGTGAGTTAAAACTCTTGATCCGGAACCCCACATTTCTAATGTTTCTGAGCCCCGATCTGGATGGGCTACAGATCTTAGGATGCTGAGAGTGCATGGTTCTTGGGAGGGACAGCACATAGGAGGTGTGCGTGTTTGCGTGTCTGGGTGTGTGTGTGTGCAGGCGCACCTGTGTCATGTGCTCATGTGGAGATCAGAGGGCGTTTTCAGGAGTTAGTTCTCTCCCTTTACTGTGAGATTCAGGGATCATACTCAGGTGGTAAGGTTTTCGTGCCAAGTTCCTCTATCTGCTGAGTCAGGGAGGGACACCAGACAGAAGACGAGTAGATACCCAGGTGGTGGTGGTGGCACACACCTTTGGTCCCAGCCCTCGGGAGGCAGAGGTAGGCAGATCTCTGAGTTCAAGGGCAGCTTGGTCTACAGAGTGAGTTTCAGGACAGCCAGGGCCACACAGAAACCCTGTCTCGAAAAGTCAAGAAGAGGAGGAGGAGGAGATAAACTAACCTCAGCAAGCTGTGACAGGCAGGGCACAAGATGATCCCAAGGAAGGTGCTGCTGAATTTTCCCCTTGCATGCTTTGCCCCCAGCAGGTGGTGACTGAGTCCCAGAAGGAACAGCACAGTGAACTGGATAAGTCTTCCGTCCACAGCTACTGAGCCCTCATCCAGAGCGCTGACCCTGACCTAAGTCTACTCTTAAGCTCAAGCCCCAGAACTGGTCCTTATCCAGCCCCTCTCTGCATGTGGCATGTTTCCCTCCTAGCCAAGCTGCAGCCTGACACAGTGTCTGGGTTCTCCTTGCCCTGGCACACATGATGTGACCCATAGCTTTCTTGTCCTTGTAAGAGGCGGATGAAGAATCCCACGACAATAGATCTGTTTGAGAATGATCCCATGGCCAGTGAGGTGGGCCAGCGAGTCTCAAAACCAAATAAAATTGCTACCGAGAGAGAAACTTCTTATTGTGTTTGTCTGGGGTCCTTTCTTCTCTGACTCATTTTCTTGGCACTCATGACTCCAGAGGACCCTGTTGGGTTTTCTCAAACCTCTCTGCTTCTTTTCAACTTAAAACAAACAAAAATCTTTGTATGTATCCCAGGCTAGCCTTAAACTAACTTTCTCTTTCTTTCTTTCTTTCTTTCTTTCTTTCTTTCTTTCTTTCTTTCTTTCTTTCTTTCCTTCTCTCTCTTTCTTTTTTCTTTCTTTTTGTTTTTTCAAGACAGGGTTTGTCTGTAGCTTTGGAGCCTGTCCTGGAGCTTGCTTGTAGACCAGGCTGGCTTTGAACTCACAGAGATCTGCCTGCCTCTGCCTCCTGAGTGCTGGGATTAAAGGTGTGTGCCACCACCGCCCGACCTAGGACCTAGCCTTAAACTAATGTTCTATCCTGCCTCAAAGTCTCAAGTGTTGAGATTTCAGGAATGTGTGACTACGCCTACCTTATTGGGCTTTATAGTTGATTCTTTCTGTGTAGGTGGGAGAGGGTAGGGGTGGTACATTCTTTTAATTCCAGCACTTGGGAGGTAGAAGCAGGTGGAGCTCTGTGAGTCTGAGGCCATCCCTGGTCTACAGAGAGAGTTCCAGGACTGGATTCATAGCTACTGAGAAACCTTATCTTGAAAAACCAAAATAATAATAAAATAATAATCATAATAATGTGAAAGATAGCCTCTATATCAACAAGGCTGAAGGTGAGCACAGATTCCTGGAAGCAGATGTTTCTGACCTCCATACACACTGTGACATGCAAGTATCTGTACACACACACACACACACACACAAACACACCATGACATGCAAATATCTGTACACACACACCATCACCACCAATAACAACAACAAGCAGAACAAGAGGCTAGAGATAAAGCTCAGTGGTGGGGTTCTCAGTGCTGGGGTTCTCAGTGCTGGGGTTCTCAGTGGTAGAGACCTCAGTGGGTTCAATCCTCAATATAGCAAAAGGGAGAAGAAAAGGATGGAGAGAAAGGAAAGGAAATAACTTTTAAGACTTTTATTTTTTATTTTTTATTTTTTGTTTTTTTGAGACAGGGTTTCTCTGTGGCTTTGGAGCCTGTCCTGGAACTAGCTCTTGTAGACCAGGCTGGTCTCGAACTCACAGAGATTCACCTGCCTCTGCCTCCCAAGTGCTGGGATTAAAGGCGTGCGCCACCACTGCCCGGCTCTAAGATTTTTATTTTTAAAAACTATCACATACCAAGAAAAGAGAAAGAAAGGAAGGAAGAGAAAATGAGTTTAAACAAGATCAAGTCACACACAAAAGACCGATGACAACTGAAGACTGACGTTGTTTAACCAGATCAAATAACTCTGAGTGTGCGAATAGGCAATGTTAGCCAGGTGTGATGGGGCACACTGCAACCCCAGTCCAGGAGGCTGATATTAGCCAGGTGTGATGGGACACGCTGCAACCCCAGTCCAGGAGGCTGATATTAGCCAGGTGTGGTAGGGCACACTGCAACCCCAGTCCAGGAGGCTGAGGCACAGGAATCATTAACAGGTTTCAGGCATTTGATGCGCTACACAGATTAACCTGGGAGACACAGTGACAATCTATCTCTAAATGAATAACAACTGGTCAATCCACAGTTTAGTAACTATCTGCTTCATTCTGATAGGGAGTAAGCTTGAAGAGTAACATTGTATACATAATCTCAATCTCCCAGTCCCCAATTCTCTCTCTTCTTTTCCTTTTTTTCTTTTTTCTTTTTGGTTTTTCAAGACAGGGTTTCTTTTGTTTTATTTTATTTTATTTTATTTCAAGACAGGGTTTCTCTGTGTAGCCCCGGCTGTCCTGAAACTCACTCTGTAGACCAGGTTGGCCTCCATCTTGGACATTCGCCTGCCTCTGTCTCCAAGTGCTGGGGTTAAAGGCTGCACCACCACCCAGCTCTATCTCCATTGTCCTAATGAACAAAGGAGTAATTTATAGGGGGTGGGAGGACTGAGAAGAGGCTCAATGGCTGAGAGCAAGGACCGCTCTTCTGGAAGACCTTGGTGTGGTTCCCAGCACCCACACGGTAGCTCACTGCCTTCTATTGGCCTCTGACGTAACCAGGCACACAGATGGTGCAAAACCCCATACACATAAAATAAAAATAACTCTTTAGAAAGAGAGGAATTTATAAGACAGAAATCTGGCAGATAACATTTCAATCAGGTCAAGTTCGAATGGGAACCACCTGACGGGAGGCATTAGGAAGAAGTCACGTCCTTCTACGACAACAGTCAGAAAAAATTAGACCAAGTCTAGTCACGAGTAGACACTATCGATAAACAGCTGCCCAGAGCCAGCTGTGTCTCCGCAGGTCACCATCCAGCCCACAGGAGACAGAGGCAGGGGGTTGCAGCAAGTTCGTGGCTTATCTGGTTCACATTTTGATCTCAAGGCTAGCCAGAGCTACAAAGACAGACCCTGTGTGAACGAGTAAACCAAAGGGTTGAACAGATGGCTCAGTGGGTAAAAGTACTTGTTCTATTCCCAGTACCCCATGGAGACTAACAACCATCTATTGATCCAACGGCATCCAAAGGGCACCAGGCAGGCATGTAGCACACCACAGATACACGCAGCCAAAACATACAAATAAAATCTGTTTTTTTTTTGTTTTTTCTTTTCTTTCTTTTTAATTTAATTAATTAATTTGGTTTTTCCAGACAAGGTTTCTCTGTGCAGCTCTGGCAGTCTTGGAACTCACTCTGTAGACCAGGCTAGCCTTAAACTCACAGAGATCAACCTGCCTCTGCCTTCTGGGTGCTGGGATTAAAGAGGTGCACCACTGCCCAGCCATAAAATACATTTTTTTTTTTTTTGGTTTTTCGAGACAGGATTTCTCTGTAGCTTTGGAGCCTGTCCTGGAACTAGCTCTTGTAGACCAGACTGGTTTCGAACTCACAGAAATCCATCTGCCTCTACCTCCCGAGTGCTGGGATTAAAGGGCATCATGTGCTACCACTGCCCGGCTAAAATACATTTTTTGAAAAATGTAAAAAAATTTTTAATAATAAACTAAACTAGGTGTAATAGAGGGTGAGGTAGGCCAATCTCTGTGGGTTCAAGGCCAGCCATGGCTGCACTGTGAGAACCTGTCTCAAAAATAAATAAATAAAAATGTAAAAAGCTAACAAAGAAAAACAACAAATTAAAACATAACAAAATTCCAAAAATAACAATAAAAAACTAAAAAGGGAAACAATCAAGGTAAAATACATGCAGAAAACAATTATAATTCAGTAAAATTACAAAAGTCATCTGGATAACTGCCTGTAGTCCTTGAAACGTGAAGGTCCTGAAAGTCAGCAAGATGACTCTGGGTAAAAGCACTTGCCACTAAACTTGATGACCCGAGTTCAATCCCCTGGGCCAACGTGACAGAACGTCTATGCACTCCATGGGGTTTGTGCACACATAGAAAATGAACAGATGTGTAATTCTTTCTAATATGAAGGACTGAGGAAATTGGAGAGAAGTAACAATGACAGTGTGTAACTCTGGATACTTTGATTGTTTGTTTGTTTGTTTGTTTGTTTGTTTTTTCTAGACAGGGTTTCTCTGTAGCTTTGGAGCCTGTCCTGGAACTAGCTCTTGTATACCAGGCTGGCCTCTAACTCACAAAGATCCGCCTGCCTCTGCCTTCCGAGTGCTGGGATTAAAGGCATGCACCACCATCACCTGGCTCTGGATCCTTTTTTTAGAAGGGCAATGTTAAAAAAGTCTGGTGAAAACTGAATGAAAGAGGTTGAGGGCTGGATGTGCTGCAGCAAGGTCTGGATGTGCTGCAGCAAGGTCTGGATGTGCAGCAGTAAGGGCTGGATGGGCTGCAGCAGCAAGGGCTGGATGGGCTGCAGCAGCAAGGGCTGGATGGGCTGCAGCAGCAAGGGCTGGATGGGCTGCAGCAGCAAGGGCTGAATGGGCTGCAGCAGCAAGGGCTGGATGTGCAGCAGTAAGGGCTGGATGGGCTGCAGCAGCAAGGGCTGGATGGGCTGCAGCAAGGACTGGATGGGCTGCAGCAGCAAGGGCTGGATGTGCAGCAGTAAGGGCTGGATGGGCTGCAGCAGCAAGGGCTGAATGGGCTGCAGCAACAAGGGCTGAATGGGCTGCAGCAGCAAGGGCTGAATGGGCTGTTGCAGCAAGGGCTGGATGGACTGCAGCAAGGGCTGGATGGGCTGCAGCAGCAAGGGCTGGATGGGCTGCATCAGCAAGGGCTGAATGGGCTGCATCAGCAAGGGCTGGATGTGCAGCAGTAAGGGCTGGATGGGCTGCAGCAGCAAGGGCTGGATGGGCTGCAGCAAGGACTGGATGGGCTGCAGCAGCAAGGGCTGGATGTGCAGCAGTAAGGGCTGGATGGGCTGCAGCAGCAAGGGCTGAATGGGCTGCAGCAACAAGGGCTGAATGGGCTGCAGCAGCAAGGGCTGGATGGGCTGCAGCAAGGACTGGATGGGCTGCAGCAAGGACTGGATGGGCTGCAGCAGTAAGGGCTGGATGGGCTGCAGCAGTAAGGGCTGAATGGGCTGCAGCAGCAAGGGCTGGATGGACTGCAGCAGTAAGGGCTGGATGGGCTGCAGCAGTAAAGGCTGAATGGGCTGCAGCAGCAAGGGCTGGATGGACTGCAGCAGCAAGGGCTGGATGGGAAACCTTGTCTCAAAAAAAAAAATAAAAATAAAACATAAGATAGCTCAGGTGTCATGTCCTGGAACCACGAGACATGATTTGTTTAGAGACAGGACTTCTCACTGGCCTGGTCACCAGGGGTGGGTGGGTTGCCACCGAATGCCAGGGGTCTGCTGTCTCCACTTCTCCAGCATGGAATTATAAACGTGCCATCATGATTGGCTTTCTGAACACCAGGTTCCCCAAATTGAACTCAGATCCCTGTGTTTGTAAGGGAAGCACTTTATGGACTGAGTTCCCAAGATCCCAGCCTTAGTGTTTGTTCTAAATGCTAATAAGATCAGCAATTCTACATAACAATATAAGAAAAAACCCAGGTGGTGGTGGCACAAGCCTTTAATCCCAGCACTTGGAAGGCAGAGACAGGCAGATAGATCTCTGAGAGCGAGGCCAGCCTGGTCTATCGAGTGAGTTCTAGGACAGCCAAGATTACAACAGAGAAACCCAGCCTTGAAACCCTCCCCCCAAAAATAATAACATGAGGGAAAAAAAACTCAACAAAATCAAGTAAAACTATTGGTGGCAATGTTACTGTCAGAGAGGAAGAACACATTTTGGTGAGTATAGTTAACAAAATCTTTATTTCTTTTTGCTGTTCTTGAGACAAAGTTGGCTATGTAGATCTGGCTGGCCTGGGACTCACAGAGATCTGCCGATGCCTCCAGAGTGCTGGTGGGGCTCAAGGTGTGCCCCGCTAAAGCACTCTTTAGAGACTTTCAATGACTTTTTTGTTTTGTTTTTTTTTTGTTTGTTTGTTTGTTTTGTTTTTTGAGACAGGGTTTCTCTGTAGCTTTGGAGCCTGTCCTGGAACTAGCTCTTGTAGAACAGGCTGGCCTCGAACTCCCAGAGATCCGCCTGCCTCTGCCTCCCGAGTGCTGGGATTAAAGGCGTGCACCACCACCGCCCGGCTTGACTTCTTTATTTTTTATTTGCATGCATACTTATACACTACCTACATGCGTGGTGCCTGGGAGGTGAGCAGAGGACATCAGAGCCCCTGGAACCAGACTCACAGGTGGTTGTGAGTCGTCATGACTGCTCGGTCCTCCCACAAAAGCAACAAGTACTCTTAAGTGCTGAACCGCCTCTCCAGCACCATAAAGCATGGGATATGTTAGGCCATGTGTAGTACGCCCTGAACATCAGCACTCTGGAAGAATAAACAGATCTCTGTGGGTTTCAGGCCAGCCAGAGCTACGAAGTGAGACCTCATTTCAAAAAAAAAAAGGGGGGGGGCTGGAGAGATGGCTCAGAGGATAAGAGCACCGGCTGCTCTTCCAGAGGTCCTGAGTTCAATTCCCAGCAACCACATGGTGGCTCACAGCCATCTGTAATGAGATCTGTCACCCTCTTCTGGCGTGCAGGCATACATGGAGGCAGAATGTTGTATACATAATAGATAAATCTTAATATATATATATACATATTTCAAAATGGTTACAAGATTTTGAATAGTCTTATTCCAAATAAATATTTAATGGGTATGCTAATTAATTAAATTGCCACACAGTTTATACTCATAAAAAAAGCACCAAATATGCCCCATAAATATGTGTAATTATTATGTGTCAATTGAACATAAAATTGGGCCAGTGTGTTGACTTTAATTAATTTATATAATTTTTAAAGATTTGTTTATTTATTATGTATTCAGTATTCTGCCTACATATATCCTATAGGCCAGTAGAGAACACCAGATCTCATTACAGATGGTTGTAAGCTACCATGTGGTTGCTAGGAATTGAACTCAAGACCTCTGGAAGAGCAGTCAGTGTTCTTAACCTCTGAGCCACCTCTCCAGCCCCAATTTATATAAATGTTTTTACATTTATGTTTTGGGGGTCAAGGTGCCTGATGTTAAGTGTGACTGCCTGAGATCTGTCTCCAGGATTCACACAATGGAAACAGAGAACTGATACCTACAAATTGTCCCCTCACTCCAGGCTTGTGACTTGCATACACACACATACACCAAACAAATGTAGCAAGAAAAGAGTTTAAAAATCAAAATGGGACTGAAGAAGTGACTCAGCTGTAGACGCAGGTGCTTCCAAGCCTGAAGGCCGAAGCTTGATCCCCAGACGCACACAACTCCTTTAAGTTGTGCACCATGGGTGCACACACCTCACACTCATGTGCACACACAATAATAAACCACTGTTTAAAAACATCAAAGGAACCCAGGCACAGTGCTGCAATGATAAACGCCTCTACTTCCACCCAGGAGGCTGAGGCAAAAGAAACTTTAGTTTTGAATCAATTTATTTATGTTTTTACATTTTAATTATTTTAGTGTGCGCGTGCGTGTGTTATCATGTATGTGCCGTGGCACATGTGTAGAAGTCAGACGACAATTTCTAGGAGTCCGTTCTCTCCTTACACTATGTGGGATCCTGGTGGTCAACCTCAGATCGTCAGGCTTGGTGACAGGTGCCTTTACCCACGGTATTTATGAGATACTTTTCTGTTTGGAGGGACTCTGGCCAGCTCAAGCAGGGCTAACAGGGCTCTGGCAGGCCTTACCTTTCCCCAGCATTCCCTTTGCCTTGCTAAAACCTGTTAGCATTCCTAAAGCCAGCCCCCAAGGTTTATTCCCTTATTTGGCCACTTCCTCCTCTTGAGGCTGACAACCAAGGTCCAGTTATCAAAGTAGTGAAGCCCAACAAACAAAAGCCCTCTTTGGCTCATCTAATTTACATGCCCAATTAAAATTAAACACCTCATCCTAACATGGGGTTTCCCCTTTTCCCTTTATAAACCGCCATCTTTCCCCCAGGACAAATACCCCTACCCCTCTTCCCTGATTCTTTTCTCTTGTCCTCCATTCTCCATCTCCCATCTTTGTCTCTTATTCCCTGCCCTCTGTTCCTCTGGGGCAAATCTCCTTTGTGCTAAGAACTTGGTCTTGGGGTCCTGAGTCGATACTGATCTCTTTGCTGTTGGTGTGGTAAAGTATGATGACCACAAGCAACTTAAGGAAAAGTTTACTTGGGCTACTTGTCCATCATGCCAGGAAAGGTATGGTGACACAGCTGGAAGCTGAGAAGTCACATCTCCATCACACACAGGAAGTAGAGAGGGAGAGTTATCTGTAAGTGGGGCAAGGGTTTAAGTTCTCTAAGCCCACCCACAGTGACATACTTCCCCTAACAGGCTCCTGTGCTACAAATTCCAGAATCTCCCCAAACTGCACCACCAACTGGGGACCAAGCACTTACATTCATGAATTTATAGAAGACATTTCTCTTTCAAACTACCATGCCCACTGAGCCAATCAACAGGCCACAGGGTAATCTTTAGTTCTAAGCACCTTTAGCTACAAAATTAGGTCTCAAAAAAAAATCCAAAAGGAGGGCGGGGCATGGGGTTGCATCCCTTTAATCCCAGCATTCAGGAGGCAGTGGCAGATAGCTCTCTGTGAGTGCCAGGTCTACATAGCGAGACTCGGTCGCCAAAAAAAATAAAGGTGGCTGTTACCATCTGTAAATAGAAGAGAGAGAGAGTTTTGCCAAGTGAGATGGTGTGCACTCTAGTCCTAGTACTTGGGAAATAGAGGGAGGGACATTTATTGGACGTTATCCTTGGCTAATTTGCAAGCTTAACAAGTCTAGGATTTGTGAGATTTTTCTGTCTCCACATAAAAAAGAAAGAGCCGAGTGGGTGTGGCTCATGTCTTTAATCCCTGCACTCGAGAGGCAGAGGCAGGTGGATCTCTGTGATTTGGAGAGGTGGTCTAGGAAGAAAGACCTTTTCATGCCTTTCCTGATGATCCCTTGGACTCTCAGAGCATCAGGAAAGCACTAGCCAGGTGTACGTGCCTATAACCCCAGCTCCGTGGAGCCCAAGCAGGAGGATCACAAACTCAATGGCAGCCTAAAAGCCCGTCTCAAATCAAAAGCCGGAGGTGGAATTCAACAGCAGAATGCTTGTCTTGCATGCCCACAGCCCTGGGTTTGAGCCCCAGCAGAGCAGAAACTACAGGATAATAGCGGCCTTTGTGCCCATTGGGCTGATAAACTGCTCTGCAGACAATATTCCTGTCATGAAGAACCATGTCTATAACGTATGTCTGAATGTTTCAGGGAATATAAAATAAGTGATTAGAAATGTAAATGTTTAGGGAAATGTAAATGACTTTTGTACATGCAGGGCTTCTCTATTCTGCCTTTCAGTTCATTCTTCTTTCTTTTGGCTTTTGGAATTTCATGTTGTCAAGGCTGGCCTTGAACTCACTATGGAATGAGGCTGGTCTTGATTTTCTTGCATCCATTTCCTCAGTATTTTGAGTTCAGACATGTGGCAGCAGCCTAGCTTGTGTGTAGGTGTGTGTTCACGTGTGGTCATGCGTGTGTGAAAGTGAGGGAATCTTTGAGGTGTCTTCCTCTTTTCTCCCCAGCTTACATTTTGAGACAAGGACTCTCACTGAACCTGGAGCTCACAGACTGGCTAGGCTGGCGGCGAGGAGCTTCAGGGATCCGCCTGTCCCCACTGTCCCCAGCTTTTACATGGTGGAAGGAATCTGAACTCCAGTCTTCATGCTTACACAGCAGGCATTTTACTGACTGAGGCTTCTCCCTCGCCCCTCTTTCCAGCCTTTGCAAAGTCTGAAGTTGCTTCTAAATAAGAAAGTGTTTTTTTTTTTTTTTTTTTTTTTTTTTTGGTTTTTCGAGACAGGGTTTCTCTGTGGCTTTGGAGCCTGTCCTGGAACTAGCTCTGTAGACCAGGCTGGTCTCGAACTCACAGAGATCCGCCTGCCTCTGCCTCCCGAGTGCTGGGATTAAAGGCGTGCGCCACCATCGCCCGGCTAAGAAAGTGTTTTTAAACTGAACTGTATAACTGGGCGGTGGTGGCACAGCCTTAAACCCCAGGACTTGGGAGGCAGGCAGAGGCAGGCAGATCTCTGTGAGTTCAAGGCCAGCCTGGTCTACAGAATGAGTCCTAACTGCTTCCATTGCTACTGAGAATCCCTGTCTTGAAAAAGCAAAAATAAATAAGTAGATAGATAAAATAAAATAAAATAAAAAAGCCCCAAATTCAGCCCACACTAGATAGCGGCACACTGCCTCTTGAGTGGTAGGATTACACACATGTGCTACCACATCCGGCTTTATACAGAAACTTTGAAGGGCTCAGTGGGGGAAGGCGCTTGCTACCAAGCCTGATGAGTTCAGTCCCCTAGACCTCCATTGTGGGGGGTGAGAACAGACTCCCTCGGGTTGTCCTCTGGCTTCCACATATGCTCCATGCCACGAATATTCACTCATAAATAAATAAAAACATAATAAAGTGACGATAAAATAAAACAGTACCAAGATGGGCATGGAGACACATAGCTGTGATCCCAGCACTTAGACATGATCCTTACACTACTTAGACCTTCAACTTCTGATTCTTCTAAGTCGAAGGAGGAGGATCAGAACTCTCAGGCCAACCTTGGCTCAACATTTCCCAGTTGGAGGCTAGCCTGGGTTATATGAGACATGGTCGTAAGTAATAAACAAGTGGACCTAGAACCCAGTGTGATGCCCTATGCCTGTAATCTCGCCAGCTGGGAGACAGACAGAAGGATCATAAATGCAAAGCCAGCTGAGTTACATTCCAAGTTCCATGCCAGCCTGGATTGTATAGTAAGATCCTGGCTCCACAAAACAAGACAACAAGGATTAGTTGAATATGGCAGCACAGCCTTTAATCCCAGCACTCAGGAGGCAGAAGCAAGAGGATCTCTGTGGGTTCAAGGCCAGTGTATATATGGAGTTTCAGGAGTACAGATAGACCCTGTCTCAAAACAATGACAAAAAACAAAATCAAGGATTGATTGAGGGAAGAAAAGGGAGAAGGAGGTAAAGACATCACACACTAGTTGAGTGCATGTACACACACATGATCACACATGCACACACACGATCACACATGCACACACGACCACACATGCACACACATGACCACACATGTACAAGCACACATGACCACACATGTACACACACACAAGCTAGGCTGGTGGCACATGCCTATGCTTGAGTTCTTCCCAAGGTCCTGCATATATGATCTCACCACTGCAAAAATAAATAAATAAGTAAATAAAAGTAAAAATTTAAAATAGGGACAGTTAAATGCACCATGGGATCCCATACATTATGCAATAATATGTATCTGGAAAGATAAATAAAAATTTCTAAGCCAGCCATGGTGGCACATGCCTGTAACTCCAACACTTGAGAGGCAGAGACAGGAAGATCAGAAATTCAAGGTCTTCCTCAGTTAAATATTGAATTTAAGGCCAGTTTGTGCTACAAGAAACCTCTCAAAAACGAATAAAACCTTGCAGTAATAGCCCCAGTTATTAAGTAGACACACCTGGGAACACAGAACCTCAAAGAGTTTCCTCCACCAGATTGGCCTGCAGACATGACTACAGGGTGTGTTCTTAATTGTTAACTTATGCAGGGGAGCCTAGTCTCATTGTGGTGGAGAATGTGATCCTGGGACAGGTGGTTTTGTGGTACAAGGAAGGCAGAAAGGCAGAGAGACAAAGCCAGTAAGCAGACTTCATCCCTGGTCTCTGCCTCAGTTCCTGCCTCCAGCTTTGAACCTCGGCTTTCCTCATTGATGGATGGTGATGTGTAGTAGAAAACAAACCCCAGTCTCCCCGAGTTGGTATCAGTCATGGCGTTTATCACAGCAGTGGAAACCTAACTAGGAAAGACCCAGAATGAGACTAGACCTCTCAGCCATTTCAGTCCCTTGGGGAGCCTCCCATTGACTATCACAATAAAGACCAGGATTTCCTGAGGGTCTAATTCTCTACAGTGGTACAACCACCCTAGAAGATTCCAGCCAGGGCTTGTTAAGATTAACCCCTTCTGGTCCTGACTGAAGGCAGGTTTTGCTGTGAGCCCACTCTACCTTGAGACCAAAGCAGGCTTGTTCCCAGCCATCCATCCCAGAAGGCTGTCCACGTCAGCCCTGACAGATGAGCAGGGTCAGAGCACTGACAAGAGTCAAAGGTCACCTCCTCGAGCAGATTTAGAGCTGGGAGTGGCTCTAACAGACGAGATAACTCAAATGGACTTAACAGACATCTATAGAACATTTCATCCAAACAGAAAAGAAAATACCTTCTTCTCAGCACCTCATGGAACCTTCTCAAAAATTGAGCACATACTAGGTAACAAAGCAAACCTCAACAGATGCAAAAAATTTGACATACCCCATGTATCGTATCGTATCTCCATGGCTTAAAAAATTAGAATTCAACAGCAATGCTAATTCCAGAAAGCCCACAAACACATGGAAATTAAACAATGGTCACCAGCCCCGGGTCTCCTTGCCTGCCAGGTTGCTGGATGAAAGCAGGCTATGTAGATTCAGGTAGGGGTTCAGGGAGATGCGGTAGTCCTTTGGGGGCTCCTCCAACAGTGACACCCCAAGGGTCGTTGGCAGGGGCACACTGTCCTTCGGGAGGCCTCTAAGACTGGAGCCTCAGAGCCCCACAGGGGCTGGGGGTGGAGTGAGCTGGGATGCTGGGGGAAGCAGACTCATGGGCTCCCGGTCACCCCAGAAGGGCCCAGCACTGGTGGTAGTAAGGGTTGTGGCTTCCCTCAGTGGGTTGCAGTTCCAGAGTCAGCACCACCCCCTGCAGACAGCTCCCCAAGGAGGGAATTGACAGGTTGGGCCCCAGCCTTGAGGGTACCCAGAGGGGAGTCTCCCAGGATCCCAGGCTTCTTCTGGCTCTGGGGGTTCAGGGCTAACTGGAGCAGTGCAGTGGACAGGGCAGGTCCGTTGAGCCGTGGCATGGAGTGGGCGCACCCAAAAGGCCCTGCTGGCCACTGGCACCTCATGCAGCAGAGGATTGAGCAGCAGCTGGAGGGAGGTAGATGGGCCCAGATTGTCCAACAGCTGCAGGATGTTTGGCTCAGGCGGGAGTCCCTTGCCTCGATTGAGAGCCGTGGCCTGGGTAGCAATTTCTGCTGCCAGCATGCTGCGGCAGGAGGACCTGGAGCACAGAAGGACACACGAAGGTGACTGCCACCCAGGGCCAGGCCGTCTGCCCGCTGTTGTGCAGCCTCTGCCGTTTCTGCTGTCTCATCCTCCAGTACTGCAAAGCCCTTCAGCTGCCCACCCTGGCCACACGGCAGCTGACAGAAGGTGGGCATATAGACCGCGGACAGTGCCTGGCGCAGGGCATCCACATCACTGAAGCCAGGTGGCAGGTGGTCCACACAGAGGCAACGGGAGTGCAGCAAGGCAGGGGGTAGCTGCCCAGAATCTGTGCAATGCACGTACAGTGTGCGAGGGCCCCAGTGGCTTGCCCAGCAAATCAGACTTGGCCCTGGCAGCCGAGTCTTTCTTCATGTACTCTGCAAAGCCATAGCCCTTAGAGTGGCCTGTGCGCTCGCTGTACACTACGAAGCAGCGCTCCCGGCTGCCAAAGGGCCGCACCAGCTCCTCACACTGCCTGGGTCAGGCTGGGCAGCAGCTTGGCCACACACAACAGAGCCTCTGTAGGCTGCAGCTGAACTGACAGCTCCCGCTCTCGAAGGCGGCTCTGGTGGAAGGCCTTGACGGCAGCTTCAGCCTGCTCCCCATTCAGCAGGGTCACGAAAGCTGTCCCTTTGTATTTGTCCACCAACAGTCCTTCAGTTTGCAGTCGCTCAGAGTACGTGATCGCGTACCTCCTGGTTGGTCAAGTCCCCAGGAAGACCCCGGATCAGTATCATGGCGGCGGTTACAACAGAACCGGCACTCAGTAAGTTCCAGGCGCTTCTGGATCTCTTCCGGATCCAAGGACAGCAGCTGCTGTTCAGGTGCTCATCGATATGCGGTCCACAAAGTTTCCCCTTTGGCCTCCGCCTCCAGGTTGAGTGGCAGCCAGTGAGTCAAGAACTTTAAATCTTTGAAGAAAGAATTTGAAGAAGACACCAGAAGATGGAAGATGTCCCATGCTCTCGGGTAGGCAGAATTAACGTAGTAAAAGTGGCAATCTTACCAAAAGCAATCTACAGATTCAAAGCAATGTCTATCAAAATCCCAGCAAAATTCTTCACAGACCTCAAAAGAACAATACTCAACCTCATATGGAAAAGCAAAAAATCCAGGATAACCAAAAGAATCCTGTACAATAAAGGAACTTCTGAAGGCCTCACAATCCCTGACTTCAAACTCTACTACAGAGCTACAATACTGAAAACAGCCTGGTACTGGCATAAGAACACACAGGAGGACCAATGGAAGTGAATCAAAGACATGGATATCAATCCACACACCTACAAACACCTGATTTTTGACAAAAAAGTAAAAATATAAAATGGAAAAAAGAAAGCATATTCAACAAATGGTGCTGGCATAACTGAATATCAACATGTAGAAGGATGAAAACAGATCCATATCTATCGCCATGCACAAAACTCAAATCTAGAAGGATCAAATACCTCAACATAAAACCAACCACACTGAACCTCATAGAAGAGAAAGTGGGAAGTACACTTGAACAGACTGACACAGGAGACCACTTCCTAAATAGAACCCCAGTAGCACAAACACTGAGAGCAACAGTTAATAAATGGTACCTCCTGAAACTGAGAAGCCTCTGTAAATTAGAGAACATGCATGGTCAACAAGACAAAATGGCAAGCTACAGACTTGGAAAAGATCTTCACCAACCCCACCCCACCCCCATCAGACAGAGGGCTGTTCTCCAAAATATACAGAGAACTCAAGAAATTGGTCATCAAAAGAACAAATATTCCAGTAAAAAATGTGATACAGACCTAAATAGAGAACTCTCAACAGATGAATCAAAAATGGCTGGAAGACACTTAAGGAAATGCTCACCATCCTTAGCCTTCAGAGAAATGCAAATGAAAATGACTCTGAGATAACATCTTACACCTGTCAGAATGGCCAAGATCCAAACACCGATGACAGCATATTCTGGAGTGGATAAATGGTGGGGTAAAGGGAACACTCCTGCGTTGCCGGTGGGAGTGCAAGCTGATACAGCCACGTTGGGCATCAGTATGGTGATTTCTCCAAAAATTAGGAAACAACCTTCCTCAAGAACCAGCAATACCACTTTTGGGATATATATATATATATATATATATATATATATATATATCCAAAAGGATGATCAATCATACCACAAAGGCATGTGCTCAACTATGTTCATAGCAGTATTGTTTGTCATAGCCAGAACCTGGAAACAACCTAAATGCCCCTTGACTGATGAATGGATAAGGAAAATGTGGTACATTTATACAATGGAGTACTACACAGCAAAAAAAAATGACATCTTCAAATTTTCAGGCAAATGGATGGATGTAGAAAGCATTATATTGAATGAGGTAACCCAGACCCAGAAAGACAAATATCGTGTGCACTCCCTCATGAGTGAACATAAAGCAAAGAAATCCCAGCCGATCATTCACAACCCAGAGAACCTAGACAACAAAGAGGACCCTAAGAGTGACACACATGGATCTAATGGACATGGCAAGTAGGAAAAGACAACTCCTGAGTAAATTGTGAGCATGGGGTCATGGGAGAGGGTAGAGGGGAGGGGGAGGCTGGGAGGGGAGGGGAGAAAAATATATAGCTCACTAAAAACGATAAATAATTGAAAAAACGTGGAGCTGGGAGTGGATAGCTGATCTTGTGGTTCGGCCTTGGGTTCGACTGGCAGGACAAGCAGGCAGTGGAGACATTTGGAGAAGTTGGGGTGTGGCTCTGAGGGACTGGAGGTCAGACAGTGACAACAATGAGAGCCTTAGCCGTAGGAGATGGCTCAACGCAGTGGCAATGGCTGGTATTTCTGAGGCACAAGTTCTTAAAGGCCTGGAACTAGGACAGCACCAACTGTACCAGGTTTAGAATCCACACGGACAGAGACACAAACCAGAACTAAAATCATCTAAGGGGCCATGAGAGCTAAAGGAGTCTAAACACACTCAGAAAAGCTACTTGGGAGTTGCCCTAGCTCCGAGGTCTGTTCTGAATTTTCATTTGCATTCTCAACTATTTTGGTTGTTATTTGGTTTATTTTGAGAGGATTTTCCCTTCTACTTTCCCTAAAATATTGGCCCAGAACATCAGGTTTCATTAAAGAAACCACATGTGTCTCCTCCTTCATGGGTGCGGATTCCAGGACCACTGATGGATTTTTTTCCTCTTATCACTTTGAACATATCAACCCACTGCCCACTGGGGTCCTAGTTTTCTGTCTGGTGGGAAATTGGATGAAGAGTTTATGGAGAAAATGTGACAAAGTCTATTCCTCTCAGCCCCGTAGATAGAAGTTAGTCACTTGCCCTGATGTGTCCTGGGAAACAGAGCATTGCCACAGCATCCCAGAGTCAGTCAGAGGCTACCATGTTACTCTGATCAATCTGAGTCTACTAAAAAAGGAACTGCTTTGAGGATGGATGTGATGGGTTCCATGAGCCAAAAGTCATGACAGCATGTTAGGGTCTGTGAGAAGTGGACCATGCTCCCCATCCACTAATAGATGGGTGTCAGTGTGTGCCAGTTGGATTTTGTCAACTTGACACACACTGGAGTAATCTGAGGAAGAAGGAACTTAACTATGTAATAGGTAAGTCTATGGGGAATTTCAATCAGTAACTGATGTCCCTGAGCTGGAGGTCATGGCTGTATATATAAAATAAGCTGGCTTAGAGAGTCAAGGAGAGCAGGTCAGTAAGTGGCTTTACTCCATGGTAGCTGCTTTGTTTCCTGCCTCGAGGTTCTGGTCTTGACTTCCTGCCCTGACTTCTACTCATGGTAGCTTCTGATAGGAAAGTGAAAGGGAAGTAAACCTTCCTTCCTCAAGTTGTTTTTGGTCATGATGTTTCTTGAGAGGAAGAGAAAGCAAGTATACAGTGTCCATACCTGGTGAAGGACAACATCCAGAGCCTGTTGTAATCCAAATTATTCCACCTACTGTGATTATTAAAGTAGAAAGGGTTTCTATTAGGGTTTGGATGTGTAATACCCAAGGAAGGATCCTGTGTTTGGACTCTGATCCCTAGCATGTGGTAATGTTTCAAAGTTGGGGAAAACCTGGTCAATAAACCCAGAAGGAAAAGGTAGGTCATGGGGTGTTATAGAATATTATTTTAAGGTGTGTGACTTCTGTTTAGGTTGCACTTGTTGAACTCTGCGAAGCTGTGATGCTGTGCCTGTCTAACACCTGGTGGGCTAATGAAAATTTTAATGGCCAAACATAAGGCAGGAGAAAGGATAGGTTGGTCAGTCGCACAGAGAGTATAAATGGGAGGAGAAATCATAGAGAAAGGAACAGAGAAAGAGCAAGAGAACAAGGAGAGGAGGATGCTAGGGGAAGCTATCCAGTTACCCAGCAACTGAGTAATAATCAAAGTAAGATACACAGAGTTTAAAAAAAAAAAAAGGAAAAAGCCAAGAGCCAGAGGCAAAGGTGGACAGGATAATTCAAAGATAAAAAAACTGGAAAGGAACAAGCCAAGCTAAGGCTAGGCATTGTAAGTAAGAAGCTACTGTGTGTAATTTAATTGGGCTGGGTGTCAGGTCCCCAAAAGAACAAAAGAATGAAAAGAACAGACACGCTGAACAAAAAAGGGAGATACAGTAAATGCTAACTGAGTGTAACCAGCCTCCTCAGGCCCCTATGTTCCAACTGACCAGGGCAGCCTTCCTGTACATAGGGACAGAATGTGAAAAAAACCAGGGATCTAAGCCAAGCCATCATTGGTCCATTTCTTGCTCTGACCTCACAATGACAGAACCCTGTTGCCTAACTGCTTTGGCTGAGGCTGCCTCCTCTCCTTACAGTGCAGAGGCTGATCTTCAGTTGAAACAGTGATTTAGATAGAAGTGAGCTGTTCGCACTTGGTGGATATTCATGAGCTGTTGAATCTGAACACAGTGAGTTTCCTTCTAAGGTCACAGATTTGGGGTTTAGAGGTTTGGGTTTCCGGGATTGAAAAGAACCCTTTCTTCCTTTCTTTCTTCCTCGGTCCGGGGTATAATTTGGGGCAATTTTTATTATCTCCATTAATTAACTGTTTACTCTATTTTAATCTTTAGTTTTAATATATTCTCTGGGTTCATTCCTTCGTTCACCATTTTAAACATTTGTTTACATTGACTCTACAACATGAGTATTCACACAGTGACATTTACCTACACGCACATGGAAAGCTTTGACCACGTTCCCCTGATCTCACCGCCTACTGCCCACCCTTCCAAGTCCCTTTTTCATTCAGCCAGTTACTTTCCGAGTCCAGGCCAAGTCATGTGGACTCCTGTCCAGAGGACTGACAGGCACACTGAATGGTGTCCTAAGGAAGGGCACCGATGGATGTCTGCCTATGCTCTAGCAGAAAGCCTCCTCCAAAGTGGTTATCTCAGGATCTTCCTGGCAGTTCAAAGTCAGGGCTGGAGAGGGCCAGAGGTAAGAGTTAGATCCCATTTTGTGATGCCAATGATGGAACAGGGCAGCTGAAAAGGATTCAAGAACAGAAAAAGTGAAAGTCTAAAAAGAACCTGTTCTTTGAGGAAGAGAGGAACTTCCCTTGGTGGGACATAGCACACCAGGTCCCTCCACCATCTTCTGTCCTTCTGTGTGTCTGAAACTGGCCTTTCATGGGACGTTTTCATTTTCTATCAGGGGGCAGGGCGATTGCAGTACTAAAGCTCGTGTGTTATCAGGCACAGGGGTGGGGGCAATAATCATTTGGAAGCAAAGGATCATTTCTGCTGGCCAAAGACCTCAAGGAACATGTTCTGGAACAAAACTACCTAGTGCTGGGATGTTCTGCCCAGCACTCCAGAGACCCACCTCCAATACCTGTCCTTTTGCAAAAACAAGGGGACATTTTGTTGACAAGGACTGTCTTCATCTGATTATCACAAGCCTGGGCTAGAGGGAAACTCTTTCATCTCATCTTTTCTTTATTTTTCCAGACAGGGATCCTCTCAGTGTGGCTCTGGCTGTAATGGAACTTGATTTGTAGACCAGGCTGGCCTCGACCTCACAGAGAGCTGCTAGCCAGTAACTAAGTGTGTAATGTGTGCTCATGCGATGCCTTAGGGGTGTGAACGTTCTATAGACAGAACGAACATCCTGCTTGAAATCTCATTAACTTCCATCCAGTTTCTTTGGTTTATGCCCCATAGCTGGTTCTGGGCGGTGTTGTGAGGTCCATTTAAAGGATAAATCTGTTGACTACTTAGGTGAGGTGAAGGCAGCATAGCTTCAAGAACACAAAAAGGCTGAGCACCGCCCTCCCGCCTCAGGTGTTGATGTCACACTCATGGACACACTTGTGTCCATGCTCTGTGTCTCACAGGCAAGGTTACTTTTGAAATACTAGGAACCTCATTCATGTACAAGACAAAAGCAGTCCTTGCTCTTCTGTTTGCTTTTGCTTTTTGATTTGGTGAGAGAGGGTCTCCTGTAGCACAGGCTGGTCTCAAGACCACTGCATAGCCAAAGATGACCTCAACTGCTGGTCCTCCTGCCTCAACTTTCCTAGCTTTAATAATTGCCATGTGCCGGGCCACAGTAGTGCTGCCCTTAATCCCAGCAATTGGGAGGCAGAGGCAGATGAACCTCTGTGACTTTGAGGCCAGCCTGGTCTACAGAGCGAGTTCAGGGACAGCCATGATTGTTAAACAGAGAAACCTGTCCTGATAAACTAATAAAAAAAGCCAAGTGCTCACCTTTATGAGACTTTTCTTTTCTGTCAGTTTAATGGCCTAACCTGAATCTACCTGTATTTTAATTACTATCTTCTCCCCAGGGCCCGACAGTCAACACCTCACCACATAGGCTGAGGCCTAGTGGGATTTCTGCTCCCGCTGGTACCAGCTTGGCCACAGTCACCAAGTGTAAGTTTTAACGAAGGCTCCTTTGTTCTAGTTACCAATAAAGACTTGGGAGTCAGATGATGGGTGATAACCTGCTAGCTCAGAGAGGCCAAGAAGCAACCAATCTACTTTCCTATTTGGACAGAGACGCAGCAAGACAAGCATCCCTTCACTCATCCCAAACCAAAAAGACCCCGAATCGCTAAGTGCTTCCCTAAACCTTCCTGTACATCCCTCTCTTCCTATTGCTGGCTACTTTGTTCTTCCTTGGCTAATTCTTGTCAACTACTTGCTCACTCCTCTCACTCAGCTTCTTTGTTTTTCTTTTCTTTCTTTATTTCAGCTTGTTGAGACAGATGGATAGGCATGCCTTGCAGAGTGAGGTTTGATATTTATTTAGTGGGTATGGAGGGAAGGGGAAAGAGGAGAAGAGCAGAGAGGCAGAGAGAGACAGAAACAGAAGTGGAAGAGGAGTAGTGGGGAGAATGGAGCAAGGCAGAAGCTGCCTCTTCGGGAGGAGAGGTGGAAAAGGCCGCGCTCCCTGAGTTTTTAATCGATTTTATTAACACAGTCTCAAGATTTTCAGAGTATGATCAAATATCCCACTCCTGACTTTCCCATTTAGCTCTTATATAATGTGTATCAGCTGACCCTGAAGGACACTCTGCATGCTGGGCACATTGAGTTGTGCATGTTTGATTTTGTGTGTGTGTGGGGGGGGGTCTGAGGGAGTGAGTGAGTGAGTGAGTGAGTGACTGTAATATGTGTGTAAGTATGTGTTTATGTCTGTGTCCTGCCAAGTCCATGTCGAAACTTCAAACCTAAAAAACAGTATTAACATTTGTGGACTCATAAGCACCAGAGATTTGCCACACAGCAAAACAGGTGGCCTTCAGAAAAGGGCTTGAAAGATTGAGCTCATGCCTTTCCTTGACCATGTAGGGATACATACAAAGTACCAGTTAGAGTTAGAAGGCAGCCCTGTTACACACTCAGTCTCTTGGCATCTCGATCTCACCTTGCCAATGTCCAAATATGCAAGCGACCAATTTCTGTTGTTTGTAAGTGACACAACTAAGACATTTTGTTTGAGAGCAGAGGGGCCCAGGGTGGCAGGATATGGCTCCATGACCTACGTTTGTTGTCTGTGGGGTTCTGGCTGACAAGTATTTTCTTTTTTTAATATTTATTTATTTATTATGTATACAATGTTCTGTCTGTGTGTCTGCAGCCAGAAGAGGGCATCAGATCTCATTTCAGATGGTTGTGAGCCACCATGTGGTTGCTGGGAATTGAACTCAGGACCTTTGGAAGAGCAGGCAGTGCTCTTAACCTCTGAGCCATCTCTCCAGCCCCTGACAAGTATTTTCTTGATCATTTTGAACAAACATATCAGAACACTGTCTTTGGGGATCCTGGACTTTGGTACGAAGTGTCAGGAATGATAGGGATCATGTGATGAATGATGTCATCTTGCTCTCAGCCCCACAGATGTTAGTCCTAGGGCATAGGGTGCCATGAAAAGCAGTATTTTGCCCCAGCATCTCGATGTAGTAAGGAGCTGCCATCCTAAAGGAAACATCAAATTAAGTTGAAAGGAAAATAAATTGAACACTTTGAGTGTAGACGTGATGAGTTCTTACCAACTTGTCACAGAAGTTTGGCTAGGGACCAAGTGAAAAGCAAAACACACTACCTACCTACTAAGGAGAGAGTATCAGAGCTCATAACTGGAAGGGCTAGTGCCCTGGAGTTCATTGTGATACCTATGATTGCTTATTTTATTGTTAAAGTGAACAGGGTCCTTGTTAAGATTTGGGGGTGTCAAGGTCCCACAAAGAATCAAGTGTTTGGACAGTGTTTCCACCACGTGACACCATTTGGGGAAAATTGTGGAACTTGGAGAGTGGGCCTAGCAGGAAAAATTGGGGTACTGGGCAACACTCGGGACAGTCGTTTGAGTGTAACCAGCGCTGCTCCCCACTGACCAGAGCAGCCTTCCCTGTCCTGAGAACAGAAGGGAGGAAAACCAGTGATCTAAGCCAAGCCATCATTGGTCCATTTCTTGCTCTGACCTCACAATGACAGAACCCTGTTGCCTAACTGCTTTGGCTGAGGCTGCCTCCTCTCCTTACAGTGCAGAGGCTGATCTTCAGTTGAAACAGTGATTTAGATAGAAGTGAGCTGTTCGCACTTGGTGGATATTCATGAGCTGTTGAATCTGAACACAGTGAGTTTCCTTCTAAGGTCACAGATTTGGGGTTTAGAGGTTTGGGTTTCCGGGATTGAAAAGAACCCTTTCTTCCTTTCTTTCTTCCTCGGTCCGGGGTATAATTTGGGGCAATTTTTATTATCTCCATTAATTAACTGTTTACTCTATTTTAATCTTTAGTTTTAATATATTCTCTGGGTTCATTCCTTCGTTCACCATTTTAAACATTTGTTTACATTGACTCTACAACATGAGTATTCACACAGTGACATTTACCTACACGCACATGGAAAGCTTTGACCACGTTCCCCTGATCTCACCGCCTACTGCCCACCCTTCCAAGTCCCTTTTTCATTCAGCCAGTTACTTTCCGAGTCCAGGCCAAGTCATGTGGACTCCTGTCCAGAGGACTGACAGGCACACTGGATGGTGTCCTAAGGAAGGGCACCGATGGATGTCTGCCTGTGCTCTAGCAGAAAGCCTCTTCCAAAGTGGTTATCTCAGGATCTTCCTGGCAGTTCAAAGTCAGGGCTGGAGAGGGCCAGAGGTAAGAGTTAGATCCCATTTTGTGATGCCAATGATGGAACAGGGCAGCTGAAAAGGATTCAAGAACAGAAAAAGTGAAAGTCTAAAAAGAACCTGTTCTTTGAGGAAGAGAGGAACTTCCCTTGGTGGGACATAGCACACCAGGTCCCCCCACCATCTTCTGTCCTTCTGTGTGTCTGAAACTGGCCTTTCGTGGGACGTTTTCATTTTCTATCAGGGGGCAGGGCGATTGCAGTACTAAAGCTCGTGTGTTATCAGGCACAGGGGTGGGGGCAATAATCATTTGGAAGCAAAGGATCATTTCTGCTGGCCAAAGACCTCAAGGAACATGTTCTGGAACAAAACTACCTAGTGCTGGGATGTTCTGCCAAGCACTCCAGAGACCCACCTCCAATACCTGTCCTTTTGCAAAAACAAGGGGACATTTTGTTGACAAGGACTGTCTCCATCTGATTATCACAAGCCTGGGCTAGAGGGAAACTCTTTCATCTCATCTTTTCTTTATTTTTCCAGACAGGGATCCTCTCAGTGTGGCTCTGGCTGTAATGGAACTTGATTTGTAGACCAGGCTGGCCTCGACCTCACAGAGAGCTGCTAGCCAGTAACTAAGTGTGTAATGTGTGCTCATGCGATGCCTTAGGGGTGTGAACGTTCTATAGACAGAACGAACATCCTGCTTGAAATCTCATTAACTTCCATCCAGTTTCTTTGGCTTATGCCCCATAGCTGGTTCTGGGCGGGTCCTGTGAGGTCCATTTAAAGGATAAATCTGTTGACTACTTAGGTGAGGTGAAGGCAGCATAGCTTCAAGAACACAAAAAGGCTGAGCGCTACCCTCCCGCCTCAGGTGTTGATGTCACACTCATGGACACACTTGTGTCCATGCTCTGTGTCTCACAGGCAAGGTTACTTTTGAAATACTAGGAACCTCATTCATGTACAAGACAAAAGCAGTCCTTGCTCTTCTGTTTGCTTTTGCTTTTTGATTTGGTGAGAGAGGGTCTCCTGTAGCACAGGCTGGCCTCAAGACCACTGTGTAGCCAAAGATGACCTGAACTGCTGGTCCTCCTGCCTCAACTTTCCTAGCTTTAATAATTGCCATGTGCCGGGCCACAGTAGTGCTGCCCTTAATTCCAGCAATTGGGAGGCAGAGGCAGATGAACCTCTGTGACTTTGAGGCCAGCCTGGTCTACAGAGCGAGTTCAGGGACAGCCATGATTGTTAAACAGAGAAACCTGTCCTGATAAACTAATAAAAAAAGCAAGTGCTCACCTTTATGAGACTTTTCTTTTCTGTCAGTTTAATGGCCTAACCTGAATCTACCTGTATTTTAATTACTATCTTCTCCCCAGGGCCCGACAGTCAACACCTCACCACATAGGCTGAGGCCTAGTGGGATTTCTGCTCCCGCTGGTACCAGCTTGGCCACAGTCACCAAGTGTAAGTTTTAACGAAGGCTCCTTTGTTCTAGTTACCAATAAAGACTTGGGAGTCAGATGTTGGGTGATAACCTGCTAGCTCAGCGAGGCCAAGAAGCAACCAATCTACTTTCCTATTTGGACAGAGACGCAGCAAGAAAAGCATCCCTTCACTCATCCCAAACCAAAAAGACCCCGAATCGCTAAGTGCTTCCCTAAACCTTCCTGTACATCCCTCTCTTCCTATTGCTGGCTACTTTGTTCTTCCTTGGCTAATTCTTGTCAACTACTTGCTCACTCCTCTCACTCAGCTTCTTTGTTTTTCTTTTCTTTCTTTATTTCAGCTTGTTGAGACAGATGGATAGGCACGCCTTACAGAGTGAGGTTGGATATTTATTTAGTGGGTATGGAGGGAAGGGGAAAGAGGAGGAGAGCAGAGAGGCAGAGAGAGACAGAAACAGAAGGGGAAGAGGAGTAGTGGGGAGAATGGAGCAAGGCAGAAGCTGCCTCTTCGGGAGGAGAGACGGAAAAGGCTGCGCTCCATGAGTTTTTAATCGATTTTATTAACACAGTCTCAAGATTTTCAGAGTATGATCAAATATCCCACTCCTGACTTTCCCATTTAGCTCTTATATAATGTGTATCAGCTGACCCTGAAGGACACTCTGCATGCTGGGCACATTGAGTTGTGCATGTTTGATTTTGTGTGTGTGTGTGGGGGGGGTCTGAGTGAGTGAGTGAGTGAGTGAGTGAGTGAGTGACTGTAATATGTGTGTAAGTATGTGTTTATGTCTGTGTCCTGCCAAGTCCAGGTCGAAACTTCAAACCTAAAGAACAGTATTAACATTTGTGGACTCATAAGCACTAGAGATTTGCCACACAGCAAAACAGGTGGCCTTCAGAAAAGGGCTTGAAAGATTGAGCTCATGCCTTTCCTTGACCATGTAGGGATACATACAAAGTACCAATTAGAGTTAGAAAGCAGCCCTGTTACACACTCAGTCTCTTGGCATCTCGATCTCACCTTGCCAATGTCCAAATATAAAGCGACCAATTTCTGTTGTTTGTAAGTGACACAACTAAGACATTTTGTTTGAGAGCAGAGGGGCCCAGGGTGGCAGGATATGGCTCCATGACCTACGTATGTTGTCTGTGGGGTTCTGGCTGACAAGTATTTTCTTTTTTTAATATTTATTTATTTATTATGTATACAATGTTCTGTCTGTGTGTCTGCAGCCAGAAGAGGGCATCAGATCTCATTTCAGATGGTTGTGAGCCACCATGTGGTTGCTGGGAATTGAACTCAGGACCTTTGGAAGAGCAGGCAGTGCTCTTAACCTCTGAGCCATCTCTCCAGCCCCTGACAAGTATTTTCTTGATCATTTTGAACAAACATATCAGAACACTGTCTTTGGGGATCCTGGACTTTGGTACGAAGTGTCAGGAATGATAGGGATCATGTGATGAATGATGTCATCTTGCTCTCAGCCCCACAGATGTTAGTCCTAGGGCATAGGGTGCCATGAAAAGCAGTATTTTGCCCCAGCATCTCGATGTAGTAAGGAGCTGCCATCCTAAAGGAAACATCAAATTAAGTTGAAAGGAAAATAAATTGAACACTTTGAGTGTAGACGTGATGAGTTCTTACCAACTTGTCACAGAAGTTTGGCTAGGGACCAAGTGAAAAGCAAAACACACTACCTACCTACTAAGGAGAGAGTATCAGAGCTCATAACTGGAAGGGCTAGTGCTCTGGAGTTCATTGTGATACCTATGATTGCTTATTTTATTGTTAAAGTGAACAGGGTCCTTGTTAAGATTTGGGGGTGTCAAGGTCCCACAAAGAATCAAGTGTTTGGACAGTGTTTCCACCACGTGACACCATTTGGGGAAAATTGTGGACCTTGGAGAGTGGGTCTAGCAGGAAAAATTGGGGTACTGGGCAACACTCGGGACAGTCGTTTGAGTGTAACCAGCGCTGCTCCCCACTGACCAGAGCAGCCTTCCCTGTCCTGAGAACAGAAGGGAGGAAAACCAGTGATCTAAGCCAAGCCATCATTGGTCCATTTCTTGCTCTGACCTCACAATGACAGAACCCTGTTGCCTAACTGCTTTGGCTGAGGCTGCCTCCTCTCCTTACAGTGCAGAGGCTGATCTTCAGTTGAAACAGTGATTTAGATAGAAGTGAGCTGTTCGCACTTGGTGGATATTCATGAGCTGTTGAATCTGAACACAGTGAGTTTCCTTCTAAGGTCACAGATTTGGGGTTTAGAGGTTTGGGTTTCCGGGATTGAAAAGAACCCTTTCTTCCTTTCTTTCTTCCTCGGTCCGGGGTATAATTTGGGGCAATTTTTATTATCTCCATTAGTTAACTGTTTACTCTATTTTAATCTTTAGTTTTAATATTTTCTCTGGGTTCATTCCTTCGTTCACCATTTTAAACATTTGTTTACATTGACTCTACAACATGAGTATTCACACAGTGACATTTCCCTCACGCACATGGAAAGCTTTGACCATGTTCCCCTGATCTCACCGCCTACTGCCCACCCTTCCAAGTCCCTTTTTCATTCAGCCAGTTACTTTCCGAGTCCAGGCCAAGTCATGTGGACTCCTGTCCAAAGGACAGGCAGGCACACTGGATGGTGTCCTAAGGAAGGGCACCGATGGATGTCTGCCTGTGCTCTAGCAGAAAGCCTCCTCCAAAGTGGTTATCTCAGGATCTTCCTGGCAGTTCAAAGTCAGGGCTGGAGAGGGCCAGAGGTAAGAGTTAGATCCCATTTTGTGATGCCAATGATGGAACAGGGCAGCTGAAAAGGATTCAAGAACAGAAAAAGTGAAAGTCTAAAAAGAACCTGTTCTTTGAGGAAGAGAGGAACTTCCCTTGGTGGGACATAGCACACCAGGTCCCTCCACCATCTTCTGTCCTTCTGTGTGTCTGAAACTGGCCTTTCGTGGGACGTTTTCATTTTCTATCAGGGGGCAGGGCGATTGCAGTACTAAAGCTCGTGTGTTATCAGGCACAGGGGTGGGGGCAATAATCATTTGGAAGCAAAGGATCATTTCTGCTGGCCAAAGACCTCAAGGAACATGTTCTGGAACAAAACTACCTAGTGCTGGGATGTTCTGCCAAGCACTCCAGAGACCCACCTCCAATACCTGTCCTTTTGCAAAAACAAGGGGACATTTTGTTGACAAGGACTGTCTCCATCTGATTATCACAAGCCTGGGCTAGAGGGAAACTCTTTCATCTCATCTTTTCTTTATTTTTCCAGACAGGGATCCTCTCAGTATGGCTCTGGCTGTTATGGAATTTGGTTTGTAGACCAGGCTGGCCTCGACCTCACAGAGAGCTGCTAGCCAGTAACTAAGTGTGTAATGTGTGCTCATGCGATACCTTAGGGGAGTGAACGTTCTATTGACAGAACGAACATCCTGCTTGAAATCTCGTTAACTTCCATCCAGTTTCTTTGGCTTATGCCCCATAGCTGGTTCTGGGCGGTGTTGTGAGGTCCATTTAAAGGTAAATCTGTTGACTACTTAGGCGAGGTGAAGGCAGCATAGCTTCAAGAACACAAAAAGGCTGAGCGCCGCCATCCTTCCTCAGGTGTTGATGTCACACTCATGGACACACTTGTGTCTATGCCCTGTGTCTCACAGGCAAGGTTACTTTTGATGTACTGGGACCCTTAATCATGTGCAAGACAAAAACAGTCCTTGCTCTTCTGTTTGCTTTTGCTTTTTGATTTGGTGAGAGAGGGTCTCCTGTAGCACAGGCTGGCCTCAAGACCGCTGCATAGCCAAAGATGACCTGAACTGCTGGTCCTCCTGCCTCAACTTTCCTAGCTTTAATAATTGCCATGTGCCGGGCCACAGTGGTGCATGCCTTTAATCTCAGCAATCTGGAGGCAGAAGCAGCTGAACCTCTGTGACTTTGAGGCCAGCCTGGTCTACAGAGCGAGTTCAGAGACAGCCATGATTGTTAAACAGAGAAACCGGTCCTGACAAACCAATAAAAAAAAAAGCTCACCTTTATGAGTCTTTTCTTGTTTTTCTGTCAGTTTAATGGCCTAACCTGAATCTACCTGTATTTTAATTACTATCTTCTCCCCAGGGCCCGACAGTCAACACCTCACCACACAGGCTGAGGCCTAGTGGGATTTCTGCTCCCGCTGGTACCAGTTTGGCCAGTCACCAAATGTAAGTTTTTTGTTTTTTTGTTTTTTGTTTTTTGTTTTGGTTTTTCGAGGCAGGGTTTCTCTGTAGCTTTGGTGCCTGTCCCGGAACTAGCCTTGTAGACCAGGCTGGCCTCGAACTCCCAGAGATCTGCCTTCCTCTGCCTCCTGAGTGCTGGGATTAAAGGCGTGCGCCACCACCGCCCGGCTACCAAATGTAACTTTTAACGAAGGCTTCTTTGTTCTATTTACCAATAAAGACTTGGGAGTCAGATGTTGGGTGATAACCTGCTAGCTCAGAGAGGCCAAAAAGCAACCAATCTACTTTCCTATTTGGACAGAGACGCAGCAAGAAAAGCATCCCTTCACTCATCCCAAACCAAAAAGACCCCAAATCGCTCAGTGCTTCCCTAAACCTTCCTGTGCATCCCTCTCTTCCTATTGCTGGCTACTTTGTTCTTCCTTGGCTAATTCTTGTCAACTCATTGCTTGCTCCACTCCCTGAGATTTTTTTTTTCTTCTTTATTTTTATTTTGTTGAGACAGATGGATAGGCACGCCTTGCAGAGTGAGGTTGGATATTTATTTAGTGGTTATGGAGGGAAGGGGAATGAGGAGAAGAGCAGAGAGGCAGAGAGAGACAGAAACAGAAGGGGAAGAGGAGTAGTGGGGAGAATGGAGCAAGGCAGAAGCTGCTTCTTCGGGAGGAGAGATGGAAAAAGCCACATTCCCCTATCCTCACTGCCTCCTTCCCACCCCTTCCAAGTCCCTTCGTGTTCTCATTTCTTCCCTCAGCCTTCCTTATTGGTGACAGAATGGGAAGAAAACCAGTGAGCTGTGAAAAGCCACCATTTGTCCTTTTCTTGCTCTGACCTCACAATGACAGACCCCTGTGCCCTCACAGCTCTGGCTGAGGCTGCCTCCTCTCCTTACAGTACAAGCGGGTTCGTGAGGTGGAAAAGGTTGGAGCTCTGTGCTGGTGAAAGAGACTGCTTGGACTTTCAAGAGCTGCTGGACTCCAACATAGTGAGTGTCCCTCCAGCTTTGGTGCCTTTGATTGTTGTTGTTGTTGTCTGTGTATTTATTCATTTTCTGGCTTGATTCATGAGCTTACTTTTTCATGTTTTTTTTCTCTCTCTGTTTATTTTGTGGGTGTATGGGAGGAGAATTCAAGACAGAAATTCTCTGTGTAGCTCTGGCTTTCCTGGAACCCATCTTTAGATATTGCTGGCCTCAAACTAAAAGATTACCTGCTTTGCCTTCTGAGTGTTGGGATTAAGGGCAAATGCCACCACAGCCCGGTAGTTTTGATTTTTATGTTGTGCTTCTTGGGGTATAATTTTTAATATTATTATTTTATGTGTATGAGTATTTTGTTTTCATGTCTCTGTGTGTACCATGAGTCTCGCACATGTGGAGGTCACAAGAAGAAGACAGATTAGCTAGAACTCGAGTAACAATTCATTGCGAGCACCATGTGTGTTGGGCCTCGAACCAGGGTTCTCTGAAAGAGCAGGAAGTGCTGTGAAACACTAGCTCCTCTCTCCAGAACCTCTGTCTTTAGTTTTCCTTCTTCATTTACTTTTGTTATGTGTTCCTTGGTCCATCTCTCTTTTCTCATTTCAAGCCTTTCCTTGTTATGGCGTACCATATCATAGGAACAATTTAGTCCTGGCAATCGCAGGAACATCTCTAATGCATTCTGAGCACTGGATCATGTGATTAACCCACGCTGCTATGCTTTCTTCTCACACGACCTCCCCCACATTCCTAGGACCCCCCTCTTATGTTGAGGACCTCCTCCTGCTCCCACGTTCCACATATGAGAGAAGAAAAATGACACATTTGAAGGACTGGCTTTTCCCATGTAGAGCGATCTTCTCCAGTGACAACCATGTTCTTGAGAGCCCCACCGTTTCATCCTTCTCTATGGCCGTCCTTCTGTATGACTGTGGCATTCTTGCCCTTAATTCTGTTTAAATGTTGTGTTGTCAGGCTGAATATGTAGAGCTATCCTTGCAAGGATCCGTGTGAGCATATTTTAACCATGAAGTATGACCTGGCTTATGTGAATTTGGTGAAAAGTATTAAGTAGTATTATTAAGCACTTTTACATCTGTGTTCATCATGGAAATAGCCTCTATTTTTCTTCATTGTGTTTTCCTGGTTTTGGCATAAATGAGTTTGGAACTGCTAAATACCTTTCTATTTTGTGCAGTATTGAGGAGCACTGACATTTGTTTTCAAGAGATTGGAAGGATTCATCAGTAGTTTTGCCTGCTCCTGGGCTTGCCTATGCAGATTCTTTCCTCATAAATATTTCAATCTTGTTCTTTATCGTCTTAGTTGAATTTATATCAAGAAATTTCTCGGGGCTGGAGAGATGGCTCAGAGGTTAAGAGCACTGCCTGCTCTTCCAAAGGTCCTGAGTTCAATTCCCAGCAACCACATGGTGGCTCACAACCATCTGTAATGGGGTCTGGTGCCCTCTTCTGGCCTGTAGGCATGTACACAGACAGAATATTGTATACATAATAAATAAATAAAAAAAATTTGAATCTGCTGCAATTTAAAAAAAAAAAAAAAAGAAATTTCTCAATTCCATCCACATTTTCCAATCCATGAGAAGGACTCTCAGGGTTTTCAAAAACAGATTTCATGGGGATGGGTGGGTTAGCCTGGAGAGACGGCCCAGCAGTTAGGAGCATGTACTCTTCGTGCAGAAGACCTAGGTCTGTCTCACAGCAATCCCATGACAAACTTCCTGAAGTGCCGCACCTAGGGGATCTGTTGCCCCCTTATGTCCTTCCAGGTCGTAGAAATAAAATTATACAAAAAAGACTTATAACACTATTTGAAATTATATGTAGTACCTGTGAGTGTACATGTAGGCGACCTCAAGTGTGTGTGTGTGTGTGTGTATATATGTGTGTGCATGTGTGTGTTTGCCCTTGCGATCATCCACACATGTGTTTGGATGCCCTCGGAGGTCAGAGGTATAGGATCTCCTAGAACTGGAGTCAGTGATCCACCTGACCTGTGTCCTGAGAACCAAACACAGGTCCTCTGCCGGAATAGCAAACCTTCTGATCTCCTGAGTCATCTCCCCACCAAGACACTCTGGGTTTTTGGGGTTTCTGTTGTCTCATCAACTTCTCATGCATATGATTTTATTAGTATCTTCTCTCTCAATGAGCATTCAGCTCAAGTAAGAGCATGATTCTCTTTCCCATTCAATGGCTCGTAGCTTCTGTGACCCTTTGTTTTATTCTCTCAGTTTCTGGGTACTTCCTTCCCTTCCAGAGCACTACGTAGCTGGTTAGGTTGCCTGAAGTATCTGTAACTCTTTTTCTCTTTGGAATGTAGGAATTCATAGTGATAAACATTCTCATTGGTGTGATTTAAACTGTTTGTTTAAAGTTCCCGTTTGTTTCAACGAGAACCTGGCGATGGAGGAGGGCAGAGAGACCTTCTACTGTGACGAAAAGACATTTGGCAATGTCTATCAAATGATGACAACTCTGGGACGAGGAACCTTTGCCACAGTCAAGCTGGCCTTTCACATGCCCACTGTCAGCTACGTGGCTGTGAAGTTTCTGGCAAATGTGAAGGGGAACTCTGCCCGGAACAACAATGAGGTTGATATAATGAGATCCCTCGTTCATCCGCATATAATCAAGTTCTTTCAAGAGGTGCAGACACAGGAGATGACGTATCTCATAATGGATTATGCCTCAAAAGGGGACCTGTTGCGTCAGATTCGCAAACCGGGAGGCTTACAGGAGTGCGAGGCTCGAAAGCTGTTTGGACAGATAGTACAGGCAGTGAAGTACTGCCACGACAACTGTATCGTCCACAGGGACATTAAAGCGAATAACATCTTGATTGACGCCTCTGGGAATGCCAAGCTCTGTGATTTTGGCCTGGCAGTCAGAGTTGTCCCTGGGACAAAACTAAAGACTTTCTGTGGCACTCTGGCCTACTGTGCCCCGGAACTCTTCGGAGTGGAGCCATACGATGGCTATGCCAGCGATGTGTGGAACGTAGGCGTGCTCCTCTACTACATGGTGGCCAGGCACCTTCCGTTCCAAGCGAGCTCTTCTTGGGGGTTGAAGCAGCAAATTTTGGCTGCAAACTTCAGCGTTCCTCATCATGTCCCACTGGATATTTTCAACGTCATCGTGGAAATCTTCATGATCAGCCCCAACAGGAGGCCCACCATCAGTCAGATCCTGACGCGCCCCATGATCAGGGACAGCCAGGCACGGGCATCCATCCAGAGTCTCCCAGGCACCCGGAGCCCTAGCATTGTCGGCACCATGGCAGGCATGGGTTACCAACGTAAAGAAATGATTGAGTGTCCAGAAGACCAAAAATTTAATCAGGCGATGGCCACATACCTGAGTCTGCAACACCAGGCACCCAGGGGAGACTGCTGCCATCACCGGGTGAAACCCACAAAACCCATGGAGCCAGGCCTTGTCCTCAGCCTGGCTGATCTTCACATCTTTTCTGGGACTCTCGGGAGAGCTGCTGAGCCTACTCCCCCAACCTTCATCATGCCATCTGAGCCCCAGGAGAAAGAAGATGAGAATTCCAGGCAGGGTGGCAGAAGGCATAGCGTGCCTGCCGCCCTGTGCTGCCAGCCTAGGAGGATCCACCCTGCCCACCTATCCCACCTGCGCTGTCCTGTGGCTGATTCCCTCATGAGCAGTAGCCTGGAGAGCAGCAAGAGTTTCTCGAAGAGCAGTAGCCTGGAGAGCAGCAAGAGTTTCTCGAAGTCGGAGATCGGTTTGTGTGGCAGCCTGACGGCGAGTGCCCAGCCATCCTGCTCTCTATACCACTCTCTTGGGGCAGGCCACAATGAAGCTGCAAATGATGGAGAGAAACTCTGGAGCTCACTGGGGACAGCTCTGTGTGTAACCCCCAAAGGCTCCTCCCTTGGGGACACACTGCAGGAAGAAGTGACCACCAGACAGGAAGAGGCCATCAGCCATGGTCAGCCCCAGGATGCCGGGCCAACTTCCTCCCGAAACCAGAGGCGTCACCGCTGGAAGAGGCTCAAGAAAACCATTGTCAATTGTTTCCGACACCTATGTTGCTGCCTGCCTCCTGCAGAGAGAAACCATGCCTCCCGTGAGAACCAGGCTCCACACTCAGCAGATCCTAGAGGCACCCACAGAACCAGGTGAGCACCTTTCTCACTTCATCTGATTTGTACTTTTCCTCCTGTCCTTTGTGATAAATGATGCCTGTGTCCACTCGTGGCACACTGTGAGCGTAACAACCTGTCACTTCAGAAAGACCAGGTGTCCCCTGAAGTGTGACCTCAGGCTTGTTGACCAACAGGGGGACAGCAGAGATGCTGAGCCAAGCAGGGAGAGGTGGGGGCAAGGCCAAAGGAGGCAAAGATTCCTTGGAGAACCAGTCGGGTACTTGGGCGCTGCAGGGCAGTGCACTAAGTCTTGTGTGTTTTGAAGTTACTAAGAGTCTCCTTCCTGTGCCTTTCTCTTTGAAGCCCCGAAGAGGTCGAGCCTCAGCTCCATGGCTTCTGAGCCACGGGTTGGGGATCGGTCTGGATGAGATTCGGACAGCCCCTTTGGGGACCCAGGCCAGATGCCCAGGACACCGTCTGGCCACAGGCCCCACCTGCAGAGGAAGAGCTGTCGACCCCAGAGAACATCTATCTCTCCAGGTACAATCCCAGGCAGGAAGGGTAGGCTTCCTGCAGAGTCTAGCTCAGTGTGGAGGGCTGAGGTGCAAAGGTGCCCTAGGCTGTCTTGTGGAACAATAGCGCCTTGCCCTCTCCCCCTGCCTGCGGAAACATCAGAAGTGGCGCTCTGGGTAGTGACTGTCCTTTGCCCCTGTTTGTTGGCAGAGAACACAGTCTTCTCCATGGGGTGAGACTTCTCTCCCCCAAGGAGAGTATTCCTAGTCAGCCTGCCCTAAGTTGGGTTGCCACGTTGAGAATGTGTCCTGCAAGCAGCCCTGTAGGACGAGTCCTCTAGAGGGCAGACTCCTGCAAGAACCTTTAGCAGGAATCCCCACAAGTCATCCCAGCAAGTTCCATTGCTTGAGTCCTCAGACCCAAAGCTTGGAAAATCTGAGCTGGGGAGTGAGTGACCCCAGGGCAGCAGAGTCCCCCTCTCCACCAATTCTGCCTTCCAGCTACTCACCTCCTGCCTCTGCCTGCTTGCTCCTTCAAGGCCACCATTCTCACCAATGACCACTGGCTCCTGAACTTGCCACCATGTGCCACACCCTGAGGGACTGGTAGGTGTCAGCTTAGAGTGAACCCCGAAAACTTAATGAGGGGTCAGCAACCTGCTGTGCCTCCTGACTCCAGCATGCCTGAGTCTGCCTGAGTCTGCACTGGCCAGTGAAATTCTTTAAGAAGGCTTCTGTTTTTCTCAGCCTTGTAAAGGTAAGCAGGCTTTTCCACTTCATTTGGAGGTGGGGGGGGGGTGCTTCCGGGAAGCTGCCTCGTCGATGCCACAGTCACATTGGTAAAATCTCATCTGTTGTTCTTTCTGCCTAGACGTTGTCAACCTGTGACAGCAGGAGACCCAGAGAAGACTGTGCGACTGGAGTGGTGGTCCATCTCTCCAGCTGTCTTCCTAATTAGAACCATCCTGGGTATCTTCTATATTCAAGAATGTGTCCCGAGCATTCAGCGCAGGTCATTGTGTTGGCGGGTACCCCGGCCTCTGATGCCACTCTGTTCTCCTGCCCCCCATCCCCAATTTAATGGCGATGTCTCCAGACTCGGATCCCCCCATTTCTCCTTGGAGGAGCTGCCATCTGCAGATTCAGAAGTGTGTCTTATCCAAGCCCCTCCAGATTTTGCCCCACAGCGGTGAGTGGTCACTCCCACCCCACCCGCTGGGAGTATCCCACCCCCACACCCTGGAAACTGAACCCACCCCACACTGTGAACCTAGAACTGTAGGCAGTCTTTCTGACAACCGGGAGAACCAGCCCCATTCTGTCTAGCCCAGGCTGGTTTCTTAAGTCCCAGCATCATCTAGCCTCAGTTTCTTGTGTTCTGGAACTACAAGTGGGTGTCACATATTCTTTTGTTTTGGAGAATCTTTTTTATTTGTTTGTATTTAAACTCGGATCTTTCTGCTTCTACCTCCCAAGTGCAGCTACCGAGCCCAATTTCATACAATGCTGGTGATCAAATCCAGGGCCCATTCATACTAGGCACCAGCTCCATATCTGAGCCTTGTCCCTTGCCTGCATGCCTTACACATTACTTAGCCATTAATGATGGGGATTAGATTTCATCTCAGCACTCAGGAGACTGAGGCAGGAAAATGATAGGCTTCGCAGCCAGCATGAGATAGGGAGTACCAAGCTAGCCTCACACACAGAGGGTCTGTCTCAAGAAACAGCTAGCAGCCGGGTGGAGCCGGGTCGTGATGGTGCAGCACTTGGGAGGCAAAGGCTGATGGATCTCCGAGTTCCCTGCCAGCCTGGTCTACAGAGTGAGTTCCAGGACAGCCAGGGCTACACAGAGAAACCCTGTCTCGAAAACCAAAAATTAAAAATGAAGCAAGCAATCCAGGAATGGTGGCACATGTCTGTTTGCAGTACCTGGGAGGTGATGTAGGCTGATCAGGAGTTCTAGGCCTCACACAAACCCCATACAACAGAAGTTAGTTAGTTGAAACAAAACTCAGGGCTCTAGCACTGAGCTGCACCTTAGCCTAGAAAAGCTGCTTCTAGCCCCGGTCTCCCACTTTGCAAAGGATCTAGCCAGCCTCTGCCTTCTCCCTTTCTTTCCTCAGCCTCAATGGGCAGCGTGTGCCTCTCTCTGGCTCAAAGACTGTTAAGGGCAAACTGGATGGCAAGAGGTGCCGATGCCGGGTCCTTACCGGCAGCCCTCAGGCTGGAGAAGCCACCTTACTGGCATCGTCAACAGAGGCGGGAGGAAGACTCACTTGCGCTCCGGCCTCCCATGGGAGCATAAGGATCATGGAGGGTCTTCAAGAGTATCTTATCTCTCAAGTCCCTCTGCAGCCCATTCCCACAAGCCTGCCACCTCAGATCCCTGCCAGCCTGCATCCTCGGTTCTCTGCCTTTGGAGGCAGCCCTCTGTTCACAGGGCCTGGGTCAGTCATGGCTCTGAGGTCACCTACTTCAGGGAAGAGGAAAAGAAAGGTCGCAGAAGCCTCAGACATTCAGGAGGCAGTCAACGGGTATGGGGCCTTGGAGGTGGACACAGCCTGGAGTGGCCTAGAAATGAAGAAGAAGAAGGAGAAGGAGAAGGAGAAGGAGAAGGAGAAGGAGAAGAAGAAGAAGAAGAAGAGAAGAAGAAGAAGAAGAAGAAGAAACATCAGATGGGCAAGGTAGAGATGCTGGAGGCTGAGACGGCAGAGCCCATGGGAATGCCATTCCCATCTGCCAGCAGCAGCAAAAAGAGGAAGAGCAAGTCCATGGGAGCAGAGACGTTCCAGCCAGAAGAGGAGCTGGAACCCATGGAATCTGAGGCAGAAATAGAGCCTCCTGATGGGACCATCCTGTCCCCCACCAAGAAGAAAAGAGGCAGAAGGAGGCTGAAGGGATGCGAGCAGTGGAGGCCATCGTGGCTGGCTCTCAGCCACAGATCACTGTGGAACCCCAGGAGGAAGCCTTCCCACTGCCCCCCACAAAGAAGAGGAGAAAAGAAAAGAGGCAGAATTTGGTGATGGAGCCAGCTATGGGGCTCCCTGGAGTGACCACAGAGCCTGAACTTTCAGAACATGGGCTTCAGGCTGAGGCAGCTCCTGTGTCTCCCAAGAAGACCAAGAAGAAGAAAAAGGAAAAGTGGCTGGGCGAGACGCTGGCCTTGGGAGCAGAGGTGGCAGAAGCTGCACTTGCAGCTAACTTTGACCCCCAAGTGGCTCCAGCACCCAGCAAGAAGAAAGAGAAAGGACAGAAGGTGATAGATCCCCCGTCTGAGATGACTGACCCAAGAGAATCTGAGGAACCTGAGGCTGGAGCAATTCAAAGATCCACAAAGAAGGAGGAGGAGGAGGAGGAAAAGAAGGAGGAGGAGGAATCAGGAAAGTGGGGTGTAAGGCACCATTCCCTACTGAGAGATGTCTCCCACAGGACAGGAGAAAAAGCTGAGGAGCCCTACTAACATCCTGGGGAAAGTGAGGAACTAACAGAGCTGAGGTGGCCCTGGAAGGCTGTCAGAAACCAGCTGCAGGTGGTCGCCTCAAGCAAACACATCTGTACGTCCAGCAGGAGCCTGGGCCTGGGAAAGGCTTTATTGCAACAATAAAGCCTCAGTGGCAGCGGGTCACCGGGGTGCTTTGAGGAAGGGTTCATGGAGGACATCAAAGAGCCTGTGAGCCTAAGGGCAGGGGAGAAGAGCTTGTCTTTAAAGGCTGTCTGCAAAAAAAAAAAAAAAAAAAAAAAAGGTCCCTAAGTGTTCCCCCACTGGGAGAACACATTTTTAATCTGCTCTGTCTCTGACAGAACCCATGCTTCGCAGCCCATCATCACGGGATCCTTTCCTGGCCTCAGCCACTGGACCAGGCTGAACTACTGAAACTGAGGAGAACTTCTCAGGAGACTCTGGCCAGCCTGGGAGGCTGATCTGGCCTGACACTGTGATCCCCTCTGACTGCTGTGTTGTTCCCCTGCCCTCTACCCACTCGAACACACAGCCACTGGTGAGTCTCTCTCTCTTTTCTGTGTCTCTCTCTGTCTCTGTCTCTGTGTTTGTGGGTTTTTCTTGCACATGAACAACTCTCAGGCAGGCCAGCTGCTCTGTCATATGTTAACCCCCAGGGAATTACCAAGTACTGAGGATGGCCATAAGCAGCCACAATAATGCAAATATAATATAAAAATTCCAATTGATTGTAATAGACACGGCAAATTCAGACAAACACACCAACAAACAAGCAGACACAACACCTTGAGTGACCCACCCTAAAAATTACAGACCCACAGAAGTATGCTAAGGGAACACATTCTACCTGCAACCATAGGTGAGAATTGGCTCTCATTCCCGGACAGGTGTGTTCAGTGTTAGTGCATACTTCCATCTTATTTTCTGACATTTGGTTGTGACTACTTTGGTTTGTAGGAACAGTATGCTATGAACTGTTATTCTTTGATAGTTTTAGAGTTCACACAGAGTCTTGCCCTGTATCTCGGGCAGGACTGAAACGCATGTGTAGTCCAGGCTGGCTTTATAGTCCTGAAGATGCTGCTGCCTCAGCTCCTCCTTAGCTGCACTGAAGCACTGTCAACATTGTGGTTTAGTCAAAGCCTCATAGAGCCCAGGCAGGCCACTCTGTAGCCAAAGATGACCTTGAGCAGGATCCTCATCTTCTTGTCTCTAACTGCCCACTGCAGGAATTCCTTCCTGCTTTGAGCCATTCTGCTCATTAAGTAGGAAACCCTCTAGGCCAGGGTAGGTATGAGTGAATTCCGGGCTGAGTGGAACTTGTCTCCAAAAGAATATGGAGATTCTAAATATTCTGAACTATCAGATCTGGAGACCAGGGCTGGCGAGATGGGTGGACGGGACGGTGTGACAACAGGACGTGCCAGCATCCTTGTCATCTTCATCTGGTGGGGAAGGGAGCAGGTGTGGGAGCTCGCTGGCCTGACATCAGCGAGACACCCTGTCTCACAAAGTAAGGTGGAAGTCCGGTGGTGATGGGGCACACCCTTGCCTTGGGATGGGGAGATAGACGCAGGCAGATCTCAGAGCCAGTTCCAGGACAGCCAGGTAAACACAGAGAAACACCCTGTCTCAGACACCAAGCAAAAAGATTTAAGGAATAAAAGCATTTGATGAATATTCCTGGTCTACATGTGTGCTCAAAGGGTGAGGACACGCAGATAGACAGACAGTCACACACACACACAAACACACACACACGGTCATGCATATATCATACACAAACACATACCTGCCTTTTGTAGAGTTTCTTCAACCCTGTCCTTGTCTGTTCCCCTTCACTGCTGACTGTCTGTACCTTGTACTCATGGTTGTCTTTTGTCTTTGCGAAAGCATATGACTCTTAAACTCCACAGTGGCATATCTATTGGTTCCTTCTAATGAAGAATCCTTTCTTTTTCTCTCCTCTTGTTTTGACTCCGGTTTACTGTATGTAGTCCCGGCTGCCAAGGACTGTCGATCCTCCTGCCCTCAGACAACTAAGTGTACGCGGTATAGGTATGTAACTTGTCTCAGCGGATTTTGGAAGTTTTACTTTTTAAATCATCTATGTAGGGGTGGATACCCTTGATCTTTAATCATTCTGCCTCCACGTACAAATGTAGGGATTACAGGAATTCCACCCCAAGCCTGGTTTGTTTGGTTCTGGAAACCAAACCCAGGTTTCTGCATGGTGGGCAAGAGCTACCCCAACTGAGTCACACCTGGAGCTCAGGCAGGCTAGCCTCAGACTAGGTATTTCTCTCTGTAGCTGAGAAATACCTCCTGATGGAACTACAGATCTTACCCATTGACCCTGATTTTTCTCTTTCTCTCTCTCTCTCTCTCTTTCTCTCTTAGCCTTTCTAGATCTTTCTAGATGACCTTTCTGACTGAGAGTCTTTAGAAGTTGCACACACAAGGGGGGTAGCTGGATGCCACTCTTCTTCTGAAGCTAGTGAGCTGTGTTCTGGGTGGGAGGGAGGAAGAGGAGGCTGTCCCAGTCCCGTATCATCTCAGAGTCCCCAGACTCTCCCCTGTGTATCCAGGCAGCGTTGAAGGTGTGTTCTGACGAGAAGCCCTCGAGTCGCCCACAGTTAACTCCCTAGGCACCTCCATGCGACAAAATGGAAGTCACCAGCCCTAACCAGCCCATGTCCTGACCTCAGGCTGATGAAACTAGGAAGATGGAGCCTCACCCCCACTGCTTGAAGGTTTAGTCACCTCACCCCTTGGGGCAATCTCCTATCCCTCGCATTTAGACAGTTCTAGGGAGTTTGTGGATTTGTCTTAAAACTAGATGCTAGAGCTAGGGTGAAGGTGTATGCCTATAATCCCAGCACTCTGGAGGCTTAGACTAGAGACTAGCCATAAATTCAAGGCCAGCCGGGCCTCCATGAGGAACAGTAGTCTAGGCTCTGGTGGCTCTCTCTCTAAAACACAGAAAGTGAACGACAGGACTAATGCTCAGTGTGCCTAGCATCCACACTGGCTCTGGGCCTGGCTTCTTTAGCATAAAATAAAACCAGGTGGGGCATGCCACGAATCCCGGTATTGGGGGGCAGAGACAAGAGGATCAGGGAGTCAAGGCCATCTTCCAACACAGAAAGTTGGAGGCCAGTCTAGGAGGAATGCCACTCTATTTTAAAAACAAACAGCACCTATCCCCAAATCTTAATGCCCCAATGGGAGCAAACAGTGACATAGCAGCCCATTCCAACCACATATTCCTCGTGAATCAAAAGATCTTTCTGACAGAGAGAAGAAAATCAGGCATCCAAATGTGCGGGGTTATTTCCTGTGACTCACATCTGGAATTGGCCTGAGCCAATTGAGTTCATCCTTGTGCACAGCACTGAGGAGCTGTTCTGTAAGTACTCCCTGCTGGTCCTGTGGGAGGCACTGACAGGAAGGTTTGGGGAGCATGGAGACCCCCACCTGTGCCAATAAGAAAGGCAGGAAGGCTGCTGGTCCTGCCACCCCTCAGAAACTCTGTTGTTAGCACTCGGGAGGCAGAGGCAGGCGGATCTCTGTGAGTTCGAGGCCAGCCTGGTCTAGAAGAGCTAGTTCCAGGACAGGAACCAAAAAGCTACGGAGATACCCTGTCTCGGAAAAAAAAAAAAAATCTAAAGAAAAACAACAACAAAAAACAAAACTCTGATGTTGTGCTGCCCCCTTGTGGCACCTCTGTACCAGTTCCGTGTTAGTGAGCCTGGTTTGCTGGGGTCCCTGCTTCAATTCCTGCCACAAACTGGGGTGACTGGGTGTGCTCAGAGATGGGGGAGGGAGGCTTCCATTGCTCTGTACCCATCTGACGTGATTTTATCCTTCTTTACTTCATTCTATTTCTACAGTATCCTAATAAAAGAACAAAATAGCTGTCATAGATGTTCTGCCCAGGGGATGTCCCTGAAGAAACTTCGTAAACCACATTGCTGGTTCTTCCTGGCCTCGCTGTCTATAATGAGAAACGATTGGCACTAAGCAAGAGTGTGAAATCGACGCCCTGGGTGAGATACAGAAGCACAAGAAGTCTGACAGTGACTGTCTGTCTGTACTGTGTCTAGTTACCTTGTTTGGTATGAGTTCATGTGCAGAATCCAAGGAAAATGACTGGCAGGCTTGCTGAAGCTGGCCACCCCGGCACCTGGAGATGGAGACAGGTGAATCTCCGTTTTTGTTTTGTTGTTGTGGGTTTTTTTTTTTTTTTTTTTTGGAGACAGGGTTTTTCTGTTTGTCCCTTCCTCTCTAGACCAGGCTGGCCTTGAACTCACAGAGATCTGCCCGCTTCTGACTCCTGAATGCCAAGATTGTAGGTGTGTGCCACCTTTTGAGGCAGATGCATCTCCACCTCAGTGGCCTTGAGAAAGCCTGTGTTGAAACACAAGGTGTCCAGCACCCGTGAATTGACATTTGACACCGAACACCTGTGCTACACACACATACCTTGAGCTGCAAGTGTGTGTCTACGGACACCGCTGCACACGTACACAGTGTAAGCATATAGTGTGTGAGTGCATCTACACACACTTAAGTCAAAATAGTGTAAGGAAGCACAAGGTCAGCCTGGGGCACTGTGGACCTTTAGTCCCAGCACTCGGGAGGCAGAGGCAGGCAGATCTCTGTGACGTCAGCTTGATCTACAACTGCAGAACTTGCTGTCCCAGGAATCCTGGGCTACCCACAGAAGCCGGTCTATAAAGAAACAAACAAGGTGAAGGGAAAAGAGGAAGCAGCACAGAGTTAGTTGAAGAAGCAGGTAGAAGACCTGACCTCCTCTGCAGGAGCATCTGCTGGCCAGACCTAGGAGAACGAGACATGATACTGCTGCTGAGAACACTGGGTGGTCCTCTCTGGATGGTAGGTGGTTGGCAGAGCCCAGCAAGCCAAGCCCTGGGGAATCTTATTACTGCTGAGTAGAATTTAGTTGGTGGGCTGACAAGGTGATCCCAGCTTTGTTAGCACTGTGGGTCACCTGGATGTCTCACCTCTCTGCAGCACGGGACTACACGCCTCTCAGAAGCCAAGGCCCTGCACTAGGGAGAAAAGAAGACCACCTTGATCAATTCTACTGGTGCTAACCCCTGCTTCTTCCCCAATCATGGCAATATATATTTTCTATGTTGGAAATAAAATGGAATTGTTAAATGAGCTTTTGGTTGTTTTGAGACAGGGCCTTTTCTGTTACTCATTTTTGGTTGATGTGGTACTATATAGCCCATGCTGGTTTGAAATTTAAGGCAATTTGCCTCAGTTTCCTGAGTGGCTGGGATTATATGTGGACCTCATCACTCCCCGTTTATGTTCCTATTTTTGCTTTGGTTTAGTTTGATTTTGTGTGCCTGTTTTTTTTTTTGTGTGTGTGTGTGTGTGTGTGTTGTTTTTCAAGATAGACTTTCTATAACAGCCTTGACTGTTCTGGAACTCACTTTTTAGAACAGACTGTCCTCGAACTCACAGAGATCCACCTGCTTCTGCCTCCTGAAGGCCAAGATTAAAGTCTTGTGTCACCACCACCCAGTATATGATCCTGCTTTCATTTCACTTTTTTTTTTTTTTTAAATAGGGTCTCATGTATTTCAGGCTGGTATTAAACTTGCTCTGCAGCAGAGGCCATCTTGAAGTCCTGCCCATCTTTTATTGCCTCGTTCCTGCTTGTGCCACCACACTGGTTTATGTCACAGGGATCAAACCCAGTACTTTAACCAGCATAAGCAAGTCCTATCCAAACTGTTTTACATTTGTGGCTCAAAATGTGTCCTTTTTTTTTCCCTGAAATTACCATTTTAAAATATATGTAGGGATGAATCTCAGGACACAACTGTATAGGTGCTGGTACCTTGGAGGTCATCAACTGGCTCTGAATCTCCTGGAACTGGAGTGAACTATCATGTGAGTGCTGGGAATTGAAGTTGGGTTATCTCGAAGAGCAAGCAATCCTCTTAATCCCTAATCCTCCTCTCTAGTCCTCCATCTTTAAAGTGTAACTTATGTGTATTTAGAAGGCAGTGCTCCAAGAGCCACCACTGCCGTCAGATCACAGAGTTATCTCACAAGACACCCTCAGGACAGGGCTGAGGACTGTTGACATTCTAGATGAGCTTATCTTTCGGGCACATCTGTGGGAGACTGTCTTCATTGTTGAGGAGGGACCCAATCATCTCATGTCGGCCACTAAACTGCTATATTAGCACAGAACAAGCTAGCTGACTAGCAAGCAAGAATGCCTACACTGTGTCTCTGCGCTTGACGGTGGCAGTGATGTGTGTGTAGGTGACTAAATTCCTGCCTGAATTCCCCTAAATGACAGTGGCCCAGAATGTGAACCGAGGAAACTCTTTCTTCCCTTGCTTTTCATCAGGATCTCTTACCACAGCGATGGCAATGAAACTAGGTCACCTTTCTGGTCTTTGTTAGATTGATCCAGGGAGTGGTCCCCAGAACCACCCAAGCCAGTGCTTCCACAGTTTGTTCTCTCATCGATGAGGGATAGGGAATGCAAAGGAGTGAGCAAAGGGAAAGTTTATGAAGGAAGGTGAGACATGCTCCCAAGTGGGAAGGTAGCCTAGAGGAAGGCTAGCGCCGAGCTATGTCTTGCTGAGCTTTTTATGGGCTCCCTCACCGGAACTGGACAGTGAAGTCGGTTACTTCTTTCTAAGATTGGTTATTTTCTGGACATAAATGTGGGCTGAGCCAGTGAGGGCCAAACGCTGTTTGTAGATCCCTTTGGCCCTGTCATGGGATCATCAGGCACCGTTTGCCCAGTGAGGAAAGAAGAGAGTCATAAGTGTGGTGCTCATCCCTGTGCATTCTATTTTTTTTTTTTTTTTTTTTTTTGGTTTTTCGAGACAGGGTTTCTCTGTGGTTTTGGAGCCTGTCCTGGAACTAGCTCTTGTAGACCAGGCTGGCCTCGAACTCCCAGAGATCCACCTGCCTCTGCCTCCCGAGTGCTGGGATTAAAGGCATGCGCCACCACCGCCCAGCCCATCCCTGTGCATTCTTGTTTGCTTGTTTTGCCAGCCATTAGTTAGACCATGTTCTCTTGGTCATGTGATCAACATGTTTGCCATAGACCCTTGTTCTTATTGTTCATCAGGAGCTGACTCCTAAGCCAATACTTTATCTCTACTGATTTACCTCTTAGACATATTACCCTGATTGGGACAAATTTATCCACAAGCCCCAGAAGAAGTTAAATTGGTCATGTTAATGTCAGAGAATAACCAATGAGATGCAATGCAAGCTTTAATACCATTCTTCAAGTCTCTGCCTACTTCTGTGACCCCAGACATGGAAGCACATCCCTTTAATCCCAGCACTCAGGAGTCAGAGGTCTGAAATCCAAGAGTTAAAGACGTGTGCTATGGGAAGATAGCAAGTTCAATACCAATCTAAAGTACACGAGACCCTGTACCAAAACTGTAAAAATAAAAACAGGCTCATTTGAAGCAGGGAATGATAGCAAATCTATAATCCCAGCTGAGGCAGACTGCCTCAAATTTAAGACCAGCATGGGCTTCATAGTACCAGGTCAGCCAAAGAGATGCTACAGAAAAGACTCCATCTCAAAGCACACTGGTGTAACACAAATTCTAATTGGTCTTAATAATAAAAAACCCAACTCGGGAGGCAGAGGCAGGCGGATCTCTGTGAGTTCGAGACCAGCCTGGTCTACAAGAGCTAGTTCCAGGACAGGCTCCAAAACCACAGAGAAACCCTGTCTCAAAAAAAAAAAAAAAAAAAAAAAAAAACAAAAAACAAAAAACAAAAAAAAAAATAATAAAAAACCCAGAGTCAAATATTAGGGGGTGAAAGCTGAAAGATCAGAGAAGCAGAGCAGTCAGCACTAGAGAGACTTTTTACCTCTACCGAATCCTCAGACCAAATAGGCGATCCTGTCCTCAGACTGCATCTTCAGACTGCAATGAGCTCCTGTCTCCTCCAGCCTTATATTCCTCTCTCTGCCCAGCCATATCCCTTCCTGTCTCTACCTCCCTAGTGCTGGGATTAAAAGCATGGGACTCCCAAGTACTGGTATTAAAAGTGTGAGTCACCACCGCCTGGCCTCTAATTCTGCACTCTGGCAGGCTTTGTTATAACACAAACAAAATGTCACTACACACTGACCTCTCTATATCCAGATCACAGTCCTATTGGTGCTTGAATACAAAGGACAGACCCTGATTTGAGGTCACGAACCAAACAACAAAACAGGGACAGGATAACAGGGAGGCCTGATGGCTCACAAATATACTACTAGCACTTAGAAGGCAAGACCAGCACCAATTTGGAATTTTTTTTAATTGGGTTTTTTTTTTGAGACAGTTTCCTGGCTGTCCTGGAACTCACTCTGTAGACCACGTTGATCTCAGACTCAGAGATCTACCTGCCTCTGCCTCCTGAGTTCTAGGATTGAAGGTATGTGCCACCACTGCCTAGCTCCATTTTGAAGTTTTAAAACAAACATATCTAGGGGAGGGCCCTGCTCATGAAGGTCAGAGGACAGCCTGTGCAAGTTCGTTCTCTCTCCCATCACGGAGGCTCTGGGGACCCACTGGGTCATTTGGCAGTAGGTGTCTTTACCCGCTGAATTCTCTTTCTGCCCACATTATGTTTTATAGCTAATGATATGTTTAATAATAATGTGATACATAAAGGGGCTGGAGAGATGGTACAATGGTTAAGAGTGTGTACTGTTTTTGTAGAGGGCCAGAGTTCAGTTCCCAGCACCCACATCAGGCAGTTCACAATTACCTGTAACTCCAGCTTCAAGAGGGTCCTCCACATCTGGCATCGGTGGGGATGGACAATCACATAAACCTATATATAATATACACACGAAGTGAAGCAAAAAAATTTTAACACATATATGTGATATATATATGTATCTCAACTTTTTTTCCCAACTTTCTGTGATCATACCCCAAATGTCCTGTCTAAATGGGACGAAGAATAGTCATTTTGAGACAGAATCTCAGTCATAGCCAAGGCCAACCTGGAGCTCACTGTGTAGACTAGGCTGAACAAGAACCCTCTTGTCTTTCTGCTTTGTGCAGCTAGGAGACAGTCCATCTGATGACGTGGCCCCAGGGGTGACATAAGCCCGGGTGTGCCGTGAACACGCACAGTGTGACGTTCTGTCAGTACAGTGAGTTGCTGACTCTAGTTTCTGACAGTCTCATCACAGACACATCATTCTTTGTAGAGGACACCATGTAGTCCTGGCTTCCCCGGAACTCATCCTGTAGACCAGGCAATCTCACAGAGATCCTCCTGACTTCCTGTGAAAGGTGCATGTCTCTGGGCAGTGGTGGTGCATGCCTTGGGAGGCAGAGACTGGTGGATCTCTGTGAGTTTGAGGCTAGCCTGGTCTACAGAGCAAGTTCTAGGACAGGCTCCAAAGCTACAGAGAAACTCTATCTGGAAAAATAAAAACAAAACAAAAAAAAAAAAAGAAAAGAGGAAAAAGGGCTGGTGGTACAATTCAGTTGTTGGAGTGCTGCTTTCTTAGCATGAAGGAAACCTTGTGTTTTGATCCTCAGCACCCGGTGAAATGGACATAGTAGTCCATTTTAGTAGTGCTTCAGAGGGAGAAGCAGGAAGATCAGAAGTTCTCAGTCATCTTGACTATAGAGACCAACACACGATGCTCAGTGCTCACATGGGCTATAAGACACTCTACTAAAGAAAAAGAAAGGAAGAAAGGAAGGGAGGAAGGAAAAGAAAGAAAAGGGCTGGAGGAATGACTGTGTGGTTAAGAGAATTAACTGTTTTTCCAGGTCCTGAGTTTGATTCCCGACAACCACAGGATGGCTCACAGCCATCTGCTTTGGGAGTTCTTTCTGCTCCTTCAGCCAATAGCCTTTAAGATCCCAGCCCACGTGGGTGTGGTCTCTCTTGGTTTAAAAAGCAGCGGCAGCCCTGCTCTTGCTCTCTTGCTTCTGGCTCCCACTTCCGGCTGCTAGACTCTCTTCCTGGTTACTCAGAGGGCTGTTGTCTAGGACAATGATCTGCAAGTTTTCCCCTTAAATAAATAACCCTTTTATTAATCATAATTCTAAACTGGTGTGGAATTGTTTTGTGACTTACGCCTTCAGCCATCCATAATGAGATCTGGTGCTCTCTTCTGGCAGAACACTGTAATATAATAAATAAATAACTTTAAAAAAAAAAGTCAATTGGAGTAGTGGTGGCGCACGCCTTTAATCCTAGCACTTGGGAAGGCAGAGGCAGGTGGGTCTCTGTGAGTTTGAAGCCAACCTGGTCTACAAGAGCTAGTTCCAGGACAAGCTCCAAAGCTACAGAGAAACCCTGTCTTGAAAAACAGAAACAAAAACAAAAATAGTCCTTTAAAAAAAAATTGTGTGGGGCTGGAGAGATGGCTCAGTGGTTAAGAGCATTGACTGCTCTTCCAAAGGTCCTGAGTTCAATTCCCGGCAACCACATGGTGGCTCACAACCATCTGTAATGAGGTCTGGTGCCCTCTTCTGGCCTGCAGACATACACACAGACAGAATATTGTATACATAATAAATAAATATTTTTTAAAAAAAAAATTGTGTGTAGGCTGCTGGAGAGATGGCTCAGTGATAAAAAACATGGGCTGCTCTTCCAAAAGAACTGGGTTCTTGGACACCAGCCACACAGGTGGTACACAAACATACATGCAGGTAAAACATTCATTCACAATAGCAAAGATTAAATAAATATAACATAAATTTATGAAAGAAAAACAAAAGGAGATTGTTTTCAAAAGAAAAAAGAAAAGCAAAAAGTGTTAGGGGTATAGCTGGAAGACCAAGCAATCCTTTGGCACACTGGAGGCCCTAAGTCCTATTCCCAGTACAAACAGAAACAGAAAACTCAATAAAATAGTCGATAAATGAAGAGCTGTGTGGTGGCATGCATCTTTAATCCCAGCTTTCTGAAGGCAGAAGCAGGTGGATCCATGTGAGTTTTGAGGCCAGCCTGCTTTACATAGCAAGTTCCAGCACAGTCGGGGCTCCATAAAGGGAGACCTTGTCTCAAAACAAAACAAAACTAAATACAAAAGGTTGCTGGATAGAAAATCAAATACATTCCTCCTCAAACAAATAAAACAGTTACTGTGTTTCTTAAAGAGCATAATGGGTTGGGGCTGGGGAATAGCTCAGTGGTAGAGCTCAAAGCTTTCACAAGTCCCTGGTTTTGATCTACAGCACTGCAAGAAAAAAAGTGGAAAGAAAACCGACTGGAGCCGGGCAGTGGTGGCGCACGCCTTTAATCCCAGCACTCGGGAGGCAGAGGCAGGCGGATCTCTGTGAGTTCGAGACCAGCCTGGTCTACAAGAGCTAGTTCCAGGACAGGCTCCAAAACCACAGAGAAACCCTGTCTCGAAAAAAACAAACAAAACAAAACAAAACAAAACAAAAAAAAAACGACTGGACATTTACAGGTATGGTACCTCTCTACACAACCCACCTGAGCACTGGCACCTCCATTTCTCTGTGCGTGTGTGAGTGTGTGCATGTGCACGCACAAGTGCATGTGTCTGTGTGCAGGTGCACATGTGTACAGGTACCCATAAAGACCAAAAGAGAGTGTGAGGTCCTTTGTAACTAGAGTTACAGATGGACGTGAACAGTAAATGTGGAAACTTTTAAACAAACTCAGGTTCTTTGGAAGCACAGCAAGTGTCTAACTGTTGATCCATTTCTCTAGTTGCTCTGTTTTTGTTTTTTGAAACAGTCTCAACTAGAGCCTAGGTCTCCATTATGAGGTTAAGCTGGCTGATCAGCAAGGCCCAGAGGTCTCCCTTTCTATGGCTCCTCAGCACTGGGTTAGCACGAGTCACCACACCCAGCTTTTTATCTGGATCCTAGAACTGGGTCTCAGGTCCTCATGTCTGCATGGCAGGCACTTCACTGTCAGGGTTAGCTAGCTACTCAACCCCTCCTCCCTCCTTTGTGAGACAAGGTCTCACTTTGTAGCCCTGACTGACCTTTAACATGTGTTCCTTCTGCCTTTGCCTTCCAAGAGCTAGGATATCACTTCTTACAGGTTTTCCCTGTTTCTCCATGCAGCCCTTCAGTCATTTATGCATTTGCCCATTAACTCATTTAGCAAAGCTTTAGGCTTTTATACACACTCACTGCAAGCTAACTGAAAATATGGAGACAAATGAAACAGGGGAGCAGTTCTCAACCTACTGGTTGTGACCCCTTGGGGGGGTCACATGTCAGATACCCTGCATAAAAGATATTTACATGGGGGGGGGCGGTGGGAGGGGTTGGGAAATGGGAGGAGGGGAGGAGGTGGAAATTTTTAATAATAAAAAAAAATAAAGTTTAATAGCTACCAAAAAAACATTTACATTATGATTCATAAGGGTAGCAAAATTAGTTATGAAGTTGCAACGAAATAATTTTATGGTTGGGGTCGCCACAAATGAGGACCGTATTATAGGGTTACAGCATCAGGAAGGGTGAGAACCACTGAAATACAGGTTCATCTCACCACCTTCTATCAGGAATGGCAGATTTTAATAATCATTCTCACTGATAGATATATAATTACTAACAGCTGCATACATGCTCCAAGTTAATAAAGGCTTCTCTGAGAACACATAACCAGTTTTCCAGACAGCTTAGAGGGTACAGAGAGCTGATAACTAACGTATCTTTCACAGATTGGGGTGACTTGTGTGTGGAAGGGCTCTAGGAAAGTATCCCTGAAGAAGAAACAATGGACATTAATTTGGAAGCATAAATAGGCAAAATGAGAGCGAGAAAGCGTTCCAGGGGCACTAGAGGAAGTATGGGAGACCTGAGGACTTAGATAAGGCCATGGAATTGGTGTCGACACAAAAACACAGGTCTCAAACTCAAAGAGGGAACGAGGTAGTATGTTCTGGTTCCAGTTCATATCGACTATAACCCAGGAACCTGGATTTAGGTTACCCCAAATTCCACTGTTCCAAGGTGGAAGTATGGTGTTTTTACCGCAACAGAACAAAGTTACAAATCTAGGCGTTGTATTTTTTAATGCATTTTATTTCACTTTTTGAGACAAGGTATTACTACTTAGCCTTGGCTGGCCTAGAATTTGCTATATGTGGGGGCCAGCCATGATAAGCTAAGTCTGGGCAGGTCACCCAAAGGAAGCTCTTTACTTCCCACCATTATTACCTGGGACTCTGGCCATCAATGAATTTAAATGGAGTCTGGAGTCTCAGTAGTTTACCCCGAGACAATGCAAGAAGAACCACAGGCTGAGACTACCTGCCCCCACCCAAGAGCAGACCATTCAAAGGAAATGCCTGGCATTCCAAGAGCTGTAGAGACACCTGCCAGCTTACCTCAACAGGACACCCCTGGACAAATGTCAGGCAATCAGAGACCCTAAACCTTAGAGACCCCTTATCCCCACCTCTACTACTATAAAAACCCTATTTTTTATAAAGACTTTTTTAAAAAACTATTTATTATGTAGACAATACTCTGTCTGTGTGTATGCCTGATGGCCAGAAGAGGGCACCAGGCCTCATTACAGATGGTTGTGAGCCACCATGTGGTTGCTGGGAATTGAACTCAGGACCTTTGAAAGAGCAGGCAGTGCTCTTAACCACTGAGCCATCTCTCCACCCCTAAAAACCCTATTCTAATTGAGCTCGAGGCTCTCCAGATATTACGCTGGACATGCGGAGAGACCAAGTTTGCAAACTTGATTAAAATAAAGGCTCTTTGCTTTTACATATGGGACTCAGTCTCCTTTGTTGGCTTTTGTGGGGACCCCACGGATTTGGGCATAACACTATATAGACAACAAGGAGGACCTCAAACTCACAGGGACTTATTGCCCTCTACATCCAGAGAGCTAAGATTAAAGATGTGCATAACCACATCCTGCCCTTCAAGGCATTTTTAAAATACATCGGTAAGCCGGGCGGTGGTGGCGCACGCCTTTAATCCCAGCACTTGGGAGGCAGAGGCAGGCGGATCTCTGTGAGTTCGAGACCAGTCTGGTCTACAAGAGCTAGTTCCAGGACAGGCTCCAAAACCACAGAGAAACCCTGTCTCGAAAAACCAAAAAAAAAAAACCAACAACAACAAAAACCATTGGTAGCCACTGGAGAGAGGGTTCAGTGGTTAAGAGCAGTTCTTGTACTTGCAGAGGACTTGTGTTTGATTTCCAGAACCTACATGGTAGCTTATAATCATTCATAACTCCAGTTCCAGCGCTCTAATGCCTTCTTCTGATTTCTGTGTGCATCAGACATGCATGTGGTACATTATATATATAGGCAAAACACACAAATAAAATAAATCTTAATAAGTAAAATAAAAATACATTATTTTTGAAACATCAGAAATATGTGTTAGCCAGGTAAGTAAATCTCAACTGCAGGCCTCAGAAGCTTTTGATAGCATTTTTAGTTCTTTGATGGGTGGAAAACCTGGTTTTGTTAACACATTTCACAAGTTTAATACATTCTACCTGTAGCAGGGATGGTAGGTTCATCTCAGAGGTGGGGACAGAATGGCTCTTTGGGGGGCTAAAGATGGCCCAAAATAAATCGTAATTAGCTTCTAAACTTTAACATTCCAACTGCTTCAGTCACTGATGTTTTAATTAGCTTTTGTGGACACCGCTCCTTTTCAAGGATTCAAGGATTCTCCTTCACAGAAGGCAGGGGGCAAGGGGGCAGAGTGGCGTGGAACAAAATGCTAGGTTTGAATGTGTTCATCACTTAGGCACAGCCGTTACCAGATACGCATTTTGGAAAAATTTCTCTAGCTACCATAAGAAGAATGGGTTCATGTGGACAGAGTGGCTGGGGGCTTGGCTCAGGCTCAAGGAACCAGTCAAAACCAGCAGGCAGAAAGGCTGAAAGAGCAAAAGGGGACCCATGACTCTGCGGGAAAGAACTCAGAGACTGAGCGCCACCACACACAGGCCTGCACAGGCTCAATCCAGCCCGTGTCCCATTGCAAGGAGGTGGAAGAGGACACAGGCTGCAACCCCTAAGTAAGACGCCATCTCCAATTGACAACTGCTTGCAAAGGGAAACTTTCCCAAAGGGAGTCTCACTGGGTATATTAACCACACTTAAGTGTGGGCCCTATGCCCAGCAGTAGATAACCAACACAAAACTAACTCAATGACATATTTTTTTAATATTTATTTATTTATTATGTATACAATATTCTGTCTGCATATATGCCCACATGCCAGAAGAAGGCGCCAGATCTCTTTACAGATGGTTGTGAGCCACCATGTGGTTGCCGGGAATTGAACTCAGGACCTTTGGAAGAGCAGGCAGTGCTCTTAACCACTGAGCCATCTCTCCAGCCCCTCAATGATATTTTTGTAGAATTTTTTTCATATTATATTGCTTTGTTTGGGCAGGTTTTTTTTGCTTTATTTTGTTTTTTGTTTTGTTTGTCTTACTGGTCTTTTGCTTGTATATTATGGTTTCCAATTTTGTGTTTTTGTGGGTTTTGTGTTTCTTGAGCTTTTTCTTTTTTATTCTGGTGTGTCTATTTTTGTTTGCCTGTTTGTTTTCTTTTTTCTTTTCCCTTTTTTTCCCCCCAACACAGGGTTTCTCTGTGTAGCCTTGGCTGTCCTGGTACTGCCATTCTCTGTAGAGCAGGCTGGCCTTGAACTCACAGAGATCCGCCTGCCTCTGCCTCCCGAGCCCACCACTACCGGCCTATTTGTTTTCCAAAGAGAAGGAAAGGGCATGAAGTTGGGTGGGTGGGGAGGATCTGAGGGAAAGGAAACTATTATCAGAATATATTACATAAAAAATTATTTTATATTTTAAAAATATATCTTGAAGATTAGAGAAGTTGGGCAAGGGGACTATTTGGAAGATAATTGCGATTATTCCCTACATAAATATGGGAGACTAAGGTGGTGGTAATGAAATTGTACTATATATATATTATATATATATAATATATGTGTGTGTATGTATATATACACATACACACATATGCATGACATATATCAGCTATTTCATACATATATACATATACATACATATGATAGATAGATAGGTTTTTTTGTTTTGTTTTGTTTTTCGAGACAGGGTTTCTCTGTGGTTTTTGGAGCCCGGCGAAACCCTGAATTAAAAAAAAAAACAACAACAACAAAACCTTGCCAGGCGGTGGTGGTACACGCCTTTAATCTTTAATCCCAGCACTTGGGAGGCAGAGGCAGGCGGATCTCTGTGAGTTCGAGACCAGCCTGGTCTACAAAGGGAGTTCCAGGACAGGATCCAAAGCTACAGAGAAACCCTGCCTCGAAACAACCAAAAAAAAAAAAAAAAAAAAAAAAAAAAAAAAAAAATTCAGGGTTTCATTTTTTAAAACTGGCTGGTCGGATACTCTCTTTTTAGCGAGTAAACTTCCAAGCGAACTTGATGACAGAGGAACTCACAGAGACCTGCTGCCTCTGTATGCCCTACTTCGTCTGGCTGACTAAGCAGCTTAATTCTAAAAATGCTTAAAGTCCGCAGGTTTGAAAAGAAATGGGGTATGGAAGGAGAGGTCTGGAAGCAGTTAAGGAATAACTCCTATGTTCCTGGCTTGTGTATTGGCGTCCTTCAAACTTCAAACTGTTGTTTATGCAGGGCGCGAGCAATCCTCGCAGGAGGCTGCGAGTTCCAAGGGCAGTCTGGGATAGAGCGAGATTTTGCGTGTGCTCCATCCTGCAGCCTCACACCTGTCTGCCAATGAGTAGCAGGTGCGCTCTCTCTGCAGACCTGGAAAAGGCAACCTGACGGTGCGGTGACCCCCCACCCACGAGGCGCCCTTCAATTCGGCTCAACAGAGCTCCAACCACACTGCGTCTAACCACACCCCACAAAGCTGAGAGGTCCAAGAGGACAAATGATGTCTTGGCTCATCGTTCTTGTTGGGCTCAATTCAGTTACCTCCAGCCCTCTCGTCCGTTGGGGCAGTTCCTCATCTCCAGCAAGACGTGCCCTTGTTTCTTGGATAAGACCTGGCCTTGCACTACTACTTTCCCGGTGTGGTCAATGGGATTCTCGATGGCCATCCCTTCCCACAATTCCGCGGTCCTTCTTGGGTACCTGCCCTCCCCTGACTCCGGATCTCGCGAGAGTACGAGAGTGCCCGTTGCAGCCCAGAATCGCCTTCCCGGGCATCAGAACAGCATCCTCCCTGGCTTTCCCCCAATCCTGACACTCGCGCTCCGCTCTCGGATTGGCTGAGGGAGCTGGTCAGTTTTTTTCCCAGCCAGAAAGCAGTTCCACAACTTGTCCTTCTCTGCACCCGCCTCTGGAGACTGCGGATTGGATGACTGGATGTGACGTCACGAGATTCGCGTCAGAGGCAACTAGCCAATCACAAGCTTGGCGTATTTTACAAACTGGGGACGCAGCAGCAGCAGCAGAAAACTAGAAAATCGGAGAAAAAACTGAGAAAGTAGAGGTGACCCCGAGGGGCTCCTGGAGAGGTGCGGCACGGGATCTTTGAGGGGATGAATCCTGTCGCGGTTCCTAGGGAGTACAGCAGTTTGGAGTCCCGGGGCGCGATAGCAGGCCTGGGGTGTCTGGAGGAGTCAGCCAGAAGAGCGGCCCTGCTGCCGGTGCGGGCCTCTAGGCCCATGGATTGGGACCAAGGTGGAAGAATCAGGATATCGGCCCCCGTGCCTTGATAACTGATGTACTTTGGTCCTCAGCCCTGTCTCCCTTCTTCTCCCGTCTCAGTTATACCCGCCATGACTGCCCTCCACACGAGGAAGAATCCCCTCCTCCGAGGTGTATCTCCCACCCCTAGCAAGATTCCAATACTCTCTCAAAGATGCTCAGAGTTTTCATCAGTCAAGTCGTGCTCTCTGGACCAGGAGAACCAGGATCCAAGGGTAAGAGGGGCTTGATGGGTGAAGAGAGTCAGAACATGGAGGCAGCTCACACTAGCAATGCACCCCAGCGCTGAATCCCAGTTTTTAATTCCCCTTCCCCTCAGAAGCCACCGCTCAGTACTCAAAGCCCTCTCATCGACTCAGCTGGCCTCAAATCGAAAACCTTGCACCAGAAAGAGAAATCACAAAGATTGGGGAGCTCTCAGCTCCGGAACCCTTTGGAGGAACTCAAGCCTAGCTCTGAGAGACCAAATATGGGGCTTGTATCCCAGCCCCAGACAGGTACCTGCTGGAAGCTTGGGAATGGCCTATTTGGTTCCGTGAGAATGGGAAAGGTGAAGTGGGATTTGGGGTTTGCACACCCTCTGGTTTCTTGCATGCTTTGAGTTCTAGACTCTGTCCTGCAAGCTCTTTGCTTTAAGAAGTCATCCCTTTACTTCAGCAAAATTTCATCTCTTGCCTGTGGTGCACACATTTAATCCCTGCACTTTAGGAGGCAGAGGCAGGCGGATCTCTGTGAGTTCAAGGCCAGCCTGTTCTACAAGAGTGAGTTCCAGGGGCTAGAGAGATGGCTCAGTGGTTAAGAGCACCACCTGCTCTTCCAAAGGTCCTGAGTTCAATCCCCAGCAACCACATGGTGGCTCACAACCATCTGTAATGAGATCTGGTGCCCTCTTCGGGCCTGCAGGCAAAGCACTGAGGATACTGTATATGTAATAAATAAATAAATCTTAAAAAAAAAAAAAAGAGTGAGTTCCAAGACAGGCTCCAAAGCTACACAGAGAAACCCTGTCTCAAACAAAAAGAAAAAGAAAAAAAAAAAAGATTTATTTTCATTTTATTTTAATCAGTGTGAATGCAACAACACCTGTGGAGGTTAAAAGAGGGCATTGGATTGGATACCCTAGAGCTGAAGTTATAGCCAGTTGTGAGCCGCCATGTAGGTGCTGGAAATAAAACCCATGTCTCCCCTAAGAGCAGACAGAACTCATAACTGCCCCTAAAAAGGATTAGTTTGAATTCTGTATATGTGTGTGGGCATGTGAGTGCAGGTCCTGTGGAGGCCAGAGCATTGGATTGACCTAGAGCTGGAGTTACAGGCCACCTGATGTAGGTACTGAGAACCATCTCTTCAGCCCCCAATGATATCTTCTGTATGACAAAAACTTTGTTTTGTCTTTTGCTCCCTTGGTTAACGTAATGACTTACATGAAATTCTTCAAACATTTGATGAGCTAGGTTCAATTGAATGTTCTCCCCATCTTTCCCTCCCCATCTCTCAAGGTCTTACATAGCTCAGGCTGGCTTTGAGCTCTGTATGCTGGGGAGGCTAGCCTTGAACACCTGGCTCTCCTGCCTTGGTATCCTAAATTCTAGAATTACACTAAGCCTGGCTTGGATGTTTCTTTTTCTCACTGTTGCTAGGATCCCCTGCACCTCAGCCTCCTCTATTCCTGTTTCTTCTAATTCTGTTTTTTCCCTTTCAGAGGCTCTAAGGGCTATAGAGTTTGTTGCTGACCCGACAGCCCTGGCCACCATCCTTTCAGGTGAGGGGGTGAAGAGCTGTCCACTGGGGCGCCAGTCCAGTCTGGCTCAGAGAGTACTAGTTCGAGGGAGCAAGGGAGGCACCACCCAGAAGGGCCAGGTAATGAGAAGGATGTGAGGCCAGGCTGGGGTGGACTGGGAGAATTCTGAGCTCCTGCTTACAGCCTCTATTGGCATTCCAGAGTGCTCGATCTTCAGCATACCTGGCTCCCAAGACCCCTATCCATCAGCTGGAACCTGCCAGGGCTTCCTGCTTCTCAAGACTGGAGGGATCAGGACCCCGAGGAAAACCCCAGAGTTCAGAGGCTCTGGTGAGTACCTTTGAGGGGCTGACACTTAGTCTCTCTAGAAACTTCTTCCTGGAACAAAGGTCTTACCCTGGGATAGTACCTCAAGATGGAAACGGGTTCTGTTGGGAGAGGTGGATTGGGGTTTGTGTCTAGTTTGGGGCCTACTTCTCACTCTGGTTTCATGTCTTGCTCTGGGTCAGAATCCACCTTCGGGACCTTCCTTTCATCCCTTCACTCGCCCCAGTTTACAGGAGCTGAGAAGAGAGATGTGTGGCAACAGCAGGTAAGGAATGGGTGTGGATTCCCTTTCAACCCAGGAAAGCATGTCAGGTGAGCCCCTGGAACAGGGGTCTGGCTCTCATAGCCAGGCCTTAATATGAAGGAACAGAGGGATAGACATGGGAAATGCTGTTTCTTTTGGCTACAGCATAAACTGACAATAAATGGGTTTTGAGTTGCACTCCTGACCCTTACTTCCACTAGTTATGCGACCTTGTCTTAGCTATCTGAGTTCTGTATCAGCCAAGCAAGGATGTTTGTACCATTAGAGGCTATCGGGAGAATGCAGTGAAATGGTGTTTATAAACACTTAGCAAATGCCCAGCCCTTGGTTGACACTCAGGGATGGCTGTTGTACTTACTGTCATCAGGACTTCAGCGAGCCAGGCCTCCAGATTGCTCCCGAAGACCCCAGTTCAGCCTGGTGAGTGTGTCTGGATATAGTGGGGAAAAACAAGTGTGAGTGAACTTCCGGTACCAGGAACAAGACAAGGAAAAGGTCAGCAGGCCTTGAGGGGCAGAAGTGGGATGAGGAAGTAGGGTGCAGGGAGACTGGGTCAGAGGAAGATGGAGGTCTAGTTTAGTGCTTGTCTAGCAGTCACATCCCAGAAACACACAACAGGAGACAGACCTCCTAGCTGGGTCAGATGGGGGCCGAGTTTTATTGTGTTTCTGCTTCTGCCCTCTCCCTGCAACTTCCTGCAAAACTGAATTTCTGTCCCAATCCCTTATGAGCCATGGCCACCTCCAACCTACTCAGGACATCAGTATTTGCCAAGATATTATTGGGCTCTCAGAGGATGCTGAATCGGTAGACTTTGATGTTTAAATACTACAGCAAAATGTCCTGTCTTCTCCCAGCTTCTTTACCCCCCAAAGGAGAGCATGAGGCTGTCCCTCGTTCCGGTGAAGGAGGACGAGCCCTACTGGGTCTGGCTCAACGAGTGCCCTTAAGAGAAACTGGAGAAAAAATTCCCACCAGGGTGAGCTGAGCCCCTCGTGGGGTGGGTGGGGGTGAGATGTCCAGGAGGTGCGCTGGGTAGAGTTGGGCAATCCTAGGACTCAGGGTGTTGTTAGGTCTTGGTTTGCTGGAGTTGGGGCCAAACCCTTTTCAGAGTGGATCTGACTTCCTTTATTATGTATCTGGAGCCTGGGGACAGAGGTGACAGACTGACATGTATGCTTGTCACCAAGAAATCAGTGCTAAGGCCACCTAGACACATCTAATACCTACCAACCAAAAGTATTAATTCCTGCTGGACAGTGGTAGCATGTGTCTTTACTCGGGAGGCAGAGACAGGCGGAGCTCTGTGAGTTCAAGGCCAGCCGAGTCTATAGAGTGAGTTCCAGGACAGGCTTTAAAGCTACAGAGAAACTCTGTTTCAAAAAAGCAAACAAGCAAAAAATTCCTTCAATTATTTACTAACTGACTTTTGAATGTATTCATGTTTCTAAGTTCAGAATATGCATATTCTAGAAGAGGGAAGCAAAAAAAACCCACAAATATAAAATATATAAAGTGTCAGGTAGTGATATAATCTCTAAAATTAAGTACTTAAGGCAATGAAAAGATTTGGGAAGGGGAGTTGGTGTCAAATTGGTAGTTTAGAGCCATGCATGGTGGGGTATGACTAACCCAGCTCTCTGGAGGCAGGAGAATTGCAAGTTAGAGGAAAGCTTGGGCTGTTCCACAGTGGATTCCAGGACAACTGGGCCGTGCACCAAGATGGGGGGAATAGATTAATATTTAGGACTGGTAACTTAACTCACATTGGCCAACTTATAACTGCTTGTAATTCCCATTCCAGGGCATCTTCTGACTTTCATGGGCACTCAAACACAGCTACACAATGTTTTTTAAAAAATATTTTTGTCGGGCGGTGGTGGCGCACGCCTTTAATCCCAGCACTTGGGAGGCAGAGGCAGGCGGATCTCTGTGAGTTCGAGACCAGCCTGGTCTACAAGAGCTAGTTCCAGGACAGGCTCCAAAACCACAGAGAAACCCTGTCTCGAAAAACCAAAAAAAAAAAAAAAAAAAAAAAATATTTTTAAGGGGGTTGCTAATCACTCTATTTTTACAAAATGTAGTTTGTCCAGGGCACTGCCATTGAGAAGATGAAGGTTAAGTGAAGGCCAGGAGTTGAGAATGTGAGCCTATAGATAAAGGGAGGACTATATAGCTATTTAGCCGAGGGCTGCAGATGCAAAGGTCCTGAGGAGAGGATACTCCTAGTGCTGTGGGAGCAGTGGGGGAGAACAAGACACAGGCTGTGAATTCAGAAAGGCTTTTTTCCTCCATGGGGCAATGCTGACTCCCATGCGATGCCTTCTCCTGCTCTGTAGCCCAACTCATGTCTGGCCATGTGGTGCCACCCTTTGTCACCAACCTATCAACTTTAGACAGACTCAGGTGTTCCCTCCTCAGGCCTCTCAGTTGTGGTTTGTATAGACAACTCTTGGACTGGGCAGGAGCAGAAGAGTCTGGCTAGAAAGCCCCGCTCATCCCCTATGTCTCTCCCCAGACCTCATATTCATCCTTGAAACGGTTCACTACTCGGCCTAAAACCCGGTTCACTCCTGCCCAGTCATTACCCAGAGTTCAGCAGGTAAGAGAGCAGAGGAGACAACTGATGTGGGCCAAGACTAGGGAGGAAGAGAGAGGGGCAGGTACTGTGTGGGATGGGGGTGTTAAGAAATAGGAAGAGAGAGGGGCAGGTACTGTGTGGGATGGGGGTGATAAGATATAGGAAGAGAGAGGGGCAGGTACTGTGTGGGATGGGGGGAATGTTAAGACTCCTTTTTTGTTTGTTTTTTGTTTTGTTTTGTTTTTTTATGACAGGATTTCTTTGTGTTAGAGCCAGAGTTGTCCTGGAACTAGCTCTGTAGACTAGGCTGGCCTTGAACACACAGAGATCCACCTGCCTCTGCCTCCCGAGTGCTGGGATTAAAGGTGTGCACCACCACCACCTGGCCCTTTCTAGTCTTAAAAATAGCCAGTGGTGGCGCAGGTGGTGGTGGTGCACACCTTTAATCCCGGCACTCAGAGGCAGAGGCAGGTGGATCTCTGTGAGTTCTAGGTCTACAAGAGCTAGTTCCATGTCCAGTCTTGGACAGGCTCCAAAGACACAGAGAAACCCTGTCTCGGGGGAGAGGGAGGAAGAGACAAGACTATGGAGGGAGAGGGGCAGGTACTGTGGGGGATGGGGGTGTTAAGATACAGGAAGGGAGAGGGGCAGGTACTGTAGGGGATGGGTAGGGTAGGATCGGTAAGAGGAGACTGTCTCACCCATGGGCGATCTGTCTTGTCTGATGCAGACCCAGTGGCGGAGTGGTCTCTCTCCTCATTCCTCCCCTGAAGACCCTGCCCTGCCCTGGGTAAGTGGCAAAACTTCCTGTACTGAGGTCTGTGGTGCTATCCTGCTGGCCTGGAGGGCTGGCAGCCTTGTGGTTTGAGGTAGGTGAACCATCTAAAAGAATCTGCTTGTCTCTTGCTTCTCTATCTACTCTTCCTATCCTATGTTTAGAATGTCTGTCTCTATTTTCTGCTAGTCTGAAATTCTGAAGAAATTTCTTGTATGTGTGTATCAACATCTCAACAATCTGGGCATTAAACTTTTGATTCTCCTGCCTCAGCTTCTTGAGAGCTAATATCAGCTCTGATTTTTAGAGCCACCAGAGAACTTTGACCCATTCCTCAAGAGGGTGCGGACAGTCTTCCTCACCTGCCCCCTTTCCTTCTATGTGGCAGGAGCAGATTGCTGTAAGGTTGTTTGACCAGGAGAGTCGCATCACGTTGCAGAAGGGATCCGGGAAACCACCTGCAGCAAGCACTTCTGGACCTCACCCCTTTGAAACCGCCAACCTCCAGGAGCTAAAGATGCAGGTGGGATGTAGTGACCGCACCTTTGGTGGCTTCTGCACCATGAGAAGACTGGGAATGGGGAACCGGGAGGGGAGGTGTGGGGAGACGACAATGGACACAGTGATGACACGCTGGGATACTCTCTCCACCACAGCGCATCAGTCTTCTGCAGCAGCTCCTGCAACAGGAGATAGAGGGACTGGGAGTGGGCAAGTGTGCCCCTCTTAATGGAGGCTCTGCTCTAGAGATGACCAAACTTCAGCCCCTGCTGGCTGACATTTCTAGAACTCCAAATGCTCCAGAACACAATCCTGGAACCTCCCTTCTTGGACTGTCAAGACACACTGGTGTGACAGAGCCAGACCTTGCAGAAGAGTGTGGGGAGCCACAGCCCCACAGTGCAGAAAAACATGGGGAGCCACAGCCCCACGGTGCAGAAAAACATGGGGAACCACAGCCTTATCCTGGGGCAGACACCAAGGTAGTTCAGCCCAGTTCTACCACAGAACCAGAGCTCCCAGTGCCATGCTGGATAGCTGAGCCAGAGCCGCCAGAGCCTTGCCTTTCAGTACTGCCTGGACCCCTTCTGCCTCGTCTCCAAGGACAGGCTGAACCCCTTGAGGCCTGCCCTTGGATGGAACTAGGACCATCGGCAGCCGACTCTCTGGAAGCTAGAAACCCAGAGCCCAGCCCACAGCCATGTTGGAGTCGGGGGCCTCCAGCAACCACCAGCTTGACCTTCTCTTCACAAAGCTCACTCTGTGCCAGCCCCCCTATCCACTCACTCCAGTCTTTGAGGTCCCCAACAGGCCAGTCAGGTAAGGAACTGGCTGGGGAAGGGTATGAAGAAAAGGTTCTGTCTCTTTGGGAGTGGGCCCTGCCTTGCCGGGCAATGCTGTGCTCTTTCCTCTGGCCCACATATGAAGAACTCTCCTGCCCTGTGTTTCTAGCTGGCCCTGCTCATGGGGGAGGAGAAGGGGCAGCACCCAGAAAGAATATAACTCCAGAGTCTCTAAATTCCTCATGGCCTTCAGGCCCCATCAGTCTGGCCCCTCGGACTCTGGCTCTGAGGCAGCGCCTCAAAGCATGTCTCAGCGCCATCCACTGCTTCTATGAGGCCCGTCTGGACGACGAGTGTGCCTTCTACACTAGCCGAACCCCGCCTCCTGGACCCGCCCGGCTCTGCACCAACCCTGTGGCCACATTGCTTGATTGGCAGGATGCCCTGGTGAGCCTTCTGTTTACAGCCAGAACCTTCTGCACAGCAACCCAAAGGACAGCGGAGGGGGGCTAGCCTTGCTTCCTTTACCAAGGTGTAAGGGAATGTGACCCAGTCTCTCTCTTTCTCCAGCAATTCATTCCAGTTGGTTCTGTGGTCCCACAGGACTCTCCATCGTGACTCCAGCCTCCACGGTCTGCCTCACTCACCCCTTCCTCCTTAGCCTTATTTATTGTTGCTCTGCCCATTGGACTGGGAGCCAACCCCTTTATCCTTTAATAAAGTTTCTATGAATTGTGAGTGTTCTGCCAGGGCAGCTACTGCTGTCGCTCTCCAGTGCCACACGGTGGCAGTGTGCTCCAATGAGAGGGACTGAACGCTCTGGACTGCGGGCTTCCTCTCCTGAAGCTTTCTTCCCACTCCTGTGCCCACCGCAGCAAACTCTTGAGTGGGTTAGAGGAAACTGTGGAACTTGTTCTCTCTGAGATCAGTATCGCTCCAGGGTCACCTGCTATTTCCTCATCTAGAGTACCTCTGCTAGAACTCTTAGTTGGCGCCAGTGACCCTAAGCCACCTGGAGGCTGAGACAGGAGGATCCCTGAACCCAAGAGTTGGAGACCACCCTGGGCAAAAAGAAAAACTACAAAGAGACCAATAGCAAGAGCAAGAAAACTGCTAAAATTCTCTTCTGGTGCAGGCACACCAAACCCAACTTTAGAATCTTCCACACTCTGCTTGCAGGGACAGCAGTCCTGAAGGGGCCTTCCCTCTGTTCATCCTTCCCACATCAAAGCCAAAATCTTCATTCCTCTCCTAGAGAGGCAGGTCTGGCTAGACTTAACTGCAGAGAACAGTCTCCTAGTTGAGGCTGACAAGCAGGGTGGAAGTCCTTTCTGGACATCAGGCAAAGAGGCCGCCACTTCTCCCCCACACCCTCCACCAAGGCAGGCAGCCACACAATCCCCAGCCTCACTTTATTGGAAGAAGTAACAGCATCCGTAGCTGCAGGGCCTAACCTGGAGAGGGGTGAAGTGGGTACTGTACAAAATGGGTTTTAAGTACTAGGAAGGAAGTCGTTGGTTCCTTCAGTTCACGGGAAGGCTTTCTTGGCTAGAGCCTGAAATAATGGAGATGCAGGAGGGGAACGGAAAGAAAGTGGCTACTGAGGTCCGGTATCTAACCTGTGACAGTCTCCTCTCTCCTAGATGTGCTCCTTCGGTCCGTCCTTTCCCTCCCAAACTGCCAGTGCATCCCTTACCCCCTGTGAGTCTTTGATCTCATTTAGTTAAACTGTTCCCCAGCTCCAGGCAGAAGGGAGAGCCCAGAAGGGAGAGCCCCGACCTGCCGGGTTTCATTGGAGCACAAGCGAGATGGTCCCGCCCTACGTGGCTTCTCTTCATCCCAACTTTCCACTCCCCGGTCACTTAAAACCCTTGAGCCCCAAGAGTCCGCCCATTTAGGTAGCCTGGGGAGCCGGAGAGTCGTGGGCTCTCAGAGGATGGGGCCTTGGGTAGGTTAACTGGAGGTGGGTGTGGATTGGAGCAAAGGGGCAAGGGGGGCGGGCAAATGCGCGTGTGTGGAAAGGTGCTGGGTTCAGTCCGGGTAGATGATGAAGCCTGAGAAGGTGCTGTACTTGTTGGTGTTGCCGCCATGCACTTTCCCACCGTCCAGCTTGATGAAGACCTCGTCACCCACATCTAGGTGAAGAATGACGCTGTTGCTGGCATAGTCGTAATTCTGATCCGCATCCTGAGCAATGGCGCTGGCCCGGACCTAGTGAGAGAGAGAGAGAGGACAAAAAAAAAAAAAAAAAAAAGAAAAGAAAAAAAAAAGAAAACCAGACCCACATCCCTATACCCTGTGCAGAGCCGAATTGACCAAGGGGGTTGAGCCCAGCGACTGCTGGAACAAGTTCGGCTTAGGTATGGGCTATGGGAGGGGGTGTGGGACCAAACTGTGTTTCTCAACCTGTGGGTCATCCCTTTCACAGGAATTGCATATTAGATATTTACATTGCGATTAACTAACCGTAGCAAAATTACAGTTATGAAGTAGCAACAAAATTTTATGGTTGGTGTCACCACAACATAAGGAACCATATTAAAGGGTCGCAGCATTAGGAAGGTCGAGAACCACTTAAGCTAGGAGACAGCAGAGCTTCTCAGGCATAACTTACCGTCTCTTGGCCTCTATTAGAGCAATAAGGGGTAAAAATAATGGATCCTACCTCAAGAGGTGGTTAGGGCTAAATGAGCAAATTACTCCTGGACTGGTTCAGAACCATACTTTGTGTACAGAAAATGTTACTTAGAATTGCTGTTCTCGTGAAAAAAAAAAAAGCTTTCAAAATACTTCTAGGCACCCGTGCTCCATCAGAATTCCTAAACTAGCTTTTCTGTGGGGCTGGGGAATACGTGTATCTGCACCTGTTATACAGTAGGAAAATAAACTGTTTCTCTCTGGCCTCCTGGGCCCAAATTTCCCTGTGGAGAGTTCACCTGGTCCCGCACCATGTGGAGGGCTGCCTTTGGTCGGAATCTCTGGTCTGCAGCAGTCATACCGCCAGCCCCTTCCCTCGGTTTCCGTCCCACTGGGACTGGTTATTAAATCATTAATTATTCATCATTATTCTAATCATTATTTACCATTCCCAGGGCCGCAGTGTTGGCTCCGTGGAATACAGAATGGGCGCTGCGCCACCCCGCCCCCTCCAAAACCAACACACTTGAACCTCCTCCCAGATTGCTGGCACAGACCAAATCTACCTTCTCAGTGCCATGAGAAGAAAGACACCAAGCTTAACTTACACTTTGGCATTCTACAGTCACGGATGCACTTGGCTCATGTGGACACTTAACTGTCAACCCCATGAAGACGCGGATAGCCTAACAACTCCCTTTCTTCAGGCTCTTGACAGAGGTCTTGTTAGGCGCAGACCCCAAAGCTGGTGTCCTCTTGGGATTCAGGAGCTTTTCATCTAGATAGCAGGGCTCAAGGCTTAGGGAGCCCAGAGGCATAGGCCTGGTGCACCAGCCCCCCCCCTCCGTGAAACATTCAGAGGTCACTGCTCCCGTCCAAGCCTTCCTCTTCCTGCACAGCATAGGCAGCTCCCTCCACCCCAACCTATGGCATCTTGCTAGTTCAAATGTCTGAGTCTTTTGGGGAGCTAGTCCCTTGAACCTAGGTGCCAATGATTTTGACTATCAACTGGGGCAGCGCATAGTGTAATCTAAGAGGTTCCCAGGAGGTTGTAGGGCCTGTAGACCAGGCCTTCTTTCTTTCTGTCCATTGCTTCAATGCTTTTCCAATTGGTTCATCCCACCACCTATGTGAACCCTGAGCCAGCAGGCCATTTTCCGGCGTCAGTGTTAGCTGAGGGCAAGACTTGGTCTAAGTTTGGCCCCAGGCCCCGGGGGTGAACAAATAGGACAGCTACCTAGCAAATGGGCAAAACAGTGTTTTTTTCCTTTTTCCACCTTTTCTTTGGAAATCCAAGCTGAATGACTCCACCTAGAGAAAGATGGCCACTACCCAAAACAAGAGTCCATTCTAATTCCTCAAAACCAGGTTCCCTAATAGTTTGTTCCATGCCCCTGCTGGAAAACCCACTGACAGAGAAGACAGGCCCAGTAAAGACAGGAGGAGAGAAGAGGCCGAGGGGTAAGATAGCACCGAAGACAGGATGTGGCAGGCTATGGTTGTTGGTTGGAGAGTGAGGTTGAGGCTGAGCCCCGAGTTCCAGCCCCGACAGTGCTCTAAGGCTCTGAGACTTTGGGCAGATGACTTTCTTTGCCAGGCCCCCAATTCCTCCTCTTCGATTAAATTAAGTGACATAAATTTTTGGTGGTCTGGCATTCTTGGACACCCTGATAGTGTTTCAGGGGAGGAGCTGGGTTGCGACTAAGTGCAGGGAATTTTAGACACTAGTAAGGTCTGGGGCTAAGTAGAGGGGCAAGCTCACCTGTCCGTTCTTCATCAAGTCGGCCCACATGCTGGTGCCGTCGCCGCCGCGCATGAGCACATGGTAAGCAAAGAAGTAGACGCCCGGCATGGGACAGGTGAACTTGCCACTGGCTGCCTCGTAAGCGTTGCCCACGTTGGTCACCACGTCGTCAAAGCGCAACACTTCATAACCCTCGTGAGGCCGCCGAAGACCCGCGTAGAAAGCAATTCGGGGTACATAACCCGCAGGGGGCGCTGCCCCTCCAGGGCCTGGACCAGGAGGACCTGGGGGACCTGGTCTGCCTGGCTCTCCAGGGGGCCCTCTGGGACCTGGGGGTCCTGGTGGTCCGCGTAGGCCCGCCTTCCCTCGCCGACCCACCTCTCCCTTGGCACCTGGAGGGAACGGAGGCACCGAGGCGGGAGCGCCGTCGGGGCCTTGGCCTCGGGGTGCGTGGGGGTCACACACCATGCGACATCGACCCAGCATCTCATAGTGTGTTGGTCCGCGAGAACTGTGCACCAGTAGCGGGATGGCTACCAGCAGCAGCAGCACCATGGCCACCCCGACGGCCGCTCCCGCCACCCGCTTGCGGCGGCTCAGCCGTGACGCGGCCAGGGCCAACAAATCCTCCTCACTTTTGGGCGCAATGGCGGCGGAGGCCCGGGGCTCTCCGCGGACTCGGGTCCCGGTCCGGATCTCCCGACGGCTGTGCTCGACCACCTTGCCCCGATTGATTCCTCCTGTCACAGCAGAGTTGTTCCCCAAACCTCCGGTCAGGATGGAGGTCTCCCCCGTAGATTGGGCCAAGGACAGCCCTTGAGGGTTCAGAACCTGTAGTCTGATATTACCCTCGGGTGCCTGAGAGCCACAGCTTCTTGGACGGCTGGTTTCCCACAGGTCTAGATGCCTGCTCTCCAGACAGTTGCTTTCTCGCGGATGGGGGTGTCTAGGTCCCGGGCTCCCCTCGCTGTTTTTCCCCCCGCCCCGGCTAGACCGGAGGACCTCTCCCCGCTCTCCCGACGTCCCAAGGCTGTGAGCTGCGGCGGGGGGCTCTCAAAAGACGCGACCTCGTTGATCTTGCACTTTAGCTCTTGGAAAGCACTCCCTGCATCCTTCAGCAGCCGTGGCCTCGTCAGAGCCCTAGCCAGGCGTCCCTCTCCCGCAAGCGCTCTCCCTCTCTGCGTCCCTAACCTTCCTCCCTGGCAGCAGTGCGGGTGGTGTGAGTCGCTGCGCGGCGGGAGCCACTTTAAGCGGCCTCAGGCGGAGCGACCCCTGGCGCCCAGAGCGGGAAACGCGGGGGCGGGGCAGGCCGCCCCACCTCCCCCACTTCCCCGGCGAGCCCCCGGTCTCCAGGTTCCTTGCCTGTTCCCAGGGCTTTGCAGCGCTTCCCAGTCCCCACCGCATCCTCACTTTCCACCCTGTACCTGGAGTTTGACATTCTCAGAGCTTAGAGGAAGATGGACACAGTGATGGGGTAAAAAAGAGATCAGCCTACAACACACATATAAGACCTCAGAGGGGGACTACGGAGCTAAACAAGGGGCGGAGAGGGGGGAACGGGACTTACATATAACAAACAAAAATAAAACGCGATTCGCCACCACACGTCCCCGGTGCCCCAAATACCGAATATGGCAAAGGGCTCAGCCGGTACTTGTTGGCCAGAATCGAAAAAGGCAACTCTTCTGCCGCTCCGACCCTGGTCTCTATGATTGGAGGGTCGCACAGAAGCAGAAGAAAAAGGAAGAGGAGGAGAGGAGAAGAGAAGAGATAGAAAGAGAAAGAGAGACTAGGGAATCAGCAGGAAACGGACATCCATGAAATCAGAGACAGAAGCAGAGATGGAGAGACAAAGCTCCGGAAAGAGACTGACTGACAGCCCCAGAGCGGGAGAGACAGAGACAGAGAGAGAGAGAAGGGAGCCTAGACAGGTTGACAGATCGAGAGAGAAATGTAAATGGCGCGCTGCAGAGACACCCAGGTCCGTGTTCGGACTCCAATGTGACATATCAACTGTGAGGAAGATGCGGGGGCGGGGCAGTTCTGCAAGCAGAGTGGTAGGCTGTGGGTCTGTGTGTTGTAACGGTGCTGGATACTGTGTGTGTGCTGGGGTGGCCATAAGACCCTGGCCTTGCTGACTCTGGGTGAGTAGGGCTGTGAATTGTGGGCTGTCTTTGTGTATACATATGTGAGGCTGTTTGAAGAAGGAATTTGTATGTCTCTCTGTCTTAGTCCTAAAGTCTGATACCCACAGAAGCCAGCTCTCCTGTCTCGGGACTGAAACCCGTGGGATCTCCTGTTGAGAAAGAGTCGGAAGGTTCGTCTCACTTGCTCTGCCCTGACGGGAACCACCTGAGTCTTGCCCTAATATCAGCCTCCCTCCCGAATTGTTTGTTACTAGAGAAAAGAAAGAAGTTAGGCCCCACATAATGGCTGTTTGGTTGATTATGCATAGCAACACAATTCAAATTTGGATTAGCTATTAGCCACTCGCCTATAAAGGGGACAATATCTGCTTTCAGAGTAACCAGGAAGGAACACTGGCTTTCATCAGAGTGCAGCGGGAAAGCCAGTAGCTGTATCTTCTCAGGGAATAGAAGATCAGAGGCTGGGAGAGTGGGGTTTAGGACCAAAGGGGCTAGGGAACTTTGGAGACCTAACAGTAGACAGCAGCCGAGCCTTTTGGAGAGTAGGGTAAAAGCCAAGAGTGTGGTGTGTGGAAGAATATGTTGTGTGAAACAGGGCACGAGGCGCACCAGGGCACAGTTGTCAGAAGGTGATTTCTTCACCGCTCATTTCCTATACTCCTTCTTTGGACCCCCTGCTACACCTTGTGAGAAAGAAGTGACTGGGGGCTGGAGCTGGGCTGGGCTTTTGCTGGAAGTGGGGCGAGGTCCCGACCTGCCTGAAAGGATTGGGCGAGAAAGGATTGGCAGCCAGTGGGGGAAGGGCTCCTCCTCCAACCATAAATACAAATTTTATTCAAGGTCTTTGTCACCATTTGTCTTCCTCGGGGGGCTGAGGGCCATGTCGGCCCTGTGCATGTCTAATTCCAGATCTGCTCCCCCAGGCTGCATGATGGATGGATCAGGGAAAGCAGGTCTCAGTTCATGCCAGTCTCCCCTGCAGAGCCTCAGGCCTCATCCACCCCAGCCCCTACGCCCTCTTCTCTCCCTACCCTCTCCCTCCATCCAGCAGAGGTCCTCTCCGCCCAGGTCTCCATCCACCCAACTAGCCCTAGTCCCCATCACCCCCTTTTTGATCCCCTCACCTCAGTCCCTTTCAGATGCCAGGTTTCTTTTCTGGAGCATTTTCTGCTCCTATCCCCAGGCCAAGCTGTGAGCTGCAGTGACCAGGCAGGCTGCAGGAGGCAGCGGTGGTATTTGGTGTGTGTGGGGTGGGGTGGGGTGGGGGGAGCAGGCTTGGCTCACAGGGAGCCAAGGGGCCAGCTCTATGAATTTATTCATGTTCTGTTGCTCTTTCCCCACGCTCTGGAATGAAGCTGCCAGCTCACCAGGTCCTCATAGCTTCCTCTGCAGCTGTCATCGTCCAAAGAGGGACACTGTTAGGGCTAAGACCAGTAGGTCTTCCTGTGGCCAAAAATCTCTGAGAGAAAGCTGGGAAGTCGGGAAGAGAGCAGGGACATTTTACCCAGAGCCTCTCTGGTGATGGAACAAGGAGGTCCCCGTGAAGAGATGAGCCGGGCAGCCAGGGGTGCAGCAAGGCAACAGAAGCCTGGTGCAGGGCTGGAGGCAAGAAGGTGGGGATGAGTTCAACAGTCTCCTAAACAAAGCAGAGCCCTGTGTGGAATCCTGCGCTAACCTCTACCAATGACTCTGCACTTCCGCTCTTCCTAATCCCAAATTACACACTTAACTTCTCTCCAATCCTAAAATGAAACTAAATTCCATAACAAGACCCTAAGGGGAATCCTTACTCTCTAGAACCCAAGGGTTTCCCCAGAATTTTCCCCAAGGCTATATAGCAGGTGTGTGTCAGAGCTCTAAGGGCCAGACTTTAGATTAGCATGTTATTAGCATATGATTTGCATGTGGTATGTGCCTTCTCGGCAGAAGTTTTCATGTTAAATTTTTATGAAGTCTAGCAGAAAGGTCCTGGCTCCTTGAAGGTTCTTTCTTTTTGTTCTTTCTCTCATACTTATCGTCACTGACCCAGACGCCCTCTAGGGAAGAAAGGGGTGAGAAGGTCAGCAGTGGAGAGGGTGGTAAGACTGGCAGAGTAGCCACCATCACCTTACAGCGGTAGGGAGGGTGGTAAGACTGGCAGTGTAGCCGCCATCACCTTACAGCGGTAGAGAGGGTGGGAAGACTGGCAGAGTAGCCGCCATCACCTTACAGCTGTAGGGAGGGCGGGAAGGCTGGCAGAGTAGCCGCCATCACTTTACAGGCCTCAGCTTCCTCATTTATGGGGGGGGTTGGTGTCTCATCCAAATCTCAAAACCCTCTCCTTGCCTCCTCTCCAGAGCCAGTAGGAGTGCTAATCTCCCTAACCCTGCATGCTCTTGCTTCCCATCCCACTTTGGAGGACAGAAGCAGCTTGGACCCCCTGTATAAAAAGGAGAGAACTCTGTCCACTTTGGGGCACAGGGCACTGCATGGGGCGGGAGATAACAGTAGGTGTTTGTTTCATTTTAGGGTTTTTAACACGCAAGTCCTCATTGCACCTTTTGGCATCCCCAGGACTTGGGCGCTTTATCCCTCTCTGTGAAAGATGAGGAAACTGGGGTCCAGAACCGGGAAGTGAATTGTCAAGTTACCATCCTGCAAGGAGATATTCCTAGAATGGGAGTTGGGTGGGCTATTCTTCCAATGGGAGTTTTGATGTTTCAGATTCCTTCCCAGTGCTTGGAAAAGAGACAGTGGCACCAGAGGCAATGAAGGGGTGAGAGATACTGAACAGAGTAGGCAGCATGAATTTTATAGGGACCCAACAATCTACATGTTGACTCCAACGGAGCAGTCTTAACTTCATACGTCCCCAACCTCTGCTCCGGTTGTCAACCCTGACACCCGCCAAGGTTCAAATATTGGCTAACAGAAGGACAGAGTTATTTTCAGAGGATGATTCAGACAGAGAAGGGGGCACAGAAAAAGGAGGGGGATGAGAAAATGAAGTAAAGTACGGGAATTTTGCTTCCTTTGGCGAGGGTCACTCCCTCTGTGAGCAGGGTGGAAAAGCTGGCAGCTTGACCTGCACACACACACACACACACACACACACACACACACACACACACACACACAGAGTTAGCCTTCTTTGGGGGATGATGTACCTGCACCAAAGGCCAGGGCCCCTGCAGCCGCCAGGACAGCGTTTCCACTCATCAGCTAGTCAACCCTCTTGACCTAGAGCACCATACAGCCTTGTTCAAAGACCCGCTGGCCTGAGAGCAGAGCGGACTCCAGGCTCCCTAGCGAGCTGAGCAGAGTGCTTCCAAATTGTTAGGCCAGAGTGCTGATTTCCTTCCGCAGCCCTGTACATCTATCCAGATGAGGCTTCTGGTCTTCGTCCGGCACCCTCTTCACCTCCCTTTGAGTTGGCAACCCCCACCCTGTGCCCCAGTGTCTGGTTAATGAAATGGGGCAATTGAGTGCACAGACAGCTGTCATGCCCCTCATTTCTCCGCTGGGATATTGAATCCCTCGCCGGGAGACCCACAGGTGAAAGGAGGTGGATGGGGTGCAGAGAAATAAAGGAGGGGTGCGGGCTGTTGAGAGCTCAGGAAGAAGCGCCATTCTCCAAGTCTCAGCTAAATGATGTAGGCCCTAGGATGCTCTTTCTCTCCGGGGCCCCTCCTATTCTTTTATACTCGACTTATTTATTCAACCTCGCTAACCACTTTCCCAACCAATAATAGCTCCAAAATGTACATCCACCAGAACTACACAAAAAACAGTGTTTTTCCATTCTTTAACAAGCAGCAGACTTTATCAGCCCCAAACCCACCGCCCGCGGACAACAGTCGACCTCACTTCTTGCCTTCACCCAGGACCAAGCCTGGCTTCAGTGAGCGCAGCAAACAACGCCTCGCAGCCCGGGGAGGCAGCCCAGTGCTTCCTGCCATCTCCTTCCATCCCTTTCCTCTTGCTCCCCCTCCTTCTTGCGCTCCCTCCCCCGCGGCCGCGGCCTTTATTAGGGATTCCGCGGCTGTCGGTCCCGCCATCCATCCTGTCCGCCAGCAATTAGGCGGCCAGACAAAGAGCAGCTTCGGATGGATGAGGGTCCCGGCGGATCGGAAATGTGAAGGGTCAGCGCTGCCGCCCGCGGCGCACCCCGCTCCCCCTTCCGCATAATCACCCGCTGCCCGTCACTCAGCCGGCCGCCCGGGAGCTCGGGAGCCCGGGAGAGGGCGGGGCTGTGACTGCAACCCAGGCACCCGGGCTGGGGCGGCGCAGACTCCAGCAGGTGCGGCTCCTGCTGGAGAGTGAACGGGCCTCCGAGGCACTAACACAGGAAGAGGAAGGAATTTGGGCATCCCCCTAAAGGGAGCTTGGTACCCATCGCTCGAGACCTTTCTGAGGGGAAAGAGAGAGAGAGAGAGAGAGAGAGAGAGAGAGAGAGAGAGAGAGAGAGAGAGAGAGAGAGAGAGAGAGAGAGAGAGAGAGAGAGAGATCAAAGTCCTGGGTGTCTGGGTGTCCCCTGCTAGGAGACTGGAGGACTAAGCTTTTAGGATCTCCACTCTCCGCAAATGGAACTAAACCCAACGCCATCCCTTTCGGGGGAAATGCCAGACCTCTAGCCTATGGCGCCTCCTATCGTACTAGAATGACACTGCGCTTCTTATCCCCGCTCTCTTGAGTTAAAATCAAAACCATCCATATAAAATCAAGAAATGCTCCAAATCCGAGCGAACCCAAGTGGAGGCAAGAGGAAGTTCAAGGAGTCCAGGTTTTACTGCAGATTCTTTGGCGCTGGCTCCCAGCTGACAACTCAACATTTCAATCTGACAATTAGTGGTCGGGGTTGGGGTGGGGTGGGGTGGGGGAGAAGGGCCCTTGTTGCTGGGGCCTCGGAGCCCTCCCAGCGGGAGGCAGAGCTGGGCGGTGCTGGCAGTGATGAACGACTCAGGGGGGGCCCAGGGCCCCGAGCGCGCATTCATTACTTCACTGACAGGCGGACAGGGGCCGGGTGGGCGTCTAGTGAACGTGCCGGGAAAGAGGCCACCGGCAGAAGCAGGAGCAAGGGAGCGTTTAACAGTCCCATCCCTCCCTCTATTTCTGGTTTTTCACTTCGACCCTGGCCTTGACTACCTTGAACTTGGCCTCCCGGTTGTTGGCCATTTCCTTAATTAAAGAATTAGGAAGTCGGAGATGGAGACAAGCTCTGCCCTTGGATTAGGCGATTTAAGGTCAGACACCAAAAAAGGATGTAGAATAGGCTTTATAACTAGGCGGTTTTGGTGCTCGACCTAAGGAGAATTGTGCGTGATTGCTCACTCAGACAAAGGTGTGTGTGTGGCAGTGATTGATAGAGTGGATGATGCAACAGCGCCAGTGACTAAGTGTGCCAGTGCCAGAGATGTGTCCCACCCCCCCACACACACCCGACTTTATCAGTGGAGGTGTGGCTTCATGTGTTGGGAGGAGAATGAGCCGCCACAACCCTCCACGCGTGTGCCCCCCTTCGATTTGCTGTCAGTTCTGTCTGTAGTTCTGGGGGAAATGATAGCGCACAGGTGACAGCTGAGGTGTGCTCCCGAGGGTGTGTGCTGTGTTAACTGTGAGTGCTGTGGACAGGGGACCCCTTCTAGCACCTTCCCCAAGCCTTCTCCAAAGTCTCAATGTCTAATTGCTTAGACTTGCAGAAGGATCACTGAGAGAGCGCTTGGCCTACAGCCCTATGTATAGAGCATAAACAGTCTCCAGTATAAGATGTGATCTCCAACCCATCCAGGTTCCCCTGGCTGGTAGCGATCTGAGCAGACAGACACCTGTGTGACACACAGGGCAAGAAAACCCAGATCTTCTGATTTTTAAGGTAACCCACGTCTTGGGGCCCAGAGAAGCAGTAGTTTCTGGAGACCCCAGGCTTTGCACTCTCTGGCCTAGTTAGTTAAGCACCACACTACAATCACCTCTTTTCACCTAGCTTTGTCTCCGCCCTTCCACGCCATTCTCAACCCATCAAGAAGTTGAGCCTGGCCTCTCCAGGACTGAATCTCCTCGATCTTTGGAACATTGCTTTAAGCAGGGCACCTTGAAGACAACTTCCATTTGCTTTTCTTTTTCCAGGGCTAGATGGTCTTGGGGCCTCTATAGTTTTGTCTCTTTCCCATATGATTTAACCGCTAGGGATCTCTTCCTAATTTGTCTCCCCAGATTTGGGGTGATCTTTGTTCCTCTTTGGGCTCCGCCTCTGGGAATAACCTGGTACAATAGTGAAGTGCTGTGGGGATCAGCAGAGGTAGAGCTCCCTTGATGCCACAACTGAGAACCCAAGAATGACCAGGCCATGCCAGGGCACGGCTGCTTTCGCTTCTCATTCCGGGCACAGGCGCCTGGTCGATACCTTGCTGTCCACCCCCCTTGCAAACGGCCCTCCCCCTGGCCCCCGCCCCCTCCACCCGCCTGGAAAAGGCAAATTTGACATTTTTAAATCCCGAGCCTTAGAGGGATCGATGCGGCCCGAGGGCCCCGCCCGGGGTCGATATTCCTGATTGGGAAGCGGCCGCTGAGCGGAGCTCGCGTGTAAATCACCCGGACTGGGGGGTTGGGGGAAGTACTGGGGAACCTACTGAATCCCAGGCGCGCTCGGCGGGAAGGGTCCGGGTCCAGGCTGGACGGAGGGCGACCGACTGAGAAAGACAGGATTGAAAAGAACGGGAGAGAAGCCCTCCCAGGGCCTCTCCCCTCCCTCGTCTAGCCCTGCCAACTCCGGCGGCCGACTCCGGTCTCGCTTCAGCGGCCGCCATCCTCCGTTGCCCCTGGAGCCGCGAGGGAGGCTGGTGTCGGAGCCAGCCATGCAGCGTCTCCTCTCCGGCCGCTCCCGCGGGGCCCGGGCTTCGGCGGCGGCTGTCACGGAGCCGACAGGCTGGGCTGGCGGGGGAGAGGTGGCGGGTGTTGGGGGCCGAGGTGGGGAGGAGGTAGCTGGAGGCTAGCGCAGTTCTCGCTCAGTGGGCGCAACAGATGTTTGCAGAATTGAGGAACAGCAAGGTGGTCTAGGGTAGCGAGCGACGCGGGCGAGAGGACGTGGGCACACTCAGAAATGAGTGCCTGTGAGGATAGCAGGCTCGAGGGCGCCGCAAGAGAGGATGGGGAAAGGTTAAGAAAGTCTTGGCCAAGCCGGGTCATCGCCTCGGTCTTCTGCACTTGCCGCCTTCGGTTGGGGAAACCGAGGCAGTGAGATTGAGGGGGGCCAGACGGTGGAAAGCGGAATCAGTGATGAAGGTTGGGGTGACAATCAATTTCCGCACTGGTTTCTGTAGTAACCAAGGCCAAGCCTGGGCTAGTAGCGGGTAAATATGTTACCATGCCCTCGACAGCTGCTCACTCTCCCCTCCGGTTTCAGCTCGTCAGATTCCCCTCACTGCGTCCCCACCTCCCACCCCGCGCCAGTTTATAGAACAATTTGGGGAAAACAATCCCGGCCGAGTGACGGCCCCGTAATTGTGACAAAGTGAGTGCGGACGGCTGGAGAGAGCGCTAGGGCGGGAGCGCAGCAGGGTGAGGCGCAGGCAGGGGCGCCTCTCGCCCATCCCGTCACCCCCTTGTTCTCATTCTGGTCACCTCATCCCTCTCCTTGACTCTTCTCCAATTCCTCTTCTCTAGGCCCCTTGTGCCTCCCTCCTCTTGTTTCTCCATCGCTCTGCCCTTTCCTCACAGAAATAGCTCTTCTCTCGCCCTCACCCTCCACCAACTCTCCCCAGATGTGCCTTTTCCTCGCTCATTTCTCACTCTCTCCTCCACCCTCCACTCTTTTCTCCATCTTTCCCTCGCTGTTACATTGCCCTTGGGCCCCCGGCTCAACCGCAAAACCTGCTTCGTTCCCTCCCTAGTCCTTCCTTCTGGGCTGGGCCCCGAACCTCCATCCCTCCGGCGATGTTTCTAGGTAGTCTGGCACCCCGGCCACTTCTGGGTTCCTGCTGTGCCCAGGAGGCCTGGCTGCCTGCGGGTCCCCCCCCCCTCCGCCGCGGCGGTCCGCACCCGGCTCCCGGCACCCAGAGCTAGTTTGTTTGTCCAGCGGCGGCGGCTGCTGCCCGCGTGTTTGCCAAGCTTAGCGCGCCGCCTCGCAGTGCGGGCCCAATTAAGTCTCATTCATTATTCAGTGGCCCTGTCGCGCCCCCACCTCCGCAGCCATGGCTGGGTTGTCGTTTCGCTGCCCCTCCTCAGCCCTAAAGGGACCAGATCCCGAGCTGCCTTCTCACCCCCACCTGGGGGCAGGGGTGTTGGAGGAAACGGAAACGTTCTGCCTACTGTGCGCGTGTGACGCTAAGTGAGGCCCAATGGCTCCATCCCTACCCCTAGCCAAGACCAGAAGATCGTGTAGATCCAAGCTTCTTTAGAAAGAAAGAAACTGAAGCTCAGGAGAAGGTGTGACTTGGCCAAGGTCACCGAGCTGCACCCGGGATTGGAGCCTGGAATATTGAAAGCATTCCAGCGCTGAAGGAAGAAGGCGGATTCCTCTCCCCGAGTTCTGATTATGGTCTTAATCTTCCGGGGATGCGCTCCTGTATCCCTTGCTAGTGTGTTTTTCCTTTGCTTCAGGGTCAGAGCAGCTTCGAGGCTCTCTGGATTTGGGGCTATGCAAGGTCAGGCTCAGGTTTGGGTGTGGAGTTCCCTAAAACTTGAATAAGACAGTGAGCCAAAATAGGGGGTGTTGATGGGCTCTCCCATTTGCTTATGGGTGGCTGTCTCTCCCTTAGGAAATTAGAAGTGATACTATATTGGCCATCTTGAGGCTCTTTGGCGTGTGGAGAGAAGCATTCAGCCTGAAGTGAGAGCGATCGACTCCCATTTGAGGCGGGGAGAAGAGGTAATTGAGAATTTTAGTTTTATCGATAGGGATCGCCTTTCTTCTCCCTCAAGTAGCCGCACTGTCGGGACAGTTTTGGCCTGGGGTGTCCCAACCTCGTGAAAAGGTGATCTGGGACTTTTGGGGAACCTTCCTTCTCTAAGCGGCAGCACCACCTGGCGGTTGTGGTGACGCTCTGCAAGAGGTGCGCTCCGCCGGGAGTGGGGCGCGGTTCCAGGTCCTAGAATATAAAACTGGGTGAGCCTGGGGTGAGCTTCCACAGGGTTTACCCGAGAGGGCGGATAGAGGAAGGTAGGACCGGAAGGTGATTCCGAAGAGGCTGACGAGGGCTTCGGGGAGGGGCCTGGCGGAGGTGGCCTGACTTCAGAGACACAGTCAGCTCTGAGAGACAAAGTCCACTTGTGTGGCAGTGGGAACAGAAAGGGAGAGAGGGGCCATTTTGATTCCACGGTCCAAGGAAATGATTAGTCTGAAGCGGCCTGAGCAGCCAGTACTGCGGCTCTACCGGGACTGCCTGAGGGTGAGTTCGCTTGAAGTAGATAGGACCGAATGGCAGGCACTCTTTGCCGCTGGATTTGATATTCTGAGGATTTTTGCAGCCTCTTTGTAGAGGCTCTTCAATCTTGTTTGGGAACAGGACGGTTGAGCAGTGGGGTGCTAAGGTCTAGGTCAAAATGTTTTCCAGAATGTTTAAGTGGAAGGAATTTAGGATCCCTTTCAAGTTTGACTTGTGGGAAATTTTCATGGCCTGGGGAGATGGGAAGTTTCGCTGGAGAAGGTTCAAACCTTGGGCCACACACACGTGGAGTTAAAGGGGTGGGCTTTTAGATAAGACACTGACTTTCAAAAGGGTTTGAAACTTTGAAAAAGTATTCTATTATACCATCCCCACCCCCCTTCCTACCCCTGTTAGCCATTAAGGAGAGGTCTGAAATTTAAGTTGCTTCTTCTTCTTTTAAAAATGTACTTTATGGGGGGCTGGAGAGATGGCTCAGAGGTTAAGAGCACCGCCTGCTCTTCCAAAGGTCCTGAGTTCAATTCCTGGCAACCACATGGTGGCTCACAACCATCTGTAGTGAGGTCTGGCCTGCAGACATACACACAGACAGAATATTGTACACATAATAAATAAATATTTTAAAACATGTACTTTATGTATAGGTGTTTTACTTGTATCTCTATGTGTGCACTGTGTGGTGCCTGGTGCCCTCGGAGACCAGAAGAGGGTATCTGTGAACTGCCATGTGGGCACTGGGTACTGACTCTGGGTCTTCCAGAACAGCAGTAGGTAACCTCAGCAATCTTTCTAGTCCCAGACTTCTGATTTTTTGTTTTTTGTTTTGTTTTGGTTTTGGTTTTTTTGTTCAGGCACCTAGTTCTTAGTGTCTCACCTAAAAACATTTAAAACATTCTCATCCCTGGGCGTGCATGGTGGCAGATGCTATAACTCCTCTTAGGAAATGGGGGCAGGAGGTCAGGAATTCAAGGGCATCCTCAGCTATAGTCACTCAAGACCAGCTTGGCTACATAAGACTGTTTCTCCAAAATAAATAAAAGAAAAATTTAAAAATGAAGCATTCTGCCCCCCTAAATTTGGAGCCACTGTAACAGGACTGGGGAGCTAACAGAAAGACATGAGACATCTAACCCCCCAAGTGACCTTGAGGTAGGACTGGACTTTGTAGCATGAATTCTAATTGGTCTTATAATAAAAACTCAGTCAGCTATCAGGGGGTGAAAGTTGAAGGATCAGAGAAGCAGTGTGGCCAGCCCCTAAGTTCTTACCTCTACCAAAGCTCAGACCAAAGGGGCCATCCTGTCCTCAGACTGCATCTCAGACTGCCTCCTCAGATTGCATCTCAGACTGCATCTCAGACTGTATCTCAGACTGCATCTCAGACTGCATCTCAGACTGCATCTCACATTGCATCTCAGACTGCATCCTCAGACTGCATCTCAGACTACATCCTCAGACTGCATCTCAGACTGCATCTCAGACTGCATCTCACATTGCATCTCAGACTGCATCCTCAGACTGCATCTCAGACTACATCCTCAGACTGCATCTCAGACTGTATCTTAGACTGTATTCTCAAACTGCATCTCAGACTGCATCCTCAGACTGCATCTCAGACTGTATCTCAGACTGTATCTCAGACTGCATCTCAGACTGCATCTCAGACTGCCTCCTCAGACTGTGTCTCAAACTCCGTCCTCAGACTGCATCTCAGACTGCATCCCCAGAATGCATCTCAGACTGCATCCCCAGACTGCATCTCAGACTGCTTCTCAGACTGCACTGGTTCTGTTTCCTCCCACCTTATATTCCTCTTTCTGCTCAGTCATACCACTCCTGTCTCCATCTTTCTAGTGTTGGGACGAAAGGCATGGGATCCCAAGTGCTGGGATCGCCTTTGTGTGAGCTCTGTTTCTCTTTTAGACTGGATCAATTTCTTATAGGCCAGGGTGGCTTTGAACTAGCAGAGTCTGTCCCCCCGGTCCTGGGACTAAAGGTGTGTGTCACCATTGCCTGGCCTCTAGTGGCTTTGCTTTGCTCTCTGATCTTCAGACAAGTTTTATTTGTTAAAATACAAACAAAATATCACTACAGGACTTGACTTGCATTATGGAGAAATGTTTTACTGTGTTGGGGTTTGGGTGTTGTCTGATGAGTCTCCTTTTTCCTCTCTCCATCTCTTAGGGTCTAAGGATAACTCTCGGGACAATGGTGATTCTCACAGAGGACCTTGAGATTTCTGCGTTCTGATCAATGTCAAATGCCACTGGATTTGTTCTAAGTCTCTTGCCCTAGAGGATGGCTAAAGGGCTCCTGGTGACCTATGCCCTTTGGGCTTTTGGGGGTCCTGTTGGACTCCACCACCTGTATCTGGGAAGGGACAGCCATGCCCTGCTCTGGATGCTTACCCTGGGAGGTGGTGGGTTGGGTTGGCTCTGGGAGTTCTGGAAGCTCCCAAGCTTTGTTGCTCAAGCCAACAGGATTCAGGGTCAGAAACAGAGGCCAGGAGAGGGGAGACCATCTCTGAGTCTCCTTCGCTTTGCTGGCCAAATGATAGTGGGAATCTATTTTGGTCTGGTGGCTCTGATCAGCCTTTCTTCCATGGCCAACTTCTACATTGTGGGCCTCCCACTGGCAGTTGGCTTAGGGGTCTTGCTGGTGGCTGCTGTTGGCAACCAGACATCAGACTTTAAGAAGACTTTAGGAGCAGCCTTCCTCATTTCCCCTGTATTCTATGGCCGCCCCATAGCCATTCTGCCCATCAGTTTGGCTGCCAGCATTACAGCCCAGAAGCATCGCCGATACAAAGCTTCAGTGGAGTCAGGGACGATCAGCGTGCGACTCTACCACCTGGGCTTGGCTTACCTCGCCTTCACAGGCCCACTGGCCTATAGTGTCCTGTACAACACAGCTGCCACCCTGAGCTACATGGCAGAAACCCTCGGTTCCTTCTTGAGTTGGTTCAGCTTTTTCCCACTTCTTGGCCGCCTCACAGAGTCTGTTTTCCTTCTGCCTTGCCGGATCTGGTGGCTTCTGGTTGGGGATCCTGGCTTCAATACCAGACAGTTCCAGGAATGGGAAAAGCTCTATGAATTTGTTGACAGTTTTCAGGATGAGAAACGTCGGCTGGCTTACCAGGTAAGCCTTTCTTCTCAGGCAAGTCTCCCCAGGGCCTGTATGGACTCTGAGGGTTAGAAACCCTGATGGAGCTGGTAGTCTGCATGGGAAGCACTGTCCCAAGGCCTGCTACTGCCCAAGCTCAGGAAGAATCTTCTGGTTTCTTTGGGCTCCTGTGTGTACTGCATGGAGGTGCACTACTGATGAGAAATACATATGAGTAATCAAAAAGGTTAATTTATTTATTATGTATATGGTGTTCTGCCTGCATGTATGCTTTGATGCCAGAAAAGGGTATCAAATCTCATTCTAGATGGTTGTGAACCCCCATGTGATTGCTGGGAATTGAACTCAGGACCTCTGGAAGAGCAACCAGTACTCTTTTTTTTTTTTTTTTTTTTTTTTTTTTGGCAACCAGTACTCTTAACCGCTGAGTTATCTCTCCCCAGCCCACCCTTTTTGTTTGTTTGTTTGTTTTGCAAGACAGCGTTTTTCTGTGTAACAGTCCTAGCTGTCCTGGAACTAGCTCTTGTAGACCAGGCTGGCCTCAAACTCATGGAGATCCACCTGCCTCTGCCTTTCAAGTGCTGGCATCACCGCTGGCTGAATAATACTTTTTATTGAAGTTTAACAGATAAAGTGTACATGCCCCTTGGGTTAAGGAATGGAACGCTGCCAGCTCCAAGAGGATTCCTTCCTATCCTTTCCCACTCTATACTCCTGCCTTGGAGGTCAGCTCCTTTCCACCATCTGTCACTGTGGATTAGGGGCTTTGTTTCGCGGTGTAGGAGATTCAGTGCAGAAACCCTGTGTGTGCCACGTGAGTCTATAACACTGAGTCTCATCCCGAGTCCTACCGTGATAGACGAGGTTCAAAAGTTTATTATTGTGTATGTGTCCATGTATCACAACATGAATGTAGAGAGGGCAGCTGGCAAGACTGGAGTCTCTCTTTCTACTACGTGTATTCCAGGGATCGAACTCAGGCTTGTCCTAAGTGCTTTATCTACTGAGCCATCTTGTCAGCCCAATTTTTTGTTTTGTTTCGTTTTGAGACAGGCTCTCACTACGGAGTCTTTGGTCTGGAATTCAAAATATAAGCCAAGGTGATATGTAAACCAGGCTGGCCTCCAACTTGTGATCCTCTTGCTTCTGCCTCCCAAGTGCTGGTTATTAACAGCACATGACACAGTGTTCAATGGGTGAGTTTTTTGGTTGCTTTTTTCTTTTCCTCCTTTTTTTTCTTTACCCAAGCTTTGTCTATTCTTTTTTTTTTTTTTTTGAAAGATTTATTTATTGTGTATATGGTGTTCTGCCTACATGTATACCTGCACACCAGAAGAGGGCGCCAAATCTCATAGATGGTTGTGAGCCACCATGTGGTTGCTGGGAATTGAACTCAGGACCTCTGGAAGAGCAGGCTGTGCTCTTAACCACTGAGCCATCTTTCCAGCCCCAGTTTGGTCTATTCTTGACCATCCAATAAATGGGATTGCCTAGTACGGATCTGGGATTTTTCATTCAGCATTAAGTTTATAAAATGTCGTTAACTTGCAATTTGGAAATCGTCTGTGTTAATTATTGTAGCTTATCCTACTCACAGTGTATTAAATATATTAACTCTATAACGCTATTGTTAATGTTTAGGTCATTCCTAGACTGAGACTTTTTCTTTTTCCTTTTTTTTTTTTTTTTTTTTTTTTTTTTTGAGACAGGGTTTTTCTGTGTAGCTTTGGAGCCTGTCCTGGAACTAGCTCCGTAGACCAGGCTGGCCTCAAACTCACAGAGATCCGCCTGACCCGGCCTCCCGATTGCTGGGATTAAAGGCGTGTGCCACCAACGCCTGGTTTAAGACTTTTTCAACCAAGTTCCTTTAAGCATTCTTTTCAGGTCTTTGGTGGATGTATGTTCACTTATTTTTCTTGTGGGGAGATCTCGTCAAGGGTGTGAAGTTCTAGGTTGGGATGCATTTGTGACTAAAGACATTCTAACTTTTACGTGGTATACTGAATTTGGAGGGGATATTTATTTGTTTATTTTATTTATTTATTTGTTTGTTTGTTTGTTTGGGTTGTTTTTCTCTCACAACTGTGGATCAAACCCAGGACCTTACTCTGTCTATTTGCTCTGCTAATGAAACATACCCTTGGTCCAAAGGGTTAAAATTCCAAGGCTCTGGGTCATTCTAGATGCTAAATAGCCTGGTTTTTTGAGAAGGAGAGAAAGACCCAGGGGCTCTGAGCACTTATGAGATGCTAATTTGTGAACTCTGTTTCACCAAGGTTTTGGACCTTCCAGAAGGGGCAACCAATGAAGAAATACATCGGCGTTACTACGACCTGGTGAAAGTTTGGCACCCAGACCATAACCGGCACCAGATAGAAAAGGCCCAGAGGCACTTCCTGGAGATCCAGGCTGCATACGAAGTCTTAAGTCAGCCCAAGAAGCCCAGAGCATCCTGGGGGTGAAGAGCAACACCTTGAGGAAGAACTCATTCTCGGCAGAGCTGGGTGGCATATTCAAAACCTGGCGTCCCAAAAGTGTTAAGGAAGCTGTTGCAAGAAGCTGTTTGCAACAGAGAGGAGGAAAACTTTAAAGGGATGAGAAGTTTGTGGTAGAAAATATATTTATATTCTGAATTCCTATATTCTTGGCAACTGTATTCTTGATTATATTTTCTTAATACCATTTAGTGAAAGATATAATATCAATAAAATAACTTTCAAAGAATATACCACTGTATCCTATCCAAGTACGTTGATGTATGATGGAGGAAGGTTATTTTAACTTTTATAAATGTGTAGAGCACTGGTTTAAGAGACTGAAAAATATGAAGATTCTAATATTTCATATATTGTCATATGACAAGAGGGATCCCAGAGACAATGTCAAAGTTCCTGAAAAATGTTTTTATTCCACTTAAACGTTCTGGTTCTATGCTTTTCCCAAAAGCGACAAGTTGCAGTGACAAGGGGGAAGCACCTCTACTGGGAACAGTGTGTGGAGCCCCTCGTGGCTTTGGGACAAGCTGAATTCAGGTCTACTCAGTACTCTGAGTGAGCATTATGCCACTGCCAGGAACATCTATTATAGAGGATTCTAACATGGGTATAGAATATCAAAGTCTGCCCTGTTCACTGCTTGAATTAAATGTTATAGGGCTAAAAAATGATGTATTGGGGTATTGGAAGAGGAACAGATGATGTTATGATTTTTTTTTTTTTTTTTTTTTTTGGCTTTTCGAGACAGGGTTTCTCTGTGGTTTTGGAGCCTGTCCTGGAACTAGCTCTTGTAGACCAGACTGGTCTCGAACTCACAGAGATCCGCCTGCCTCTGCCTCCCAAGTACTGGATTAAAGGCGTACGCCACCACTGCCCGGCCCTATGATGTTGTTTTATGGGAATCTGTAGACCAGGCTGGCCTGAAACTCACAGAGATGTACCTGCCTCTGCCTTGGCCAGTGCTGGAGAGAGAGAGAGAGACAGACAGAGTGAGGGAGAAAGGGGAGGTTGGCTGATGGGTAGGTCTGTGGGGGATTTCTTTTTTTTTTTTAATATTTATTTATTTATTATGTATACAATATTCTGTCTGTGTGTGTGCCTGCAGGCCAGAAGAGGGCACCAGACCTCATTACAGATGGTTGTGAGCCACCACGTGGTTGCTGGGTATTGAACTTAGGACCTTTGGCAGAGCAGGCAATGCTCTTAACCTCTGAGCCATCTCTCCAGCCCCCTGTGGGGAATTTCTTAACTCCAGTAACTAAAGTGAGGAAGCCCAGCTTGAATGCGGTCTGTACCATTTTCGTGGACTGGGACTGAATGAAAGGGGGAAACAAGCTGAGCACTGGCATGTACCCATTTGGTGCTGTTCCTGATTGTGGAGTCAGACCAGAGCCCTCCAGCTCCTGCCTTGACTTCCCAGACATGATGAACTGTGCTCGGCCGGTAAGCCGAACGAATCCTTTTCACGAATCCTTTTCTCTTTAGTTGCTTTTCTCCGGGTCTTTTATCATGACAAGAGGAGCTGAAACTGGGACAGGACTGACGGAAAGATTCATGATTTTATATCTCATGTGTCTTTAAGGCAACTCGGGAAGCCCCGGGGAACAAGCAGTTACGTGTTTCAAGGAGTCCTTATTGAATTCTAGCTAGATGTGGAAAAAGAGATCAGGATGTCTCACTTTGCAGAGGAAGATTGAAGACCAGAAACATATTAAAATAATACACCTTTCTTGCCATCTTCTTGCTTTTCCAGTGTGTCTTATTCATACTTTTTCTTTCAAAATATCAAAGCTTAAAAATTCTAAAAAAGGGAATTGGAGAGATGACTCAGTGGTTAAGAGCGTGGACTGCTCTTCCAGAGGACCTGGGTTCAATTCCCAACACCCACATGGCAGCTCATTACTGTCTGCAACTCCAATTCCAGGGGATCTGACACCTTCACACCAATGCACATAAAATAAAGTTAAATAAATTATTAAGAAAAAGAAATCCCTTCTCTTTGGGGCATTTATGTGTGTGTGTGTGTGTGTGTGTGTGTGTGTGTGTGGTTTAGATGCTTGGACTGAAGCCAGCGCCTCAGGAATGCTAAGCTAGAGTGGTATCTCAAAGCTGAATAGAGCTCAGCCCTTCCTTGCTCTTCTTTCTTTCTTTCTTTCTTTCTTTCTTTCTTTCTTTCTTTCTTTCTTTCTTTCTTTCTTTTTTTTTCGAGACAGGGTTTATCTGTGGTTTTGGAGCCTGTCCTGGAACTAGCTCTTGTAGACTAGGCTGGTCTTGAACTCACAGAGATCCGCCTGCCTCTGCCTCCCAAGTGCGGGGATTAAAGGCGTGCGCCACCACCGCCCGGCTCCTTGCTTTTTATTTTGAGCCAAGGTCCTGCTAAGTCACCTGGTTCCTTGTGATCCTCCTATATCGGTTTCTAAAATAGGTGTTGTTACAGCCTGGGCTAGCAAGCTTGCTGGAAGTTATTTATTGATTTTATGGAGTTAGGGTGTGGCTAAGAGGTACAATGTTCTCTCCCTGTGTTTAGACATACTTAGACCAAGATGGCCTATGCAGACAAGACTAGACTTTACCTTGTAGCAATCCTCCTGCCTCAGACTCCCAAGTGCTGGGATTACGGTGTGAGCCACTATGTTTCCCTCTTTTTTTTAAAAAAAAAAAGATTTTATTTATTTATTATGTATACAACATTCTGCCTCCATGGACGCCTGCAGGCCAGAGGGCGCCAGATCTCATTACAGATGGTTGTGAGCCACCATGTGGTTGCTGGAAATTGAACTCAGGTCCTCTGGAAGAACAGTCACTGCTCTTAACCACTGAGCCATCTCTCCAGCCCCCTATGTTTCCCTCTTAAGAGTGCATTTGAGATTCTAATTTGATCCCCAGCCCTGAAAAAGAGAAGCATCAAATACTTTTATTGGGGGGGGGCGCTAAAATTTTCTTCTCTATAATTTTTCTAGATCCGCTTTCTCTAGGTTACAAAGAATAAAGAATACCTCTTTGATGGCGGAAGGTCATTGGTTAAAAAATAAAGAAACTGCTTGGCCCTCATAGGTTAGAACATAGGTGGGTGGAGTAAACAGAACAGAATGCTGGGAGGAAGAGGAAGTAAGCTCAGACTCGATAGCTCTCCTCTCTGGGGCAGACGCGATGAAGCTCCGACCCAGGATGGACGTAGGCTAGAATCTTCCTGGTAAGCGCACCTTGGGGTGCTACACAGATTATTAGAAATGAGCTAAATTAATACGTGAGAATTAGCCAAGAAGAGGCTAGATATAATGGGCCAAGCAGTGTTTAAAAGAATACAGTTTGTGCGTTGTGATTCCGGGGCATAAGGTAGCCAGGCGACCAGGAACTGGGGCGGCAGGAACACAGCCCGCAGCTCCCCACTACACCTCTTTCTTGATGAGAACCTGTTCTTCAGGTCAAATCCCTCAATGTCCCCTTTTTTCATATTAAGTAAGACTTTTCTGAAAAAGTCCTACATTTTAGTAGACAAGAGAGAGACAGAGAAGTGAAAAGCTGGGCCTCTTCTCCCATCTGATCAGTCAGGGTCTCCACGTAGCCCAGGGTGGACCCAAACTCCCTCCTATCTCGCTGGCATCTTTTGCCTCTCACGCTCTGAGATCCTAGGTGTACGGCACCAGGCTCGGCCACATCTGCCTTTTCTGTTGCCCGGAGGGGGACTGGATGAGCCTTCACCACTGTCTTAGTGGGGGAGTCGGCCTCGGTGACCTTTAAGACAACAGATAACATTGGGTCCTGTGGGGTTTTTCACTTGAGGCTTATGTTAAACAATTTGACTTGCCATCTTCTGACGGCCATCTTGTGGACATTATTGTGGTAAGAAACTAAATTGGGCCGGGCGGTGGTGGTGCACACACCTCTAATCCGAACACTGAGAGGCAGAGTAGGAAGAGCTCTGTGAGTTGTGAGTTCAAGGCCAGCCTGGTCTACATTGTGAGTTCCAGGCCAGCCAAGGCTACCCAGAGAAACCCTGTCTTGAAAAACAAAAACAAAAAACAAAAACAAAAACCAAACAAAATCTAATTATACATTTTCACATACACACATTTTCACACACCCCTAAATGCCTCACAGTCACCCTGCCTTATTGTCCCAGTAGCCACCGGCGACCACACTCTGTGTGCTCTCTATTGTGCTCTGTCTCTTCTTTATTCTGAGGTTTGCTTTCATTAATTAATTTTCTTAGATCCTTTTCCCCTCCTCTATCCCTGCCTTTAATCCTCATTCTTGTCCACCTCCCAAGCCTATATCTATTTTTTTTCTTCAGACAGGGTCTCACATATCCTCAGGCTGACAATGACCTTGAACTTCTGATCTTCCCATGTGTTGGTGTGAACAGCGCGCACTACCAGGGCAGATTTATCTATTTTGTTTTTTGAGACTGGTTCTTACACTATAGCTCAGACTGACATGGGACTGTCTGCGTAGCACAGTCAAGCCTCAAACTCCTGGCAATCTACCAATGCTCCCCTAGTGCCGGGATTAGAGTCATTAGCCACCACACTCGGCTCTATCCTGAATATTTTGTATAAATGGAATCAGATAATACGTTAACCTTTGTGGAGGTCAGGCTTCTTTCATGTAGCATGACTTTTCAAGGTTCATCCATGTTACTGTATACAGCATTATTTATTTTCTATTTAAATAATTTACTTTCAAAGCTATTCAGTCATTCATTCCTTTTTTAGAAATATTTTCCTTTATATACACACATAGATATGTATATACAGTAAAGAATGTTGCATCGATACCTTCATGCCTCTAATTCATTTATTCTCTTGAATTATTCCCTTAGAATAAATTCCCATGAGTGAGATTATTAGGTCAAAGGGCATGAACATTTTTACAGCTCTTGTCAATATTGCTCTTAAATTGTGGTGTTCAGAACTAATGCAATTCTCAGTGTGTTCAGACAGAACAGGGTTCTGTGGGGCTATTAAGTTCTCAAGGTCTGGACAATATATCATCCTTTAAATCAAGCAGCCCAGGAATTTATTAGTGCTTTTTTTTTTCCTTTCTTGTTCTCGCTCTCCGTCCTTTTCCCTTTCTTTGTCTCTGGCTTGCATGTCTGTGTTACTCTTTGAGCTTCCGGCCCACTAAGGCCCTTGCATGTTTCCGCAGCATTGTATCTTTATTTCTCTGTTTTGTGACAGACAAGGATGACTTTAAATTGCTGTCCCTGCCTCTACCTCTCAGATGCTGAGATTACAAACAGTATAGACATGAACCACCAAGCTTGGGTCATGTGGAGCCAGGGATCAAACCCAGGCACGCTAAAAGAGCAAGACCAGCTAAGGCCCACCCCACCCCATCCCATACACTATGCGTTAAAGCTGTGTTTGCAGCGATTCTAAGACCTAGCAGCTTTGTGAGGATCTGGGACTTGAATTTAACATGTCTTGGTGTAGCAGGTTTTTTTCTTTTAGGCCACCAACCAGCTCCCAAATCATGACACAGAGGCTTCTTATTAGTTTTGAATGCTTGGCCTAGCTTCCACTTGTTTCCGGCTATCTCTTTTAACTTAAATTAACCTGTTTCTCTTTATTCACCGTTTGCCTCAGGGCCTTTTGCTTTTCTTTCCTTCTGTTTATCTTTCACTGCTTCTCCTGTCTAGTTGTCTGGCAACTGACTGGCTTTTGGCCTCGGCATCTCCCTCTCTTTCTTCCTTGTTCTTTTCTCCTTCTCTTCTCTAGTTCTCTCCTAATTATTCTCTCTGCTCAGCAGCGTCGCCTATCCCCCTCCTGCCTAGCTATTGGTCAGTCAGCTTTTTAATTGTTTTAAGATTTATTTATTTATTATGTATACAGTGTTAGTCCTGCAAGCCAGAAGAGAGCACCAGATCTCATTATAGATGGTAGTGAGCCACCGTGTGGTTGCTGGGAATTAAACTCTCAGGACCTCTTAAACTCTGGGTCATCTCTCCAGCCCATCCATTCAGCTTTTTTTTTTTTTTTTTTTTTTTTTTTTTGGTTTTTCGAGACAGGGTTTCTCTGTGGCTTTGGAGCCTGTCCTGGAACTAGCTCTTGTAGACCAGGCTGGTCTCGAACTCACAGAGATCCACCTGCCTCTGCCTCCCGAGTGCTGGGATTAAAGGCGTGCGCCACCATCGCCCGGCTCCATTCAGCTTTTTATTAGATCAAACAGGTGCCTTAGGCAGGCAAAGTGAAACAGATGCAACACATCTTTACATAATTAAACACACATCCTTAACATTGTTAAAGAAATTTAGCATAAACAAATGTAACATGCCTTTACATGGTTAAAGTAATATTCCACAGCATAAACAAATGAAACATATCCTTACATAGTAAAAATAATATTCCACAACTATCTGGTTTTCTTTTTCTTTTCTTTTCCTTTTTTTTTCTTTTCAGTTTTTCAAGACAGGATTTCTCTATGTAAAGTCCAGGCTGTCCTGGAACTTGATTTATGGACCAGGTTGTCCTCAAACTCACTGAGATCTGTCTGACTCTGCTGGGATTAAAGGCATGTACTACCACCTGACCTTAAAAAAAAATGTTTTATTTTTTCCTTTTTTTTTTTTTGGTTTTTTCGAGACAGGGTTTCTCTGTGGCTTTGGAGCCTGTCCTGGAACTAGCTCTGTAGACCAGGCTGGTCTCGAACTCACAGAGATCCGCCTGCCTCTGCCTCCCGAGTGCTGGGATTAAAGGCGTGCGCCACCACCGCCCGGCTCCATTCAGCTTTTTATTAGATCAAACAGGTGCCTTAGGCAGGCAAAGTGAAACAGATGCAACACATCTTTACATAATTAAACACACATCCTTAACATTGTTAAAGAAATTTAGCATAAACAAATGTAACATGCCTTTACATGGTTAAAGTAATATTCCACAGCATAAACAAATGAAACACATCCTTACATAGTAAAAATAATATTCCACAACTATCTGGTTTTCTTTTTCTTTTCTTTTCCTTTTTTTTTCTTTTCAGTTTTTCAAGACAGGATTTCTCTATGTAAAGTCCAGGCTGTCCTGGAACTTGATTTATGGACCAGGTTGTCCTCAAACTCACTGAGATCTGTCTGACTCTGCTGGGATTAAAGGCATGTACTACCACCTGACCTTAAAAAAAAATGTTTTATTTTTTCCTTTTTTTTTTTTTTTTTTTTTTGGTTTTTTCGAGACAGGGTTTCTCTGTGGCTTTGGAGCCTGTCCTGGAACTAGCTCTGTAGACCAGGCTGGTCTCGAACTCACAGAGATCCGCCTGCCTCTGCCTCCCGAGTGTTGGGATTAAAGGCGTGCGCCACCACCGCCCGGCTTTTTTGGATTTTTGAGACAGTGTTTCTCTGTGGCTTTGGAGCCTGTCCTGGAACTAGCTCTGTAGACCAGGCTGGTCTCGAACTCACAGAGATCCACCTGCCTCTGCCTCCCGAGTGCTGGGATTAAAGGCATGCACCACCTCCACCTGGCTTAAAAAATGTTTTATTTATTTTAATTACTTTATTTTTTAAATGTGCATTGGAGTTTGACCTGCATGTATGTCTGTGTGAGGGGTCAGATCCACTGGAACTGGAGTTGCAGACAGTGCGAGCTGCCATGTGGGTGCTGGGAATAGAACCTGAGTCGTCTGGAAGAACAGTCAGTGCTCTAGCTGCGCGGTGGTGGCGCACGCCTTTAATCCCAGCACTTGGGAGGCAGAGGCAGGCGGATCTCTGTGAGTTCGAGACCAGCCTGGTCTACAAGAGCTAGTTCCAGGACAGGCTCCAAAACCAGAGAAACCCTGTCTCGAAAAACCAAAAAAAAAAAAAAAAAAAAAAAGAACAGTCAGTGCTCTTAACCACTATGCCATCTCTCCAGCCCCTCTTTAAAGTTTTTCACCTTTATTTTTGTTTTATGTGTATGGGTGTTTTGCTGGCATGTGTTCAACTGAGTTATCTCTCAGGCCCACTTCCCCCATATGTATGTATGTATGTATGTATTTATTATGTATACAGTACTCCACCTGCATTATCCCTGCAGACCAGAAGAGGGCAGCAGATCTTATTACAGATAGTTGTGAGCCACCAAGTGGTTTCTGGAAATTGAACTCAGGACCTCTGGAAGAGTAGCCAGTGGTATTAACTTTGGAGCCATTTCCCCCCCCCCTCCCGCCCCATACATTTTAAAAAGTCTGATAGTGGCCTCTCCTTAGGAAGATAATTTCCAGAGTTCAATTATTCCCCTTTCTTGGTGAAAAGGGCAGAGAAACTGTAAGGCTGAATTTGGGATGTTGTTAAAGGCAAACTCCAGTTGCAGGGTGGCTTTTAGTTGTGATGTAATTTCCTGGGGGAATTTGGAGTAGTCTGTTTCATTTTACTTAGTCTCAGTGATAAAGGCCGTTGTGTGCAGCTCAATGACCTGAGTTTAATTTCTTGATCCCATAGGCTGGCAGGGGAGAACCAACTCCTGAGAACTGTCCCGTGGCCGCCGACCTCCAGTCTTATGCCCTGAGAAATTGACCTTGCTTCTGATTCAAGCCCCTGTTATTTTTTAAGCACCCATAACCCTGTTTTTTTTTTAAAGATTTATTTTAGCACATTGGTGTTTTGTTTACACGTATGTCTCTGTGAGGGTGTCTATAGTGGTGTATTATTTGTGCTTTAATAAATAAAGCTTGTCTGAAGACCAGAGAGCAAGGTAGCCATACTAGTCAGCCATAAAGGCCAGAAGTGGTGGCACACACCTTTAATCCCAGGATTTGGGAGACACGCAGGCAGATCTCTGTGAGTTCAAGGCCACCCTGGTCTACAAGAGCTGGTTCCAGGACAGGCTCCAAAGCTACAGAGAAACCCTGTCTCGAAAAACTTAGGATCCCATGCCTTTAATGCCACCATTAAAAAAAGGAGTGTTATGGCTGGGCAGAGAGAGAAATATAAAGGTGAAGAGACAGGAACTCAGTGGAGTGTGTGGAATTTGAAGATTCATGGAGACAGGATCTTGTCCCTTTGGTCTGAAGATTTGGTAGAGATAAAATGTCTCTCCAGTGGTTGGCTGCTTTGCTTTTCTGATCTTTAGGTTGAACCCCAATATTTGTCTCTGGGTTTTTATTATTCATGCTAAATTTGGGTTTAGGGTATGAATTCACAAACAATGCCATTTGCCTAAAGCGTTACAGTCACCAGCACAGGCCCGAACTACACGCAGAGTCAACACCCTACTGGCTAAGTTTCTTCTTTTATCTCTCCTGGGGCGGGCTCTCCCTGAAAACTATTCTCAGGCTGCTGCCAAACTCGGTAACTGGCTTGAAATCCAGGCCGCGGTTTTTACCGGCCTACTCAGCGGCAATAAGTCTCACATCTTCATCAACATCGTCAGCAGATTTGGTAAGACAATTGGGAAGTTTTAAAGGGAGGAACTAATTAAAAGAGAGCATCTTTTCACCACATTAAAAAATGGGGTGCTGGGCTGGTGAGATGGCTCAGAGGTTAAGAGCATTGCCTGCTCTTCCAAAGGTCCTGAGTTCAATTCCCAGCAACCACATGGTGGCTCACAACCATCTGTAATGGGGTCTGGTGCCCTCTTCTGGCCTGCAGACATACACACAGACAGAATATTGTATACATAATAAATAAATAAATAAATAAATAAATAAATATAAAAAAAACGGGGTGCTCCATTGCAATGGAGGAATTTGTGTCTCTGTATGATAATACACTGGACAGTTTGAAAATGGAACAATTCAATGAGAGGATAACTAATTTGGATAGGATTTATGTAATGTCAGTTGTAAACATTATCAGCTTTATTGTTTTTGTTTTATTACTAAAATAGTTGGTTAATCTGAGTGCTAAGATACAGGCCTTAGAAAAACCTAATATAACAGAGCACAGAGTTATTCAAATCCAGAGAGAAAAATTTACTGGAGAACCAATTACATCATTGCATTATAAAAATAAAGAAGAGAAAAAAATAAAATAAATAAATAAATAAAATAAAAATAAAGAAGAACAGCCTAAAGTTTTCAAACAACCAACCTTAAGATATCCACTAACCTTACTGGAATTGCCAAATGGCAGAGGCTCTGTTACAACTAACTGAGTTTCTGTGCCAATGTTAGATTTAAGAAGACTCAAGGAGCTGGGCGGTGGTGGCGCACGCCTTTAATCCCAGCACTTGGGAGGCAGAGACAGGTGGATCTCTGTGAGTTCGAGACCAGCCTGGTCTACAAGAGCTACTTCCAGGACAGGAACCAAAAGCTACAGAGAAACCCTGTCTCGAAAAATAAAAAAAATAAAATAAAATGAAAAAAAGAAGACTCAAGGAGCTGAGCAGTGGTGATGCACGCCTTTAATCCCATCACTCGGGAGGCAGAGGCAGGCGGATCTCTGGGAGTTTGAGGCCAGCCTGGTCTACAAGAGCTAGTTCCAGGACAGGCTCCAAAGCTATAGAGAAACCCTGTCTTGAAGAAAAAAAAAAGGACTCAAGGAAGCAATAATCTCATATGGCATGCATTTACCTTTTGTGAAGCAAGGGCTAAACTCATGGTCACTTTAACTGAATTATCTCTAATTAATGGAAAGAATTGACTAAAGGTTTTTTAGATCCTGGTCCACAATTACAATGGAGTACCTGGTTCAGAGAAGAGGCTAAGATTATTGAATAATGGAGTAAAGCCAGAGGTAGGGAAATCTCCTAAGATTAAATTCTTGGAGAAGGAAATTACGCAACTATAGAAAGGCAAGCTGTATATGATGACCACACCCTGGATTTATGCCATGCTTTGAATGCTTGGAACAGAATTGGAGAAATAGGCCAGAAAATTGAGTCATTTACTAAAGTTATACAGGGTCCAAAGGAAGCCTTTATGGATTTCTTACAAAGACTGACATCAGCAGTAAATAGAATGATACCAAATTCAGAAGCTAGACAAATAATAATTGAATCTCTGGCTTTTGAAAATGCTAATTCTCAATGCAAAGGATAATCCAGCTGTTAAAGGCAAGGTCAGCACCTTTGGAGGAATGGATCTGAGATACAGTTAATATTGAGTCTCATGACCTTGATTATACTTGGATATGAGAAGTGATTTCTAGAAGTTTGAGGAAAAATCGAAATGCCAATTGTTTCAATTGTGGCAAACAAGGTCACCTTCGCTGCAGGATAATGCTTTTTTTTTTTTTTTTTTTTTTTTTTTTTGGTTTTTCGAGACAGGGTTTCTTTGTAGCTTTGTAGCTTTGGAGCCTGTCCTGGAACTAGCTCTTGTAGACCAGGCTGGCCTCAAACTCACAGAGATCCGCCTGTCTCTGCCTCCCGAGTGCTGGGATTAAAGGTGTGTGCCACCACTGCCCGGTGGGATAATGCTCTTGTACATTGTAAAGATTAGTCACTTGCATTAGTTTAATAAAATGCTAATTGGCAAGTAAACAGGCAGGAAGTAAAGGAAGGGTGACCAGACTAAGAGAATTCTGGGAAGAGGAAAAGCAGAGAGATAGAGTCAAAAGCCAGAAGCAGAGGAAGCAAGATGAGGATGCCTTACTGAGAAAAGGTACCAAACCACGTGGCTAAACATAGACAAGAATTATGGGTTAATTTAAGTTGTAAGAGTTAGTAATAAACCTAAACAATAGGCTGAACAGTTTATAATTAATATAAGCATTTGTGTGTTTATTGGAGACTGTATGACTATGGGACTGAGAGGTACAGAAACTTCTGTCTACAAACCTTAAAAGGGATTGTAATCAGGGTGTTCCTAGGAACAATGTTTTTTCTAAGCATAACCCATTCAGAATGATGCCCCTCCATTCTAGATTATGCAGAGAGTATGGCAAAGGCAGGCATTGGACTAATGAATGTAGGTCAATGAGGAATATTCAAGGTAATTCTTTGCCATCAGGAAACTCAATGAGGGGCCTCTCACAGACTCCTGTGCCAAATCTGGTTCAGTTGTTTCTTGTCATGGTAGAGAAAACTCCTTCGACAGAGCAATTAAAGAAACTAATGACTATTCTAAGAAACCATACTGCTCTGGATAATAGAACAGCTATAGAAGAGAGAACAAAAAATTTAGGAGAAACCATAAAGTGAGTATTTTGGCAAGCTTCTATGAATGAACAAAGACCAAAATTGAAAATACAAATAAATGATGTTGTCATTGAAGGTCTGATAGACACAGGTGCAGATGTAATAATAATTTCATCAGACTCTTGGCATCCAAACTGACCTCTTCAGGATATAAATGTTCAGTTTTTAGGGATCAGAACTTTGTCTCAGGTAAAGCAGAGCACAAGAATGGTTGAATGTATAGGGATAGAAGGACAGAGAGGAATATTAAAACCATATGTGGGGGGCTGGAGAGATGGCTCAGTGGTTAAGAGCATTGCCTGCTCTTCCAAAGGTCCTGAGTTCAATTCCCAGCAACCACATGGTGGTTCACAACCATCTGTAATGAGGTCTGGTGCCCTCTTCTGGCCTGCAGGCATACACACAAACAGAATATTGTATACATAATAAGTAAATAAATATTTTTTAAAATAACATATGTGGCTAACATAGCAATGAGTTTCTGGGGATGTGATTTGTTACAGCAATGGAATACTCAGATTGACATTCCCCCAATCTTAGAAACAAGCCATAGATTAACATATGTTTCTGGGAAAAAATATTACAAGATATTATAAAGGATAGTCACTGACCATTCAAGTTGTACAAGAATAGGGCACAGCCGGGCGATGGTGGCGCACGCCTTTAATCCCAGCACTCGGGAGGCAGAGGCAGGCGGATCTCTGTGAGTTCGAGACCAGCCTGGTCTACAGAGCTAGTTCCAGGACAGGCTCCAAAGCCACAGAGAAACCCTGTCTCGAAAAACCAAAAAAAAAAAAAAAAAAAAAAAAAGAATAGGGCACAACAGCTGCTGATCTTCCAAAGGCAACAACAGCCCTACCTTTAAAATGGTTGATGGACAAACCTGTACGGGTTGCACAATGGCCTTTAACAACAGAGAAAATGCAGGCTTAAAACATCTGGTAGAGGAGCAACTAGACGCACAGCATGTTGAAGAATCAAGCAGCACTTGGATTCTCCTGTATTTGCTGTTAAAAAGAAATCTGGAAAATGGAGAATGGTAATAGATCTAAGAGCTGTTAACAAGGTTATTTAGGCAATGGACTCTCTACAGTTTAGCATTCCTTTGCCTTATCTATTGCCTAAAGGATGGCTTCTTATGGTTATTGATTTAAAAGATTGTTTCTTCACTATAACTTTACAAGAAAAAGACAGAGAAAATTTTGCCTTCATAGTGCTTACTTATAATAATTCTCAGTCTGCTAAGAGAGATCGATGGAAGATTCTCCCACAGGGAATGTTAAATAATCCTACCCTGTGCCAATATTTTTTTTAAATATTTATTTATTATGCATACAATATTCTGTCTGTTTGTATGCCTGCAGGCCAGAAGAGGGCACCAGACCCTATTAAAGATGGTTGTGAGCCATCATGTGGTTGCTGGGAATTGAACTCAGGACCTTTGGAAGAGCAGGCAATGCTCTTAACCACTAAGCCATTTCTCCAGCCCCCCATGCCAATATTTTATAAGTCAGCCATTGGAAATGATGTATAAGCAATTTCTTCAATCTATAGTTTACCTTTACAAGGACAGCATTTTGCTATCTGATTCAAAAGTAGATAATTTTGAAAAAAAATGTTTGAAGAAGTAAAGAAAATTTTGCCTTGTTGGGGATTACAAATTGCTCCTGAAAAAATACAGAGAGTCTATTAATTATTTAGGTTATAACACAGGTTTACAAAAAATTAGATTCTAAATAGTGTAAATTAAGCGAGAACAATTGCAGACTCTTAGTAACTTTCAAAGATTGCTATGAGACATTTTCCATCTATGGTGCACTATTGGTATAAAAACTGATAACCTGATTAATTTAAAGAAAACCTTAGATGGTGACAAGGACTTAAAGAGTCTCAGAGAATACCAGCTGAAGCTGAGAGAGAATCGGCTTTGATTGACAAGAAATTACGTGGACACACTTTACCTGCGTTTTGGTCGTATCAGCCTACAAACCGTTCACTACCGGTATTTTAATGCAGAGGGAATAGTATTTTAGAATGGATCTTTTTTACCACATAAACCAAGTAAAAAACTAAAAACTTAGGTGGAAAACATCTCTGAATTAATTCTAAAAGGAAAATTGAGACTTTATTAATTAGTAGGAGTAGACCCAGAAAAAAATATAGTACCTTTTAATAATGAAGAAATTGATAAATTATGGAAAGAAAGTGAACACTGACAAAGTTTGTAGTAATTTTTTGGGAGAGATTAATGACAACTATCCCCAAAACAATAGAACTCAATTTATAAAGAGAACTAATTGCCTGGGCAGTGGTGGCACACGCCTTTAATCCCAGCACTTGGGTGGCAGAGACAGGCAGATCTCTGTGAATTCGAGGCCAGCCTGGTCTACAAGAGCTAGTTCCAGGACAGGAACCAAAACGCTACGGAGAGGGGCTGGAGAGATGGCTCAGTGGTTAAGAGCATTGCCAGCTCTTCCAAAGGTCCTGAGTTCAATTCCCAGCAACCACTTGGTGGCTCACAACCATCTCTAATAAGGTCTGGTTCCCTCTTCTGGCCTGCAGGCATACACACCGATAAACTATACATAACAATAAAAAAAAAAAAAGAGCTAGTTCCAGGACAGGCTCCAAAAGCTCCAGAGAAACCCTTTCTCGAAAAAACAAAAAACAGCCGGGCGGTGGTGGCGCACGCCTTTAATCCCAGCACTCGGGAGGCAGAGGCAGGTGGATATCTGTGAGTTCGAGACCAGCCTGGTCTACAAGAGCTAGTTCCAGGACAGGCTCCAAAGCCACAGAGAAACCCTGTCTCGAAAAACCAAAAAAAAAAAAAAGAAAAAAAAAGAAAAAACAAAAAACCAAAACCAAAACCAAAAAACCCCCAAAAAACAAAACTACAACAACAACAACAAAACACAACTAACTGGATCTTTCCTCACAGTGAATTGGACACACCAATAGCCAGAGCCCCTACATTCTATACTGATGCAGACAAATCAAGGAAGGCAGGTTACATATCATAAAATTGAAGTAAAGTAAATTAAAGTCCTTATGATTCTGTCCAAAAGTCAGAATTACATGCTATTCTCATGGTACTAAGGGATTTTAAAGAACCTCTCAACACAGTTACCGATTCACAATATGCTGAAAGAGTTGTTTTGCACATTGAAACTGCTGAATTTATACTAGATGATATAGAATTCACTTTATTATTTATTCAGCTATAGTCATATCCTATATACATAATACACATCTGATTCCATACAGGTCTGCCAGGTCCTCTAGCATCAGGTAAAGCAGAAATCAATCAATTATTAATTGGAAATATGCTGAAGGCCTCAGAATTTCATAAAAAACATGTCAAAAGCAAAGGTTTACAAAAAGACTTTTCCACCGGGCGGTGGTGGCATACGCCTTTATTTTTATTTTTTATTTTTTTATTTTTTATTTATTTATTTTTTTTGGTGTTTCGAGACAGGGTTTCTCTGTGGCTTTAGTGCCTGTCCTGGAACTAGCTCTTATAGACCAGGCTGGTCTCGAACTCCCAGAGATCCCTCTACCTCTGCCTCCTGAGTGCTGGAATTAAAGGCGTGCGCCACTACCACCCGGCAGAAATTATTATTACCAACTGTTTAGAATAATAAGGTATTATCACTTATTACAATCAAACTTGTGGTCACAGTAGGTATGTTTTCAAGGCCAACATAGACAGATCATCTTCCAACATTTTAGATGTTTAACATAGGCTCTTTTTTTTTTTTTTTATGACAATGAGACATTTCTGCTCCTGGTAGCACCAATCTACTTCAGAGAAGATAATGGGCATCGAAGAAACTCCACATGGCACTTTCTTTGTGGCAAAGGAAGTCACTTGGCAAGAAAATGTCCTTGCCTTGACTGCTGACAGTATGTTGTCGTATTTGGACAAGCAGGACACAAAAGAAAGTGACTGCCAAACATTGTCAAGACAAGAAAGCACAGCCCTGCAGAATATCCTGCTTCACAGAAAAGTCTGTCAGATATGCTAGGCCTGTAGGCCGAAGATGGATGCCCCAATGTTGCAGAGGAACTTTGGGTGACTGTCCAGACAGACAGCTGCTTCTGTCATTTCTCACATTTTTTGGAAGTCGCTTACTCACACTTCCTGACTACTCAATCATTTCCTTCTTGTGTCTCTGAGGAAGTTGAAATCAGATAGTTATAGTTTTCTTTGTTTACCAGATACAGAAAGCAAGTAGTGAAAGACCTGGATAAATCCAGACTCCCCTAGCAGGAAAAAATAGAGCCAAAAATCCAATCAGGGAGAGAAGAATCTGAAATCTAGGATTAGCCTGTTCAGTTTCAGGAACTAGCTGAAGATAAAGTTAGATTGTAATCTTGAGTATAATCTTAAGAAACAGGGAGTTGCCCCCTTGTGATCATCACTGGTATTTTCGGAATTTTCTGTGACATCCTCCCTACCCCTTTTGGATTACTGGGCTGTGATTTCTTCCCTTAAAAATCCCTTCTCCCAGTTACTTGGGGTTGAACTCGTCCCCTGCGTGGGTTATGAGTCTCGGCCCCACTACACTGGTACCTGTCAAATAAACCTCGTGTGATTGCAGCAAGGATGGTCTCTCATGAGTTACTGGTGCGGGGGGGGGGGGGGTCGTGTTATCCTGAGACTTGAGTGAGAGTCTCCCCACACCGGCGGATCTTTCAGTAGAAAGTAAATTAGGCCCAAGACTTTGGACTTACCAAGAGAGGATAGAAATGGAGTATTTTCTCTGAATTTGTCAAATGCAAATGGACTAGACATTGTTGATGTAATTATTACCTGTATTTATTATATATAGTTATTGTACTTATTGTATATATTTTTCTTATGTTGGTTATAGCCTTCTTATCATTTTAGACAAAAAGGGGAAATATAGTGGCATATTAACTTTGTTTTAATAAATAAAACTTGCCTCAAGATCAGAGAGCAAAGCAACCATGCTAGTCAGTCATACAGGCCAGTGGGTGGTGGCACACACCTTTAATCCCAGGATTTGGGAGACAGAGGCAGGCAGGTCTCTGTTAGTTCAAAGCCACCCTGGGCTAGGCAAGATTGAATCTGTCTAAAAGAGAAACAGAGCTCATACAAAGGTGATCCCAACACTTGGGATCACAGGCCTTTAATCCCAGTACTAGGGAGGTGGAGACAGGAAGTCAGTGGAGTGTGCAGTCTGAGGATTCATGGAGACAGTCTCTCTCTTGGGGACAGGATCTTGTCCCTTTGGTTTGATGATTTGGCAGAAGTAAAAGGTCTCTCCAGTGGTTGGCTGCTTTGCTTTTCTGATCTTCAGGTTGAACCCCAATATCTGTCTCTGGGTTTTTATTATTCGTACTAAGGTGCCAGATCTTGTGGATCTGGAGCCACAGACGGGTGCTGGGACTCGAACCGCGGTCCTCTGGAAGAGCAGCCAGTGCTCTCTGAACTGCTGAGTTCCCTCTCTACTGGGCACTTGTTGTCCTCAACATTTTCCTTAAGGCACCATGAGGAACTGAAACTTCCTCAGTTGTTCTGCTGGTTGGGTTTAGTTTTGCTTTGTTTTGGTTACAGTGAGTTTTAAACAATAAAGTAAAAAATTTATGTGGCATTCTGGTCGAAAGAGATGTTATTTTAACAGGCTTTTCCCTTTCTGTTCTTTCTTCTTCCCTCCCAGTTCTCTTCCTTTGTCCTGCTGCTCACCCAGCTTTTACCTGTCCATTTGTTTATTTGCAGAAGATTATAATGCTAAGCAAATCTTTCTAACAAGTTTCTACAAAAGAAAACACTGTCCTGTGTAAGAAAGTTGAACAAATTTAATTCACACTGTTCCAGACCTGAGTTCCTCTTTTGCTGAGAAAAACTGGGCAGTAAATCAGTTAGCTTGAAAACTTGGAATTATTTGTTTATTTATTTATTTTTGTTTTTTGTTTTTTTCGAGACAAGGTTTCTCTGTAGCTTTGGAGCCTGTCCTGAAACTAGCTTTTGTAGACCAGGCTGGCCTCGAACTCACAGAGATCTGCTTGCCTCTGCCTCCCAAGTACTGGGACTAAAGGCATGCACCATCACTGCCCGGCTATTTGTTTATTTCTAAATTGTGTGTGTGTGTTTTGCGTGTGTGTGTGTTTGGTGTGTGTGTATTTTGTGTGTGTGTCTTGTGTGTGTGTGTGATGGTGGGGACATGTGCATGATGTGAGTACAAGCGTTCAGGGCGGCCCTGAGAGGTGTTAGATCCTCTGGGGCTGCAGCTATACATGGTTTGTGAGTCCCCTGACACGAACACTGGGAACCAAATTCGGGTTTTCTGCAAAAGCAGCTGGACTCCAGGCCTAAACTTGACCTTGACTCTTTTACACACACACACACACACACACACACACACACACACACACACATGCACGCACAATTGCTTGTGTGTGGGGGACAGGGACTGAAGAAAACTGACCGCTGGCATCTGCAGGCACATGATGATGCAGACATACACTCAGGGAAACACCCACACACATTTAAAACAATAAAAACTAAGTCGGGCTTAGAGGTGCAGGAATTTAAACCCAGCACTCAGGAGGCAGATACGGACAGATCTCTGAGTGTGAGGCTAGTCTGATCTACAGAGCGAGTTCCAGGACAGTCTGAGTCACACAGGGGGACCTTGTCTTGAAAACAAAAAACAAACAAAAGAAAGGGAAAGGGTTGGGGGGGGGACACGACTGTCCATGTGTTCTGCTTAGAGTCTCCAGAGCCATTAAGGTTCCCATTACTTCTCCACTTTGGGCTTGATTGTTTTTATTTTTTTCTCTTTCTTTACTGGAACCCAGCAGCAGTTTAAAATTACTGCATTTCTGTGTAATTGGAATTTGAAAGCCTGTGACTGCTTCTGCCGCGCCCACCGACTGGAGAGTAGGAACTCAGTCCTTTATGCAGGTGACTTCCTGTGAGCATCTGGCTGGTGAGACCCTTCAGGGTATCGGCTGTTTCTGCTGGTCCTGTCTTTTTCACTCCCATTTCCTAGAATTCTTTCCCCGCTGCTAGTCTGAAACTTTGCATTCCTTTTGTGACCTAGCTTAAGGTTTATCCCGGAGTAAAACCTTCACTGATTAATTCTGCCTTCAATAATCATTCCCTTTAGCCGGGCGGTGGTGGCGCACGCCTTTAATCCCAGCACTCGGGAGGCAGAGGCAGGCGGATCTCTGTGAGTTCGAGACCAGCCTGGTCTACAAGAGCTAGTTCCAGGACAGGCTCCAAAACCACAGAGAAACCCTGTCTCGAAAAAACCAAAAAAAAAAAAAAAAAAAAAAAAAATAATCATTCCCTTTGAATTCCTTTAGTATTCTTGTCTAAATTGTACCTGTCTCTCAAGATTTTCTTACGTGTTGCTGTGTGATTGTCTTTCTCATGTTTACAAGTATTTCTTTAACTTTACCAAACTCCTTGAGGGCAGGATTTGTCTTCTCCAAAGCAAATAACAGAGCATTTAATAAATCTGTAATCTTGGATAAATTATTTAACAAGCTTGGGGTTTAGTTTTCTCATTTCTTACATGGGGATAATGTTGCCTGTATCATAGGAATGATGAGACAATCAAATGAGACAATGTATTGAGAGTTTTATAAATTATAAAGCATTTTATAGCAGGTGGCAAGCCTTAGATTTATAATCCTCCACCTCAACCTCCCAGATGCTCCCCCCGTTTTGTTGTTGTTGTTGTTGTTTGCTTGGTTTTTTTTTTTTTTTTTTTTTTTTTTTTTTTGGTTTTTCGAGACAAGGTTTCTCTGTGGTTTTGGAGCCTGTCCTGGAACTAGCTCTTGTAGACCAGGCTGGTCTCGAACTCACAGAGATCCGCCTGCCTCTGCCTCCCGAGTACTGGGATTAAAGGCGTGCGCCACCACCGCCCAGCGGTTTTTTGTTTTTTGAGACAGGGTTTCTCTGTGTAGTTTTGGAGCCTGTCCTGGAACTTGCTCTGTAGACCAGACTGGCCTTGAATTTACAGAAATCTGTCTGCCTCTGCCTACTGAGTGCTGAGATTAAAGGCTTGCACCACCACCACCCAGCAAGATTGGCTATTTTTATTTAAATTTTATTCATTATTACTATTGTGTGTGTGTATGATGATAATGGTGGTATGTGGTATGTATGTATGGATGGATGCATGCATGCCGCAGCACACATAGGGAGGTCATAGTACAACATTCAGGAACTGGTTCTCTCTTTTCACTATGCCTCCAGGGATCCAACTCATCAGGCTTTTGAGACAATCACTTTTATCTACTCAGCCGTGTTGCTGGCCTTGCCTGGCTAATGTTTGAAAATATGACAGAATGTAGAAAGGAAAGAGCATGCTAAAATTTCAGGTCGGCGTCTACTATTGAAGTGTAATATTCCAAAATTATTGGTAATGTCAGAATCAAAGCTCAGGTCTGAGTAGAGCAGTATTAATTTCACCTCTTTCACACAGGGACAAATACTAAAGGTTAAATTGAAGGTATTTGCAGTTAGAGTCCAGGGCCTCTAGCATGGTAGGCAAGTGAAATATATACCCAGACCCGCTGTTTTATTTTTTAAGAAATAATTTATTATTTTATGTACATTATCCCACAGTATTGGTGTTTTGCCTGAATGTTTGTCGGTATGAGGGTGTTGGATTCCCTCAAACAGAAGGTACAAACGGTTGTGGGTGGTGGGAATTGAACCCAGGTACTTTTTGGAAGAGTAGCCAGTGCTCTCAACTGGCTGAGCCATTTCTCCAGCCTCCCTGCTTTTTGATTTTTGATATAGTGTTTTGCTACACAGGCCAAGTTACCCTTGAATTTAAAACAGGTTCCCAAATACCAGAATTACAGGTGTGTACCACTATGCCCGATTTTGTTATCTGTAATATGCTAAGTTAATTAAGTCCCTTAACAGAATATCCTGAATTAATTCAGAGGACCTGGTGTTGTAATTAAAAAGAAAATGCAGTGCGCGAGAGGAAGACATTGTGCGACAGAGTTCACATACATGGAAGGGGTTTTTATTAGGGGAAAGAGAACGTAAAAAGGAGAAAGTGGGGGAGACCGGCCTCTGGAGACAGGAGCCGCAGAAAAGAAAAGAGAGGCAGAGTCCGGGGTGGGGGTGGGGAACGCAGAGAAGCAGAGAGAAAGGGAGGGGGAGGGAGGAAGGGAAGGAAAGAGGGGGAGAGAGAGAGGAACAGGAGGTGGGCCAGGCCTACCTTTTATAAGGAAATATAAGGAACATTTTATAGTGAATGTTCACAGGAGGTCCTCTTAGTGGCTGCAGCTGGGGGCACATCCTGTCAGAACCTCAAGGGCAGGCCAGTACAGATGCCTGAATACTAAGAATACCTGGGTTCAATTCCTAGCAAACACATGGTAGCTTACAACTCTTAATTCCATTTCCAAGGGATCCAACAACCTTTTTTGGTCTTTTTGATCTCTTAGGCACTGCATATATGTGATGTACAGACATATATACATGTAAAATACACCTATTTTTTTTAAAGAAATATTTATTTTATTTTGTTTGAGTGTTTTGCCTGTATGTCTGTGTACCATGTGTGGACCTGGTACCCACAGAGGGCAAGACAACAACAACAAATTTTAAAATTTATATTTATATTAATACATACTTATATTAATATTGAGGCAGGGTCTCACTGTGTAACCCTGGTTTGAGAGAGGATCTTCCCAGTAGCTCAGGCTGGCCTCAGACTCATGATTTCTTGCCCCATCCTCCCAAAGTCTGGGCACCTGCATGAGCCACTAGGCATCACAGCACATGCGCCTCATCTTCTTTCCTTCTTTGTTTTGTTTTGTTCTGAGACAGGTTTCTCTCTACGTAGCCCTAGCTGTCCTGGAACTCACTCTGGACCAGGCTGGCTTGACTTTTGCAGTTTGGAGATTCCCCTGCCTCTGCCTGGGATTAAAGGCACTCCACAACCTGGCGCTCTTCTTTCTTTGCCACTAAACTCTTGCTTTCTTGAAAGAGCTGCCACATATAATAGGTTTTTCCCATTAGGAGTGATGAGATGGCACACGGGGTACAGGCACTCATGGATAAGTCTGGTGACCTGAGTTCAATCCCTTGGACCCATGGCAGGGGGAGGAGGAACGGATTCCCATAAGTTGTCCTCTGACTTCCACAATACATGGGAGGTGGGACACGGACACGGGCAAGTGCACGTGTGCCCACACAGAGTAAGAGAAATAAGTCATTAAATTTTCCCAATTTCCTCATTAAAAAATATTTTTAGAGCCGGGCGGTGGTGGCGCACGCCTTTAATCCCAGCACTTGGGAGGCAGAGGCAGGCGGATCTCTGTGAGTTCTAGACCAGCCTGGTCTACAAGAGCTAGTTCCAGGACAGGCTCCAAAAACCACAGAGAAACCCTGTCTCGAAACCGCCCCCCCAAAAAAAATATTTTTAGAGAGGGACATGACATAACAGGCCAGGCTTTTTGTGTGTGCATGTGTGAGCTGCATGTGTGTGAGCATGCATTTATGTGTGTTCTTGCACACACATGCAGGGCATGCAGTGTCTTCCTCTGGGGTTGCTGTATTACCATGAGACAAAGGTCTCTTACTGAAAGGCAAGCTTACTGTTTTAACCAGCGAGCTCTCAAGATCTACCTGTCTCTGCCTCTCAATGTGGGAGCTATAGGCTTGTGCACCTAACCTGGCTATTTATGTGGGTGCTGGAGTTTGAACTCAGGTCAAATTTATTTATTTATTTGCCATAGGGTCTCACTGAGTAGCCTTGGCAGCCTGGCACTCACTATGTAGCTCAGAAAGTGGTCTCCTAATCACAGAGATCTATGTGCTTCTTCCTCTTGAGTGCTGGGATTAAAGGTATGTGTTGCCACATCTAATTTAGCTCATCTTTTGTTTTTTGAGACTGTCCTAGGATGTGCCGAGTAGGTTGGGCTGGCTTGTAGGTAGGCCTCAGGAATTCTCCCATCTCCACCCTAGAATTCACCTGATGCTGAGATAACAAGTCCAAGCCACCACTCTGGTTTTGTTGTTTTTGCCAGAAGAGTCTAGGAATTGAACAGTTCTGATCCTCATACTTGTATGGCAAACACTTTAACAGCTGAGCTCTGCCGTTTGCCTATTAAATCTGTAAAATTGTGTTTGGAATAGAGTGGGCATGTTTTATCTAGGGCTCATTGTACTTCAGAGTTTTGTTTTGTTTTTGGAGACTGGGTTTCTCTGTAGCTTTGGAGCCTGAAACTTGCCTTGAACTCAGAGATCGACCTACCTCTGCCTCACGAGTGCTGGGATTAAAGGCGTGTGCCACCACGGCCTAGCTGCTAAACTTATTATTATTATTTTTTTAATATTTATTTATTATGTATACAATATTCTTTCTACATGTATGCCTGAAGGTCAGAAGAAGGCACCAGACCTCATTACAGATGGTTGTGAGCCACCATGTGGTTGCTGGGAATTGAACTCAGGACCCTTGGAAGAGCAGGCAATGCTCTTAACCGCTGAGCCATCTCTCCAGCCCCTAAACTTATTATTTTTTTTAATTATGTGTGTGTCCGTGTGTATCACAGGAGTGCAGGTGCTCCATTGAGGCCAGGGTGTAGGAAACCCTAGAGACGGAGTTACAGGTGTTTATGAGCAACCTGGTGTTGGGAACTGAACTCAGGCCCTCTGTAAGAACAGTGTATGTGAGTGTAACTACTGAGCCATCTCTCCAGCCTGTGTTTCATCTCAGGCTGGTTTAGAAGCTACTATGCAGTACAAGGCTGGTCCGAAACCTGGCTTTTCTTCACTCTCAGCCGTTGAGAATTGGAATTACAGATGTGCATCACCACAACTGATTTGGCTCCAAATCTATTTAGCTCCTACCCATTCAAAGTTAAGGAATATAAAACTGGGTACCTGGAACTCACTATGGAGACCCGGCTGGACTTGAACTCAGAGATTCGCCTGCCTCATAATCCAGACTTTAAAAATAATCACCACAACAGATCTCATGTTTAAAGAAACTTCCTCGGTTTGCAAGTGGGTTGGACATGCCTCTGAGTGAGCTCCTTCTATAGCCCCTCTCTTGATCAGCCATCCCGTAAGACGCTAACTCAAAAGATACATCATCAATACTAGAGATGATTCTGGCCCTACAGAAGTTGGAGATTTCGAGTACTGGTTACGAAGATCGGTATTTAACAGAAAGATTCCACAGCAAGCGTTACTAAATACTGCCACGTTGAGGGATGTGAGGTTGTCGCCTGTACATCCTCTCTCCTGATCTGACCCTCTTCCACCAGGCTGAGTGGCCCGTGGCTCTGGAATGACCTTTAAAAGGGGTGAGCAGTTGAATAGTACACGGCCAGAGAGTACTGACCTACCCCCCTGCGGACCTGGAGCAAAAAGCGCTAGGTGCCCCTTTGGGAACCTTCGGCCACCTCCGGAGAGTTTCGGCTCTTTCCGCCAGTTCCCGCTCGGCTCTTCACTGATGGGCGCGCTATCGCCCACCCTTAGCCCTGCCGCTTCACCTAGCCTTTTGGCTGTCCCGCACGCGGACGCGCCCCCACTCATTCGCCGTTCCTTCTCGTTTGGCCCTTGACCCGCTCCCCGGCTTCCCGCAACTCGGGCACGCGAACCCGGCGCGAAGAACGAGCGCCCGAGACGAGCGGTAACCCGACCGCCCAGCGTCGCCCGCCGGCCGCGGGCCCTTGCGCCCTCGCGCCAGGTCCCCCGGCTCAGGTCTCCCTCGCGCGCCTCTCGGCCGCAACCTCCTCGCGCGCGGCGCAGCGGCGTCGCGCCGGCGCGAGTACGCGCGCTGCGCTCTGGCTGGCTGGGGCGCACGCGCGCGCGCGGGCTCCGAGGCGGGGCGAGGGGCGAGCAGCGCGAGTGCGGGCGAGGGTCGCTGTGGATCCGCGGGCACTCCGGCCGCAGCCGCGCCTGCGAGTCTCTGCCCGCCGCCCGGCGGACGAGGGAAGCGGGGAAGGCGGCCGTGGGGGCGGGGCGGCGGCGGGCCTTGGGCGAGCTCGGGGAGGAGCGCGGCAGCGACGGCGGCAGCTCCGGGGGACGAGGACGAGGAGGAGGCGGAGGCTCTTTCCTCATCCCAGACCCAGGAGCGTCCGGGACGCAGCGCCCGGAACTGGGGGACGCGGCGGCTGCAGGGAGCCCGGGCTAGGTGAGGCTGAGTGTGTTGGGTGAAGTGGGTGGCGGGGTGAGAGGGGCCAGAGGTGGAGCGGGGGCTCGCGGTAGGGAAAAGAGGGAAGGGGCAGTTGTTGGGGGGTGGGGTACCGAGAGGAGGGGGACCGTGAGCCCTTCGGGACCTGCAGAGGGCCGAGGGTTTGTGGAGTTAAAGGGGCGAGCGAAGCACACGGGTCCGAGTTGCGGAGTTTCCAAAGGATAGGCCAGAGAAACAATGGAGTGAGGGGGGCTCTGGCTTGAGCGTGTGCCGTTCTGGGTTTAGGAAACTACGAATGTGATCGAAAAGAATGAAATAATGGGTAATTCGAAATGTGAAGTACAGCGAAATGGGAATGGATGAAAAACCTTCTTGGGTGTCAGCGGTCCTTAGGACGCCAAGTGCCCTCATGGGACTTAAAGGATAGAAGAACAATTTCGAAATTTGAGAATTGGGAAGGCAAAGAGAGGCAAAGAATTGGAGTTTGGTTTTGAATTAAAGCACAGTATCGGATAAGTGCACTATTGGATTTTTTTAGAAGGTGGGTTAGTTTTAGACTTGGCCCCTTGCTAAGTCATGCAAGCCAGTCTTTCAATAATTTTATAATTATTTGTAGTCAGTTTTATTGTAAGGCAAACCTGTAATATTTATTCCCGATCAGCTCACCAGACTACATAATTTTTCTGCATTTATTGAAGCGGGAGAGGACACATTACCAGAAATATCTTGCTAGGAGTGAGGTCACTAATGCTGCAGAGTTCAAGGTGTTTGGAATGGAAAGCTGTGATGAAAATCTAATTTTTTGTGTTTTGTTAGAATTTCAGTTTTCCATTGAGAAATGTTCATAAGCCATCTAATTTTGGTTTTGTGCTTGGGGAAGAGAATTGGGGTTTTTGAGAAACTGTTCAGTGGGTGCTAATTCCTAATGATCCAGCTGCCTGAGTACCTTCCAGTTTGAGGTAAGGTGACCCGGGAATGCTGTGAAAAAGTATTTCTGGGTTGTGGAATTTGTATCCACTTCTCCCCCACCCACCCTTTGGAGGGTCCTACTCGGTAACCCAGGCTGGCTTGGAATCAACTGTGTAACCCAGTTCCTCTTGAAGTGTATTTTGCCTCAGACTCCCCAAATTCTGGGATTACAGGTGTGGACCATTATGTTGGACTTATATTTTCTAGATTCTTGCAGTCCAAGACAGAATCTGATACAGCACTAACTAGAAGATTGCAGAGTTTGAAGTTGTCATTGGCATTACATATTCATAGATCTCTGTTAAGCTTTTCATTTGTGAGGTGTTACCTTTTGCTGACTCATCTAAACTAAAAATTTCTGGGCATTTTATATTTTTCAGCTATGTTTATTGTTTATTTTTTCTTTCTTTCTTTTTTTTTTTTTTTTTTTGAGACAGGGTTTCTCTATAGCTTTGGAGCCTGTCCTGGAACTAGCTCTTGTAGCCTAGGTTGGCTTTGAACTTACAGAGATCTGCCTGCCTCTGCCTCCTGAGTGCTGGGATTAAAGGCGTGTCAGCTATGTTTCTAATAGCAAGCAACATTAGGCTACCTTATAAATATCCAAAAAGCATATCCAAATTACACTTTTAAAAATTCTTGCTGGAGTGGTGGTGGCGCATGCCTTTAATCTTAGTACTTGGGAAACAGAGACAGACGACAGGCATTCTGTGAGCTCAGTCCAGCCTGGTCTACGGAGCGAGTTCCAGGACAGCCAGGGCTGTTACCCCGAGAAACCCTGTCTCGGGGGAAAAAAGTCTTATTTATTATTTTAAATTATACATGTCAGTGTGTTTGTACATGTGAGCGCAGTGCCCCAGAGACCAGAAGAGGAGGTTGACTTCCCTGGAATTGGAGAGACAGTTTTGCGCCTCCTGAAATGGCAATCAAACTCTGATCTTCTGCAATAGTCCATGCTTTTAGCCACTAGAGCCATTTGTCATGTCTCTAAATCGTACTTCAATTAAGAATTGTTTTGAGATGATAACACTCTATATCTGGTCTGTAATTCATAGTAATTGTTTCTGTCTCAGGCTCAGTTTGGGCCAAAGAAGCAGTCATGCCTGGCTGAACTTTACAGGCTTTTACTAAAGCCCAGACTCACTTGGAACTGTGTGTGATCCTCTTATCTCAGTCTCCCAATTGTTGGGATTGCAGGAATGAGCTGGTGTATCCATCCATATACTTTCCAAAAAAAAAAAAAAAAAAAGACGTGTGTCTGTGTCTGTGTGCACGCACGTCTGCAGTGTGTATGCTGTAGGCCAGAAGAGGGTGTCAGATCTTCTGTAGCAGAAGTTACAGGTAGCTGTGAGCTTCCTGATGTGGGAGCCAAACACCTCTGAACGAGCTTAACTGCTAAACCGCCTCTCAAGCTCCTCTACTCCCTATCTTGATTGATAAAAAGCAGTATGATCTGGTTTTAACTTGAGTCCAATATGATAATAGTAATTTGTTTCCTTCTTGCCTCCCATCCCCTGCCGTCCTGTTTTTTTTTTTAAGTTCTCCTTAATCTTTTTGTCTTAACCTCCCAGATGTTGTGATTACAGGTATGAACCACCATGCCTGACTGATGCAAATGACGCTTTTGCTTGATTGGTTCGTAGGCAAACAATTCCATCTGTAGAATATTTGGAAAATTTATTGCTCCTTTGGTTTTAAAGTTTCTAGGTTCTAGTTTTAATGCTAAAAGCATCTCACTAAGATTTGCCTTGTGATCACACTTACTTTTTCTGTTTAGTCTAGATGATGTAGTGCACATGGTACACAGAAGTCAAGACAGCAGGGGCAGAGCCAGAACTCATTGTCTCGGGAATACAATTGAGAACTGCTCAGTGCTGAAGTGCTCTCCAAGCACCTGTTGATCCCACAGTTGATACTGGCATTACTTCTAAATATAGACAAGATGCTGTTAGAAACCCCGAATGAGTAGAGCAGAAACAGCTGGGGCCTGAGGAAGGCGCTGTAGGTTACCAGCCAAAACATCAGCACGCACGATCCGGGGAGCCTGATCAGGCTTCTGAGGCTAGTTACTAACAGAGGGAATTGGGGAAGAGGGGACGCGAAAGTCTTCTTTTGTTGAGGTTTTATGTGTTTCGTGTGCTAAACTGTATAGTCACTCAATATTGGCATCAAAAGAAACTTATATTAACTGTTTTTTAAATTGCTACTTGTAGTTTCCCGTTGCAGAACCACCACATTAAAGCTGGGAGTGGAAAAGACACCGTTCGTTTGGACCGCTTTAGAGGTGCAGCTGCTTATATCAGTCTTGCTGCTTTCCCTGGAGACTGAAGTAAAGCTTGTGTTTGTTCTGTTTCGGGGAAGGAGGAGTCCACTCCTCATGTGAACATGTGACCGAAGGACCTTGTAGAATAGGATTCAGCCTTCCCCACTGCGTTCAGTGTGTGCTCGGCGTCATTGAGAGCGCCATCCCCTTTGTAGTGAGGCCCTGACTTTCTGGGGAATCATCTGGGCTCTAGACAGCGAAGCGTGCCTGGTCACCTTTCTGCTTTCCTTATATTTTGCCACAAGGGTTTATTATTCTTTCTTGGTTGTTTTATTTTTTTTTTTTTTTATTACTGTGGTGAACTATACATCCAGGTCAGTCAGGTCTACACAGTGACACCTTATCTGAAACAAACATACCGCAAAATTTTACTGTTTAATTTATTTACTTATTGAAGCAGAATCATATTAGAGGATGTTTTAACCATTTTAAATGTGCAGACCACAGCATTAGGTGCTTTCACATGGCTGGACACCATTAGCTATCTTGTGAACTTTTTTCTTCTGAAAGGAAAACTCCCTGTGTATCAAACAGCAACTCCTTATTCCCCTAAGCCTGTCAATCACCGTTCTAGCCGGGCGGTGGTGGCGCACGCCTTTAGTCCCAGCACTCGGGAGGCAGAGGCAGGCGGATCTCTGTGAGTTCGAGGCCAGCCTGGTCTACAAAGGGAGTTCCAGGACAGGCTCCAAAGCTACAGAGAAACCCTGTCTCGAAAAACCAAAAAAAAAAAAAAAAAAAAAAAAAATCACCGTTCTACTATCTACCTCCATGAGTTTGACTACTCTGTGTATTTCCTGTATTATTCTCCCCCCCACCATGTGAGTATGTGTGTGTGTACATGCCCATGTGCACTGGGGATTGAATTTAGGGCCATATGCAATATACCATTGAATTCCTGGGTTCAAATAAGCCTCTTGCCTCATTCTCTCTCTCTCTTTTTCAAAGCAGGGTTTCTTTGTGTAACAGTTAACAGTCTTGGCTGTGCTGGAACTCGCATTGTAGACCAGGCTGGCCTCGAATTCACTGAGATCCACCTGCCTCTGCCTTCAAAGTGCTGGAACTAAAGGCGTGCACCACCCAGCTTTTGCCTCATTTCCTAGACAGCTGAGACCAGGTGTTCGCTACTGCATTCTCCCACACTGCCTTCTGTTTGTTTTCCCTCAGTGGACATTTATGTTGCTTTACCTCTTTGGACTATCTTTCAGTTTTTAGTGATATTGCTGGGATCAAGCCAGGTATGATGCTTGTACTTTCATTCCAAAATTTTGGCGTCTTAAGTCCTAAGACTGGTTCTCTAGTTCAAGTTCAGCCTAGACTGTCTCACAAAACACACTACAACAACAAAGAATTACCATATCCGGAAAGTTTCTTTCCTTTGACACCAGGTCTCATGTAGCCCAGACAGGCCTCAGATTTAATATGCAGTTTAGGATGATTTTGAGTTCCTGATCCTCCCGTCTCTGCTCCCCAAGTGCCTCTCCACCTTCTTTTTATCTTTTTGTTTTGTGAGACAAGTGCTCACTCTGTAGCCCAAACTGGCATGGGGTTCAGTATGGAGTCTAGGTTGGCCTGTGGAGCCCTGTGTCCTGGAGCTGGCCTCGCGCTCAGAGATCTGCCTGCCTCTAACTTCATTACCACTGGGATTGAAGGTGTGTGTCACCATGACAGTCTTGACAGTCTTCCGGGTTGGCCGTGGGCTCAGTGTTGCCCCTCTTCCGTTTTCCTTTCAGACGTGTGCCATGTGCCTGGCTCTGCGCTTTGTTTCGAGGAAGCTAAAGTTCTTTCAGGCTGGTAATTTCATTGCTTGCCCCCTGAAGATAGCACTCCACCTTATGTATTAGGTGGTGCTTGCTCACTAACTTTGTTTATACTTGCAGAACACTTGTAGAACTGATTTCAAAGAAAATGTTTTTTCTCAGTTTTCTTCTTTCTGATGTAGAAGGGACCATTTATGCTATATAGATCTTTTTATCCACATATGCAAATGTGATGCTATCTTCAGAGTGTTGTACCTATATAAAAAAAGCATCAATAGTGTAGCAAATTTCCAGTACACTTGCTTGGGTAAACATTTTTTCTTCATTTAAAGAGGTTTTACACACATCATTTGCTGGTTACTATTTATCTTTTTTGCTTGTATGTTTGTTTTTGTTTGCTTTGAGACCCGGTTTCTCTTTGTAGCTTTGGCTGTCCTGGAACTCTTTAGACCATGCTGGCCTCAAAGTCGCCTGCCTCTGTCTCCTAAGTGCTGGGATCAAGGTGTGTGCCAGCAATGCCCAGCCTACTGTTGATCTTTTATATCTAGTTCATTCATTGAAAATGATCTGACCCCTGGCATATGCTTGAAATTTTTGTTCAGTTTTGCTTTTGTTTTTAGACAGGGTCTTACTGTGTGGTCTAGGCTGGTCTATCAAGGCTGTCCTGGAAATTTGAGACAATCCTGCCTCAGTATCCTGAGATTACAGATGTATGATGCCACACCCAGCTACTTCAAATATTTGTAATTTGATTCCATTTTCTTATGGATATGAATCATCACATTATACCAAATATAAAGCAAAATGTCCCTTAGGGTGGTCTCACCTCCCATTTTATTACTTTCTAAATGTCCTTCGGAAGTTAATTGTTCCTACCTTTTACCTATGATCATTGGGCCTCAAAGTGGCTGTAGGGTTTATATGCTGTTTACCTGGAGCGTTGTGGAAACTTAGTTAGGCCACAGTCACTGTGGAGGCATCTGTCTGAAGCTCAGGCTAACTGCTTGATACTTGAATTGGTCCTGAACTATTTTACGTATTTGAGGTTTAAAAATCTCTTAGGTTTCTGACTAATGAGGATTCACCAGAGGCCAGTATTTACTGTCAGTGTTCGTGTATAGCATGGCAGCTCGTGGGAGTGGGTTTTGAGTGTGCTTCATTATGTATTTGAGCAGAATATATATATATATATATATATATATATATATATATGAATGAAAGAACATTTTAAACTTGAAAATACTGCTGCTATTAGTTCCTATTGGTCTGAGTAGCAGTGAAAACATCAGTTTGTAAAATCTGCAGTGTCTTCTGTGTTGAATACATATGGGTCTGTACAGTGATAATTGGCTCGCTACTGTTGTAAGCCTACTCTTTTTTCTCCTTTTTTTAAAAAAGATTTTTATTTGTTATGTATACAGGGTTTTTCCTGCATGTATCCTGCAGGCCAGAAGAGGGCACCAAATCTTATTACAGATGGTTGTGAGCCACCATGTGGTTTCTGGGAATTGAACTCAGGACCTCTGGAAGAGCAGCCAGTGCTCTTTACCTCTGAGCCATCTCTCCAGCCCCTGTAAGCCTACTGTTAACTGTAGAGCACTACTCTCCTTTGAATTACCCACTTGGTCTGTGGTCAGCACACAGCTGGGTCTAGCTGGCCTCCTGTTACCTAAGTTCTAAGTATGCATTAGTGTGTGGCAGAATAATAAATTGCCTTTGTAGTCTCCCTGCTTATTCTAAACAAATCCTTTATGTAAGGATCTCAGTATGAGGGACTCTGTTACATTTATATTTTAGTTAATGAATTAAAAATTTAATTTTGTTACAGATTCTCACTGTTCAGTTTTAGTTGATCTAGAACTTGCCCTGTAGACCTTGAACTCACAGACTTCCCCCAGTTTTGGGATTGAAGGTGTGTACCACCACACCCACTGGGTCTGTTGTACTTAATGAAAATAATGGAATTTGTTTACAACTAATGTCTTTATGTTCTGAGGGGTTGATGATGTAGAGCCACCATAGGACTAAGTCAGCATTAGCTTAGCCCAGACTTGATGTTAGGTTAGATTCAAACATTTTTTTGAGATGGTTTGCCTAATTTCTTATTAGGTTGACAGTGTTTATAATAATGTTCAGTTAAATTGTTGGACTCTAGTGTCCAAACACTGAGGAGGAGTCACCCCCCAGAGACCATCTCATACACCACAGCCGATGCAAAAGCATGAGGATTTTATTAATTCTGTCATGACAGGGTCCCCCAGCACTCGGGAAGCCGAGGGACCTCGAATAGATGTTACAGGCTACTTTTAAAGGGGCCACAGAAGCAAGGGGGGTTGTTCTTTGACTATTCTGATTGGCTTATTCGAAAGGGCTATTACCAATAATTGACTGGAGAGCTGTTGCCAGATCAGGTGAGGTAAGAGGTCATTTTGACCCCGTTTCCCAGGGGACTGAACCAAAGCATACATATTTGGGTAATTGTTCAGGAACTGAGTATGTGCGAGTGTAGCTGTTAGGTCCTTGGTTCCCAGGGGAGGAGGGGAAGCACTATGGCACAGAGGCTGAGAGGATTCAGAATTGTCAAAATGGCTTCAGGATTGTCTTAAAGTCTTACAAAATAATATTTTGTTTTCTTTTTTTAAAAAAAGTTTTATTTATTTGATGTGTGTGGGTGTTTGATATGTTCATCGGGTGCATGTAGTGCCTGTGGAGGTCAGTCAGACTTAGATCCCCCAGAACTGGAGTTAGAGATGGTTGTGAGCTTCCATGTGGGTGCTGGGAACTGAACCCAGGGCCTTTACAAGAGCAACCAGAGCTCTTAACTACTGAGCCAGCTCTATTTTTATTTGATGCGTGTAGGGGTTTTGCCTGCATGTGTGTCTATGTGCCATGAGAATGCCTGGTGCTCTTGAAGGTCAGAAGAGACTGTCAAACCTTTGGAACTGGAGTTACAGATGGTTGGTTGTGAACCTCCATGTGAGTACTGGGAACTTAATTTGGCTTCTCTGTAAGAACACCAAGTGCTGCTCTTAACTGCAGAGCCATCTCTCCAGCCCTACATCTTTGATTAGACAATGAAACTGAGAATATAGAAGAATTCTTACAGGGCTGGAGAGATGGCTCGGAGGTTAAGAGCACTGTCTGCTCTTCCAAGGATTATGAGTTCAATTCCCAGCAACCACATGGTGGCTCACAACCATCTATAATGGGATCTGACACCCTCTTCTGGCCTGCAGACACACATACAAACAGAATACGGTATACATAATAAATAAAATATTTAAAAAAAAAAGAATTCTTACATATTCTACTGGCCACTGTGAAATAGCAAAAGTATATTATTAATTTTTTATTATTAATTTTCTTGATAACTGAAGTTGTTTTGGCTTTTAGTCTTTTGAGATAGGTTCTGCCCATAGACCTTACTTTGTAGACCAGGCTGGCGTTTAACTAACAGTTTTTTTTTCTGTTCTAGCCAGTACTGGCGTTACAGGTGTGAGAGTACTATACATGGCCTTAATTATTTTTTTATTGATATTTATTGAGCTCTACATTTTTCTTTGCTCCCCTCCCTGCCTCTCCCCTCCTCCCTTCCACCCTCCTCCATGGTTCCCTGTGCTCCCAATTTATTCAGGAGATCTTATCTTTTTCTACTTTCTACTTCCCACGTAGATTAGATCTATGTAAGTCTCTCTTAGTGTCCATATTGTTGTCTAAATTCTCTGGGATTGGTTTGTGGGCTGGCTTTCTCTGCTTTATGTTTAAAAACCACCTATGAGTGAGTACATGTGATAATTGTCTTTCTATGTCTGGGTTACCTCACTCAAAGTAATGTTTTCTAGCTTCATCCATTTTCCTGCAAAATTCAAGCTGTCATTTTTTTTTTTTTTGCTGTGTAGTACTCCATTGTGTAAATGTACCACATTTTCCTTATCCATTCTTCAGTCAAGGGGCATTTAGGTTGTTTCCACGTTCTGGCTATGACAAAGCTGCTATGAACATAGTTGAGCACATGTCCTTGTGGCACGATTGAGCATCCTTTGGATATATACCCAAAAGTGGTATTACTGGGTCTTGAGGAAGGTTGTTTCCTAATTTTCTGAGAAATCGCCACACTGACATCCAGAGGGGTTGGACCAGCTTGCATTCCCACCAGCAATGCAGAAGTGTTCCCTTTTCCCCACAACCTTTCCAACATAAGTTGTCATCAGTGATTTTGATCTTGGCCATTCTTACAGGTGTAAGATGGAATCTCAGAATTGTTTTGATTTTCATTTCTCTGATGACTAAGGATGTTGAACATTTCCTTAAGTGTCTTTCAGCCATTTTAGATTCCTCTGTTGAGAGTTCTCTGTTTAGGTCTGTATTCCATTTTTTTTTTTTTTCGAGACAGGGTTTCTTAGTAGCTTTTTGGTTCCTGTCTTGGAACTAGCTCTTGTAGACCAGGCTGGCCTCGAACTCACAGAGATCCGCCTGTCTCTGCCTCCCAAGTGCTGGGATTAAAGACGTGTACCACCATCGCCTGGCTTCCATTTTTTTTTTTTTATTGGATTATTTGTTCTTTTGGTGTCCAATTTCTTTGAGTTCTTTGTATATTTTGGAGATCAGCCCTCTGTCTGATGTGGGATTGATGAAGATCTTTTCCCATTCTGTAGGCTGTTGTTTTGTCTTGTTGACTGTGTCCTTTGCTTTACAGAAGCTTTTCAGTTTCAGGAGGTCCCATTTATTAATTGTTTCTCTCAGTGTTTGTGCTGCTGGGGTTCTATTTAGGAAGTGGTTCCCTGTGCCAATGCATTCAAGTGTACTTCCCACTTTCTTTTCTATAAGGTTCAGTGTGGCTGGCTTTATGTTGAAGTCTTTGATCCATTTGGACTTGAGTTTTGTGCATGGTGATAGATATGGGTCTGTATTCATTCTTCTACATGTCGATATCCAGTTATGCCAGCACCACTTGTTAAATATGCTTTCTGTTTTCCATTTGATATTTTTTGCTTCTTTGTCAAAAATCAGGTGTCTGAAGATGTGTGGATTCATATCCGGGTCTTCTATTCGGTTCCATTGGTCCTCCTGTCTGTTCTTATGCCAATACCAGGCTGTTTTCAGTACTGTAGCTCTGTAGTAGAGTTTGAAGTCAGGGATTGTGATGGCTCCAGAAGTTCTTTTATTGTACAGGATTGTTTTGGCTATCCTGGGTAGTTTACTTTTCCATATGAAGTTGAGTACTGTTTTTTCGAGGTCTTTAAAGAATTTTGCTGGGATTTTGATGGGCATTGTGTTGAATCTGTAGATTGCTTTTGGTAAGATTTTTTTTTTTTTTTTTTTTTTTTTTGGTGTTTCAAGACAGGGTTTCTCTGTAGCTTTGGTGCCTGTCCCGGAACTAGTTCTTATGACCAGGCTGACCTCGAACTCCCAGAGATCCGCCTGCCTCTGCCTCCCGAGAGCTGGGATTAAAGGTGTGCGCCACTACTGCCCGGCTGAGAAACTTTTTTTTAATTTAATGTGTATGGATATTTTGTCTACATTCAATCTGTATACAATGTACTTGTCTGGCATACTTGGAGGCCAAAAGAGGGTATTGGAGCTCAAGGGACTAAAGAAGGCTGTGAGGTACTGTGTAGGTGATGGGAACCAAACCTGGCTCCCCTAGAAGAGCAGCCAGTGATCTTAACTGCTGAGCCATCTCTCCAGTCCCAGAATTATAATCATACCTAACTTTTAAAGATTATTAATTGTATTAATTTTTTAGAGTAAATATACAGTGTAATGGGTTTCCTTGTAGCATTTGCATACATGTCATTATAAATAGTTTCCTCTCTCCTGAGACAGAATCTCCCTATGGAATCAGAGCTGCATTCACACTGCTGATCCTCCTGCCTCAGCTGAAGAGGACTGCCGTTTGATAACCAAAATGAAAATCTGTTGAATAGTATTATAGTTCACAGCATTTCTGTCAGGTTCTTACTCATTTTTATTGCTAAATGCTATTTATTTTATATGGATGGCATATTTTATTTCTCTTTTGACTATTGGTCATTTTTACCTTTAGCTGTTATGAAAAGTGCTTGGAGGTTCATTCTTTTAATCCCAACACTCAGAGACAGAAGCAGACAGATCTCTGTGGTTTTTTTGTTGTTTTTGTTTGTTTGTTTGTTTGTTTTGGAACTAGCTCTTGTAGAACTCACAGAGATCTGCCTGCGTCTGCCTGGCGAGTGCTGAATTAAAGGCCTGTGCCACCACCGCCTGACTCTGGTTCTTGAGACCAGTCTTGTTTACCTAGCAAGTTCTAGGTCGGCTGGGGATATATGGTGAGATACTGTGCTGGTGGTACACGCCTTTAATCCCAGTGTTTAGGAGGCAGAGGCAGGCAGATCTCTGAGAGTAGACCAGGCCAGCATAATCTACAGAGAGAGTTCAGGACAACCAGGGCTACACAGAGAAACCCTGTCTTTTTTTTTTTTTAATATTTATTTATTATGTATACAATATTCTGTGTGTATGTCTGCAGGCCAGAAGAGGGCACTAGACCTCTTTACAGATGGTTGTGAGCCACCATGTGGTTGCTGGGAATTGAACTCAGAACCTTTGGAAGAGCAGGCAATGATCTTAGCCACTGAGCCATCTCTCCAGCCCCAGAGAAACCCTGTCTTGAAAAACAAAAAAACAAGCCGGGCGGTGGTGGCGCACGCCTTTAATTCCAGCACTTGGGAGGCAGAGGCAGGCGGATCTCTGTGAGTTCGAGACCAGCCTGGTCTACAAGAGCTAGTTCCAGGACAGGCTCCAAAACCACAGAGAAACCCTGTCTCGAAAAAAAAAAAAAAAAAAAAAAAAGAAATGCTGAGTGAGCTTCCCTGAGCTGTCCGCTGAGTGAGCTTTCGGCTGAGTGCCTGTTCTCAGTCCTTCTGAGTCCATCTACAGCTGAGTGGAATTGATGAGCTGAGTAGGAATTCGAGACTAGGATTTTTGAGGAGCTACCATGTAGTTTTCCACAGATGCACCATTTTATGTTGCACTAGCAATAAATACAGTGTGTTAATTTCTCTACATCCTCTGTAGCCCTGCTCCTGTCCCACCCACCTGCTTGTTACTGTAGACATCTTAGGTGTGAAGTGGTATGTAGTTGTGTGGGTTTTATGGGATTTTGTGGGTTTTTTGTTTTGTTTTTGTTTTTCGAGACAGGGTTTCTTTGTAGCTTTGGAGCCTATCCTGAAACTAGCTCTTGTAGACCAGGCTGACCTAGAACTCAGAGATCCATCTGCCTCTGCCTCCCAAGTGCTGTAATTAAAGGTGTGCATTGCTACTGCCCAGTTCTGATTTGCATTTCTTTACTGACAAGTGATGTTGAACACCATTTATTTATTTATTTATTTATTTATTTATTTAATTTTATTTTCTTTGGTTTTTCGAGACAGGGTTTCTCTGTAGCTTTGGAGCCTGTCCTGGAACTAGCTCTTGTAGATCAGGCTGGCCTCAAACTCAAAGAGATCCACCTGCCTCTACATCGCAGTGCTGGGATTAAAGGCGTGCGCCACCACTGCCTGTTTAATGTTGAGCATCTTTTAAAAACTTTGTGTATGTGTAAGTGCCTGGGTGAGTTTATGTGCATCATGTGCACGCAGCAATCCATGGAGGACAGAAGAGGGCACCGGATCCCCTGGAACTGGAGTGGCCCACAGTTGTGAGTTGCTGCATGTGCTGGGAACTGAACCCTGGTCCTCTGCAGTAAGTACTCTTTACCATCGTGACATGTAATTTTCCAGACCATAGTTGAGTGTCTTGTCATGTGTTTTTTTCTTTTTGTATTTTCTTTAGAGGAATGTATATTGAGATCTTTTTTCCATTTCTAGAATTAATTAAGTTGATTAGTTTTGAGACAGGTGTCTGTTGCCAAGACTGGCCTGGTATTAGGTTTAGACTCTTACCCTGCTGTTTCAGGTTCCGTATGACTATTGAGCCAGTGGCTAGGAACACTTGGCTCTGTTAGTGTACATAGTTTGTACTCAGTAAATATTAACTGATCCTACAGTTAGGATTATATTTGTTATCGTTACCTGCATTGGCAGGAAATGGTGCTTACGTTTTCCAAAGTAAGAGGTGAAACCACAAAATCTATACTTATTGTCAATTAAAGTTTTAACTGCCAGTGTTGATATTTTGCTCTTAATGTCCTAAATCATCAGTGTCTAAGTCATCCCCAATGCCTCTGTTATCAGTCAGCTGGCTGGGGTCCTAATGCTCTACCCAAGGAGGAATTGTGGGTAGGCAAAGAAAAGCTGACAGTCCTCCAGCCATGGAGTGCCAGGTTCTAGGTTGGACTGGTGGATTCATAGACTTTTATATGCTGCTCTAAGTGTTGGAAGTTATCAGCACACAGTTTTAGGCAGTCTGCTTGAAGCTTATTGCTCTGGGCTTTAACAGCCATTAGTGTGATCACTTGGCAGCTAGCTAATCATCAGCTCAGCATCCAGAAGCAGTGTGTGACGGGCAGCTGACAACAGCAAGGAACGGCAGACGGCACTGTCCAGTGCTGGAGCTCCTGCCTAGGCCTCAGGTGCTGAACCGCTGGCCCTGTAGTGATGGTGCTGTGACTCAGGTCCGTGTTCTCAGAATCCTCAATCTTAGGTGTCTGAGCTCCTTGGCTCTGTAGAAGTCTTGGCTCTTTGGAGGTCTTCCAGTGACCAGGCCCTGTAGTTTCTCTTCTTTTGTCCCTTGGTGTCCCTGAGGCCTCCGCTCCCTGCTGTTTTGCTTCAGCTACCCTTTTGCGGCTACTGCTGCCCCCTCCAATGTCACTGTTGCTGTCTTCAGTCTGCTAGCACTTGCTGCTGCTTCTGTTGTCCTTTCTTGTTCCAGCCCAGCGTGCTCAACTGATGGTAAAGGACAAAAGTAGGCTAGAAAGGGCTGGGCACTGTGATGGGCACGGTGACAAATACCTTTGACCTCAGAACTCAGTGGGGGGTAGAGGACATTCAAGGTCAGCCTTGGCTACGTAGTGAATTTAAGGCCAGTCTGAACTACATGAGACCCTATCTCAATTTTTAAAAACAACAAGCAAAACCAAGAAGTCTTTGCAATGTGAGTGTACTCAATGGTAAAGCTCTTGCTTGCTGTATGCGAGGGTCTAGATTCTATCCTCAGCAATAACAACCAAAAAAGGGTCCAGTGAAAGATCACTTGAGGTTTTTTTCCTTCTTCCCTTCATGTCTATACTTATTAAAAACTGAAAAACAGGCCGGGCGGTGGGGGCACTTGGGAGGCAGAGGCAGGCAGATCTCTATGAGTTTGAGGCTAGCCTGATCTACAAGAACTAGTTCCAGGACAGGCTCCAAAGCTACAGAGAAACCCTGTCTCAAAAAAAAAAAAAGACAGAACCTGTATAAGAAATATATCAGATTGGGGGCTGGAGAGATGGCTCAGTATTTAAGGCCACTTTTTTGCTCTTCCAAAGGATCCAGTTTGGTTTGCAGCAACTCCAGCCCCAGAGGATCTTCTTCTGGCCTTTGTGGGCATCCATACACACATGGCAGATACACAGACAATATACACAAACAGAAAGAGAAAAAAAAGGTTTCCAAACTGGAACTGGATGGATAGCTCAGGGGTTAAGAGCATTGACTGCTTTTCTAGAGGACCTGGGTTCAAATTCCAGCACCTACATGGTAACTCTGTCTGTAACTCCAGTTCCAGGAGATCCAATGCCCTATTCTGTTCTACATGCATGTCGGCCATATAAGCTTACACAATTACATATGCATACATATAAAATAAAAGATAAGTAAATAATTAATAAAAACCAGTTAAAAAAAAGCCTTTGGAATAGTAATTGTGAGAGACATTATTAATTAGGGAGTCCCTCTTCCTGTGCCAGACCACATCCTTTTCCTCTACCTCTGCCTCTTAGAGCCAGCATCCACAAGTAGGGTATTCACTGGCAAACTGTTGGTAATAGATTAATTAAGTGCTGTTCCTCAAATACTTGGTGTTTCTTACTGTGCAGGTTGTTTTCCAGCATGTGTCCATGCTGATTGATATCTATGCTGGTCATTGTTCCGCGGCCCTGTGTTCCATTTTCAATCCAGTGATTATAGGTTCATGTCTCAGCTTCATCGAGAATCTCACAGGCTTCATCTTCTAGTTCTTTTGGGTTCATCTTCCTGCCTCAGCCTCTGGAGTACTGTGATTACAGATGTGCACCAGCCCATCTTTTATTGGGCCAAATGTTCCAGCAGTAGGGGGCAACACAGGAAAATGGCTCTGTGCTGGCTGGAAAGGGTGTGTGTGGCAAGGGTGTTTGCACCAATCATAGGAGACTCTCATGTAAATAAAGACTCTGTGCCAATCACACTGCAGTCCCCCATGTTGAAGGGACGTGCTTCAGAGGACCTGCTTCTCTTGTAGCCTGGATGGAAATAGCTGCAGGGTCATTTAGAGTCCACTGAGGCCCATGGTGGCACGCACATGTCTAGCACTAGCTTTTCAAACACTTGTGGCTGGTGCGGTGCCTGTTTAAGCAGTAACCAGCTGTGATTGCTATGCAGATTCCTCAAGGCAACCACAGAAACTTCAAAGCAGCTAGTGCTGGCGTGAGTGTTGTCCTCCATTGAAGTTTGGTGGGGGATAAGGGAAGGGTCTAACAGCTGTTAGGGAACCAAATGGCTCTGGCTCCCAATACCTTAGCTTATTTAAAGGAAGAGTGGACACTAAAGGGGTGATTTCAATAAAGGCAAACATTACAGTGGACTTGTAGTGTTTAACAACACTGTAACAGTGTCTAACTCCTGCCCAACCAAGTATTTCAGGGAGACCGTCTAGTCACCATCTACTTACACTGATACTTAGACAAGTTTTCCTTCATTCTGCCCTTTTAGGAGACAGTTACTTGTAAATGCCACAATTAGAATACTTCTGGAAAGTCTTTGGGGAAGTCCACTTTTTATAGTTAATGATACTGGTCATTGATGCATTTATTCTGCCCACCCATACTTGGTGCTGGAGAACATGGTAGGCAAGGACTCCACCAACTGCCAGCCCTGTATTACTGTCATCTTTCTGCTGCTACAACATGGCTTTATTAACTGGTCAGAGGTAGAAGAAAGGGGGGTTTTACCCTGCAGGGAGGATCTTTTGTTTGTTCCTTGCACAGGTCCTTACTATGTATGTAGTCCATCATAGTCTCTCCGGCTGAGTGCTGGCATTGTGGGAGTGCATCACCATGCTGGCACAGAACTGCCACCTGGGACTGATGGCTGTTTTCTGACAGGTGGTCGGTAGACTGCTCGTTTCATTATGCCATGATCTGGAGTGGAGTACTTGTTTTTTTTTTTTTTTTTAATATTTATTTATTATGTATACAATATTCTTTCTACATGTATGCCTGCAGGCCAGAAGAGGGCACCAGATCTCATTACAGATGGTTGTGAGCCACCATGTGGTTGCTGGGAATTGAACTCAGGACCTTTGGAAGATCAGGCAATGCTCTTAACCCCTGAGCCATCTCTCCAGCCCTGGAGTAGTTGTTTTAAGCAGAATGTATAGAAAGCTGACCACAAATCTTAATCTGGTTGTTTTCTTTGATTAAATGTTATGAATCGTATACATTCAGCAACTAGTAATTATTGATGGTCTTTCTCCGTGTGTTACCTAGCTTTGTCCTGAACTCTCCTGTCTTTCACCTCCACACCTATTTCTATGAACTGTGCCAGCAATGCCACTGGATTGAATGAATTTTATGTATGTAGGTATCATGTAGGTATTTTTACCTATTTATTTGACTTCAGGTCTGTATTCTCTTTTGAAAATTATTTACGGGACTGGAGAGATAGCAGTTAAGAACACTGGCTGCTTTTCCAGAGGTCTTGAGTTCAATTCCCAGCAACCACATGGTGGCTCACAACCATTTGTAATGAGATCTGGTGCCCTGTTTTGGCCTGCTGGCATACATGCAAACAGAACACTGTATACATAATAAATACATAAAAATACGTACATTTAAAAAATCATTTACCTGTTAGTAATTAATTGATTGTGTGTGTGTGTTGTACATGTGGATGTCTGAGGGCAACTAGCGAGAGTTAGTTCTCATTTCACTGTGGAGTCTAGGGATTAAACTTACATTTTCAGGGCTTGGTAACAGGCACATACCCCTCGACCTATCTCACATCCTACCTCTATTTTTTTGAGGGAATGTCTCCCTGTACAGCCCTGGATGGCCTGGTACTTGCTCTGTGTCAGGCTGGACTCTTAAGCCGAGGCAGTGCTACTCCCTGTCTTCCCTAGTGCTGGGGTCACAGGTGACATCACATTCTTTGTATCTCTATTTCCCTGATGAACATCTTTGGCTTTTTATTACTGTTGTCTGTATTAAGACGCACTACTGTTTGTGTACTACTGGAAAGTGGAAACAGGCTTAAATGAGTAGTCTGTTGAAGTACAGCTGAGAAGGTAGTAAGTCAAACAAGGCATACTGGTACAAGTCTGTAGTCCTAACATTCAGCAGGCGGAGGAAACACGATTGTGAATTCCAAACTGCAGGCTACCAAATCTCAAATGGAGATTTTATTTTTTATTCTTTTTTATTATGTAAATTTATTAATTATGTATATAGTGTTCTGGGCACCAGATCTCATTATACATGAGTGTGTGTAATCATGTGGTTGCTGGGAATTGAACTCAGGACCTCTGGAACAGCAGTCAGTTCCCTTAACCTCTGAGCCATCTCTCCAGCCCTTTTTTTTTATTCTTTTTTAATGTTTTTAACGAGCTCTACATTTTTCTCTGCTACCTCCTTTCTCCCCCTCCCTTCTGCCCTCTCCTGTGACCCCCATGCTCCCAGTTTACTCAGGAGATCTTGTTTTTTCCTCCTTCCTATGTAGATCCATGTATGTCTCTCTTAGGGTCCTCTTTATTGTCTAGGTTCTCTGGGTTGTGGACGGTGCTGTAGGTTGGTTTTTTTCCTGTCTAGAAGCCATTTATGAGTGAATACATATATTTGTCTTTCTGGGTCTGGGTTACCTCACTCAATATGTGTTTTTAGATCCATCTATCAAATGGAGATTTTAAATTAGAAGTTGTTTCAATGGGGCTGAAGAGGTGGTTCAACTGACTGTTAAGAGCACTGGCTGCTCTTCCGGATAACACTGGTTCAGATCTCAGCAACCATTTGGCCATTCATAACCATCCATAACTATCATTTCAGAGGATCCTGTCTTAGTTAGTTTTCTTTTTTTCTTTTTAAAAGATTTTATTTAATATGTGTACACTGTTTTGGTCTGCATGTGTGCCTACAGGCCAGAAGAGGGCACCAGATCTCATTACAGATGGTTGTGAGTCACTATGTGGTTGCTGGGAATTGAACTCAGGACCTCTGGAAGAGCAGCCAGTGCTCTTAACCACTGAGCCATCTCTCCAGCCCACATGTAATAATTTTTTTTTTTTTCGGTTTTTCAAGACAGGGTTTCTCTGTGGTTTTGGAGCCTGTCCTGGAACTAGCTCTTGTAGACCAGGCTGGTCTCGAACTCACAGAGATCCACCTGCCTCTGCCTCCCAAGTGCTGTGATTAAAGGCGTGTGCCACCATCGCCCGGCCACATGTAATAAATTTTATTTATTCTTTTTTCAGTTTAATTTCCCTTTTTCCAGATTAGTAGTGCTCCAGGAACTTAGCACACATACGTAACAATAATATGTTGTCAGCGGCTTCTGATTTTTCAGAGATGTTAAACTATTAAAAAGGGGTCTAGAAAGAGATGGCTTAGAGGTTAAGAGCACTTACGTTCTCTTCCAGAGAACATGAGTTTGGTTCCCAGCACTCATCAGCTCACAACCACCTGGCACTCTAGAGAACATGAGTTTGGTTCCCAGCACTCATCAGCTCACAACCACCTGGCACTCTAGCTCCAGGGAATTCCAGGAATGCCCTCTTCTGGCCTCCGTGGGTGTGTACACCACACAAAAATATATATACATAGGGCTGGAGAATTGTCTTGGTGCTTAAGAACACTTGTTGCTCTTGCAGAAGACCTGTGTTCAATTCTCAGCACCCTCTTGGCGGTTCACAACAGTCTATAATTCCAGTTCCAGGGGATGAAATGCCTTCTTTTGATCTCTTTCTGTGTTGCCACTATGGCCGCTTCCACAGTGCAACAGCATTTGGTTATGACAGAGACTGTATGACTTAGAAAGCTAAAATAATTACCATCTTGTTACAAAAAAGTTAGCTGGCATCTAGTCTAGTTCATCATAATGGTTTCATAGATTATATTGTATTAAGATGAGGATTATAACTAGCTGCCAGTAGTCCATCATGCTTGAGTTTACACGCAAAGACCGGGTGCATATAGCTCAGTGGTCGAGCACTTAACTTGCATGTGCCCATTCAGGGCAAATGGAGTAGGAAAAACTTGATTTTTTTTCCCCCAAGACCTTTCTACAACTGTTGCTGATCCAGTAAATGTAGACTGTCAGTTTTGTAAACTACAAACCTTGGAGCCAGACTTTTTTATATTTAAATTTTTTCCAAGAGTCTCATTCTGTGCCCTAAGCTGGTTTTAAGCTGGAGATCTTTCTCCCTGAGCCCATTGAATGATAGCATTACAGGCACGTTCTGTCATCTTAATGCGTCTCTCTGTAATCTTATGTCTGATATTATTAGGAGCAGTTTTAAATTTTTAAAAAAATTTCTTTAATATGTATGAGTATTTTGCCTACATGTAAGTCTGTGCACCACGAGTGTACTTGGTACCTGAAGAAGGTGTCAGATTGTTTGGAACTGGACTTGTAGGTGATTATGAACCTCCATGTGGGTGCTAGGAATTGAACCTGGATTTTCTGGAAGAGCAACCAGTGCTCTTAACTGCTGAGTCAACTCTCAGCCCCAGGAATAGGCTTTTTGTTTTTCTTTTTTTTTTTTCATTTTTAAATTTTATTAAAAAATTTTTCTAGCTGGGCGGTGGTGGCGCACGCCTTTAATCCCAGCACTCGGGAGGCAGAGGCAGGCGGATCTCTGGGAGTTTGAGGCCAGCCTGGTCTACAAGAGCTAGTTCCAGGACAGGCACCAAAGCTACAGAGAAACCCTGTCTCGAAAAACAAAAACAAACAAAAAAAAATTTTTTTCTAACATATATCCTGACCAATTTCCCTTCTCTCCCCTTCCCTGAGTTTTCCCACCTCACCTCCCTCCTCCCCCCAGTAGTATTTTTTTTTTTTTTTTTTTGAGACAGGGTCTTGGTATGTAACACAGGCAGGCTCAGTTGAACTCATAACCCTTCCATCATCTGAATGCTGGTATTGTAGGCATGTATCACCATCCTGACTTTTTGGTTTTGTTTTGTTTTTGAGAAAGGGTTCAGACTGGCCTCCAATTTAGAGAGATCTGCCTGCCTCTGCCTCACAAGCGCTAGGATTAAATGCGTGTACCACCACCGCCTGGCAGTTTTTAAATATTTTGAAAAGAATCTCATGTAACTGAGGCTAATCTTTATCTTCCAGGGTTTCTGTCTTTGCCTCCTGAGTGCTAGGATTATAGGTTTGCATGACCTTGGGCCCCTGGTTGTTTCTAGTATTTTTTTTCCTTCAGTGCTGGGGATCAAACTCAGACCCATTAGCATTCTGGCTAAGCACTCCGTCATTGAGCTACAGCCTAGCTTTTGACGTTTCTTAAAATTTTATATGTATGAGTATTTAACCTGCATGTCTGTGTATGTACCTTCTGTAAGCCTGGTGCCCAGGGAGATCGAAATGGGTGTGGCATCCCTGGGAAGGGAGATAAAGGTGTTGGGAACAGCCATGTGGGGGAGTGCTGAGATTCAAACCTGGGGGCTCTCAAGCAATGGTGCTCCTAACTGCTCAGCCATCTGTCTCTCCAGCCCTAGAACCTACTTATTTATTTGTTTGCTTGCTGGTTTGTTTGTTTTAAGGCAACTCTCTGTATAGCTCAGGTTGGCCTCTATTACTCAGGTTAAAGATGTGTATTGCCATGCTCCGCCATTCCTGACAGGTCTGAAGTAAATTTTATTGAACAACAGTAGAACTTTTGAACAAAGCAAAAGTTACTAGGTAGTTGTTGGGGCTCATTGTGAAAGCAGTGCTTACTTACTAAGCTGGAAATGTGCATAGACAGCTGGCATGACTGTACGATCCTGTAATGCCAACATTACATACAAGTAGGCCGGAAGATTGGGAGTTCCAGGCCATCATGGACATAAAAAAACAAAACTTTTTAAAGTAGAAACCTAAATATTTGCCCTGTGAGCAAGAGAGATCCCACCTCTTTCTGAATGAGAAGACTCTTCTTTGCCGTTAGTCCCAAAGCCCAGACGAATACTTAGATCAGCCACGTTGGTAGGATGTAGTGGTGCATGCTTTTAATCTCAACTCTGCGGAGACAAAAACAGGACAGTCCCTGAGTTCCAGGTCATCCAGAGCTGCACAGTGATAAACTGTCTCAGACAGCAACAACAGTAGAAAAACAAACAAAACCAAAGCCTCATTATGGGTTAAATAGACGTTTTTGGTTTCTTTTGAAACAGGATTTTGCTGTGTATCCCAGGCAGGCCTTGGATGCCCAGCAGTCTTTTTGGTTCAGCCTCTAAGTGCTGGGATTATAGTATGCCCGCTAACCTTTCCTTGATTTTTATAAACTATTCAATATAGTGATATAAAATCTCTTTAAACAGTTCAGTGGATGGAATAGTCTTGGATTGGGACTAGAGAGATGGCTTAGAGACCAAGCATTTGCTGCTCTTAAAGAGGGCCTGGCATTTCACAACCCTCTAGAACTCCAGTTCCAGGGGATCTGGTGCTCTCTTCTGGCCTCAGTGTGCACTGCATCCATGTGTGTGGTACGCTTACATGCCCACAAAACACTCATACACATAGCATAAAAGTAAATCCTAAAAAATAGCCTTAATTATCGGTATTATTCACTATTTAAAGAATCATCAGAAAGCAGGATATGTATTTTTATTCCTACTAAATTAATTATGATTATATTTTTCTTGGTATTTGCTAAAACAAACCTTTGTCTAGGAAAAAGTGAAGAAAGCTTAATTAAACTGCTGCTGAATAATTGAGAGAGTTTTAGTGACTTAGCAGATGAAAGCCACCCTCTTTCGGAATGTCTGGTGGAAGTACACAGTGGAGAAAGCTTGAGTTTCCTTAACTGCTGTTGTTCTTGCTGGTCTCTTCCAGTATACCTTTTTCCATTTTGTTGGGGCCAGTTAGTTTCTGTCTGAAGCTGTTTTAGTTTTCCTACAGAAGTCAGACTTAATTGTAATTACAATCTGTGCTTTTAAGAATTTAAATTAAGCCGGGCGGTGGTGGCGCACGCCTTTAATCCCAGCACTCGGGAGGCAGAGGCAGGCGGATCTCTGTGAGTTTGAGACCAGCCTGGTCTACAAGAGCTAGTTCCAGGACAGGCTCCAAAACCACAGAGAAACCCTGTCTCGAAAAACCAAAAAAAAAAAAAAAAAAAAAAAAAAGAATTTAAATTAATTAATGGTTTTTTTGAGACAGGGTTTCTCTGTAGCTCTGTCTTGGAACTCTGTAGACCAGGCTGGCCTTGAACTCACAGAGATCCGCCTGTCTCTGCCTCCCTAGTGCTGGAATTAAAGGTGTACGCCACCCTAAAATTTTATATGTATTGATGTTTTACCTGCCCTGTGCTCACAGGCAAGGTGTGGGGCCAGCTCTCCTGAAACCACAGATATTAACATGGCTTTAGGAAACAGTCCAGACCGCAGATGTCCCAGTGAGCTTTGGTTGTAACATGGGCAGCAGTGTATTTTGAACATTCTTAGCAGACTCTGGACTATCTGCTTATCAGTGGCAACTGTTTCCTGATTGAAAATGGGGAACAAAATATTCACGTGTGCAGTTTTTCTTTGCAGGTTATTTACATGGTGACAGTAATGATGGGATTCAATTGTATTTTTAATAGAGTAGCTCCTGATCAATAAAAAATTTGAAGAAATAAAATAAGAAATAAAAAAGAAAGTATACTTTAAAATGTATTTAATTAAAATATAATTATATCAACTGGGCAGTGGTGGCACATGCCTTTAATCATAGCACTCGGGAGGCAGAGGCAGGCAGAGCTCCAGGCCAGCCTGGTCTATAGAACAATTTCCAGAACAGCCAAGGCTACACAGAGAGGCCTTGTCTCGAAACTCTCGCCCCCAAAAGATTATTTCTCCCCTCTTCTCTCCAACCTCCCTCATGTTCTGCCTTCCTCCTATCAAACCCATGGTTTCTTTAGTTATTATTCTTACACGTATGTGTGAAAAAATATATCATGCAGTGTGCTGAGTACAGTTAGTGTTGCTTTTGTGTAATGTGTTTTGAGGGGTGAGCAGTTGGGACTGGATAACTCACCCTAGAGAAGACTAGTTCTCCCTCTCTCAGCAGCTATTAATGGCCTGTATTTTCTCCTCTAAGGATGGGTCTGGAGAGATTACCCTCATCCCTGGCTGCCAGCTGGTGTCATTGTTAGGTTTCGTTTGGGCGACTATTTATAGTTGAGTATCATGGATGTAGCTTCCCTGTCATTTCTAGACACAGCCTTGCGGCAGATTTCCTGTCTCTTTTCTCTTTCCATTCCATCTTCCACAATGATCCCCAAGCCTTAAGTGTAGGGGCTGTGTTGTAGATGTATTGGTGTGGGCTGGGCATCCCGGTCAGTAGTTCTCTGCATTTGGATCAGTTGTGACTTTCTATAATAATCTCTATGCAAAAAGATGCTTTCGTGAGGGATTAGTGCTACGCTTATGTCTCTGTGCCATGTGGGCAGGCTAAAGTGTCAGGGATCGATGAGTCCCAGAGAGAGGAGAGGGGGCTGAGAGAGAAAGCATACTTACCAATTAAGATGATCAGATTGTAAGGTTAAGCTTTCTTCAGAAAATGGTGCTTTTCATTAACTAAAACTAGTTTTGCAGAAATTGAAAACCCACATATGTCACTCACACAGTTTTTACTGATATTCATTATTGTAATAGTAAATGTGTTTGTATTTTTTCCTTCTAGATTCTGGAAGAAGACATGATACATCCTGACAAGAAGTTAATACCAGAGAAGGAAAAGAAAGTAACAGCTAGTGAACAGAATTTTAAACAGCCAGGGTTTTGCATTTGTTACTTCTAACTACAGACTTCTATTGCCTACTTTTAAATTATCAGGATTCCCAGAATTTGGACAAGATATTTTCTTCTGTATTTTTTTTTTTTTTTTGACATTGAGAAAACTGCAATGTCTAGGAAACAAAGCCAGAAGGGTAAGATCACATATGCACATAAATTGTTAGAATAGTTTTTGCCGTCTGGGGAATGTGTGTAGTTTAGTGGTAGAGAGCTTGCCCAGCATGCACAGGGCCCTGGGGTGGGGAATAAGGCTCAAGTGCTTTGTGGCATGCATGAGGTCAGCCTGGATTTGATCCCCAAGAACTGCAAAAAGTTAAAACCAAAGCGTGGTTATAGACCAGCAATACTTTCGTCTGTATGTTTTACAACTATTCCTTTAGTAACATATTCTGAATGATTTTGCAAGGATTGTGTTAGGTTTTAGTTTTGTGTATAAGTCTGAGAATTGATCTCACTAGAAATTGTTTTTCTACTCAGATTTATCCAATTGTAATAGATTTGTTAGCGAGCGGGACGTATCCTGATGGCGCACTTTTGTAGAGTGGCATGTGTTAGGGAGATGCAGTAGAAGCTAGCTTCCTGCAGGAGGCTTCATATTCCAAGGGACAGGAAATGGAGCAAGAGTGAACGCTTCCAGGCTTTGTTTCCTTCTTTAGCTTTCTTTCCGCGTTTGCTACCCTGGCAGAATGGAAGATACAGGCATGAAGTATCGAGAGAGGTTATAGTGAGGGGAAGCAAACAGGCTGTGTAGAACCCTTTTCAAGTGTGCTGGAAGAGCCAGTGTAACAGCAGCTGAGCCACCGCACAGGATTCATTCAGAGAGTGACCTTCTTCTCTTGTTCATTTTCATTTTTTTTTTTTTTTTTTTTTTTTTTTTTTTTTTTTTTGGTTTTTCGAGACAGGGTTTCTCTGTGGTTTTGGAGTCTGTCCTGGAACTAGCTCTTGTAGACCAGGCTGGTCTCGAACTCACAGAGATCCGCCTGCCTCTGCCTCCCAAGTGCTGGGATTAAAGGCGTGCGCCATATGGTCTTTAATTCAAAACAGAATTTCATAGATTGAGGTCTTCACAGATTCAATGTGGTAGAAATGCTTTTAATTTAGATTAGAAAGTTCAAAAACCTCAAAAGAAGATAATATGCCACAGTTACTTCTAGTTTTGAAAACTGTAATTTCATTGTAGTATTAGCAGAAGAGAAGATTATCTCTCGCATACTAAAGTTGGTGCTGTCTTCAGTTTTGAAGTTTGGGAGTATTCTAGGCATTAGCTAGCAGTTCTGTGACAGTGGCCTGCCTCCTGCCTGCCTGCCTCCTGCCTGCCTGCCTTTCTTTTCAGACAGGGTCTATGTAGCCTAGGCTGTCCTAGAACTCTCTTTCTGTAGACCAGGCTGGCCTCTAACTGAGAGATCTGCCTACCTCTGCCTCACTAGTGGGATTAAAGTGTGCGCCACCACCTGGCAACAGCAGGCTTTCTTCCTTGCACTTAAGTTTGTACAGTAGGACCAGCCCCTACACTTTCCAGTGTCCGTGGGAAGAAAAGCAGCACCACTTTACTTTTTTTTTTTTTTTTTTTTTTTTTTTTTTTTGAGACAGGGTTTTTTGTTTTTTTGTTTATCCCTGACTGTCCTGGAACTTGCTTTGTAGACCAGGCTGGGCTTGAGCTCACAGAGATCCACCTGTCTCTGCTACCCAAGTGCTGGGATTAAAGGTGTGCACTACCATCACCCAGCCTTCCACTTACAAACTTTAAATTATTCTCAAACTGTTAGAGAAAAAGGAAAGTCCAAGGCTCGTTCATAAGGAAAGAGCTAAGTTATAACCTCATTTGCCACTGTATTGGTTTTTGGGAACCTCCTGATCCATCTTTTAGGAACTACCATGTAGGTTACCTTTCTGCTTTGTCCCTTTATTCATACATATGTCCTCTGTCCCTTGCTCCTTTCCTTTCTGCCCCTCCCTTCCGCCTCTCCCTTCTTTCCCTCTTTCCTTCCTTCCTTTACTTCTGTCTGTCCCTTCCCCCTTTTTCTTCCTCTTTTCTCCCTCTTTCCCTCCCCTTCCCTTCTTTCCTCCCTTCTTCTCTTTCTCCTCTTCCCCTCCCCTCCTTCCGTAGTGCTAGGGAGACAGAGACAAATGGCTTTCTGGTCCTCACTGTCCAGCCGACCTAGTCTAGTTGTAAGCCTAGACCTGCAAGAGGTAATGTCTGAGAAATGGTCACTTTGTTTGCCACATGCCAGCTGTGTTCAGTTCATGCAATAGCCACCTTTCCAAGAGCTTATATTTGCTCAAGCATTTATTTCAGCTTTAAAAATACTTGTATCTGTTTGTTTGCATATTTATTTTGTGTGTGAGGACATGTGCATATACAGCTCCTGTGGAGCTCAGAGGATAACTTTGTAAGAGTTGACTTTCTTCTGTTTGAGTCCCAGGGATCCAACTCAGGTCATCAGGCTTGATAGTGAGACTTTTACCTGTGTAATCATCTTGTGGGCTCTTAAGTTAACCTTTTAATTTTCAAAAGGACGTTGAATAAAAGAATAAAGATGACTAAAAGTAGTTGAGCTTCTAGACTTCCTTATCTCTAACTTTATCCTTTTAATTGGATCTTACCTTTTCTTGCATTTCTTTGGCCCTGTTAAAATGTTAGCCATATTGTTCCTCATCTTGCTGTGCATCCGTGTATAACAGTGAGTAGCCAACAGCTGTGATTTGCCAAGGAGCTGTCGGAGTAATGGACCCTTGAGAAGTAGAGTATCCAGTGAGTAGCAGCAGCAGTGTTGTCTGACAACTCGGACTCCCTTGATTCTCCAGGAGGACTCAGGGGGTTACTCTGGACAAGGGATAATACTGCAACTGACTTCCTCGTTTTTCCATCAGTGAAAAATTTAACAAGCTTCAGACCGGGAGTATAGCTCAGTGGTAGAGCTTTTACCTAGCGTGCAGGAAGCCTTGAGTTCAGTGCCCAGAATTGCAGAGTGTGGGAAGGGATTCTCAGAGCTTATAATCCCAATTTCACTTCACTTTGTCAAGGAAATAATTTGTCATCGTCTGTATTCTTCGAAAATGGTGTAAGCAGTCTAAATAATAGATGCAAATTTAGTAGCTTTCTGAGAACCTCTCAACTTACTTCATACCTGAGCAGATCTGTACACTTGAGTTTGCTGTAAGCAGTCTAGAGTTGGGGGTGGGCAGGGCTTTGATGAAGAGAAATCTGTTAATCAAATTGCCTTCAGTACTTCAGAAAGCCTCTGTATATTTATGATGTTAGCCTTGGCTAACTTCTTGGGGTAGGGTCTAGGGTGGTGGGGCTTTTAGTAATCTCTACTTCATAAGTGCTGTTGTGGGAGTCCATTGCGTGGTTTATTATTATTATTATTTATTTTGAGACAGATTCTCACTGTGTAGCTCTGGCTGGCCTGGAACTCACTGTGTGAATCAAAATGGCTTCTTTGATAAGCTAATTCTTAGTTGTTGTCGTATTAATATACTTTTTGTCTTTTTTTTTTTTTTTTTTTTAAAGACAAGTCTCACTGTGTAGCCCTGTCTGGCCCAGAACTTGCTCTGTAAACCAGTCTGGTCTGGATCTCACAAAAATCTGTCTGCCTCTGCCTACGAAGTGCTGGAATCAAAGGTGTGCACTATCATGCCCGATCAGAGTCAGGGTCTTCTGTTGGTCTGTAGCTCACTGGAGGATAAATTGGCTGGCTGACCGCAAGCTCCAGGGATCTGCCTGTCTCTGCCTCCCCTGGGCTGAATTACAAACACAAACATGCTTGAATTTTTTTTTTTTAAATTGGTTAGGAATTAGAGAGTTGGTTTAGTGGTTAAGAGCACTGACAATTTTTCCAGAGGACCCAGGTTCAAGTTTGGCATCCACATGGCAGCTCACAACTGTGTGACTCTAGTTGCAGGGAATCTAACACACTCTTCTGACTTTTAGCATTGAGCCACCTACCTAGTCTCCTAACTCTTTAGGACCTGGGGGCAGGGATGAGTACTGCATTTATTAGCCAAGGGGTAGTGTACTAGGATCTTCCTAAATAGACATATACATATATATGGTTTTGTTGTTGTTGTTGTTTTCTTTTTAGGTTTTTTGAGACAGGGTTTCTGTGTAATAGCTAGCTGTCCTGGAACTAGCTCTGTAGACCAGGCTGGCCTCAAACTCACAGAGATCTTCTTGCCTCTGCCTCCCGAATGCTGGGATTAAAGCCACCATGCCCAGCTAGACCCTATTTTTTAACTATTCTAATTTTATTAATCTGAGTTTGTTCCCTTTCATTCCTCCTCCTTTCTTTCCTTCATTCATCCATCTAGTCATGAGATTACAGACATGCTTTACTACACCCAATTTACTTTATATGTTAGTTTTATGTTAATTGGCATGCTGGATAAATTCGAATAATATGGAGATTGATTTTGGGAGCTGAGTGGAGAGCTGCCATTTGTTGTCTCTGTAGTTTGTGTTTGCTGATATGTTGTGAGGGGAATAATTAAAAGGCTGGTAGTAATCCTTCTCTAATAGAAACTATAAATTGCTGTTTTGATCCAACTGTCCCCTCTCCTAAAGGAGATCGGTGGTTTGAGTCTCTAACCGTAAGCAGATAGATGATTGATGTCTCTGTACCAGTGGAGCAGGGGAGCACACTGCAGCATTCAGATGATATCATTTGACTGCTCTGTGCTCTCAGGAGGTCTGGACGATAGTGCTATGCTATCTAGGGTCTTCCTCTTTCTCAGCAGCATCTCTTCCAGTTGATAAAGATAATTGAGAACTAACTACCCATGTTCTGTAGTCCTCTGGAAGACGTACACATGGTGAGTTTGTCTAAGTGCCTCCTGGTCCTTTTGTGTTAACAGAGGTTAGAGCTCAATGAATTCACAATTCATTGTAACTGGCAAACATAATTTCTCTTAAATGACATGGTTGTATTCGTGTTGTCTTTCATACTTGCACGCAGATCTTACTTACCATAAAACTTGAATCTTTCATAGCAACCAGGAGTTATTTGGAAAGAAGGTAAAAGTTAAACTCTAAACCAAACTTTAATTAAAACATGTTTGTAGTAATAGCAAAGGAATTTGGAATATACTGTCATATTTCAATTTTCCATACTCCTTTGTCAGACTTTCCTGTATTACTTGCTTTGTTGAGATTTCAATTCCCAAACTACTCCTTAGTGGGGTTCAGGAATTGGTAATGCTGAAACCAACTGGGAGTAAAAATCTTAAAAATCGCTGGGCGGTGGCGCACACCTTTAATCCCAGCACTCGGGAGCCAGAGGCAGGTAGGTAGGTCTCTCTGGGTTAGAGTCCAGCTTGGTCTATAGAGTTCCAGGACAGTCAGGGCTGTTACACGAGAGAAACCCTGTCTCGAAAAACTAAACCAAACCAAAAATCTTAAGCCTTAGACTGTTGAGGCACAGCCTACTTTTTGGCATAAGATTCCTCAGAAGACAGACACGCACACCAGAATTTGAGGAGTCCTTAAGCTCCTCCTAGGATTGCCTCTCGTGGGGTTGAAGCATCCACTGCACAGCCAGGGTGTGACTCGGTGGCAGAGCTCTTGCCTGGCAGGTGTAAGGGTCCGTAGCTGGTGTCTCACACACAGTGCTGTGGTTATTCACAATGCTTCGGTAATTTACTGATTGTGTAGTCACAGTTTAGTTAAAACTACTACAGCAACAATTTATTAAATTTAATGTCCTTTATTAAATTTGTGCCAAGAAACTAGACTTTATTTTTAATAATTCACATTGAACAACTCATTCCAGGTTATGTTTGTTTACTCTGCTTATTGTGCAGTTTGATTTGCTTAATACAGACTTGGATATAGTGTTGGTAAGACTTGGATACACTGTTTTATCACACATCTGGGACGTCAGTCAGTGAATGTATTCATGAAGCTCTTAGTCTAAGAAGAAAACTGACTTTTTTGTTACTAACTGTAGATGCTGCCATCTCCACCCCCAGTCTCATAGGCAGCTGTTTGCTTGTACCATTCTTAGGGGGCTTATAAGTTAGGAAGGATCATTAAGAAAGAGATTAAGGACTATAGGATATAGTTGGCTTGTTGCTAGTTTCCTCAAAATCTACTTTAAAAAGTAGACAGTTAAGAACACTTGCTGCTCTTGCGAAGGACCTAGGTTTGGTTCTAGTACCTACTTACTGACCCCCTGTTGTCCAAGACTCCATTTGTAGGGGATCCAGTGCTCCCTCTGGCTCCTGCAGGTACCAGGCACATGTGGTGCACATGTATACATGCAGGCAAACACTGTTTGAGACAGAGTTTCACTATGTACCTCTAGTTATCCTGGAACTTATTGTACAGCCCAGGCTGGCCTTGAACTCACCAAAATCCACCTGCCTCTGCCTCCTAAATGCTGGGATTAAAAGTGTGTGCCTCTGGGCCGGAGAGATGGCTCAGAGGTTAAGAGCATTGCCTGCTCTTCATAAAGGTCCTGAGTTCAGTTCCCAGCAACCACATGGTGGCTCACAACCATCTGTAATGGGGTCTGGTGCCCTCTTCTGGCCTGCAGACATACGCACAGACAGAATATTGTATACATAATAAATAAATAAATAAATATTTGAAAAAAAGTGTGTGCCTCCATGCCTGGCAAAAATAAATAAATCTTTTAAAAAAATTTATTTTATGACTAACTCAAAATGTAGTTATATATGAGCTATGTATATAATGGAATTTTCTAAATAGTAACTAAATTATTAGTAATTACATGGGGGGAAAGTAGCTATTCTTGATCTTTTTGTCTTGGATGAATAAAACACATAGATTATATCAGTTTTTTTTTTTATATTCTTTTAGATTCTTCAGGATTCATTTTTGATTTGCAGTCCAATACTGTATTGGCCCAGGGAGGAACTTTCGAGAACATGAAAGAGAAGGTAAGATTAATTACTATGGATATTAAATTTGAATACCATAGGAAAATTTGTTAATATAAGCAGTGACTATCACAAATGCATTATGAATATGAAATCTGCCCTGGTGTAGTGGCACATGCCTGTAATTCCAGGAGGCAGAGGCAGATGGATTTTTGTGAAGCCAGAAATCTGGTATCCATAGTAAGTTCCAGGCCAGTCAGGGTTACATAGTGATATTGGTCTCAAAAAAAAAAAAAAAAAAGGAAAAAAGAAAATGAGCTAGGTGGTGGTGGCACCATCAGAATTCTAATAGTTACACAGAAGACATGCCTTTTCATTGTTCTAAGTACTAAGGACTCAACAGCAGACGAACATAAAATTGTGGTCTAGGATTGGCGCTCCAGTGAGTGTGTTCCTAGCATGTGAAACCTCTATCATTGCAAAAACAAAAAGCTAACCAACCAAAAAAGTTCTGGTTATCCATTAACAGGAGAATGAATAAATTAGATATATTATACAATAGGAATGCTGTGTACAATGTGTGTGTTAAAATATATGAATGACAAACATTCTTATCAATATGAAGAAAATAATGTGTGGCAAAAAACTAAAAAAGGTATGCATGATGAAATAATACTTATATAAAATAGTATATATTATTTATGGAGTATACATATACTGCATGAAAATACAAATATATTAAAATTAAATCAAATTTTGGAGTAGGAATTTCTGGAGAAACAGGATTTAGTAGATGTCCAGTGGACTTTATTTGCATTTGTTTTGTTTTATTAAGCTGGATTATTACTAGTGCATTATGTTTTATCACCTAAAATAGCCTATAATAATTCAGACGATCTCTGTCAGTTATCTCTGTAGTCTTTATACAGCTAAATGACACAAAGTAACAAGTGTTCTGAATAGTGCTGTATACAAATCTGAGTTGTTGGGCTGGAAAAATTTTGACTCAGTGGTGAGAGCACTTGCTGTGCAAGCGTGAGGACTTGAATTCGGATCCACAGAACCCACATATAGAGCTGCATATAGCTGTGACCCCAGCACGATGGGAGGAATAGACAGGAGGACCCCTGGAGCCTGCTGGCTGCGAGCCGCACTCCAGGTGAGAGACTCTGCCTCAAGGGAATGAAGTGGAGAGTTATAGAACGGAAGAGCCAGTGTCCTCTGCCTTTACAGTGTGCTCACACACATATGTTCCTGTGTGCCAGACTCACACATGCATGACACACAGACTTTTAAAAAGCAAAAACCTAAGCTGTTAGGGCTAATGGTTCATTAAATTTTCTACTTAACCTATAGTATGCTTACAGTGAAGAGCCACTGATGGTAAATTAATAGCTGGCACCTAAATGAAACTACATTTGTGTGACACCATATCTTAATTGCCTACTCTTTCTTGGCATATAATCTTGTGCATACCATCTAACTTTTTGTTGTTGTTGTTTTTGTTTTTTTGAGACATGGAACTCACTAAGTAGACCAGACTGGCCTTGAACTTACAGAGATCTGCCAGGCTCAGCCTCCTGAGTGCAGGGATTTAAGCCCATACTCAGCACCTTCTAGCTTTAAAAATAAAAATTAATATTATTATTTGTGTGTGGGAGAGAGTGTGTTGGTGTGTACATGCAGATGTATCAGGACCTGGTTGGTAGCTTGTGTGGCTGTGTCAGTTTTCTGCCTTCACCGTGGGTTCTAGAGATTGAGCTCAGATCCTCGGGTCACTGTAAATGCTTTTATTCACTGACCGTCTTCAGTGGTGCCCTTTTATTTCTATAAATGTTCTGCCTTTTTAAAATTTGAAATTAAGTTTTCATGTGGTGTTATCATTTTTCTATTTATTATTCCCAGTGTGATGGTTGTGTGTGTTCTTACTGACATTAAAGAGTGATAAAATTGCTGAAAGTAAAATGACATTGTATCTCCCTGATACACTTCAGCTGGCCAGTGACCTACTCGCGTTAGAATCACACGACTCTGTCATCTTTTGCAGATAAACGCAGTGCGTGCAATAGTTCCCAATAGGAGCAACAATGAAATCATCCTGGTTTTGCAGCACTTTGATAATTGTGTGGACAAAACAGTACAAGCATTCATGGAAGGTAATCCTATCTCAAGTTTAGACTTTTGGAACCTGAACCATAGCTCATAGTCTACTGTGTACTGTGATATTTTGTTAATGTGAGATACTCTTTTCCATTCCCAAGCTATAGAAAAACTATAGAAAGAGACAAACTAAGAAAACTCCTTTATTATTAAAAGTGTTGTCTACTAGTGTTTAAGAAATCAGACAAGTGTGGTGGCACATTGCTGCAGTCCCAGTATTTGAGACATAAAGGCAAGGGGACTATGACTTGAGGCCAGTCTTGGTTATATAGTGAGTTCTAGGCCAGTCTCCCATGGTACAGTGAGACCCCATTTAAAAAAATTATGTCCCCCCTCCCCAAACAAACTGATGGTATAAGGGGCTTGAATGGAGCTGGATAAAGTAATTTAAGTGACTGTTACAAAGGAGTAACTCAGTGGCCAGGAACAAGTGACCAGTTCAAGGACTCAGCATTTATTTCCAAACTCCATTATCATTTAGTTTGGTTCTGGCAGGTGACTCAAACATATGAGTTCAGTTTCCTTATGTTCTCTATATGTTAGATAGAAAACAATAATCTTATTCAACTTCTTGAATTTATAGAGTTAAGTGTTTTTAAACTTCATTCTGTATAACGTTACTTGAAGCTGTTTTGCCTTCGAGAAGAGTGGTGTCAGGTCAGGACTCCCCACTGCCCTTTCCTGGATTTGTGCATACAGGAGAATCAAGTCAAAGTCTACAGGGTTTTTCTCTGTCATCATGTTTTCTTTATATTAGGGTTTGTGTCTGATGCAGGGTGCAGCTCTTCCCAAACACCGCAGTCAAGATGGTCTGTAACATGGAGGGGAGAAGACAGCATACTTAGGTGAAGACTAGTCATTTTTGTGCTCAGACAAAGATACATAGAGAATGTTAAATGGCCAGGAGACCGCAGTAGGCTAGTGTAGCAGAAGCATGACATGACTACTTCACTACTCTATCAGCAATTATGAGACGCACTGACTCCTTCTTTACTGTGTGTGTGGCACAAGAGGAAATATATCTATCTCTCTGATTTCTTTTTCAGGCAGTGCCAGTGAAGTACTCAAGGAATGGATAGTAACAGGCAAGAAAAAGGTACAGATGAGTTATATGTAAGAGCATGATGTTTATTTTGTTTTGTTTCCTTATAAATTAGTCTTTAGGGGCTGGCAAGATGGCTTAGCAGGTAATAGTAGCCTACTACTCCTGCAGAGGAACTGGGTGCAGTTCCTGGCTCCACACAGCAGCTTACCATCTGTAACTCAAGGGGCAGGAGGTCTGGACCTCTTTAGACCTCCACAGGCATTAGGTGCACACATGTATAGGAGGACAAAGAACCCCACATAATTTTTAAAAAGAAAAAAAGGCTTTAAAGAGTATTAGAGCTTCTTTGGAGGCTCCAGTAGAGGAGCATTGTGGGTGGAGGCGGGACACCTGCCTATCCACCCTGGTGATCACTGACGTCAGATTTCACAGCCAACTCCATACATCTCATAATATTTGAAAGAAAACATTTAGATGTTTGCCATCTGTTTATCATCTCAACAGTGCCGTTTTGACATTGCGACACTGCTGTTTTCCAGAGTTTGCCCCCTGTGGTTGGAGGCAGAAAGTATTAAATTTGCAGGTACAGTTGCTGGGGTTGCTCTAGACAGAAATACAGTGCCTCCAGGGAAGGCGACTGGCTTCCAGTCAGATTCGTTTCATAGACTAAACAGTTTTCAGGTCAGACAGCTGTGTCATGTTTCTAGTAGTAGTGGTTTTGACTTAAAGCCAAATGGGAGCTTTTGCTTCTTTAAAAACTTTATCCTTGTGTCTGTACTTATTGTTTGTATGTTTGCATATATATGAGCTCACGGAGGCCAGAGGGTAGCTTTGTGGAGTGTGTTCTCTCCTTTCACTTCTAAGTGCTTTCTGTGAGTGGAACTCAAGTTGCCAGGTTTGATTGTCATGTTCACCTGCTGCCCATCTTACTAGCCCATATTTTGCTCCTTCAGAATGCTTCCCTTCCTGGGACATCTGATGTTACATGTTAAAGAATAGAAAGCATTTGGGCTTCAGAGTCAGTCAGAACTGGGTTTCTGTCCTGTTCTGCCTCATCTGGTCTTGTGAGCTGTGGGTATTGTCTGACTTTAGTTTGCTCATCTATAAAGTAGAAATATATAGATGTGATGGCTCTTACCTGTGATCAGGAGTTCAAGGCCATTCCCTGTCTTGCGGGGGGGGGGGGGGGGGAGCCACAACAAAATTAAAATAATACTAAATACTAATACATACATATTTTCATTATAATGCCTAATACGTTAGTTCTTAATCCCTTTATTTATATCCTTCTAAGACCCAAATTGCTCCCCTCCCGTGGTACTGAGTTCTGAATTCTTCCCATGGCTCTGTAACCCAGGTGTACTGCCTTTAAAGAATGTTTAAGTGCCGATTTGAATTAAGTACCAACTCTGTTAGGAGCATTTTGCTGTAAGTTAGTGTTGTGTTCTGAAATGCTTTCTTTTATTTTTTATTTATTTATTTTTTGATTTTTCTTTTTTTTTAATATTTATTTATTATGTATACAATATTCTGTCTGTGTGTATGTCTGCAGGCCAGAAGAGGGCACCAGACCTCATCACAGATGGTTGTGAGCCACCATGTGGTTGCCGGGAATTGAACTCAGGATCTTTGGAAGAGCAGGCAATGCTCATAACCACTGAGCCATCTCTCCAGCCCCCCTCTTTTTGGATTTTTCGAGACAGGGTTTCTCCGTAGCTTTTGGTTCCTGTCCTGGAACTAGGTCTTGTAGACCAGGCTGGCCTCGAACTCACAGAGATCCGCCTGCCTCTGCCTCCCGAGTGCTGGGATTAAAGGCGTGCGCCACCACCGCCTGGCTTGAAATGCTTTCTTTTAAATTTCATTATTGTGTTGTGTGTGTGTGTGTAGGTTGTATACCTGCCATGGTGCAGAGAACAGCTTGGGGGAGTTGGGTTTCTCTTTCCAGCGTGGATTCCAGAGATTGGATTCAGATGGTCAGGCGGTGTGAAAGATATTTTACTCACTGACAAGTCTTGCCAGCCCTGAAATGATTTCTTGACCAAGCCAGGTTTGGCTTTATTAACCTTTGAGAATTTTTTTCCCAGAGTCACGTTATGCTGTTCAGGTCCTCATGAAGCTTTCTGGGCCTGCTGCTTTTTATACTGTCTCACTGGCTTCACCCAGCATACATAGCTTTGAGTGCCCAAAACACCAGTGTCACGATTTATTGATCTCAGAACATAAATTATTAACAACACAAGCCACGTGCATAGTGTGTGTGTGTGTGTGTGTGCATGCATGTGTGTGACATGAACTGGTAGAAGAAAATAGATGTATAGTCTGATACTCTCCAGTGCTTGAATCTGTAACACAACCCTTAAATTAGCCTAATAAGACATGCGTGTGTGCTGCTAATTACACATGTGTAATAACACGGGAGAAAGTAAGATAGAGGAGGAAACTGAATGCCAAGTTCAGGAGTTATTCTGCTGGACAAGGTCATCAAAAGGCCTGGCATGAGAACTGACTGGTTTACTCATCTAGTCTTAGGAGTAGAAGAGTTGAATGTTGCCAGCATAGCTATCTTTTGTTAAAACAGAGACAAAGATTTTTTTTATTAACATGTTTCTGATTTCCAAGGTATAAATGTACCCTGTAATAGTTTTACCTTACCTCTTTCCCCCAGCCATTTGGTGCCCACTTTTCCACCAGGCAGACAATTATTGGTTTATTTATTCATTCATTTTTTGTTGTTTTTGGCATTAGAGATCAAACTTAGGGCCTTGTGCATGCTAGGCAAGTGTTTTACCACTGAGCTACAACCCCAAGTTTATGTAGCTTCCAAGATACTTTATTCACATAAACAGTTACAAATATGTATTTTCTTCTTCACACATTCCATGTAATGGAGCCTGGAATGTCTCAGTCCCCTACTGACATACATTTGCATCATTTCTCCATCCTTATTAATATAGCAGTGCTGTATACATTGTCACTGCTGGCGAGGATAGATTGCTGTTATTAGAACTGCTGGTTGAAAGGTGTGTGCGTTTGTAACTTTCAGAAGCACTACTAGGTTTCCACTCACCCTGATATTTATGAAAATGCCTGGCTATTTCCAGAGCAGTCATAGCTGTCTGTAGAGTGGACCTTTGCTAATGTAGTAGTTGAAAGCCACGTTGCAGCACAGGTTTCATTATTTGTCAGTTCTTGTACTGAGGTGTGCTTCATTAAATTACTTATAGATTATATTTTCTCTATTTGGTTATTGTGGTTATTTAGAGCTCTGTCTATATTTCACTTTAAAAATATGTTACATTTTTTGTTTTTGCCTTTTACTTTTTATAACTTTTCATTTTGCTTAAAGATAGGTTTTGCGGAGGATAGAGAGATGGCTCAGTGGTTAAGAGCGCTTATAATGCTCTTCCAGAGGTCCTGGGTTCAATTCCCAGCACCCACATGGCAGCTAACAACTGTCATACCAATGCACATAAAATAAAAATAAATAAAAGTATGTTTTGCTGTGAAAAGTATTTTATTTCAAGAGTTCATTCAAAATGCAGTTTTACATAGTAAAGTACTATTTTTGTCATTAGTTCAACATAAAATTGCTTCAATTTTTAGAAGAATGTGTGCAAAGTTGGTGACACTGACTTCTTTTGTAGCTGGAATTAGTTACCTCTGAGTTGTGTTGGAGGATCTGCTTTTTCCTTTCTTTTTTTTTTTTTTCGAATCTTTGATAACCTTAGAACAAAAAGAAGAAAAGCAAACCAAAGCCTGCATCAGAAGCAAATAACAGTGTCCCAGACTCCAGTAAGTCAGTACCCATTAAAGAGGAACAACCTGCATCTTCAGAGAAAGGTAGCATTAATGGTTACCATGTTAACGGTGCCATCAATGATGCTGAGTCTGTGGACTCACTCAGTGAAGGTTTGGAGACACTTTCGATAGATGCCAGAGAATTGGAAGATCCTGAGTTTGCCACACCAGATACACTGGATAGAACCGGTGAGTTTTTGTTTTTATAAAGATTTTGGGATGTTAATTTATGCAAAAAAAATAGGACGGTAAGGGGGGTCTACTGGTTGAGACACTTATTATTACATTAAATATAGTTGGTCACTGGACCGTGGTGGCGCACACCTTTAATCCCAGCACTCAGGAGGCAGACAGAACTCTGTGAGTTCAAAGCCATCCTGGGCTACGCAAGATCGATCCAAAAACAGATTCAGGTGATGGTGGCTCACACCTTTAATCCCAGCACTAGGGAGGTGGAGACAAGAGTGATGTGGCTGGACAGAAAGAGGAATATAAAGGGGAAGAGACAGGAGCTCAGTGCAGTGCAGTCTGAGGATTCATGGAGACAGGCTCTCGCCCTTTCAGTCTGCAGAGTTGATAGAGGTAAAAGGTCGCTCTAGCGACTGGCTGCTTTGCTTTTCTGATCTTCAAATTGAACTCCAATATTTGTCTCTGACTTTTTGTTGTTCGTGCTGCATTCATTTATTTTGTATTAATGATTTTGTAAATGTTTCTCTTTGAAAAATAACTTGTTTGGAAACCAGGTTTAGTGGCTCACGCCTTTAATTGAGAGGTAGAGGCAGAGGCAGAGGCAGGCAGATTTTTGGGAGTTTGAGACCAGCCTGGTCTCATACAGAGAGTTCCAGGACAGCCAGTGGTACATAGAGAAACCCTGCTCCCTCCTAACAACAACAAAGAGCAAAAAGAACAGAAAAAGTAATGCTTTTGTTTTGAGGGGAGTCTGGAGTGCTGGGTCATAGGTTAAGAGCACTGGTTGCTCTTGCATAGGACCCAGTTTGATCCCCAGATCCCATACTGTGTCTCACAGCCAGCTATAACTCTAGTACCAGCAGATCTGACACCCTCTTCTGGCCTCTGGGGCACTGCTTGCATGTGTTACACAGATACACATGCAGGCAATAATAATAATAATAATACACAAAATAATAAAACAATTAAATGTAACATAATTACATTCCCCCCCCCCCCTCCGAGACAGGGTTTCTCTGTGGTTTTGGAGCCTGTCCTGGAACTAGCTCTTGTAGACCAGGCTGGTCTCAAACTCACAGAGATCCGCCTGCCTCTGCCTCCCAAGTGCTGGGATTAAAGGCGTGCGCCACCGCCCGGCACATAATTACATTTAAAAAGGTATTTGTTTATGAATCTTGTTCCCTCTGCTTTAGTATACCTGGGTTCTTAAAGGTGATGTTAGTGTAAAAATTTTGTTCTGCCTTTTTGCTGTTTTTTTATTGGCTAATTCACACACATACATATTTTTTTAAAGATGCAGAGAAAAAAATATTGTACCTGAGTGCAAACAAACCAAACCGACGATAACCAGTGGATTCCAGTTCATTGTGTACAAGCGCCCTTTCCATTTCCAGTTCTGCCCTTTCTTTACTCTCTAAAACTTTTGAATAATTTTTTTTCCTCTGAGACGTTATGAAACTTTTTTTCTTCGTTGTAGCTTATGGAAGCCAATAGCCTTTTTAATAGGCATGGCTTTGTCTAATACTTTTTATCTGCTTTCTTTCTATACTGAATACAACTTAGATAATTCACCCTCTTTCTTGCACAGGATCTGTGCTGGAGAATGGTGTCTCTGACTTTGAGCCCAAATCTTTGACTACGCGCTCTGTCTTGAATGCCCAGCAATCCCGGAATGCTGCCAAATCTCTCTCAAGAGCCATCACAGGAGCCCAGGTTTCAAATCTGGGAATGGAGAATGTTCCATCGTCTTCTACCAATAAAAAGCTAGGTAAATCCAAGGCCCACTTGGGAGAGGAAAAAAAAACCCAGCTGTTTTCACCAAAGAGAACAGCATGACTGTTGCTCCTGTGGCTGAAGTTCCAGGGGGCCTTAGGCGACCATTTCTGCCTGTGCTGTAATCCCTGCATGTTACGGTGTCTTTTTGTGAGTTGTAGTCAAATCCTACTGCCAGGATGACCTAGCTAACACTGCCCTGTTCCCTCTGCGTCACGGCAGCTGCCTATGCTGTTTCCTTCGTATTTATCCTGGTTGAATCAACGTGTGAAAGCCTGTGTCTGACAGGACACTCACTGCTCTCTCCAGCTCTGTGCTCTTCCTGAAGTCCAGCAGACGGATGCTCTAACAGGAGCATGTCCTCTGAAATACTTGGTATTGATTGGTGGTGGTAGTTCTTTACTTTTAAAATACGACTATTATAATCATCTTGGCAGAAAGTTGTAATGCTTAGAACATACCAGTGATCCTGGCGCTTGGGAGCCTGAGGATGGAAGACCACAGCTTCTAGGCTAGCCTGGGCTAAAGCAGTTGACCTTATCTCAACAACAGATAATACTTAGCACTAACTAGTAATAACTCTCGCTGTGTGTGCATGCATGTCTGTATTTTGAAGCAGGATCTCACTGTGTAGCTCTGTCTTGCCTGGAATTCTCTCTGTAGACCAGGCTTACTTCAGATTTACAGAAATCTGCTTGCCTCTGCCTCCTGAGGGCAGGGATCAAAGATATTCATCACCCCATCCAACAACTCCTGTTTTTCTAAACGTTATAATAATCATTTAAATGAACAGTCAGTTATTAAACAGACATACTAGTCCGTCTGTATCTAAGCATAACGATCCTCTCAAGTGAACAATGAGAGAAATATAGAGGGCTGTCATAAGTTGTAGCTATTTTTAAAATATTTTTCCATAAGAGCTACATTTTAAAATTTTTTTTTATTTTTATTTATTTATTTATTTATTTTTGGATTTTTTTCGAGACAGGGTTTCTCTGTGGTTTTGGAGCCTATCCTGGAACTAGCTCTTGTAGACCAGGCTGGTCTCGAACTCACAGAGATCCGCCTGCCTCTGCCTCCCAAGTGCTGGGATTAAAGGCGTGCGCCACCACCGTCCGGCTACATTTTAAAATTTTTATATTTATTTATTACATTACTTATTTATTTGTTTTCAAGACAGGGTTTCACTGTGTAATGGTCCTGGCTGTTCTATAACTTGCTTGTAGGCCAGACTGGCCTTGAACACACAGAGATCTGCCTGTCTCTGTCTCTGTCTCCTAAGTGCTGGGATTAAAAGTTGTGTGCCACCACCAGCACCCAGTTGTGTGCCACCACCATCACCCTGCCAACACTCACTTATTTATTCATTTATTTATTTATTTTTGTGTGTGTGTCTGTGCTTTCATATACTCCAAGAAAAACTTTTGGGAATCAATTTTGTTTCTCTTTCATGGCATCTCGGGATCAAATTCAGATTGTCAGGCTTGACAGTACGGCCCTTTGCCTCTGAGCCATTTTGCTAGCTCATGTCCTACTTCCTTTTCATTTTGGTAGTAGCCCTCAGCTTACTGCCAAATGGCCAGGCTGAGAATATCCAACCAAGCAAAAATAAAAGTATGCACAGGGATTAAAAATTTAGATAAATTCTAAAGGAAATCAAATTGGAAGGAGGAAGAATTTGTATTGAAAAGTGAACTGGATTCTGATGTGGGATCCCCTCTGTATGCTGTGATTACCATTAATGAATAAAGAAACTGCTTTGGACCTATAGCAGGGCAGAATTTAGCTAGGCGGGGAAAACTAATACTGGAAGAAAGGAGTCAGAGAGAAGCCATGGAACCGCCCCCAGAGACAGACACGCTAAAACTTTGCTTGTGGGCCATGACCTCGTGGTGATGCAAGATTAATGGAGAAGGGTTAAATTAAGATATAAGAGTTAGCAAATAAGAAGCTAGAGCTAATGGGGCAAGCATTGATTTAAATAATACAGTTCCTGGTGATTATTTCGGGGCTGAGCTGCTGAGCAGCCAGGAACCAACAAGTGGCTCCCTGCAACAGGATTCACTGGCAAAGGCTTTAGTTCCAGCTGCTCTAGAGACTGAGGAGTTTATGTTTAGCCTGGGTAGTATACTAAGAGTCCATCAAAAAATTGATGCAATTGGAAATGTAGCTACTGGGGAGATGGCTCAGTCAGCAGAGTGTCTGCTGTGCAAGAATGAGGACCTGAGTGTGGAGCCCAGCATAGAAAAGCCAGGCGTGGCCAGGTGCATGAAAAGCCCTGTGCTGTGGAGACAGAAGAGTCTCTGGGGCCAGCCAGCCTTCCCTGTTGGTGAGCTCTAGGTCCCAGTGAGAGATTCTCTCTCAGAAAGCAAGGTAGGGGCTAGAGAGATGGCTCAGCAGTTAAGTTGCTTTAGCAGAGGATCAGGGTTCAGTTTCCAGAACCCACATGACCCACATGATAGCTCACACATGGTAAACACATTTTTTTTCATAGCTTCCATCCCACTGTTTATTATAAGTTGGGTAAGCACATATATATGCAGGCTGAAAACTCATACATAAAATGAAAAAGTAAAACATAAAAATAAAAAAGGGTGGGTGACTCCTGAGAAATGAAACTCATGGTTGATCTCTGGCACATACCCCTGTGTACACATACATGTAAAATTAAAAGTGTGTGTAGGCCCATATTGTACACATACATACACAACTATTGATAGTTGCTGTCTAATCCCAGCTCTCAGGAGGAAGAAGCGGGAGGATCATGTCAAGTTCAAGGCTGACCTGGTATACACATATGAGTACCAGTGCCAACCATGATTACAGAGTGAGACTTAGGTCTTAGAAAACAGAAATGAGAGACAGAGAAAACAAAAATGTGCATCTTTGTTGGGTAGTGGTGGCACATGCCTTTAATCCCACCACTCAGGAAGCAGAAGCAGGCAGAGCTCTGTGAGTTCAAGGCCAGCCTGGTCTACAGAGCGAGTTCCAGGACAGGCTGGAAAACTACACAGAAACCCTGTCTCAAAAAACAAGCCCCCCCCCCAAAAAAAACAAAACCCATAGTCTTTGATGGTACTAGGGATTAAATTAAGCCCAGGAATGCCAGGCAAACACTACCGCTGGCCTGAAGTCCCCAGCTTAAAATATTTTTAATTTACGTGTATGAGTAATTCGCCTGCACGTGTGTCTGTGCACCATTTGTATGCCCAGTACCCATAGAGGCCAGAAGAGAGCATTGGATCCTCTTGAGCTGGAGTTACAGACAGTTAAAAGCTGCCCTGTGGGCACTGGGAATCAGGCCCAGGTCCTCTGGAAGAGCCGTCTCTCAGCAGTTAAGAGACATCTTTTGATGTCCTTTCATACTTGATTCTAGCATGTGTCCTTTCTGCATCTGTTTCTGGTGATTTTTTTCTCTTCATAATTGATCATATTTTATTTTTAATATATTTTTTCTGTTTTTATATGCCTTATTTTTAGTGGAATCCAAATATCGTAAATTTTTCTTTGTTGGTTACTAGATATTGGAATTTCAGTACTCTGTGTCTTTTCTGTGGCTTGGTTATGTGAGAACACTGGAGCTTCTGAACCTTGTTAGATTAGATGAGAACAGCCTTGACTTTAGCGCTAAGTTTGCTTCCCTGTTGGGGCACTATCCGCCCAAACAGCCCGTTGTATGTATTGTGAGGTTTTTCTGTTTTCCCCCGTATATACAAACTGTCCCTGGCCTGGGTGAAGGCCAGCTGTCATCCACTGCTTGGTGACTTGGTGATGTCTTCAGCCCATGTCCTGGTTAATCCCAGGGCTCCCACTGCTCTGCCTACCTGTTACAGCTTCATCTTTGTGTGGATTCTGCTCCAGCTGAAGAGTTCTAGCCTTAGCCTCCCCATTTATTTAGCTCAGGAGACTGCCAGGCTTGGGATTTCGTCTTTTTATTGTAGTTTAGAAACTGTCCTGACAGTAAGTGGGCAATCATAGGCCTCACTTCACTTCTCTCTGTTTCTTCAGGGAAGAACTTCCTACTGTCTATTGTTGTAGAACCATTATTTCATACGTTTCGTCTGTGTTATGTGTTGTTTAGTCTGGAAAGATAAATCCACTTCTTGTTTCTTCATTTTCATTAGAATACTTACTTTAAAAAATAAACATGAAAATTTGAAAAATAAGAGTTTCTTTTGTAGCCAGGTGGCGGTGGTGTACACCTTTAATCCCAGCACTCCGGAGGCAGAGGCAGGCGGATCTCTGTGAGTTCGAGGCCAGCCTGGTCTACAAGAGCTAGTTCTAGGACAGGCTCCCAAAGCCACACAGAGAAACCTTGTCTTGAAAACAAACAAACAAAATAAAAAAAAAAGAGTTTCTTTTGTTGGAATTGGAAAAGGTGGTCATTTGGGTCTTAGTCCATATGATGATTTTTGACTTAACACATTCAGATCCAACTTTTAATTTGCATGTTTTTTTTTAAAGTAATGGCTTGTTTTTTCCCTCCAAGGTTCTAACATTGAGAAATCTGTGAAAGACCTCCAGCGCTGCACCGTGTCTCTTGCGCGGTACCGAGTCGTAGTTAAAGAAGAGATGGATGCATCCATCAAGAAAATGAAGCAAGCGTTTGCTGAGTTGCAGAGCTGGTAAGAGGAGTTGCATTTACACATCATTAGCATGGTGTTCATTTATAAATATGGCCAGCCATTCACTAGCTTCTTTAACCCCCTTCTGCTACATATGGGGATAACCTAAAAGTCCTATAGTATATTTAACTTTCTGCTTTGTTCAGTTTCTTTTGGCCATAGTATGGGATTGAGTGGTAGAACTCACAGTGCTCTAGAAATGGGCTTAATGGGAATAATTTTTTTTGGAAGAGACAAATAATTATAGAGTAGGGCCAGTCTGTTGCACCAACAATATAATAAATGACATACTGCTAGATTAAAACCGTAAAGAAGAAAGCCCCCTGTAATCATAGCACTTGGGAGGCTGAGGCAGGAGGATACCAGTTTCCAAGCCAGCCTGGCTACAAGCATGACCTTTTTTTGAAACAAAAAACAAACCAGAACGCGTAGAGAATATCTGTTTTTTAAATTTTTCATCTTTCTTATCTCTCTTACCCTAATAATCTCTTCAGTGCCCTATTAATCATTTATTTACTTTTGGTCTTATGTTTTTCCAGTTGTGTTCTGTACTCATTTCTTAAAATGCACCAGTTTGTATTCTGTTGGGAAAAAAGCAGGTTTGGTAAAGATTTGAAAATACTTTGTATGCATGCATGTATGGAGGTCATAGAGTTGGTGGTCTCTTCCACCTTGGCGAAACTGGTCTGTTTGCCCCTGCAATATACCTGCAGCTGTTCCAGGAGCCTCCAGGAATTGTCTTGTCTCTGCCTCCCATGTTACCATAGCAACACTGGGATTATAGAAAGCTGCTACCATGTGCCTGACTTTGTCTGGACTACTCCCTGAGCCATCTCTCAAGTCTTGAAAATAGTTCATGTGTGTGTGGAGGCAGAGTGTGGTGTACACATGTGACTGTGTGGACCCACGGTATGCATGTGCTCCAGTGTCCAGAACAGGGCACCGTGTCGTCCTCTGTTACTGAAACATTGCCTTAGGACTAGATCTCTCACTGTTCCGCAAGTTTTCATTTTCTACTAGGTGTCTGGGCAGGCAGCTCTCAGAATTCACCTTCTTCAGTCCTGCACCTAAATGCAGTTACACACATGTTCAGCCATGCTGAGTCTCTTGTGTGGGTGCTGGGATTCAAACTCAGGTCCCAGTGTTACAGAGAAAGCAACTCTTGCCCATCGATCCATCTTCCCAGACTCCAGAAAACACTTCTTAAAAAATGTTTAACCCTGAACCACAATGTTCCCTGATATTTATTTATTTATTCATTTATTTATTTGATTTTCAGGACAGGGTTTCTCTGTGTGGCTTTGGAGCCTATCCTGGAACTTACTTTGTAGACCAGGCTGTCCAGAACTCACAGAGATCCACCTGCCTCTGCCTCCCGAGTGCTGGGATTAAAGATGTGCACCACCACCGCCTGTGCTTTCTGAATTCTAATCTGCATTGTGAACTAAAGGGACGTGTTTGATCATGGAATCCTCGGGGAGAAATGTATGCTGTTGTATTAAAGCCATTTTAATTAGATATTAAGGTATTATGTGTTTAAACTTAGCTCTCTTCTGGGTAATTGTATTTTTTTATTTATATATTTTTGGGTTTTCGAGATAGGGTTTGTCTGTGTAGCCCTGGCTGCCCTGGAACTTGCCCTGTAGACCAGGCTGGCCTTGAACTCAGAGATTCTCTTGCCTCTGCCTCCCACGTGCTGGGAATAAATGTGTGCACCATCACTGCTCAGCTAGGAATTGTATTTTTAGAGGATGCTTTTTTAAAAATGTTTTGAACAAACTTTCCAAAAACGTTAAGAAAAGGCAGGCAGGATGGCTCAACAGGTGCTTGCCTCCAAGCTTGACTACTTGAGTGTGATCCCCAGGGCTCACGTGGCAGAAGAGAATTATCTCTCTAAAGCTGTTCCCTGACTCTGCAGGCATGCCATGGTGTGCACCTCCCACCTCCCCTGCCCCACAAATATAAAGATAAAGTAGTAAATATTATTTTAAAAAGGAAAATGTCAGGAAGACAGCCAAGGGTCACTTAGATGTAGGACTGTGCATTCTGCTTGTGTAAGAACAACTTACATTTATAGTGAGTGGTGCAGAGAGCCCTGCGCGTCCCCTTCCTTCTTACTGATGAGCTGTGCTCTTCCCTGAGCTTATGCCTGACCATATCTCTTTGGTCCCTGTGTGCCACAGCAGATGGAAGGAGCTGGGCAGAGAGGATTGTGATTGTGGTCCCCTCAGTCCTCCTTGTCTCTGGGATTGAAAAAAAAGAGTGGGGTAATAAAAATGAAATGACACTTCCAAAACCTTGTCCTTACAGCCAAGACGTACTTGCGTGTTTGTGTGAGGGGGTTTTAAGAGAGGGTTTTTCTATGTAGTCCAGGCTGGCTTCGAACCTGTGCCACTTGCCCAGCTCCAAAAAAGTACTGTTTAAGACAGCTTGTTCACCTCGTAGTCTGACCTTGCCCTGGAGCCCCCGTTTGTACCTTTCAGTTTTGTAGCTATAACATGATGTCGTCTCTTTTTTGATGTACATCTTTGCTCCTGCCAAATTACTCATCACAACTTAGATTTCCTCTTTCCTCCGAGTTAGTGCCACCTTCCCCACTCGATGCGTTCTTCTGTGGCTGTCTGTAGCGAAGTGCCCTTGTTCTGAACACGTACAAGGGGGACGTGCCATGTCTTCTGTAGAGATTCTTAACATTTTATTGGCATATTTGGAAAAGCAGCTTTGCTTTTCGTAGGTCTCTAGTCTCTTAAGATCATTCAACTTACTGCTTACTCGGCTACAGGACCCAATTCCATTCAGGAAACTCACTTCTGAGAGAGATTTGTGAGTTCCTGCTGTCTTGGAGCCCAGCCAGGAGGGACCTCTTTCCGTAACGACAGGTGAAATGGTTTCTTCCCTGGGAACTGTGTCATCAGTAGGTCAGCAGGCTAACAGCCAGGTCAGTTGAGCTTGAGGTCAGAATTTCCTGCCCTTTTCTGCTGGTGCCTTCTCAGGCTGTTGGGGCTCTAAAAGCTGCCTTCTTCCGTGCATCTTGTAGTTATTACTCTAAGATGTAATGGACAAGCAAGCTAACTTCATTCGGCACCAAACAGCTTGGAATTAATGCTGAAAGTCATGTTTGTGTTTGTTATAATAGCACAGAAAAACAAAGATTTTGTTTTTCAAGACAGGGTTTCTCTGTAGCTTTGGAACTTATCCTGGAACTAGCTCTTGTAGACCAGGCTGGCTCTGAACTCACAGAGATCCGCCTGTCTCTACCTCCCGGCTGCTAGGATTAAGGGTGTGCTACTTGGCTTTTTTCAAAAAAACAAAAACAAAACAATTTTTAACAGATTTGCAACAATAAGATTGATTGTAAAAGGTGATGGTGGCACACAACTTTAATGCCAGCACTCAGGAGGCAGAGACAAACGGATCTCTGTGAGTTCAAGGCCAGCATAGCCTATGGAGTTCCAGGACAACCAGGTATTTAAACTTAAAATCTATCCTTATTTAAGATGACTTAGTAATAACAATTTCTAGACCCAGGTTTACTTTTCTTGTTAATCTATAAAACTACAATGTGAGATTAGTTACTTGGCTTAAGCTGAAGACTATTAACAAAGCAGGATTTGAAGTAAATGTATCCTGAAAGGTGTGGTGTGTAGTAGAAGATTGTCATCAAGGTGTGGCTGCAAAAAGCCAACAGAAAATATGCTAGGGTTTCTTTTTGAATAAAAATAGCGTTTTAGTTTTATGAAACACCCACATTTAAAAGCTCTCTTAACTATCTGTGAAAATTACTGCTAGGGTGCTGGCCTTGCCTCCTGTCACTGTGACAAACACTGACCAAAACCAAGATGGGAGAAAGTCTGTGTGCTTTATTTGCCCCGATTTATAATTCTCCGAGAGAAGTCAGCACATGAACTGAAGTGGCTACCCTTCTTATACAACCCTGGACCGCCTGCCCGGGGCATACAGCCCGCAGTGGGCTCAACCTCCCCATAATTAGCAGTCAAGAAAAGGCTTCAGCTGTATCTACAGCAGTCGGAGAGGGGCAGTTCCTCAGCTGAGATTCCTTCCTTCTGGGTAGCACACTGACAACACTAACTAGCACAAATGTCTTACTAAACGTGCTTGGATAGATTGCCTGATATATTTATCCCAAGTTCTTTCCTACTAAGTAGTTTTCTTTTTTATAGTAAAAAAGGACTTGAGTTTTAGTTCTGTAGTTTGCTTAATCTGATACCACGAGATGCAGGTTCAGTATTTGGATCTCTGTGTGTTCTGACCCAGTAACCTTCATCTCATTCTTACTGAGGACTTATTTCCTGTATTTAAACTTTGAAAGGCTAGACATAGCATGAATTCTAATTGGTCATAATAAATAAAAACCCAGAGTCGGATATTAGGGGGTGCAGAGATCAGAGTAGAGCAGGCCACTAGAGAGACCTTTTACCTCTACCAGATCCTCAGACCAAAAGGTGATCCTGTCCTCAGACTGCATCTCCAGACTGTACTCCCGCCTTGTATTCCTCTCTCCGCCCGCTCATATCCCCTGTCTTTACTTCCCTAGTGCTGGGATTAAAGGTGTAGGAATTCTAAATACTGGGGTTGAAGGTGTGAGCCACCACCACTTGGCCTCTAGTGACTTAGCTCTGCACTCTGAACTTCAAGCAAGCTTTATCTGTTAAGAGACAAAATATCACTACAGCTAGACACATTTGATATATGTAACATATATTATTCCTTCCTCAGGTGAACGGCTGTTATATATAAGCCAGTATGGAATAGGATTTAGAACTTTGTCATTGTACAACAGGGTTTTAAATTTAGTAAATTAAATCATAAGACCAGTAAGATGGCTCAGTGAGTAAAGACACTTGCCACCAAGCCTGAACATTTGAATTCAGTCCTGGGTCCACGTGGTGGAAGAAGTGAACGAACTTGGAAGTTTTATGACCTCCACATGCATGCTGTGGTGCTTGGTGCCTCATGCACACTCAAGCGTTCATGTGCACACATGCATAATGCATAAAAAATAGATGTACAAAGCCGGGCAGTGGTGGCGCACGCCTTTAATCCCAGCACTCGGGAGGCAGAGCCAGGTGGATCTCTGTGAGTTCAACGCCAACCTGGTCTATAAGAGCTAGTTCCAGGACAGACCCCAAAAGTTACGGAGAAACCCTGTCTCGAAAAACAATACAAAACAAAACAAAAAAATAGAAGTACAAGGGAAAATGCCCCATCAAAATATTCAGTATTCTTTTGGTTTTTCTAAGTTAGAAGGTCTTAAATAAATCACTCTTGGTTTGGTTTGGTTTGTTTTTGTTGCAGTGGGTTAGTGTTTAAGACAGGTTCTCACTGTAGTGTTGCCTAACCTGCGATGTAGAACAGGTTGGACTCAAACTCATAGAGATCCTTATGCCTCTGCCTCCCAAGAACTGGGACTAAAAACGTATGCCACCGTGTCCAGCTGAGTCACTGTCATTAAGTCATAACTTACAGTTTCGTGATTAAATATCCTTTAGGTCCTATCTCAGGTATGGGAGTAGTAGTAAGATTAAGATAGGAGGACCAGTCTGGGCTACATAGCAAGACCCCATTTCAAACTACACTTAAAGGAAAGTTTAAACTTTTAAAAAGTTTATTTCTCAGAAGTCAGGAGACTGAAACAGAAGGGTTGCTCTGAATTCAAGGCCAATCTGAGATGGATAGCAAAACTCTTATCTGAGAAACTAAAATAGGAGTGAAGAGATGGCCCAGTGGTTAAAAATGTTCCCTGGTCTTGTAGAAGACCCGAGCCAGTGCTAACACCTGCAGTGAGGTGCTCAATTAATATAAAGAAATTTTAGTTAATAAGTGAAAGCAGGGAAAACATCAAAGTCCTGTCCGTGTGCTCTGTAACTGTCTCCATACAAAAAGAACCCTCAGAATTTAACAATAGTAAGGTTGAATGTGTGTTAGTTCTTGAGTTTGGTTTTGCTGCAGTTACTCTCTCTGCTCAGCTGACCTGGCTCCCTAAATGGTCCATTTTGTTCTGAGCACAGGAGAATGAATAAACTCCAGGAAGGTCAGTGCTAGGGATGTGGAGGCTTAAAGAACACAGGAAATGTCATTTATTCTCTGCTATAAAACTGTTGGGGCTAAAAAGGCAACTCAGCAGCTAAGTTGCTTTCCCAGAGGGTCCAGGGTCAGTTCACAGCACCCATCAGGTGGTGCCATACTGGATTCATCCGTGCATCATCTGTGATTCCATCCCAGGGGACTGTAAGCCCTCTTGTGGCCTCCAAGGGCACCAGCCCCTGGTGAACCACAGACTTGAACGCAGGCAAAACAGCCATGCACTTAACCGTTGCCAGGCATGCTCTAGCTCTTGGACATCAGAGGCAGGTGGATCTTGTCAGTCTGAGGTCAGCCTGCTCGACACAGGGAGTTCTAGGACAGCCAGGATGTAGAGAAACCCTGTTTCAAAAACAAACTATTGATAATTCTTTTAATTCCCATTTGCTTTAAATGGGAAGAATAAAGTCTTAAAAGGAAAAAAAGATCCATTGGCTTTGCTTCAATTTCTGATTTGATTTGCAAATATATTGGGATATGTTTTAAGTTTTTTTTAAAAAATATTTATTTATTATGTATACAATATTTTGTCTGTGTCCATGCCTGCAGGCCAGAAGAGGGCACCAGACCCCATTACAGATGGTTGTGAGCCACCATGTGGTTGCCAGGAATCGAACTCAGGACCTCTGGAGGAGCACGCAATGCTCTTAACCTCTGAGTCATCTCTCCAGCCCCTGTTTTAAGTTTTGAGCAAGAAAAAAAAAAAATCAAGTAAAAATATTACCTGAGACTCCTACTAAGTGGTTTATTATGATTATTTTATAATAGACAGAGTGTTATCCTGTTATATAATTTGCTGTAGAATTACAGTTGTTTTTAAAATACTATGTTTTTCTAATGCAATAACCATAAACAAGTGATAATTATTTTTTGGTACCAAGGAAATACTGAACGCAAGACTAGTCTCAAAATGAATAGTTTCATGTTAGGACTATCAATCAAAGATTTTGCTTGAAATGACAGGCACAGAAAATATCTCAGATGTTTGTGGTGCTGCTGTAGTAGCAGCTACTGAGCAGTAAATTGTGCAGAGGCTCTAAAATAAGGTCAGCAATTGGAATTCTGTAACAAGTCCTGAGAGGGAAGGGAAGATAGAGACCATTCAGTGGCCAGTGTTCTCTAGTAATGTGACCATTTCATGATTAAAGGTACAGAAATTATCTACACCAAGCCAGGTGGTATTGCATGCCTTTAATCCTAGCACTTGGGAGGCCAAGGCAGAGAGACAGGTAGATCTTTAAATTTGAGATCTATAAAGCGAGTTCCAGGACAGCCAGAGCTACAGAGAGAAATCCTGGTTTGTTTGTTTTTGTTTGTTTATTTTATTTGGTTGTTTTTTTTTTTTTTTTTTTTTTTTTTTTTTTTTTTTTTTTGAGACAGGGTTTCTCTGTGGTTTTGGAGCCTGTCCTGGAACTAGCTCTTGTAGACCTGGCTGGTCTCAAACTCACGGAGATCCTCCTGCCTCTGCCTCCCAAGTGCTGGGATTGAAGGCGTGTGACACCACTGACAGGGGCGAAATCCTGTTTTGTTTTATATAAATATAAATATAAATACACACACACACACACACACACACACACTACGTAAGGGCTCGGGCGTCATAAAACCTAGTGTCTTTCCAAGCAGGATCCCAGCAATGTTGAGCAAACTGCGTTATCCGTTTCACAGCCTATCCAATGCCATCGTGGCTTACTGCCATTGAGGAGAGCCTTGAGGAAAGCTTATGCCTGAGGTGTTGGAATGAGCAAGGTCATGGAAAGTATGACAGCCTGAGCGAGCCTTTCGTCATTCTGTGAGAGCTCATTCTGATATCAAATACATTTATGATATCTAAGAACTATTACTTCACACCATAGGCAGTGGATCTCTCAGTCACCATGACATACCGGGACCACTGTTTATCTCAGCAACAAATAGGAAACGCTAGTTAAGTTTCTGTTTTAGAAAGTTGAATTACAAAAAATTATTGTTTTTAATTGTAAAGAAAAGAGCCTCTTCTATTATTCAATCCCTAACCTTTCTGACGTTCTGATTTAACTTCCTACCCTTCTCTATTTATGTCATAGTAAACACAGTCTCCAACTTTCTGCCGATGAAAACTTTCAAAAGTACAGAAAATTTAAAAAGATTAAAACAGTGGTCTGTATTGGCTCTATGTATGTGTTGGGAGAACTGTTTAACAGTGGTCTGTGTTGGCTGTGTGTATGTGTTGGGAGAACTGTTTAACAGTGGTCTGTGTTGGCTGTGTGTATGTGTTGGGAGGACTGTGTTAACGGTGCTCTGTGTTGGCTGTATGTGTTGGGAGGAGTGTGTTAACTGTGCTCTGTGTTGGCTGTGTGTATGTGTTGGGAGGAATGTTTAACGGTGCTCTGCTGGCTGTGTGTATGTGTTGGGAGGACTGTGTTAATGGTGTTCTGTTGGCTGTGTGTATGTTTTGGGAGGAGTGTTTAACGGTGCTCTGTGTTGGCTGTGTGTATGTGTTGGGAGGACTATTGGAAATCCAGATGTTATATAACACTCTGCCCTGAGTTCTTTCCTTAAAATGAATGATCTAAGAAAAGCACACTCTTTACAACCATAAAGCCATCATGTTGGGAACTTTTAATAAGAGGTGTTACTAACTTTAATGTTTATTTTCATATCTTAAAGCGTTGTAAAATCTTGAATGGGAAGTTACAAATATTGATTGCGCTCTATCAAGCTTTGTTTTTCATTCCCATGTACTGTGAACTATCGCCAAGATATTTCAGTAGATGTTATCATGGCAACATGACAAACAGAAGTAATTGCTACTTTTCATTAGCCTTTAAAATGCATTTATATGTTTGTGGGGGGGGTGCATGTGTGCACATACCTGTGGAAGTCAGGGAGCAAACTCAAGATTCATCCTCAGGAATCCTGTCTATCTCTCTCTTTTTTTTTTTTTTTTTTTTTTTTGGTTTTTCGAGACAGGGTTTCTCTGTGGTTTTGGAGCCTGTCCTGGAACTAGCTGTTGTAGACCAGGCTGGTCTCGAACTCACAGAGATCCATCTGCCTCCCAAGTGCTGGGATTAAAGGCGTGCGCCACCACTGCCCGGCCCGTCTATCTCTTTTAAATTTTTTAAAGATTTATTTTATGTGTATGAATGTTTTGCCCGCATGTGTGTCTGTTGCATGTGAAGATCAGAAGAGGGCATTGGATCTCCTTTAACAGTTATGAGCCATCATGTGGGTACTGGGAATTGAACCTGGATCCTCAGGAAAGGAACCAGTGCTCTTATCCTGTGAGTCATCTTTCCAGCTGCCACGCACTTCCTTTTGTATGTATGTGTGTTTTGATTTGGGGGGTCGTTTTGTTTTGTTTTGGGGATAGGGTCTTGATATGTAATCTTGGCTAGCCTGGTACTTGCTCTGTAGACCATGCTGGCTTTGAACTTATAGAAGTCTGCTTGCCTCTGCCTCCATAGTACTAGGATTAAAGGTGTATGCCACCCCATCCAGCTTTATTCCCCCTCTTTTTTTTTTTTTTTTTTTTTGTTTTTCGAGACAGGGTTTCTCTGTAGCTTTGGAGCCTATCCTGGAACTCCCTCTGTAGACCAGGCTGGCCTCGAACTCACAGAGATCCGGCTGCCTCTGCCTCCCGAGTGCTGGGATTAAAGGCGTGCGCCACCACCGCCCGGCTATTCCCCCTCTTTTTGAGGCAGGATTTCTCACTGGCATAGAGCTCAATAATTAAGCTAGATTGGCCAACAAGCGTCTACTAGTGCTTCCTTCTCCAGCCTGGAGTTAAAAGTTTATGTCACCATGCCCAGAATTTTTACCTGGATTGAATGCAGGTCTTCAGATTTGCAAGACAAGTCTTTACTAAGTTTTTATTGGTCTTTGGTATGGAAATGTAAAAGGACTTTTGTTGTTGGAGACAACTTGTTCGTTTCCTGGCCGCCCAGACTACTGAAATAATTACATAAAAACTATATTATTTGAATCACTACTTGTCCAATAGCTTAAGTGTATTGCTAGATAGCTCTTACATCTAGAATTAACCCATTTCTATTTTATATTTACCATGAGGCTCATGGCCTACTGGCAAGGTTCCAGCTGGCAGCTCGCGCCTTTCCCTCCGGCGGCTACATGGCATCTCCTGACTCTGCCTTCTTTCAGCATTCAGTTTAGTTTTCTCCACCTATCTCTATTTTGTCCTGTGCAGGCCCAAGACAGCTTTTTTATTAACCAACGGTATTCACAGCATACAGAGGGGAATCCCATATCACCTCCCCTTTTCTGTCTAAATAAAAAGAAAGGTTTTAACTTTAATATAGTAAAATTACATATAACAGGTATCAAGCAAGAATTACAGTTACAATATTTATATGTACTTTTTTATCACTATAATTATAGCCATCTATTCTTCAATTTTATCAAAGACTCCAGAAGAATATAATCTTACCTAAGAAAACAGGAAGTTTATTGTAAGCTACTTCCAACTCTAGAATTGACAGAGACATATCTCTCCCTGGACAGTCACCCAAAGTTCTTCTGTATCATTGGGGCATCCATCTTCAGCCTTCAGACCCCTAATATCCAGCAGACTTTCCCATGAAGCAGGAAATTTCAAAGACAGTTCCACCTATATTGTCAGTTTGTCAGTCACTTTCTTCTGTGTCTTGCAGAATATCTAGCAGACTCTTTGTGTTTTGTTCTTTTATGAAGCAGGAACCCCGAAGGACTGTCTCACCTTCTTTAGGCAACTTCAGCAGTCATTTTTCTGTGGATCCTGCATGTCCAGTTCATACAGCATAACAACAAGTAGTCCAGGCAAGAGCGATTTCTTGCCCAAACTCCATAAGGAACCTCTTCGGTGCCTATCTTTCTTTTGAAGTTATTGGTGCTGCCAGGAGCAGATGTGTCTCACAGTCATGAAAAGTCCTAAGTTCTTAAAACATTTTAAATGCCATATTCTGAAGGTCTCCGAAAGAGTTGAAGAATACCTATCTAGCTGAACTATATCTTTATATATCTAGAAAATCTAACTAACATGACTACATACTTGACTATTATAGATGATCATCTATTAACCTATGTTTCTTAATTATACATTACATTTTATTTTTTTGATTTATTTATTCTGTATACAACATTCTGCCTCCATGTATGCCTGCACACCAGAGGAGGGTACCAGATCTCATTACAAATGGTTGTGAGCCACCATGTGGTTGCTGGGAGTTGAACGCAGGACCTCTGGAAAAGCAGCCAGTGCTCTTAACCACTGAGCCATCTCTCCAGCCCTATACATTACATTTTAAATGAGCTGCACAAACACAATACCTTAATCAAGAGCAGAAATATAACAAAATTGACCTTAAATTTGTATCAAGAAACCAAGATCCATTCCAATGTAAAGTATCCATCTCTATATCATATCTCCCTTTAGATGTAAACAAGCATATATAAACAATCATTTAGGGAATTTGAGTGTAGTTCTCTCCAAACTGCTTCCTGCTTTTTGTTGGGCAAAGTAATTTGGGGGGGGTCTTAGTCTATCAAACCATGTTAGTCTGGAAGGATTCCATAGGTTCTCATCCTCTGGAAACAAAAGAAGAACCTCTTTTCCAAAGCAACAAATCCAAATCCTTAGACCCAAATTTTGAAGTTACAATACCTTTAAAATATATATGTTGGCTTAGTTTAACAGCCCATACAATGAAATGTCTCTGTACTTAGTTCTTCACAGTCAAAAAATTATTAAAAAAAAAACCCACAATACATAATACATATTCCAGACTGTGTATTTTCCATCTCTATTTGTCTTATTTTTCTTTATTCCCATTACTTTTTCTTCAAGTTTAATCTGTCTCTTTAAAGACTTTGTTTTATTTTTTAAAACCATTTACTTTCTTTTATAACTATTTTTTTTTCTCTCCATGTACATTTATCCAACACTGTAACCCATTTAGAGGTTTTTTCCATCTGGATTGGTCTTTATTGCATGAGTATCTGTAATTATTTTCTGACCAGAAGCACCCTTGTTTTACGTTAAGTGGGCGTGACTAAGGCCAACACGGCCCTGCTTTCTCTGCCCAGTCCAACATGATGGAGGCATGTTTTCTGCCTCTGAGAGCCAGATCCAGGGTCGGGCCACAGCAGGTCTGTGTTGCCGCTAAGTAAGTTGTAGCGCTCTGCTACAGACTCCATTTGTGGTCTCTAATGCTCAGTGGAGGACCTCCTGAGAGAGACAGATCCCATTTGTGGTCTGTAGTGCTCAGTGGAGGACCTCCTGAAAGAGCCAGACCCCATTTGTGGTCTGTAGTGCTCAGTGGAGGACCTCCCGAGAGAGCCAGAGTCCATGCTAGCAGCACAGCCCAGGAAGCTGCCATTTTGAAACTTTGCTGTTTAGTGTCTTCAGTTCCTTTCAAAGCCCTCTCATGTTTTATGTACATTTAGCTAGCACACATTGGAGCACCAATCTGTTGTGGCAAGCCACTTGTTCGTTTCCTGGCTGCCCAGACTCCTGAAGTTCTGGCTAAATTCTGCCCAGCTATAGGTCCAAAGTGATTTCTTTACTCATTAATGGTAATCACAGCATACAGAGGGGAATCCCACTTTTATTATTAGGATGTTTTTCCTTCTATGTGTGTCTGTTTGCCACATCATGCCTGATGCTTGTGGAGGTCAAAAGAGTTCATCAGTTCCTCTGAACAGGAATTAGAGGCAGATGTGAGCCAGATGTGAGGGCACTGGCAATCAAGCCTGGGTCTTCTGCAAGAAGCAAAGATCCATCTCTCACTCTTTATTTTTTTTTTCTTTTTTTCTTTTTTTTCTCATTTTATCCTAGGGCTCACTCTTTATTAAGCAACACCAAGGGCAAGTGTTTTGATCTCTTTCCTTAATGTGACACCAATGCAGTAGGGTTCACTAATGTGTTTAATTCATGCAACAAACAACACGAGCCCTCTCCTAAAAAGCCTGATGTGGGATTCCCCTCTGTATGCTGTGACTACCATTGGTTAATAAAGAAGCTGTCTTGGGCCTGCACAGGGTAGAGGTAGGTGGGGAAAACTAAACTGAATGCTGAGAGAAAGAAGGCAGAGTCAGGAGATGCCATGTAGCCGCCAGAGGGGTAAGGCGCTCGAGCTGCCAGATGGAGCATTGCCAGTAGGCCATGAGCCTCGTAGTAAAATATAAAATAATGGAAATGGGTTAATTCTAGATGTAAGAGCTAGCTAGCAATATGTTTAAGCTATTGGCCAAGCAGTGATTTAAATAACATAGTTTCTGTGTGATTATTTCGGGTATGAACTGCTGAGTGGCCGGAACGACCAAGTAGCCTTCTTACAACAAATGTGTATATGTATGTCTGTTCCTAAATGTGGCTTTGCTCTCTTCAGTTAAACAGCACAGAAAGTATCACATAAGAAGAAATGAGGGGTACTTTATAGAGATAGTTTTTGCTCACCCAAATGACAGACAGTATTGCAAATATCATTGCTTATAATCAAGTAGTTAGGTTCAACATTATCCATGAATGTGTTCAGCAGTGGATATTCATCTTATAAGATTGCTTCGACTGCTCTACTTGCTGCCCTCAGCAGTGCTGCATATGCATTACTCTAGGTCGGGTGCATGAAGGAATGAGTAGTTCAGGATTACAGTGACATTAGCTCCACTTGTAAAAGCTGACTACTGAGAAATTCAAGGCAAGTAAGTTGTGTGTCACGCTGTTCTAAAGGCAGGTTAAACGAACAGTCTGGTTACATAGCAGGCTCTCAGTCTAAAGTCTAAGTAACCCAGAGGTGTATTATTAATCTGGCTGTGAAGTCCAGCAAAAGTTATAGTCTCTTAGAATGTAACAGGTATTTCCGTAACATTGCATTGCTAGTCAGTGTGCTATGAATTTTTTTGTGACCAGTGAATCAGTCAAGAAAGCAGTGAACAGGGGCTGGAGAGATGGCTCAGTGGTTAAGAGCATTGCCTGCTCTTCCAAAGGTCCTGAGTTCAATTCCCGGCAACCACATGGTGGCTCACAACCATCTGTAATGGGGTCTGGTGCCCTCTTCTGGCCTGCAGACATACACACAGACAGAATATTGTATATATAATAAATAATAAATAGTTAAAAAAAAAAAAGAAAGCAGTGAACACCATTGGTCGTTACAGTGGAAAGAATGTCATCACTTTTCCCCCTCATATTCCCACAAGAACGGTCTGGTACCGTGCCATTGTAGAACTGGTTTTGCTGGAAACATCCCACACAGCTCTTAGCGAAGATCATGAGACGTGAAACGCTTGTTTTTTGAAGTCTTTAATAAATATTTTATAAGTTTTGTCAAGCACAAAGAATTTGTCATCTGGTGGGCACGGTGTGTGCATCGTAAGACGAACTGGCAGCACCAAACTGCAGGCCTGGCAGTTCCTGGCCCAGTTGTGCCTTCTGGGTATTCCAGAGGCGGCTGGGGTTCTTAAGCAAACTGCCCAAGTGGGAAGTGTTCCCAGCAGAGAGTGGCCACCTCAGGATTGCTGTCTTTTTCTCTTCAGTCTGGGGCTGTTGGATTAATTTGCCACCCAGGTTTTTTTTTTTTGTTGTTGTTGTTGTTTTTCTTTTTTAGTTACAAGTCTGTTTATTAACATGGATAATCATCAGGCTGGCGTACTCTGGCAGTTTTCTGTGAAGGATTTGTTCCTTGAGGAAACAGCCCTGCTCTGTACATTAGTGTATTTCTCACAAGTGTAGTCTCTGTGTTAACTGTGCTCACGTCATTACATAGTGAGATAAATTGAATGGCCGTGTATGTGTCTGTGATTGCCTTTACAATCAGAAAGAGTAAGATTTCTGGGGGTGGGTGCTGTTTAAAACAGGGCTTCTCTGTACAGCCCTGGCTGTCCTGGAACTCACTCTGTAGACCAGGCTGGCCTTGAGCTAAGGGATTGGCCTGCTTCTGCCTCCGGGTATCACTGCCTGGCCGCTGTACTTTATTAAGGAGAAATCTCAAATTGATGGAATGGTTCAGAGTGAAGGTGCCTGTCACCATGCGTGACAAACTGAGTTCTAGCTCGGACCCACATGGTGACAAAAGAGAATGAACTCCTGCACATTGATTCCAACAGTCTACGTACACATATAAATAAATATGTAATAAAGAATAAATAACTAAATTGAGGATTGGTAATTTCAGGATTAGTAACACACACCTATAATCCCAGCATTTGGGATGCTTGAGCAGAAGAATAACGAGTTCAGGGTCAGTGAGAGTGTTTTTACAAAAACAAGAGCTGGAAGGATAGCTCCAGTCGGGGTGCTGGCCTAGCGCACAGGGCCGTGTTCCATCTCCAGTCTGCAGAGGAGGAAAGGACTCCAGAAGCAGAGCGCTTGCACCACTTATACAAGGCCCTTGGTCTGGTCCCCAACCTGGAGGAAGAGAAAAATCTGTAAGAAACTTTTAATGCCATCTTTTCTAATTACTGCTAAGTTTTGTATCAGAAACCAGTGTGGACTATTCTGTATCCTGGGGATTGTAGTGCCATTGATCTTGCTGCCGTAATACAGTGTTCACATGTTGGATGCGTAGATCCTAATCTTGGACAACTTTCTATGACTCTCGCAGAAAGCGATACTGCCTGGTAAAATTAAAAACAACTTTCAAATTGTTTAAGCCCAGCTCAGTGCTTACCTTACTCCCAGCATTTGAGAGGCTGAGGCAAGTGGATCTCTGTAAGCTCAAGGCTAGCCTGGTCTACATACAGTTCCAGGTCAGCTAGGGATACAAAGTGAGACCATATTTTTTTATGAAGAGATAAATCAAAATATAGAAATTGTGGAAATAAATAATTTCCATAAATTCTTACATTACCATAACTAAAAAATTTTGTGGTTTGCTACTGCCATCTGCTGGTTCTAACCTGGATTGCTAGTAGCTTGAATTGCTGCTAGAACATAGAACAAAAGGGAGTGGGTTCATTTTATTATTATTATTTTATGTGCCTTGGTGTTTTGCCTGCATGTATGCCTGTGTGAGGGTGTTGGATCTTGGAGTTGCAGACAGTTATGAGCTACCATGTGGGTGACCGCTGAACCATCTCTCTAGCCCCATGGGTCTATTATTTTCTTGAGGATCTTTGAATATTCTTTGTTGTGAATACAATACTAGACTTCCATGTGTCCATTCATTGTTTCTTAACCATATGTTTTTAGTGAACAAATTTAGTTTTTCTCCATTGTTAATTATATACTATTTTGGTATTTGAGTTTCTTATCTAACCCCTTTTTCTTTGTCATTTTCCCCCTAGTTTAATGGACCGAGAAGTGGCGTTGCTTGCAGAAATGGACAAAGTGAAAGCTGAAGCAAGTAAGATGACTGATAGTTAACTAAAGCTATTCCTGAGCCAAGGTCGTGGTGCACACCTTTAATCCTAGCACTTGAAAGGCAGAGACAGTTCAATCTTTGTGAGTTTGAGGCCAGCCTGGTCTACATAGTAACTTGGAAAAAACTATTACCGATGCAAAGAGTAGGCAGCTGCCTCTCAGTCAGAGTTTAATGTTCATGTATTAAATGCTATCAGTAAAACAAACAAGTTTATGAATTCAGTCTTGAGCAGTTATACTCTGCTTTTACTTCTTCATAAGAGTCTTTTACATTTTTTCCCAAATTTTTAGCATTCTCAATGTAGAATTTAGTCTCAAATTATTGTATTATGGTGTTGCTGCCATAGCATCGCCCTTAGGAAATAAAGCTCCCTGCAGATGCCTGGGCTTTCCTGTTTTGCTTTTCTTTCTAGTGATTAAGCGGTTCCACTGGGTTTTGTTTATTTTGATAAGGCTAAAACATTAGGCTAATCAGAGGATGCTTCACCGTGCCTCCTACAGTTGAGTGTATGTTCTTGTCATTTGCTGTTACAGGATTTCTTTTATTTTTCCATTTTAGGATGATCCTTATTCAGTGTCTGTAATCAGGGAGTAGGGGAAGGGCGGTGAGCCGAGAATTCAACATGCCATGAATGCTTATTAAAGTAGACTCTGGAGGAATGAGGTCTAGCTTGGATAATTTGTGTGGCTTATGATGGAGGAACCAGAAACCTGGTTGTGGTTCTGAGTGCAGGTGTGCAGCACAGGTGTGGAGGCCAGGAGAAGACTTTACGGAATTTGTCCTTTCCTTCCACCCTGGGATTTATGGATGGGATTCAGGCTGTCAGGTTTGCATGGCAGGTGCTTCCCTCTTTGAGCCATCTCGCTGGTCTGGTAGTGGTTGTCTTCATGCATTGAATGCCATCTTATTGAGGAAGGTTGTTTCTTTTAACCTACCCTCAAACTAGTAAGAATAGAATTACTTTATTATATGATCGTTGTGCCTGTGAACACAGCCATAGAAGAGACACCTTGAAAATACTGAGCAGAATTTAGTTCGGTCCATTTTAAGGGAAGTGTTGAGAATGAAGCAGGTATTCTATCTCCTATTTCTCAGAAATAAGATTGCATATGCATTAAATAGTGTATCTTGAGATCTTTAAATTTCACATCTGTAGCCTATTGTTCTTTGATTCTTTCACAAGATAAAGGTTCAGATAAACTAACACTAGTGAAAAGACACACTTACTTTAGAGGAGAAGGTACTTTTTAAAAATAAATCCTTTAAGGGTGGGAGCATGGGTTAGCAGTTAAGAACACTGGCTGCTCTTGTGGGGGACCTGAGCTCTATTCCCAGCACCCACATAGTAGCTAAAAACCACCTGTAAGCTCCAGTTCCAAGTGATCTGATGCCCTCTTCTGACCTCCATGAGCACCAGGCATGCACAGGGTGAACAGACAGACCTTTTTAAGATTTATTTATCTACTTTATGTATGAGTGCTCTGTCTGCTGTACACCTTTATTCAGAGGACATCAGACCGCACTATAGGTGGTCTTGAGCCTCCGTGTGACTGCTGGGAACTCAGGACTTCTGGAAGAGCAGCAGTGCTCTTAACTGTTGCGCCATCTCGCCAGCTTGAAGCAAAACATTCATGTGCGTGTTTGTGTGTGTGTGTGTGTGTGCGTGCATGCGTGTGTCTGTCTGTCTGTCTGTCTGTCTGAGGGAGCTAGGAAGATGGCTTAGTCAATAAAGTTCTTGTATTAGCATCCCCAGTACCCACCTTAAAAGCTGGGTGTGGTGGCACACACCTGTAACCCCAGCTCTGGAGAAGAAGAAATAGATACCTGGAACTTATTGGCCAGCCAGTCTAGCCAGTTGATAAGGCTTAGATCCCAGTGAGAGACCCTGTCTCAGACAACAGAGCGGAGCATGACTGGAAAGATGAACCTGGGGGTAAAGGAAGTGCTCACTACTCAAGCAGGAGGCCTTGAGTTCAAATTTTGGCACCCATAGGACAGCTGAGTGTGGTAGCCTGAGTCTGTGACCTCAGAGCTGGGCACAGAGACAAGGAGATCTCAAGGACTCACTGTCCTGGCCAGTCGAGCCAAAACATGGGCTTCAGGCTAGCAAGAGACCCTTAAATTGAGGAAGATACCCAAGTTCTCCACGTGTGCTCACACATGTGAGTATGGATACACAAATCATCTATAGAAAATTTCAATAGAGAGGCTAAAGGAGTCCCATCACCCAGTTTAAAGCAGTTATCAAATTAAAAGCTACAAAAATTTACCTAATTTCATCAGTTTTATGTCTTTATCTTTATTCTCTCTGAAATTGCTGGTTCTCAGGGATACGATGTAATAATTGTGTTATCAGTACTGTCAAGAAAGCATGTTTTAGTTTATTAAATACTTTATACTATTTCACAGTTCAGAATTTCTTTATACATATTCATATGTATTTTTTGTTCCAATACTTTGAAGTAGGTAGGTTTTCTTATTTTGTTTAATTTTCTTATTTAATAAGTGAAGAAACTTGTATGGGAAAAATATGACTTGTCCAGTATCATATTTGATTTTCTTCTTTTTTTTCCTCAAAATAATGTTTTATGATTTATTTTATTTTCTGTGCACTGGTGTTTGGCCTGCATGTGTGTCTGTGTGAAGGTGTCAGATCTTGGAGTTACAGGCAGTTGTGAGCTGCTGTGTGGGTGCTGGAAGTTGAACCTGAGTCATCTGGAAGAGCAGTCAGTGCTCTTAACTGATGAGCCATTCCTCCAGCCCCCTCACAATTATTTTCTTGTTCTTTGTTTGTTTGAGACAGGTTCTCACTGTATAATCCTAGCTGGCCCGCCCGCATCTCTATATGTAAAGTAGACTGGCCTCAAACTCAGATATCCACCTGTCTGTGCCTCCCAAGTGCTGGGACGTATCATGCTCAGCTAAAATTTATTATTTTATTTTATGTATGTGGGTAGTGTGTGTGTGTGTGTGTGTATGAGTGTGTGTGTGTGTGTGTGTGTGCCATGACATGTGTGCAGGGAGGCCAGAGGAGGGCATCAGATCCTGGAACTAGAGTTACAGAGTTGTGAGCCATCGTGTGGGTGATGAGACTCAAACCTGGGTCTTCTGCAACCAGCCAGTGCTTTAACCACTGAGCTATTTTTCCAACCCTAATTTGGTTTTCCAAGTCTTGTGATGTGTTGTAGAAGTCTTTATTGAGGGGCTGAAGAGATGGCTCCGTGTTTAAGAGCACTGGTTGCTCTACCAGAGGACCTGGGTTCATTTCCCAGCACTGACGTGTATGGTGTCTGTCAGAAACCTGTAACTTCAGTTCCAAAGGATCCCATGCCCCTTTTTGACTTCTTCAGGCATTTCATGCATGTGGTGTACAGGCATACATGCAGGCAACACACTCCCACATATAAAACTAAATAAAAAATTGAAATCCTTACTAAATATATTTTGTCTACCTTGAAATCTATAATTTTGCATTAAAATCCCAGAGTGTTGGAGGCTGAGAACTGAGGTTGATGTGAATGGCAGGTGGGTTTTATCTTGGGAGCTAAGTCAATAGATCTTTTGTAGCTCTTAAGAAAGTCAAGTGTTGGGCTGGAGAGCTGGCTCAGCACTTAGGAGCTCTTGATCTTGACAGAGCATCCACATGATGCTCACAGCTGACTGTAACTCTAGGTCCAGGGGGAATATGATCTCCATAGGCACTAGGCACACATGTGGTCCACATACCTACATGTGAGCAAACACTCATGCATACAAACAAATCCAGACTGAAAGAATGAATGAAAGTAAGTGTTGGGGGGCTGGAGAGATGGCTCAGTGGTTAAGAGCATTGACTGCTCTTCCAGAGGTCCTGAGTTTAATTCCCAGCAACCATATGTGGCTCACAACCACCGGTAATAAGATCTGGTGCCCAACTTCTGTCTGCAAGGATACATGCAGGCAGACCATTGTATACATAATAAATAAATAAATCTTTAAAAAAAAAAGAAAGTAAGTGTTGGACTTAGAAAAACAATGATCAGGGACTGGAGAGATGGCTCAGTGGTTAAGAGCACTGGCTGCTCTTCCAGAGGACCCGGGTTCAATTCCCAACACCCGTATGGCAGCTCACAATTGTCTGTAATTCCAGTTCTAGGGAACCCAACATGTTCATACATACATGCAGGCAAAACACCAGTGCACATAAAATAAAAATAAGTAAATTTTATTTATTTATTTTTGGTTTTTTTGAGACAAGGTTTCTCTAAGAAAAGAAAAAACCCAATGATATAACCTTGCAGGACAGAGCAGGGTGTGAGGGCCTATGTGTAGAGTCTCAGTGCTATAGACCTGTGGTGGAGGGCTACCATGCCATCTTGGTCTGCATAGTGAGTTCCAGACAAGCCTGGATGCTGTCACAGAACAAGTGCTAGCGAGGAATAGCGATTCCCTGCCTTTTTTGTTTTGGTCTGTTATTTACCATAGCCATAGGGACAGGTGCTTTTATAAAAAGAGCGTAAGGACTTGGATATCCCATCATTAGTAGATGTGCTCAGTATTTGGGGTATATCTATAGATTAGATGACCGGCTATGATAAAGAGAAGACTGTATTTTACAGACACCACACGAGGGAGGGAGAGGTCTGTGCTGTCCATACATAGACAGCATTTGGAGTACACAGAAGAAGCTGCTAGTGGCTCTGAGTAGGGACAGCAAAGTCAGAAGTAGAGAGACATTCTGTACCTGCTGGTTCTACATGGAATTTGTGTCAAATGTTTTATATGTATATTTCTGTCTTAATTTATATGCTTCTTGAGGAAAAAAAATGAGGTAGGAAGAGGAGAGAGAAATGGCAAGTGATTTATAAGTCTTTGTTATTCATCAGTGTTTGTATTTTAACTGCCTTCAGAGACTCCTAAGCCAGAAACTAGACCTTGGGTATTTTCACTTTCGGGATGAGTGGGCAGCTAGGCCCTTGGCTGTCTTGATGCACTCTCAAGACGTGTGTTCCCATTCTGTATCTCATTTAACCTCAGCATAGACTTCAGGCTTCTTTTTCTCCCACAGTGGAAATTTTGCTCAGCCGGCAGAAGAAAGCAGAAGTTCTGAAGAAGATGACGGACGTGGCTGTACGGATGTCAGAGGAGCAGCTGGTTGAACTCAGGGCTGATATCAAGGTGAACTTCCTTTTCCTTTCTGCCTTGCACTGACTCAGGACCAGCACAGCAAATCTCCAGAAGACATGGCTGTACAGAGGACACTAAACCATGAACTTCCCTTCCAATCGTGGCCTCTTTCTAGACTTTCTTTTTCTTTACATGGTTCTGTCGTCTCTCCAGTTGTGTAGGCAGGAAATCTTGGGAAACTTCTTCACCCTCGAATTAATCTGTCAGGGAGCCCTGCCAGTCCTTGGACTTAGTGCTGAACCTCAGAGTGACCTTGTTTTTCATCTCCATTTCTACCACAGCAGTCAAGCTGCTCAGCCGTCGGTTGCTTGGCCTTCTGCAATGGGCTCACATAAGTCTTTCTGTTCTCCCCACCCCCATATCTGATTCTCATACTTGAGTAGCCTGCTTCAAATCTGTAATCCTTAAACACGGGTGGACCTGGGTTCAGTTCCCCACACTCCATGGCTGCTCACAGCTCTCTGTGACTCTAGCTCCAGGAGCTCCATTGCTCTTTCTGGCCTCCCTGGGCACCAGGCACACATGCAGTGCACATGCACATATGCAAGCAAGTATTCGTTGCACATAAAGGAAAAATAAATTTTTTAAAATTGTATTTCTGATACTAAATGTGTGACCCCAAGAGGTTGGGTTATTTGTCGGTACCCACGGACACCGCGTTCTAAATCACTGTTTATGAACAGAAAGGAGTAGGGGGTGACCTTTTCTATTCCTAAGCGTTCACCTCTGCTCTTATGAACACATGAACTTTATTGACTTATTTGAGAGGATGGTGTAAGGTGATCGAGGGCCTTCCGGGCACCATTTGAACCAGCGCTCGTACAAACCTGTTGAGTGTCTCTTATCCCTCACTCCTTCCCCTGAGAATTGATTGGGGTAAAAAAGCCAAAAAATGTAAGTTTAAAATTCCTATTTCCTATTACCTAATAGCACATTACGGGATTGTAGAGAACATTTCCCTCACACTGATGCCAGTCAGTCTCATTCAGCTGTCTAGGAGAAACCAGAAATCCCTTCGTAATTAGATGAGAATTCTGGCTCCCATAGGCTTCATCTGTTCCTCTTCCTACGAGGCTGAAAGGTTTCTAGAAATATTTCTGCAGGCTGACTAAGGATCTGTTTCTTTCCACGTTTTTGATGTACTGGAGTGGGTGCTGTGCAATTTAAATGTCTTATTTCCAGATCATTGTACTTCTGTCATCTCTATTATGTCTTTGGCTCAACAAACCCTAAAATTTGTTTCAGAATTAATATCAGACAGATCCTCTGTATCTGGAAGCGCCATTACAGGAGGTCTATACACTTCCCTAAGCTGCAGTGTACTCAGAATTTTTAGGATGTCGTCTCAAGGGTAATTTTTCTCTCTCTTTCCCTGTTGGTGTTTCTGGATGCATTCCAAGAATTCTGATGCGTTTGAAGTGGGAGTAGACTCCCCCAGTGAGGAGTTCAGTTACAGATTCTCTCAGAGCTCTTGACTTTTCTTTTCCTCTACTCATCTGGTGTGTGTGGTGGGGGTGATCCTGGCCCCTAGACATTGTTTATGTAACAGATCCCCAGAACTGCTTCTTCCCTGACTGACTCCTCGCCCCAGAGTTCCCATAGTGTAGTCAGCCTTTGACCCAGGGGGCTGTTACTTCTCAGCTCAGTCCGCTTTTAAAAGGATTAAATCGCTTGCAGCATAAATGTCTCATTTGCAGAGTTGCCTTTACACATGAATGATTTTCTATCCCAAGAAATTGCTTCTCTTTCAAAGACTCTGAAACCCTGTTTTAAAGGAGACGCAGTGCCTTTTCTGAAGGTGGATCCTACCAAAGGAGAACAGCATCTACTCAGAGTTGGAGCTTACGATTACATTGGCTGCCTCTGCTTCTGTGCAGAGTGGAACTGTGTGAAGAAGAGCTCAGGGGAAGACGATCCTTTGCCATCGATTCTTCTTTCTTCCTTACCTTGCCTTCGGGTTATGCCAGCGGTGTCGGCCTTTTCTAGAATGTCATGGAGCTGTCAGGCTTAGCCGGGCCCTTGAAAATGGGTGACCGTCTGAGTACTCACTGTTGCTAATGTAATGGGCACAGCAAACTTTAAAGCAGTAGAACTGAGAAAATTGAAGATGATTCCGTTCACTTGTGTGTGCTTTAGGTTCTTTGTACAATGTTTCTTACCTGGAAGCTTTTCTCTCTTTTCTCCAGCACTTTGTCAGTGAGCGGAAGTACGATGAAGACCTGGGAAGGGTGGCCCGGTTCACCTGTGATGTGGAGACTCTGAAACAGAGTATCGATTCATTTGGACAAGGTGAGAGGACTCTAGAATGCTAAGGAGATTGTTCTCTGGTGGGCAGGTGTGCTGGCTGGCCTTCCACTGCACACTCCTCAAATCACCGGGATATGTAGGAGTCCGGGGCTGCAGGTACTTTGAACTCTAGACTAGTATTTGACAGTCCTGAAGTATGGAAAACGTTTTGTTCTTTGGAGCTCAGAATGGCCTTAAACTTCCAAGGGCTGGGCCGGGCGTTGGTGGCGCACGCCTTTAATCCCAGCACTTGGGAGGCAGAGGCAGGCAGATCTCTGTGAGTTCGAGGCCAGCCTGGTCTACAAGAGCTAGTTCCAGGACAGGCTCCAAAACCACAGAGAAACCCTGTCTCGAAAAAACCAAAAAAAAACAAAAACAAAAACAAAAAAACTTCCAAGGGAGGCTCCAAAGCCACAGAGAAACCCTGTCTCGAAAAACCAAAAAAAAAAAAAAAAAAAAAAAAAAACTTCCAAGGGCTGTAGATCTCTTCCCCAGCACCCAGCAGTCTTCCTTCTCTGAGTTGAGAGCTTTATGAGAGTGTGAAGAGCAGGGTCCCAGAACTCAGACCAGGTTGAATCCTTCTCCAACATTGACATCCTGAACATCATTTTACTCTTCAAACAGAGGTGATAATTCCTGACTTGCTAGGCATATACAAGGCCTTTAAATAATAGCATTAAAAATGGGAACAAGCTGGGGCTGGAAAGATAGCTCGGGGGTTGAAAGAACCGCTGCCCTTCCAAAGGACCAAAGTTTAATTCCTAGAACACACATGGCATGCCTCATAGCCACCCATATCTCTAGCCCCAGTAACCCCTCTTCTGGCTCTGTAGGCATTTGCACACATACAGACACATATACACAAACATAAATAAAATGAATCTCTCAGGGGCTGGGGAGACGACTCTAGTTAAGATTACTTGTTGCTCTTATAAAGAACCTGGGTTCGGTTCCTGGTACCCACAGAATAATACACAACCATCCTTAACTCCCGTTCCAAGGGATTCAGTGTCTTCTTTTGACCTTCATGGGCACTAGGCATGCATATGGTGCACATACATACATTCAAACTAAACACTGACACACAAAATAAAAACAGGGCCCCCAAAATGAGAGTTTGTAGGCATACACACTAGTAATAGATCATGTGCCAGGCGGTGGTGCCTTTAATCCCAGCACTCGGGAGGCAGAGGTATTGGCTGAGGTTTCTGTCCTTCCTGGTTCCTGCAGCCGTCTAGTCCCAAAGAAAACCACACAGAGAGTCTACATTAGTTATAAACTGATTGACCCATTAGTTCAGGCTTCTTATTAACTCTTATTTTTAATATTTATTTATTATATATACAATAACCTGTCTACATGTATGCCTGCAGACCAGAAGAGGTCACCAGACCTCATTACAGATGGCTGTGAACCACCATGTGGTTGCTGGGAATTGAACTCAGGACCTTTGGAAGAGCAGGCAATACTCTTAACCTCTGAGCCATCTCTCCAGCCCCCAACTCTTATAACTTATATTAACCCATTATTCTAGTATATGTTAGCTACATGATTTTTCAGTGGGGCAGGTCACATCTTCCTCCTTCAGTGTCTGGACAGGACTGCCAAGAGAGAGCTTCCCTCTTCCCAGAATTCTCCTATTCTCATTGACCTGCCTCTACTTCCTGTCTGGTTGTCCCACCTATAATTCCTGCCTGGCTACTGGCCAATCAGCATTTATTTAAAACATAATTGACAGACTATAGACACTTGTCCCACACCACAGAGGCAGGTGGATCTCTGTGAATTTGAGGCCAGCCTGGTCTACAGAGTGAGTTCCAGGACTGGCTCCAAAGTTATATGGAGAAACCCTGTCTCATAAAGATCAGGCTTCTGAGCTTACTCCCCTCTTTTTCTTCTTGTCAGTATGGGATGGGGGCTGGGAGCACTTGCCTAATCTGTGTCAAGGACCTTGTGTTTGCTCTCCAACTGTACAGAACAAAACAATGAAATGCTGGTCCCAGAGCAGTGACTGTTAACCCATCATAGCTCAGGCTTAGAACCAAGAAGACATCCGGGGATTGCTTCAAACTATGATATCTGAGAACATTTGAATTGAAAATAATATTTTTCAGTTATATGGGTTATTGAATTTGGGGTCATTTTGTAGTAAGAAATGTAGTGAGATGTGTGTTTGTTGTAAAGACAAGATCTCTTTATTTAACTGATCTTGATTATCTTTACCTTACGTCATTCAATTAATAAAAGGCTTTAGCAGAGATTTTGATTGTTTACTCCTTCCTTCCTAAGATCTGTTCTGCAGGGCCCACTTGCATAGGAAACAAAACATAGACCTGTTCTGTCGTTCCCGGGGTTTGGTCTGCTGGAAGTACAGCCAGGAGTTTAGGTAGAGGAGATGCCGAGAGGCATCAGTGGAGGCCGGTGTGGTTTGGTCTGAGGCTGTCCTCCTGTCTTAGAATCCTTCACAGGGCAGTAGGTTTGCCATTTTGTAGATTTTCCTATGACTGTCCCATGGACACTCCGAAAACGTGTTTATTGTTAATGGGAAGACATGAAAGTCAACTTTGTAGTTTCTCTGCCCACCGCTCCATGGGCTCTAGGCATCAAACAGCTGCTCAGGCCTGTGCAGCACGTGCTTTTATGCTCTGCGCCAGCACGCCAGCCCTCAAATGTTCTTTTCCTTAAATTGCTCACCGTGAAATGCATCATATGACCACAGCATATTCCTCATGTTCCTGTTTCAGTGTCCCATCCAAAGAACAGCTATTCGACCAGATCTCGATGCAGCTCGGTGGTCTCTGTGTCCTTGAACGGCCCGGGTGACGGGTCTGCTGCTTCCTCTTCCCCCTGTGCCTCTGTTCCCAGCCTTCCAGGTGCTAACAAGAGACACTGTGCCCCAGGAGAGACTTCAGCAGCCGTGACAGACTCCAGTGACGGACCCGGCCAGGCTCATCGGGAGGTAATACAGCTTTCACACTGAGTGCATCAGGGGAAATGACCCCAGTTGTTGTGTTTCAGTGCTGATAGCTCATTGTGTTAACCTTCCTCTCTGTTCCTATCCCATCTAGTCTCCATTAGTTCCGGGGAAATCATTTGAGACAGTATTCCACACCACCAGCCAGTTGAGACTTCCTGTTGCCCCAGCAGCTGACTTACATTTGTTGGCAGTCTGCTGTCGGTTGTATTGTCTGGTAATTAGTCACACTGGGAGTTGTGCACCCTTCTCAAGTGGGTAGACAAGTAGTTCAAGTGTCAAGTTCACCACCATGCATCTGAAAGCCTCAGGACTCAGGAGCCCAGTAAGAGTAGATCAGGGTAGAACAAGTGAACCTCACAGGGTGGGAGCAAACTCTAGAAAGCGGCAAAATAACCCATGGTCTCGTTTCCTTGGTTTGAAGGTAAAAAAGCCAGTCCTAGAAGCTTCCTGGGCTGTGACGTGAAAGGCATGCTGACTTTCACGGCTCCTGGTTGGTCCACGACTTGTAGGACACAGCAAAGCGGACTTCCTCTGCTTACTTTTCTTATGCTGCGTGTATCTTAGTTAGGGTTTCCTCTGGCAACAGATTTAGCCCAAACTCTTCACTTTAGCCTCAGGCATCCTCTTTGGACAAGGGCAAAAAGCATCCACCTTCTTCACCAAAATATCGTAAGACTGTCTCAAGGTAACGTACTAAATTCATCCCCTCTGACACCTCTGGAGCCAGGCCCCACAGTCCAAACCCTCTGTGCTCCTACAGGAGTGGCCCACTGAGCCACTTAAAGCATTCAACTGCTTTTTGTTTGTTTATTTGATTTTTTTTAAGACAAGGCTTCTCTGTGTAGCCCTGGCTGTCCTGGAACTTGCTCTGTAGATCAGACTGGCGCAAACTCTAAGAGATCCACCCGCCTTTCCCTCCCAAGTGCTGGGATTAAAGGCGTGTGCCACCATTGCCTGGCTTGACTGCTTTTCTAATCCACAGTCTCATGGTCCATATTCCTTCAAACAAAAGCGTGGTCAGGCCTATCACACAAATATCCTGGTCCCTGGTACCAACTTCTGTCTTAGAGTTTCTATTGCTGTGAAGAGACCATGGCAACTTTTTTTTAGATTTATTTTATTATATGTACAGTGTTTTGTCTCTATGTATCCCTGCAGGCCAGAAGAGGGCACCAGATCTCATTAGGGATGGTTGTGAGCCACCATGTGGTTGCTGGGAATTGAACTCAGGAGTTGTGGAAGAGCAGCCAGTGCTCTTAACCTCTGAGCCACCTCTCTAGCCTCGCATGGCAACTCTTATAAAGGAAAAACATCTCATTGGGGTGGCTTGCGTACAGTTTCAGAGATTCAGTTCATTATCATCACGGACATGTAGAGAGATATGGTGCTGAAGAAGGAGCTGCGAGTTCTACACCCCTCCACCCACAAGGCAACAAGAAGTGGTCTGAGGCATTGGGCATTGCTTGAGCATATGAGACCTCAAAGCCTGCCTCCACAGTGACACACTTCCTCCAACAAGGCCACGCCTACTCCACTGAAGTCACACCTCCTAATAGTGTCACTCCCTATAAGCGTAATGGGGACAATTGTGTTCAAAATGCTACACACGTGCTCGTGTCTTTACAGGTGACATGGGATCTATGTGTTCAGACACTTGTCTGATTCAGAGCTTGTGACTCTTCTGTGTTTATTTCCTTCCTGTGCATGTCTTAACGAGATGGGACTCCTCAGTAGGGAAGACCTAAGTACAAGAGGCAGGGAGATTCGTGGAAGGTGTATTCTGAAGGAGTGAATAGGTTGAATTGGCTGGTAGGATTGAATCCCAATCATGATTGATTACGCCTTCAAAACAGAGAAACAAATCAGGCATCATAATGACAGAGCACCGTGAACGTTGTACTTTTTTATCTGTAGGTATTTCCAGGAAACCGGCGAGGAGGCCAAGGCTACAGACCACAAAGCCAGAAGACCACTGACCCCACAAGCCAAGGGTGGCATGACAGTGCGAGTCGCTACAGAAACAACTCATGGTATTCATCTGGGTCCCGCTACCAGAGTGCTCCGCCTCAGGCCTCAGGAAATGCTAGTGACTGGAACCAGGCTTATCCTTCAGGGACCAATGGGGTTGGAGCCAGCATGACGCCTAGCCCACCCAAGCCTTCATTCAAAAAGGGGCTTCCACAGCGCAAACCGAGGACCTCTCAGGCTGAAGCTGTGAACTCTTGAGGGAAATTCCAGTTGGCTTCTCTCTTCTATCCCATTCAGTTCAATCTAGTAACTGGGCTTTAGGAATGTATACTTAGATATAGTAACAAAAAGAAATTTATGCATATCACATTGGGCCATCCTAAATATTTTTTGCTTTCTCCTCTTGTTATTTTTTGAGAGAAAGCCGTTTTTCCTTGGCCTTTCCTAGAGATATGGACTGACCCAGTTGGTCATTTTCACCAGGAATGAGGACAGCTATGGTTGGTTTTCCCAAGGGTAAGCAGCCTTTCGCCCAGTGCGCCTGTCTTCCAGCTGCCCGCAGAGACTGTCTTAGAGAAAGGGTGATGGTGCTGGTCTGTCAGCTCTCCATTCGGAGCAGACGCCACAGGTCCGCCAGGTTCCCACTCAGTGTCGGTTAAACGGGGGCAGCAGTGAGGGGGCTTCATACAGTGGCAAATCAGCCAGAAAAGGGAACTCAGCGTTAATGTGTGAAGAGGCGTGAACACTAGGAATCATTTGAGAACCTGCCTCTCTTCGGAATGTGCCTGAGATCAGACGCTCAAATCAGGGTTTCAGTCCCATGCTTGGCACTGACCTTAACCTTCAGTTTCTTCAAAATGCCCAAAGCCTTGTTTCCTCTTACCTCAGGCTGCAACCCACTCTAAAGAAGTCTATGGGGAAGTAGCATTCTAAGTTTTTAAAAGGGAAAAAAAAAATGTTTTTTCTTTGTTTCAGTGTTTTGGAGATTTTTGTTGTTCTCGCCCTTCCCTGATCTGGTTAGGAACCCATCTCTAGTAATATAATTAGTGTTAATCTGAGGGTTACTCAGCACAATCGTTGCGCTCATCTTTATAGGTGAATAAATAAAAGCAAGTGCACCGATGTTCCATGTTTCACAGCAGCAAGTGACTTCAGTATTTCTTTCTCTTTGGGCCTCGTGGGTAGAAGTCACTCGGACAGCTTGTTCTGTGCTTCAGCGACGGTATCTGATTCCCAAGTCACTGGTTTGATGTCGCCTAGTTTTAGAGCCAGATTAAAATGTGCAAGCCAGGATGAGCAAATGCAGCTGTTGCTTGCAGGAAAGGCTCCTTGGCTAGGGGACAGTGGCTGTCAAGAGGCAGACTTAGCGAATGAGCTGCTATTCCCCGTGCCTTGATAGGAGGAGTGAATGGAACTATATAACTGAGCTCCTGTGTGTAGCAGGTGGCACCTCCCGCCCCACTGTCCTTCCTCCAGCAAGTTTTCTCCCTAGCCAGGAATTCTGCTGCCTCAGCCCCCCCCCCCCCCCGACTCTCAATGGAACTGAGCTGCCAAGAGTTCAGGATGGCTAGAAAGGGAGTGGAGGGGGGAGGGAGAAGAGAAGAGGAGAGGGGAGAAGAAGGGAGAAGAGAAGAGGAGCAAGAGAAGGGGAGGAGAAAGGAGAGGGAGATACGAGAATGAGATTGACTTGTAGTCAGGAAAATAGCAGCCACAAGTACCATGGAAGTCATTTTCCAAGGGACTAACCGCCATGTCTTCTGGGGCTCTGGAGAAAGCCTCCTTTCCTGATTAACTGCTTTATACTTTTCCAGGAACCCAGAGGCTAACATGACCCCAGAGGGCCAAGAGAGCTTCCCTCCCTAATTCTGTTTTATTTTTCATGAAAAGAGATCATATTGCCGGGCGGTGGTGGCGCACGCCTTTAATCCCAGCACTTGGGAGGCAGAGGCAGGCGGATCTTTGTGAGTTCGAGACCAGCCTGGTCTACAAGAACTAGTTCCAGGACAGGCTCCAAAACCACAGAGAAATCCTGTCTCGAAAAACCAAAAAAAAAAAAAAAAAAGAGAGAGAGAGATCATATTATCTGTTTGGGCTTCTACCTTTTAGCCTCGTTGAAATTTTACCTTTTTGTTTGTGTTCTAAGATTTATTTATTGGGGCTGGAGAGATGGCTCAGCAGTTGAGAGAGCTGGCTGTTCTCCTAGAGGACCTGAGTTCAATTCCCAGCACCCACGTGGCAGCTCACAACTGTCTGTAGCTCCAAGATCGGACACCCTCACACAGACATACATGCACACCAATGCACATGAAATAAAAATAAATTTAAGAAAAGATTATTTATTATGTATACAGTGTTCTGCCTGCATTTATGCTTGCACACCTGAAGAGGGCACCAGATGGTTGTGAGCCACCGTGTGGTTGCTGGGAGTTGAACCCAAGTTCTCTGGAAGAGCAGTCAGTGCTCTAAACTCCTGAGCCATCTCTCCAGCCCTTGTTTTTAAATTTAGAGGGGTTAAATCCAGGCCTCACATGTAGACAAGTGTCTGCCATTGAAATAGGTACCTTCAGCTCCTTTTGAAATCTTCCTTTTGAGACATTAAGTTGCCCTGGCAGGCCTTGTGCAGCTGAGGTTATAGACGTGTGCCACTATGCCTAGTAATAATTTTAGCTTTCAAAAAAAAATGGGGCTCTGGAGAAAATGGCTCAGTGAGTGAAGTGAAGTGGTTGCTCTACAAGCGTGCAGACCTGAGTTCAGAGTCCCAGCTAGACACTGCAGCGCATGCCTGGGATCCCAGAGAACCCAGCCAGTCAGCAGGACCAGTTCAGTGATGGACCCTGTCAAAAAAAAAAAAAAAAAAAAAAAGGAGGACTGGAGCTCCACAATTAAGATCACTTGCTGTTCTTCAGAGGACCTGTGTTTGATTCCCAGCACCCATGTCAGGTGGTTCACAACCACTGTAACCAACATCTCCATCCTCTTGTGGCTCAGACAGGCACTCACATACACAAATAAAAGTAATAAAAATAAAATCTTAAAAAGGAAAAATGAAAGCCGGGCGGTGGTGGCACACACCTTTAATCCCAGCACTCGGGAGGCAGAGACAGGCGGATCTCTGTGAGTTTGAGACCAGCCTGGTCTACAAGAGCTAGTTCCAGGACAGGCTCCAAAACCACAGAGAAACCCTGTCTCAAAAAACCAAAAAAAAAAAAAAAGGAAAAATGAAGCTAGGCGGTGGTGGCGCACACCTTTGATCTTTTCTTTTTTTTTTTTTTAAAAGATTTATTTATTATGTACACAGTGTTCAGACTCCATGCAGGCCAGAAGAGGGCACCAGATCTCATTACAGATGGTTGTGAGCCACCATGTGGTTGCTGGGAATTGAACTCAGGACTTCCTGAAGAGCAGCCAGTGCTCTTAACCTCTGAGCCATCTCTCCAGCCCCGCCTTTGATCTTTTCACTCGGGGGGCAGAGGCAGGCGGATCTCTTGAGTTCAAGGCCAGCCTGGTCTCCAGAGCGAGTTCCAGGACAGGCAGCACTGTAACACAGAGAAACCCTGTTTTGGAAAATGGGGAGGGTGGGGGTGGGGAAATCAGCAAGTACTCTTAACCTCTGAGTCATCTTTGCAATCCCCAGCCCTCACCCTGAAAGAGGGTCTCTCACTGGCCTGGAGCTACTAGGCTAGGACCAGCACCCAGTGAGACCCAGAGACCCAGGATTGCTCAGCTTTGGTCTTTCTCTCTCTCTCTCTCTCTCTCTCTCTCTCTCTCTCTCTCTCTCTCTCTCTCTCTCTCTCTCTCTCTCTCTCCCTTCCCCTCCCTTCCTTCCTTCCTTCCTTCCTCCCTCCCTCCCTCCCTCCCTCCCTCCCTCCCTCCCTCCCTCCCTTCCTCCCTTCGTCCCTTCGTCCCTTCCTTCTCTTTCTGGAGCTTTGGAGCCTTCCTGGAGCTTGTAGACCAGGCTGGCCTCGAACTCACAGAGATCCGCCTGCCTCTGCCTCCCAAGTGCTGGGATTAAATTTGTGCGCCACCGCTGCCCGGCCTGACTCTGATTTTCTTTTTTCTTTTTCTTTTTTTTTCCTCTGGTATTTCAGGTATGAGCAACTTCATCTGGATTTTTCACTTGAGTTCTGGGGATCAAACTCAGGTCCTTGTGGTTAATGACCAAGCCGTCTCCTAAGCCATTCTAGAACTTGGGAATAACTATTTTTCTTCCTGTTGTATAACTGGTAATAATATTATGCATACTTTTACACAACTTGTTTTTTATTGTCTTTGCTTTTTAACTATTAACTTTGTGTTTTTAAGAAAAAGCATAAAAGCTTGGCACATTGATGTATCCTTTCACCCCACAACTGGGAGTTGAGGCATAGTTCAAGGCCACAGTGAGTTCCAGGATAGCTGGATCTATTAGTGAGACCCAGTCTCAGAAAACCAAAGCCAGAGACAGAGGGGGTGGGAGGAAAAAAAAGGAAAAAAGGCATTAAATCGGGCCTGATAGCATATTGCTGTAATGCCAGCACTTAGGCGGTAAAGGAAGGTCAAAAGTTCAACGTTCTCAACTACCTAGTAGGTTCTGGGTCTAAGGCTACAGAACACCATATAGTTTCCACCACCACCACCCCCCAAAAAGGACTATCGCATGATTAGCCTGGGTGTTATAATGAGACCTGTTTCAGAAACAACAAAATTTAAACTAAAAAAATTAAAGCATACAGGTGTTTAGGTTTTTGTTTTGTTTTGTTTTGTTTTGAGGGGTAGGTTTGTGTGTGTGTTCACATGTAGAGGCCAGAGGTCAGCCTTGGGTGTTCCTCAGTTTTTGAGACAAGGTCTCAGTGTAACTGAACTCTGAGCTCACTATATAAACCCAGTGACTTTGAATTCACAGAACTCTGACTGCCTCTGCCTTCTGAGTGTTAGGAGTAAAGTGTGAGCCTCCACACAGCCTGTTCTGGTTCTTTCTCCTTAGCTTACAGTTCAGCACTGAGCAAGTGCTCACACGTTAGTGGTGAGGGCATGCACCTGGACCGCTGTCACTAGTAGAGAGATCAGCTGGGCACGGGAGCAGGAGGATTGCGTGTTTGATGTCACGGGCTAAGGAACAGTAAGTCATCTCTAGAGAAGTCTGTCAGCTGCGAGCTCCAGCAGTGGTTTCTAGACACGTGTCCTTCAGGTGTATCCTCACAAGTAAGAACTGATCCTGTGGTAGCGCCTGTTCATTGTAGCGATGCTTATCAATAGAAAACAAGCAACCTACACAAACCTGAAAACTCGCCGCAGTGACTAGCCTCATACCATGGGATTCATACGGTGAGCAGGGTGCTGAGGCGGCTCAGAAACGCTGGTGTGGTCTCCGGGCTTGCGCTCTTAGGATATCCCTGCTCTAGCAGAGATCTGTAGAGTTCACTAGAAACCTCAGAAAGCCTCCGTGGATGGGACCAGCAATGCAGAATTTCTGAATTCTTTAGACTTCTTTAAACAATACAAATACATGCTGGGCTGGCACTGTAGCTCCATCAGTGAAGTGCTTGCTTGATTTTAACCCCCATGCCAGGTGTGGTAGAGTTGAGGCAGACACATAGGCAGACCTCTGGGGCTCACTGGCCAACCGGCCAAACCTTGGCAAGTTCCAGTGGGAGACCTGTCTCCACGTATATGTCCACATTGTTTCCAAAACAACAACACACAAAACCACAGTCCCAGGCTCCCTAATAGCTAAGAAACTGATTGGTCCAGGGGCTGGAGTTGAGGTTCAGTGTGAGAGAGGAGGATGGGAGGCAGCTAAGACACAGATGCAATGCAGAGCAAGTGATGGATGGATGAAGGCCATGACATCACTGTGCATAAAGTAGGGTGAGAGAAAATATTGCCAGAAGCACTGGGTCCCACCTGGGCTGGAACTAGGCCTGCAGGTGATCTCGGGTGAGGACGCGGTCTTATATACAGAAGGGAATAGGGCGAACCATTTAGAGCTTAGATGCAGCCTAGAGTATCCGAGATGCATGACCATCTGATCATCGACGTGCTGGCTGACCTGTGTATCCCTGGAAGAAGCAGAGTAGTGATTGTGGAAACTTGCCTGGCCTACCCAACGTGAGGGCTTGATCTGTCTGGTGTGCAGAGGCAGCCTCAGGAGCAGTGTGACTGTGGTAGCGAGCCTGAAAGGAACGGGTGTCCAAAACAGGGCCTGTTGGGAGGCCACTGTTCCGCAGCCGTTTAGCCAGTCAGTGCAAGGAGCTAATGATGCCGGTAGCCGGAAGTGTGCTGTACAATACCAAGGTTCTGGCTGAAGCCACTTGGTGCGCTCTGACGGCAAGGGAAATGGCTTCACTTTTTCCCCAACCAGTAAAACCCTGCCTGGCATCTAGTAGGGTCAAGTAGAAAGACCCTGGACTTGGTTCCTTCTTTCATAGCTTGGTAGATGCCCTCGGGATACCATGGCAAAGCATCTCCAAATCTGTCCTGGAGTTGCGGTATGGACACAGTTGTGAGTACTTTAAGCATACTGAGCCAGGAGCTGCAGAACAGCGCCTGGTCTCAGCTGGCCTGTGTTGAGCAGAAGGCCCACTTACGCACCCTCAGCGTCTGTCTCCGCTGCCCTACCAACAGGCCTGTGAAAAGGGCTTCCCATCTCTTCAGACGCCCTTAGTCAAAAGGAGGAAATCAGAACTATCCCTGTCCATTGTGAGGGCTCTGCCCTGCTTGCCAGGACAGCAGCCCCTGACCCAGCTTCAGGGCTGTGTGGATGGGTCAGGCCAGACGCAGAGATGGGCCCAGGGAACAGTCACCACAGCCTGCAGAAGTGACTCTCGGGTCAGAACTTGCCAAGGAATGTTGTTTCCATACTTCTATAAGGGTGATGAGGAAATTTTATGATAATGAGGAAAGCCTATCCGAAGACGTTTCTGGATGGGGAAACTCGCCCACCATCGTCAGCCCACCGACTCTGCCCACCAACCCCTTCGCTGCTGTCAAAACAGCAGAAACAAATGCCACCCACTCCCGACTCCTCAAGCAAACTTCAAGTCTCTTCTATGTCTCTACAGCTTAATCCGACTTAGACTTTCTCTCTAACCAGATTTTAAACAGACTGATGCTTCCAGAACATAGAGTTTGGGGAAATGAGGTTCTCCTCCCTGGGGAGCCGCAGTCAAGGCTGTCTTCCTGGGGCACTCAAGGTTACCAGCACACTACCCATCAAAATGGTCACACCCCTTCCTTCCCATAGGCTGTTCACTGAAAGACGCCTGTTCACTGAAAGACACCGAGAGACTGCCAGCCTGCCGAACCACGATTCCGATCAGGCTCCTTTACATAGAAGCCTATGGTCTGTATTAGGTTTCTCTAATCATGGGTGGACCTTCTAGGATCCCTTGTTGACAATGCTATACTCCAGCTAGATCCTCCATTTAAGAGAAGGAATGCTCGCTCTAAAAGTAACTGAAGGTCTCAGGGACTTCCAGTATCTGCTTGAATAAGGATCCTTTCACCCGGCCTTAGCCTGAGTTCATGTCCACATGTAAAGGATCTGTACAACTAGACTTCCCTTTTTTGAGACAGGGTCTAATATAGCCCAGGTTGGCCTCAATTCTCTAGGTATGGAAAGGTGACCTTGAACTTTTCGTCCTCCTGCCTCCACAAGTGCTGGCATTATAGGCATGAGCCACCATATCCAGTATATGTGGTACTGGGGATGAAATCCAGGCTTCATGTGTGCAAGGCAAAGTACAACTTAGTTACCTCCCCTGCCCTTACAACATTTTTTATAAGTATCATGTTACAAGGACACCCCACACTGCGGCAACTCTCTCACACACACACACACACCCTTGCTTGCACATCCCACCCCAGGTCCTGCTGGTTCATGGCAAAACGAGAGTTTTATCCCAGATCTTCCCACTGTGCTCCCTCAGGATCCAGAGTAATGCTGGGAACCAGGAACCATCAGGTCTGGGACCTCCTAAAAAGAGCAGGAAGATAGGAGGGAGTCCTGGACCCCGTTCCTCGACAGCCACCTGTTCCCACCCCTGCACACAGCGTCTGACTATGCCTTCGCCCTGAGATTGGGAGGAGGGCTTTCTCCATCTTTTGTGGTTTGAGCAGCTTTTTCCTTGCTCTGTTCTTCCTTGCTCTCTCTCCTTGTTCCTTTTTGTAGATAATACTCCCACAGGCCTCCCACGGCTGCTCCAAAATGCAGCCTCCTGAGTTTCTTCTTGTTGACAAAGGTTTTGAGCTGTCTCTGAGTAGGGCTCCCCCTCAGCCTAGCCCCTCCCCAAACCTTCAGAGCAGGGAGCAGGGCCTGGAATAAGTCCGGGGTTGGGGACCAAAGGAGGAAAGCTCAGGGAGAAAACAGTGCTGCCCCTGGTGCTCTTCCATCTTCAGCACTGCAACCTCCTCCTTGCTGGCTCCTGGCCACAGGTGCCTGTGCCTTCATGTGTGATGGTGGAAGGAGAGGGTAGGGATTAATGACCCAGAGATGGAAGCCTAAACAAACACATGCCAGACCTGAGCAGATCTGAGAGCTGGTAGAGGAGGAAGGAAGAGCCCCTGCCCTGTCCAAGTGCATCCTTCAAACAGAAAGCCCAGGCTACAGGGCAAGACCTGCCCCCTGAAGTGTACATAGACATGTTGAGGGCGGGGTTGATGGGGTGAAAGGCACTCCAACTGCGGTTTCGTTCTGGGACAAGAGTGGTCATCAGGGCAGCGGCGGTGCACACCCTTGATCCCAACACTCCTTCAGGAGACAGAGGCAGGAGGATCTCTGTGAGTTTGAGGACAGCCTGGTCTACAGAGTGAGTTCCAGGACAGCCAGGACTATTACACAGAGAAACTCTGGCTCAAAAAACCTTTAAAAAAAAAAAGTGATCATAGATCATAATAACAGCATCCAGTACATATCTCCTGGAAACGGGACCAGGCTTACCCCAGGCAGCGAGTTAAGGCAGGGAATGCGTCTTAGACAAGGTCTGCAGCCTCGTTTCAGTGTTCTCATGTGCACACTGGCAGCTGCAAGTAGGAACCACTTCTAAGTATTAGAATTAACAGGAGAATCCAAATAACAAATTTAGCACAGTGCTTGCCTCAGTAAATGCGACCCTCAGTAATTCCCCCCCATCTCCCTGCTCATTCTAATCCAATGCCTCTGGCTTCACTGATGACCCCCAAGCCAACCCATGTCAGTCCAGGTTGGCGAGCCTGAGAGTCAGGACACCTTTTGACCGCACCGGAATGATTTGGACCACAAGGACCTGAGGACCCCAGATGATCAGTGCTATATGTATAGACAGCCTCAGCTATCTAAGGATAGGATCTGCACTTGGGGTGGGGGAGCGATTGTCAGGGGTGGGACCCTGGCCTTGTTTTTCTTCTTCTCTCCTTCCCTTCTTTCCTCTCTCTTCTCAACGGGCAGTGGTGGCGCACACCTTTAATCCCAGCACTCGGGAAGCAGAGGCAGGCAGATCTCTGTGAATTTGAGGCCAGCCTGGTCTACAAGAGCTAGTTCCAGGACAGGCTCCAAAGCTACAGAGAAATCCTGTCTTAAAAAAAAAAAAAAAATACATCCTCTCTCTTCTCCCTTTGTGAAGTGACTACCCTGGCAGTGCTCTGGGTTCCTCTGAGACTCGAAATCAAACAATAAACATTTGCATGAAGCAGTATCACATGTTGTCCTGGGTCTTTTATCCATGCCCCCTTATTTCTTCCTCAGAACCCCCAGAGGTAGTTACCGTCCTTACCATTTCACAGGGAAGAGAACCGAACCACAGAAATGTTAGCAAAGCCTGCCTCTAAAAGTTCTCATAGATAGCAAGAGGCAGAGCAGTACTTAAAGCCGGCTAGCCTGTTTCCCCAGATGGGGTGCTTCTAAAAAATGTCCCTCTAAAAATGGTTAGCGGAATGCTGCTAGCCCTTGGTTATTCTTCAGCCCTGGACCCATCAGGAGTGGGGGGACATAATCTGCAGACTTTTCTAAGGCTCGCCCCCGCTCCTGTGAGCTGGATTCCAGGGTGTAGGGGACTGGGGGAGGGGACCGTTTCCTCCCTTTCTTCCCAAAGCACCCGCTCATTTAAATACAGGTGTCTTGTACTTAGCCTTTGCTAGCTGCTGACGGGTCGTTGGAGCAGGGTATACTCCTCTTTCCAACGCTGGTGACAGTGGGTGTGTCTCCTCCATAGGAGCAATGCTGAGCTCCGGCTTCACCCATTGGAGAGCAAATTGCAGTTTTGGCCCCGGTGGCTCCTCTGGGCGCGGGCGGCAGCCGCACTCACTGGCAAATCGTAGGAGGGAGGAGGAGCGGCGCTGGCAGGAGAGGCCGCGGGGACGGTCGCGGCGCGCGGGGACAGGAGACGGCCGTCCGCCCCTGCTCTCCGCCCCCTCGCTGGATGTGCGGACTCCCGGGAGAACCGAGTTCTGGGATTGAAGGGGGGGGGGGGGGCAAGGCGAGCACACACAGGGGTAGGAAGTTTTCCCTAGTGTCCCACCTCGAGCAGTCTCCGACCCTCATGTAGCCTAGGAACTGGAGGCAGAAACTTGAGAGAGTGCGAGGGGGCAAGACGGAGGATTGGGGTCCGCCTGTCCAGTGCGCCTTCTGCGCTTCGGGGTCTGGACTTCACTCCAAGGCGTCTGGACTTCACTCCTGGGGCGCACCATCATCGAATTTCCTCAGCACCTGCCCGCACTTTTCAGGGGTCAAGAAGAGTCGGCGGGGTGGCGGGGAGCTTGGCTGCTCGAAGCCGGGTTCAGAAGCACCTCCTTTCGGAGTACTCGACACAGTTAGTAATCTGCCTCAAGGGGCCCAAACATCCAACTACTGGACCTTCCCCACCACCTGGTCGCCAGTTCCCTTTCTCAAGACAATTTTCTCGTTCCGAAGCACATCTACAACGCACACATACACGCACACGTCCCCAAGTCCTCTGGTCCCTCTGGTGGAAAAGAGAAGCCCCGGGCTGCGCCCGAGGCTGTCAGTCTGAGCCCTCCCCGCAGTGGTTCTCGCCTCCGGGAGCCTGGCAGCGCTAGGGGGCGGCAGCCTTCCCTGCCCCCACCAAGGTCCCTAGAGGAGGGGGATCCCTCCGCGGGAGGCATGTCTCTTTAAGGAGGCGGCCCTGACTGGGTGTGCCCCGTCTCCATGGTTACCCCGGTGCAGGCGGCGGTGCGGGAGGTAGGCTGCCGCTTCTCCCCGACAGACGGAGGGAGCTGCGGGGACCCGGCGCCGAGCCCAGCCGGAGCGGGAGCCACCCCACCCGCCGAAACGGGAGCCGCGGGCAGACGAAAGGTGCAGAGTGCGCGGTGGCCGCGGGGCCTGCAGCCCGGAATCCGTGGGCGGCGAGGGGTCGGTCGCGCGCCATGCGCCCAGCCCCGACGGCGCGGACGCCCCCTCGCGCGCCGGCCGCTGGTGGGGCCTGCGAGCCTGGGCCGGGCATTGCCCCCCGACGGCTACTTTAGGGGGCGCGGGGCCCGGCGGAGGGCGGCCCAGCCAGGCGCCCTCCCCCGGCGCTGAGTCCCCGCGCCCCGGAGGGATGGGGCGGGCGGCCACCGCCGCCTAAGATGCCGGCCATGCGGGGGCTCCTGGCGCCACAGAACACCTTTCTGGACACCATCGCCACGCGCTTCGACGGGACGCGTGAGTCAGGCCCTAGACCCTAGCTTGGGGAGTAGTCCACTGCCTCCTGCTGCTTGGCGCCCACGGGTTTCCCCTCTTCCTCACCCTCTTGAAGCTGAAGCCACCCTCTCATTCCAGTCACTGAAGGTTTCCCGGAGGTTTTCAGGGTCAACACTGCTAGCAGATGTCCCTAGGTGCGGAGCTGGGATGAGTCAATAACCCATCCCCACCTCGGACCTGGCGCTGTTGCAAGGGCCGAGTAGGGTGAAGCCTGTGGACAGCACACAGGGCTCAAAAATCCAGATTTAGAAATAAGATTTGCAAAGGAAGATAGAGTAGGCGGGATTCAGCAGATACTGTGTGTGCAAACCATCGCACAGCCTAAACACTTTGCTTGGAAAGCCCACCCAGCCCAAAGATGAGCTTGGGGACTCCTATCGGGACTGGGGAAGTTTGGAAACGGCAACTTGAGCTCCCAGATTCTGGGATCCTGGGCTCTGAACACAGGGAAACATAAAAACAGGGTCCCTCCCCCTCTCACTCCCCGCGGGGCTTCCCGGTTCTAAGTAGCATCCCTTCCTCCTGTTGTAGACAACCTAGGAACTCATCACCGACTCTCCCTCCCCGCACCCAGACTTCTCCATCTGCTTCGGGCTTGAAGCCTGCTGATTCAGCACCCCTCATTCCCCAATACATGCTTGGCTCCGGGCTCTGCTCAGTCACTATCCATACACCCCCATTCTTGATCGCATTCACTAGTTCCAGAGCCAGGGCATGCCCATGCCGTGAGGGTGCAAACACGGCACAGGATGGACAGTGGCCTGGGTTGCTTTCCGGAACAAGTGGGTCTCATTGGAGGAGCCATCCAGCCAACCTTTTTATCCAGTTGGGGGTGAGCCTGGCAGAGGCAGAGGTGGGCCTAGAGCAGGTGCGGTTTTGGGAAATCCCTAACCCCACTCCTTATTCACACTGCTCAGAATACACTCTACCAGGGCACAGTGCCCACACTGGACTGCACTTGGCAATCTGCATTGGCATGGGCTGACCCTCAAACACACACACACCATGACACATGCAGCCGGCAGCTGACCCTTGGGGATACTGACGCACGGATGACATACTTAAGTCTCATTCATAAACAGGTCTTCGCCAGTACACAGAGCCCTGGGGTATTTTGTAAAGCAGAGCTGGTAGCTGAAGGTGCCCTTCAATCCGCGCTCTCTTCTGAGGGGTGTTCTCTTGCAGACAGTAACTTCGTGCTGGGCAACGCCCAGGTGGCAGGGCTCTTCCCTGTGGTCTACTGCTCGGATGGCTTCTGTGACCTCACGGGCTTCTCCAGGGCTGAGGTCATGCAACGGGGCTGTGCCTGCTCCTTCCTCTATGGGCCAGACACCAGTGAGCTGGTCCGTCAACAGATCCGCAAGGCCCTGGATGAACACAAGGAATTCAAAGCTGAACTGATCCTGTACCGGAAGAGCGGTGAGGCACCATGGTACCAATTCGCCTCACCTTTAGTGCCACCCTGGTGGGCTGGGCACCCACCCCGTTCATGGCCACTCTTCCTTTCCCATCTTCCCATGTACCCATCCACTCTTCAATCCCATTCTCTGCCCTACCTCTGTCCTTCCCCCCAACCATCACCCTTGCTCTAGTCTTGAGTTTCTTGTATTCAGAAGGGGGACAGAGCACCCCATCTCAGTGTCTGGCAGTCATGTCTGCTCTCCTTTGCCCCCTCCCCCAACCCCTGTCCTATCCTAGATGAACCTACACTGCTGCTCTCCTTTGCCCCCTCCCCCAACCCCTGTCCTATCCTAGATGAACCCACACTGCTGCTCTCCTTTGCCCCCTCCCCCAAACCCTGTCCTGTCCTAGATGAACCCACACTGCTGCTCTCCTTTGCCCCCTCCCCCAAACCCTGTCCTGTCCTAGGTGAACCCACATTGCTGCTCTCCTTTGCCCTCTCCCCCAAACCCTGTCCTGTCCTAGATGAACCCACACTGCTGCTCTCCTTTGCCCCCTTCCCCAACCCCTGTCCTGTCCTAGGTGAACCCACACTGCTGCTCTCCCCCAGGAGGTTGTACCAGCTTGCTTCTGTTCCGACCTTAGGCTGGGCTCAGAATGGAAAGGCTGAGTCTGTCTCTTTGCTTAGGGCTTCCATTCTGGTGTCTCCTGGATGTGATTCCTATAAAAAATGAAAAGGGGGAGGTGGCCCTCTTCCTGGTCTCTCACAAGGACATCAGTGATACCAAGACCCGCGGAGGCCCCGACAACTGGAAGGAAAGAGGTGGGTGCTTGCCATGTTGATTTAGACGCCACTGAGGCTGGGACACTCGGACCTTCAGCCCAGGCGTGACTGGGACACGTGCCCCCACCAGCCCCTCCTGTGCTCGCTGAGTCCATTCCATCTGACAGAGTGGCTGATGTCCTGGGATGGGATCTTGTCAAAGTTGAAGTTGTCAAACCAGTGTCACCGAACAAACAAACTCCGCCCGTGTCTAGGAAGCTCCCCTTTCCCACCAATGAGGCTACACACATGCTCACCTGTCTCCTTTCTGCACAGCATCCCTGATGGGGAGCCCAGGGCAAAGCCCCCTCCAAGAACTGGGCAAGGGTGTCCAGGTCACAGAGCTGTCGTTAGACACTGGCCCAAGGCCTCCGTGCCCTCTGGGAAACTGGAAGTTCTGTCCATTCCCACTGCTCTATCCTCACTCAGCCCTGGTTTTGCCTCTGCTCGGTGTCAATCTTCAGTGCGGGCTCCACGGAGCTCCCGCACCTTTGCTGGCAGCATCCCACTGCCTCTGCATCTTGAGACCCTCTTAGAGACTTGCTCTCTCGGGCCTTTCTCCTTTTCTTGTCTTGCTGGATCCAGACCGGCAGCTGATCCTGGAACTGGCGTACTGAGTATCCCAGGACTGCACAGCTCTGATTGACAAGTCACCTAGTGCAGTGAGGAATGCCTAACCCCTCACTCTGAAGAGACAAGAGGGTCAACAAGCCAGATCAGTCCACAGACTAGCAGCTAGTGTCCTATACCCCTATCCTATAGCTTAATATCACAGGACCTTCTGCTTTGCAGGTGGTGGCCGGCGCCGATATGGTCGATCAGGAAGCAAAGGCTTTAATGCCAATCGGCGACGAAGCCGAGCCGTTCTCTATCACCTCTCTGGCCACCTGCAGAAGCAGCCTAAGGGCAAGCACAAGCTCAATAAGGTGGACTGAGCACCTGGGTGTGTGTTTGGGTTGGGGGCAGGGTAGGGCAGGCTGAGGAGAGCTAAACCACCTCAGAGAGAATGCCCAGAATTTACTCGGGACCCACCAGCCCTTTGTGGGTGGAACCGAAAGAGAGAATAAGTCCTATCTGATCCATCAGATCTTCAGCTTTGGAGTCCTATAGGCCTGGGCTCAACCCTGGCTCCACTCCTAAGCAATTGTTTGGCCTCGGCTAAGTCGTTGGCTCTTTCCCCTCCTCAGCTTTCTGGTCTGTAAATAAGGCCCCTGTCAGGGCCACTTTGAGAGTGCAGGGAGAGAAAGGAGATGAATGCCCACCTAGTCACGCTCCTGAATTAGCCTTTCTCCTCTCCGGACCCGCCCCTCCTCACTCAGGGAGTGTTTGGAGAGAAGCCAAATTTGCCTGAATATAAAGTCGCTGCCATCCGGAAGTCGCCCTTCATCCTGCTGCACTGTGGGGCTCTGAGAGCCACCTGGGATGGCTTCATCCTGCTTGCCACACTCTACGTGGCCGTCACTGTGCCCTACAGCGTGTGTGTGAGCACAGCGCGGGAGCCCAGCGCTGCCCGTGGCCCACCTAGTGTCTGTGACCTGGCCGTGGAGGTTCTCTTCATCCTTGGTACGTGTAATGTCTGCCTGCTACTTCCCTCGGGGCCAGCCCACCTTGGGCTTCTGTAGGGATCGTTCCTTGCATGGTCTGTAGTGCCCCACAGCATCTCCCTTGCTTTCCCTCGTTTCTCACCCAGGAGTTTTGAATTCACACAAAGGTGCCTCTGCCAAGACAGTGGTCTAGAACCCTGAGCCAAGACTAGCCCTGGAAAGCCTTGGTATCTCCCTCTGTAAAATGGGTCTAACAATGTGTGCATGTTAGAGCTACACAGCTTAGTTAGGCCACAGTGTGAAGGGCTTGGGGCAGGACCATGCACTGGACAGGACGGTGTCCAGTGGTGAAGAGTTGTACCCTACTGATGCCTGCCTATCTTCCGACAGATATTGTGCTGAATTTTCGTACCACATTTGTGTCCAAGTCAGGCCAGGTGGTATTTGCCCCAAAGTCCATTTGCCTCCACTATGTCACCACCTGGTTCCTGCTAGACGTCATAGCGGCGCTGCCCTTTGACCTACTGCACGCCTTCAAGGTCAACGTGGTCAGTGTGGCCGGGTTGGGTGGTGAGTTTTGGGTGATAGCAGCGGGCTAGAGTTGGCCCGGCATGACCTCCCTTCCCCAATCTTAGTATGTTGGGGCTCACCTGCTGAAGACCGTGAGGCTGCTGCGCTTGCTGCGCCTGCTGCCGAGACTGGACCGCTACTCACAGTACAGCGCGGTTGTGCTCACCTTGCTCATGGCTGTCTTCGCGCTGCTCGCCCATTGGGTGGCCTGTGTCTGGTTCTACATCGGCCAACAGGAGATTGAGAGCAGCGAATCCGAGCTGCCTGAGATCGGTACGGCAGACTGAGAGGAGGGTGTGCATGGCAGGTGCCAGGATGTGACCATCTGCATGCGGGAATGTCAGAGAAACGGTGTGCATGTATGTGATGGCCAGCGCCATGTGGGAACAGCCCAGTGACTACCTGGGGAGTCTTAGGCACCCGCAGGATCCTCCTAATGCCCAGACCTAGATTACATTTCTCAAGCTCTTGCCCAGTCCTGGAAGGCCAGGTAAGGACCTGCTGGCCTCGTGGCTTCCTTTTATGTCACCTTCTTTGAAGCTTGTCCACACGGGTTCTTCAAGCCATTGCCCCGCTTTTATCATCTCCAGTTCATATGTTTTTCATATGTTTCTGAATCCATGTTTTCCCTAGGCCTAAACAGCAGCCTTTTTACCCCAGCATCCCCTCCTTCACTTCACCTCCACTGCTGGGCTCCTCCCTCCACTCACCACCACCCATTCAGTCATTTCCTCTCTCACCTCTCCATGTCACTCACAAGGTTGTGGGGCTTTCTAGGGCTGAACCCCAGTAAGGCTATACCCTTCACCCCTTCACCTCAGTAAGGCTATATCCTTCACCGCCTGAACCCCAGTAACGCTATACCCTTCACCGCCTGAACCCCAGTAAGGCTCTAGCCCTTCACCTCCTGAACCCCAGTAAGGCTATACCCTTCATCGCCTGAACCCCAGTAAAGCTATACCCTTCACTGCCTGAACCCCAGTAACGCTATAGCCCTTTACCGCCTGAACCCCAGTAACGCTATAGCCCTTCACCGTCTGAACCCCAGTAACGCTATAGCCCTTCACCGCCTGAACCCCAGTAAGGCTATAGCCCGTCACTGCCTGAACCCCCATAAGGCTATACCCTTCACCGCCTGAACCCCAGTAAGGCTATAGCCCATCACTGCCTGAACCCCCATAAGGCTATAGCCTTCACTGCCTGAACCCCCATAAGGCTATACCCTTCACCGCCTGAACCCCCATAAGGCTATACCCTTCACCGCCTGAACCCCCATAAGGCTATAGCCTTCACTGCCTGAACCCCAGTAAGGCTCTAGCCCATCACTGCCTGAACCCCAGTAAGGCTATATCCTTCACTGCCAGCCACGCACTTCCGGTGTGTGGTGTGAACCAGTCCCTCCAAGTCCCCAGCCTCCAGACAAGTTTTATTAGCACCTCTCCTCCTCCTTTGCCAGCCCATGGTGTGGCCGCAAGAACACACCTTTAATTTTCCCAATTGACAATCCCGTTCCAGCCAGTGCCAATGTCTGGTGCATCCCGAGTTGAGCACACCTTTCTTCCACACCTCCAACCCTCTGTCAGCATCTTGGTAACTGACATTTGTCAAGTTTCCAGCTGCCTGGGTGACCTCTTGTGTCCAGTGACCTCAGCAGGGTCACCAGTCAGTCTTAGAACTTGCTCTGATTGCTTCCTCCAAGAGATGCTGAGGCTCCTGTGAACCTTCCCCTTGCTGGGCACATGGAGATGGTGTGTGCCCCGAGGGCCCACTTGGCGGCTCCCGTGAGCCCTCTAGTTGCTGAGCATGTGGAAGCAGGGATGCTCCAGCTCGCTGGCACCTGCCTTTCCCAGGGGAAGTCTATAGTCTAGGCCGCTCTGGGCTCAGCATCCACCCCAACCCTGTCTCCAGCTCACCTCCAAGTGGCCCTGAATCACTAAGTTCCCAAGTGAACCCCATTCTTTGCAACTGATCCAGTTACCCTTGGTCTTGAGTCCATACAAGATGGTTCAGTGAGTAAGGGCACGCGCTGCTAAGCCTAGTGAACCTGCGTTTGCTCCCCCGGGGCCAACATGGTAGGAGAGAACCGACTTCCACAAGTTGTCCCTGACTTCCACATGCTTAACATGGCAGGTGTACCCATGGGAGGAAGGAAAAGAGGGAGGGAGGGGGGGAGGGAGGGAGGGGGGGAGGGAGGGACGAAGGGAGGGAGGGACGAAGGGAGGGAGGGACGAAGGGAGGGAGGGACGAAGGGAGGGAGGGACGAAGGGAGGGGGGAGGAAGAAAAGAAGGAAGGGAAGGAGGGAGAAAGAAGGCAGGCAGGCAGGCTTTAAATAAAAAAATCCCTCCCTATCTTGTAAGGTTAAGCACACATATCTTCTATTCTAGGGAGCTGCTGAGCCCCTGTCCGGTAACCCTCAGGTTTAGCCCCACTCCTGCGGCTCCTCTCTACTAGTTCGTATCCTACAATACAGCCTCTGCCCCTCTGCTAGAGCCCTGCCACTGTGTGTGTTCAGCCACTGAGGGGATGGGTGTGGATGGGCAGAGAGCTATGAGGACCTCCAAGGCCATGTGCAAAAATAATTTGGGGGCGTGTGGCACAGGGTCTGTTTGTTGACCTTGTGAACTTGCACTTGCTGTCTTCTCCCGTGTCCAGAGAAGACCGCGTAAGTTCAGCCTCCGCCTAGTAGTAGCCATGTACACACAGGAAAGTCTGTTTGTTTGGGAGGGCATATGGGTGTGAGCGCACACGCCTGTGTGACTATGCAAGTATATGTAGATTCATCTGTGTACAAGTGTGTCCCCACCTCTGCCTATGTGTCAGTGTGCAGTCACCTGTGGCCATTAGGTGTTCAAGCATACACAGGCTTTTTCAGTGCGTGGGCATAGTTGTGGCCGAACATCGGTCCGGTGTTTGCATATTTGCCCTTGCCTTCCCCACTGCGTGGTGCATATGGGCACCTCAGTGGCATACATGCACACATCCATGTGGACTTGTTGGTGACAGCATATATGAGACTGGCTGTGAGGTTGAAGGACAGGGAATGGCCGGATGGGCAGGGACAGGGTTTTCAATAGCAGATAGCTTGGACAAAAGAAAATTGTTTGCTTGTGGGTGGTGGCGCACGCCTTTATTCCCAGCACTCCGGAGGCAGAGTCAGGAGGATCTCTGTGAGTTCTAGGTCAGCCTGGTCTACAAAGTGAGTTCCAGGACAGGCTCCAAAGCTACAGAGAAACCCTGTCTCGAAAAAAAAAATTGTGTGAGTGGACAAGGTAGAGGGGGTGCCCTCAGCCATCCAAACTAGGGGACCAGGCTGAGGCTAAATGCTGTGAAATGCCACCCCTGACCCCAGTGCCTATGCCTGGCTACATTCTGTGAGGCTGACAGCAGCCTTGGAGAAATGGGTGTGCTTCTCCTTACTCTACCAGAGGCGCCAACAGAATCCGGCTGTGGAGCCGGGCAGCTTTTCTCCTGTGCTGTCTTGCTGAGAGTTGAAGGGATAGCTAAGGATGTGCTGTGTTAGCAGAGAAGAGAAAGGGTGACAGAGACACAGGGGTGAGCCTATGTTTGCTCGGTCCTCACTTCCAGGGAGCAGCAGAACTGTCCTGCTCTCTGAGTCCCCCCCTCCCCCTCCCCAGGCTGGCTACAGGAGCTGGCGCGCAGGCTGGAGACCCCCTACTATCTGGTGAGCCGAACTGCAGATGAAGGGAACAGCTCAGGTCAGAACGCAAACTGTAGCAGCGGCAGCAGCGGCGAAGCCAATGGCACCGGGCTGGAGCTTCTGGGCGGCCCCTCCCTACGCAGCGCCTACATCACCTCCTTGTACTTCGCACTCAGCAGCCTCACCAGCGTGGGCTTTGGCAATGTGTCCGCTAACACGGACACTGAGAAGATATTCTCTATCTGCACCATGCTCATTGGAGGTGAGGCTGGGCTATGGTTTTCTGGACCCCTCCCTGCCCACCTCTCTCAGGGTCCCCAGAGGGATAGGCAGGGAGCAGAGGACATGTTTGCTAGCCAGGCCTGGAGGTGACCCTTCCACTCCACTCTTCCCCAGCTCTCATGCATGCAGTGGTGTTTGGGAATGTGACGGCCATCATCCAGCGCATGTATGCTCGCCGCTTTCTGTACCACAGCCGCACCCGTGACCTGCGAGACTACATCCGCATCCACCGTATCCCCAAGCCCCTCAAACAGCGTATGCTTGAGTACTTCCAAGCCACCTGGGCTGTGAACAATGGCATCGACACCACTGAGGTGTGGTGGCCTCCTAGGCTGCTCCTTCTAGACTTTTGCTTCCTCAAGGGGTTTGTGCTTGGTCTCAACGATCAGGAGTGGAGGTGTGGGTAGGTGGGAGATGCAGAAGTTTGGTTTTTCTGGTTCTCTTGCAGGGACAGCACCCACCCACGAGGCAGAGCAGAGTCCTAGCTGGGGCTGTGGGTCCTGTGTTCACTGATGTCAGTCTGAGGCCAGGAGGAGGAAAGGGGCAGGGCGGGGGCTGCAAGGAGCTCTCTTCCATTGACCAAGGCTCAGGCATCCTTCCATTCCCCCCTTTGCTCCTGAGGTTGGAAATGGTGGAAAGGAGCTGGTTGGAAGGGGCCTCCTCCCCTGCTATCCTAACTCTGCCCTACTGCCTGCCTCTAGCTGCTGCAGAGCCTCCCGGACGAGCTTCGAGCAGACATTGCCATGCACCTGCACAAGGAGGTCCTGCAGCTGCCGCTGTTTGAGGCAGCGAGCCGCGGCTGCCTGCGGGCGCTGTCCCTGGCACTGAGACCCGCCTTCTGCACACCCGGCGAGTACCTCATTCACCAAGGTGATGCTCTCCAGGCCCTCTACTTTGTCTGCTCGGGTTCCATGGAGGTCCTCAAAGGTGGCACCGTGCTCGCCATTCTAGGTTTGTATGAGGGGAGAGAGGGTGTTTGGAGGCTCATGTGTGTATGGGATGCATGGCCATCCTGCAGAAGAGAAGGGGGATTCACACAAAGCCACCAAGGGGAGAGACAGACAGGGCGGAGTCAGAAACAACCAGAGCCCTTCAGAGGGACAAAGATGAGTCAGTGACCACACAGGAGGAGATGGCAACCTGGGGCCTTCCCAGGATGAGGCCAGGGAGGAGACTGGCTTTTAAGGAGATCCAGTGCATGATGGGATGGAGAAGCCAGGGAGGAAAGCACAGAAGACAGTACCCTAGGAGGATGGAGAGAGGGAGGACGCAGCAGGCCCGAAGCCCAGATGTCTCTGCGTGACGGGGTAGACTCACTGAGAGAAGAGCAAACCCTTCCTTTGGCAGAAGAAAGAGGGGAAGGGAGACATCAGTTTCCTGGATGAGGACCAGGGGTCATCTCTGCAGAGGGGACAGTGTTAACTGAGCACAAGAGGCTCCCAAAGGATTGTCTGCCCAGGCCTTCTATGCTGAGACTCTGGGAACTCACAGAAACCACCATCGTTCCCATTTCACACAGAAGGGAACTAAGCACAGAAGAGAGAAACAGCCAGGCGTTGGCCACTGGGGCAGGAACACAGCTGTCTGACTAAATCTCATGAGTCTTACACGGTCTACCAGGTGCCTTGAGAAAGCCATGGTCACAAAAGGGAAGCATTTCAGGAGGGCCTGGTGTGCACACAGGCGTCAGGAAAGCATGCCCGAGCGCTCTGGGAAGCACAGGCCTCACTTATGAGAAGCCAGTAGAGGAGCTAATGCTGGGCAGCTGTGGGGGCTCACGGAGGTAACCCCAGAGGGCAAGGGACTGAGACCAGTCTAGATAATGCAGGCAGGTTCATACAGCAGGTGGAAGGGAGGTAATGACCAAGTCAAGGAACAGCTAGAACCCAGAGGCGTGGGCCACAAAGGAGACTAGAACACATAGGAACACGGAAGGTGGTGGCGTGGCGTGGCTGGCATGATGCTGGACACCCCAGCAGCTACAGGGGCTTCATTCTCACTCCCTCCAACAGCATTAGAAGGAGGAAATGCCACATGAGGGCTCAGAGCCCGAGCAAGGTGACAGACTGTTAAAGAACGCATTTTGTTCATCTTTCATGAGTGTGGCTTCAGAGCCTAGATGCAGTGTATACTAGAACTGAGGAAAGGGAGCTATGGCCAGGTATTGGCACATGCTTGGAGTCCAAGCCAGGTGGAATACTCATGCAAGAGATTCGCTTAAGAGTTGTAAGTCAGCCTAGACAACATAGCGAGACCATCTGAGAGATGAGAGGAGGGAAGGGAAAGGAAAAGTGGGAAGGGAGGAGGGAGGGAGGGAGAGAGGAAAGCAGGCAGATGGGCAAGCCCTGCTATGAAGCTCAGTGAGTGCAAGATCAGCCCTGATGTTACATAAAACCAGGTACAGAGGCACATGCTTGTAATCCCAGCACTCGGGAAGTGGAGGCAGGAGGATGAGAAGTTTAGGCCACCCTAGACTACATAGCGAGCTGGAGGCCGACCTGGGATAAATTCAACCCTGTTTCAAAAAGCAAAAGCAAAAGAGAGAAAATAACTAAGGAAGGTAGAGTTGTGCCGCACGGGTATGGCTGGTAACCCTTGAGGAACTGAGGGGCATGTGTGGCTGCAAACCTCTGAGGAACTGAGCTAAAGAAATTAGGAGGCCGGAAAGACAAAGGGTGATAGCCAGACTGGGCAGAGCCAGACTATACGGTGGTCACTTGGTAGCGAGCGCCTGGCTCCAATCCTGCCTGAGAACTGAGTGTTTTGTTCTGTGTGTGCGATGTGGCCCAGTCTCCTATTTTAGCCTCTGAGGGCTGGGAGTACGTGTGCCCAGCTGTGACCTGGTTTCTGCTTTGCTTTCGTCCCAGCCTCCCACCTGCCTCTCAGCTGGGCACTCAGGTGCACCCAGCTGACTCCTGGCAGGTGAGTCTGGCCCCAACCTGTTTGTGAACGGATTCAGCCAAGTGTTCCAAGACCTCTGGTAGAGGTGGCAACTGGAGGCTGTGGCCCAGGTGCAGTGGCAGGTCTCTGGTTGCTGTTGACTTTGTCCTTAGTCCCTGTTTTCTCCTTTTTGTGTCATTTCTTTGATGAGAACAATGACACCTATCTTATCTCAGATGACACAAAAGACAGCTCCTTCCACAAAGTATCTCTGTAATCCAAACAGTTCTCGAAGGATCCAGGGAGCCTCAAACCAAGAACGGAGAACTTAAATGAGGTGCACGGACACTTAGAGGCCTCTGGGCTGTGTGTGTGCTGACTGGCAGCCACCTGCCTTGTCCTAAGGCCTTGACTGCTCTTTCTAATCTCCTGGCTGCTCTGACAGGGCCGAGCTGCCTATGCCCGTGCCCAGGTTGGGGACAACCAAAAGGGAACAAGAGAGAGGGAAACAACAAAATTCGTTCTCTGGTTGGCTCTGTCTGGGGCCAGCACTGACTCACTCTGTGCTCTCCACAGACGGGGTGTAATTCTAAGACCCTCCCCATCCAACATCCCTGAGGCTATAGGACATCATGTCATGTGATAGTTGCTGTCAGCCGGATGGTAGTCTCAGTTAGCATTGGAAAACCCTTGGTGGTGATATCAAGGCGCTCCCTTCCCCATCCCGAGTGTGGAGGAGGCGGCCCAGACCAGGGACGATGACAGCATAGCCACCTGACATCTTCATCATGCCACACAGAGCACTAAACAGATACAAGCCACATCCAAATCACCTGTGGGCCTTTAAGAAAATCAGATTGTAAAAGTAAGTTGGGCCAGGGTCTGGGAGTCTGATAGGTTTAATTTCCCCAGGGGAGTCTAATTAACTGCCTGTCTGTGAACCACAGGAATTGATGACATCCTACTTAGATGCAGAGGTTTCAACCGTTGGAAGTGCTTGAGAGCCTGAGTCCCACTGTTCTTCACTGCGTGTGTGTGTGTGTGTGTGTGTGTGTGTGTGCGCATGTGTGAACAGCACGACCCGGGCATCCCACCACAGCCTGGCCCTTGTGCTTGAGCCTGGGTCCCACTTTCTTCACTATGTGTGCGTGTGTGTGTGTGTGTGTGTGTGCGTGCGTGTGTGTGACCAGCGCGACCTGGGCATCCCACCCCAGCCAGGCCCTTGTACTCAGTTGACAGCTCATCTCTCCCCTCCCCTAGTGACTTGCTACCCTTGATTTCCTCTCCTCAGGGAAGGGTGATCTGATCGGCTGTGAACTACCCCAGCGGGAGCAGGTAGTGAAGGCCAATGCGGATGTGAAGGGGCTGACATACTGTGTCCTGCAGTGTCTGCAGCTGGCTGGGCTGCATGAAAGCCTGGCCCTGTACCCTGAGTTCGCCCCACGCTTTAGCCGTGGCCTCCGCGGGGAGCTCAGCTACAATCTGGGGGCTGGAGGTATCTCTGCCGAGGTAAGGGTGCTGGGTATGTGTATGGAGGGGCTGGGGTGCCAGGGAGCAGGTGAAGTGAACCAAGTTGGGGGAGTAAAGACGGAGGTGTCAGGTTGTGTGAAAGACACACACACACACCTCAGGGCAGAAATCCACACTCAGCCCTTTCTTTTTCTGTTTCCAGACACAGGGTTTCTCTGTGTAGTCCTAGCTGCCCTGGAACTCACTCTGTAGACCAGGCTGGCCTTGAACTCACAGAGCTCCCGAGCGCTGGGATTAAAGTGCCACCACCACCACAGCTAACAACAGTTTTAGAAGTCAGTCCAAGCCAGGGCATGATAGCACATTTCTTTAATTCCAGCACTCAGGAGGCAGAGACAGGTGAATCTTTGTGAGATCAAAGCCAACCTGGTCAATGTAGGTCAGGACAGCCCGGGCTACCTGTCTCAGAAAAACAAGCCAGTCCAGCTTTGGTCTCCCAGACATACTGGGCTCTGACCAGAACAGACTCTACTGGGAAGGAAGCCACGTGCAGTTGCTAACCTGCAGAACCCTGTGAGCTGCAGATGAAGGGGTGGTCAGACTGGCAGCAGCCCTGGGGGTTGCTTCTGAACAGAGCCTTGCCTCTTCATCATCAAACAGCATGTTCTGAGGTGGATTAGTTACTTTCCTGCTGATAAAACATGACCAGCGTCTTACAGAAGGAAAGGTTTATCTGGGCTCACGGGTCCAAAGGGCTGGAGGAGTTGGCAGCTGGCATGGCGGTGGGAGCAGGAAGCTGAGGGCTCACGTCCTTTACCATAGACAGGCAGTAAGTGGAGAAGGTGAAGCGGAAGGGGTAGAGACTGCTTTTCTCTCAAAGCCCACTTACCTTCATCCAGCAAAGTCACACCTCTTAAACCTCACCAAAGGTGCCCTCAACTGGAGACCAAGTGTTGAAATGCCTGAGACTGTGGGGGGCATCTCTCCTTTGACCCAGCACAGAGGTCTTGGGGTCCCCTGGGTTTTCACTAGCACACACTGTATAGTCCTGTCAGTCAAAAGGACCAAGTGGAGAGGTGTTATATCCACATTTGGGTGGAACCTGGAGGAAGATTTCCTCCAGGGCTTGGCGATTTCGTCATCAACAGTGGTGCAGGTTACTTCTGCCAGGGCCTTTTCCTCTTTGTGGGGGTCTTTCCTGTGCCTTGGGGGGAGGGAGAGAAGTACAGCAGTGGCCATCCGTCTTGAACCCCATCCCCTCTGTCCCCAGGTAGATACCAGCTCCCTGAGTGGTGACAATACCCTCATGTCCACCCTGGAGGAGAAGGAGACAGACGGGGAACAGGGACACACAGTCTCACCGGCCCCAGCAGACGAGCCCTCGAGTCCTCTGCTGTCACCTGGCTGCACCTCCTCCTCCTCAGCTGCCAAACTGCTGTCCCCACGTCGAACTGTACCCCGACCACGTCTAGGAGGCAGAGGGCGGCCAAGTAGGCCAGGGGTTTTGAAGCCCGAGGCTGGCCCCTCTGCTCATCCAAGGACCCTAGATGGGCTGCGGTTGCCCTCCGTGCCATGGAATGTACCCCCAGACCTGAGTCCCAGGTGAATAGGCAAGATTCTTCATGGCAAGATTGTGGTGATAGGATGGAGGTACAGTTAAGCATACCCTGCCCTGAGTGTTAGTCATTTTTATTTTCGAGACTATGTGACCCAGGTTGTTCTCCACCGAGTGACCCTCCTGCTTCTGTCTCCTGAGTGCTGGGATTACATATATGCACCATGCCTGGTTTCATATTTTCACATTTAAGAAAATATTTTATTTGTTATCTATTTATTTTGGTTTTTTGAGACAGGGTTTCTCTGTTTTAACAGTCCTGGCCGTCCTAGAACTCGCTTTGTAGAACAGGCTGGCCTTGAGCTGAGATCCACCTGCCTCTGCCTCTCAAGTGCTAGGATTAAAGGTGTGCATCATTGCCACCTGGCCAAGATTTTATTTTTAAATGTGGGGGTGTGGGGCAGGTAGCCACAGAGGCCCGAAGAGGTCTCCTGGAACTGGAGTTACAGGTGATTGTGAGCTGTTCTATGTGAGTTCTCTGCAAGAATGAAACAGGCTTTTAACTTCAGAGGCATCTCTCCAGCCCCATCCTTCCATCTTAATCCATCCAGCCTTCATGGACCAAGCCTGCCTCCTCCAAGAAGTCTTTCCTAATGCCTGCAAAGCCTCTGTTAGTAGGTGGCTGACCCTTAACTCTGGCTGATTTGTTACTACAATTTACTCTTCAACTAAAATGCAAGCTCCTAGGAAAGGGGACCATGTGCTAGCTTCTTAGGATGTCCAGGTCCCCAGCTAGGCCTGAGCTTCTGCAGCTGACACATGTAAACACTGGAACATCCCATCCCGGCACCACGGTGGCTGCCTATCGTCTGATTTGTTTTTTTGATCTGTTGGATCCACAGGGTCGTAGATGGCATTGAGGATGGCTGTGGCTCTGACCAGCACAAGTTCTCTTTCCGAGTGGGTCAGTCTGGCCCAGAATGTAGCAGCAGCCCCTCTCCAGGAACAGGTACTGGGCTGGGGGACAGAGAGTGTGGGTGGGCACCCCATTTTCCTCACGGACGTCAAGCACTGTGGTGTCTGAGCCTGGTGCTAGAGGAACTGGCGGGGCAGCCTGCCTGGATGCCCCTGCAGGCTGCTGGTGAGGACTGGGATGCAGACTTGGATGCCTGCCCTGTCGGCTTTCTAACAGTATAAACTCAGCATCTTGATCTGGCTTCCTGTCTATAAGATGGGTTGTTGTGCATGTTAATCAGAGAACCTTCCTAATGCCCTTATGGAGGGCTGGAAAGAGGCAGCCTGAAAGTGGACAGAGTGACAGCGCATCCTCTAGAAGAATGAGGGACAGATGCAAAGAACAACTTCCAGCTAGTCATGGTGGCATATGCCCATAATGCCAGCATAATGCCAGGGAGGTGGAAGCAGACAGAGTTCAAGACAAGCCTTGGCTATTCAGGAGATCTAAGAGTACCATCGGCTATGAGACTATCTCATCCTGCAGGGAGGAGGACACTGGACAGTGTTACTCAGGGCTGCTGGGAGGGGTTTTCATGCTGCTGATAATTGAGGCAAAACTTAACAACTTGACTAAGCCCAGAAGGGAGCTGGGTGAGCCAGGTCAGTGGTCTAAGAAGGTCGGGCCTGGATCCTAAACTGTCTATCTTTTAGCAGTTCTGACTGATAACCCCACCCTTTCCACAGAGAGTGGCCTGCTCACCGTCCCCTTGGGGCCCAGTGAGGCAAGGAGCACAGACACACTGGACAAGCTGCGGCAGGCGGTGGGTGGATGAGACGGGAGCAGGGAGGGATGACCAGGCTCTGCTGAGATGGCTGGCCTGCTGACCTTGTGACCTCTTCCCCCTAAGGTGATGGAGCTGTCAGAGCAGGTGCTGCAGATGCGAGAGGGACTGCAGTCACTTCGCCAGGCTGTGCACCTCATCCTGGTGCCCCAAGGGGAAGGCCAGTGTCCCCAGGTATCAGGGGAGGGGCCGTGCCCAGCCACTGCCTCTGGGCTGCTACAGCCCCTGCGTGTGGACACTGGGGCATCCTCCTATTGCCTGCAGCCCCCATCAGGCTCTGTCTTGAGTGGGACCTGGCCTCACCCTCGTCCAGGGCACCCCCCTCCCCTCATGGCACCCTGGCCCTGGGGCCCCCCAGCATCTCAGAGCTCCCCTTGGCCTCGAGCCACAGCTTTATGGACCTCCACCTCAGACTCAGAGCCCCCTGGCTCTGGAGACCTCTGCTCGGAGCCAAGCACCCCAGCATCACCCCCTCCTGAGGAAGAGGCTAGGACTGGGACCCCAGCACCTGTGAGCCAGGCTGAGGCTACCAGTACTGGAGAGCCCCCTCCTGGGTCAGGGAGCCGGGCCTTGCCCTGGGATCCCCACAGCCTGGAGATGGTGCTCATTGGCTGCCACGGTCCTGGCACAGTCCAGTGGACCCAGGAAGAAGGCACAGGGGTCTGACCACTGGAGGTCAGCACTACCAGCACCTGTCACTGCTGCTCTCTGAGCCTCACAGCTGTGCGCTGTTCGCTGGCTCAGGGCAGGGAGCCCGAGAAAGGAAGAGGCTTAGCCTAGCCTCGGAGGGTGAGCTGGAGGCTCAGGCAGGCCCCAGACTAGGGGTCCACAGGTTCTGCTCCACTGACCTGCCACCAGATAGGAGCAGAGGCCTGACTTCAAGGAGGGGTTCTGCCATTCCTTGCATGTGCCCATCTCCACCCGTCCTCATGTTTTTTATATTAAAAAAAAAAAAAAACACAAAAAAATAAAAGAAACTACTTTGGAACTCGGTGCTTTTTATTTACAAAAAGAAAAAAAAGAAGAGTCTAAAGCTGACCCACTGGAGACACAGGAGTGATGTGGCAATGATGGGGGCTCTGGCTCTGGGGAGGCTCAGGGGTCCCAGCCTCTCCTTGCTTCCCCATGGTGATCCCCACCTTGCCTCAAAGGCTCAAATCAATGGGCCAGAAGTTGGGCCTCCACTACCCACTCTGGGTAGAAGGGTTTTCCAGGAGCCTGAGTTCCCAGCTCAAGGAGCTGGAATGACAGGGGAAACTGAGGCTAGAGGGTCCCTGGTTTCTGCTACCCGCCTCACTGTGGTGCGATCTTGGCAGCCTCGGCCCGGATGAGGGCAATGAGGTCCTGGTTGATGAGGAAGACAAATCTCAGGCTGGCGATCTGGGCAGGAAAGACGGCTCAGTACAGAGGTGGAACAGGACATCCATGGACTACATTGTCATGCACCTGGCATGCTCCATCCCCAACTCACCTCCACCACAGAGTTGTTGCTAAGCCTCCACTTGGAACCACACAGCACAGGCCGGCCATCGATATAGATGGGCCGCCGGCCCTCATTGGCAATGAAGAAGTCACCATTGTTTTTCAGCTTGATGACACCTGTGGAGGCAGAAAGGAAAACGAATGACAAGGGAGACAACCTGGAGAGAGAGCCAAGTGCCTTTCCGCTTCCTGGGGAAGAGGGCTTGAAGGCACTTCAGACCCCCTCAAGAGACCTCAGGGCACCAATTCCTTTGGCCTGCCTCACTGGCCCATGAGGGCTCTTGAGGTCCACGGCCCATGGCTGGAAAGTCCAGTGAGAGGCCGCTGGAGTGGCAGGAGGGTATACCTTGCTTGCGGGAGATCTTCCAGGCTGGACCTTCTAGAGACAGGTCCACATCGATCTGGTTGTCCTTGGTTGCTCTGCCCAGGGTGATCTGGGAAAATGGTGGAGGTGAGGGCTGGGACAGGGAATGAGGGAAAGGAGCCCCACACAGGCCAGGGAACAATGAGAAAACAAGGACTGGGCAGAGTAAGGGACAACAAGGACAGGTGCCTAGGCAGGGTGGGAACAGTGACAACCTGTCTTACCTCACGAGAACGCATTAGGTATCGCACCATGCGGCCCCGCAACACGGCCAGGGTCTGGTTGTCAAAGTCTGGAGAGCTCATGCCTGAGGAAGGGCAGAGTAAGCAAGTAGGAAATTCCCAGCCCTGCACCAGGGTGGGCAAGCAAAGGGGCTCGACGGGACAGAGACCACAGAGAATGCTCTCTGGTCTCCAGCCTCACCCGTGATGCTGTCCACAAGCACCTGCCACTTATGCAGTTCCTGCTCCAGCTGCCGGATCTCTCGTTTCTGCCGCCGGTCAGCCACTGTCAGCTCTGAGGTGAGGTGAAGCGTTAAGAGGGACACTGATGCCAGCAGCACTTTGAACTGGCCCTCCGCCCCAACTGTCCCCAGGAGGGCAGGCTTACCATGCTCCAGGACTTCGTCTCGCATGTCCCTGGGTGGTGAAAAGGGTGAATCAGGCCCACTATTAGGCCCCGGTACCTGGCCCACTAGGGCACCCCAGGCTCTTCAGCCATGGGGCTCAGGAAGTTGTTTAAGGCCTGGCCTAGCCCTGGGACCAGGCGGGGAAAGGGAAGGCAGTGAGCTTAAGCGGCCCCCACAGGAGAGGGTGCAACAGGGTGGCTAGGCCCAGCAGCTGCAACTGAAGCCACGTCTGCTGGGCAGCCTGGTGTGCCCAACAAATTGGAGTCAACCCTCTCCAGGAACTCACTTGAGCTTACTGTCGTCAATCAGGTCCTCTGCATCAGAGAAGTTTAGCACTTGGTCCCCCTTAGGCAGTGGCTGCACTGAACAAACAACAGAGGAAGTGTAAATGTCGAGGTTCCTACTCCAGCCCGGCTGCCAACAGCCAGGCGAGCCGAGTAGCCAGGGTGCCAGAGCCAGAGGGAGCACTGTCCCAAGTCAGCAACACTCTGACTTGACACAAGGCGTCCTGCCACTGAACTTGGGACAGAGGTGGTTCAAGATGAGGGATCTACAGCTGACCTGCATGGGCGTGTGGTGCATGACACGTTCACCCGTGACATCTCATACTAAGCACGAGAGGACTGCTCAGCTCCCTGTACACGTGAGGGGTCAGAGACCAGGGGAGGACTGCTCAGCTCCCCTGTATATGAGGGGCAGCAGAGGGCAGATGCTGGGCACAGCTAGGACCTAATGCGCTCCCCAGCCTTCTGGCCGCCCTAAGAGGCGTGCAGCACTGGAAAACACAGGCCTCCAGCACTGCTTCCACTCCCACCTGTGGGGGTGACTCCTTATGGGTCATGAAGTTAGCTTTATTGCTGTTAAGAGATGAAACGGAGCAGGAGAATTAATATTAGAACCAAACGGTTATGTTCTGGAAAAATACTGTTTCATTAAAGTTTTCAAGTTTCTGGTGAGAACAAAAGAAACTGAGGAGCCCAGAATATAAGAACTTGCGACTTCTGGCCAGCTGTGCAAGACCGCAGTGGCGCTCCACAGCAGGGCAGCCAGTTTGGGGGTTGGAGGGCTACACAGGAGGCCAGAGACTGTGGTGACAGAGGAGTGGGCTCTCTGGTCACTGCCACCAAGCTGCCTTCCATCAGGTCCACCTGAAATCTGATGTGTGACTAACCTGCTGGCTAAGCCAAGGAAACCGTCTGATCCTTGGGACCCTGGGATCTAAGCAATGAGAAACTAATTCCCACACAACGACTCTCGGAGGAAAAAAAATCTATAACCTTTAGATAAGGTTTTCAGTCAACAGAGTGACTTCCAAAGCAATGGCAAAAGAGGCAGAATCTGGTGACACAAACCTAGAATTCCAGTTCTTGAGAGATGGAGGCAGGAGGTCAGCCTGGGCTGTAGAAAACCAAGACCCACAAACAAACAAACAAATAAATAAATAAAGCCAGACAGTGGTGGCACATGCCATTAATACCAGCACTTGGTAGGCAGAGGCAGGTGGATCTCTGTAAGTTCCAGGACAGCCAAGGTTACACGGAGAAATCCTGTCTCGAAAAACCAAAAAACAATAAAAACAAAGACAAGCTGGCTTTAAAGCCGTAGAAGTAAATGTCACCTAGCAAATGTTCTCTGTGAAGATTCAGTGACAGGTAAGACAGAAAGTCCCTGGAGCACTAAAACCTGTGGCTGTATTTTCTACGGGCCTCGTGCAGGAGACCATCTTTTGGAAGCAGAGCTGCAGGAGAATCCACAGTGAAGGGCTTCACTTTCCTAGTATGGAGAACTATGGTGGTGTGGTGCACTACACAGCAGGCAGAGGATTCGGGCAAGAAGAGTGTGCCCAAGCCACAGACACCAGGACCTGGGTCACCAGTCCCCCTACAGGCTTTCTGCAGCCTAACCAGATGGCTTTCCTAGCTCTTCTTCTCTGGAGAAGGGAGTTCAATGATAAGAGGGTGGCAGAAAGCACTCCAGCCCTTGGGGAAGAAGCAGATGCGGGCCTAGCTACCAAGTCCCACTGGGGAGCCCTAGGCCTAAACCACCTGACAGCACACACTCCCTGCTCCACCACACGGCGATGGGGAGGGGTGCAGAACGCTGACAGGGCAACTGTAAAGGCAGTGCTTATCCCCAAGGACATGAGGAAGAGGGGATAAAGACGGACACTCCCAGGCTGCTCCAGTTTTAATGCTACCTATAAACAATATACTAATGTATCATTTGTGATGGCAAGATAGGTGAAGAACACTTGGGAGGCAGAGGCAGGCGGATCTCTGAGAGTTCGAGGCCAGCCTGGTGTACAAGAGCTAGTGCCAGGACAGGAACCAAAAGCTACGGAGAAACCCTGCCTCAAAAAACTAAAAAAAAAAAAAAAAAAAAAAAAAAAAAAAAAAAAAAAAAGATAGGTCAAGAAAAAAACAAGACCCAAAAACAAGAAGTAGTAATAACTGCTATTGGACTTTTGGCACAAGATTCTAGGCAAGCTGGTCTCCCTTTCCATGACACCAAAGGCCTTATCAGCTCTACAAGGAAGCAAGTTTTGTTGCTATTTTTTTTTGTTTTTTTTTTTTCAAACCGAGGTGAAGAGGATACTAGGGGCTTCTGACACTGGCAAGCAGTTGTGCCCAGAGCACTTCACACAAGCTCTCCCACCTGAACACCTGGCCGCTCACACTGCAGTTCCTGGGGTGTTACCTGTCTGGTCCTCAAGTAGGTAATACTGTTTCATGAGCTGCCAGTGGGCCTGCAGAGCCTTGGCAGTACGAGCCAGGTAGAAGGCATCAGGGTGTCTGTGTAGCAAGTCCTGGAAGGTTTCCAAGGTGGGCTGGCTGGTCTGGAGACAACAAATAAGCTTTTCATGCCAGGGTTTCCTCATTCCCGCCCCATCCTTGTCCCCAAGCCCTCCCAAGGAACTGGAAGAAGCAACAGTCAAGCAGGGGGTCAGGAATGGTTTCTCCCAAGACCCATCACAAAGGTCCCCGTAGATGTGCTCATCTGCACGTGTGTGCAGACCACAGACAGGGCAGACAGGGCTCCCCACTCTGGTGGTTTTCCAAGTGGCCCAGCTTGTACTCTTTCCCAGTCCTCAACCTTACCGATCCTACTTTGCTCAGCAACTGCTCTTCAGCCTTGCTGAACAGGGCCTTGCTCTGAATGGCTGCAATGGCTTCTGGGTGCAATTGCCTCATGGCCTGGCAAGCCAGCCTGAGCACAGAAAGAGATGAAGGACAGAGCTGAATGGAGGGAGTCAAGTATTCTGGGGTTCCTACTCCCCCCCAAACCTATAAACCTTTGGAACTTAGAGATCCCAAGCCTAGAAGTCCTTGGTAGAAATAACCTGAGGCTTAGCACAGCACCGGGGCATGGTCCAGTGAATGAAGAGGCAACTCATTAAATGGAAGTCACATTCTCTAAAAACCCAGTGTGGTGGCACACGCTTGTAATTCCAGCCTGCAGAAGATGGAGGCAGGAGGACAGTTCAAAGTTCAAGGCCAATCTAGGCTATAGATAAGCTCCAAATCAGGCAGGTGTACATAGTAAGACCTGGGCTCAAAACAGCACACAAGAAAGAGCTGGGACAAGCTGTAACTCCTTCTAGCCCTTCCCCAGTACATGGCTAACGCTGCACTCATTAACCACTGCTACTGTCCCCTTCTTCCCAGGCTGAGCCCGGCCTGTATTCTGGCGTCTCTGGGCTATGGCCACAGCTACAGTGGGTGGCAGGGCTGTGGAGGAGAGAATGGGCGCTCAGCATCAGCCCGAGCTCTGAGACACCGCACTAAGTGATTGAGGAGCACGCTCAGTGAGAGGAGCACTACACTAAGTGAGAGTGAGCTTAGTCGGAATTCTGAACCTAGCAAGGTCTCGGGACTCTTTTGTTTTGGTTCTCTGGTTCTCTTTTTTGTTTGTTTGTTTGTTTTCAAGGCAGGGTTTCACTGTGTGGCTGTGGCCCTTCAGGAACTCACTCTGTAGACCAGGCTGGCCTTGAACTCAGAGATCCACCTGCCTTTGCCTCCTGAGTGCAAGGGGCTCAGTTCCCTCGTCATATAAGGATCTATGAGAGGCCAGTGTGGAAAAGTTCAGAGGTGACCCTGGTGGACCTGGGGCTCCTGGCACTTGTGGCCATTTGTTTCCTATGCCACCTTCTCTACCGCCAGACTCTGCCGCTTCTCTCCACCTGGGACTAGAAGGAGCTGCTCTGTGAACCTGGCAGGTCCCCAATTATCCCAGGGGACACAAGGCCCCAGACCTGCCTCCCAAGCCCTTCCTATGGGCCCTGGTAGAATCTGGCTTTCCTATACCTAGTTCCAAATTTGGGTACCCCCAGCACCTCCCCTCTACTGGAGCTAGCCCACTTACTTGGAGATGACAGGGTCGTAGAGCAGGGCGTACCAACGCTCTTGAACTTCCCGAAGGGTGAAACGACAGCTGAACTTCACACCCAGGTGGACGGATGTCAGGTCATTGGTCTGCAAGACCCAGACTGGTTTGCTCCAGTCTCAGCACTGGGAAGAATCCTTCCCTTGGAAGCCATAGGGTCCTACTGAGCTAGTATGGGGTTTGGGATTTGGAGGGTAGGGGAAGGGAGGTCCAGTGCCCATGGTGGGGTTGGGGGGGTGAACTACCTGCAGCACAGCATTGATGAGTAGGAGGTCGTCTGCAGGCTTCCAGCGGCCCAGATCCTTCGTCACCTGAAGTGGCTGTTTGCTTTTCTTCACACGCTTAGTGAGTCCAGGGGTTGGGGCAGGACTGGGTGGCACAGGTGTGCTGGGGGTCTTGGATACCTGGGTACAGGGCAGGACCACAATAAACTCAAAGCTGGTAGCAGAAAAGCTAGGGCTTCCGACCTACTGCTTCACAAACCGTGACAGCTGCAGGCTCAGGGAACACCAGGGAGCCAAGCTGAGAGCTCAGCTTTCCAATACCCACCCCCACCAAATTACTTCTGCATAATTCTTGACCAGATGGGGTCTTCTTTCTGCTCGTGGTACCCTTGGGTTGAGAATGGAGGGTGGGTGGGGAGGATACCAGGGAACTACTCTTGCTGGTACACTGTCTGGGGCCAGAGCAATGCCACCTGGGGGTTATTTTTACACCCTGCAATGCTGGGAACAAGCTGTCTGCTCCCAGAATAGATACATGCTCCCTGCCTCCCACACCGAATGTGATACAGGATGCACTGGCTCAGTGAGGAGTGCAGCAAGAAAGGGAGTAGGGAAAGACAGGAGGGAGGGGCCTAGAGTGGGGGCGGGGCAGCTTGGTCCCCTCACAACCTCATCTATCTGGGGAAACAGACTCCAGCACGCCTGGCCCCTTGCTGTACCAGTTCCTTACCTTCTTCTTCTCACTAGAGGAGGGCTCGCTCCCTGAGCAGCGGCCCGACTCTCCTCCACTGGCCCCCTTCACCCGGGTGGAAGACTTGGCCAGGCTGCTCTCTACCAGCTCATCATCAAATTTCTTCCTCTTGATGAACCTGTAGGAAGCCCTGCACCGTTAGCCACTGGTCAGCCCATCTAGCCTCCAAAGAACAGGCTCCCAGTGGGCGCTAACTGCCCAGTTGCCTGCCTTCATTTCCACCAGCGCCTGGCTCAGTGCACAGGGAATGACTACAAGCGAGTCCTGAGATGAGAGGCTATGGGTTAGAGACTGCAACCGCCACAGAGGCTGGTAACCCCCTCTGCCTGTCCTGAATGCTACAGGGAGGGAACAGCAGGGAAAGGAAAGGAAAAGTACCGGCTCTGTCTGGACCCAAGGCAGGGTAAGAGGCCATTCCCAGCAAAAGTTAAAGCATGTGGTAGCTAATCCCACAAGCCCTCCCTTTCCCAGTCTCTCCGAACCCGGCTACCTGGAGGAGCTTCTCCGTTTAGGGATAGTACCCAGGGCCTGGGAGGAGGCTCGCTTCTGTCCTGCCAGTGACTCTTCATCCTCTGAACGGCTGGCAGTGCCTGATGCCATCAGAGATGAATCTAGCAGCCCCTGGGAATCTAGAAAAATAGAAATGGTGAACTCAGGCTTCCCAGGCACCCTCTGCACGTGGGACCCCTTTTTCAGCCCCCCCTCGCCCCCCACGCTAGTCCCTTCAGCCCTTTCCCTGCCTCCTTGAGGCTCAAAGCTTCTAAGGTGGGGTTTCCGGCCATCCAGATCCCGTCTGGGCTCAGACCTGGCCCAGACCTTCCACGCTGGGCAGTTCTCCCGGTGCCACCTGTCATGTCGCGCAGCACATGGTGCTCAGGTCAGACTGGTGACGCCGACACACCGGGCTCTGGGCATAACTGCTCCCTCTGCCATCAAAATGCAGCGTGCCAAAGAGCAGCAGCTCAGCAGCAAGTCAGTCAATTGTGGCTCTGCCAAGAGGTGCATGGGTGGTGCTGGCCCAGGGGGAGGTGGCAATGCCCAGCCAGAACCGAGACACTTGTGCAAGGCCCGGGGGGTGGGGGTGGGGGGTGTAAAATCAGCAGATGCTTGGTACCCGAGCATCTGGGGAGCTGGCCTGGCCTCATACTACCTTTGTCCATCCTCTCACAGTCCCAAAGCCACTGGCTCCAAACCACAGGGCTAGGAGGACAGGTCCCGCACGCTCATCCAAGGATTCTGACCAAGAGAGCTTAGAAGTCGAGTAGAGAGTCTGCAAAGGAGAAATAAAGCTCCCTCAGGCTCAGGTTTCTAACGGCCAAACCTACTTCCCACTTCCTGAACTTGCTCGTGTTTCCTGTCTCCTGAGGTAGGGAGGGCATATGTAGAGGGAAGAAGCAAGAAGCGCCACTCCCGATTACACTTAATGATCAGTAGCTATTACCTAGTGTGATGGCTCCTGCCTTTAATCCCAGTACCAGAAAGCAGAGGCAGGTGGATCCCTGTCGAGTTTGAGGCCAGCCCGGCCTACCCAGCAAGCCAGAGCTATACAGTGAGACCCTGCTTCAAATAATAGAAAGAAAAATGTAAGTAGCTATGTGGAAGTCACTGAGACCTTGGGGAGAACGATAAAAGCTGAAAACTAAAGACACACTCGGTTCAGACACCCCTCTAATTTTACCAGCAAATCCCAAATGAAACATCTTGACTGTCAAAAAGAGAGTTAAGGGATTCCTGGCTCGCTTTTTTCTTCAATGGCCCGCTCACAGCAGCAGCCCCAGCCCCTCTCCTAGGCCGCAGCCGGGGAGGGTAGACAGAATCCCGGTGTCTCACTACACCTTTCTCCCCCCTTCCATTTGCGGCTTTTATGTAAGTGGGTGCTGAAGATTAAAAAGTGGTTTGGGAACTGTGTGAATCCCCACCGCCTTGGTGGACCCGCCTCTAGCCCCAGGAAATCTCAGGGACAGACTTCCTGGAGGGCAGTCTGCAGGCCCCGCCCCTTCGGACTCGGGTGCCTCCCGGGGCAAAGTTCCGGGCTCTGCCCGGTAGGACGCTCCTCGCCCTGCTCCGCAGGTTACGGCCGGGGAACGCGGGCACCGCCGGAGAGGGGGAAGGTGCCCAGTCCCACACGCAACTGAGGCGGTCTCTGTCCTTCCTTCCCGTCCCTCCGCGCCCCTCCCGCGGCAGCCCACCCGAGGTGAGGGGTCATCCAGGGCTGTTTCAGGGACTCTGGGGAGAAGTGGTAATTTAGTCAGCGCTGCAGCACACAGTACTGCACCGATAAACCGCGATGCGCTCGCAGTCTGGCTCTGAGCCCCACCGGCTGGTGACAGCGAACCAGGACCAACTCCCGGCCAAGTCTCACCCCACCTCAAGCATGCCACCTTTGCGCATGCGTGCAACGCCGCAGGCCCGATTCTAGCTTGGTCAGACTCACGCATGCGCAGATTTTTCGGGGCGATACCGGGGCGGGGCCCCGAATCTTGGGGCGTTGTGCCCCGCGGCACATTGTGAAACTCCGTTTTGTCCCCAACTCTACTCAGAACACTAGGAGACGAACCGCGAGGTCTCACCATTCCTAGGCTGCCAGCTCCAACAATTTCTCCGCGGCTACTGCAGGAGCCGCAGGGCCAAAGCCGGCTTCCGTGAGAAGCATCTACTTCCGGGTTGTGAACGCGGGGTTGCACGATCTTTTCCGGTTCGTGCTGGAAAGGAGCGTGAAAGGGGCGTGGCTAGGTGGCCTAGAATAAACCATTTTGCCGGAAGCCGGAAGTGAAACTTTCCCAATTGGAAAAGGCACCTAGGGAGGCACCGGGCATTAATTGTAAGAACTCGAGAAGTTTCCCGGTTCAAAGAGTAGCGGGGAGGGCGGGCTTGTGGTGAGACACAGCCTAGGCGACGCTGGGAGGGCGGGGCCGCAGTATAAATTTGAGCTTCGTAATTAGTACTAAGCTTGGAGAGTCTCCGAATTTTGTATTGTTGTATCGGCCAGTGTTTTTATTTATTTTTAAATATTTATATATTTATTATGCATACAATATTCTGTCTGTGTGTATGCCTGCAGGCCAGAAGAGGGCACCAGACCTCATGACAGATGGTTGTGAGCCACCATGTGATTGCTGGGAATTGAACTCAGCACCTTTGGAAGAGCAGGCGATACTCTTAACCACTGAGCCATCTCTCCAGCCCTCGGCCAGTGTTTTTAGATAACGTATTCTGTCAGGCCCTTTGGTGAGCACAAGACTTGCTCAGGCAGGGGAGAATTGGCGTACAGTATGGTCAGCAAGATTAATGTCTAAGGAGGAGAAGGAGCGATGCCAGTCGGTTACATCACATGGACTCTGCCTTGACTGAGGGTTGTCGTGGGTGCCGGGAAAACAGCCCAATCACTTTGTGTCCCCTGAGAGAATATTGGGAAGAACTAGCTCCCAGAGAACAGAAAACGGTGGGAGTTCAGGCTGTGAGAGATGCCCGAGAAAGCTAGGGAAACCGGACTTTAGTAGTTCTGTCTGTTTCATGCCCCCTTTGAGGGGCACAAAAAGGAGCTGTGGCAGGCGTAGCACCTTAGAAGAGCTTTTGCCTAATGTGGCTGACGTCCTGAATTCTTGTCAAATGGACGACTTGCCCGTCTTGACCTTGACAGTTTTATGATTAACTCTTAGCTTCAAGTCTCCATTTAATTTACTGGGATTCTAAATACAAATTTATTTAATGAGTATGTACTTGCTTTATGTCCCCTAAAACATTTAAGTTTTTCGGGTACACAGTATGCAGGTTAGATTTTTGTCATCTTGACATTAGCTAGAGTCATTTACAGAGAGGGAACCTCAATTGAGAAAAAGCCTCCATCAGATTGACCAGCGGGCTGGTCTGTGGGACATTTTCTTGGTTGGGATAGATGTGGGAGGGCTCAGCCTCCTGTGGGAAGTACTGCCCCTGGGCAGGGGTCCTGTTTTGTAAATGAAAGCAGGGTTAACAAGCCTTGGAGAGTTTTCCTCCAGAGCTTCTGCTTCAGTTCCTGCCCTGCTTTCCTCCTTGAAACTTGGAATGGAATAAACCCTTTCCTTCCCAAGTTGCTTTTAGTAAGTAGTAGTGCTTTGGTCTCGGCAATAGGAAGCAAACTAGGATCCAGTCTGGTGGGGGGTACTAAATAGAGTGTAGTTTAGTATCTATGCTAGATGAGAATTAATTGGGTGCTCTTCTCTAAGGGGCTCATTAAAACAAACAAACTAGGAATTGAACACTTGGTGCATGCCAGGCAAGCGCTGTATCACCAAGCCACGTCACCAGCCCTGACCAGGCATCGATCTGGTGAAGAGCTGGGTTGGTGTGGTCCAGTGTCTGTTAGTTGTTTTCTCTAGGCTGTGACAAAATGCCTAACAAAAGCAACTGAGGGCAGGAGGGGTTATTTTAGCTTACACTTTGGGGACAGGGTTCAAAACATTCTGGCAGGAAAGGCACTGTGGCAGATGCGTGGGGTGTCTGCTCACATTGTGTCCACAGTTCGGAGGTGCAGAGGGATGAAGTATGGGTGCCTGAGCCCAGGGAATGGTGTCTCCTGCATTTAGGGGAGGTCTTCCCATATCAGTTCAACCTCCAGAAAACAGCCTCACAGACACACCCAGAGTGTTGTTTTCTAGGTGTCTCTAAATGAGGCAAAAATGACAAGTTCAACTATCACAGATCCACTCCTGACACTCAGGTTTCTAACCTCTGTGTAGGAACTGTCCACTAACTGCTTGTGCCACTGGAGTTCTGCCAAATATGTCACTTTTCTTTCTTGTTTGTTTGTTTGTTTGTTTTTGAGGCAGTTTTCTATGTTGTATGTAGCCCTGGCTGTTCTATAACTCACTATGTAGACCAGACTGGTGGTGGCGCACACCTTTAATCCCAGCACTCAAGAGGCAAAAGCAGGGGGATCTCTGTGTTCCAGGTCAGCCTGGTCTACAGAGTGAATTCCAGGACTGCCTGATCTGTTACACAGAAAAATCCTGTCTTGATCACCACCCCACACACAAAAATAAATAAAAATAAAAAATAATATAACATTCCCTAAAGTCTCATGTTCATTTTTTTTTTGACTGGATGTGAGATTTATTACTGAACATGATTGGGAGGAGTATAGGAGAGCACAGTGGAAGCCATCAGGACTGCAGGGCTTGCCACTTACCCAGGGGATTGTAATTGGGGAGTTATTTGATCCCATAGCCATCAGGGATAGCTGCTTCTCAACTATCATGTCTTCAAATTCATCTGCATTAAACTTGGTAAAGCCACAGATTCAACACAACACCCATCGAAATCCAGCAAAATTCTTCAAAGACCTCAAAAGAACCGTCCTCAATTTCATATGGAAAAGCAAAAAACTCAGGATAGCCAAAACAATCCTGTACAATAAAAGAACTTCTGGAGGCATCACAATCCCTGACTTCAAACTCTTCTACAGAGCTACAGTACTGAAAACAGCCTGGTATTGGCATAAGAACAGACAGGAGGACCAATGGAACCGAATAGAAGACCCGGATATCAATCCACACATCTTCGAACACCTGATCTTTGACAAGGAAGCAAAAAATATCAAATTGAAAAAGAAAGCATATTTAACAAGTGGTGCTGGCATAACTGGATATCAACATGTAGAAGAATGAATACAGACCCATATCTATCACCATGCACAAAACTCAAGTCCAAATGGATCAAAGACCTCAAAATAAAGCCAGCTACACCGAACCTTATAGAAGAGAAAGTGGGAAGTACACTTGAACGCATTGGCACAGGGAACCACTTCCTAAATATAACCCCAGCAGCACAGACACTGAGAGAAACAATAAGTGGGACCTCATGAAACTGAAAAACTTCTGGTAGGCAAAGGACATGGTCAACAAGACAAACGACAGCCTACAGAATGGGAAAAGATCTTCACTAACCCCACATCAGACAGAGGTCTGATCTCCAACATAAAGAACTCAAGAAATTGGACACCAAAAGATCACATAATCCAATAAAAAATGATTTATTTGCATCACTGTAGAATGTAGGGGCTCCAGAAAGTGGTGTCTCTTTTACTATATGAGGGAGAATCCAATTAATTCTTTTAATAAGTGGAAGTCTCTTGCTTTTGCCATATTTATTGTTAATCTCTTCCAAAAAATTAATGCAAGCTCTTTGCCAATGTTCATTTTCTGCCCATAATAGGCAATTTCAGCATTAGTAGAAGGTACCACAATTTCTGCTGTGCCTGTTCCTGCTAATTGGTGAAGTCTCATTTTTTCCTTTCAGAATCAATTCAGAAACCTATCTACATTTCTCTTTAATTTTTTACTCTGTTTGTGTGCTAAAAATATCCATTCTAACATATTATCTTCTCTCTGCATAAGAATCCCTATGGGATAATGTGTAGAAGGTAAATTAAATAAAATACAATAAAACTTTGGATCAAGTGATCTACATGTACATCGTGTAATTTATTTTCTAACAGAGCTAATTCTATCTCTGTTATTGTTTTGCAGTGTGGTGCAGTGGTGAGAAGGAACTTAACACTATACAACAGAACTCATGTGGGAGGTTCAGTGAGGAGAGGGGTCAGGGTGGCAGAAGAGGCCTCTGGGATGGGAGCAGCAGGAAAGAGAGGGAGACACGGGAGGGTCCTGCTTTTTATAAGGGGGTATGGTACATATGCACGTGACTTGATGACATATTCTGTCAGGACCCTTAGGGCTGGCCAGTGTAGGTGCCTGATTACTAACTAACACAAGTACACAATCAAGGCCAGCCTGGGCTACAGAGGGAGTTCCAGGACAGGCTCCAAAGCTAGAGAAACCCTGTCTCGAAAAACAAAAACCAAAAACAAAAACAAAAAAAAACAAGTGCACAAGGAGTGCTCTTAGTGGCTACAGTTGAAGACCCCAAGGGTGGGCCAGTATAATGCCTGAATACTAAAACTCTCAGCCTTAGCCGATAATTTTCTTAAACTATTTAGGTCCTTATCCTTGTGAGGTTTGAAATGAATTACTTAGCTCTTGAGTAGTTAATCCAGTTAATATCTTTCAGAAACTTTTGAAAATCATTAAGAATTTGTAATTGATCTCCCTCGATTTGTGCTTCTGTAGTCAAATTTTCTGTAAACTTATATAATTGATAGAACAGATAATTGATAGAATCTCTTCTTTGTATTTTTCAGAAGCAATTTGTAAACAAGGGAAAATTCTCTCTCTCTCTCTTTTTTTTTTTTTTTTTTTTTGATTTTTCGAGACAGGGTTTCTCCGTAGCTTTTGGTTCCTGTCCTGGAACTAGCTCTTGTAGACTAGGCTGGCCTCGAACTCACAGAGATCCGCCTGCCTCTGCCTCCCGAGTGCTGGGATTAAAGATGCGTGCCACCACCGCCCAGCTAAAATTCTCTTTTCTTCATCAAACATTTTTTCTAAGGTATCTGCATCTGAATCAGCCACTAAGATATCATCCACATAATAATAAATTTTAGATTGAGGAAACTGTTCGCAAATTATTCCTAGTGGCTGTTGTATACAATACTGACACAGGTTGTTGTCGATTACAATAAAATAGTCCCACACTAGCCCAGAATGGAGTATAATAAAGGTTCCTTTATTTAGGGGTAGACTCACAGATCAGCAGTCCTCTGCTCGGACGGGGAACAGGAACCAAATCTAGCATCCAAGGGATTGTGCATGTTTTTACATCTGTATATATAGTAGATGTGACCACGCCCAAAGTGGGCCAGTATCTTCAAGGCTATTGATTGAAGGAGTTCCCACAGCACCTCCCCCTTTTGTCTAAAATAAAAGAGTTCTAAGCTTAATATAAAACTATATACAATAAGAACATATATCAAGTATAAAAATTAGAATTACAACCAGCATAAACAATATCAAGCAAGAAACATATGCTAAATGTTTCAATAGTTATCCTATCATAAGGAATCTAAGTTTTGTATTAGAAATGGCTTAGCTAAGTCTTGAGAGGAAAGTAACTATGACTATTTCGTCTTCAATCCCATAAAAGACTTGAGAAGGGAATTATATTGCTTGAGTAAACAGGAAGTGCAATCAAGAAGCTTCCAACATGTTCAATAAATGACAGAGACAACCGACCACCCAAAGTCTTATTTGCAATGTTGGAGCAACCAACTTTGGCTAAGGCCTAGAGTAACTGACAGACCATTTTCAGAGGCAGGAAAAGTTTCAAAACCATCTTACACTATCTTGGTAAGTTTTGGCAGTCTTTTTTCTTGTATCCTGCTTGTCCTGTCTAGGCAATGTGTATTTTGTCAGTAGTCAGTGGTCGAGGCATGAGCAGTTTCTTTGCCCAAAGACCAGTTTTGCCAAGAAGAAAACAGGCTGAGTGTCTTTGGTGCCCAACATTCTCTCAGGAATAGATCGGTGCTGCCAGGAGCAATTATGTCTCACATCAACAGAACCCTAATATATTTAAATGCCATATTCTACAGTTCTTTGAAGTGGTTGAAATTACCTATATATGGGGCTGGAGAGATGGCTCAGTGGTTAAGAGCTTTGCCTGCTCTTCCAAAGGTCCTGAGTTCAATTCCCAGCAACCACATGTGTTCACAACCATCTGTAATGAGATTTAGTGCCCTCTTCTGGCCTGCAGGGATACATGCAGGCGGAACACTGAATACATAATAAATAATTTAAAAAAAAAATTACCTATATGTGCAGAACACAATTGCTATGTATCTAAAGAACTTGATTAGTCTAACTATAAGTATGACAAACATAGATGACTATTGACCTATAATTCTTAATACCTATATAGCTTAAAGACTAAGGCTTCGTATTAGAATATTAAACAATCTTTAAACAACTGTGCAGCAAATGAGGTCAATGACCTCAAAATGAAAACAATGTATAAGTAGCTTGATTAGAGGTAGAAATGTACAGTACAATATGATAAATATATCCTAAAATTATCTTAAATAATATCTTAATATCTTAAGCAGTGGTAGAAGCATGCATGCATACAATATGCCAAAATAACTTTGTATAGGTATACAAATATTGTAAACAGAAATAGAAGAATATTCAATATAACAAATACAATTTGAATTTGTATCAATATGTAAGAATCTATACCAATGTAAATTGTCTATAAATAATAGCTCACAAGTATTCACTCTATTACTCACTATTATTATTAGTGTGAGTAAGCTCATAGTAATCTACCTATTATCCCATCCCCCTGTTTTTTAAAGAAATCCCTGAGCCTACATAATTTTTACCCCAACCTTATACCAGTTATAATCAACCCCTTATTGATGTCCCTAACCCCGAGGATAAACTTTGTTGGGAGAGAGGACATTGTCTTCTAGAATTACTTTCAGCTGTCATGGGGGCGATGTTATTTCTATGGGATCCTATCAAACCTAAAATGATGGTTAAGTTTTAAGATTACTGTCTGGTATAATTGCAAATAGTCTCTGAGTAGTTGGTAGACAGTATCTTTTTTTTTTTTTTTTAGTTTTTTTTTGTTTGTTTGTTTTGGTTTTTGTTTTTTGAGACAGGGTTTCTCTGTGTAGCTTTGGAGCCTGTCTTGAAACTCACTCTGTAGACCAGACTGGCCTTGAACTCACAGAGGTCCTCCTTCCTCTGCCTCCCAAGTGCTGGAATTAAAGGTGCGAGCCACCACTGCCGGGCTGGTAGGCAGTATCTTTTAAAAGCTATTGGCTGAAGGAGTTCCCACAGCAACACGTGAAAATGTTTTACATTTCTTTTTTTTTTTTTTTTTTTTGGTTTTTCGAGACAGGGTTTCTCTGTGGTTTTGGAGCCTGTCCTGGAACTAGCTCTTGTAGACCAGGCTGGTCTCGAACTCACAGAGATCCACCTGCCTCTGCCTCCCAAGTGCTGGGATTAAAGGCGTGCGCCACCACCGCCCGGCTTGTTTTACATTTCTTATGGAAGAACTTTCCATTGATATCTTTTCTTTCAGATTTATTTATTTATTATGTATACAGTGTTTTGCTTGCATGTATGTCTGCACAGCAGAAGAGGGCACTAAATCTCATTATAGGTTGTTGTGAACTATCATATGGTTGCTGGGAATTGAACTCAGGACCCTGGAAGAGCAGCCAGTGCTTTTAACCTCTGAGCTATCTCTCCCACCCGCATTGATACCTTTTAATGGCTGAGCGTTATTGTAGGTTGGCACTGTGAAAACAAATTTTTCTTTATCCTGTACTTGTAAAGGTATAGTAAAAAAGCAGTCTGTTAAATCAGTCACTATAATAGGCCATCCCTTAGGTAATAAAGAAGACAAGGGAAGTCCATGCTTGCTTATGACTCTTAGATATGATTTCCATCCTCCATCTTTTAGATTTCTTTTTAATGACAAATATAGGAGAATTACAAGGACTGATCAATTCTTCAATATGTTGAGCTCCTGTACCAGATGTTCTATTGTCTGCAATTTTTCTGATGCCAAAGGCCATTTTTCCACCTACACAGACTTGTCAGTTAACTATTTTAAAGATAGGGAGGTGGGTGGTGATGGTGTACACCTTTAATCCCAGCACTCGGGAGACAGAGGGAGGCAGATCTTTGTGAGTTCGAGGCCAGCTTGGTCTATAGAGCGAGTTCCAGGGTAGGCTCCAAAAGGCACACAGAGAAATCCTGTCTCAAAAAAATAACAACAAAAGATAAGAAGTTTGGTATCTTTGAAAGACCAACAAGTATTGTGACCTGCTTATGTACAGCCTGAATGGGCTGTGACTGTTCTTGATAATACCTTTTAATATTTTTCTCAGAAGCATTCTTTATTTTGTGGTTTGTTTCTGAGATTGGAGGAATGTTATCTTGTTTTCCATTGCTGCAACAATTTATGCCTCCATAAATTTATGGCTATATTGGCCACATAAGGTTTTAACTTTCCTATTTGTCCTTTTGGTTCTTTTATTTTTTCCAATTAATTATGTATGCAGACATCATTCACACACACAGCACGCAGACAGAGCACAGAGACACTCAGACACAAGCACAGACACATACAGCACAGCACAGTACAGGATAGACAGACTTACCTTACCTGGGACTTGAACTGGTGACCTCGGGCTCCACGGGCGGAGCTCCAATCCTCTCAGCCAGCTCTCTGACCATTTGTCCTTTTGGTTCTATACACTTGATCCATCTTGTACTTTGCTTTACCTTAGATAAATTTCCAATCAATAAGAGTTGAATATTTAATTTACCTCCTGAAGAGGCCAATCTGGATGCCAAGATTTTAGTGAAAAAAAGTTACGTCTGCTCCTGGGTCTACTAAACCTTCAATTGCAGTGTCATATATATTTTTAGCTTTGGTCTCAGATCATTTATAGCAGTTGGCCAAAATACTTGTTTACTAATCTCTCCTGAATTTTTTATTTTATCTACTGAAGCTGTTTTGTCCTTATTACACTCATAGTAGCATTGCTTTTAACAACAGACATTACGTCTTTTAATTACATTGTGGATGAGTTTCTCCAATGCTGACAGGGAATGATTGAATCCAGTTGATATTGGGACATGCAGGAGACCCCTCAGGGAACTTCCTGATGACAAAGAGTTACCTTGTGTGTCCCTTTTTTATCTGCATTTATTAGTCCAATGCCAGGCTTTGCCACACCTTCTGCATACTCCAGAAGACTGGAGCCTTGTTTTTGGATTGTCTCTAGAAAAAACATTGTTTCTAGGAATGTCTTGCCTACTCACTTTTCAAATGACCTTGCTTACCACAATTAAAACATCTGACGTTTTGATTTTTCTTAAAACTTTTAGAAATTACTTCTATCAGTGTAGTATCATAAGTGTGAGATCCAATTATCAGCCCTGTTTCTAATCCATTTATCTATTGATGCTGATCTTGCCTTTAAAGGCTTAATCATCCTTTTTCATTCTGGATTAGCATTTCCAAAAGCCAAATATTTGATTAATGTTTGTCCGACTTCTGGATCTGATACTGTTCTATTTACAACTGGTAAATTTTTGCAAAAAAAAAATTAGTGAAGGCTTATTTTGGGCCTTATATAATTTTAATACATGACTCAGACCTCTTTCCTGATTCTTCTCCCAGTTCCAAGCATTTAAAGCTGCTAAACGGCATAGGTGTGATTATCAAATTCAAGCTGCCTTTGTACCTCAGCACACTGACTTGTAGAGAAACTGATCTTTTTTTTTTTTTTTTTTTGGTTTTTCGAGACAGGGTTTCTCTGTGGTTTTGGAGCCTGTCCTGGAACTAGCTCTGTAGACCAGGCTGGTCTCGAACTCACAGAGATCCGCCTGCCTCTGCCTCCCAAGTGCTGGGGTTAAAGGCGTGCGCCACCACCACCTGGCTGAGAAACTGATCTTGAGAACTACCAATACCTCTAACCCTATTTCTTTGTTCTATGGTCCTAGCTTCCTATTTCCACCATGTTTACCATTGTAACTGAGGACCAGGTTCCAATATTGCTGTTGCCAAATCTTTCCAGTCTTGGGAGATAATTCTGTTCTGAGTTGCCCATGAATTTAATATTTGTTCCCCATATGGTGAATGAATACCATATGAAACTACCATTTCCTTAAATCTCCTCAAATCTAATATTTTTATAGGATTCCATTTAACTTCTACATAAGCTTTAGGGTGTCTATTGTCTCCTGGTCTTTCTTGTGCAGTAACTGGATAAGCTAAGGTTGGTTTTCTAACAATTTTGGGCTGCTCCTCTTCAGTTTCATCATGTGGTGTGGTAGGTTCTTGTCTAAATTCCTGTCTGTTTCTGAGTATTTTTTAATTTTCATTTATAAGTCTTTTTAAGGCTTGTATCTTATTAATCCACTTTTTATATTTGGCACAAAAAATTATTAAGGGTAAAATATGAGTTACCAGACTGCTAGTAATTACAATTGGTATTATGTCAGTCTCGGTTAAGTCATTCATTGTTTTTTTAGCTTCTATTTTCAAGCCATTTAAATTAGGACTGCACAGGATCCTAATGTCCTGTGTTATGATATTTCCCATCCTTAATGAGGGAAAGATTTTTTTCTTTTTAATAATACTTAACTCTCTCCTTGAGGACTTTCCAGGTAGCTAGCCAAATCTGTTGTCTTCTCAGTTTGTCTGCAGCTGGCATGATTTCTCTGTCTGGTGGTTGTGGTACATTTTGGAGTGCCAAATGTTGTCTCTGACTAAATCTCAATTGTTTGATTTTATCAATAAAAACTCGGGAGCCAGATGCTGGGGTGAAAACCTCCACTGACATCCCAGAAAGAACTTTCTCCTAGGCTGTCTCAAAACTCTCGGACTGGTGCCCCTCCCTTGTACTTCCTGTGCCTCTCTATCCGTCCTCTTGACCCCCTCTTGCTCTCTGTTGTTTTTTCCTGTCAACTGGTTGCTTGCCCGGCCTCTTGACCTATGGTTGACTTTAATCCTATTTACAATAAGCAGAAAGCTCTTGGATTAAGGGTGTGTGCTAGGTGTTAGGAATATTCTCCTAACATGAGCTCTCTGCAAAATCCCAACCAAACCAAATCAAAACAAGCCAAATTAAGAGATATCCAGGTTTAATGGGAGTTCTGTGCTCTTGGGTGGCCCTGAGGGGGAACCGGGAAGCCGTGCAAATGTGACCACTATGAGGAAGAAAAAGAGACCACGTGTCCCTCTTTTGGGAGTTCACTTAAATATTCTGTGGGAGTGCTGGTCTGCTGGGATTTGGAGTCCAGAGTGCTAACTCTCAGGGTCAGGGGGCTAGGATAGATGCCAGGGGCTGGGGCCTAGGCTCCCAACTTAACACTAGGGTTGAGCCATATCATAACTAGGAACAGCCAGGCGGTGGTGGCGCACGCCTTTAATCCCAGCACTCGGGAGGCAGAGGCAGGCAGATCTCTGGGAGTTCGAGGCCAGCCTGGTCTACAAGAGCTAGTTCCGGGACGGGCACCAAAGCTACAGAGAAACCCTGTCTCGGGGGGGGGGGGAAACAAAACAAAACAAAACAAAAAAAAAAAACTAGGAACAGGTTTTTCCAATAAATAACATAATCTCGGGGTTCATAGTGTGATAAAATATCCTACAACACTTATAAAGCCAACACCAACCATGTGGGTGCCTCTAAGTTCTACTGTTGCTTCAAGATATAGTCTGTCCCCTTTCTATCACAGTCGCATTGGCTTCTGCACACACTAGTGCCACACCTGAAGCACCTGGGGAAACAGTGTCTCTCTAGTTGCTGCTTTCAAACAGTGAATATTTTCAGTGGTATTCTCAATTTAGACTCTCAAATTTTATTTTTCTCAGTTAGTGTCTCAGTGGATGGGGTATTGCTTGCAGGGCACCTTTCCTATTGCCTGGCTCTCTCTTTTACTGTTGGATAAGTTTAGTGAGCAGTAACCGTGAATATAGCCTGAACACTGTGTTGTCATTGTTAGGATCTGCTGGCCTGGTCTGTCATCTGGGTACACTGTCCCTTTAAGAGACAAGCTCCACCCTCTCCCAACCCCTCCCCTTCTGCCGAGGGAAGAGGATATCCTGCTTCCTCCAGCCTGTACTGGGTTCTCTTTCATCTCTCTCCTGAAGAAGTAACAACTTCTTCTTCCTCTTCCTCCCTCCCTCCCTCCCTCCCCCCCTCTCTCTTTCTCTTCTTCCCCCTTATCCCCTTCCCCCTTTCCTTTTTCCCTCCATAACCCACTAAATAAACTCTGTACCTAAACTCTCTCTGCATGATGTATCTGGCTGTCTCTCACCTTCCGCAATCTCCCACCTGCCAAGGTGACCGCCAAGGCCTCAGGGGACTAGCTGAGGGCTGGGGTACCACCGAGGTCTCGGATCATTGGCCGCTACCCTTCATGGGTCGGCCGCCCCTCATGGGACCAGCCTAACCCCCTTATAACTTTTAAAAAGAATAACAGTCGTGACATTTCCAATCCCCACATTCATTTATTACTTTTTAGATCAGTCTCACTCACGTTCTCAGGACATGAGCAGAGTGCAGCCAGGTTGATTGGCAGAAGGCAACAAGAATGGTGCTGCCTTCTGCTGAGATCCTGGGAGCATGGCACTTACTGTCTGCCTGTTAGTGCCCCGCTCTTCCAAACTCACACCACAGTGGCATTAAAAAATCTGTGTTTAGGCCGGGCGGTGGTGGTGCACGCCTTTAATTCCAGCACTTGGGAGGCAGAGGCAGGCGGATCTCTGTGAGTTCGAGACCAGCCTGGTCTACAGAGCTAGTTCCAGGACAGGCTCTAAAGCCACAGAGAAACCCTGTCTCGAAAAACAAAAACAAACAAACAAAAATAATAAATAAAAATAAATAAAGATACCCAGAGGTGTGTCTCCTAGGTGATTCTAAATCCCATCAGGTGAGTGATGGGAGTTGACCTTCACACCCAGAATCTGATGAATTTGAAGAACAAGGATCCTAGTGTGGCTGGCACAGAATGACCAAGAAAACACTCTGGAAGACTGGAGCAGAGGAGCAGCGTGCATCAGGAAAGAAAACTCTAGAAGATGGGAGCAGAGGAGCAGCCTGCGTCCGGAAAGCTCGTGTTACCTTGTAACTCACAGTGTAGGTTTTGCCCTGCCTCCCCGGGACACAGGACTTTACTATGTAGCCCTGGCTGCTCTGGAACTCGCTCTGTAGACCAGGTTGGCCTCAAACTCACAGAGGTCCACCTGCTTCTGCCTCCTGAGTGCTGGCATTAAAGGCAAGCGCCACTTACCGCCATCCAGCTGGGTTTTAGCTCTTATTCTTGACATACTAAACCCTTAGTGATTACAAATAAGAAAGAATATCCTGAGATGTGATTCTGTGTTTAGAGCAATCTTTACTGCTTTGTGAAGAGCACGACTTAGGGCCAGAAGAAGAGGCAGGTCAGCAATGGGCAGCAGTTCCAGTGCGGGTGAACTGGGGTTCAACTCAGGGGGTGAGTTCAGGGGTTCAGCTCAGGGATTCAGCTCAGAGAGTGAGCTCAGGGGTTCAGCTCAGAGAGTGAGATCAGGGGTTCAGCTCAGGGGTTCAGCTCAGGGGGTGAGCTCAGGGGCTTAGGAGTCGAGTTCAGGGAGTGAGCTCCTGTTTGTTGTTAACCCTCTGTTTCTCAAGGATTGGGCTACGCCTCGCCTGTAGCCTTAGCTATAAATGGTTCTGTATTGCCTACTCCAGGAAAGGGCAACTGTTTCAAAAGTTATTGGGACTACCTGTTGTTGTGACTATCTTATGACCACCTTGAAATCATGTATTTGATTTAAAGGTTATTACGACTAACTTATGGCTTGTTGCCTGTCAAATGCCCCATTTGGAAACCTCCTAACCTATAAAAATCTTATCTTCCCATGTCCAAAGCTGACATCTTGGAGGGGGTGGGCAGCCTGTGCACTCAAATTTAAAAATCTTGCTTTGCCGGCAGTGGTTGTGCACACTTTTAGTCCCAGCACTCCAGAGTGCAGAGGCAGCAGGATTCCTGAGTTTAAGGTCATCTTGGTCTACAGAGTATGTTCCAGGACAGCCAGGGATATTTGTATAAGTGAAGACTGCTTTTTTGTTTCCTGGCCACCCAGCCCCAAATAATCATACAGAAACTATATTAATTATAACACTGTTTGGCCTATTAGTTCAGGCTTCTTATTAACTAACTCTTACATCTTAAATTAACCCAATTCTGTTACCACGAGGTTCGTGGTTTGTTACCTCACTGCTTGCTTCTTCTTCTTCTTTTTAATATTTATTTATTTATTATGTATACAATATTCTGTCTGTGTGTATGTCTGCAGGCCAGAAGAGAGCACCAGACCTCATTACAGATGGTTGTGAGCCACCATGTGGTTGCCGGGAATTGAACTCAGGACCTTTGGAAGGGCAGGCAATGCTCTTAACCACTGAGCCATCTCTCCAGCCCTCACTGCTTGCTTCTTGGGCAGCTACGTGGCATATGCCTGGTTCTGCCTTCTTTCCTTCTCTATCTCTTCTTAGATTTTCCACCTTGCTATATTCTGCTCTACCATAGGCCAATGCAACTTCTTTATTAGCAAATGGTAATAAAACATTCAAAGCATACAGAGAGAAATCTCACATCGTGCTTGCTCTAATTAGTTTCACTCTGATGGTGTGATTTGTTTTAACTAATTTGGCTATGATGGTGTGATCTGCTTTAATTAATTTGGCTGTGACGTTGTGATCTATGTTGTGTCTTTGGGATTAGCCCTAGGAAAGAAAGGGGATTAAAAAAACAAGACCCAGACAGCCTAAGAAACTGGGTGGCTGCTATGACCACACCTGGCCACGGAAGCATGGGAATCACATAATGCATAGCAAGCCTGCTGAGAAAGGAGCAGAATATTTCACATCTCAAACCACCTTACCTGCTCTCCCTCCATCTCCTGCCCCAAGTCCCCAGGTTCCACCTGCCCTATCTACTGCACTTCCTACCATGAACTCACGCACCCAGGCTGCTCCTATTCCTGTGGACTTCTACTTGTTCTGACCACTGTCTGAAACCCCGCTCTTCTTGGAAGAAAGCTGCTGCCTCTCTGACCTCATTCTGTTGTCAATGTGTGGTCTTCTGGACCTCTTGTTCAAAGACTGGAAAAGAAGGGCTCATGCAATTTGGCAGAAGTAGCAGGCTAACTTTATCAGACCAAAGCAACGGTACAGGTTGTAGAAGGACACACTGTCAAGACTGACATCAGGCCATGTGAGGAGAGGGCCCTGGAGGGCCCTCAGCTAAAGCCAGAGGTCTCTTTTTATTGAATCTAAAAAGTTGAGTGTTTCTCTATTTTAATTGATAGATTAAATCATACATTGTTTTCCTATTACACCTGCTCCTTCCCATAATGCATCTGATTTTAATCATATGCACACTCAATTATGTATAAACATAAATGGCAAATAGACGCCCCCTAAAACTTACCAGAAGACACAATTTTGTCTTTACTGTACATGTACCTAAAACCAGTTCAGACTGGATCAGCCTTCTATTGTTCTTACCCTGATATGTTGGGAATACAACTGAATAGAAACTGTTTTAATTTGATCGTTACTAGGAGCGGGGACACTTACACGATTGTCCAAAGATGAGATCACTCATAGCTGGCTGCACAGAGGGTTGAAGGAATTCTGAAGTTGCTAGGTGCCTTGTTTGCAGAGGGGTGTATGTGCACAATACATGCAAGTGAAGGAACTCGGCTGCCAAATGCATCACCGCGTTAGGGGTATATGCATAACAAATGGGGTCCCGGGTTCAATTGACCTGTACAAGCAGGTCATTCTTCAGTGATCCTAAGCGGGTTGAGAGGATAGAGAAGATGGGAAAGCTGGGGTTGGGGTCTTGTACAAGCTATGCCTTAGGTCAAGCAAGTTTATTAAGAAGGACAACAACTTATATACATTTTTTTTTCAGGGGAGAAATGAGACAAAATCAGCAGAAAACGATCATATATTGGGACAAAGTCATCAGGAAGCTAATCAAGCATTGTTGCCTAAGAGGGAACAGAGTATATCTCAAGTCACCCAGCGCACAGCAGCCTTGGGCCTGATGACCAGCGCTCCAACGGGGAGAAGAGTGGGTTCTCCAACCCCAGGCGAAGGTTTCCCTAGGCCCTGGCCCCAGGCCAGTGCTGCCCTTACCAAGCAGATTTCTAGTTTCAGACAGGGAACTTCTGTTCCTTTCCCATACATCAGGGCCTTGGGGGAAGCTCCCAAGGTCCTGGGTTTGTCAAGCTTGTTCCTGGGTTTTGACAAGGTATTACGTCGTTTCTCCACACATCGGGGTCTGGGGAAAGCCTTAGACCAGCCTGGCTCTCAGTACTGAACAATCCCCTATGCTTTCAGTTGACTTTGTCTCCTCATGCCTGCCCAACTGTTTGGCTCTGAGGGCAGTTGTTTGGGTCGGGTTTTGTTTTTGTTTATTTCGGTCCTAAAGTACGTACTTTATATTCGTTGAGTAATCATCTTTAATTACTGGAGGGAAAGAGTCTGTGGGAGGCCCAGAATTGTGTAGGCGCAGAAACAAAGAGCTCCTAGTTAAATAGGTTCCACTTTGGGCACCTGTGCTCCCTGTGCGGCGTCTTGGTGGAGGTATTGAGTATACAAGGCAGATGTGAGAGCTTGGCTAGGAAAGAGGCCTGGAGATGCACAGAAAGCCACCAGAAGACGCAGATGTGAATGCCTACGGAAGAGTAGAGACAGGTAGAACGAGGAAGGGCCGAGACCTGTGCAGAGACCCTTCCCAACATACAAAATAAAGTAGAGGGTGTAGATGGGAAGCAATGACTTCAGTCATCCAGTGTAGCAGCCCTCAGGGTCCAGCTCTCTTTTCCAGGTATGGATGTGGCTTACAGTGAGGGCCATGTTCAGGGGTCTTTTTTGGATCTTGGCTCAGGAATCCAGACTTCTGAGAGATTAGAACACAACACAGTGGTTGGGAACACAGGATCTGGAGTCAAACTGCTTGGTTTTATTTCCTTCCTTCCTTCCTTCCTTCCTTCCTTCCTTCCTTCCTTCCTTCCTTCCTTCCTTCCTTCCTTTCCTTCCTTTCCTTCCTTCCTTTCCTTCCCTTCCCTTCCTTCCTTCCTTCCTTCCTTCCTTCCTTCCTTCCTTCCTTCTTTCTCTTTCTTTCTTTCTTTCTTTCTTTCTTTCTTTCTTTCTTTCTTTCTTTCTTTCTTTCTTTCTTTCTTTCGTTTTTTCCAGACAGGATTTCTCTGTAGTTTTGGAGCCTGTCCTGGAACTCACTCTGTAGACCAGGCTGGTCTAGAACTCACAGAGATCCTCCTGTCTCTGTCTCCTGAGTGCTAGGATTAAAGGTATGCACCACCAGTGCATGCCTTGGTTTTATTTCTTATTTATTTGGTTTTTAGAGACAGGGTCTCTCTATGTAGTCCAGGCTGTCTTGGAGCTCACTGTGTAGACCAGGTTGGCCCCAAACTCACAGCGATCCACTTGCCTCTGCCTCCCAAATGCCAGGACTAAAGGCATGTACCACCACACCTGGCATTTGGTTTTATTTTTTTTAAAGATTTGTTTCATTATTATTCTCTCTCTCTCTTTCTCTCCCTCCTTCCTTCTCTCCCTCCCTCTCTCTCCCCTCCCTCCTTCTCTCCCTCCCTCTCTCTCCCTCCTTCTCTCCCTCTCTCCCCTTTCTCTCCCCCTCTCTCTCCCTTTCTTCTTCTCTCCCCCTCTCTCTCCCTTCTTCTCTCCCTCCCCCTCTCTCTCTCCCCTCCCCTCCCCTCCCCCATAACATTGTATGTGTTATGACAAATTTGTGGATGTCAAAGCACAGCTTATGGGAGTTAATTCTCTTCTTCCAACAGATAGGTTTGGGACTGAACTTCAGTTGTTGGGCTTGGCAGCCCATGTCTTTACCCATTGAGACATCTCATTAGCCCCATAGTTAATTTTTTTCAATATGACTAAATCTCCACACTCAGCTGGTTATAGTGGTGTAGTGACCTTTAATCCCAGCACTTAGGAGGCAGAAGCAGCTAGATCCATGAGTTTGAAGTCAGACTGGTACAAAGCAAGTTCCAGGACAGGCAGGGCTGGTCTCAAAAAACAAAAATAAAAACAAAAACAAAACCCAGAATTTTACACATTTAGTCCAAAGTTCATAATCATACTTAATAAAAATTAGATTATTCCCATTACATTGAGACATGTGACAAGGTTGCTCCTGTAGCTGCTTTCATTTAACATGGCTTTGAAAGTACTTGCCTATGTATTTACAGAAGAAAGCTACAGAGAAACCCTGTGTCGAAAAACCAAAAAAATAAATAAATAAATAAAAATAAAAAAATAAAAAAATTAAGAATTAAAATGTTTAGGATGGTAGCTTTCCTTTTTAGATTTTTGGCCACTTAACACTAATGGTCTGTCCTGTCCCTTTAAAAGACAAGCCCTGCCCACTCCCTCCCCCATCCACTGAGGCGGGCCCTTCCTGCTAGCAGTCTCTTCCTTTCTGTCTCTCTCTTGAAGAGGCAATTTCTGTCTCTCCATTCTTCCCACTTCTACCCTTCCCCCCTCTCTTTCTTCCTCTCTCTCTGCCTCTCTCTCTGCTCTTTTCCCTTCTCCCCTTCCCTTCCATAACTCTCTAAATAAATATCCAACTTCACTCTGCATGGAATACCTATCCGTCTCGGTCTCTCACACGGCTTCCTGCCTGGGACCTGGCTGCCTTCGTGGCCCACCATGGTCTCGGGACCTGCTGCCCACTGCCTGCAGCCGCTCAGGGACTTGCGGAGTGGTCTCATGGCCTGCTGCCCACTGCCTGTTGCCTGCCGCCACTGGGGGACCTGCAGCATTTTACTTAAACCATTACAGACACAAGCTAGAGTTATTTAGGAAGAAGAAACTCAACTGAGAAAATTTCTCCATTAGATTGGCCTGTAGGCAGGTCTGTGGGGTATTTTTTGATGGATGATTGATTTAGGAAGACCCAGTCCATTGTGGGTGTTATTATATTTAAAGCTCCTGCAGCTCAAAAAATGTGGCTTCTCCATACAACACATGACTGCTGCCATTTTTACTGAGGTCAGGTGACTTCACTACCATCTTAATGGAGGGCCAGATCAGGTGACCAAGTCCTGCCATCTTTACTGAGGTACTCCTTGTCTGGTCCCCCAGTGCCGACTCTGTTACATGTGTGTTTTGTGCAGTGGCATGCCTTTGGTAGGGCCCACCAAAAGCATCCACTTTGCTCAATTCCTGTTCACTCTGTGTGTGTGTGTGTGTATGTGTAACTTAAATGCATCTATGTTTACTGTTAATGTTATAATTGTCTGTTCATTGTATCTCATTTCAGACTACAAAAACAATAAGTCTCATGTTTTGAATTGGTATGTACTTTTAAGTCTCTTACAAAAACTACAGTATATTTAATACAACCCTGCTTTTATACACACACACACACACTTATCATAGTGACAGAATGCAAACTAAGACAAGAGCTTATTTAGAAAGTCCAAGAACAACAGATTCAACCCAATGCCCATCAAAATCCCAGCAAAATTCTTCAAAGATCTCGAAAGAATGGTACTCAACTTCATATGGAAAAGCAAAAAAACAAACAACAAAAAAAAAAAACCAAACAAACAAACCAGGATAGCCAAAACAATCCTGTACAATAAAAGAACTTCTGGAGGCATCACAATCCCTGACTTCAAACTCTACTACAGAGCTACAGTACTGAAAACAGCCTGGTATTGGCATAAGAACACACAGGAGGACCAATGGAACCGAATAGAAGACCCAGATATCAATCCACACATCTTCAGACACCTGATCTTTGACAAGGAAGCAAAAAATATCAAATGGAAAAAAGAAAGCATATTTAACAAGTAGTGCTGGCATAACTGGATATCAACATGTAGAAGAATGAATACAGACCCATATCTATCACCATGCAGAAAACTCAAGTCCAAACGGATCAAAGACTTCAACATAAAGCCAGCCACACTGAACCTTATAGAAGAGAAAGTGGGAAGTACACTTGAATGCATTGACACAGGAGACCACTTCCTAAATATAACCCCAGCAGCACAGACACTGAGAGAAACAATTAATAAGTGGGACCTCCTGAAACTAAAAAGCTTCTGTAAAGCAAAGGACACAGTCAACAAGACAAAACAACAGCCTACAGAATGGGAAAAGATCTTCACTAACCCCTCATCAGAAAGAAGTCTTATTTCCAAAATATACAAAGAACTCAAGAAATTGGACACCAAAAGATCACATAATCCAGCCGGGCGATGGTGGCGCACGCCTTTAATCCCAGCACTCGGGAGGCAGAGGCAGGCGGATCTCTGTGAGTTCGAGACCAGCCTGGTCTACAGAGCTAGTTCCAGGACAGGCTCCAAAGCCACAGAGAAACCCTGTCTCGAAAAAAACCAAAAAAAAAAAAAAACAAAAAACAAAAAACAAAAAACAAAAAAAACCAAAAGATCACACAATCCAATAAAAAATGGAGTAAAGACCTAAATAGAGAACTCTCAACAGAGGAATCTAAAATGGCTGAAAGACACTTAAGGAAATGTTCAACATCCTTAGTCATCAGAGAAATGCAAATCAAAACAACTCTGAGATTCCATCTTACACCTGAAAGAATGGCCAAGATCAAAAACACCGACGACAACTTATGCTGGAGAGGTTGTGCGGAAAAAGGAACACTTCTGCATTGCTGGTGGGAATGCAAGCTGGTACAGCCTCTTCGGATGTCAGTGTGGCGATTTCTCAGAAAATTAGGAAACAACCTTCCTCAAGACCCAATAATATCACTTTTGGGTATATATCCAAAGGATGCTCAATCGTGCCACAAGGACATGTGCTCAACTATGTTCATAGCATCATTGTTTGTCAAAGCCACAACCTGGAAACAACCTAAATGCCTCTCGATCAAAGAGTGGATAAGAAAAATGTGGTACATTTACACAATGGAGTACTACACAGCCGAAAAAAATAATGACAGTTTGAATTTTGCAGGAAAATGGACGGAACTAGAAAACATTATTTTGAGTGAGGTAACCCAGACATAGAAAGACAATTATCACATATACTCACTCATAGGTGGTTTTTAAACATAAAGCAAAGAAAGCCAGCCCACAAACCACAATCCCAGAGAACTTAGATAACAATGAGGACACTAAGAGAGACTTACATAGATCTAATCTACATGGGAAGTAGAAAATAGAAAAAGACAAGATCTCCTGAGTAAATTGGGAGCATGGGGACCTTGGGGGAGGGTTGTAGGGGGGAGGGAAGAGGCAGGAGCAGAGAAAAATGTAGAGCTCAATAAATACCAATAAAAAATGTATAAAAATAAAAAAGAAAGTCCAAGAATATAAACTGATAAGCTAATACAAATAAGACATATTTTACATCTATCTGTGTGTGTGTGTGCGCGCGCGTGGCGTGTGTGCCCATGCCCATGGAATACAACTCAGATCAGACTTGATACTTTAAGCAAAATAGACATGTTAATATACATTTTAAAATGAATTCAATAGATAGTATAAGGAAATAAAACATGTGATATTCAAGTGAAATAACAAGTAAAGGAAATAGCAATCTAATCATAAATATGCTGAATCTAGGTAGTTAAAAATGCCAGCAAAGGCCCAAAAAGAATGTCGGGTAAATGGGAGAGCACAGTATATCTTGAAGCAGAAAGACTCAGTATCATAAAGATGTCAGCTCTCCATAAACTAATCTATAAATTTAATATGGTCTAATAAAAATACCAATAGGCTACAAAACCTGAATATAAAGTTCATGTGTAAATTTATACTGATCTAAGCAGCAGCAGCAGCAGTAGCAGTAACCATGAGCATTTTGAAAAGGAAGGTTAATGAGAGGGAGGAAGCTCTCCCAAACAGTACAGTGAACTCCAGAGAATGCCAGTGCATGCATAAGTAGCTCCACCAAGAGAACAGAATGGTCCAGAAATAGATCCAAGACATTAAAAAAATTAGGATGTTATAAAGATAGCATTGTCTGTCAGCAGGGATAGGCTAGATTATACAGTTAGTACTATTGAGACAACTGTGTAACCACCTGGAAAAAATAATTCAGTGTCTCTGCTTCAGTTCTTATACCAAATTACATCCACACGAATCAATTGTGTTCAAATAAATGCAAAAGTAAAATTACAAATTTACAATGTCATGGTGGAGGAAGGGTTTTTCAGATGGTACAGGATTTCTCAAAGCATAAGAAAGACAAATTCTGTCATCAGAAAAATCTATAATTTCTGCAGAACAAAAGCACACCATAAACAAAGATGAATGAAAACCAGGGGGGGGAGAGTTGCAACTCATATTGCAGACAAAGGAACTAATTTGCTTTATATATACAAAATCTTCTCAAATCAATATGAAAAAGAGCAAAGATTGTATAAGAAAATGGGTTGTTGATGGAAGGGATAAATGACCTTTACACATAGAAAAAGGAAAAAAAAAAACCAATGTTTCTCACAAGAAAACTTAAATCATATTTAAATATACTTTTTAAACCTATAAATTGGCAATAATTTCAAACGTTTGATGATCAGTCAAAGTGCAAATTATCATTGTTGGAATTACAGCAGCATATGATCTTTGATCCAGTATACCTGCATACATGGAAAACAAACTATATACAAAGTTAAAGCAAGAGTTTAGAAAACACGCAGACACTTGTCACTAGAGGACCAATCAGCAGCACAGTACATCCAAATAATGGAATACAGTGCAGTCAACTGAAGGGCTTTGCAGAGTGATCAAACATTTTTCTTAAGAAAAGTAAGAGCAAGCCGGACGGTGGTGGCACACATCTTTAATCCCAGCACTTGGGAGGCACAGGCAGGCGGATCTCTGTGAGTTCGAGGCCAGCCTGATCTACAAGAACTAGTTCTAGGACAAGCACCAAAGCCACAGAGTATCTCGAAAACACCAAAAAAAGAAAAAGACAAAGAAAAAGAAAAAGTAAAAAAAGAAAGGAAGGAAGAAAGGAAGGGAGAGAGAGAGAGAGAGAGAGAGAGAAAAGAAAAGAAAAGAAAAGAAAAGAAAAGAAAAGAAAAGAAAAGTAAGAGCCACCACCAGGCAGTGGTGGCGCACATCTTTAATCCCAACACTTGGGTAGGCAGAAGCATGTGGCTCTTTGAGTTTGAGGTCAGTCTGGTTCCAGGACACCCAGGGCTGTTACACAGAGAAACAAACAAGCAAAAAGAAAAAGAAATGGCCGTGAAAGAGGTTTTTAAGTGGAGATGCTCTATGACATCTACAGTATAGATCTCTCAGCCTAGTGTGGAACATTGTTTGCAAGAGAATAAAACTAGGCCAGGCGGTGGTGGCGCACGCCTTTAATCCCAGCACTCGGGAGGCAGAGGCAGGCGGATCTCTGTGAGTTCGAGACCAGCCTGGTCTACAAGAGCTAGTTCCAGGACAGGCTTCAAAACCACAGAGAAACCCTGTCTCGAAAAACCAAAAAAAAAAAAAAAAAAAAAAAAAAGAGAGAGAGAATAAAACTAAAGAAACCTTGTCAGTTTGGAGAGATGGCTCAGCGGTTAGGAGCACTGGCTGCTCTTACAGAGGACCCACATTTGATTCCCAGCAACCATATAGCAACTGTCAATTGTGTGCAACTCCAGTTCAAGGAGAGCCAATGTCCTCTTCTGGCCTCTATGGATCCCAGGTACACAGGCGGTGCACAGAGATTTATGCAGGCAAAACACTTATATACATAAAATAGTGTAAAAATTGAAGAGAGACCCCAATCGGTGGCCTGAATTATGGTACTTACCGGAGAGAAGACACACAGAAGACGCGTAGACTGAATGCAGGCCTGCGAGAGGTTAGGTGCCTGTTCTGGCGGAAGGGGGCTGGTGGTCGTGCTCTCCGAAGGAGAAGTACAGGTTTGGGCTCATTGGGGTGAGCTGATGAAGGCATCGGGGGCAGCTTTTGAGATGTTTGGTTGTGGGTACAATTCCTCACACCCACATGGTAGTTTACAACCATAACTCCGGTTCCAGGGCATCCAATGTTCCCTTGTGACCTTGGTGAGCACCAAGCGTGCACATGGTACACATACAAACATGCATTGCACACAAACATCAGGCAAAACACTCACATAAAAAGTAAAATGAATACATCTAATAAAATGTTTTGAGAGAGAGAGATGTTCGGTTGTGTGTGTGCTTTACAGCTCTGTGACTTAGGATAGAATTGGAGGCCCACGTGGTGTAGGGCCCATGGGTCTACCCCTGCTCCCGGGTTTCATCTTTTTTTTTTTTTAAGTCTTTTCTTATTTATTTATTTATTTATTTATTTATTTATTTATTTATTTATTTATTATGTATACAGTATTCTCAGTACTCTGCCTGCAAGCCAGAAGAGAGCACAGATCTCATTACAGATGATTGTGAGCCACCATGTGGTTGACTGGGAATTGAACTCATGACCTTTGGAAGAGCAGGTGGTGCTCTTAACCACTGAGCCATCTCTCCAGCCCCCCGGGTTTCATCTTGAGGACAGTTTCTGCTCAGCCAGCTAAAACATCCTGTTTGTTCCTGTGACCCCTCTGTCCCACCTGGTGATTAGCTATAGGGCATTGTTGACTCCACCTTGGGCGTGGTAATTTCCCACCTGCCTCGGGGGTATTCCATTGTGTGGCATCTAGGTATTTAAGGTTTTTCCTAAGTTTGAGTAAATGGCATTCAGCTGATCTCCTTTCAAAAGACCCAAGTCTCTTGTGTGTTCTTTCAGTCTCCAGGCCCTTGACAGGCTTGGGTACCATGACACAGTTACAATGTGTAACTCTTTGACAGCTGCAGCCTGTGGCAAGGTAAAGTCATCTTGGGAGACATTCCAAGTAGCGAGGTGTCGCGTCCCCTCCCCTGCTTCCCCCAGCCGAGGCAGAGGATAACTAATGAACAGTGGAGGGAAACCTTGAAGAGTGTGGAGAGGTAACAGGGAGAATGTGGCGAGATTTGCTAGTCTGTCTCCCACTCGACTGGAAACCTTTGAGGATATAAATGGGTTTTATTATTCTTGGTTTTCCCTCTCTGTTCGTCCTCCCACCCTGCTCCCTGTAGTAGCTCTGTCTTTCCTCCTTCAACACCGACTGAAAATCCCTGAGCCCTGGAGGCCTGTCCTGCAGTGATCATCACTTCTCTCCATTTCACCTTGCTCTACGACACACTGCCGTGGACTGCTTTTCAGGCCTGCCGGCCCACTACAGTTTACCATTCTGTCTCCAGAGTGGAAAGAGACATGGTAGCTCAGTGTCATAATCCAAAAACCGTATCAGCACAGCATATCAGGAAGCCATTGCTGAGTGAGTGGTGGATGGATGGATGATGGGTGGATGGACAGATGGGTGATGGATGGATGGATGGACAGATGGGGGATGGATGGATGGATGGATGGATGGATGGGTGATGGATGGATGGGTGATTGGTGATGGATGGATGGGTGATGGATGGATGGATGGATGGATGGATGGATGATGGATGGATGGATGATGGATGGGTGGATGGATGATGGAAGGATGGATGGATGGGTGATGGATGGATGGATGGACGGATGGGTGATGGACGGATGGATGATGGATGGATGAATGGATGGGTGATGGATGGATGGATGGACGGATGGGTGATGGACGGATGGATGATGGATGGGTGATGGATGGATGATGGATGGATGGATGGACGGATGGGTGATGGTCCAAATAGCAAATTCTAGGCCATCAGTGCCTAAATAGTGAGTCCCTGTCTCAAAAACAATCAACCAACCAGTAAATACAAAGTCATTTATTTGATCTGCTTTCCAAGCAGAAGAGCAGCTCAATCGAAAGCTCAGATGAAGAGCAAGCAGTTCCACGGGGGGGGGGGGGGGGGGGCATCTATTCCTTCCGAAGTATTCGACTTGGTTTCTATGGTGTACACAGTCCTCTGGGCAGGGTGCATAGTGTCAAGTGCTTAACAGATATTTGTTGAATGAGTAAGTGAACAAATGAATGAGGACGTGGCATGTGTTTGGCAGAAGTCTACAGGAGGGCCTCCTGGCAGAATTCTTAAAAGTAGTTGCCTAAATAATCATCTGCAAGAACGTATTTCCACACTGCAGTGCCGAGGGCCTTATGGGGATGGGTAGCCAGGCAAAAAGGAGTGGCCCGAGGCTGAAGAAGAGAAGCTGGACTCCTACAGAGCTTCTGTAGGATCTAGATGCTCAGAGGATGGTCAGGGATCTTCTGTGTCATTCCTCTCCCTTTGCCAAACTTGCCCTCCACGCACAGCCCGGGACCTTCCCACGTGGACCTCCTGGTGGCCGGGGACCTTCCCACGTGGCCCCGGACCCACCCACCTTGTGTGGTTCCTAAGCTTCCTGTAAAGCGGCTTCGCACCTTGAGCCTCTTAAACAAGCCCTTTGCTGCCTCCTAGTGGCTCCCGCAATTAAGGCACTCTCCCAGGAAGCCAGGCAACCGGGCTCAGGTGACTCACCCCTGGGTGATGGGAGAGGACACCTGGATCTTCTTGACTTTCAGACAAGCCCACATTATTACTGATTGTTCCCTCTTTCAGGAAGCAGCCGTGAAGGTTCCTCAGCCGCAGCCTGGCTGCTGTGCTGCCAGATGTGCTCAGGCTGTAGCTGTGCTGGGGCTGTGGTTGTTCTAGAGCAGTCTGGTCTATCCCAGCCCTGTGCTGAGGGGCATTCAAGATAGTGACTAGCACACACACCCAGTCTCCTCGTGGAGGCAGCATGGGAGGAAAGGCCTGTGGAGAACTAGCGGCCCGTGCGGCATGGGACACTAGTCAATTGTTTTTGCAGACAGAGATCTAAGCTAATAGCTCCCTGGGCTACTTGGTGATCTTGTGTACCTACAAGGCAGGGAAGCAGCTGGGTCACAGGAACCATCTGGCTGCCAAAGTCTCTAATGAGAAGGCTGCTTTCTTCTATGGTGTGCACGTATGTGTATGTGTGTGTTTGTGTGTGTGGTGTGCATATACATCCATGTCCATGTTCGTATGTGGTTGACTCTCAAACCCAGGGCCTCATACATACTAGACAACTACTTTCTTGTTGAGGTACACCCCATACATATTTGGGGGGTTATGGCTAATTTTAAGATGTTCTTTTGGGGGTGAAGAGATAACTTGGTGGTTAAGAGCACCGGCTGCTCTTGCAGGACACCTGGGTTTGAATCTCAGCACCCACATGGTAACAAACAGATCCAGGGGATCTGATGCCCTCTTCTGGCCTCCCTGGGCACCAGGCAGGCTCAGGATGTACAGATATGCAAAGCACCTATGTGTGTAAACTTAAAATAATTAAACACTTAATTGAAATGCTGTTGGGTCTTTGGCCTCAGGTTTCACTGAGACATGATTAGGTATTTCCCTTGTACTTACCCCGTTTAGGTTCTCTGGGCTTGAATCTGAAGTTTAATACTCTCTATCATTATCTCTTCAAATATTCCTTTATTTTCCCTTTCTGGGTCTCCACATTCATGTGACCTTGCTCCACATACCTTGGGTGCTTCATTTGGGGAGTTGGGTTTTAGTAGGTTTTGCATTTGGCCCATTTCTATCGACCCAGTCTCGTACCCCCTTTATTTACCTAGATTGGCAATAACTTTCTTGAAAGAATTCATCTCTAATACTAACTTTTTAAAAAGATTTATATTTAATATTTTTTTGTGCTGAGAATTCAACTTGGGGCTTTGCATGTGCAAGGCAAACACTCTACACTGAGCTATATTCCCAACCCTGCCTTTTTTTTTTCAGTCATGTGTGTATGTATATGTGGGCTGTGTGTGCAGGTATGAAGTGTCCGTGGAGTTCAGGAGAAGGCTTTGAAGCTCCTAGAGCTGGAGTTACAGGCACTGTGAGCCATTTGACATGGGTTCTGGGAGCCAAATTCAGACCCTATGTAAGAGCAGTGTGCACTCTTGTTTTGTTTTGTTTTTCAAGACAGGGTTTCTCTGTAGCTTTGGGGGTCTGTCCTGGAACTAGCTCTGTAGACCAGATGGGTCTCAAACTCACAGAGATCCACCTGCCTCTGGCTCCTGAGTGCTGGGATTAAAGGTGTGCGCCACCACTGCCCAAAAGAATTATTTTTATTCTATGAATAGTTTTTTTTTTTTTCCTTTGAGACAGGGTTTCTCTATGTAACAGTCCTAGCTGTCTTGGAACTCACTTGTAGACCAAGCTGGTCTGGAACTCACAAAGATCATCCTGCCTGCCTCCCGAGTGTTGGGATTAAAGGCATGCACACCATGCCTGGCACAGTGCGCACCCTTAGCCACTGAGCAATTTCTAATTTTTTATTTCCAGAATCTCCATATTTAATTTCCTTTTCTATAATTTCCTATTCTTTCTCCGGATCCTCATTTACTCGTGTGTAGTGTCCATCTGTCCAGCAGAGCAGCCTGTTAGCGCCTGCTCCTTCACAGCGCCCTGCTGACGTCTGCAGGGTCCCAGCCGTGTGCACCTCTCTTTTGAGATGACTTATCCAATCAGAAGTTATGCCCATCCCGCTTTTCTGAGTCAGCCTCCCACAGTCTAGGAGACAGGAACATACCACTTTCTGTCCCTGGCTCTCTGCCTGGGTTATTTCCCAAAGATTCTTGTCCCTTTTCCTTCACACCTCTTTGCAGTCACACTTAGGGCCCACACAGACCTTGCCCTCAGGTCTCCTTCCATATTACTTTTGACTCCTCAGCTTGAGGCCCTGGGGGCCATGGACCATGCAAGCAGAGCTGTGGCCACATCCCAAATACAGTCCCTTTCATGCCTTCCTTGCCCTCCGGGGCTGTTGTTTTGGTTTTGCAGACAGTGTCCTGTTTGATCAGATAGTTTAACTCTATTTTGAAGAACATACATAGCAACCCCATCTCTAGAAAAGCAACACATACACACACACATGCTTGTGCACCCACATGCACACAGACACGCATGAATTTACACATACACGCAGGCAGACATGCTCACATGTACACACATATGCACACACATGCATACACACATATGCACACACATGCACATACCTCCCAGGTCATTAGTGGAGCAGGAGAAGAATCTACAGGCACAGATTGCTTGCCAGAGATCTTACTGAAGGACATATAAGAAGACAAAGTCGTTCATCCTGGTGACTAGCTACTAGGAACTCTAAGCACTGTGACAAGACTGTGAAAATATATAAAACCTTGAAAAATGCTATTGGTACCAAAATGTAAAGAATATTTCAAGTGTTTTTAAAACATCATAGTTTTTTTTTTTTTTTGGTTTTTTGAGACAGGGTTTCTCTGTAGCTTTGGAGCCTGTCCTGGAACTAGCTCTTGTAACATCGTAGTATCTTAACGTACTGTTGTTGTCTTTAACTTATTTGTGTTTGACTGAATAGAATTCCTAACCTGTGTGTCAGGCGCTGATAACAGCCTTCTGGCTTGTTGGCTCCCAGAGTCAGTCGCCTCACTCGGGCAACCTCTGACTGATGCCTGGCTTATGGCCAGATGCCTTGGGCCTAGTTCCAAAGATGAGTTGTGGGGAGTGCCTTTCGGCGATGAGACAGAAGACTTCGAACCAAACTCTATTTTATTAAAAACGAACAGTTTGGGGACTGAAGAAAGAAAATAGTGTTTCTCAAAGTTCTGGGACAACTTCACAGCCCCTGACGTGGGTTTCAAAGCCCCAGCTGGGGACCTGCGTCTGGAACAAGTCCCTGTGAGGTCTTTAGTAGCCCGGTAGAAGTTGGAGACTCACTAGTAGAAGCTGGAGTGGAAGCTGGAACTGCCCCATCCTTCTGGCTTTGTAAGGGCCCAGGGAGCGACTGGCTGGACATTTTTCGGACGAGCTCAGCTGGCTCCTCTGAGGGTTCCCGGCATTCCTTTCTTTGAATCACTGAGGCACTGAAAGAGCTGACATGGTTACGGGTTGGGGAGCCGCTGAGAAAAGGCCCATGTGGCCCACTCAGAGCGTGGGGCCAGATCCAGAGCAGGCTGACTTGACTTGAAGTAGAACTGCCTAGAGTGACACTTTTGCCAAATTTTAGGGGTTCGGTCTCTTCTCTTTCCAGTCTACATCTTGCCTTGCTTCACTGGGCATTTCCTCTCCCCTCCTTCCAATCTTATTTGTTACTTGTATCACCCCATCGGATCTAATCTCTTTCTCAGGTACCAGGTTCTAAGTTTGTGCTCCGAGACCTCTGGGTGTGCACCAGGGCAGCACACCCTGTGCAGGGTGCCTCTTCTCGAGGGAGGGCAGGACTCTTTGAGCTTCACACTCCGCAGAAGGTGCTACTGTGTGCAGACACAGCTGCCCTTATCCTGCCAGTCAGAGAGCCCAGGAACCCTGCTGGTCAGACAAAGCAGAGACCTCAGCGAGGTGGGCTTGCGAGGTTTTAAAGGACACCATCTTGGCATCTTGGCACAATACAGGAATCTCATAAAAGACACAGGGAGGCCGGGCGGTGGTGGCTCACGCCTTTAATCCCAGCACTCGGGAGGCAGACGCAGGCGGATCTCTGTGAGTTCGAGACCAGCCTGGCCTACAAGAGCTAGTTCCAGGACAGGAACCAAAAAGCTACGAGAAACCTTGTCTTGAAAATCCAAAAAAAAAAAAAAAAAAAAAAAAAGACACAGGGAGGTGGTCGCAGAAGCAGGCCCCTGCCTCTGTGCTGGGACTGGGGTGAGTCGAATACACTCCTGGAGAGTTGTAGAAAGGGAAGAAAATTGCATTCACCTAAATTCTTTCACAAAGAGAGAAAGCTGTCTGTGCTGGGAACAATATTTTGATAAGAGCTTCAGCCTGCGGCTGAGATCCCAGTGGAGGCTCAGGGGTGGGTGGGACTGCTCTGCCTGAGACATGAAAGGGATCTTAGAATTTTGCATTCTACCACAGAGTGTGAGCAAAAGATGAAAGAAAAAAACAGGAAAGGAAGCTGCTCTTGGGTGCTGTTCATGGCACTCTCCCCATCAACCTCTTTCTCGGGGTGTCTAGAGGGTGTACATGCTCATGTAGGTGTGTGGCTGGATGTATGTTACGTGTGTGAGCACATGGGGAGGCCAGAGGGTGACACTGGGTGCCTTCAGATGCTCTCTGCATTGTGAGGCCTGGTCTCTCGCTGGACCTGGAGCTCATCTATTTGATGAGTGCTGCCGTGCTAGCACTTTATGTAGGTGCTGGGAATCTAAGCTCAGGGCCGTTCCAGACTAAGTCGTCACCCCAGCCACTCTCTCCTCTCATTCTCAGAAGGATCCTAATGCCCCAAATGCCCAGGCAAGTGTAGTATGTACACTGGGTGTTTATCCAGGCATTTATGTGTGAAAAGAACAAAGGGGTGGCCCTCAAGTGCCCCCAGAGACTGGGCAAAGACACTGAAGGAGCCTGCAGTGGGGGATACAGCCAGAGGAGGGCGTCACTGAGCAGGATTCCCCCAATGGCTTCTCTTTGTTACAGAGCTTTCTTGGGGTGGTGTCAGGCCCACTAGCAGCAGATGAGATGAATCTGAAAAGGGTCCCTTGAAAGAGCCTTGAGTGATGATGTTTTCAAGCCAAGAGAAAAAGGAGATAACCTGCTCTAACCAGAAAAGTCTTCTGCTAGCCCACTGAGTCCTGAATCCTTCTGCTGTCCCCTCTGCTGCTGTCCTGGGCTAGCCTTAACTTGGAGATCCTCCTGTCTCGGCCTTCTGCGTGCTGGGGTATAGGTATGTGTCCCCACTCCTGGTTCTCAGCTGCTTTCCCCAGTGACAGTTCTTTGAGGCGGCTGGGAAATGAAAACCCCAAAGACGGGCTCAGGCCCAAGTCTGAGGTCTATCACACAATTCTTGTTTTCTCTCAGTCTCTTTGTCCTTCCACCTGTTTCTCTAGAACAAAGGCAAGCTAGGGCACCTGAGAAAGCCACGTGAAACTGGGAACACGTGAGAAGGTAAAACTCACACAGCAACCTAGGTCCCATGGAAAGTCCTGTGAGAGGCGGAAGCAGCACTGCCTTAGGACCCACGCTGCTGGCCAGCGAATGGGTGAGGCAGAAAAGGGTTTCTTTTCCGATGTGGTACAATAACTGAGTCCAGGACTAGTGTTTACAAAGAGAGGCCCTGAGCTGTTGGGTGAGCAGAGCATCCTTGATGGGCGGGTCTCCTTGAATCCAAGTTATACAACCCACCCTGGCTCCTTACCGAGTCTTGAAGGCCATCGAGCTTCTGTGGTAGGAGGGATGGTCATCTACTGCCAATAGCCTAGGGATATCTGGGTAACCCCCTAGCTGGTCCCAGGGCAGGCTTGCGGGGGTCTTCTTTTCTATTGGGTGACTTGAAGAGGACACATCCATCTTCCATACGGCTTCCATCTGGTTCCCTTGTTGGCTAGGAATGGAAGCGCACAGACAGTATCAGGAGAGACGAAGAGACACGGGAATAGGCTGAGGAGCCACAAGGTCCAAGGCCTCTATGTCACCCTTACCTCCCCAGCGTAGGATCTACGTCTTAGTTCCTGAGGCTCCGCTTCCAGGCACACGCCCTGGGGCTGAAGCTCTGAACGGGTCCCATTGGGGTAGGAGGTCACGGGAGGCATCTTGGCTGTCCAGAGACTCAGCGTGGCCTTTGGAGGCCACACGGTGGGAAGAATTAGGCTTATTTACATAGACAGACCAATGGTAGATACTGGGTCAACATGCCCAGAGTAGAAATAGAGTTTTTCCCCCTGTATTTTCTCAAAATTAATCAGGCTATCCCCACAAAACCACACATTATGATACACATTCCATCTCTGGATCGGAACCCAGAGCTGGTCAGGGCAGCTGAGCAGACAGGCCTTGAAGCTGCTGAGGTTTGTCCTCACTTGCTGCTGCCTCCCCAGGCTGCCTCTGCTCCCTCCCCCTTCTCATCTCAGCCTGCCAACACCTACCCAGCTATCCGCAGGGGCACAGATTCCCGGTGCTGCTTGGGTGGAGGAGGTTGCTTGTTGGTGGCACCACTGGACCGGACTCTCTGGAGTAAGACTGGAGGTGACTTGCTTTTCCCTGGCTTGGCAGAGTTGGCCACAGGGACGTTCAGGTGGATGTTCCACTCTTGCTGGAGCTAGAGAAGCCAGCAGAAGGCATCAGGAAGATGGGAAAGGAGGCCTCTCTAGGATGGGAGGAAGTCTTGCCTGATTGCCACTGGCCCTGCTGGGCTCTGGGTTGAGGAGCGGCTAAGGCCCTGTGACTAGAAACCCAGGTCCTCAGCACATGATAATTTCCTTCATTCTTATTTGCTGGGGCAGGTCCTACTTCCTCCTTTGTTGTAAAGAATCTGGACAATGGACAAAAGAGAAGAAAGGAAACTCCCCTGGTTTACCCCAATGTGCTGTGTGCTGAGTGAAATAAGCAGACACAGAAAGATGGTCTATGTGGGATCCAAAAGAAAACATATCAAATATATAGAGGTAAAAAATAAAACAGTAGTTACCAAAGTTGGGGTGTGGACCAGGAAGTGGGGAGGTAGACCGAAGGACGGAGTAGAAAGCATGAATGAATAACTCCGGCTGCAATTGTCCTCGCAGGGACCAAGATGTTTTATCCGGTCCCCAAGGAGTTAGAATTCCCCAGGAACCTCGTGCAAGGGGCAGGGGAGATCTAAAGCCCCGGGTGTGGTCACAACAATAAACCTCTCTCTGCTTTTCTCTCTTACTTTCTCTTTAATTAGCATCTCAAGGATGGGTGATTAGGCCCAGCTTGTCAGCGCTGCCAGAGACCGGGCCTGTACCCTAAAAATTTCAGTAACAAAAGATGTTAAGTATAGCACAGAGGGAAAGATGGGTCATTACGTGAGATGATATGTTCCTCGTGAGGGGACAGACGCATAGCTCCGCTCTGTCTTCCCCAGCAGCCTGCAGAAGAGTTACCTGCAGGGGGCTGGAGAGATGGCTCAGAGGTTAAGAGCACTGACTGCTCTTCTAGAGGTCATGAGTTCAATTCCCAGCAACCACATGGTGGCTCACAACCATCTGTAGTGAGATCTGGCGCCCTCCTCTGGCTTGCGGGCATACATGGAGGCAGAGTAATAAATAAATAAATCTTAAAAAAAAAGACTTACCTGCATTTTTAAGGGATTTTGGTTTAGGCAAATGCAGGATTCCTGTCTTCTTCACAGACAGGAATTTCAGGACTACCCAGTATGAGCAGGGTTGGAATTTTCTTAAAAAGTGCCAGCACTTGGGAGGCAGAGGCAGGCAGATCTCTGAGTTCAAGGCCAATCTGGTCTACAAAGTGAGTTCCAGGACAGCCAGGGCAACACAGAGAAACCTTGCCTTAAAAAAGGAAAGAAAAAAAAAAAAAAAGAAGAGAAAAGAAAGAAAGATATTCAAGAAAAGAAGAAAAACATACCCAATCATGAATATGGCTTCTCAGAGAGTGAGTTGATGAAAAGACACTTTAAATGTAGATTTTAAGCATGGGAGTTAAGAGAAAAATCGGTACACTGGGAAAGAATGAGAGGCCCAGGAAGCATGCGAGCTTCTCAAGGGAAAGTTTCAATTAAGTACTAGCTTTAGCCATGAGCACTATTCTGGTGACCCCCAAATTACATCTCCAAAGGTTTCTCAGACCCCACCCCTTTTGGGTAAGTGAGGTTATAGGTCAGTTCCAGCAGGGCTCGGCAGGACTGCAATGTGATAGAGCAGGCCAGAGCGGCTATGGCTGCACCTGGAGTTTTGGTCAGGTTTACAGCAGGAATGGACACAGTGTTAATTGCATTGGAATCTTGAGCCTGAGCCTCAGTCAGATTCTAGGTCTGGAATCCTCTTTTTCCTTCCCACGTGCCCATCATTCTCTGTATCTGTCTTGCTTCAATGGATATGTTCATTCATTTTACTACAGTAACCGTTTTACAACAGGTATCTTATTTCATCCTATGTACTACTATTCCCTAAACATACACAATAAAATTCAGCGTAAACAAACCCACAAACACGTTAACAATTTTTATCAAAAAGCCTCTGGAGAAGTGAAAAGCCAGATAGGCGTGTCCAGCCTTACGACACTATGACATGACAAAGTCACACTCTAGAACTATGCACGGGCACGCGCGCGCGCGCACACACACACAAGCAGGCACGCACGCACAAAGAGGCCCTCTAAATGTTTTAATTGGCATGATGATTTGTGTTGGGCCTCCACATTCCTAGCTCTGCCGGAGGCACGAGGGCCACGGGTTAGCTGTGCCGGCGTCCCCAGGCCAGCAGATCCCACTCGAACTACTGTATAGTTTAAGAAAATGTACTAGAACCGAAGGATTTAAGTTTCTAAATTGAAATGGTGGACTCAATAAAGTCACCAAAAATAGGCCCATACCAGGTGCACGGTGAAACTGCAAAACAGTAAAGACAGAGAGATTCTGCCAGCGAGAGAAGGAAAATAAGCCAAACTCAGGATGATTTGGGGCTCTAAGCAGCATCCAAACCAAAAAGACACAGAGTGGTACTGCAAAGTAGGGGAAGACGGAGCCTGCTTCGACTGCATAGGAAGGAGCTAGCCTATCGACTAGAAAGTAGGGCAGATTCCAGGCAAAGCCGCCCTCAAGGCCTGCACGGTGGCTGAAAAGATGCATGTCATGAAGGCCTACTGACCTGAGTGGAAGAGGCACTCACGCACTCCAAATAAGACCGTTTTTAAAAAGAGACACCTTTAGACGACCGTGGTTACTCATCATCGACCCCCACCCACTGCTCTGTCGGGAAGTGCCTGAAGAAGAGCTCTGGTAAAACAAGGACGAATCTGTAAGGCGGAGGCCAAGCTGGGCCCCTTTGTGCCTCAGGCCTGCATGGCAACCAGAGCTGAAGGGAGCAGGGAAAATCCTAGTTCTGAGGGGGACTGCAGGCCTCAGCTCCCCCTTCTCACACAGCTCCCTGTATTTATACGGTCCATAGCGGCCTTCCCTCCTACTCCGGCCCAAGGCTCTCACACGCCCTCTCCTTTCCCATCACCCCACGGCCCCCACACTGCACCCCCTCACCGGCTAGGTGTCAGGACAGGAGGCCCACCTTAGGGAACACGGTGGCCATGGTTTGCAGGCACTCCCGGTGCTTCTCCTCCAGGTCCTTCTGCTTGTCTGTCCAGGCCTGCAGCCTGAGGTTTTGCTGGCGGTCGATGTTTTCCAGGAAGACGTAGAAGTTCTGGGCCTTATAGGTGACTCTCATTTGTCGAATGGCTCCTATATGTTTGATTACTTCTTGTCTGGGAAGACAGAGAGGTGACTTAGCTGGTGGAGGGGTTTCCTCTTTCCTTCAAGTCGGCTGACTAGAGAGAGGCCTCCACTTCGTTAATTCTTGAGGGGGAAAGAGGAATGGGTATGTGAGAAGGAGCAGGGTGGTGGGAGGTGGCGTGAGGGAAGGAACCCGGGACTGGAAGGGAAAAGTCAAGCAAATGGTATTGAGTGCAGGACAGGAAGATAGGAGCTGGAGATGGGAAGAGTGGGTTTGGAGGGAAAGTCCACTATCAGGAAAACAACACAGCGATGCTCCTACACCTTCGAGTGTTGCCCAAGGCCTGCTACTAAACAGTCTTTGTTAGTCCCCTTTGCTAGGAGACCTGGGGGAGTTCCCATATGGCTTTCCTGCCCATTGGCCCTAGTTTTGCAGTGGGTACGCGTGGGTGCCAGGTGGGTGCCGGCTGTCTGCTGGGCACCTACCGGAGGCTCTGGAAGCGTCTGTAGTGGATGTACTTCCTGCACAGGCACTGCAGCCTGAGGACACTCAGCTCCATGGCGACGGCGGTGACCTCCAGGGCCTTGCTGCGCAGGTACTGTGGCAGTAGCAGCTCTGACTCCGAGCTACCCAGGATCTGCAGGTTCTTCAACTGGCCCTCCATGTTTATGTGGTACACCTTGTCCTTAGAGGTTACTGGGGCTTTCTGCAAAGAGGAGCGGCTCACCCTTCGGATGGATGTGCCGGTGATGGGAAAAGAAGCACATTTCTTGGGTTTATTAGAAACCTGGCGGGTCCATGATGTTTGCATCGACTCAGCTGAGTTCAGGGTCCTCTGGTTTCCCTGGCCAGGCTGCTGGGTGTGTGCAGACATGGGTAAATGGGACCTCCTGCTCTGGCGAGCAGACTGTGCCCTGCTCGGGGGAGGTGCTGATGATGCTTCTGACTTCTCCAGGTTCCTCCATCGGTTGGTGGTCATGAAGATCAGCTTCTCGGAACTGCTCTTCCGCTGCTCCCCGGAGGACTTCCTGGGGCTCCCTGTCTCCTCTTCTGGCTGGATGAGTCTCTGCCACTGCTGCCTGGCAGCTGCCTCTGCCTCCCACTGCCGTACCTTTTCCTGGTGCTCCTGCTCCAGCAGAGTCCACTTCTTCTGCCGCTGGAGCCACATCTCCTCTTCCTGCAGCCACTGCTGCCTCCTTGTCTCCCAGCTGAGTTCTTCCTCCCAGTGCTCCATGTGGCTCTCCAAAACCGTCCTTCTGGAGCTCCCTGGGGACAGACACTTCCCCGGATAGGACTTGTTTTGGACTTCATCCATCTCTTGGAAGCGGTCCTCCTGGTCTTTGCCTTCATGTTCTGGGGTCTCTTCAACCAGTTTTTCCCACCGTGTAGGGAACTGGGGGGCCTCTGAGTGCAGCAGCACGGGTTCGAGGTGTTCCGTGTGGCCAGTGAACACATCCTTGCCCCTTGAATCCGCGACCGCGGCGGAGAGTGGCGGTTGTGCAGGTGCGGTGCTGCTATCCCAGGCCTTGGCCAGGCGGCTTGGGGAAAAGGGGGAAAACAGCTGTTTCTCCTCCTTGAGCTTCTGGTGGGCTTTTTCCAGGGCTACACCTTTCTCTGGAAGGGTCTCCTTCTCCGGGGGTTCTGGGGCATCAATGAAAACCTCCACGGGTTCTTCTAGAGCAGCAGCAGACTGAACCGTCTTCAGCTGGAATTCCAGGGCATGCTTGATCATAAGGAGGTCATGGTATTTGCCCCCCAGAACCTCTACCTGCTTTAGCAGGGCATCCCTTTTGCTCTCCAGAACTTGGATGGATTTTTGGAAGCACAGCCTCTGGCTGCTGAGCTCTTTGGTCATCTCCCCCTGCAAGTGTTTGTATTTTATCTCCAGACTCTTGTTCTCCTTGTGCTGCAGGATCAAGGCCTTGCTGAGGTTCTCCACCACAGTAGACATGTACCTGATGGCCTTGACCTCCCCCTTGTTGAACATGGCGGAGTCCAGGAGCTCCTGCAGCATGGACTTCACCTCTGAGACCTTTGTGCAGGTAGTGTTCTTGTCTTGGAGCATCTGCTCCGGGCTCAGCGGCTCAGGGAGGTGCGAGGAATTTTGTGGGTTTTTCTCCCGCCAGTCCTGCCAGAAGTTATGTTTGGACACTGGAAGATAAAGAGGAAAAGGTAGCAGGCTTCCATAACGGGGCAGCAAGCCCATCAGGAAAGAAGTATACTGACTCTCCAGACGCTGCCCAGCCAGAATTCTTACCCACCCCTCTTTGGGACAGACAAGAATAAGGAGCTGACTGTGTGAGTCAGAAGGGTGTTGTGAGCAGACACCCTGAGGGCCTGAGATTGCCTCAAGCCTAGCCTTAGGCCTACCAGCTGCACAGTGCCTGCAGAGCCCGAAGGGCCTGGACTAGTTGCCAGGCACCACTCAGTTCAACCTACCCCTCATAAGGAGTTGCTTTTCTAATCTTGCCCCTTTCCAGGTTCAAAGTCCATGTTTGGCTCCTTAACACCCAAAACCCTCAGCCCCACTCAGAAGTCTCCTGTCTGCCTCATGTTACCTCTCAACTGTGCATATAGACCATCTGTTATGGCCACTCACAGGTTACTGTTGAATAACCGTCTCTGCCTATATGGGGAAATCACATTGGACCTTCATCCCAAGAAGATACAGTAAGCAGAGATTGTTTGCTGTGCGCAACCCCAGTGATAGATCTCCGCTGCTCCAGGGCTGGTCATGATCATACATCTTTATAGTGACTGTGTATAGGGCTGGTGCAATGACCATCTTGGAGCATCTTCTCAAGCACCACTGGCAAGAAGACAGGGGCTGGCTTTGGATGCAAGGCAAGAGCACAAGTGGTGCTTAGTGATGCTGAGCTCAACTGAGCATCTTGCCAGCATTCAGACAAGCCATATGAGCCTGGGAGTCAGGATTCTGAGACCAAGTCACTTGGATCCAAATCGATTCTGTGCCATTTGCTTTGGGTACATTTCCTGCCTCCTTAGTGCCTCAGTTTCCTTGTTGGAAAAATGGGAACAACCATAGATTCTGGTACTTAGAGGACACACATTTGAGGCCAAGTAAAGTACTAAGTAAATGCTTAATAAATAATCCCCATGAGAAAAAAAAAAGATGCTGGTTGTTGGTGGATGCCTTTAAATCCAGCACTTGGGAGGCAGAGACAGGATAATCTCTGTGAGTTTGAGGCCAGCCTGGTCTACAGAGAGAGTTCCAGGACAGCAGGGCTACACAGAAAAATCTTGTCTCAAAAAAAAAAAACCAATATAATACAATACAATACAAAACAAACAAAAAAGATATAGCTTTTGCCCTTTAAGGCTGAAGAGATGGTCAGTTGGTAAAGACTTACTGTATAAGCACAAGAGCCTAAGTTTAGATCCCCAACACCAACATAAAAAGCAACACATGCTAGGCACATCCATCACCCCCTTACTAGAGAGGCAGAGACAGGAATTGATATGGGATTCCCCTCTGTGTGCTGTGATTACCACTGATTAATAAAGAAACTGCTTTGGGCTTATAGTAGGGCAAAACAGAGCTAGGCAGGGGAAATCTAAATTGAATGCTGGGAGAAAGAAGGCGGAGTAAAGAGAAGCCATAAAACCCTGCCAGAGACAGACGCTGGATGGAATCTTGCCGGGAAGCCACAGCCACGTGGTGATACACAGAGGAACAGAAATGCGTTAAATTAAGATGTAAGAGCTAGCCAATAAGAAGCTAGAGCTAACAGGCCAAGCATTGATTTAATTAATCAATTTTTGTATGGTTATTTTGGGACTGAGCAGCTGGGAACAAACAAGTGGTCTTCTACAACAAATTGGCACTCCAACATGTGCTAGCTAAATCCACATAAAACCTGAGAAGGCTTGGAAAGGAATTCTAGACACAAAAAGAAAAAAGGAGAAGAAGAAGAAGAAGAAGAAGAAGAAGAAGAAGAAGAAGAAGAAGAAGAAGAAGAAGAAGAAGAAGAGGAGGAGGAGGAGGAGGAGGAGGAGGAGGAGGAGGAGGAGGAGGAGGAGGAGGAGGAGGAGGAGGAGGAGGGGGGAGGAGGAGGAGGAGGAGGAGGGGGGAGGAGGAGGAGGAGGAAGAGGAGGAGGAGGAGGAGGAGAAGGAGAAGAAGAAGAAGAAGAAGAAGAAGAAGAAGAAGAAGAAGAAGAAGAAGAAGAAGAAGAAGAAGAAGAAGTTTAGCTGCATTTTGTTTTTCCGCAGCTCCTTTAAGAGAGTTCGTCCTGATCCAGCAGTAGGAAAGAAAAGCACAGTTTAGAAGTGGTGGCTTCCTGGGCTGTGCTTCCCAGGAGGCAGAGCACTTGAATGGGGCTTGTGGGCAGCACGCTACAAGTTACTTGGTGGCAGCATGGGCCAACTGGTTACCAGAATAGAGGTGGCAAGTGTGGCTCACACCTGGCAGTCTCAGAGGCAGTGAACAGACCTCCACCATGTTGGACTTGGTGGAGCCAAAAGGCAAAGCAACCTTAGTCCGAGTCAGGCCCCAGCTCGGCATTTTAAGAAGTGCTTCTGGGGGCTGGAGAGATGGCTCACAGGTTAAGAGCACTGACTGCTCTTCCAGAGGTCCTGAGTTCAATTCCCAGCAACCACATGGTCGCTCACAGCCATCTATATTGAGATCTGGTGCCCTCTTCTGGCATGCAAGCATACACAGAAGGAATGTTGTATACACAATAAATAAATAAATCTTAAAAAAAGAAGAAGTGCTTCTGGTCAGAAAATAATTACAGATGCAACAATAAAGACAGATTCAGATAAAAAAAAAGACCTCTAAATTGGTCACAGGGTTGGATAAATGTACAAGACTTGGGAGAGAAAAAAAATATAGACATTTATAAAAGGAAGTAAATGGTTATTTACAAAATTAAAGTCTTTAAAGAGTCGGAATAAACCTGTAGAAAAAGTAATAGAGTAAGAAAAATAAGCCATACAAAGATGGAAAATACACAGAGAGTCTGGATTATGTATATTATTGTGCTTTCTTTGAATTTTTTTTGACTGTGAAGGAGCTAAGTGCAGAGAGGCATTTCATTGTACAGGCTGCTAAGCTAAACCAACATATACATTTTCAAGCCATCTTGACTTCAAAATATGGGTCTAAGAATATGTTGCTCTGGAAAAGAGATTCTTCTTTTGTTAACACAGAAGATGAGAACCTATGGATTCCTTCCAGACTAATGTGGTTTGATGGACCAAGATCCCCTGAAAAGTTGCCACAAACATCCCCAAAAATTACTTCACCCAACAAAAAGCACGATGCAGTTTGGAGAGAACTATACACAAATTTCCTACATGATTGTTTATAAATGTTTGTTTGCATTTAAAGGGGGATATGATATGGAGATGGATACTTTGCATTGGTATGGATCTTAGTTTATTGATACAAATTTAAAGTCAATTTTGTTATATGTATATTTCTGCTCTTGATTAAGGTATTATGTTTAGGCAGCTCATTTAAGAATGTAATGTATAATTAAGAAATACAGGTTAATAGATAATCATCATGATGGTTAGTATAATCATCTATAATAGTTAAGTGTGTAGTCATGTTAGATTTTTCTAGATATATAGAGAGATATTTCGGTTATATAGGTATTCTTTAAATTTTTCAGAGACCTTCAGGATATGGCATTTAAAATGTTTTAAGAACTTAGGACTTTTCATGTCAATGAGATATATCTGTTCCTGGCAGCACCAATAACTTCATGAAGAAGAAGGGCACCGAAGAGGCTCCTTATGGAGTTGTTTAGCCATTTGGGTAAGAAACTGCTCTTGCCTGGACTTCTTGATGTTATGCTGTATGAACTGGACATGCAGGACCCACAGAAAAATGACTGCTGAACTTGCCTAAAGAAGGTGAGACGGTCCTTCAGGGTTCCTGCTTCACTAAAGAGTCTGCCAGACATTCTGCAGGACACAGAAGAAAGTGAATGACAAACTGCCAATATAGGTGGAACTATCTTTGAAATTTCCTGCTTCATGGAAAAGTCTGCCAGATACTATGGGCCTGTAGGCTGAAGATGGATGCCTACAATGTTACAGAAGAACTTTGGGTGGCTTCCCAGGCAGCAAGATGTCTCTGTTATTTCTAGAGTTTCAAAAGTTGCTTACAATGTACTTCCTGTTAACTTAGGTAATATATCATTCTGCAGTCTTTGATGAAGTTGAAGAACAGATGGTTATAGTTTCCTTAGTTATGATAAAAGATAAAGTAGATATACATGTTGTAACTGTAATTCTTGCTTGATACCTGTTTTGTTATATGTAATTTTACTATGTTAAAGTTAAAACCTTCCTTTTCATTTAGACAGGAAAGGGGAGGTAATCTGTGATTCCCCTCTGTATACCATTGGTTAATAAAGAATCTGCTTTTGGCCAATGGCTTAACAGAATACAGCTAGGCAGAGTTAAGGAGAAGCCATGTAGCTGCAGCTCAGCACAGACAAGCTGGAATCTTGCTGGTAGGTCACAGCTACGTGGTGATACACAGATTAATAGAAATGGGTTAAATTGAGATGTAAGAGCTAGTCAATAAGAAGCTAGAGCTAATAGGCCAAGCATTGATTTAATGAATACAGTTTCTGTGTGGTTATTTTGGGGCTGAGCAGCCAGGAACAAACAAGCAGCCTCCTATAACAGGGAATCCCTGGGCTTTCTGGTCAACCAGTGCAGCCCACTGGAAAGCTCTTGGTTCAGTGAAAGACTATCTCAAAAAATAAGGCGGGGCCGGGCGGTGGTGGCGCACGCCTTTAATCCCAGCACTCGGGAGGCAGAGGCAGGCGGATCTCTGTGAGTTCGAGGCCAGCCTGGTCTACAAGAGCTAGTTCCAGGACAGGAACCAAAGAGCTACAGAGAAACCCTGTCTTCTCGAAAATCCAAAAATAAAAAAAAATAAAAAAAAAAGGCGGGGACTAACTGAGGAAGACTCCCAGTATTAATCTCTGGCCTACACACAAACTACACAGATTACACTCTTGAAAGAAAATAAGTATACAAATAACTATATTTCAAGATCCAGCGTGGTGAAGATAATGGGACAGAGAGTCTCTGTTTTCCATTTCTTCTTCCTGGTATATTCAACTTCACTTAATTTTGTTTCTTTTGAGGCAGTTTTTTTTTTTCTAAATAGCCCCGGCTGTCCTGGAACTCACTCTGTATATCAGGTTGGACGTGAACTCAGAAAGATCCTCCTGCCTTTGCATCCCAAGTGCTGGCATCAGAGGATGAGCCACCATAAGCAGCTTCAGTGTCACTTAGCTGATACTGATAATGAACTTGTCCAAAAGAATTCAGGGAAATGCTAATGCTAGCTACTGTTTATTAAGCCTGGACTGTTCCAAGCATGGTGTCAGACATTTCATAGCCCATGCACACCTCTTCCCAACCCTGAAGGTAGATAATGCCCTCTTCATTTTACATATGAAAAAGCAGATTCATAGAGATAAAATAAAGATGCCCAGCTGGGCAGTGGTGGCGCAAACCTTTAATCTCAGCACTGGGGAAGCAGAGGCAGGTGCATCTCTGTGAGTTCAAGAGCAGCCTGGTCTACAGAACTAGTTCCAGGACAGCTAAGGCTACGTAGAGAAACCCTGTCTTGAAAAAACAAAACTAAACTAAAAAGCCCAAAGCTATATAACCCCAAACTGGTAGAGGTGGGATTCAAGTTGAAATCGCACTCCAAAGGCCATGCTCTCGAGTGTGACTAACCAAAGCAAGGGACTGGGCTCTGTCATCAGTTTTCCTGTGGCCCCTCCTGAAGTCTCTGAGCTTCAGGACTCTCATCTACAAAATGCAGGGGGTCATCTGGGGCCAGTCTGGTGTGGGCAGGAGTAAAATGCCAAGGTTTAGTCAGGCTGGTGACTAGACCAGCTTAGGAGAATCCAGAATCAGGAAGGCTCCAGAGGAACTCCCAGTCAAAGCTTACCAAACCCTGGCTTGGCAGCTGGGATGGAGAAGGAAAGGGTGTTCCTCAAGCTCTGCCTATAAATTTGCAAATTTAGGCCCCCCCTCCAGAACCTGTATGAGGCCACAGTTCCAGGGAGTACATATATATATATATATTATGTATACAATATTCTGTCTATATGGCTGAAGGCCAGAAGTGGATACCAAACCCCATTACAGATGGTTGTGAGCCACCATGTGGTTGCTGGGAATTGAACTCAGGACCTTTGGAAGAGCAGGCAATGCTCTTAACCTCTGAGCCATCTCTCCAGCCCCCAGGGAGTACTTAAAAGACCATTTTCACCTCACTCCTACCTATATCTTTTTGTTTGTTTGTTTTTCAAGACAGGGTTTCTTTTTTTGTTTTGTTTTGGTTTGGTTTTTCTAGACAGGGTTTCTCTGTAGCTTTGGAGCCTGTCCTGGCACTCGCTCTGAAGACCAGGCTGGCCTCGAACTCACAGAGATCCGCCTGCCTCTGCCTCCTGAGTGCTGGGATTAAAGGCGTGTGTCACCATCCTCTGGCTCCCTACTTATATCTTTAAAATTTTTTACTTTATAGAGATCAGTGTTTTGGTCTTTGCACTAAGTACATGTAGTGCCTGTAGAGGCCAGAAGAGGGCACCAGACACCCTGGAACTGGAGTTACAGACAGCTGGGAATCAAACCCAGGTCCTCTGAGAGAGCAACCTGTGCAGTGCAGCTCAGAACAGCTTTGTGACCAGCGTGGTCGCACACCCCAGCTCTGCACCCTGGCTTCCTCCTCTGCTGTCTGCTGCATGTGCGATATGGAGGAAGGGCAGACCCTGCAGATGCCCCTGAGACCTCTTCCCCTGAGAGGGCATCCCGCCCATCCCCACCCAGGCCTCCGAGCGGCTCTCGGAACCTACTTTGTGTCCTTTTCTTTTGTTCTTCAATGAGAGTGGAGCAAAGAGAGATGAGAGACTCGATGCCTCCTTTGGTGGCCATGAGGGACAGAGGCAGCACTTTCTCCATCACCTCGATCCATTCGTCCAGGGCTTCCTCTTCCTCCACATTCCCCCGGTTCTTCACCTCATAGGTCAGACTGTCACCTGGACGGGGCAGGGGCCAGGCTGAGCCAGTCTGCCCTCTGGGGACCCCCACGGAGCCCTACAGCACAGGGGTTGCGGCCGACCTGAGGGTGGACACTAGCTATTGGGTGGGTCACTTCCTTGAGCTTGGGTTTCCTTTCCTGCAAAAGGGTTGGGCAAAGATGAGTGAGGTAATACTTATGAAATGATTGATCCGAGGCCTGCATTGCAGAAATACAGTAGACATGAGAGATTGTTGTCAAGGTGTGAGGCCCGCCCAGATATGCCTGTTGTATATAATCTAACCTCTGGACCACGAAGTGGGTGAAGTAGAATCAACAGCTTTCTTTGTGCTTCCGTTCATCTGCCAGTGTGAAGGAGTATCTTACAATGCAGCCTAGGCAGCCATGCCTGCCTGTGTGGGTCTGTGTGTCGCCCAGAGGGCACGGTGGGGTGTCTCCTCTCCCTGAACCTGGAACTGCAACTGTTTCTGCTGGGCTGGCTGCCACCACCTTTCTCCACTTCCCAGTGCCGAGGTATAGGCACATAATGCCACTCTCTGCTTTTTAAAAAAATTTTTTTTAATTATTTTTATTTTTATTGAGCTCTACATTTTTCTCTGCTCCCCTCCCTTCCTCTCCCTTCCCCTTAAACCCTCTCCTAAGGTCCCCATGATCCCAATTTACTCAGGAGATCTTATCTTTTTCTACTTCCCATGTAGATTAGATCTCCATATGTCTCTCTTAGGGTCCTCATTGTTGTCTAAGTTCTCTGGAATTGTTATTTGTGGGCTGGTTTTCTTTGCTTTATGTTTAAAAACCACTTATGAGTGAGTACATGTGATAACTGTCTTTCTGGGTCTGGGTTACCTCACTCAAAATTATGTTTTCTAGCTCCATCCATTTGCATGCAAAATTCAATATGTCGTTATTTTTTCTGCTGTGTAGTACTCCATTGTGTAAATGTACCACATTTTCCTTATCCATTCTTTGGTCGAGGGGCATTTAGGTTGTTTCCAGGTTCTGACTATGACAAACAAAGCTCCTGTGAACATAGTTGAGCACATGTCTTTGTGGCACAATTGAGCATCCTTTGGATATATACCCAAAAGTGGTATTATTGGGTCTTGAGGAAGGTTGTTTCCTAATTTTCTGAGAAATCACCACACTGACATCCAAAGGGGCTGTACCAGCTTGCATTCCCACCAGCAATGCAGAAGTGTTCCCTTTTTCCGCACAACCTCTCCAGCATAAGTTGTCATCAGTGTTTTTGATCTTGGCCATTCTTTCAGGTGTAAGATGGAATCTCAGAGTTGTTTTGATTTGCATTTCTCTGATGACTAAGGATGTTGAACATTTCCTTAAGTGTCTTCTAGTCATTTTAGATTCCTCTGTTGAGAGTTCTCTGTTTAGGTCGGTACTCCATTTTTTATTGGATTATTTGTTCTTTTGATAACAAATTTCTTGAGTTCTTTGCATATGTTGGAGATCAGACCTCTGATGTGGGATTAGTGAAGATCTTTTCCCATTCTGTAGGCTGTTGTTTTGTCTTGTTGACCGTGTCCTTTGCTTTACAGAAGCTTTTCAGTTTCAGGAGGTCCCATTTATTAATTGTTCTCTCAATGTCTGTGTTGCTGGAGTTATATTTAGGAAGTGGTCTCCTGTGTCAATGCATTCAAGTGTACTTCCCACTTTCTCTTCTATAAGGTTTAGTGTGGCTGGCTTTATGTTGAGGTCTTTGATCCACTTGGACTTGATTTTTGTGCATGGTGATAGATATGGGTCTGTTTTCATTCTTCTACATGTTGATATTCAGTTATGCCAGCACCATTTGTTAAATATGCTTTCTTTTTTCCATTTGATATTTTTTGCTTCCTTGTCAAAATTCGGGGGTTTGAAGATGTGTGGATTGATATCCATGTCTTTGATTCAGTCCCATTGGTCCTCCTGTCTGTTCTTATGCCAATACCAGGCTGTTTTCAGTACTGTAGCTCTGTAGTAGAGTTTGAAGTCAGGGATTGTGATGCCTCCTGAAGTTCTTTTATTGTACAGAATTGTTTTGGCTATCCTGGGTTTTTTGCTTTTCCATATGAAGTTGAGTACCGTTCTTTCGAGGTCTTTGAAGAATTTTGCTGGGATTTTGATGGGCATTGCATTGAATCTGTTATTGCTTTTGATAAGATTGCCATTTTTACTATGTTAATTCTACCTACCCAAGAGCATGAAAGATCTTTTCACTTTCTTGTGTCTTCTTCAATTTCTTTCTTCAAAGATTTAAAGTTTTTGTCATTTTGTCTTCCACTTGCTTGGTCAGAGTTACTCCGAGATATTTTATGCTACTTGTGGCTATTATGAAAGGTGATGTTTCTCTGATTTCTTTTTCAGCCCTTTTATCATCTGTGTACAGGAGGGCTACTGATTTTTTTGAGTTAATCTTGTATCCTGGTACATTACTGAAAGTGTTTATGAGTTGTAGAAGTTCCTTGATAGAATTTTTGGGGTCGCATATATAAACTATCATATCATCAGCAAATAGTGAAAGTTTGACTTCTTCTTTTCTGATTTGTATCCCCTTGCTTTTCTTTTGGTGTCTTATTGCTCTAGCTAGTACCTCAAGAACTATATTGAGTAGATATGAAGAGAGTGGACAACCTTGTCTTGTTCCTGTTCTCAGTGTGATCACTGGGAGTTTTCCAATTTTATGGAGTACAGGTTTTCGAAATATGACCTGATGATTCTCTGTATTCCAATTTTGTGGAGTACAGGTTTTTGAAATATGACCTGATGATTCTCTGTATTTCTTCCATGTCTGTTGTTATGTCCCCCTTTTCATTTTTGATTTTATTAATTTGGATATTCTCTCTCTGCCTTTTGGTTAGTTTGGATAAAGGTTTGTCTATTTTGTTGATTTTCTCGAAGAACCAACTTTTTGTCTCATCAATTTTTTTGTATCGTTTTCTTTATTTCTATTTTGATGATTTCAGCTCTCCATTTGACTATTCCCTTGCCGTCTAGTTCTCTTGGGTCAGTTTGCTTCTTTTTGTTCTAACGTTTTCAAATGTTCTGTTAATTCACTAGTGTGGGATGTTTTTCCAGCTTATTATGTAGGCATTTAGTGCTTTGAATTTTCCTCTTAACACTACTTTCATCGTGTCCCATAAATTTGGGTATGTTGTGTGGTCATTTTCATTGAATTTTAGGAAGTCTTTAATTTCTCTCTTTATTTCTTCCTTGACCCATTGATAATTTAGGTGAGATTATTTAATTTCCACGTGTTTGTGGACTTTCTGGAATTAGTATTGCTGTTGACTTCTAGTTTTAAAACATGGTGTTCTGATAAGATACATGGGGTTATTCCATTTTTTTTTGTATTTGTTGAGGTTTGTTTTGTTACTGAGTATATGGTCAATTTTTGAGAATGTTCCATGAGGTGCTGAGAAGAATGTATGTTCTCTTTTATTTGGATGGAATATTCTATAGATGTCTGTTAAATCCATTTGAGTCATAACATCTGTTAGTTCCCTTATTCTCTGTTCATTTTTTTTTTGTCTGATTGACCTGTCCAGTGGTGAGAGGGGAGTGTTGAAGTCTCCCACTATTAGTGTGTGGAGTTTAATGTATAGTTTAAGCTTTAGTGGTGTTTCTTTAAATATGAGGGTCCCCTTGTTTTGGGGCATAGATGTTTAGTACTGAGATTTCCTCTTGATGGATTTTTCCTGTGACTAATATGAAATGTCCTTCTTTGTCTCTTTTGATTGATTTTAGTTTGAAGTCTATTTTGTTAAATATTAGGATAGCTACACCTGCTTGTTTCTTAGGTCCATTTGGTTGGAATATTTTTTCCCAGCCCTTTACTCTGAGACAATGTCTGTCTTTGAAGTTAAGCTGTGTTTCTTGTATGCAGAAGAGGGATGGATTCTGTTTTTGTATTCAAACTGTTAGCCTGTGCCTTTTTATAGGTGAGTTGAGTCCATTTATATTAAGTGATATTAATGTTCAGTGACTGCTATCTCCTGTTAATTTAGTCTTCATTGTTGGAGATGTTAATTTGTGCGTTTTTCCCTTCCTTGGGATTTGCTGCTATGAGACCATCAATTGTCTGTGTTTTTGTTGGTGTAGCCAACTTCCTTGGGTTGGAGTTTTCCTTCTAGTGTTTTGTGTAGGGCTGGGTTTGTTGCTAGGTATTGATTAAATCTGGTTTTGTCTCGGAATATCTTGTTTTGTCCTTCTATGGTGATTGAAAGTTTTGCTGGGTAGTCTGGGCTGGCATCCATGGTCTCTTAATGTCTGCATAACGTTTGACCATGACCTTCTGGCTTTCATTGTCTCCAGTGAAAAGTCAGGTATAATTCTGATAGGTCTGCCTTTATATGTTACTTGGCCTTTTTCCTTTGCAGCTCTTAATATTCATACTTTACTCTGTATGTTTAGTGTTTTGATTATTATGTGGCAAGGGGACTTTTTTTTTGGGGGGGGGGGTCCAGTCTATTTGGTGTTCTGTAAGCTTCTTGTATCTTCACAGGCATGTCTTTCTTTAGGTTGGGAAAGTTTTCTTCTATGATTTTGTTAAATATATTTTCTGTGCTTCTGAGTTGAACTTCTTCTCCTTCTTCTATCCCTATTATTCTTAGACTTGGCCTTTTCACGGTGTCCCATATTTCCTGGATATTTTGGGTTAAGTTTTTGTTAGATTTAATGTTTTCTTTGACTGATGAGTCTATCTCCTCTATTGTATCTTCAGTGCTTGAGATTCTCTCTTCCATCTCTTGCATTCTGCTGTTCATGCTTGTGTTCGTGGTTCCTGATCATGATTTCTGGTTCTATAATTCCCTCGGCTTGTGTTTTCTTTATTGTCTCTATTTCAGTTTTCAAGTCTTGAATAGTTTCTTTTTTATGTTTGATTGCTTTTTCTTGGTTTTCTTTAAGGGATTTACTGATGTATTTTAATTTTTTGTTTGTCTTTTCCTCCATTTCTTTGAGGGAATTTCTCATTTCCTTTTTAAGAGTTTCAAACATTCTCCTGAAGTTATTTTTCAGGTCATTTTCTTCTGCTTCATCTATATTTGGTTGTTCAAGTCTTGCTATTGTTAGGTCTTTAAGTTTTACTGGTGTTGTGTTGCTCTTTGTGGTGTTGCATGTGTTCTTACCTTTTCTACTCATCTTTTCCTCTAATAGGTGTGTTTGGGGCTGTCAGTGATTCTGTTAATTAATCTTCTAGGTGCCAGTGAATCTAGGGCTCAGATGGTTGTTCTTCGTGGTACAGTCAGTGTCACAGTTCTAGTGACCCCATTAGTCACTTCGTGTTCCTGGAGGTCTCTCAGTGCTCCCAGGCTTTGCTCCACTCCCTTGGAGTTTGCTGTCTCAGGCCTGCTGTAGCCTAGGTTGTCGCCTTTGACCTGTTTCTGTAAACCCTGATCTGGATTCACTCCTACAGAGGTCCCTGGCTTGGAGTTGGTCCTGCAAAGGTCTCTGGCTCCCATTGGAGTTCCCAGGCTTGGGTGTGCCAAGACCCGCAGAGGATCTGGCTCAGGCTTACTCCCTAAGTCGTCCCAGGCTCACTCCTGGACCTGCAGAGATCTCTGGTTTCTTCCTACTCCATTGGAGGTCCCAGATTCATGCCCAGACTCACAGGGGACCTGGGTCAGACCTAGTTCCTCAGAAGTCCTAGACTTCATGCCCAGACCCACAGGGGTCCTGGCTTAGGTCTGTCTACTCCCTTGAAGGTCCCAGATTCACGTCTGGACCCTCAGAGGTCTCTGGCTCTGGTTCACTCACTCAGCAGCTGCTCCCCTGTACCTGTTCCTATGGAGTTCTCTATCTCAGGTCTGCTCTGGCCCGGGTCACTGGCTCAGTCCTGGTCCACCAATGTCCCTGAAGTGGATCCGCTTTCACTCCCATGGAATTTACTTCCTCGGGCCCACTCTGGCTTAGGTAGCTGGTTCAGTCCCCTTCTGTGGAATTTGTTGCCTTAGACTTACTCCAGCCCAAGGTGCAGTTCGTTGCTTCCGGCCTACTTTGGCCTAGGTTACAGGCTTTGACCTGTTTCTGTAAATCCTGATCTGGATCCACTCCTGCAGAGGTCCCTGGCTTGGAATTGGTCCTGCAAAGGTCTCTGGCTCTTATCTACTCCCTCAGAGTTCCCAGGCTTGGGTGTGCCAAGACCCGCAGAGGATCTGGCTCAGGCTTACTCCCTCTGAGGTCCCAGACTCACGCCTGGGCCTGCAGAGATCTCTGGTTCCTGCCTACTCCATTGGAGGTCCCAGATTCACACCCAGACTGGCAGAGGTCCTGGCTCAGGCCTAGTTCCTCAGAAGTCCTAGACTCCACCCAGGTCCACAGGGGTCCTGGCTTAGGTCTACTCTCTTGAAGGTCCCAGATTTACACCTAGGCCCTCAGTGGTCGTCTTTGGCTTTGGCTCACTCTCTCAGCAGTTGCTCCCTGTCCACTCTCTGCTTTTTTGTCACTTCTGGGAGTCTGAACTTAGGTCCTCAACTTTGCACAGCAGGTACTTATCCACTGGGCCACCTTCACTGGATTGAGGGATGCACCTCCGGGTGAGTGCATTTCCAGAGGGTTCTGACCTAATCAGTAAAATTATTCCATTGATACATTCACAATCTTGGTGGACTCCTGTCGGGGAGTGATAAGGACCACGTTGGAGAAAGTGGGGGTGTGCCTTTAAATGCTATGTCTTGACCCTGGCCTCTTCCTGTTCTCTGCTTTCTGGTTACATGAGTGGAGCAGCCTCCTCTGCTATGATCCCACTGTCACCATGGCTTCTGGCTGGCCTGGGGCCTAAACTGATAGGGTCAAGAGACCATCACTGACACCTCAGGTTCCAGGAGCCAAATCAAACCTTTTGCCCTTTCTTTCTCTCAGGTATTTGTTGGAGCAACAAAAGACTTGATTGATGCAGCCCTTCTGGGGTGGGGGTCACCTGCTGTGATGTCAGAGCTGATGCAGCCCTTCTGGGGAGGGAGTCACCTGCTGTGATGTCAGAGCTGATGCAGTCCTTCTGGGGTGGGGGTCACCTGCTGTGATGTGAGTACTAGCAAACATCACTGGGGAAGAGGTTTTACAATGTGTTCTTTGCTGTCCCATATCCACCACCCCCATTCCCTTCCTCACAAGTGCTGACTTAGGTGGAGAAAAGAAAAGCCTGGGCCAGCAGGGACCAGCATCTTGGGGAAGCACTAGCTCTCAGGACCGTGCCAAGCCTATAGACTCACCCCAGTCCCCTAGCCAACGGAGGATCTCATACAGGTGTTTCTCTTTAGCCTTGGCATCTTTGGAGAAGGAGGCAATTTTTTCCAGCAAGATGAATCTCTTCTTGCCTTTTTGCTCTGGTTGGTGAGGTTTTGCCTTTTCTTTTAAATCATATCCCAGTTCTTCCTGGAAACGATTGATGGCACAATTGACATTGTCCAAGATGTCTGAGAGCTGGGTGGAAATATCCTGTATGGGGGCACAGATGGCAGAGGTTAGGGGTGTAGATCCTGGGGTCAGCTATCCACGTTTTAGCAGCATGGTCCCAGACAAGTTGCTAAACTCTAGATCCCAGGTTTTCTCACTGGCAAAGTAGAGCTCAATATAGTACTTAATGTCACAGGCATTAGGAGAATGACATGAACTGGTATTGTATTTAGAACTGTGCTGGAACACGGAGAGAACATCAGCTCTCATCATCTTAATTTTTAAGCTCAGTGACACTAAAGGTCCATAGTGAACTCACCTTCAGAATTTCAGAACTTGCTGGGGACATCTGGAACTTCACAAGGACTCAGAGGCAAAAGGGGGAAAAAAAGCAAAAAACAAACAAAGCCCCCCAAAACCGAATCCCAAAGAAACAAAACACTGTGAATCAAAGGTTCAAGAATGTGTCCTTGGCTGTCCTGTGTCCACCACCCCCGTTTCGCTTCTTACAAAGTGCTGACTTTGGTGGGGACGGAGGAGCCTGAGCCAGTGCGGCAGCAGAGTCTCATATACAAGGTGACCTGAGCCTTTGGACACCACTCCAAGTGTTTCCAGGGCACAGCTTAGGGGATTCTAGTAGTCTGTCTACACAGAATCTGAATTTTAAAATCCACCCCCCCCCACACACACACCTTTTGGCACCCATCACTAGGTAGGTGCTGTCCAGGGTCCTCCTGCCCACTTATCTAGGGGCTGTTACCTTACAGCCCTGCCTTACAGGAATGGTTAGTCTCAGCCTACGCTTACAGAAGTCAAATATAGGATGCAGACACTCTGAACTCATCTCTCTGCAAATCCAGGTTGTCAAGTATCCCAGGACCCCCAAAGGCCCAAGGGCTGGAATCTTGTGTAAATGTGAGATCAGTCCCCAGCCTCAACATCAGACTCCAATAGAAGGGTGTTTCCTCATCTCTGGGGTTACCTCCTGAGTCCGAATTAGCTGAGCAGCCTCAATCTTTGAGATGATAGCCTTCACTGACGTGGGAGTCACCAAGTGTGGCTGGTTGTCCTTCTCCATGCCAGATAATTCTCTCAGTCCCACGATGCCCTGTGTCTCTTGTACATAGGTCTGAACACACAGTATCGGCAGCTTTGGGGGTTCAGGGCCCAGGGAGATTCCCAGGTACCCTGTGCTCAACCACAGCTCTTAGTAACTGCCAGATACCAGATTCCAACTGACTCTCTTTTCTCTAGTGACATCATCAGTTTGACTTAAAGAATTAGAAGATTAAACTTCCTGCCAGGTAGCTCCATTTCATCCACTACCTGCTATTATCTTTTCTCTATCTGTTTTTTTTAAATCGTTATATTATGTTTCCAAACTAAATATTAATGGCAAAAAATAGGAAGAGAAGAAACTAGGAAAAATGACTTTCTTCTGTGGTTTAGGTGTTGGTTCCAACAAGGTCCGTATATGGAAGGTTCCGGTTCACAGCGTGGTGCCACGGGGAGGTTGTGGGACATTTGGGAGGTAGGGCCTTGTGGGGTCCTTAGGATCCTGAAAGTGCCCTTGAAAGGGGTTGTGGAGCTTCAGTCTTTTCCTCATCCTTCCTCCTTCCCTGGTTTGTGGTTTTGCTCCGCCACGTCGGAAATAGAAGGGCTGTTGGATCACAGCCTGGAATTTCCAATATGGTGAGTCAAATAACCGTCTCCTCTTTAAGGGAATTATCTCGAGGATTGTGTTCTACCATCAGAAGGTTGACGAGACTCTTCCGAAGAGAACATTTGATCTTAGAAATCAGAGCCAATCAGTAACTAAATGAGAATGTGTTTGATTCTGCCCCAAAGATCAAGGATCAATCAACACTGTTATTGATGTTGATAATCACGGTAGGAGGTATTTTTTTTAAAACAAACAAACAAAAATGTATGTCACTGTGTGCTCAGGACCTAAAGTTATATCTGGCACATACTAGCCAGACACTGAGTGAATGAACTGATACGAAATGCAGGTTCATAGACATGAAAACTGTTCCTTGTTACTAAAATCGTTGCCATTTAATAGATACCAAATTAAACATTGTAAGTTCAGCTCTTCGTGTTGCTGTACCCACTAATGACTACCTGTCTTTCGATTCATTCGTTAAGGCAATGTTAATTCTTCCATCGCTTATTCACTCAACAAACACGCTGTGCACATGGGGGCTAAGTGATGCCAGCACCGAAGTGAGTAGTCCCAGACTCAAGCCCTGGCTGGTGGGCACTTGTCTACCTTGACATCTGCTCTAGATGGTCCCTTACTTCTTTATGATTTCAGAACATCTTATAGTTCATGAATTAATTTTATTTGACTATGTTTAAATATTTTTTTATTTAGCCTCTCTCGACCTCTTACACTTGCTGTAAGGATCAGATTCAGACCTGCGTGCAAGCTGGGCACACAGTCAACCACTAGACACACCCCCAACCCCCTTACCTCACCTTCACCAACATACCTAAGCCAGCTGAGGCTCAGAGGGGTGGCATGCACCCAGTGACAGCTGTGCAGACCGAGATTAGGATTCTAACCTGGTTGCTTCGTTCCAACTCCTTATCATGCACTCTGACTTTCCTCTTCCATCCCTCTCTTTTCTTAAGGCTCACCACACTGTTGAGTAAATTGTACGATTTAATTAAGAAAGGCCCAAGACACCACCTCAATTCAGTGTACAAAATAAGCATTCTCCTTCATCAGGATGGACACAGCTCACCCATTCCGAACTTTCTGTTAGAAAAGAAAGAAAGCCAGACGTGGTGACACCTTCAGTTAATCCCAGCGTGCGGGAGGCAGAGGCAGGTGGATCTCTGAGATGGAGGACAGTCTGGTCTGCAGAGAGGGTTCTAGGACAGCCAGGGCTGTACAGAGAAACCCTGACTCAAGGGGCAGGGCCAAGACCCAAACTTCACGCTACTTACCTGGAACTTTACATTTAAAAGGCACAGATTGCTGGGTGTGGTGGTGTATGTGGCGGCACCTGCCTGTGATCCTAGTTCTTAGGCAGTAGAGGCAAAAGAGTCAGGAGTTCATATCATCCTTTGACCTATAACCCATTCAAGGCTGGGCTTCGTAAGAGAGCCTTTTTAAAAAAGGAGTGTGTGGGGGGGGCTGGGAAAATGCCTCCGTGGTTAAAAGCACCTACTGCTCTTACAGAAGACCTACGTTTGCTTCCCAGGGCCCATGTGGGCCACTCACATCTGCTTGTAACTCCAGTCCCAGAGGATCCAGTGTCCTCCTCTGGTCTCTGCAGGAACTTCACGTACATGGTACACAGACAAACATATAGGCAAAATACCCATACACATAAAGTAAAAGCAAATAGATTTTTTTAAAAGATTAAATATTTTATTATACTAATATCATGTCACCAAAGAAGATATTCAAAATTATAAATACAGGCATGAAAAGTTTCTTAGTGCCATTAATCAGCGTAATAAGGAAATGCAAGCCGGAACCATAACAAGATGCCAACAACTTTGATAAAGGTGAGGATGTAAGAGATGTTGGTGAAAACAGGACCATACCAGGTGTTGAAGGGTGCAGTGGGAAGTGGAACACTCAAATTGTTGGTGGGGATGGAAAATAGAATCATCACCTTGGAGAATAGTCAGCTTTGTTTTTAAGTTGCTTATAATGCTATACAGTCCAGCAATTTCATGTCTAAGTATTTACAAAAGAGAAAGACCTGCACACGGATAGATAAATAGGTGTGTATGGGCAAACATGTGAAAAACAAGTTTGGGGTCCCAAGGAAAGACCACCACTCCAGTTGTCTCAACAAGATACAGCTTTACTCTTGGTTGAGAGGGGGTGACAGGGGCTGAAGAGGTGCTCTTGCAGAGGACCTGGGTTCAGTTCCCAGCACCTACATGATGGCTCACAACCATCTGTAACTCCAGTTCCAGGGGATCTGACACCCTCTTCTGACCTCCATGGGTACCAGGCACACATGTGGTAGGTACCAGGCACACATGTATAAATACAGGCAAAATACTCATACGAATTACAAAAAAGAAAAGAACAAAGAGGGTACACAGTTTGGTAAAAGTTGATGAGCAAGCGCTCCAGGGCAGGAAGTCACCTGATTCTTATTCTAATGTAGGGGGCGACATTTCTCCCATTGGCTAGGGTCTGACCTCACAGTCTTTTAAGATGACTTGTTTCCAAAGAATTTGTGTAAAGGAAATGAATGATAGTGGAAGGTCGCTCACTTAAGTCACTTAAATTCTGCACTGTAGCAGGCAAGGCTATGTGCTAATAAAGTTTTTAACAGTGGGGTTTGTATAAAGGTTTTACGGTGTAGGGAGATAAAAAAATATTTGAATTCATTGTCATAAACAAACGTTTTACAGAGTTCGACAGAAAAAGACTACTATTTAGTGTTTCTTACACATATCCACAACACGTGTGCAATACATCACAACATACACACACACCACAATGCAGCATCTAATGCTTGAGACTGTGGTGGGGCTGTGGACAGAAGGTAGGTGAGCCCCGGAGAGTGTAAGGGTTGACATATCCTCCTGTCTCTAAAGCAGCCAGTCTTACACCCCTGTCCCTTGGGATGCTTCCAGACATTAGTCCTTCTGAGGTCCACTCCCCTGGCCAGCTGTTATATGTGCTATATCGCCATCATAGTTCAAAGGTCACTCTGATCACTACATGTCTAGAGGGAGATGCTGACTAACTTTTAAAAAACCATCTAGCAGTCCATATAGTCATTATCTAAAGCAAACAAGCTGTTATGTTGTTAGTCCTCATCTACATCATATGTTCAACTTCATGACACTGTATTGTAGTGACATTCCATTATAAAGAAGCCTTTGATGATACCAGAGATTTGGTAGGTCAGAACTTGGTGGTGGTGGTGGTACATACTTTTAACCCCAGCACTTGGGAGGCAGAGAGAGGTGGATCTCTGTGAGTTTGAGGCCAGCCTGGTCTACATCATGAATTCCAGGACAGCCAGAACTGTTACACCGAGAAAATCTGTCTCAAAAAAAAGTGTGTATATAAGCCTGTGTGCATATTTTGCTTTGCTTTTTTATTTATTTTTTAGTTTGTTTGAAACAGGCTCTCACCCTGTAGCCCAGGATGCCCTTAAACCTACAGTAACCCACCTGCCGGGGCACCTGCATGTTGGACTCACAGGTATGAATCACCACACCTATCTGTGTGTGTGTACATTTTAAACTGCTATTTGAAAGCAGCTAAAGTGTTTCAGGTTTTCAGATGAAAAGTGTGGCTAGAATCTATGCATATAAGTGTGTCCTGTTGAACAATAACAAAAGCTATCGCAAGGTCAAGTGTAGATGTGCACGTGTGCCTGTGGAGGCCAGAAGGCCTCCTCAGATGTCACTCCTCAAGACGGCTATCTACCGTGTTTTCTGAGACGAGTTATGTCATAGGCCTGCTACTCTCTGAGTAGGGTAGGCAGCAGGCCAGCGAGTCAGCAAACTAGGGGCCCACCTGTCTCCAAGCATTGGGGTTGTTAGTGTGAACCACCAAGCCTGACTGTTTACACAGGTTCTGGGGATTGGTTGGGTCCTCAGACTTGTGAGGCAGAACTTTACAGACTGAGCCATTTCCTAGCCTCAAGGACTTCCCCCCACAGCATACACGCACAAGAGCAGGAAAACAAATGCATTATTTTAAAATCTTCTAGCTGGGAGCGTGACTCAGCAGTAGAGCATTTGCAAGGCCCTGGGTTTGCATCTTGAATACTACACCACACACACACACACAAAATAAATGTAATAAAATAAATTCAGAGCAGATTGTGGAGAGAAAAGAATTAAATAAAACACAATCACTCAATAACTAGTAATTTTCAAGTTGAATTATTGCAACCAGAAACACATAAGATGCTATAAAAGGATGTTCAGAGCATATGTGAGAACAATAAACATGTCAAAAACCAACAACTGCAGGGTGATGGTGGCGCATCTTCAATCCAGCACTTGGGAGGCAGAGGCAGGCAGATCTCTGAGTTTGAGGCAGTCTGGTCTACAGAGTGAGCTCCAGGACAGCCAGGACTACACAGAGAAACCCTGTCTTAAAAAACAAAAACAAAAACAAAAAAAAAGAAGAAAATGAGGGACCATGTGATTTCTTGGTGAGTACAGGAACATGCCACCAAGCCTGATGACCTGAGTTCAATCCTGGGACTCCACACACAGGAGAAGGAGAAAACTGATCCCACAGCTTGTCTGTGAGCACACACACTTGTAGAAGGAGAGGGCCGCTTGTTGGTTCCCTGCCACTTAGCTCCTAAATAATCACACAGAAACTGTATTATTTAAATCACTGCTTGGTCCATTAGCTCTAGCTTCTTATTGGCTAACTCTTACATCTTAATTTACATCTTAATTTAACCCATCTCCATTAATCTATGCATCGCCATGAGGCTTACCAGCAAAGTTTCAGCACATCTATCTCAGCAGGGCTCCATGGCGTCTCTCTGACTCCACCCTTCTTTCTCCCAGCATACTGCCTAGCCTTTCCTGCCTAGTTCTGTTCTTCCCTGCCATAGCTCAAGGCGGTTCTTTATTCATTAACCAATAAAAGCAACACATAGACCGAAGGACCTCCCATACCATACACTAATATACAAATACAAATAAATTAACAAAAGAATACAAACAACACAAAGTAAATGAACAACAACAACAAAAGAGTAGCTAATGATTAATTCCAGCAAATAATGAGAATTTGTATAGAAGAGTCGCATTGACTTTCTTGCTTGGCTCTACTCTGAGCAGCAATTGCAGTGTTGTAAGAATTGACAATTAAAATCAATTAAAAAAAGAAAGAAAGAATTGACTATTAACACTCAAGAAAAATATTACAGAATTGAATTTGGCAGACAGAAATTATAAATGATGTATAAGTTATGAGAAGGGAAGGGGAATGAGCTAAATCCTTATATCTGCCCCTATTGTTTCTGGGGCTGAGGCAAGACTATAAATTAACATTCATATACTAAATATTTCAATACTATAAGCCAACAAACTGTTAAGGAAAACACATTCTAAAATTTAGTTTCACAAAAAAATTGATCTGGAAAGGCCAGGTTCTAAATTGGAGTTCTGGACTCTGCAGAATTCTGCAGGAGAAAATGGCAGTGCCTAGCCCCTGGTCCTCCCTCTTAGCTCTGTCCTGCCTTGAGAACACCTCACCAGGGACCAGTGGTCCCTGGCTTGAGCTTATTTCTGCAAACAGCTGCCCTTGGTCATTCCCCGGGCCCAGGGATGCCCATATCATCTGCATGATCTTCCTGCGAAGGCATGTGGGAATCCAACAGGAAACAGGAGATGGCCCAGGAAACTGGGTAGGGCTTGTACTGGTCCTGTATTCGAAATATCACCTGTAAGGAGTAAGTAGCTTTGGTCAGGATATCTTCTTGGACTACCAAGGATGAAGCTGGAAGAGGGTCGTAGATATTCCAGACAAAACACAACAAACAGCACAACAGAAAAACCACTAAAAGATGTAAAAATGGTTGTTTCCAGGGAGAAGATAAACAAGGCAACGGCCTGCTGTTTGTCTTGAAATTTTTTTTTTTTTATATATTTGACCTTTAAAAACAGTTGTCTTGCCAGGAGGTGGTGGCACAGGCCTGTACTTCCAGCACTCAGGAGGCAGAAGCAAGACAGATCTCTGAGTGCAAGGCCAGTCTACAGAGCAAGAGCCGGGACAGTCAAGGCTTGTCTTGAACCAGCCAAAGCCCTCCCCGGCCCCAAATTGTCTGCCCAGAGTGATGGCTCATATTGTAATTCCAGTACTTGGGAGGCAGAGGCAGGACTGTGAGTTCAAGGCCAATCTAGGCTGTAGTAAATTCTAGGTAAACCTGGGCTATATAGTGAGACCCTGTCTAAAAAGAAAAATCCCCAAACCACGTGAAAACAACAAAATCATGTATTTTTGTGTTTAAATGCCTCACTAAAATGAAAACAAAATAAAACCTAACAGTTCAGTTGTGTTCTGTTTGCAAACACAAGGACCTGAGTTGCCCAGAAGCCTTGTGAAAAAGCTAAGCGTGGCAGGGTAAGCTTGTAAACCCAGCACTGGGTCGCAGAGACAGGTAGATCCCTGGGGCTCACTGGCTGGTCAGCCTAGCCTACTTTGTGAGTTCTAGACCAGTGGTAGACAGTGTATAGGGACCACCATACACTAAGTTGTTCGCATGCACTCACACAAACGTGCACGCATGAAGTCCTGGTTCAATCTCTGGTACTGAAAAGGAAATTATTAAATGTGACTTGCAAAGTTTATGGAGGTCTGATGTGATGAGGAGGCTAAGAGCACTGACCTGAGCTCAAGAGCTTGAAGCTAGCCTCATCCACATAACAAGGTCAGGTCTCAAAAAATGTAACCAGGGGCTGGAGAGATGGCTCAGTGGTTAAGAGCATTGCCTGCTCTTCCAAAGGTCCTGAGTTCAATTCCCAGCAACCACATGGTGGCTCACAACCATCTGTAAAGAGGTCTGGTGCCCTCTTCTGGCCTGCAGACATGCACACAGAAAGAATATTGTATACATAATAAATAAATAAATAAATAAATAAATATTTAAAAAAAAAAAGTAACCAAATTTCATGGACCCTCTGAACCACTTCTGTTGTGCCTCAAGTGCTCAAGAAGCTTGTAAACTGTGGACCACGCCCTCATGTTGCATCTAGATATTGCTAAACTGTTAGTTGGGCACGGGGTGATGCCCAACACTGCTGCCAATAGCGAGTTCTCTTCCCCCTCACGTAAAGCCAGATGCTTGACTGTGCTGCAGAAAAATATCAGAATAAATGAAAGTGCAGTAAAAGTTGAGTTTACCAAGACAAGGGAGAGGGCTCCCAAGGGCGATTGCATCCAGGTCTGACAAAGGAGAGAACTGATTCCTACAGGTTACACTCCACATACTTGCCCCAGTACAAACACACACACACACACACAAGTTCTTTTAAAAAAAAAAAATAAGGGAAGCCGGGCGGTGGTGGCGCACGCCTTTAATCCCAGCACTCGGGAGGCAGAGGCAGGCGGATCTCTGTGAGTTCGAGGCCAGCCTGGTCTACAAGAGCTAGTTCCGGGAGAGGCATCAAAGCTACAGAGAAACCCTGTCTCGAAAAACCAAAAAAAAAATAATAATAATAATAATAATAATAATAAGGGAGAGGCTGGAGAGATGACTCAGTGGGTAAAGACAATTCCCAGGGTCCAAACAGAGGACGGCGAGAACCCACTCCAGAAAACTATTCTCTGACCTCCACGTGGTGCGGTGGGCATGTGCCTCCCAATAAGCAAATGAAATAAAAACAAGAAAAAAGATAAGGGAGAGGCACTTCAGATTTAAAGTACATAGAACTTTTATTATTTGAGATGGCTTCAGGAAAGGCATATCAGAACCCAGGGGAAGGGCTTCTTCCCCCCTCCTCAGTCCGCCTTTTCCTCTGATATCTTGCCTGAAGAATTAAAAAAACTTTAACACAGCTACTGATAAAGCCGAAGTTGTCTATAGACATAAAGAGGTGTTCGCCTGACTCAGGCTCAGGAAACTGCCTCAGTGCTGAGGATCGAGGATAGGCGTAAGTGTTACTAGAGGAAACGGGAAAGTTCCTCACCCGGACTTTGGGGGGCAAAGATGCAATGCATCCAGCCCTGGCTAGCAGTCGTCAGTTTCTAGCCCACGAACTTCACCTTTGCGTTTCCTTATCTGAATAACCGAACGTTCATGTCACATTATAAATATTATGGAGCCCGATTCCAAAAGTAACCTCAGGGTTGAGCGAGAAAGCACGTGTGCACTCCAGGACCGGCCAGTCCAGGGGATTTGTCGGCCGCGCCCAATACACGTGGTTCCTGGAACAGGTGTTCAGTTAATAGTTCCTGAATGAATGACATAAAAAGTACAGAAAATAGACATGAAAAAAAAAAACGCTCTGTGTGGAGCACAACGGTGCCCTACAGGCGGGCGGAATGACCGTCTCGGTCCGGTCCCGAATCTTGGGGAGGCCTCGGAGGCGCGGGCGGCGCCGCTAATCTCGGCGCTGCTCAGCGCAGAGCGCGCGGGCACCCAGAAGCCGGAGCAGACGCGCCCCGCCCCCGGGGGCGGGCCCAGGACCAGGCACGCGGGGGCGGGGCCTGGCTCTCCGTGCCGGGGGCGGAGCCGGGTCGGGCACACCGGGCCGGTTGGGGGCTCCGCTCCTCGGCGAAAGCAACCGGAGCCCCGGCCACGAAGGGGTGCGACCCCCCACGGGCCCCGCCCTCCCGGCTGAGGCCCGGCCAATCAGAGCTGTTCTTACTGGCGAGTGGGCCGAGCCGGCCCAGCTGCTCTGAGGCTCTGGCATGGTAACGTCCCCGCGCGGGGGTGGAGAGGCCCGGGGCTGTCCCACAGCGCCTCCTGCGGCCCGGGCTCGGGCCGGGGAGGCCGGGGGGCCGCCGGGGTACCCGGGACCCAGAGGGAGGGGGAGGGGACCGAGGGGTGAGGAAAAGGAGCTCAAGAGGGGGGTGGGGGCGGGGATTTGGGGTAGAAGGGGCGGGGAGGCCATTATGGAGCCTGGCGGGGGTGTGCGGCCGGGGGCTGAGGGGACGGAGAGCGGAGGCTCTGTGAGGAGGGAGGGATGAAGTGAAGGGTGGGTCTGTGGAGAAAGGTCGGGGGAGAAGAGAGGGCGGGAGATGGAAACCAGTTACCTCTCCTGGGCTGTTTGGCGTGCCCTGTGCCCCTCCCCCAGACCCAGGCTTGTTGCTGGAAGCCCTGGGTGCCCCTTAGGACCACAGGGGACTCCCTTCTTTCACTACCCATTCACAAAACCTTGTCTCCTGAGGTGAGGAGGGAGCTTCTGAGGAAAGAGAGACTCCTGGTTTTCACCTCAGAGCTGGAGTAGCTAAGAAATGGACACGCAGAGGCCCCTTGGTCCCAGCCCTGGTTCAACCTTCTACAAACTAGTAACTCTGTGTGACCTTGGGCAAGTCACTACCTTTTCTTTGGGCCTCGAATTTCCCATTGACTTTTAAGAAGGAAAATGGGCGAAAATGATACATTGGCTCTCCACCAGTTCCAAAGGGGGCGGGTTTAGAGGAGGAGATTTAAGGTGAATGGATTCTAGGATGCGGGAAGCATGAAGTAGGAGAGGAAACCCTCGGTTGGACTGGAAAAAATTGCCCGGGATTTGCGGGTAGGAGGAAGTTTAAAGCTTGCATGGCCTCGTCCTGCTGGGCCTGGGTCTTGGAAATCCTGTTGGAGGAATGGGAGAGCTTTGTACGTAGAGGAAGTTGAACCCTGACTCAGAACATTCTTTTCTTCCGGCGAGTGAAGAGGTGATGGGGATCAGAAGCAACACGAAGTTGTATTCTAGAAAGCTCTCCAGGCTCTTTGGGGGAGCGGAAGAAATGCTAGGGCGTACACACCAGAGTAGAGGCTAGGAAGGGGCTGGGGGGAAGGGCTGGTCCTGTCTGGGCTCAGCAAGTCAGTGGGTGATTAACCAGTGCTTCAGCTGTTGTTTGCATCACTGTGCATTGAAACTGGGCCTTGTGGATGCTGGGCTAGTGCCTCGGTGCTGAGCTACATTCCCAACCCAGTTTCTGAGAAGTGTACCTCCTAGCCTTCATTTTATAACAGTTCCTTGGGTGAGTGAGAGTTGAGTCAGACCAGGCCAACCTAGGATCACCTGGCTGTCTGAGAATCTCAGGATTGTACGAGGATTGGGACGAAAAGAAAACATTGGAGACAAGGCTAAGAAATGTCACCTGCGGCCCTATCCTTCCTTCTGGGAGGCGGCTTTATGGGGTCAGACTGCTTGGATTCCAAGCCTTCCTCTACCATTTAACCTCTTAGAACCATAGTCAAGTAATCTGTCAGAACTCAGGGGATAGCTTCTAAAGTGGTTGTGAGAATTAATGAATGTTTGGTGTGATTCTGGCTCATGATAAGCAACCAGTAACCATACCTGTTAGCTGTTATTTCTAGTCTCTTCCCTCTGATTCTCTATTCTTGTTCTCTTTGTTCTAAGATACCCCTTAGGTGAGGGCTGGGATGTTGTCTCAGGATGCTTCCATTGGTCTCCATGAATAATATATGATGACCAGATGATGAGGTGTCTCATTTTCATTATGACTCCCCACTCACTGAACGTGTGTTATGTTCCAGGGAAGCCCAACAAGTCTGCTTCCCTTTAGTTTCTTTCCTTTTGTCTTCTTGCACTGTCTACTTCAGAGTTCACTCAGAAGATAAGCAACCCAAAATTGTACTGGTATTGCAGCCCACCGGTGAGAGGAGCAGGTTTTTCAGGGAAGAAACTTATGGAAGGGAAGGCTCTGACAGTTCCACAGGCCTTTACTTTCCTCCCATTGCTCTGTCTTCCCTGGGTAACTGATTGAATAGGCCAGTGTTTGAATTCTGGCCAGAAGTCTCCATCCTAGTGTGAAGGTGATCATGCACGGTTAGCTTTCTGTCATGTAACTTTTCCCGTGAGTATTTCATACCAGCTCCCTTTCCCTAAGCCAAAGCATCTCCACTATTCTACATGCTTCTGTCACAGACTGCTCAGAATTTGTACAAACACGTACAGGCAAACAGTGTTTTAGGTTGTATGCAAAACCCCACCAAAGTTAGGGATGAAACTGTTTCATCAAAGCATTTCAGGTGGAAGTATAAAAAAGAGAAAACAGCCTGGGGAGGTGGCTTAGTAAGTGCTTGTTATGCTGGCATAAGGACTACAGTCCAGATACCCAGAACCTACAAAAATGCCTACTTCCTGCAATTCTAGCCTTGGAGGGCAGAGATTGGATTACCAGAGCAAGGCAGCTATTGAGGCTGACTGTACCATGAGCTCTGAGTTTGATTAAGAGACTCTGCTTTCCTAAGTGAATGAAGTGGAAGATTGATCAAGAATGATTCCCGCTGGGCGGTGGTGGTGCACGCCTTTAATCCCAGCACTCGGGAGACAGAGGCAGGTGGATCACTGTGAGTTCGAGGCCAGCCTGGTCTACAAGAGCTAGTTCCAGGACAGGCTCCAAAGCTACAGAGAAACCCTGTCTTGAAAAACCAAAAAAAAAAAAAAAAAAAAAAAAAGTAAAAGAATAATTCCCAACATAACCTTTGGGTCTCTGCGTGCTCATGCGCCCCCCACGTCTTCAAACATTATGAAATGGAAAAAGAAAGAAAGGTTACTTCCAAAATGTAGGGAACGCCACGCTGGAGTGGAGAGGGGGGTAATTTCAGAACCCAGCAAACATTCAGAGGTGCACGCCGCTCTGCAGAGTAGTACACTGTATCCTGAATGGACGAAGACTGTGTTGGCGGGGGGGGGGGGGGGGGGGGGGGGGGGGCGTGTAGTAATGTAAAAGTCACCCAGTCATCTTGAACAAAACAAGACGGTAATCTAACAGTTCCTATACAGACAGCACTAGGAGAGCCCCCGGGGATGGCCAGAGTGTGGGATTGGTTATATGGAAAGGCTTTGGATGGTAGTTGGAGAAAAAAATATTTTGTTTTTCGAGATTGTTTCTCTGCCTAGCTCTGGCTATCCTGGGACTTCCTCTGGAGATTAGATTGGCCTCAGATTCAGAGATCTACCTACCTTTGCCTCTCAAGTGCTGCGATTAAAGGCATGTGCCATCATGCCCAATTTACTAATTTTTTATTGTGAGATAGGGTCTCTCTATGTGTCTCTGGTTGTCCTGGAACTCACTATGTAGACCCAGCTAGCCTTGAATTCACAAGAGATTTGCCTGCCTTTGTCTCCCAAATTAAAAGCGTGTGCCACCAGTATCTGACAGTAAGTTGAGGAATTTTATGGGGTACGCAATAGGCACCACAGTGCATTCTTAAGATGAGGTTGGAGTCTTGCCGATTTAATCATTGCAGGAAAGGTAGGTATGAAGAATATCAGCTTTCTCTGACAAACATTGCACTTCTAAGAGAGGCAAATTAGATTCAGTTGGGGCTCATCTGAAACCAGCTGTGGGACTTTAGCCATGATTTACCTTTCTCACATGACAAGAGCAGAGTATTGGTATGCGTAGTGGCACTCCTGTGCTGGAGGTGGAGGCAAGAGGGTCAGGAGCTTCAGACTAGTCTATGCTACAAGACCAAAACTAAACATTGGCACATGTCTATAATCCTAGCACGAAGAGTGGAATATATAGTGGGTTCCTGGACAGCCTTATTATAGAATGCTACCCTGTCTCAAGGTTGAGGGGGTGACTTGGGGGCGATTTTTGGGTCTCTTCAGGCTCTAAATTGTATTTTCTTGATAGTAGGCCTTACCAGTAGCTCTCAGGTTTGGTGGGACTTAACAAGACCAGTCAAGTCAAGAAACAAGTATATATTCCAGTCTATGACTGCTCCCACCTAAATTTTTTTTCTAAAATTTCTATTACTTATTTTGGATGAATGCACATGTGCGACAGTACATGTGTGGAGGACAGAGGAAAAGTCGTGGACGTCAGTTCTCTGTTTCCACCATGTGGGTCCTCAGGCCTGAAGGCAAGTACTTTAATCCACTCAGCTGTCTCATCAACTCATTTATTGATTTTTTTTTTTTTTTTTGAGGCAGTCCCAACAGCCCAGGGCCTGGTATGCACTATATAGCCCATACCGGCATCAAACTCTGGATCCTCTCTATGTCCACGTGCTAGGATGACAATGTCAAGCCACCATGCTGAGTTTACCTCTGCCTTTAAGAGTTTTCACTGTAGTGGAGTTGTACTAAATATTTTAGTTCATTAAATCTAGCATGTGAGTATCCATATTTAGAGTGGTGCCACATGAGACAGCACATCTGGAATTACACTAATGCCTGTAAACTTCCAGTGGGTGACTCTTGACAGGAAGGGGTGTGCTGTTGAGCATATAAAGGAGGGCTTGGGCTAGTGCAGTGGGCTTTTGTGGGAAATGTGTGTTGGCTGTGAAGTGTGTATAGAACCTAGGAGAGGTGATCTGTGCACAAGTGAAAACCTGAGATAGGAGGAGGCCTGAGTATGTCTGGAGCACAGAAGACGGGTATGGAAGAGGCGGGGGCTGGCAAGGTCATTGGCAGCCTTATAGAGCTGACTGGATAGGGCTTTGCAGTTCACTCTCAGTAAGGAACAACTGGAGAATTTGAAGCTGGTGCTTATGGGCCTGAGGTACATTTTGAAGAGTGTATTGTGGGTACAGTTAGAAAAGTGGATATGCGGAGAACAGTTTGGGAGGCCACATAGATCAGATGAAAAATGTGGGTTGGGGGAAAATGGAAAGGAATGCCTAGATTGAAGAAATCTTTTGGAGGTGAAACTAAGAGAACTTGGGCTGTATTATCGGGGATGCTATAGGAAGTAACTCCCAGGTCTATCTTGGGCAGGGCTGGATAACACAGGGGCCTGATGAGACTCAAAGATGATTACCTGGTAGGTTAAAGCAGCTCAGGGAGGAAGAGTAGAGCACAACATTTGATTTCCTCCCATGGCAACTCGTTTCTGACATTCCATACAGATAAAATTTCCAGAGAACAGGAACAGTGCCCTTAGTTGAAGACAGAGAATGGGGTCAATTGCAGTAGCTTGGCACATAACTACTTAGGACAAGGTCAAAGAGATATTTCTAGAGATGAAGGTTAGAAAGCATTTTTAACTGTCCGGGCCTCCTCAGAATAGGGGTAACTGAGAAGCAGTTGTGAGGCGGCTCCTGCTCCTCCAAGCTCCCTAGAACCCATGCTGCTTCTCGGCTTCCAACTAGGAAGAAGAGCAGCTTTTAGCTCCGTCTTTTTGAGAAGTGTATGAGCTGAGTGTGGGCACACCTCTAATCCCAGCATGCAGAGGCAGAGGTAGGAGGGTCTCTTGAGTTCTTAAGCTAGTCTGGTCTAGAGAGTGAGTCCCAGGGCAGTAAGGGCTACATAGTGAGACCTTGTCTCAAAAACAAACAAGCAAAACAAAACCAAAAAATGTGTTTGTCAATGCACTGAGGCCAAAGGAAGACGACATTTTATCCATCCCCCTCTGACTTATTTGCTAGAGATGGCCTCTCACTGAGTTAGGCTAGCAGCCACCAAGTGCTAATGATCGTTCTGTCTCAGCCCTTCACAACACGGGGTTACAGCCATTCACAAATTGTGTGCATGTATTCTGGCATCCAAACTCAAGTACTCATGCAGCAAGTGTTCTTACCTACTGAGCCATCTCTCTAGCCCCCAAAGTATTTTAAAAATAAGGTTTATTTTGTGTATTTAAGGGTTTGCTTGGATGCATGTCTGTGCCTGGTGCTATTGGAGACCATGAGAAGGTATCAGATGCCCAGGAACTGAAGTTATACACAGTTGTGAGCTACCATGTGGGTGCTGGGAACTGAACCCAGGTCCTCTGGAAGAGCAGGCAAGGGCCTTAACTGCTGAACAGTGTCTCTAGCTGCCCCCACCTCCAAATATTTTTGAGCAAGTAATAAAGCCATATAGTTAAATATTTACAAGACACAAAATTGCATACTGTTAAAAGTATTTTCCCTTCTGTCTTTTGTTTCTCTTATCACCAACATTTAAACATGGTAAAGCTTCACTGCACCTTGTCACTATATCATAAGGTGTTGACATTGATCCATTCTTATTTATGACTAGTGTTCCATTTTATGTTTGCGTATGATGAATCTTTACTGATGGATATTTAAGCTTATTCTCATCTGTGTTTATAAAAATGAAGACTTTGTTCATCTATCATTTTATGCATATCTACAATATATATAGAGAATGACATTTTAGAATAGGAAATTTCATAAAAATTTGCTTCATTTGTTTTAAATTCATCCAGTATTTATTGAGTACCTATTATGTGTCAGACCCTGCGGCAGGTACCCGGAATCCAGTCTTCAGCAAGTCATGTGATCCCTGCTTCTGTGGGATGGCATCACCCTCTAGGAGGGCAAACCATGCCCAGGCAGACATTTTAATAAAATTGTGTACATGAGGAAATTAAGGACGGGGATCAAATAGAGAAGAAATTGGAGAAAACCACTTTAAATAGTGTCATGTGTTCAGCTGCAGGGAAGACAGGACCGCTTAGAACAGAACCTATGTTCATGTTCAGGGTTTGTGAAGGAAGGGTAGCCATCAGAGGTGAGGAGGATGGTCCACTTTGGGAGCAGAAGTGGATGCAGGTGGATGAGTGAATATGAGTCTGGGTAGAAGGAAGCTGGTTGTAAAGACCCAGGACTGTAAAGGACCAACAACAGCCTTGGATTGAATCTTCAACCCAGTAATTTGAACAAGGGAAGACATCAACCCCTAACTGGCTTGAGAGAGGTGCAGGAGAATGGATTGATGTCATGGGAAGAGCCAGATGACTGTAATAGAGCCTTCTGTGACTCTGCTTTGGCAAAACCGGAACTCCCCAAATAAAGATGACATGAAGGCCTCTGTCAGCTGGCTTTCTGGGCTAGCACAGGAGAGCAGAGTTCTTCAGGGCTCAGGCTCAGAATGGGCGGGATGTGGGGCTTGGAAACTCCTTCCTGAACTTGTGTTTCTCTTTCATCCTCATCCCTCTGCTTTCCTTCTGCAAAAGTCCATCTCTGTGCCCATCCTGGGTCCTATGACTTTTCTCTCCCTCAACAGTCGGTTCCCGATTCTGGTCCCCGGCCCCCAGCAGCGCCTGCCCCCTTCCCACCGGGGCCCCCCATGATGCCACCACCCTTCGTAAGTTTTATGTGTTTCCCTGGGCTTGGCTTTTCCAGCCTGCACCCTCAGCCCCCACCCTACCACTGCTGTGTTGCCAGCAAGAACCTGTACCACACCCTTTGGTATTTGGAAGATGGGTGGTGTTGAGCACTGGGGTGGGGAGAGCTGCTGCTTAAGCTCTAGTCCATGAAGTACAGGTCTCCCTTTTGCTTTGTCCTGGGGATAAGAGGGGCTGGAAATTGGAGAAATGGAAGGGAAAGATCCCTAGTGGAGTGAGGGCTGGGGAGGCTTCTTTCTCTTTCACTGTTCCTTACCTGTGCTCTTTACAAAAGCCTCTCAGTTTTGGGCTGCAATAGCATTGGTGGTCATGAGTTAGAAAGGGATGGGAGGCAGAAGCCTGGGATTCCTGCCTTCTCCTTTTACCTGAAGGTCTCTTGGGGGGAGTACAGACTCCCCAGTCTGGTACTGTTCCCTTGTCCTTTTCCTTGCCCTCCCCAACTTAGGAAGCTGCGTGCTTACCATTGTGCCGGGAAATCCTCAGTTACTTGTCTTCCTCAGTAGTGAAGGGGGAGACAGTGATGCCCTTTACTTCTCAGATGGAAGCCTTGGAGTCACCTCTTGGTCAGGATGAGGGTTGGGGAGTGCCTGACATAGGTGGTCTCTGCCATAATAAGACAGTGTCCTCTGTTCAGTGACTTTTTCTTTCCTCATTTCCAGATGCCCCCTCCAGGGATCCCACCTCCTTTTCCTCCAATGGGGCTGCCCCCTATGAGTCAGAGACCACCAGCCATTCCCCCAATGCCACCTGGCATACTGCCCCCAATGCTTCCACCAATGGGGGCACCACCACCACTTACACAGGTAATTGTTCTTTCCATGGGGATCTTTAGCTGGGAAAGAGATGGGAGTAAGCATCTGGGCTTTAGAAATTGGAGAGGGAAGGGAGCTTTGGGCCAGATTCATCAGTTTGTCTGCTGAGTGATTAAAACAGTTCTCAGGCACGGTGAGTATCCAAAATCTGGAGATTGCTTGAGATTGTGCCCTAGATCAGGGTTGGAGCCACAAAGAGATCTCTCAGGGAACCTTACTCAGAGATTGGTCTGCCTAGCCTTTACTTACTAACATTGGCTGCTGGTCTTTTTATCTATAGATACCAGGAATGGTACCTCCAATGATGCCAGGGATGCTGATGCCAGCGGTGCCTGTCACTGCAGCGGTAAGCTCTAGGGGCAAGTAGGAAGCAGGCTCTGTCTTGCACTCTGTGGGTCTGACTTGGAGTGCATGGATGTGGACTTCTGTTCTCTCCCTCCTACTATGTCTGCTCTGGTCCCTCGCAATATTCCTCACATTTAAATCCTCGCCAGCCACATACTCAGCAGTTCTAGTTTCCCACTCGTCGCCAAAGGCAACATGTTCTCTCGTTACCTCTCGGGCCACACCCAGCACCCTTAAAGAATCACTCATTCAGGTACTCCTGCATTCTAGACATGCTAAGAAGGTTTCTTCATATCACTTCCTCTTTGCCTCTGAAAGAGGCAGTGGCACCTTCTTGTGCTGTTGCTCAGTGTAGAGGAGTCTGAAATGGGGTGTAGAATGTTGGCATCTGCTGTGAAGAGATGGATCTCAGGAGCTGACTCAACAGAGTACTCTTACTGGTGGAAAACGAAGAAAGGACTACCGTGCGACTCCTCCTGTGGGGCCTGAGAGTCACAACCCTGGTGGGGTGGAGGGAACAGGACTGTTAGAAGGCAGAGATCCCTGGGAACAGGACACACAGATCCTGGCCTGGCCTGCTTCTCCATCCCCCATGGCCTGGGTCCTGGGGGCCACTGGGCTTGGCCCCAACCCTTCCCCCTCCTCTTTCTTCGGCAGACGGCTCCGGGTGCGGACACCGCCAGCTGTGAGTCTTCTGGGGGCCTGCTCCCCCCAGGCTCGGAGGTTGGGGGGCACAGGGGAGAGGGGACCATGGACTGGAGCCCACGCTGGATCATGCCTGTTGGGATGCCAGGGATTTTGGGATGTTGATGGGATCAGGGGTTATTTATGGGACGGAAGAAGGGAGGAGTAAGTGGGGAGAAGACAGGGGCTTGGAGTAGGCGCTTAGTAGGTTTCCTTTGACTTCTTTTCTAGCTGCTGTGACTGGGACTGGCCCTCCGGTGAGTGCTTTTAGCTTAGGTCTCTGGGTAGAAAGTGGGAGGCTGACTGGGTGGTGGTGGGGCACACCTTTAATCCCAGTATTTGGGCAGGTGGATCTTAGTGAGTTTGAGACCAGCCTAGACGACAAAACAAGTTCCAGGACAGCCGGGACTGTTACACAGAGAAACCCTGTCTCAAAAAACAAACAAAACAAAACAAAAAAAGGAAAAACAAGTGGGAGGCTGATGGTTGTCTTCGGGTGAGGAGTTTTAGGGAAAGGAGCTTGACCACGATTCTGTGCCCCTCCCCCCAGAGGGCCTTATGGAGTGAACATGTGGCCCCTGATGGGCGCATCTACTACTACAACGCTGATGACAAGCAGTCCGTGTGGGAGAAGCCCAGCGTGCTCAAGTCCAAGGCGGAGGTCCTAAGCGGGGCTTTCTGGCTCTTTCTTTTAGTGTCTCTGACCCTTTCCAGTCCTTGGCCTTCCTTGAGTCTCTGTAACCATACTCATTGTGGTTCCTCTGACCCTAAGATCCCTGACTACCTCCACACACCTTGGAATTCCCTCCCTAGGGTCTTAGGAAGTCCATTTTCCCCCATCCAGGCAAGGCCAGGTGACAACTAAAGACGACTACTGTATCCTCTATTCCCTGGGTCCCCTTAGCTCCCTTGACGGGCTGGAGAGCTGCCCAGCAGCTGATGTCTTCTGACCTATCCTCTTACAGCTGCTGCTGTCCCAGTGTCCCTGGAAAGAGTATAAGTCAGATACAGGGAAGCCGTACTACTACAACAACCAGAGTCAGGAGTCCCGTTGGACCCGGCCCAAGGATCTGGATGACCTGGAGGGTGAGGGGTCCTAGAGGTAGAAGGGGAAGACTGGGCAAGGCTATTTGGAGTCCTTTGCTATTCTGTGACTCTTATCTTTTCCCCTTGCAGCCTTAGTCAAACAAGAGTCTGCCGGGTAAGTGACTTGAACATGTATCCTTCCTTCTTGGAGCACTTGTGGGAGGGAGTGAATTCAGTTATCCTTCCTCAATGGGAGGAGAAATCTTATTTCTTTATGGGGTCAGCTGCTTTAGACTCAGTCTTCCCCAAGCTAGAGCAGTTGGCCCACACGGCCTTCCTGTCCTCACTTTGATACACCATCACCCTTTTGGCTTATCGCTTGCCTACAGAAAGCAGCAGGCCCAGCAACTGCAGACCCTACAGCCACAGCCACAGCCACCTCAGCCACAGCCTGACCCTCCACCTATACCTCCTGGTCCCATCCCGGTGCCTATGGCCCTTCTGGAACCTGAGCCAGGTCGAAGTGAAGATTGTGATGTGTTGGAGGCTGCCCAGCCCCTGGAGCAGGGGTTCCTGCAACGGGAGGAGGGCCCCAGCAGGTGAGAACTGCTCCTATGCATTGCAGCCTCTTTCTCTTCAGAGACTTGGGGGGACATGTGAAGAGCTGAGCACGGCCCCTGAAGGGCTCCCTGGGGAGTAATCATTGCTGAAAGTGAAGGGCACTAGAAACTATAAGGATTGTGGGTCTTGTGCCTGAGTCCCTTCTTCTCTCCAGTTCTACTGGACAACATCAGCTACTACAGGAAGAAGAAGAAGCTAGGCCAGAACCAGAGAGACCTGGCCTCAGTTGGAGCAATCGGGAAAAAGCAAAGCAGGCCTTCAAAGAGCTGCTAAGGGACAAGGTGCTTGGTGTGGGCTTCCAGGGAAGGCCTAGGGGGTGTGGAGGTGGGCAGGCTCCAAGACCTATGCATCTCTCTTCCAGGCTGTCCCTTCTAATGCTTCATGGGAACAGGCCATGAAGATGGTAGTCACTGATCCCCGTTACAGGTAGGCTTGAGCAGGAGGGGATAGTCCTTGTTCGTGAAAGCAACTGGGCCGGGAACTCCCTGAGATGTTCAACTCGACACTCAGGTCCAAGTGGCTAGGGTGGGGTGCAAGAGAAGGAGAGCTAGAGTAGCTCCAGAATGAGAAGAGGAGAGGTACAGCCATGCGATACTTAGTGAATGATGAACTATAGGGAATAGGGGCTCTAACTAGACCGGTGTCTGATGGTGACTTGAGAACACCTAAGCGAAAGGGCTTAGTATTTGTTTCTTCCCCTCCCTACCTACTCACCCTTACCCATATTCTGGACGCCTGTATACTAAGTCCACACATGGGTTCCAACTTGGTGTTGTGGAGGCCTTTCCCCGTGTCTTGAGACCCTACTTCATGGGTTGTGCAGGCTAATTCAAGCTGTGTCCTTCCCTGTCCTCACCTTGTCCACTCTAGTGCCTTGCCCAAATTGAGTGAGAAGAAGCAGGCATTTAATGCTTACAAGGCACAGCGGGAGAAGGAGGAGAAAGAGGAGGCCCGGCTGAGGGCCAAGGAGGCCAAACAGACCTTGCAGCATTTCCTGGAGCAGCATGAACGCATGACCTCCACCACCCGCTACCGGTTAGACAACTGTATTAGGCTGGGCTGGGGCTCTGGAACACTAAGAACACACAGGTCCAGGCTTCTGTTTCCTGTCTACTCATAACCCATGTGCTCCACAGGCGGGCAGAACAGACCTTTGGGGACTTGGAGGTCTGGGCTGTGGTCCCTGAGAGGGATCGAAAAGAGGTTTATGATGATGTCCTCTTCTTCCTGGCTAAGAAGGAGAAGGTAATGGTTATAATCACTGGCTGGATTCTCCTAGCCCTCAATTTCCTGTAGATCATGGGTGTTCACTTCTCCAGGCAGCCAGTGTCCCTTCTGAATTGGAAGCTGGTGTGGAACTTTTCCCTTCCTTATTTCTGCACTGGGCCAATAGCTCCAGATAGGGAGGGCAAGAAGGATACTGATCTATGACGTGGAATTCCTCCCCTTTCCTGGGACACTAAAGTCCTGAGTCTGGCCTCCTAAGCTTTTCTAGCTACCTCCTTTTCTTAGATCTTCCTTTGCCAGCCCTGCCTCACTTTCATCCCATGGCTTTCCAGGAACAAGCCAAGCAGCTTCGACGTCGAAATATCCAGGCCTTGAAGAGCATCCTGGATGGGATGAGTAGTGTCAACTTCCAAACCACATGGTCCCAGGCCCAGCAGTACCTCATGGACAACCCCAGCTTTGCTCAGGACCAGCAGCTGCAGAGTAAGCTGTCTCTCTGCCCTTTCTCCACTGATTTGAGACCTTAGAGCCTGCCCTGCCTGTCCTGGAAACCCTCCCTTCTGTCATTGCTTCTCCTGGACTCTGGGGTCCAGATGTTTCAGATTGCCCCTCTGGTTTGCTGCTGTATCTGTCTGTGTGGTGCTAGGGATGGCACCCTGGCCCTTATATATATTTTACATCAGCCTTTTTTTTTTTTAAAAAAAGAAACATGTTTTTATTTAGTGGCACTGAGAATTGAACCTAGGTCGTCAGTTAGGCAAATGCTGTACTGCTGAGTTCTACCCCCAGCCATAGGGTTCATTGTTTACCTAAACACGTGTGTCTTGGAAAAAAATATGAAATACTTGGAGATGATGGTATCTATAGCTCAAATGAAGATGGTTCTAAACTGTCTTAGGATTGTGGGCCTTAACTGTAGTAAGGAATTGCTGGCTTGTGGTTATTGACAGAATAATTCACCTTTTTTTAAAAAAAAACTGTTTGACTGTATTTCCCAATACATTCCCCCATCCATCCATCCATCCATCCATCCATCCATCCATCTATCTATCTATACACACACACAGACACACACAAATATTCTGTCTGTCTGTATGCCTGCAGGCCAGAAGAAGGCACCAGATTCCATTTTAGATGATTGTGAGCCACCATGTGGTTGCTGGGAATTGAACTCAGGACCTTTGGAAGAGCAGGCAATGCTCTTAACCTCTGAGCCATCTCTCCAGCCCCAATATTAAAGCTGCATTAAAGCCGGGCGGTGGTGGCGCACGCCTTTAATCCCAGCACTCGGGAGGCAGAGGCAGGTGGATCTCTGTGAGTTCGAAACCAGCCTGGTCTACAAGAGCTAGTTCCAGGACAGGTTCCAAAACCACAGAGAAACCCTGTCTTGAAAAACCAAAAAAAAAAAAAAAAAGCTGCATCAAAGCCTGACTGACTTCCAGTTCCCTTAAGATGTGATGCCTCAGATTCTAAGATAAACTAGGTTTAGATGGTAGTTTGTACAAGTTGAATTCATCAGTTGAGTACTTTGCTGATTTTCTCCAGTGCAGTTAATAAATACTCCTGCCCAAGAACCACCATTAGTGACTGCTCCCATATAGCTGTACTTCACTTTTCTCCACCCCCTTGAGAGCACCTAGCACCCACAGGGGAAGACTTGAGAAATGGGGTCTGAAGGGCTCTCCCACTGATATGGTGCCTGCTGAGCTTCTTCCCTGCGTGTAGACATGGACAAAGAAGATGCACTGATCTGCTTTGAGGAGCACATCCGAGCTTTGGAGAGAGAAGAGGAGGAAGAGCGGGAACGTGCCCGGCTTCGGGAGCGGCGCCAGCAACGGAAGAACCGAGAGGCTTTTCAGGTATCTTCCTGTTCTTGGCGTCAGAGCTTGGCTCAGTTCTGCTCTAGACCACAGCCTCTCTGTAGTTGTCTCTCAGTGAGGTTGTCTGTTGACTGGCCCCTTTCACGTTCCATAAGACCACTCTGCAGGAGTGCCCCTCCAGGGGCACTGCTGGTACCACCCTCAGACGTGGGTGCCAGCTAGACCAAGTGTTTTTCCCTTTGGGTGGAGTCAGACAGTTTGTTCTCAGCTTGGAAGCAGTAGTAGTGGGTTGACTAAGCTGGTCATAGTAGGAAATTGAAGCCAAGTTAGAAAATTGTGCTGCCTGCAGGTTTCTGCTTTACTGCCTCTAGACTGGCTTATTTATTCTGTTTGTATATTCATGTTTCCTCCTTTTGTAGTGCCTTTGCCTGTGTCTCCGCGTGTCTGCCATTCCCTTCCCTCCTCCCTAGTCCCTGGCCATGATTCCCTCCCTATCTCATTCTCCTATCATTGGCCTTTCCCTGTTCAGACCTTCCTGGACGAGTTGCATGAAACAGGGCAGCTGCATTCCATGTCCACCTGGATGGAGCTGTACCCAGCAGTCAGCACTGATGTCCGCTTTGCCAACATGCTGGGCCAGCCGGGTAAGGCAGCCAGGCTTTCCCTTGTCTGGTCTGGCTTCCTACCTGCCAACCTCTCTGCACCCCACTTCCTGGCTTGTCCTTGACCCAACCCTGGGCCTTGGGAAGCTGCCGCCCGCCAGGCCCCCATCTCTCCCTTTCTGCAGGCTCCACTCCTCTGGACTTATTCAAGTTCTATGTGGAGGAGTTGAAGGCTCGATTCCATGATGAAAAGAAGATCATAAAGGACATTCTTAAGGTAAGAGAGCCTGGTGTAATGGATGGACAGAGGCAGAGTGTGTGCGTGAGCCACACTCTAGACCAGGATCCCTACTTCAGATTTTTCAGAAACAGGGCATCTTTCCCTAGGGATACAAATAGACACATTTTTTCTAGCCAGATGTAGTGATGCATATCAGTATTCTCAGCACTTGGGAAGCTAAGGCAGGAGGACTGCCACAAGTTCAAAACCAGACTGAGCAATAAAGGGAGTGCCAGCCATGTTGATACCCTGTGCCAGAAAAATAAAAATCAAAGCAACAAATCATTTTCTGTTCCTAGAAGCTCATGACCTAAAACAAACTTAAGAAATATTAAGTGTTACTACAGAGACAGATATCAGAAGAGTTGAGTGATCCAGTGACCTCACCTTCAGGAATGAGTAGATGGAAGAGGCAGAATGATGTAAGCATAGGGTGCTGCAGGAGCAAAGGCAGAATGATGTAAGCATAGGGTGCTGCAGGAGCAAAGGCAAGTGGGTGGGAAGGGCGTAGTAGGCCTGAGAAGCAAGCACAGCTAATTGTAAACTATTACCCCCACAGCTATGCCCCTCCCAGCCTGTAGGGTGTTTTGAAGAATTTGGAATTTATTGCTAATATTTTAAAATCAGATTTCACAAAAATATGTTTTGTTTTGGTTTTTGAGACAAGGTCTTACATATCCCAGGCTGGCCTTGAACTCCCGGTCCTTCTCCTTTCACTTCCCAGTGCTGGGATTATAGGTGTGCACCACTAAGCCTGGCTTCACATAAAAATCTGGATCTTCAGTGTCTCTTGCCAGTTTGGATGATCTGTCAGCACTGGTCTCGTTGTGCAAGGCATGCCATGGACACTGGCTGAGATGCCACTGCCCTCTTAGAAAGAGGAGAGGGTGCGGCGTTCTTTCCCTCACTACTCTTTACTGCCTTCCTCGCACTGGCAAGGTCAGCTCCGGTCCACTAGCCCATGTGCCCTGTCATTTTCTTTACTGGAGAAATAGTTGTCCCTGTCTGTACAAGTTACAGATGTGAGTTAGTGAATGAAGGGAGCTTTGTGCTCCAAAAGGAGAAGTGTGTTTCTTTATGGAAGTAGGTGGTATTCTAATATGTAATTCTGTTGGTATTCTAAAAGAAAACACTATCTGGGGCTGGAGAGATGGCTCAGTGGTTAAGAGCACTGACTGCTCTTCCAGAGGTCCTGAGTTCAATTCCCATGGTGGCTCACAGCCATCTATAATGAGATCTGGCGCCCTCTTCTGGTGTGTAGGTGTCCATGGAAGGAATGATGTATACATAATAAATAAATCAACCTTTCTTAAAAAAAAAAAAAACCACTATTCTAATTTTCTAGTAAATACTGTATGTATTTGAAGATATCCTCCAATACAATGACTATCAGCAGGGCTTGGGGTCAGAGTCCAGATGAAGCCCTTCCATGGTGTGTGAGCTTTTCTAAGCATCAGTTTCCTTGTCTCAAAAATGGCAAGTGTTCCACCAAGGGACACCCAGTTACTGAAAACAGTGACTTGATGTCCAAGTTGAGAGGGACATGAGGTACTGTTAGGTAGATCACCTTATAAAGCCATGCGTGTTGATTGTAATGCAGTCACCTGTTTAATATGAACTTAATAAACCAAGTGTTCATGTGTTTAACCCCAGTGGAGGTTGAGAAAGGACGATGGTGAGTCAGCCTGGGCTACACAATGGTCCTGTCCCTGAAGACCTGAAAAAACCCCGAGTTATGTTTCAAAATTACTTTCAAGTGAGATGCATCTTGTTGTCCTGAGATTGTCTCTATTTCTCTGGAACCACATGCCCACTAGAGCTTTGCAAAGGGCTTTGGGTGCTAAAATAAGATGCTTAGATTTTTATATTGTAAATGATAGCTCATATGGTTGTGGAGAAATACTTCACAGTTTGTCTGTATCCTTAGGGGAAGTGGTAGTGAAAAGGTAGGAGTTTAGCTCCTCAAGCCTTAAGATCTTAAAAGTGATGACAGGTACTTGAGCAACATATTTTAGCTCACTCTTGTCCCTGGACTTGATCCCAGTACTGTCCTGTTATCAGTGCTTTTTGATACAAAGGTTGGAGAACTGTATGATGCCAGAGACTGTGTTAGCGGGAAGGAAGAGGGTGGGGAGGATTACTAGTCAGGCAGCTCTTGCAGAGTCTAGGTGGCAGATGAGACAAGATGCCACAGATTCCTTGTAAACACGTGCTGAGGCCCAGCCTGAAGGTGGATCTTCCCTTATTTTCTAATAGAAAAGCTTATATCTCTTGTGCATTGAGGTGCTGTTGAAGGTTTTTATTAAAAAATTTGTTAATAGCTGGGCGGTGGTGGCACACACCTTTAATCCCAGCACTTGGGAGGCAGAGGCAGGTGGATCTCTGTGAGTTCGAGACCAGCCTAGTCTACAAGAGCTAGTTCCAGGACAGACTCCAAAACCACAGAGAAACCCTGTCTTGAAAAACCAAAAAAAAAAAAAAAAAAATTGTTAATAAAAGTTGGGCTGGGCATGGTGGCAGATAATTTTAAATCCAGCACTTGGAAGGCAAATAGGTAATCTCTGAGTTCTAGGCCAGCTTGTTCTAGAGTGAGTTCTAGGACAGTCAGGGCTACACACATAGAGAAACCAGTCTTGGAAAAAATAAGTGAGAGTTGGGTTGGTGAGATGCTTTAGTGGGTAAAGAGCATTGCCACCAAGCCTCATGGCCTTAGCTGTACTTGAGACATCCACAATGGGAGAAGAGGAGAACCAATTTCACATATGCCATGGCACATGAGTGTCCGCATATACACATGGAAAATATTTTTAAAATGTTAAAGGTGACTTTTTTATGTGTCCCTCTGACCTCATTATTGATCAAAGGGTTATCAAGGTCACCAAGAACAGGCTTAAAAGTGTTTTCAAGTCTGATGAGAACTCTGACATTCATAAATAAATAGATAGGTAAGTAGATAAGTAGGTAGATAGGAAGATGGGAATATTTAAACTCAGTGGGATAGAACCACTATAGTAGAAGTGCCAAATTATTTTGTGAAGTTAAGGGAAAGGTGCAGGGCAGGCAGTGAATGGCAGCACTGTTTTAAATATTAAGGATTTTAAGCAGTGATAGTTAAGCAGAAAGAACTGTCTGTAGGGTGAATCTCTGTGAGTTCAAGGCCAGCCTAGTCTACAGAGCGAGTTTCAGGACAGCCAGGACTACACAGAGAAACCCTATATGGAAAGCAAACAAAACAAAACAAAAGGGCTTCAGAAGACAAGCATTCCTGAAGTAACTTTTAAAAGCAACCTGGGAGCAGTAAGAAACAAAGCATATAAATATCTTATACAGGGTAATCTTGTAAATTATAAATACCTATCTTTATTAAATAGTTAACATTGGGCCAAAGTAACTGGTATAATGGCCTGCTGGGCTCCTGTCTACACCATCTGAGAAAGTGGTGTGGTAATTTTGGACAGTTCCAATTTCTATTCCTTCTTTTGGGCTCCCAGTTTAGGAGGCCAGGTGACCTTAGGAGTTCCTGTGGCCACCCACAGTCACATGGACTGCAGGAGCACCTCTCATCGCCTAGGACAATGTAGGGCCCTGAACTTGGAGCAGATAGAAGACTGGAGATCTGGGCTAGAAGATGAACGATGAGTATGGGAATTGTGCATTAGAATAGCAGTCTGGTATAGGTCTGAAAGTCAGCAGATGAGGGGTGAAACTGCCAGGGAGAATGTAGATCAGGTTAGTTAAAAAAAAAAAAAAAATAGCCAGGCGGTAGTGGCACATGCCTTTAATCCTAGCTCTTGGGAGACGGTGGATCTTTCTGTGAGTTCAAGGCCATCCTGGTATACAGTGTGAGTTACAGGACAGCCAGGCTACACAGAGAAACCCTGTCTGAAAAAACAAAAACAGAAATGAATAATAATGAAAATAAGGGCAATCCTCAGGAGGGAAGTGACAAGAAAGGTCAGGATACAGGAATCCTGGAGAGGGCGCTGCATAATTTCATAGAAAAGTAACTTCCGGCTGTTTATTGGCTGAAACCTCCACAAATTTATCTAGTGCTTCTGAGCCTCAGTTTCATCCTCTTTAAAGTGGGGATAATCTATATACCACATTGTAAATTTTTAAAAAACATCAGGTGTCTTGCTTGTAACAGGCTCTTGATAAATGCTTATTCCTTTTTTCCTATGCTGTGTCCAAGGAATTGAATGTCAGGAAAAGGAACAGCTAGTTTGAGAAGCTAAATGCAGGATGGAGGACTATTCTAAGTAAAGGGAGCTGTGCCTTGGGAGGACAGAGAAGAGGGTGTAGTCAAGCCTTCCCTAAGGAAGAAGGTGCTAGAGGTGATGCTTGCTACACAAGCATAGGGACTTGAGTTTGAACTCTCACCACCCACATAAAGTCTGTGTATGTTTGCAGCCCCATCACTGAAGCAGGGCAGACATGATCCTAGCCTGATAGTTTAGCCAAAATGGAGACCACAGTCTCAAGGGAGGTAGACTGAGTTGTACACCCAAAGTTCTCTGGTTGTGTCCTCACTCGCACAGAAAGGATGTCTTTGGAAGGGCTAGAGCCTTGACTGAGAAAGGACTTCTGGGGAAAACAAGAGTATATTCCTGATATCAGCAAGCAGGAAGACTGGAGGAAGCCAGCTGTATGGAAGGACAGGAAAGTTGGCCTATGACAGTATTCCATTTACCTCTCATGTCAGCTTGGCCATGTGAGATTACTCTCCTTCACCTCAACTTCACTGAGACATGGAGGCTTTTGGACGAGAAATATAGAGCCTGACCATGTGCCTAAGGCAATGGACATGTTTTTAATATTGCTGGAGAGTTACACACTCTATAGCCAACATCTCTTCCAGGAACTCTGCAATCAGGGTGGGTATAGTGCTCGAAGCACAGATTTGGGAATTAGACCTGAGATACATCAGATCAAGTGCTTTCATTCTTGTCTGCGTAAAATTAGAGACCTACTTAACAAAGAGAGCAGGAAGGTTAAAGGAGAAAAGTGTCAAGCACTCTGCAGAAAACCTATTACAAAGCACTCAATACAAAAGGCAGAGGGGGTACAGATGTTAAGAATGCATGGCAGCTTCCATGAGCAGCAGGAAGGCCCAGCTGTGGTCAGAGGAACAAAGACGTAATTGTGAAAAACTCAGTCATCAATCAAGACTGTGAAGAAACTTCCTGACTTTCTTGGCTCCATATGAACCCACACAGGTTGGAAGGGGGGGGGGGTGGAGTTCCTGTGAGGTGAAGACTTAGCGTGGTTTCCAAGGTGTGTCACAAATCTTGAGGGTACTCTGTAAGGGCAGAGGCTTGAACGCCTTGCAGCCTGATCCTTTGTCCTATTGGCCTTGGGTCTGGGCCCGTGGTGCCTCTGGCCTTCACGCACTGCTGTGCCCACAGGACCGGGGCTTCTGTGTGGAGGTGAACACAGCCTTTGAGGACTTCGCCCACGTCATAAGCTTTGACAAGAGGGCTGCTGCGCTGGACGCAGGCAACATCAAGCTGACCTTCAATAGTGTGAGGGGATGGGCAGGGCTGGGTGGTTCTCTCAGTTATCCCAGTGTCTTGTTCCTTCTCACTACCCTGCTGTTTATCTTGGGTTTGGGGAATGATGGCAGGAGTCCAGACCCCACCTTCCTACCTCTTTAAAGTATGCCTGACCCTGTTCTCTTTCCCTTTTCCTTTCCCTCAGCTGCTGGAGAAAGCAGAGGCACGGGAGAGGGAACGGGAGAAGGAGGAGGCACGAAGGATGCGGCGCAGAGAAGCTGCCTTTCGAAGCATGCTGAGGCAGGCCGTGCCTGCTCTGGAGCTGGGCACTGCCTGGGAAGAGGTCAGGAGCACAGCCTGGCCCCACTCACCCTCAAGCCTGAGGGCAGCGGAGCTTCTCCATCACTGAGGGCCCACCCCAGTCACAGCACAAGCCCTGGGCCAGCTCCAGTTCCCTTCCTTCCTCTGCCCTAGCCCTGCCCAGTGCTCGTGGCGTGTCCAAGCTGGGCCAGGCAGGGCCTGGTCTGATCAGCAGTGCTCTCCCCGTTCAAGGTCCGTGAGCGCTTTGTGTGCGACTCAGCCTTTGAGCAGATCACCCTGGAGTCGGAGCGGATCCGGCTCTTCCGAGAGTTCCTGCAGGTGCTGGAGGTAAGGCACTTGGCCACCCTGATCTGTGTACCTGGCCAGCCAAGGAAGGAGACTGAGGGTATCCTAGAAAAGGGCTCACTGAGACAGGAAGGCAGGTTCTCACCTCTCCCTCTGCCTCTAGCAGACTGAATGCCAGCACCTCCACACCAAAGGCCGAAAGCATGGCAGAAAGGGCAAGAAACACCACCGCAAGCGTTCTCACTCACCCTCAGTGAGTTGGCAGGTAGAGGGCGTAGGGGAGACTAGACCGTTTCCTTACTTGGCTCTGGACTATGTTCCCAGCTCCCAGGTGAGGGCTTCTGGAGGACAGAACTCTAGGATGACTATGTCTTTTATCTGCTCAGGGTTCTGAGTCAGATGAAGAGGAGCTGCCCCCACCATCCCTCCGGCCTTCTAAGCGGAGGCGGCGGAACCCCTCAGAGTCTGGCTCTGAGCCCTCATCCTCACTTGACTCAGTAGAAAGTGGGGGTGCTGCCCTTGGAGGACCAGGGTCCCCATCGTCCCACCTTCTTGGGTCAGGTAAGCAGTTTCTAGTAGCCTGGGAGCTAGAGGACTGTTGTCCTGACTAGAGGCAGAGCAGGTCCCAGACCCTTTGTAGACGAGGATGGGAGAGCCTGGCCGTGGAGCCACACTCCTCATCCCTGCCCAGGCAAGGAGCTGGGTGGAGGAAAGGAAGCCAGAGTCAGTCTTCCTCAGACAGGAGCCAGCATCTACAAGCAATGTACAGGGATGATCATGATCTTCTCTCTCCTCCAGTGGGATTTAGTATTATTATAAGTAATGATATATATTATTTTTATTTATATTTTTATAATAAATCTATAGATCATGGTCTTCGGAAAGCCAAGAAACCAAAAAAGAAAACTAAGAAGAGAAGACACAAGTCGGTGAGTAGTTCTCCTGAGATCCTGGAGTCTGTTTTATCTGCCTTTCAGCATGCTGCTCAGTTGCTCAGATGGACTCTGAACTCTTACAGAACAGTCCTGAGAGTGAGACAGACCCTGAAGAGAAAGCTGGCAAGGAGAGTGAAGACAGAGAACAAGAACAGGACAAGGACAGGGAACTCCGGCAGGCAGAGTTCCCCAACCGCTCCCCAGGCTTTGGAATCAAGAAGGAGAAGGTGAATGGAAGGACCTGGCTTTGGCCCCAGCCTGGGACACACTGTATAGGGGCCTCAGGTAAGCCACATCTTTGCTCAACAGACAGGCTGGGATACATCAGAAAGCGAGCTGAGTGAGGGGGAGCTGGAGAGGCGAAGGCGGACGCTCCTACAGCAGCTGGATGACCACCAATGACCCCGCGAGCTCTTTCTGCCTTGGGACTTCATGAGGCAGTGGCTCCAGGGCCGTCCTCACCATCTGCCTCAGACTCCGTCTGTCTGGTCTGTGTCCACTTTCCCTAAATAACCCACCCCAACACACTACTGTTAGCACCTCTCAAGGTTGCTCTTGGTGTTCAAGGGTCCCCTAGTTCTCAGAAACTAGTGCAGCCCTTGCCCTTAGCCCCAGACCAGAGATGGGCAGTCTATACCACACGGGGTGGGTGATGCCAGTAGATAAAGTGTGAGAAGGGGTTTCCAGGAAAGAGACAGGCTGGTGGACACAGCCTGGGTGGCAGAGGGCAGGGTCCTCACCCTCTAGCATCAGTGCCTGCTCTTGCCTGACCTGGCCCTGGGGCTCCACCATTGCTTCCTCTACCCCTGGGACCTGTATGTGTTCTGTTTTTGTTTTTTAAATAATATTTATAACATGATCCACAACTATTTTGTCTTCTTCATGTGCTAACCACTGGGGACCAGCAGAGGGCACTGCTGTTCTAGCCTCTTCTTTCCTGTGTAGTTAAGCCCACCCAGCCAGGCTTCCCCAGCCCTCTAGGCTCATCACTCCTGAGATGGGAGCAAATACCACTCCCACCCACTCATATATCCTCATGGCCACCCTAGCCACCCAAACCAAGAAAGAGAAGACAGCCAGGTGCACAAGATTTTGTTGAGAGGTGTGGGGTTTATGTACAAGAGAGACAGGAAATGGTACATATACAAAACAAAGTGCCCCCGCATCCCTTCCAGGGTCAGAGAACCTAGTAGAGAACTGAGCAAATAGTCTGTGAAGATCCTCTATGTTGCCTGTTCCTGGCCAGAATCCACCTAGCCAAGGAAAGGTGAGATCCTGGCACATCGTTCCTCTAGCAGTCTTGGAGCTGGTGCAGTGTCTCTGCTCTTCTTCACTCAGTGGGAAGACAGTGGGCAGGGTGTGGTTCAGGCCCTTCCTTTCATTGTTTGGAGCAGGAAGTACCCCTCCGGAGGGTGGCCACCTGGGGTTAGCTGGTCCCACAGTCACACTCTCCATGCTCACTCAGTGTTAGCCCCTCCCTTTCCATCTTTGAAAGCCTCAAGTCTTCCCCCACAAACCTTTGGTTTTGAGGAAGTGGAGCAAGAAGCTCCTGCAAGAAGCAGGAGGTAATGTAGGAGAATCAGCTGGCTCAGGAAGCCAAGAAGCTGGATGCCAAGGTGGGTGGGACCAAGGGCCTGGAAGGCAGGACAAAAAACTGAAGTCTCAGGTAGAATGTGCAAGAAGGCAGTGGGCCTGACATTGCTCCTCTACCCTTTTTCACTTGGGCTCAGCAGAGTGGGCCCAGGTAAGGAAGGGTTTTACTCGGTGAGATGATCTGATATTGCCAGTCCAGGGATCCATAAGCCTGGATATTTTTAGACTAGAGCTGACTAGGACTACAAAAAGGAAAAAAAAAAATGGAAGGACAGCATTCTCCTTTTTCATCCTGTTAGACTCTAGTGGGAGAGGGGCCATCTGCCCTCATGAGCCAAAGGTGGAAGTGGTTTTTCCCAGCCCTGAATGAAGTTGAAGGCTGGGGGCAAGGTGCATTATGGGAGGCACTAGGGAAGTGCCAGGCCCCTATAGACCTAGTACCCACAGTGGTACAGGGAAGATCCAGCCCCGGAGCGGAGTGGCCGCAGCTGGAACAGCACAGCCCTCTGCTGGGCCCTGGGTCCACTGTCCAGACTTGCAGGAAGAGCTAAAGTACTTCTACCTCCAAGAGGGTCTCAGTGAGGACCTGGAGCCCGAGGAGGACCACTGGGTGGTGCAGCACTCCTGCCTTGGTTGCGAATGCTCATGGGCCCATGTTTGAAGCCTGTGGGGAAGACAGACAGATGCATGTGAACAGGCAGGGAGATTGAGCAGGGCAGCACCTTCAGGAGGACAGGGAATAAGTAGGTATAAAGAAGATCTGAGAGGACCAGCTAGAGAAACTGCCGGAGCTGTTTTCAGAGGTAACACGGGGCTCTAAGGCTACTCAGGAAAAGACCACAAGCCAACTAGATGTCAGGAAGCAGAGGTCATGGGACATCTGTCCCTGGGTAGCAGCTACTGCCAGAGCTCTTAGGGGAGATCAGGACCCTGGATACCTTGGGTCTAGGAGTGAAGCCTCAAGAATCAGAGCCATAGGCTTGGACTTGCCTGCTCTGGCATAGTTCCAACCCTGGCCAGACCCCTTAGCCCCTGGGTCTTATTTATTTAGTAGCTAGGACAGAATTAGTGGGAGGAAACATGCAAGGGATAAACTGTGTTTCTCAGGGCATGCAGCATGCAAGAAGTCTCTCTCCATCCCAGGCAGGCTGCTACCAGATGATTCTAAGGCATGCAGAGAGTGCAGCCATGGTGCCCAGTACCTGTCAGGGGCCCCAGCCTTGAGGGCTAACAGTTTGACTCATCGTGGTGGGCTGCATCACAGAAGAAGCGTGAGCCCCGCTTGGCAGTACGGGCCGTGAAAGGGACACTCTTCAACACTATGGCCCAGGAGAGATCGTGGTCAGGTTTTATGGGGAAAACAGACTAGAAAGAAGGACCAAAGGGGGTCCTTAGGCTCTGGGAATTGGGCCCAATGGACCCATCCTACCTGTGATGATATCCTCAATGGTACCATCCTTCCCCTCGTAAACAGGCCGGTGTTCCTTAGCTTGGCGCCGTCTCAACTCTGCAATTAGCTCCTGCTGTTGCCATTTGTTTCGCTGGGATGGAGTCTAGGGTCAAAGAGTAGAAGGGGAAGGAAGTCATCACTAACCCAATAAGTAACTGGTTCCTGTCCCAAGATGCAGTCTGAAGATGGCCTACTGAGAGGAACCCTGTGTCCTGTCCATCTGTGTCTGCCCCCCTCTGGACTCTGGCCTTCAGGCACTCCAAGGGAGGGAGGGAGGGTGTGTGTGTGTGTGTGTCTTGGTTTTCCATGTCCTTTCTGGCTCCCTGAATCCTCAGGTTTTTGTCCTACCCTCCAGACCAAAGCTCTTGGTCCCACCCACCTTGGCATCCAACTTCTTGGCTTCCTGAGCCAGCTGCTTCTCCCGCATTACTTCCTCTTGTTTCTTGCGAGCTTCATTCTCTTGTTCTGCTTCCTTAGAGAGAACCAAGAGAGGGGGAATGAGGCTCTCACAGGCTGGGAAAGGAGGGGCTGACATGAAAAGTGGGTGGCAGTAAGACCAGCTAACCCCAGGTGGCCACCCTCCGGAGGGGTACTTCCTGTTCCAAACAATGAAAGGAAGGGGCTGGGCCCCCACCCTGCCCACCAGTTCACAGCTGAAGCCTGTCACCAGCTTCCATGGTTCCTTTCCTAGGCCTCAGGAATTGGAAAGACTCAGACTTGAAGCCCAGGTTCTCTCTCAACTAATCTCAGCCAAACTCCTCTAGAAACTTTTCTTCAGCTTACCTTGTAAGAACGAATGAATCGGACAAATACTGGGAAAAACACAGAAGGAGGTGTGGTCTTGGGACTCTCTCCAAAGTAGCGCACAACTGCATTGTAGGCCTCCTGGGTAAGGAAGGGGCAGACAGAAGGGCCATTCTGGTGGGTAGAGCTCAGCTCACACATGGGCAGAAGGCCCACAAAAAAACAAAACCTAAGGCCAAAGGGAGAAAACCAACTACCCAAGCCCCTGTGAACCAGAGAGAATATGGGTGTTCCCAAGAGTCATAACTCCAGACATGGATGTCTGCTGCTATCCTTAAAGTCCTTTGTGACTCCCACCTCATGTTCTCTAACAGCTGGCTAGCTGCCTGGTGGAACTGCAGTTGGATGCTGACATGAAGTGGCCTTAGTATCTCGGCTCTAGTCCAGTGGTTCTCAACCTTCCTAACACTCTTTAATACAATTGCTCATGTTGTGATGACTACTTCATAACTGTAATTTTGCTACTCTTAGGAAACATAATGTAAATATCTGACATGCGACCCCTGTGAAACAGTTGTTCGACCCCCCCCCAAAGGGGTCACGACCCACAGGTTGAAACTGTTATCCTAGATGTTTGTTGCCTACTCCAATTCCTTGCTCACCTCAGCAGTCTTGGCATCACGCTGGAGCTTGTCCAGCCTGCCTTCGTTGGTGCTGAGGAAGTTTCGAAGGACGCTGTTGTCATGAATGCTGCATTCCCGCCGAATCAGCTCCATGCCCCGGCCCAGCTCTTTCACATCTAGCAGCACGTTCTCCAGGGACACTATTTACCAAGATGTCTGCCTGAGGCTTCCTCAGGACTACAGCAAATTTATCCTCCCCCATGGCACACACTTCCAGTGACACACATGTAGAGAAGTCCATGTCAAGCAGACTAAGCTCTCTCAGCAGTGGGAAAGAACGGAGGGCCAGAGTTCATAAGCCCAAAGGACAAGGTAGCAAAGGAAGGCAAACCACTGAGACTGCTCATCTCCAAGCTGGAGCTGCCTTGGGCCTGCTGTAGTTTTTCATGGGTGGAACAGAAACAGCAGTACTGTATGTATTTAGGGGGCTTTATAATTATAGTTTTCTAACCATATCACATAAATGGTAGAGAAATGCAATCTCTGGGTCAGCCTAAAGAAGCCTGATCCCACTTGAGCTCAGAGGAAGGCTCCCTCTGGAGTGGCTCCTGCTCACGGCTTTAGCGGAAAGCTTTGAAGTAGTAGATAACAAAAGCCAGAAATGAGCCCAGGTGTTCCTCTTACTCAGCTTCCTGATACTGTCCCAGGCTGGAGGCAAGGAGCCCTCACCTGCTGCAGCCTTCTCCACGAAGTGCAGCTCATGCCAGAAGGTAGCCAGGTCTGGGTATTTCTCCTTCACTGTCAAGGCGATGAAGTGCAGCAGTGTCATCTTCCGGTCAGTGGACTTTGTGTCCAGCAGCTGGAAGGCAGTGGTGGCAACAGAGAGCTAAGCACCCTAGCTCTAACACTGTTGTTCCAGGCTTCCTGCACATGCTGCTCCCGCCATCTTACCAGATCCAGGCTCTGGAGCTTAAAGCCGTACACAGCACCTCGCTTGCTGCTGTTCATGTAGTTCCCCAATGCAAGTATGATCTGTTCATAAGATGCACAGAAGGCGGGTCATGAGAAGCTCCAAGGACTTCCTCCTTTGTATAGTAGCACTAGAACCCACCCAGGACCCCTGGGAACCACCAGCACCCCAGTCACTCCCTTTCCCAACCTCCAGCATCTGCTTCAGTTTCTGTGAGGACTTGACAGAGGCAGAGGCTGCAATGATGGCATTCAATTGCTGGAAAACAAGATGAACACTGAGTCACCAGGTCGGGAGAAGAATAAAGTCAGAGGGTAGGGCCAGAAGGACGGACAGCAGACATGACTAGTGATAGCAGTGGAAACTGATTAGGGAAGAGGCTGTACCGGTGTGAGCATCTGCAGGTTGTCCTGAAAGTTGCCCAGAAAGGCCATGCCAGCCATTCGCTGGGTCAGCCGTTCCACCTTGCTAAAGAGTAACATGAAGCGGTCCTCAGCGGCCAGCTCCTCCAGGGGCTGCCGTTCACGCTCATATTGCCGCAACAGCTTCACCTCAGCCTCTGTGGGCAGGAAGCGCATTAGGCATTCCACGAAGTCTACAGGTAATGTCTGTAAGTCAAACCTGTAGGAAGAAAACCACTTCAGGTCTGACATCTGTCCACATGTTCCCTCGGCCTTAGGACTGGGGAACAATACACAGGACATAGCCAGGCGTAAAGACATTGCTTCATCTATCATAATGTTAACAATACTCCTAGGGGATAATCTGTGTCTGTTGTTCATTTTCAGACAGGATCTTGTTATGTAGTCTAGGGTGTCTCAAACTTGTGAGCCTCCTCCCTCTGCTACAAAAAAGCAAAGATTACAGATACATAGACCATGCCTGACCCTCATGCTCCTGTTGTTAAAGTCCTTTAGTGTCTTCCCCTCTGCATCTATGGTAAAGTTTAACCAACCTGAATATGGCCTGCAAGACCTCTGCCCACTTACTACCCTGCCTGGCCTCCACACTAAAGGCAGATTTCATTTTCAGTACTCAGTATCATTATTGCTTCCACCAGGTCCTGACCTGGACCAACTTGTGCAATTCCTTTAGTCTTAGTTAAGAACCCTCCTTGAAGGCCTTCCCTCGGTGTCAGTGGCTCTCCTGTCTGCTCTGCTAACGTATCCCTGTCTACACCATTCCTACCACACTTCTTTGTTCTGGGCTGAATGGGTAGTTCTCTCACTGTCTGACACCAAGCATGGAGTCAGTATGCTCTGTTCAGGTCAGTGGATGGCTGAGACGTGTGACAAGTCCTGTCAGGAACCCTGGAATCTAGGAGAACCCACTGTTGTGGGGATAACGGGTAACCGCTGTCTGGGAACCAGGGCCAAGTTAGTGGGAGCCTCACGTGTGGATGGCCCTGCAGATCTCCTCAGCTGAGCGCCCAGCCTTGCGAAGGGTGATAGCCAGGTTCTTGGCACGATTGGCTTCCAAAAGGGTCACCTTGCTGGCAGCCTTTTGTGCAGTCTTATTCTTGGAGCAGATGAGGTCAAGGGCAGGACCCTGGGCTTTTGTCTTAAATAACTCTTCAAACTTGTCCAGGTCTAAGTCCTGGCAGAAGTAGAGACGATGTTGAAGGCTCGAACTATGACAGTACCCACTGCCACGTGCCCTGCAAGGACCCAGTCACGGTCCCTAAAGCTGATATAGTATCAGTTCTGCTCTGCCTAAAAGCTTTTCCAAGACCAGAAGATCTGGCTGTAAGGGCATCTTGGTCCTCAGACCCTAACCCCACCCTTTTAGACCCCAGAACCCTGTCACCTCCAAGATCTTCTCATCATCAAGTTCACTGAAGACAGTGCCATTGATCTGATTGGGTTTCAGTGCTGTCCAGTTGAAGACTGGCAGCCGGAACTTAGTCTTGATAGGTTTCTTGATGCGAATGGCTAGTTTTGGAAGGGGAACAGGTATAAGGCAAGGGCCAAGGAAAAACTCCATCAGCGTTGCCCAGAGCCCTGAGGATACTCACCTGACAGGCCCACTGTTAACACAACAGAAGGAGCAGCACCAGGGAGAGGTGGGGCAGGGGGACACTTGTCTGGGGAAGAAAAAAATGCCAGTGACCCAAAGGTCCTAAATTCTTTCCAGGCTGCTCAAACTCTGCCTGCCTGACCTGTCCTTAGAGACCCAGAGAGGAATGGTATGGAAAGTCTGGTCAGGCTAATCCCAGAAGTCTCCTGAAGGGGGACAGTGACTAGCATCACTGATGGAGTGTCTTCTGCCACAGTTTAGTCCTCTGCTACCTTCAGAGTAATTAAGAGTAGCACTCAGAGATCCTCAAAGCAAAACCTGCTCCCAACATTCCTTCATCTGCTTCCCCAAATTCTGGTCCTCCCTTAGCCTTCTCATCCTGACTTATCCTCCTAGGCCTTAAATGATACTTTTTCCCAGCTGCTCCCTGAGACTAGAGTCTTGGTCTCACAAAAACCTGCCCCTCTCGGCTTGGAAGTCCCAGTTACCTGGTAGTGGAGGAGGAGGTGGGGGCAAAGGCGGAGCTGGTGGAGGGGGCAGAGGAAGGGCCTCCTCAGCAGGTGGGGCTGAAGCCAGCAGGTCCAGGTCAGAGGGTGGCATGCCCTCACTCAACTCTGTAGGGCCTATCCTGGCTAGGGCCTCGCTACCACCCACGGACTCCAGGCCCCGGGCACTTGGCTCCAGGTGGCACCGGCGTTGGAAAGCCTCCTCCTTTTCTTTAATGAGCCTCCGGAGAGTATGCACCTGGTGGTTCGTGTTCTCATATGTCTCCTAGCAGGCAGACAGCAACATTGAAGGAAGAATGGGCTGAGGGTACAACAGTCACTTCCACAGAGTCAGAATTCCTACCCAATAGACACTCTAGGAGCTAGGGTCATCATCTCAGGGAGGGGGCTCACAACAGAAGAGATCTGGTCAGAGAACACAAAGCAGAAGCAGGAAGAGTCAGCTAGCTTCCACGGGTATTCTGATAGATTCTCTCTGCTCAAGTCTGTTCTTACTGCATAGGACCCTCAAGGCTCAAGGAAAAGGAGGCCCCACATTTGAAAGTCTCATTGGTCCCCTGCCAGATGGGCACAGCGGCTCTCTCCACAGATCTTAACGCTTCATTATTGGTTTTATTTCTCTGGCTGTGGATAATTGCTCAGATGGAAAGCTCATAGATAAGCCTTGTCTTGGTGAGCTCTGTATCCCTCCTGGCTCCTTATATAGTACTTAGCAGAGAGGAGCAGATACACACTGAGCTGAGCTCAGTACAACATAATCATTCTTCTGCAAGAAAAAGGACTTTGTGGCATGGCTTTATAACTAAGTTATTAAGTTAGGCGCAAGAACACGAGACTGAACTAAGAGAAACCCTGCCCTGCAGAGGACACCTGTCTAATAAGTAGACCTGGGCTACTTTGACGATGCTCAGTAATTGGAACTAAGGAGATGTGGAGAAAAAGCCAGCAAGTGGGCAGGATGGCTGCTCCCATTCTCTTCTGTGTCTGGCCAACCCTAGCCTCAACTTCTCTCTCCAGATAGAAAAGGGGAAATCACCAGTTACCCCCTGCCTGAGTGCCTTGAGGATAAATCAGTTTCTATCCTGGACACGATCTGGTGAGAAGGGGAACCCAGGTCAGCTGCAGTCTCCCCACTTCTCCCTCCCCTACTGGCACCTTGATGCTCTCCAGCTCCTTTTCCCGCTGTAGTAGCTGCTTCTCCAGCTCTGCCACTCGCATCATATTCTCATTCTCCAGGTCCAGCAGCTTCTCTGTGAGCTACAAAATGGAGAAGCAATGTTCAAAGATGTGTTCAAGCCTGAACACTCAGTATAAATTTGGAGCCATACCAGGACCTGAAAAGCAATGCCCAAAAGGCAATTTATTCAGGTGGCTTCCCTACATCACTCTCAGGGACCGGGAGTCCTGATACTATGAAAAGCAACAGGTAGAAGGCAAATGGTAGCAGTGTGTCCCTAGCTGAAGACCATCTTATACCCAGCCATGGATGTTAGCACATTCTAGTGAGTACTGTCCAATGCCCTGGGCCAGAGCTGGGTCTAGAGACTCAGTGGTTCTAAAGCCTTCCTGTAGGTCAATCTGAAGGTAGGTAGGTCAGCTCAGGATCCCTGGAACCAGGTTGTGCCCATCCTCCCGGCCTTCCACAGTGACTGCCTGGTCAGCTGAGGATACCTACGTGGGACACGTGCTCTTCCAGTTCTTCCACCTTTTCCAGGGCTACATTCTTGGTTTCAGCATCCTCTAACAACCCCCCTACGTCAAACACATTGTCCAGGTACGCCTGAATCTGCACCTGCAGCTTCTCGCTCTCCGTGTGCCTTGACTTCTAGGGAAATACAGAGTAGCAGGGAGTCAGTGTAGGCCCGAGAAAGCATCGTTGCTTCATAACTACCTCTGAGAGCATGTAACCAGGGTCTTCCAGCTGTTCCTGAGGCTTGGCTGGCCCTGATAGTGCTGCTTCATTGGGAAGACAAACACTGGCAAAACAGCTTCTGTTCCAGGTCAAAGGAGACTGGCCTTTTGTGCTGTGCCTAAGCTGATTCTCTACCCTTAAGAGACCCTTTCCGAGACCCTAGCCAGTTTACCTGCAGGAACTCCTCCAGCCCCAACTTGGTAAACTCGTATTGCAGGTGGACCCGGAAATTCATGTCCTCTACTGAGTGCACCACAATGTTGATGAACTGCATGCAGGCCACCTGGGGGGAGAAGCCAACTCTCAAAACACGCTGTTAGTGTGGCTTGATTTAAGTAGCAGAAAGCCTCAATGGCATGGCATGCACTTGTCCCAGGCCCAGGTCCTCACCATGAAGTCAATGTTGCTGTCTTCATTCCGGAAATACTCCATTAGCTTCTCAAACCGATGCAGTTCTTTACACACCTGAATGTGCAAACATTCTCAGGGGAAGGATCTGCACCATGCAGAACCTAAACCCCCAACCCCTGGTTCCCAGGAACATGATGGCAAAGGCACAGTTCAGACCAAGTTTAGCCACAACTCAGTGGGGCATGGCAGTCTGCACTTAATTCCTAGCTAGCCTTCAGGAGGCTGAAGCAGGAGGACTGCCATATGTTGGAAGTCAGTTCGGGCTGTAAAGTAAAAATCTGTCTTCAAAAAACAAAATATAACCAACCAACCAACCAAAAGATACCCAAATAAATATATAAGTAAATATCATAAAATAATAGTAAATTAACCATAACTCTATCTAGGGACTGTGCCATTTGGATACCAGAAGAAAACCCAGGACCTGGAATCTGGCCCTGGGTCTCTGACCCTCCACCACACTGAGGGAATCCAGTATAGCCTAGGATTTAGCTCTGACGCTGGGAAATTACAGAAGGAAGAAAAGGAGAAAGAAAGGAGTCTAGCCATGGCTGCGGCAGGAGGTTGGGTCCTAGGGGGACGAGGAGGAGTCGGTATGCAGCAAAGCCTTCTGCTGAAAAGGGTCCAGGGGCTCTTTGAGTTTCTGAACTTTAAGGAGGAAGAGCTGTTTCCTGAACTAAACAATGGATGTGAGGGAAGAGGCCCAGAGAGGAGGAAGGGGTGGGACCACAGCTGTGGCTGGATGTTGAGGAATCCCATGTTCAAGCAAATTGGGGTTTCAGAGGTAGACCTCAGGAAGGGAAAATTCCACACACAAGTTCTCTCTTCCTTCACTAGCCTTCTTCCCTGAGAATATACTTGCTTTGGATTCCACCTGGGGGCTCACTGCAGCAGAACCACTTGGGGAGTCTTATAAAGTAAAGACATTGCCCAGGCTCTGCTCCAGTGGGTCAGGAGTAGAACCTGTGCCTAAAATAAGAAAAAGAAATTGTGTGTTTTGCCTACATAAATGTATATGCATATGTGTATATGGTGTCTGTGCAGGCCAGAAGGGGGCACCAGATCCTCTGGAACTGGAACTAAAGACAGCTGTGAATCACTGGAAACTAAGTCAGCCAAGGCTCTGAACTATCGAGCAATTTCTCCAGCCCAAGTCTGCATTTTCAATGCACTCCTTTGGTAATTCTGACAGTATCAGGTTAGGACACTTCAGTCTGTCCCAGAGTGTCATTAACTGGCCAACTGTGCGGTGTCGTGGAAAAAGATCTAAAAAACTCTGGTTTTGTTTTAGCTTGAAGCAGGCTGCTCAGTCAAGCAGTTATTTTAAAACCACTAGAGATCCCAGTAATTGGAACCCTCATATTTTTCTCTAATACACACACACATGCACACACACACACACGGGTGTTGTGTGTGAAGCATGCAGGAGACTAACCTCTTTGAAATTGTCAAAGGCAGCAAGAATGATTTCATGACCTCCTCGCACCAAACACACAGCTGCCAGCAGCTCCAAGACCAGAGCTTTGGTCCTAAGAGATGAAAGAAGATTAACATCCTAGGCCTCATCCAAGTCACCACAATTCATATCCTTAGACACTTCTCCAGCAGAAGAGACCCTGACTAACAGACCCCAAAGCAGGCAGGGCTTGTCAAAGACAAGTCAGGATCATCAGATACCTGGGCATAAGGAGGAAGGAAGGAACACACCTTGGATTCTTGTTGTTGAGGCTAAGTGCAATCTCATTGACAGCGTGGGGGTGGGACATGACCAAGTTGAAGCCATACTGCAAAGGAAAGGATAGGAGGGGACCTCAATGGTGGGAAAGGGAAAGCCAGCAGGTCTCCCACTAGCAAACCTCTCTTTCACAAGTTGGTGCTTTGCTCTCTTGGTTTAACATATGAAGCAGAAGAAAGAAAGAGTACATCCATGAGGAGCATCACCTCTTACCTGATAGTTCATGATGGCTCTGAGACAAAGGATACAGACGTGGACATCATCCTTCTGACTCACCAGGCGGGAGTTCTTCAGGGCCCTGCGGCCAGGGAGAGTACTGTACCTGGGGGATAGTGCCAAGTAATCAGGTAAGGGACAAGACTGCTTGCTGGTGAAGGTTCTAGGACACCAAGCTGCCCCTTCGAAGCAGAAGAAATGGGGGGGGGGCACCTTGTACCAACTGCCAGGACAGCAGGAGGCAGGGGAGTCGGCTTCTATTCACCTCCTTAGTAAAGACCTTTGTTAGCCCGGGACCCTAGCTTTATACTCTGTCAAAATCATGCTAACCCCAGACACCCTATGAAATACAAACATGTTTTGAGAACTTTGTAGTCCTTGGGATGGATCAAAGAACGCACCTGAGATTTCTCTCCTCTCACTTTTAGTTAGCATTACTTTAGCACGTTGTGGGGCAGGTGCATCGTTGCTCTCGTCTCATTCGTAAGCCCCGCAAAGGCAGAGCAGACCTACATAGGCCTTACCAAGGCTGGGGGTTATGCCTGCTTTGTATCATCCCTCCCCTGCCTTAACGTTTTGTGAGAAGAGGAAACATGAACGGAATCTGTTCCTGCAAGACCAGAATGATGAGCAGTGTGCAAGACACAAAACCCAAGGAGAGAAGCAGAGCAGTGGAAGAGAGAAAGGCTAAAGGGAAAGCCATGAGGTGCAAGGACAGCCTCTAAACTAAAAGGCTCTGAGAAGGGATCCGGTTCACCAACAGGACTGCTCTCGAGCACACAGACAAGTGAAAGCACAACTCAGAAAAACCTGAAGGGAAAGGATGGAGCAGCTGGGGCTGGTTTCCAAGCCACTGATGGGAAGAGTTCACGAGGGCAGGAGCCGAATCAGCCAGCAAAGCCCAAGCCCTGCCCAAAGTCAGGAAGGAATGGCTAAAAGAGAGTGAGGACTGGAGACAGGGGAAAGCTGGAACGTCAGATGGGGTGGCACAGCTGAGAACCATGTACTTACCCAGGACAGACTGCTGGGCAGAGTCAGGGAGACAGAGAGGACAGATCAGAGACAGGCGAGCAGGCAGAGGGCAAGAGAGCTGAGCCTGGAAGCAAGAGTGAAGGAGGAGCGTGAGCACTCACCGGGTTACCAAGACCTGGATCAGGGCTGGGGTGGGATGCAGGTGGGCAGAGTAAGCGCACACATACCGGAGCACGGACTGGCGCGCAGAGCGAGCGAGGCTGTTGGTGAAGGGGGCCGACAGGGCGCTGGGCGGCTGCAGGTCCTCGATTGACCTGCTCCAGGACCGCAGCTTGTCAAATGCACCGTCATCGCCACTCTCCAGACCCTCAAAGTCAAACCTGGAGCATGAAAGGACACACATGCGCACACACAGGCACATACACAAGAGAAATTCTGTGCCAAGCCCCCAGCAAGTTCACTCTCGACTCTTCAGGCCTCTATGGCAACACAAAGCAAGGGCAGCAAGAAGAGAAAACAGAATTAGGCATCGGAGACCTGATCCTGGTTGGAGCTACCAATGTAAGACAGGGCAGAGAAGGTTCAGACAGTTCTGGGAGCGGGAGATCAGGTTTCTCCATGGCCTAGGATGGTGGGGGCTGGCTGGTTTCCTGTGCCCCTAGACTCAAATGGGACATCTCAAATCACCATGGCACTACTTAAAAAAAAAAAAACTATATCAAGGGCTGGAGAGACGGATCAGTGGTTAAGAGCACTGGTTGCTCTTCCAGAGGACCCAAGTTCAATTCTCAGTACCCACATGGCAGCTCACTGCTGTCTAGAACTCTAGTTCCAGACTTGACACTCTCACACAGACATACATACAGGCAAAACACCAATGCACATTAAATAAAAATCAATTCAAAAATTTTAAAAAAAATCTATATCAAAGAAGAGTATAGGGGAATGGGCCAGCTGCAGATCTTACTCACTGACCAATGGCAGTGGCTTAAAGATTCAGAGCACTCTAAAGTTAGCCTAGGTCATCAAGAACTAAATAGGCCTGAAAAGAAAGTAATGAGGTTCCTGAAAAGTCAAAGTTGGCTCTTTAAGCTTAGGGAGTACACCTGTCCCATCCTAGCACTGGACTGGCTTCATTTGGCTTTTCAATGCTGAGGAGTAGTCAAAGGCCTCCTGCTAGGCTGGTGTGCTAACAGGAGGTCCCAGTAGCTACACTCTAGGCCTAGTAGCCCTCTTAATGGGCTGTTTCTCTATGACTGACTACTTCTTTCAGCTTCCCTAGAAGAAAGAAAACCATAGGCTGAGACTGACAGGGCGTGCTAGCTGCTGGAGACATCACTGTTGTCTGGGCACTTCCTGTAGCATGTCTCTTACCATAAGTAGTGTGCTCAGGGCAAAGAGGATAGCTCACATTACACACCACCCAGGGCCTTCCCTTACATTTTTTCACCAGAGTACACACCCTGAGAGCAGTTCCGCCTGTCCTTCTTCCCCTGTGCCCCTGCAGCCCTAAAACTGGGGCGTATCTCCCAAAGGCTTTTTCCCACAGGACATCTTGCCCCACATGAATGCCTGGTGTCAAAGGCTGTGGATTTCTAAAACAAGGAAGGATCACAGGTGCTGGAAGTTCTAAAGGAGGCTGCAATGGCCTGACAACAGGAGAAGTCCTGACCGGGGTGACACGCACCCACCAACCATGGTCCTCCCAGGCACAGGATGCGCCATTTAGAAATGCACACCTTCTCTCCAACTATTCAGCCATACCCTTCCCTCGCATGGCTTCCTAAAACATTCTCTCTCCTTCTCTGGACTCTTTCCTTTCAGAGGCACTGCCCTCAACACCAAAACATTAAACATCTGGTGTATTCTTGGTTTAGAGCAACTGGAATTTGTTTTCTTTTTCAAGACAGACAGGCATATTTGGGAAAACAATCTACATCTTTTTACTATAAATGTTCTGAACTAAAAATTCACTTAAGCAATTTTTTTCCATTTCTTTCTATAAAAAAGATTATTTAAAGGGACAGGAGGATCATGAGGTATGAGTTCTGTAGAGATTTGCATGGGGAGTAACCTACTCTAGATTTAAAGAGGATGACTTGGGAATGGTGACAGAAGCTGCACCTGGGAGAGGCTTTAGTTTGTGCTCTTAAGGAAATGCACTGGACAGAGAAGAGCCATAAGGGCAGGGACAGCACAAAGGCAAAGGTCTAGGCAAGGTTCAAGGCTCAAGCCTGGGGCTTCTCCAGACTAGGAACATTCAATGCTAGGGTACCATGGGAAGTTGAGAGCAAAGCTGGGACCTGCTTTCCCCAGGCTGACTGTCTAGGACGTAAGGCTACACATGTTGGTAACTTTATTTGCCATCACGGTCAGCCTTCTTTCTATATGTCTGGAAATTACAGGCAGGCCCATCATCCAGGTAATAAATCAACAACAAGCAGCTGCCACAGAAGAGGAGGCCTAGCATGTTCCAAATGCTAAGTGGGAAACACACATCTCATCTACTCCTTCCAGCGAGGACCACAAAGCTGCTTAAGGTTCCACAGACAGTGCACAACCCAACTCTGTCTGAATCAAAGCCCTCAGTCACAGTGCCTTGCCATGCCATTGTTCCTGCCTCCCCGTGAAAAGATGTTTGGATAATGCTCCCAAATGCTTCATCTGTCTGCTCAGGTCAAAGGTCATGCTCACTGTACTTCACCAACAGACCTTTCACATCTCAGGGCTTAAGCTGCCTCATGGAATATTCAATTTTGAATGGATTAGTCCTACCAAGGCGTTTCCCTGAAGAGCCAGGATATTTCCTTAGATAGCCTGTAATTTGGAACTTAGATCATTTGGGTTCTGATTCCAAGCTCCCTTTCCATACTTTCTCTTCATGCTCCGCCAAACATGCCTTCTATTCCAGCTAACCGACCAATCCTTGCTGGTTCTTGATAGTCCCTTGTCTTGCCTGCTCACCTCGACATAACACTTGAACTACTTCCTCCTGTCTTGGGTTGCCCATTCCCATCTTCTTTGCTGGAATCTCATCCTTTCTTCTCCTCCACCCCCATCTCCTCCCATGCTGGAGACTGAACCCTCAGCCTCAGCACATGGCAGGCAACACTCTGATGCTCTATATCCCCACCCCTCAGGTGCTTCTTCTAAATAGACTGGAACTGTGTGCTTCCCAGTGGGTCCCCAACCTTAGCCCTTGTGGTACTCACATGACAGAACATTGGGCAAATGACAGGTAATCCACCAGCACATCCAGGCCTTTGTTTTCCTCATTGAGAAATTCCCTCACCCACCTGCAGATACAGGAGACAAGTGGATGGAGTCTGTAAACTGGTTTGGTTTGGTGGAGGGCTCTGACCCAGCAATCTAGCGACAAATATGTGTCCACTCTTGTATCCTACTGGAACCTAGTGTCAGGCTGAGAAAATCCTGAAAACCAAACTCTATGACACCCATTTGTGACTTTGTCACGAGTCTGGGCCTCCCACAGCCAGGGAACCAGGGACGGGGAAAGCATTTCCAATACCACTTGCTTTATCACAGATGAGCTTCAGCCAACAAGATTCCAGCCAGCCTCTCCTAGTGGACCAAGGCTATAGCCCAATTATTTCCTGTATCCCCTTGATCTGACACAATGCTAGACATGAAGTCCTTTTCCACTGTGTGCCGAAAGAATCGGGGAGGCATCCAGAGCATTTACCACTCACAGAGCTGTGTCTGAGAAAGCTAGCAAGTCCCTAATGCCATAAATCTCAGTCAGAGCTCCCTACTGGGCCAAAGGGCTCTTTACTGAGTTCAGTCTTGAGAAGCAATGAGCAAAGATGGTTGTGTGATTTCTGTGTTCAATTGGAGTGAGTCTGGCAGAACCGACAAAGGCTAGGAACAGTTAGGAACTCAAACTCCAGCATGTCATGACTCCCACAGTCACATGAGAATGTGGGAAGGCAGGCAGGTGGGCGGGCAGAAAGACTGTGCTATCTCTGGACTGTAAGTGAAGAGTCAATGCCCGCAGAGTTGGTGAGGGCTACTGTCCACTGCACTCAGACGTAAGCCCCTCAGGACAAACCCCCTCTTCTTCTGAGTGCTCTATTCACTTTGGAATGTCCATGGGACCACACAAAGCAGCTGTGTCCATCTGCCCTGCAGGGCTTTTACCCCACAGTTGGACATCAGTTCCATGCTGGGTAGCCACACCCGGAGCTGAGAGAGGCTGGAGCTGGAGCACCAGGCTTGGTTGATTTGGCAGCAAGCACCAGCTGAAGCTGACACCGGAGCTGCCTGAAGTTAGTTTCCTCTCTGGGGGCCGACAGGCCTCCCATTTCCTGTCTGTCTGCTCTCCAGCTCCCCACCCCCTTCTCATTTCCTGTCTGAGTCTACGCTGCTATTTTAGGGATACTGACACTTTGAAGAAGAGGTTAAAGGGCGCTTTGACAAGGCAGGAAAACCAACACGAACCAGAAGAGCTAGAGGGCTCTGGAATCCTACTTTGGGGCAGTGTTATTCGACAGCATGAACCCCCAACCACTGCCTGTGGACTCACTCCTGCAGAACCCCTCAGGACCCCTCACTAGCCTGACAAACTCCCTGAAGAAAGGATTCTGTCTTCCTCATAGAACTACCCAAGAAGCCTCAGACTGGATGGCGGGGGGCTTCTACAATGTCACAACTAAGGTCTTTCCTGGGAGCCAGAGGCTGGTTCTGGACTTCCAATGTGAGAACCAACTGCTAAGAAGCCCCAGGCCTGGGAACTATGCTAATCATGGGGGACGTTTACTTTGTGGTCCTTTCCTAAGGAGCACAGACTCCCACCCTCACAGACGACATCACCGCCTGAGAGAGAGGCCCTGTGGAGTGGGGTGGAGGAGTGGTGCAGGTACCAGATGGTGCTCAGGACTGCCAGTGTCACTTTTAACCATGCGCACATAGCCTAACTGAGGAACTTATCTAGTTTTCCTTCTGTACGATTTTTGGGAGGGCTTGGCTACATCTTCTCAGTGCTTTTCATGTCTGGATCACAGATGACTGATGTGGAAGCCAAGCTCTGGTTACCACAGCACAGCTCCCAACGCCAGGAACTGTCCCTTTCCTGCCCTCGCCTGTGCCGCTTCCCTTCTGACTGCTGTTGCAGCTGGTCACATACAGACATCCTCTCCCCCTTAAGAGCTCCAGGCAGGTCTGGCTTGGAGGTAGACAAGTAGGCTGCTGCCTCGACAGAGAGGAAAAGCTAATGATGTCATTTGGCTCTTTCCACCTTACTCTCAGGAAGCTCAGGGACTTAGGCTGGCATCTGCCCAGAAGCCCACTTCCCCCTTTGCTGACCACTCACTGAGGCCCCATGACACTCTCCTTTCTGCCTCGCTCTGTTCACCTTTCTCGCTCTTGCGGAACAGCTTCACAGGACTGAGGCACTGTCCTCTCCTGAACCTCACTGCATCAACCCTTCGCTCCCTTGGCACCACTTGGCTCCCCACTGGGTCTGAAGGACTCACACAGATCTCAATGTGTTGGCAGCACACGGATCTGTGCATACAGGAGACAGCCAGTGCCTGATCTCCACTATCTCACATCTTTCTTCGGTATTTCAGGAAGCCTCTTCTGCTTGTGTACTACGGTTGTTGTTGTTGTTGTTGTTTTTCTAACAGGTAAATAATCTGTGCACCAAAAAGTCTAACTAGTCACCAGTTAGGAACTAGGCTTCATCTATTCAATATAACATATTCTCATGTTCCAAGCTTTGCTCGGCCTCTCTTGGCCCAGGACCAGACCACAGGCAGACTCTAGTCTCAGCTGCTATGGGAATGTCTTCTACTCAAAGCCACAGGACCCCAAGAGAGGCCCCAGGCTTGCCAGAAGTGACTGGTCAGCAGTAGGCAGAGCTGAAGGGTAGAAACCCCAGAAAGGGCACATCTAGAGCTCTGTAGAGCTGAGAGTTATTCAAGGGAAAACCTACTGCATGGCAGGAAGGATAAACCAACAAAGGGCACCAAAATCTCCCTGTGGTACCAGGGAGAGAGGCTGGGATGGTCAGGCCTGACTTACCCAATGTGATTGGTGCGAAGTGAGATCTCCAGCTCCCGTAGGACCTTGGTTGACTCCTGCACTCTCCTCCTGAACTTCTGTAAACATGGAATCTTTTGTCACTTGATAGACATTCCCTGTCAAACATTTTTCTTTAAGATTTTATTTGTTTATATTTTTGTGTGAGTGTTTGCCTGCATGTATGTCTATGTACCATACGCATGCAAGGCCTACAGAGGCTAGAAGAGGATATTGGATTCCCTGGAGATGGAGTTACAGAAGTTGTAAGCTACCATGTGGTGCTGGGATCTGAACCTGTGGCCTCTGGAAAAACAGCAAGTTCTCTTAACTGCTGAGTCATCTCTCTAACCTTCCTTCCTCCACCAACCTTATCTGTCTGTCTGTCTGTCTGTTGTTTGTTTGGGGAAAGGGTGCACAGCATCTTGCTATGTAGCCTAAGTCCTGGAACTCACAACCCTCTTGCTTCAGTCTCCCAGGTATACTCTAGCATACCAGCTATCCAATTTTATATTACAAATAAAAGAGGCAGAAAAGAAAACATAGAAAGTACAATGTGCAGTCACAGACGTTTCCTACAGTACTGGATAGTCACTTAGGTCTCACAGCTCAGATATCTAACTCCCATTATTCAAAAATACTTAGTCCCACGTCAAAAGGTTTGTGCCCAAACTCCACAGAAGGGCAGTAAGATAGGCCTTTCTGTCTCATACTTCACCTTCCGTGTTACGTTGGGGTCCAAAAAGCTCTGGAGTTTCTGGATATAGGTATGGGGAGGATTCTTCACCTGGAATCGTTCCTGTGAGAAAAAGACACACACATATATATATATACACACGCAGAAACACAAATCCACGGAGGGTGCAAGGAAGGAGAGTGCCTACAGTGCTCAGTTTGAGGGAACTCAGCCTCCAGTTGTCTCCTGTTGCTTAGCATCACCCAACCCTTAGGCTCCCTTCCCTGACCGATCCCTAGGCACATCCTACCTGTTGCTGTGGTCTCCTCCAGTCAATGCTCCTAGCACCTAAAGTGTTTTTCTATGTTAGAAACTATCTTGAGTCTACTGCTTGCTAAGATGCAGAGACCAGAGCTGGGACTAGTACTTAAAAGGTATATGTAAATGGCTAACTGGCAGACAGGAAAGCCATAGGGAGGGGAGCTTTGTCCCAAAGAATCTAGTTTTTGTAGTTCTCAACTCTGCAGCTATGGCTCAGCTAGCATTGCTGTGTTCTTATGCTCAGGGAGATATATAGTCTATGCTTTGACCAGGAATTGGACCCCAGCAACCAAATGCTGATTCGCGGCTGGGTTACCCCCCAATACCCTTCCACAGAGCACAGGACTGACTATGTCTTCTCTACTCGGGCCCACCCAAGAGGAGACTCAACAAACCCCTCAGCAACGATCCTCTAAAGTTCTCCACAAAGAAGCTATCTGAAGAACTCAGGGGAAGAGATGCATACAGGGATCCAAACAGAACTTGCCAGGTAGTGGTGGCGCACACCTTTAATCCTAGCACTCAGGAGGCAGAGGCCAGCCTGGTCTACAGAGCAAGTTCCAGGACAGCCAGGGCTACACAGAGAAACCCTGTCTCAGTGGGGTGTGGGGGGGAGAGGACAGAACTCATCAAGTAAAGAACTTCAGCACTGCTGTTCTCCAAATCCTTTCCTGGTGAGAGCTCAGACTTAGACCTCAGTACTCTTAATTTTTTTTTCTTTCTGTTTTTTTGAGACAGTGTTTCTCTGTGTAGTCCTGACTGTCCTTGAACTAGCTCTGTAGTCCAGGCTGGCCTCAAACTCAGAGATCTGCCTGCCTCTGCCTCCCGAGTAAAGACTTGCACCACCACTGCCCAGGCTTGGACTTAGACCTCAGAATCATAATGCTAGCTCAGGGTAAACACAGGGCACAGTAGAAGAAAATAGCTAGGAAAGACCTAGCACCTGTTTGTCTTACCCAATCTGACTGTGGATTCTCTAACTGAAAGAGCAAGTGTATCAGGGGATTTTGTGAGGATAAATATTTTATTGTGTGTGTCATTCCTAACAGGTAGTCAGCTCTCAAACATTAGCTATTATGCTTTTTTTCAGACCCTGAAAAAAAAAATCACAGAGTTGTTGATGACAAAGCTCAGCACCTGAGTGCTATTTAAACACAATGCCCACCCTCTGTGCCAGGTCCTTCCAGACCCAGCAAGAGACAGGCTGAGCCTTGCATTCAAAGACTCATGACCTGTGACCTTCACATGTGTGCACGGAAAGAAAGGCAGTTGAGTGTTGATGACACCTTGCTTCGCAGCAAAGCAGCGCCTTCCCTTGCTACCCAGCTCTAGACACTGTCCATGCGAGGGAAGCTGCAGTCCTCGGCTACTTGGGGGCAGGGGCATCTTCCTCCTATAAATCTGTGGTTGACAGGACAAACACCCTACTGTCTGTCACGTCTAGGTCAGAGTAAGAGTCCTTCTGCACAGCCTGTACTCATAGCCACAGTCCTGGGATGAACAGTCTCCTGGGAAAACTGCTCCCCTCATCCACAGCTGACCTGCACAGGCCACCGGCATCACTGTCCACTGGGAGCCCTAGTGGGCGCTTAGGCCCACCAGTCATCTCAGCCAGGAAGCCCCCTGAACAGAGTTAGCTTACCCCGTGCCAAGGCTGGCTCCTGTCAACATGGCAGTTATACCTTTGGCCTTACTGTTCCGTCCAGGTGTCACAGACTGCCACCTCCTGACCCGACCTTGCCAGCCTCACACCTGATCACACAGACGGCCACCTCATACCTGATCACAGATGAGATCCCACTTCTTCTCGTTGTCGTACTGTCGCAGGAGCCGGGCCTTGTCAGGAGGCAGGTTCATGGAGCTCTGAGGAGAGAACCCGAGTCAGCAAGCTGAAGTTCCCACCACGCACTCACCTGGAAGGCAGGAAGGAATGAACTCTCCTCCCTCCTTTTACTACTGCTAAGGTGGCACAGAAAGGGGGGTACTCCCTGCCTCCCCACCATAACAGTCAAGTTTGGCTGAACGATATTTTCTTTTTTGTGCATTAGTATATAAATATATTTGTTAAACAATTAATTAAAATCCAATACCTCACATTAGATATAAAAAAGGGAAGATAAAGGATTTGTCTACAAAAGGCAAACACATAAAGTATAGAAAGTTTGAATGTAATAGAAAGGAATATATCATAAAAAATAAGAACCTATTTTATAGAGTTTTCTACAAAGGTGCTATTATATTAAATTCTATTACAGCAGTTGCAATTTTAAGATGATTAACAATATGAATTTATTTATTATTATTATTATTATTTTTTTTTTTTTTTGGTTTTTCGAGACAGGGTTTCTCTGTGGCTTTGGAGCCTGTCCTGGAACTAGCTCTGTAGAATTTATTTATTATTATGTGTGTGTGTGATGGGTTATATGCACAAGAGTTCAATTGCCCAACAATGCCAGGGACATCACAGCCTCCTGCTGCCAGATTGCCAGGTGGGTGGGAACCACCTGATGTGTGTTCTGGTAACCAAATTCAGATCCTCGGCAAGAACAGTAAGTTATGTGCTCTTAACTGCTGGCCCACCTCTCCAGCACCAACAAATTTTTGTTGAACAATATTTTCAAACTAAAGGTTAGAGAATAAATCTAGCGAGACAAAATGCACAATAACAGTCAGCGAGATGGCTCATGAGTAAAGGTGCTTGCCACCAAGTCTGTCTTGAGCAGAGCCACATGGTAGAAGTCAAGAACCAACTCCGACCCCCTTGAGTACATCATGGCACACTTGCTTCCACAAATCAATACAAAGTACTTATAAATGCAAATAAGATTAAATAGAAGATATCAATATTCATTGCTATAAATGTTTTATGAAGCCTTCTTTGGCATTCTACCTATATGCACATAAGTCATGCTGTAAAAGGTGCTGCATATAATGAGACAAGTCAAACTGGGAAAGACCATACTGTAAAACGTTGTTGTTGTTGTTGTTGCTATTTTATTTTTTTGGTTTTTCGAGACAGGTTTTTCTGTAGCTTTGGACCTGTTCTGGAACTAGCTCTTGTAGACCAGGCTGGCCTCAAACTCATTGAGATCTGCCTATCTCTGCCTCACAAGTGCTGGGATTAAAGGCGTGCACCACCATCGCCCAGCTAAATTAATTAATTTTTTTTTGCCATGGATGTCAGGTCCCTTGGAATTGGAATTACAGACAGTTTTGAGCTGCCACGTAGGCACGGGTCCTCTGGAAGAGCAGTCAGTGCTCTTAATCCCTGAGCCATCTCTCCAGGCTTTGATTTTTTAATATTTTTAAATTGTGTGTGTGTGTGTGTTCTAGGAGTCCAAAAGAGGGCATCAGATCCTCTGGAACTGGAGCTGTAGGAAGCTATGTGCTCTCTGATGTGGAGACTGGTTGTCTGTAAGAGCAGACAACCTACTTTTAACCCCTGAACCATCCATTTCTCTAGCACCAAAAGATACTTCTTAGCATACAAAAGATCAAAACATTGAAAGTCACTTCCAATTTGTTTTTCTGCCATAACCTGAGAGTCAAGTATCATGAATCAGATGCAAGAGGATAAGGTCATTCACATAAAAAGAACTATTCACACATTTTTAGAAAAATATTTACAAGCCGGGTATGAGTGGAGCACACCTTCAATCCCCACACTCAAGAGGCAGATCTCTGTGAGTTTGAGGCCAGTCTGGTCTATAGATTTAGTTCCAGGACACCCAGGACTAGATAGAGAAACCCTGACTTGAACAAAACAAAAATAGCAGTAGCAATTTCCTTGCTACTAATTACAAATTACTCCCTTCCCAATTAACCAATACACAGCACTGTCCAGACCTCCTGTCGAGACACCCTAATATAAAATACTGAAGGATACACCATGAATAATTTTATTTTGCTCATTACTATGTACTAAGTGAATAATTAGTACAGTGCAAGGAAGACCTAAAGTCTGCCTGTACATGGTACAGACCTCCCCCCATGTCCCCTGCAGCCATGACTGCCCCCCTCTCTTCAGTTAGATGTCCCCTAAATCATGACTGGCTTTGTTCTAGGTCACAACCTTTGCCTCTAATAGCAGCCTGACACTTTGATCAGATGACAGACAACACCCCACTTCTGATTCAAACAAGATGCCCCATTTGAGGTACCACAGCTGTCTGACTCACCTAGCCCCCCAGAAGACCTCCCTTTCACCTTTATCTGTTACGCTAAGCCCAGCGCTTACTCCCTGGTGACCCAAGTCTAAGCACTGGCTTCACTCCTGTCCACCCCTAGCATCTTCTTCTTTACATGAACGGTATACTCAGGATCTCCACGGAAGAAAGAGAAGAGTCCTGGGGGCAGGCTGATCTACTTAAGGGTTTAACAAGGGAACCCTTAAATATTATTTACTTCTGTCACATAATCTATTCATCATGCTCTTATCTTACACGTAACTATTATGCATCTGTGCACTCCACTCACCCTGAAGACTCAATCTATATTCAGTGTCCTCCTGCTAACACATTTAATGGAGACATAGTTGATGGTAAATCCATGGCTATCAGGCCCCAGGAGCAGTGGGCTCATGTCCTAGCTGAAAGCAACCATTAGGGTTCAAAACAGAAGCAGGTTGAGGACTCCAGTTAGTTACACATGGGAGAATCTGGGATAGAAAGACAAAACTGGCCCAAGGAAAGAACAGAGACAACCTCATCACAACTCTCCCATGGTTTCTGCCTGCTGCCCATGAGTCTGCTGAACCACATGAAAGAGGGGCTGGCCCACACCTCCCCGACAGCCCATCTCAACTGTCTGTGTGGATGGCAGAACGGTGGTGATATTTCATTTGTATTTTAATAAATAAAGCTTGCCTGAAAACCAGAATACAAAACAGCTACACTAGTTAGCCATAGAGGCTGGGCAGTGGTGGTGCATGTCTGTAATCCCAGCACTAGAGAGGGAGATAAAGCGTGATGAGAGAGGAACTCGCTCTCTTTCAATCTGAAGATTTCATAGAGATCTTCAGGATGAACTCCAGTATCTTCTGTCTTCAGGTTTTTATTATTCATGCTATAATTGGAGCCCAATGTTTAGGGTACGAATAAGCCATTTGTCTGTGGATTTTAGCCACCTGCACAGGCTGGAGCTGCACTTGAGGCTCCTGATGGAGCTGCACATGGAGCTCCAGCCCCACCTGGCTAGGCTTACTTTTCTTTTTTCCCCAAGCATCTAAGCAAGTTTGGGATTTTCCTATTGTAGCTGTTCTGAAACAGTCTCCAGCTGCTACCCAAACTCCAGAAGCACAGGACTCCAAATGCCACAGGATTCAGGCTGGTTCTCCTGTGCATTTTTCAGACCTCTCTCTCTCTTTCTCCCCCCCTCCTCCCGTGAGGTAGGGTCTCCTTGAACCCCCTTCTCAGGCTGCTGCCAAACTAGGAAGCTTCCTTGAAATCCAGTAGGGCCTTTACTGTTCTATGCAGCAGGAATAAGCCTCACATCTTCATCAACTTCATCAGTAGATTTAGTAAGACAATGTGGAATTCTTAAAGGGAGGAATTTAAAAAGAGAGGTTTTTTTTCCCCACATTAAAAAAATGGGAAAAAAAACATTACAATGGAGGGATTTGGGTCTCTGTATGATAATATGCTAGACAGTTTAAAAATGGAATGATTAAATAAGAAGATATTTAATTTAGATGGGATTCACGTAATAATGTCAATTGTAAACATTATCAGCTTTATCATTTTTGTCTTATCACTAAAATGGTTAATCTGAGGGCTAAGATATAGGTCTTAGAAAAACCTAATAAAACAGACCACAGAGTTATTCAAATCCAGACAGAGGAATTTAATGGAGAACCAATTTCAGCATTGCATTATAAGAATAGAGAGGAACAGTCTAAGGTTTTCAAACAACCAACCTTAATATATCCAGTAACCTTACAGGAACTGCCAAATGGCAAAGGCTCTGTTACAGCTAGCTGGACTCCTGTGCAAATGTTAGATTTAAGGAGATTCAAGGAAGCAATGGTCTTATATGGTATGCATTGACCTTTTGTGTGAAGCAAATGTTATACTCATGGTCAGTTTCTTATAGAATTATCCCTAATTAATAGAAAGAATTGGTTAAAGGTGTTTTAGAGCCTGGTCCACCAGGTATTACAATGGAATACCTGGTTCAGAGAAGAGGCTAAGATTATTGGAATAAAGCTAGAGGTAGGGAAATCTCCCAAGATTAAATTCTTGGAGAAGGAGATTATGAAACTATAGAAAGGCAAACTGTATATGATGACCATGCCTTGGATTTATGCCACACATCAGCTTTGAATGCTTGGGTCAGAATTGGAGAAATAGGAAAGAAAACTGAGTCATTTACTAAAGGTATACAGGGCTCAAAGGAAGCCTTTATGGATTTCTTACAGAGACTGACTTCAGCAGTAAATAAAATGATACCAAATTCAGAAGCTAGACAAATAATAATCAAATCTCCAGCTTTTGAGACTGCCTAATTCTCTATGGAACAGGGTAATTAGGCCGTTAAAGACAAGGTCAGCACCTTGGAGGAATGGATTCGAGACACAATTGATATTGACTCTCATGACCATGATGATACGTGGATAGGACAGGTGATTTCCAGAGGTTTGAAGAAAACTCGAAATGTCAAGTGTTTCGATTGTAGCAAACAAGGTCACCTTAAAGGGTTGTAAACAGTGCTTTTTCTAAGAATGATCCATTCAGAATGCTCCTCCCTTCTGGATTATGCAGAAGATGTGGCAAAGGTAGGCACTGAACTAGTGAATGAGGACTATTCATGGTAATCCTGTGCCACAGGGAAACTCCTGCAAGAGGCCCCTGTGCTAAATCCGGTCCAGTTGTTTCCTGCCATTGTAGAGGAAACTCCTCCCAGAGCAATTAAAGAAACTAATGACTATTCTAAGAAACCATCCTGCTCTGGATGACTGAACAGATATAGAAGAGAGAATGAAAAGTTCAAGAGAAACCATAAAGAAAGTATTTTGGCAAACTTCTATAAATGAACAAACTTCTATATACAAACAAATGACATTGCCATTGAAAGTCTGGTATACACAGGTGTGAATGTAACAATAATTTCATCAGAATCTTGGCATCCAAATTGGCCTTTCAGGATGTAAATGTTCGGTTTTTAGGGATTGGAATTTTATCTCAGGTAAAGCAGAGTGCAAGATGAGTGTATGTATAGGGACAGAAGGACAGAGAGAAATATTAAAACCATATGGGGCTATCATAGTAATGAATTTGTGGGGATGTGATTTGCTATAGCAATATATGTATGTTTCTGGTAAAGAAAATCACAAGATATTATAAAGAACAATCACCACATGTACAATGAGAAAATATAGTTTTTCTAAAGAAAAAGAATTTTAAAAAAAGAACAGTCACCAACCATTCAGGTTGTACAAGAACAGGGTACAACAGCTGCTGATCTAAAGGCACCAACAGCTCTACCTTTAAAATGGTTGACAGACAAACCTGTATGGGTTATGCAATGGTCTTTACCAACAGAGAAATTAACATGTTAATTTATGATTTGTTTCTAGGATTGAGGGATTGGGGAAATGTTAATCTGAGCAGGCTTTAGAACAGCTGGTACAGAAGCAACTAGAAGCTCAACATACTGAAGAACCAACCAGCCCTTGGGATGCTCCTGTATTTGTTGTTAAAAAGAAATCTGTAAAATGGACAATGGTGACAGATCTAAGAGCTGTTAATAAGGTGACTCAGCCATTGGGCTCTCTACAGTTTGGTGTTCCTTAGCCTTCTCTATTGACTAAAGGATGGCCTCTTACAGTTACTGATTTAAAAGACTATTTCTTCACTATTCCAAGAAAAACACAAGAGAAAAATTTGCCTTCACAGTGCCTACTTACAATAATTATCAGCCTACTAAGGAATATCAGTGGAAGAGTCTTCCACAAGGAATGTTAAATAGCCCTACCCTGTGCCAATATTTTGTAAGTCAGACACTGGAAATGATACGTAAGCAATTTCCTCAATCTATAGTTTACCATTATATGGATGACATTTTACTATCTGATTAGAATGCAGATAATTTAGAAAAAATGTTTGGAGAAGAAAAATTTGCCTTGTTGGGGATTACAAATTGCTCCTGAAAAAAATACAAATAGGAGACTCAATTAATTATTTAGGTTATAAATAGGTTTACAAAGAATTGAATTTCAAAAGGTGCAAATTAGGAGAGCGCAATTGCAGACTCTTAATGATTTCCAAAGATTGCTAGGAGACATTTCTCATGTATGGCACAGTGTTGGGATAGGTCCTGATGACTTGAATAATTTAAACAAAACTTTAAATGGAGACAAGGACTTAAATAGTCCCAGGAAATTATCAGCTGAAGCGAAGAAAGAACTGGCTTTGATTAAAGAGAAATTATAGAAGGCTCATGTGGATCGTGTAGATCCGAATCTTAAGTGTACTCTGGTCATATTACCCTTTAAACCTTCCACTACAGGTATTTTAATACAGAGGAAAGATATTATCGTAGAATGGATCTTTTTACCACATAAACCAAGTGCAAAAATTTAAAAAAAAATATGTGGAAAATGTCTCTGAGTTAATTCTAAAAGGAAAATTGAGATAGCATCAGTTAGCAGGAATAGATCCAGCAGAAATTATAGAACCTTTTTGTAATGACAAAATTGACAAATTACGGGAAGAAAGGGAACCCTGGCAAAGAGGTTATAGTAATTTTTTGGGAGAGATTAACAACAAGTATCCCCAAAGCAAGAATTCAACTTATACAAAGAACTAACTGGACCCTTCCTCGCACTGTAGAGGACACAGCAATAACTGGAGCCCATACATTCTATACTGATGTAAATAAATCATGAAAGGCAGGTTACACCAGAAAATTTAAGTAAAGTGGATCAAAGCCCTTATGATTCTGTCCAAAAGTCAGAATTATGTACTATTCTCATGGCACTAAAGGATTTTAAAGAACCTCTCAACAGAGTTACAGATTCGCAATATGCTGAAAGAGTTGTTTTACATATTGAAACTGCTGAATTTATACCAGATGATATAGAATAGACTTTATTATTTATTCAGTTACAAGATATAGCCAGGAATAGGAATCACCCCATATACATAACACACATCTGATCCCATACACGTCTGTCAGGTCCTCTAGCACAAGGTAATGCATAAATCAATAAATTATTGATTGGAAATATGCTGAAGACCTCACAATTTCACACACAAAAAAATCATGTCAATACCAAAGGTTTACAAAAAGACTTTTCCATCACGTGACAACAAGCCAAAGAAATTCTAAGGAAATGTCCTACTTTTTCTTTATACAATCAATCACAAGAACTGCAGGAAGTAACCCAAAAGATACTCAAAGGAATGAAATCTGGCAGATGGATATGTTCCATTTTGTAGAATTTGGAAAACTATTATTGATACAACCATACTATTGATACATATTCAATTTGGAAAAGGCTGATTTGGTAATCACATATTGGCTAGAAGTTATGGCCATCATGGGTACCTGTACAAATAAATACAGACAGTGCTCCAGCATATGTCTCTAAGAAAATGGGAACCTTTTTGTTTATTATAATATAAAGCATATTACAGGTATACCACACAATCCTACAGGTCAGGCAGTTATGGAAAAATCAAATAGAACTCTAAAGGATATGTTAAATAAACAGAAAGGGATGATATATACCCCCAGAAATAGATTGCATAATGCTTTATTAACTTTGAATTCTCTAAATGCTAATGAGAAAGAAACAGCTGCGGAAAGACATTAGCTAGAAGAAAAAAAATTACAGAATTAAGTCAGCCAATATACTTTAAAGATGTACTGACCTCAGAATGGAAACCAGGACATGTGTTATGTTGGGGAATGAGTTTTGCTTTTGTTTCCAGAGGAGAAGAAAAGCTATGGATACCATCAAAATTGATAAAGATTCAATTGAACAAGAGACACTTCTTAATTAGAAGAGATGATAGTTCATCAAACAGCATGGTCATTTTTAATCTAAACCAACCTATAACACTAACAAATTCTTCTTATTTGAACAGATATAACTTGACAAAAAAGAATCTCTCCAAAATTAGGGTTGGGAAAGGGTTTTGTTTCTGTCTTGTTAGGAGAATCAAGGTATCCAGCTAAGGAGTCTGAAGACTACTGGACAGACAAATTAGACCTCTGAAGAAAAAGGACAAATCATCCAGAAAGAATGTCTCAAGAAAAGGAGTAAATTGACCTATTGATATATCACATTTCCAACAGGATAATATTTCATAAATCTTCCCAAATGTTTATTTTTTTCTGCTGTTCTCTACAGATATTTAATGCAAATGGACTTTTTGTAGTCCCAGTCCAATTAATTAAAGATTAAAGCTGGCTCTGGAGTTGGAGTGTGGCTCTCTCCTTCTCTAAACCCAAGCATGCTTATTAAAGTGAAATCTAAAATCTTTGTCTCATGTCAGAAGAGCCACCTGATATGGAACATAAGAAAACCAAGTATTTAAGGACTATTTTATTTCCAGTAACCTTATAATCCTTTGGTTTTATATTTACTCTTTAACAGCTTTTCTTAATATATAAGATTAATATATATAGATATATTAGTATATTAATATATTAAGATATATATCTTAAACTTTTTGTCATTATATTAATGGTCACATAGAGTATTAACTAATCCTAGGAAAAAAAGTTTCATCTACCTTCCTGTACATAATTTCAGGTTTGAGCCTCTATCAGTGAACCATGAACATGCCTGACCTTTGAAGTCTCCAAAAGGAGGTTGGGGCCCCACAACGATAATTCCTCCAGGACTATGATAACGCCACTAAGCTGAAAAACACCATTTGAAGATCAGCTTTCAACTACAAACTGCTCAGAACAATTTCGAGAGGGCTAGCTATGATCCAGTCTGACAGACTACTCTAATCAGAACTTGAGACAAGCCCTGAACTTTCCCATTACTCAAGAGACTGGACAACAAATGATACAGCTACCTCTCCCAGGACTTAACAACCCAAATTTTTCTTTTCAGGATCCCCTAAAGATGCCATCACCCCCAGACTGCAGGAAGTAAATTTAAGAATACGATACCCACATTTCCAAGAGGTGGGGTGGGTGGTTTTTGGTCATTCAATGGGTTATAGATATTTGTCATTGTTTAGGGGGGTTGGTTACAAGTTGTTATTGGTTACTCTCAGGAGGAAAACTGAACAAAGGAGATTAGATTCAGAGTTCTTATTCTGAAAAGAAAAAAGGGGGATACAGATATGACAGGATAAAAGGGTAGATTATTATTGAATTTACTCTAAAAAGAAAAAAGGGATAGTTCCGGGAGAGGCACCAAAGCTACAGAGAAACCCTGTCTCGAAAAACCAAAAGAAAAAAAAAAAGAAAAAAAAAGAAAAATGGAGGATATAAATGATAAGATAAAAAGGTAGATTTAAAAAATAAAAAGCAGCTACTAGTTTTAAATGTTTTATATTGGATTGGATTTTTGTACATTGTGTATATATTTTGTATATTGATACAAATTTGAGATTTTGTTAGAACATACTGTACATACATTTCTACTCTTGTTTAAGGTATTGTACCTATAGAGCTCATTTAACAATGTAATGTAAATATCTGGTGATACAGAATGCGTCAAATGGGGGGTACGCGAGTCAAATAATCCCAAGCTAACTCTGAATAGAGTATTCTAAGGTTTTTCTTTATTAAAAGGGAACTCATAGATCAGAGCGAGGAAATAGGAATTGCGTCCGACATCCAAGTGTGGCTCGCAGGAAGAAGAGAGCAAGTGGGGTGGGACTGTGGCTTTTTGGTACCCAAAGTCATGCCCCAACCTGATCCAGCCTCTTAAAGGCCACTGATTGAAGGAAGTTCCCCACCATCACCTCCTCCTTTTGTCTAAATAAGAGTTCTGAACCCAATACAAAACTATATACAATACACTAAGAACAGATATCAAGTATAAAAATTAGAATTACAACCAGCATAACAACATTAAGCAAGGAGTCTATGCTAAAATGTTTTAATAATCGTTTTATCCTAAGGAGTCTAAGTCTTGTATTAGAAGTGGCTTGGCTAGATCATAAGAGGAAAGTAACTACGACTATCTAATCTTCAACCCCATCGAAGGCCTGAGAAGGGAGATAATATTACTTGAGTAGGCAGGAAGTGCAATCAATCAGCTTCCAAAATGTGCAGTAAAATTGACTGAGACATCTTGCTGCCTGGAGATTCACCTAAAGGTCTTTTGTTATGTTTCAGGCACCCATCTTCAGCCTAATGGCCCATAGTATCCGGAAGACTGTTCTATGAAGCAGAAAATTTCAAGGACAGTTCCACCTATATTGGCAGTTTGTCAGTTACTTTCTTCTGTGTCCTGCAGAATGTCTGGCAGACTCTTTCAGGAAGCAGGAACTCCAAAGCTGTGTGGCTTCTTTTATAAGCCTGTCTTAAAGGAGCCAAGGTGAGCCAGCAAACAGAGCAAGAAGCTGCATTTAAACTCTTGCTTTTTCGTGTCTAAAATTCCTTTTCAAGCTTTCTCAGGTTTTATGTGAATCTAGTCTGCCCCACGCTGGGCATAAGACAATGCAGAATACGTCAAATGGAAGGGAACATGAGTCAAATAATCCCAAGCTAACTCTGAATAGAGTATTCTAAGGTTTTTCTTTATTAAAAGGGAACTCATGGATCACAGCGAAGAAATAGGAATTGGGTCCAACATCCAGGTGGGGCTCACAGGAAGAAGAGAACAAGCAGGGTGGGACCACGGCTTTTTGGTACCCAAAGTCATGCCCCAACCTGGTCCAGCCTCTTAAAGGCCATTGGTTGAAGGAGGTTCCCATCATTTCTGCTCCTTGAAAATTATTTTTACCAACTGTTTAGGATAAGGAATTGTAGGTTAGTAGTTAATCACCTATTATAACTGAACTTGTAGTTACATTAGATATGTGTTCAAGGTCAAACAAAGATATATTTCAGATAGACAGGTCATCTTCAAACACTTCAGAGATCTAGAGAGTATGGCATTTAAGATGTTTTAATAACATAGACTCTTTTTTTATGACAATGAGACATGTCTGCCCCTGGCAGCACCAATCTACTTCAGAGAAGATAATGGCCATCAAAGAAACTTCACGTGAATTTTACTTTCTTTGTGGCAAAAGTAAGTCACTGGGCAAGAAAATGCCCTTGCCTCAACTGCTGACATTATGCTGCCCTAATTAGACAATCAGTTCACAAAAGAAAGTGACTCCCAAACATTGTCAAGACAAGGTGGGACAGCCCTTCAGAATATCCTGCTTCACAGAAAAGTCTGTCAGATATGCTAGGCCTGTAGGCCAAAAGATGGATGCCCCAACATCACAGAGCAACTTTGGGTGACTATCCAGGTAGCCAGCAGTTTCTGTCATTCCTTACATTTTTTGGAAGTTGCTTGCTCACACTTCCTGCTTACTCAGACTCCTTCTTGTGTCTCTGAGGGAGTTGGAGACTAGATAGTTAAAGTTTTCCTTGTTTACCAGGTGCAGAAAGCAAATTATGATAGAGAGTAAATTAGGTACAAGACTTTGAACTCACTAAGATAGGACAGATATTGAATAGTTTTTTCTGAATTTGTCAAATGCAACTGGACTAGATATCATTGATGTATTTATTGCCTGTATATATTGCATATAGTTATTGTACTTATATTACTTATAGCCTTTTTTATTTTAGATAAAAAGGATGGAAATGTAGTGATATTTCATTTATATTTTAATAAATAAAGCTTTCTTGAAGACCAGAAAACAAAATAGCCACACTAGTCAGCCATACAGGCCAGGCAGTGGTTACACACACCTTTAATCGCAGAAGCCACACTAATTATCCACAGGGGCCAGGTGGTAGTGGTGCATGCCTTTAATCCAAGGACTAGAGAGGAAGCTAAAGCAGGATGAGACAGGAACTCACTCTTTTTCAATCTGAAGATTTCATAGAGGTAAGAACTCTCTAGTGGCTTGGCTGCTTTGCTTTTCTGATTTTCAGGTTGAACCCCAATATCTGTCTCTGGGTTTTCTGCTACACAGAACAGGAGCAGGGAGCTTTAACAGAGACACAAAGGTCAAAGGCAGATCCCGAGAGCCTCAGTTCACCCAGTTGAGGAACAGATTGCTACCAGCTGAACATAAAGAAAACTAGGCAGAAAGAGTCCTGGCTCTACACACCCTGGGCATAGTACCATTATCTAATGATACTGCTTCCAAGGTCTGAGCCAGGAAAATAATTTCCTATTTTTTCCTACAAAAGAAAAAAATGCTAGTTGTGCTTTTTTTTGTTACTTATTTGTTTTTATCAAAATAACATTAGCTAGAGTCATTTGAGAAGAGAACCCTCCCTGTGGGCAAGCCTGTGGGGCATTTTTCTTAAGGACTGAAGCAGGTGGGTCTATCCCCTCACTGAGGTCCTCACTTGGACAGATGGTCCTGGGCACAGTAAAAGAGTAGGCTCAGCAAGGGACAAGGAGCAAATCCTTAAACAGCATTTCTCCATGGCCTCTGTACCAATTCCTACCTCCATGTTCCTGCCCTGACTTCCTCTGAGGACATCAGTACTGTGGTTGGAAGTGAAATACTCTTTTCCTCCTCAAGCTGTGTTTTGGGTTACTGTTTTTTTTTTGTTTGTTTGTTTTTTGTTTTTTGTTTTTCGAAACAGGGTTTCTCTGTGGCTTTGGAGCCTGTCCTGGAACTAGTTCTGTAGACCAGGCTGGTCTCGAACTCACAGAGATCCGCCTGCCTCTGCCTCCCAAGTGCTGGGATTAAAGGCATGCGCCACCATCGCCCGGCTTCTCAAGCTGTGTTTTGGTCATGGTGTTTTCATAAGCAATAGAAACATACCCACACAGAGAGCAGGAATAGTCTGCTGCTACTGTGGCAGACATCACATCCTGTCGACACCACCTTCCTTCCTCCTTTGGCCAACCACTGTGGGCTGCTGTGGCTTCACATCTCCCTGCCAGGTGTGCTGGTGAGGACATGCTTGACTCTCTCCAGGCTTCAAGACTGAGCAAAATCAACCCCTCCAGGACTCCTATCATAAACCAGGTAAAGCCAGGTGGTGGTGACACATGCTTTTAATGCCAGTACTCAGGAAGCAGAGGCAGGTGGATCTCTGTGAATTCAAGGCCAGCCTGGTCTATAGAATTTCCAGGACAGGCTCTAAAACTACACAGGGAAACCCTGTCTCAAAAAACTGGAAAAAAAAAAAAAATCATGGGTGACACATCAGGGATCTGGTCAAAATTTAAACCCTCAAAGAAGACGGACCCCTTCAGTGTGGAAATAGGTGAGAAGCATGAAACAGGCCTCAGAATGGGCCCACGCCCTCCTGTCTAGAGCTTCCGTGGACAGTGGCTCCAGCCTTCTGTTTTGTCAGGGCTGAAAGAGTAACGGGAAGGTGATGGATCAGGAGTAACCTGCAACCTCTAGCATTCTCACAAGGCAAAGTACTGACTATGGCAGGGGCCACGAGCTGAGGCAGAAGACAGGCAGTTCTCTTCCTGCCAGACAAGAGCATGAAGGCTCTTGCCACTACCTGATAACGTGTATAAATCTGGCAGGGTCCAATGTCCAGAGGAAGCCAACAGTCAGGGGTTAACTTAGCACGGCTCCAGACTAAGTCAGAAGCTTGTTTTCCCAGCATTCTCCTTCCATGGTTTCTTGGCTCTCAGAGGCAAAAGTTAAGTTCTTGCTAAGTGCCCAATTCAAGTCTTGCTGGACAGAAAGAAGGCAGAGGCATTGGATACGGAGACAGAGTGCCCAAGATCCACTTGGGGCATTTCAAAGCTATCAAGCCTCACTGAATTCCATCAAACTCATCTCACTATCCCATGGGGTTTTGAGTATCAGATGATAAACAATTTACACTTGCACACATCTGGAATACGGTGGGTACTGGCAGTCCCCTCTCCTCCTGGAAAGTCTGTGTGGTATTTGGCATCCACACACCTGCCCTCTTGCTTCTGGGTTGTCTGTTCTCATTTATCCATCAGCAACCCTTCTCAACAACGCGTGAGTCTTTGAACCCTTTTTAATCCCTCTTTGATTTCCTCCCAGATTAGAGTCAATCTAAACATTCCATCTTGGAGGAGGGACACACCCCACCCAGGAATGGAGGAAGAAGAGGTGAATCACAGCCAAAACAGTTACAATAGGAGACAGGAGAAGGGGAAGTTGAAATCAAGTTGAAAGCAATTCTGGGTCCTGATCTCTAAATCAAAGGGTAACAAGAAGATGCCTAAATAGAGACCCATAATGGAGGAAGTTGAAAGGTATGAACCTGATGCAAGGCTGCTCTGGCTTGCTTCTTACTTAGGGGCCTGTATAAACAAAGAGGGTCCCATTCCTCCATCAAGGTCTCCCTACTTCCTCCCGCCCAACCTGATCCCTGTCTGCCCCAAAAAAAGCTAGGGAAGAGGAAGGGGTTCTGTTCTCAGAGGTTCCTTTCTCCTGCAGGCCTTGTCCGCTTAGCCCCTCCTCATTTCTTTCCCACTGCAAGGACAGGGAAATACCGGATATTTGGAATTTCCTTAAAAGCTGTGTGCCTAATCTGGGACTCACCCCTGCTCTACCAGTCTTCTTGGGCCAAGCCTGGGGAAAACCCAGCATACAGAAATAGGAAGTACCCAAAACTCCCTGCTACATTACTTCTAGTCCCCGCTCATCATGACAAATCTGTGAACAGACACAAAAATGGCATAGCTCCTAGAGACTATGAAACACTGGAACATCCCTGGGAAAAGGACTGTGAAAACTTCAGGGACAGCCACAAATGGTGTTTACTTTCAGCAAAAACAGAAAGAGTTGGTGATTGTTTTTAATGTTTTCTTTTGCAAAACCACCTCCCAACAAAGTTTCCAAAGCTGGACCTGTCTTGGAGCACAGATGCTCCAAGCTCTGTTTAGGATGGAGACTCCTGGAGAAATGAATCTCAAGCCTCCACACGGGGGACATGAAGTGCTTTCTCAGCACGCTGCTGACCTAGTGGACAGAGGAGCAGAGGTAGGAAATAGTGGAGAAGCAAAAGCTTGGACACTGTGTAGTCTGCTGTAGGAGGAGAGTTAGCATTGTTCCCAGCCTAATGGGATCCCCTTCACCAATCAACAAGTCTGCCCCAAAGCCAGTGACAAAGCTGGCAACATAAGGCACAAGGCCCATGACCACACATCAGTAGGGCACTGTTTGGAACAGCCCAGCCAGCCTTCCACATATCTCCACTGGTAGGCAATGGGCACAGCTGTGGCCAGCTGGGCACTGCTACCAAAGGATGAGCGCTCAAGAGGTAGGAGGCATCAGCCCCTCCTACCTTGGCCCCTTGGCGGCCACAGCCAGCTCCGCTGCAGTAGCAGCTCCCAGACAATGAGAGCTATTTTCAGCCAGTGCTTTAACACAAGCCAGCTGGCCAGTATGCTGGGCAGGAGTCCTCCTCCACCCAGCCCGCCCAGACAGCGGGCTGCCCGGCCAGCCCCACCCGACTCACGCTGCTGCCGCCTCTGCATCACTGTTTATCTCACTGTTTCAGCACAGCCCCTCCCAACACCCCCAAAACTGCAATCCTGTCAAAAGGAAACAAACAAATCAGAGCTTAATCAAAGGTCCACAAGCTAACATTAGAAAATCCAGACATAGGAAACACAGCAGCCCCTCCAAACGCCCACACTTTTCCCCAGGCCCATGACTGGCTGGGGTAGTGCAGGGGTGGAGATGGAAACCCATGGACAGGCAGACTTTCCTGCAGCCCTCACCAACCCAGAATCCAGTCTTCACTGCCAAGCCTGGGAAACAAAGCTTAAGACTGCTCCTCTCACCCACTTCCTCTATCCTTTCCAGAGCAGGGCTTCAGAGAATAAGTCTGAGTTTGGAGACAAACTGATTCTGGATAAGAGCTGTTCTACTCCAGAAAGAGAATCATAGGAGGGGCCAAATTTTTGTAGGTACTCAAAGCACAGATGGATGGAGTGAGCGGGGCAAACAATCCACCAGCCCCCTGCCCAGCAGTATTCTAAAACAGGAAGCAGGGAGGGCAGCAGCCACCTCCTTTGGACCCTGGGACTCCAGCACTTTTCTGCCAAACTTCATAAGTTCACAGTACAGCAGCAACCCAGCCCCCACCTCACTCCCCGAAACAGTTTTCTCCAAGGTTGCTATTAAATAAAAAGGGAAGTTGCTGGGGCTCCTTATGGCATCAGAAAAGTGGGTGTGCTTTTCTCTGACTTAAGTGTCTGCAGTGGCTTAAGTCTGCCTTTCTGGATTTGTTTTAATTGAAGCCATCATTTTGGGAACAAGCTGCCAGCAGAGAACTATGTCTGGAGAACGTGCTCCTGTGGTCGCTGATGACTCTATAACCAGAAATGACTTGCTGAGCAGTTATGGGCCAAGTCCCTGAGCAGCCTGCAGGAAAAAGAAATGGATTAGCCAGATGTCTCCAGCTGATCTCAGCAATTCACACATGGCAAATCAGATGAAGATGGGTCCTAGGTCCCAGCACAACTCAAACAGAGAGGACTTTTTCTAACAATTACACCCCTGAGACCTCTTCGTCACCTTGGAGGATTCCTCTATTGGATGTGGAGAGTGACAAAAGGAAAATGAGAGTGTCCCCAGGACCAGGAAGCCTAGGCTCTACCCTCTTCTGTACTACTTTCTCACACCTAATATCAGGTAACTTCCACAGAGGGCTTGGGCCCAGCTTCTAGTTGAGGACACCCTTCTGCCTACCAGTTGAAGGTACCCAATTTCAGACAAAACTGCTGATGTCATTTTCCAACTGAGCCATTGGCCCAATGAAAACCACCACCACAGCAACTTGATCCACTTGCTGGCTCCTCAGCCCCTCCTCGTGGTTAGCCAGACCCACACACTCCCCAGTTACGCAGAATGGAAACTATTCCGATGGTGGTGGTGGGGGGTGACAGGTTTTCCAAAGCCAAGGAGTTTTGGGCACAGCTTGCCACTCTCTTAGCCAGTCTGGGTCCTCTTTCTTTCTCTGGGACCCAAGAGGCAAGCACCACTACTCAGGCAACTCATAACTCCTGGGGTCACATCCCTCTCTCTCATACCACAGAGATTTTCACTGGGACTTTCTCACTGGGACTCAGTGAGTCTCCCTTACACGGCCTTTGACCTACACCGTCCCCTGCTCTCCCACCGACACTCCACTGACGCTCTTACTATTCACTTCAGCCCTTGGGGCACCGGACCTTCTACGGACATCACTACTTCTAGCACTTCCTTCCCTTTCCCCAGGAACAGGAATGAAACTTCAAACACCCAGGCACATAAGGTGAATCGTGTTTTTTCTTGATTCAGAAATACTCTCGTTCCTTATCACTTACAGAAGTCCTGGTTGCTGGTTGCTCCTCACATTTTACCAGAAGGCACCCAGGAGCTAGCTGCTCTGCAGGCTGGCCTGGGCATCTCTGAACAGCTCACCCTTTGGGCTCTCACGGAACTGGCCCTCTTGCCATTTCTTGGCCCCAGAATTTGCCTGTGACCAACACTTCTATGGTCCTAAATCCCTCCTACCTATTACTACCTAAATCAAAACCCAATAGCTGTCACAAATCACACTCCCAAATAACTACATGTAAAAACGACATGGCAAAGGCCCACTTGTTATCCCCCAGTCTCCGCATGTGTGAAATGGACATAGGAATAGTATCTACCTGGCAATATAATATGGTGACTGGGGAAATTAAGTTAGCATATGTAAGCATCTACATCAGAACCTGCATAGAAAATGTTACACATAATGCAAACTTTGCTCAGGATTTTTATTCCAACACTTAGTTATGAAACTACATATTAAGCACTAAACTAGAATCTGGGAATAGGAAATAACAAGGAGTGATTACTATCTTTGGAAAGTTTATATCCTGAGGCAAGGCTGACCAGAAAGGCTAGGGTGAGCAGTGACTAGGGCGAGCTGTGACTGACTCTGCTAAGGAAGAGGCAGAGGTTGCCCAAGGGGTCCCAGGGAGACAGCGTCTGATTAGATGAGGAAGCAAGTGGGAATTACTGGAAGAAAGTTTCAGGATTCTGTATTAAACATCAGTCAGGAGAGGGCAGAGCAACAGAGAAAATGGTCATGCTCTAGATCAGGACACAGTATCAGCAGATATGTACAAGCACAAAAACATCAAGCCAGGAATCTACAGTGATCTGCTGTAATAGTGTGCACTAGGAAATTATTAGTGGCAGAAGACAGTCCAATAACAAAGGCGTCTATATACTACTAGATAAGCAAGCAGGAATGAGTAGGGTGATACTACTAATGAAATTACAATGATAATGATGACCAAATCTAACATTTATTGAGAAAACTGTCATAAGCACTATGGATTTTTACCTCAACTAATCCTGTAAAAGAAGGACTATTGTGAGGGCTGGAGAGATGGCTCAGTGGTTAAGAGCATTGCCTGCTCTTTCAGAGGTCCTGAGTTCGATTCCCAGCAACCACATGGTGGCTCACAGCCATCTGTAATGAGGTCTGGTGCCCTCTTCTGGCCTGCAGGCATACATGAACACAGAATATTGTATACATAATAAATAAATATTAAAAAAGGACTATTGTCTATGTATTATAGGTAAGGGGCTAAGAAAAGTTATGGAACTTGCCTAGGGTCACACAGTGAATACTTGAAAGGGCTGGAATTGGAGTCAGATCTAACCCCAAATCCTGAAGTTTACCCCTACATAGCACCTATTCTGAGACCAGGAAGTACCTTAGCCCTCTGGGCTGCCTTTCTAACCTGTATACCCTTCAGGACTCTCCTGGATAATTAAAATTTGTCTCATGAACCCTTCCCAACCAACCACCCAGACCTCTGTATACTATTTCCCCGGAGCTTCTGCATGGTTCATTTCCCTGTTAACAATTATAGTCAAGCATTTTTCCTTGCTTAGTTTTCATTTATAATGATGAACTTTACAATCCAGCTACTTAGGACTAAGGAAAATGTGAAGCCTAAAGAATTGCAGTGAGAGGCTGGGGGCAAAGAGATGCAAGTTTTTAATCCCAGCACTTGAGAGGCAGAGGCAGACGGATCTCTGTGGGTTCAAGGCCAGCTTGGTCTAGAAGAGCTAGTTCCAGTACAGGCTCCAAAGCTACAGAGAAACCCTGTCTTAAAACAAAACAAAACAACAACAAAAAAAAAAAAAAACCAAAAACACAAAAAACAAAGATACACACAAATCAACAGTATAGAGTGACCCAGTGTCGGTAATAGTTATCTTCATGCTGGGCTTGCTGTACATGGACCCAAACAAAGTGATAAATGGCTTCCATGGAGGCTCATAGTTTCCTTCGCCTTCCAAAACACCACAGACTTTTCCACTCAACTACTCGGTCTTAGCAGGGGGTATGAAAACTCTAACTATTAGCACCAATCCATCGTTTTCCATGAACAACATGCCAGGGCCTGGATGCTTCAGAATAAAGTACTCAATTTCAAATTTCTCCCTGTGGACGACTTGAAGCCAGTGCCACTATAGAGTATGAGGTCACCACCCTGGCACATGAATTCTGGAATAATTCTGTGAAAAGAGAAACCCTTATCCTTTGTACTCATTGCTCGGAACATAAAAGTTTTCTCCTGTCCTTGGAACTTTGTTGGCAAACAGCTCAAAGTAGACGCTGCCCAAGGACTTGCCATCTACAGGAATGTCAAAGAATACTACAGAACTGAACACAGATGACAGCAAAAAGTCAGGTGACGCCGTAAATGTCTTCTACACCCACATTGTGCCAGGGGAGGACCTGGTCTCTCTCTCTCTCTCTCTCTCTCTCTCTCTCTCTCTCTCTCTGTCTCTGTCTCTCTCTCTCTCTCTCTCTCTCTGTGTGTGTAAAAATCAGAGTCAGTTTTCTCTTTCTACCATGCGTGTTTCAGGGATCAAATACACGTCCTTTACCCATGGAGCCATCTCACCAGCCCAGAGAATCTTTTTTTGCTTTGCAAAAACTCTCGCATATTTACTGAGAGGGGAAGCTGTAGTTCATAAACATCTACTCTTGGCCAAGCACTCTGCTAAGCCCTTTAATTATAAATTGTCATAGAAAAAAATTTTTTTCCTCGGTTGTTCACTGTTCATCTTTTGCATGATATCCTGAACTAGACTGTATGAACTGTATGTATGAGGGATGAACTTAGCATGAAACACACATGTTCCTAGGCAAGACTATGTGGCATATGCAGAAGAAATTTAGTAGAAACTGGCTATCCAAGGAGACAGGAGAAGCTGACGGAAGGTAGCACTCCAGCACCCAGTGCACTTGCCTTGGCCCTACTCTGACTTTCCAGGAGTCTCATAATAAATCCAGGAGCTTATTATCCAACCATAAAACTCAATGAATCCCTTCCTACTTCTAAACACATGTGGGTGGGGCATGACTCCTGCTTTATAGAAGGGTAAAATGAGGCCCAGCCCCAGGTACATATCACATATCTGTCACACATCACATGGCCAGGAAGAGGCATTCCAAATCCTCTGTCTCTCCTTGCTTTTTGGACTCTTAAATGGGGCATGTCCTCTGTAGGAAGAACTATAATGAACTCAGTCTACTCTCAATCTCCAAGTTTTCCAAAGCTGTTACCCCTCAAGGCCACAGCTTGACAGAGGTCTCAGCTACCCACATCTCAATGCACAGCTACCCACATCTCAATGCACAGCTACCCACATCTCAATACTGTTTTTAGTTGTTCCAGTCTTTTATATTCCACTGAACTAGCCAATGAGATGAGAATACCTTCCTGTAACTGGCCCACTGAGAGTTCCTTTCCTGTGACCTAAAGAGACCCCGAGGGCCTGGTGAGATGGCTCAGTGGTTAAGAGCACTGACTGCTCTGCCAGAGGACACAGGTTCAACTTCCAGCACCCACATGGAGGCTTACAATCATCTGTAACTCCAGTTTCAGACAATCAGATGCCTTTATCTGGCCTCTGCAGGCACCAGGAACAAGACACATAAACACATACACATACAATTTTTAAAAAATGTTCATGTGACATTTTAAAAAATAAAGAGATCCTAATAGCTTTTGGCCATTTGTGATGACATACACCTTTAATCCTAGTACTAGGTGGGCAGAGGCAGGCGTATCTGTTATAAGTTTGAAACCTAGTATACATAGCAAATTCCCGGCCAACCAGGGCTACACAGTGAGACCTTCTACCCAGGATCAAAGATTAGAAGAGAAACATTACCAGGCATTTCGTACAGTAGGCACTTGTCTCAAATTATCTCATTTACTGCCCTCAGCAACCCCTGGAGGTAAATGCGCCTTCACTTGTTAACCCAGTAAGGGAAGAACTAGAGAGAGATCAATTGGCTCAAGGTCATATAGAAAGTACTAGAACCAGCTGGGTGGGCAAGGTGGTGCCTGCCTTTAATTCCAGCACTCCAAAGGTGGAGGTAGAGGCAGAGGCAGAAGCAGGTAGATCTCTGAGTTCGAGGCCAGCCTGATCTACAAAGAGAGCTCCAGAATAGCCAGGGCTGTTACACAGAGAAATCTTGTCTTTAAAAACTGTGAGAAAAACAAACAAAAAGTACTAGAATCCAGTTTAAGACCAGACATGTAGTTGCAACATACATGCTTTTCTAACATGTCCTGCCATCAGCTTTTATGGAGGAAGGTGGGAGAACTCCATTTCTAATTGAAGAAGATCCAACTGGATTTGTTTGATAGCTTTGATCATTAAATGGTGCTCCCGTGACTAGCAGGATCAAGTGAAATCAGCTGACCGAGGTGTGTACACACACCTGGAGTTTAAAGTGTCTCAGTAAGAGTACTGTGCACAGCCACAGAGAAAAGAAACTGTCCTCTTGGACACAACATGGTCTTACAGCTGAGTAACACCCTGAACTCTACAAAATACTGCAGACAGCATCAGCCCAGGCTGTGCTAAATGTAGTGGTGGCATATACCTTTAGTCCTAGCCCTTAAGAGGCAGAAGCAAGCAGAATTTTTAGTGAGTTCCAGGCCAGCCAAGAACTGACTGTGAGATCTTGTCTGGGAAAAAAAAAAAAAAAAAAAAAGGACAACAAAAAGGTTTTGGTTTTGGAAGCAAAAGGTGACTCAGATTTGAGTGTCGGTCAGGAGACCTTGACTAAGATCATGAATCTGGGTCATATTGCTTTAAAATATTTGTCATAACGTCTAGAGAAGTTATCGAAGTTTTCTAAGCCTCAGTTTTCCCAACTGTAAAATAGGAAGATGATTACCTCTTTGTCATGCTTTAAAGCACAAGCATATGTAGCAGAACAGCTCCCACGGGACACAAGCCAACCACTCTGAAGGCTAGAGCAGCTACACACAGGCTTTTCCCACAGGCAGGACCAGAGCTCGGGAGATAGTTCAGAAGCTGCCGTCAGGCTATCACAACAGCCGGAGGAATCTGGACAATTCACAAAACTTGTGGGGTCACGGTCTGGTTGTCTGTAGTGATTAGGGGAAGATGTTACCAGACGATTTCTAGCATTCTTGGCTTACCTCTAATCCCTCACTTTCCCAGCTGCCTCTGACTTCCTCCGGCCTAACCGTGGTCTGCAAACCTGAGGACTAATTTGACCATAAGTCACTCTCCAGCCACCTCACTATCTCAACAATTCTGCTTTGTTTCCGGGGCATTACGTAAGTCCTCTTAATGTCCCTCCCTGTTTCTAGAGGGCTAGGCTGTGAGAATATAAAAGCCTCAGGTTTTACTTGACCAGTTAGAATATATAGTTCTGTCTCCAACATCTCTTTTGAGCTCCATCAATAAATCTCCAGCTTCCCAGTAGATGTTAGTCCCAGATTCCCATTGGTTCTGCGACTTCACATGTCTCAAGACCAGTCTCATCTTTTCCATTCTCAGGTCCCTGTGTTCCCTCAGCTGATGGAACATCCATTTAACTAACCCAGCAAGCTAGAAATCTCAAGCTGCCATCCTGAGTGTTCATTCTCTCATCTTCACGCTCCCAGAGCCAAGCCTCATCATTCGGTCTCCACTGTGCCTCCCACGATCATCACAGACTACTCAATTACTCCTCATTGCTGACTTCTTCCTATGGGACCCATGGGACTGACCCTACACACAACTCAAAATCTGACCATGACACTCTCTTGGAAGAAGTATTAACTACAGTTCCTTCTATGTGGCATCCAAGGCCTCCTGGCCCCATTTTGCTTCATTTCCCACTGCTCTCAGCTTGCACCTCTCAACAGCAGTGAGCTGCTCTGGAAAGATTCTCGGAGCACATCACACTCTGACTCCCTTACATGTCTATGGCCAAGCTGTTCTCTCTATCTGGAGTGATTTCTCTCTCCTACTCTGTCCAAGTCCTATTATCCCATTGGCCAACAGTGATTTTCTCCTGTAAGCAGCACTCCCCAAGTCTATAGCCAAGCTTCCAGCTGATCTACACCAGAACCTCGCCTAACTACATAGTGTAATTATATGTTCAGTGAATTTGGCTCCCCCTCCAGCCTGAACTCCTGGGGTAGACACTGTCTTAGTCATCTTTAGTTCTCTGGCAATTAACACAGTCCTAAGCCCTCAATAAATGCCTGCTGGGTGAATGAATGCTACCCTATACCTGCTGAGCCTCTGATGGCTGAAACACCATTCCTGTCCCTGTCTCTAGGCAGGGCAGATGACTCTCTAGGCAGGGCAGATGACACTCTGGCCATCTTCAACTCACTGCCTCAGTCCCTGCAAAACTGAAAAGAATCTTCACCAGCTTTGCTTCAGGAAAAAGGTGGGAGGAGCAGCTGGCAACACTAAGGTTTTTATGGCTTTGCGTTGACATCTCCCCGAGTATCTGGAGTAATAAGTACTAGATGGTTTCTTTACAATTCTTGGAAGGAGTCAACTGAGAGGCCAAATGCCTCCTCATACTCTTCAGCTGGCCACCCCTCAAGTCCAAAGATTATGTTCACAACTTTTAACATGAATATTTTGGGGAAATGACAAATAAATGCTTTGGGAACATACCAGGACCTGTTGCTCTATAAATGTACAAGAGATTCTTTTTTTGTTTTTGTTTTTTGTTTGTTTGTTTGTTTTTTTGGTTTTTCGAGACAGGGTTTCTCTGTGGTTACAAGAGATTCTTAATCCCTTAGTCACCTACCATGCTAACAGTAATTAAAATGCCCAAAGGAAGCAATTAAGAGCTGCTATTGGACTACTAATCTAGAATTCATACCGATGCACCCAAATAAAACCAGCAGATAGATGCGAGCTCTTCTCAGACATCAGGACTCACCAAGTCTTACCTACCAAGGGCCTGCACAAATGAGTGCTATGTGAAGCTCATACTCCCAAAAATAACCACAGCCACAAACAAGAAGTCTGTCCAAAGTAAAGGGACTCTTGCCTAATTGTATATCTTCTGGCCCATCCATTCGAGAGTATCATCCCCAAGGATTGCACTGAGGAGAAAGGGCTGTGGAATCTCCAGCCTACAAATGAATCCACAGAACAGCAACCCAGAGGTCCCCAACCTCAGCAGGCCTGTGATGGCTGTCCTGGCCTTAATAAAAGCGCCAAAGTTGAGAATGCTCTAAAAATCAGAACCTGCCATGGCTGCACCACAAACAAAATGCACTGAAAGGCAGGCTGACAGGAATCTAGGGTTACCCTTGTCCCTGGAGTCTCTAAAGCTATGGACAAGTTGTGATTAGTCGAACATCAGATGGCAAAGCAATGTGACGCATGTGGAGGGCAGTGCAGTGAATCTGCAACTCAGAGGTGCAGAAAACACAGTCTCTGCCCACGAACAGTAATTCACACTTCTTTTCTGTTTCATATTGTTTTTATGTGCACGAACGCTTTGTCTGTATGTATGGATATGTACTATATGCATGCCCAGTGTCCACAGGAGTCACAAGAGGGATTCAGATCCCCTGGAACTGGAATTACAGATGATCATGAGTCACTATGTGAGTGTTGGGAATTGAACCCAGGTCCCCTGAAGAGCAACAAATGTTCTTAACTACTAAGTTCAAGCTCCAATAATTCATTTATTGAACATTTTCATTTGGTTTCCTAATACAAGACCCCTGATTCACTAGGTTAATGCCTTTAGAATATTCCTTCTTAGATTAAGGATGCAATTTGGTTGGTAGAGTGCCTGCCTAGCACACATGAGGTCCTGGGTTTGACCCTCAGTACTGCATAAACTGGGCTTGGTGGAGCATGCCTGTAGTCTCAGTATTCAGAAGGTGGAAGCAAAAAGATCAGAAACTCAAGTTCATTCTTGCCTATAGGGAGTTCGAGATCAGTCTGGGACATATGAACTCTTAACTTCTATTGAGCACCCCACTATGCCAAACACCGCCTTGGATCCTCTATACATCATTTAACTCTTTTTTTTGTTTTTGTTTTTTTGTTTTTTTGTTTTTTTGTTTTTCGAGACAGGGTTTCTCTGTGGTTTTGGAGCCTGTCCTGGAACTAGCTCTTGTAGACCAGGCTGGTCTCGAACTCACAGAGATCCGCCTGCCTCTGCCTCCCAAGTGCTGGGATTAAAGGCGTGCGCCACCACCGCCCGGCTTCATTTAACTCTTATAGAAACCCCTAGAAAGCAAGTACTGCTATCCTTATTATACAGGTAAAAAAGCTAAAGCTAAGGTTCAAGAAAGATGAGAACTAGTCCAAAACCAGAGCTAAAAAACAGTGCACTAAGATTCAAATCCAAGGCCAGGTTGGTGGTGGCGCACTTCTTTAATCCTAGCAGGCAAGAAGCAGAAGCAGGCAGACCTCTTGCAAGTTCAAGGCCAACCTAGTCTACAAAGCAGCAGGACAGCCAGAGATATAACACAGGGAAACCCTGTCTTGAAAAAACAAACAAACAGATTCAAATCCAAATCCCCTCAGCTCAGCTCTTACAAGGGTGCACCCAGATACAGGAAGGAAGCACCCTGTCACCTCTGCAGTTGTTTCCCAGGCCCAGCTTCACAGTCCTCCTCTGTTCAGCACAGTCCCTTCAGAAACCCCGAGAACCAGACTTGAGAAATCCCGAGAAGACAGGTGTCTATTTACAGTTAATCAGCACCCTGCCCACCCTGAAGACAGTTGACATTTGGAGCCTGGAAGAAACAACCCCAGCTCTGAATGGGGCCCACCGGGGACTAGGAACCAGCTGGGCCCCCAGAAGGGCACTGCCTCTCATCTCCACCCAGGCTGACTATACTGACACAGGGAGCCTCTTCCTGAGAAACAGCTGCCGGGATCTAGAATCTATAGAAGTAGCCTGTCATTTTTCCATTTTTTTCCTATACTTCAATAGCCACAGAAAATACATGATCAACTTATCTAAACTATCATTCCCATTACTGTCTATCTTTCTTTTTCCTATGTGGCACTGAATATTATTTTATACACTGTACATTTATTTATTATTCTCATCAACAATATGAATTCTGAGGCCAGCGTCTTTGTCTCTCTTATTCACTGTGATATCATTAATGCCTAAAATACAAAAATCATTTAGTGTTACTGAACACGTATGAATGAATGGACGGATGGATGCTAATGCAATCAAACAGGAGAAACGAATGTGAGAGACAAGACTGAATAATGTTTGCTCCCTAGGGAACTATATCAAGCCTATCACTGAACCCCAAGATGCCCTCCAAATCCTTCCCCTAGAGTCCCCACATCTCAGCACCAGGCACAAGCCCTTAAAGGGCCCTATAGCAGGTACTAATGCAGAACCTGGAGCTATGCCTGGGGAGGAGACTTGCTTCTCCAGTAAGTACAGCCCAGGCAAATTAAAAGCTCACTCTTCACTGAATCCACTCAGCTTTAGTTATAGGTCGCACTTTTTATTTTTGTAACCAGCCAACCCACCAAATTATAGGTCCAGGCCATGGATGGGCACGCCAAACACTGGGGCCAGCCTAGCAGAGACACTGCCCTTTTTGGCCTGAGGGTTCGTACGGCAGTTGAGGGCTGAGCACCAGTCAAACCTGAAATGATAAAGAGAGTCAACCCTCTTCCACAGCCTAGAGAGGATCCTGGCCCTCAGGCAGGCTGCTGGCTAAGCAGGATAGACTCCAGGACTCTCTCCAGCAGCCACAGGGCACCCAGCACTATGAAAGAAGCAGGGTAGGGCTTTACCATGCCTGAAAACTATCCCCATAACTGCTCTCAAACTTCTTACTTAGGCTGGCAAAATCCCACATGGTCTGGGTCCTGATCACCATCGATGGCTTCTCAGACCTCTTTGGGATTCTCATCAACCAACCTGGCCTCTCAGTTCCCTGAGTGTGCAGTTGTTTTCTGTCTCCTGAAATTTCATTATTCCAAGAAAGTTTCCCACAACAACTTCAGAAGTTAGCATATGGCTGTGATGGTAGATGGAGAACAGTGAGGTCCCGCAAGACTCAAGCAAGGAAACCATCAAGTTCATTAAAGCAGGCCAACTACAGAGTGGCTGTTGTAGAGGGAAAGCAAACCGAGCAGCCGTCCAGAGGGACTCCAGGTACCTAGCCTGGGCAATTAACTAGGAAAGGGTACTGTCTCACCCCCACCTCCCAAAATATAGCATGCACACCACTATCGGCAGCCAGAGAGTAACACTGGTCATTATCATGATACGGTGAAGCACATCTGTTGAGAATCCACCACAATCGAAGCATTTTGTGTATCTATATGTACCCATGTGTACCTATGCACGTGTGAACATGACTGTGGAGGCCAGAGCTTGATACTGGGTGTGTTTCTCAATAGCTTGCCATCAAACTTTTTGAGACAGTGTCTCTCAGTAAATCTGGCTGGAGGTCACCAAAACCGACTTACCAGCAAGACTCAGGGATCCTCTTGTATCCCCAACACTGGGATTACTGGCATATAAACACCTTGCCCAACTTTTTATATATGGTTTTATATATGGTTGCTATCGATCAAACTCAGGCCCTAAGCACTTTAGCAACTGAGCCATCTCCCCAACCCTAAGCACTGTTTTATAAATTGCTTACTACAAGATGCCGCCCTTCCACCTTTAAAAAAAGGCAAGACAGAGCCGGGCAGCGGTGGCGCACTCCTTTAATCCCAGCACTCCGGAGGCAGAGGCAGGTGGATCTCTGTGAGTTCAAGGCCAGCCTGGCCTACAAAGCAAGTTCCAGAAAAACTACACAGAGAAACCCTGTCTCAAAAAAAAAAAAAAAAAAAAAAAAAAAAAAACAAAAAAAAAACACTAAAAAATAAACAAACAAACAAAAAGAATGTGGACTTTGGAGGCAGTGTGGTGGTATGCAGCTGCAATCCCGTGACAAGGAGGCCGAAGTGTAAGTTAGACACCTGTGTGGACTAGTGAGCTCCAGGCTAGTCAGGCACTGCAGTGTGAGATCATGTTTCAAAACAAACAGAAATACAACAAGGGCTTTGAAGTCAGAATGCTTGGATTCAAACCTGAAGCACTTAACCTTCCTAGACCTCAATTTCCAATCTATAAAACAGAAATAACTGCTTCAGGCTGGGGATGTAGCTTAGTGGGAGAGCATGTTTGAGATCCTTCATCCAGCTTTAATGTGTACAAAAAAAAAAATCTAAAAGCAAGGAAGCAAACAAACAAACAAAACAGAAACACAACTCCTGCTTTATATAGCCATGGTGAAGAAAAAAGATGGGTTGTGCCAAAATGACTGCTTGGTGCTGGCATCCCATTACCATCCAGTAAATGTTATCAAGAATTATTTGGAAAGTCACTAGATGTCACATGTTCCTCTTCCCAATGTGGCCACATTCATTATATCTTCTTTTTCTGTTTTTCGTTACTTAAAAACACTGTTAGCTATCCTTTTCCTAAGAGACAAAAATCTAGTGAAAACTATTTCTGTAGGGGTCAGAGCTGCTGAGCCAACCCTGGGAAGTTCGGGTTCAGTGAAGTTCAGAGCTTATTTCCTTGGTTGATGTCACTGCAGCTCTGCCAAGGAAAGAGGTGCAAGTTTAACTGGACTTGAAATGAAAGAGACTAAAAATATACAACCTTCCTATGTCTGAGAAACTATGCCTGCACTCAACAATCTAAAATGCAGACTCAGGGCAGAAGGGCATCTCTCTAGTCTCTCTGCTGTGAGAACTGGTGCTCAGGTCCCACAGGCATGCGACAGGGAGGACGTGACTACCAGTCTCACGGTGTCCTTGCTTTCTCCTGTTCATCTTTTGGCTCGCTGTAAATAAGAGAAACTTTTAATACTATCATTTAAAGTTGAGGCGCCACCAGCCAGTTCCATTTTTATCTTTAAAGAATGATACATAATATAAAAATGTATGTTTTTTTTTTTTTTTTTGAGAAATTCAGTCTACCCTAATGTTTGTAGTCTTTTTCAACCCAACCTCCTCATTTCCCTTCAGAGGGCAACATAATTTGGTAGTGATTCTTCTAGGCCTTTTTTCTACATATTTACACACAAGCATGTAAATACTATTATAAAGTATTATAGTCTGAACTACCTTGTTAGGTTATTATTTTTGTACATACACACACTCCTATCATCTGCCACAAAATTAAATGATGACTCCCAGCTATTTGGCTGTACAATGATAAGCAGATGTAATGTCCCCACCCTCGGGGAATCAGTAATGTAGGAAGAAAGATAAGTACGCAATTAAATAAAAATTTCAAAATGAAAACACAAAGGATTCTAAGACAGAAAATTATAAGCAAGGCTGACTTTTGAGAGGTGGTGATGCAAAAGCCCTAAGTTATAAACTAAAACAAGTCATTTAAAGATCCAGGCTAAAAGCACCCATGGCAGATATTGCTTGAGCAAAGACCCTAATGTAGAAAGGATGTTCTGAATGAAAGACTAAGATTTTAAATTTGCCTCCTTTGTGGAGAACAAATGAAGAATGGAGAGAGGTAAGAAGAAAATGGTTGCCTGGCTGTAACACCAACTAAACTGATACTGACTTGGATAGAAACAGTGGCAGTAGAGAAAAAGAAAAATGATGAGAATAATGTATATTTTTGGAGATGAAACCAGGGGGAATTACACATAGACTGTATATTGAAAAAGAAGAGAAAAAATTTAAAATAACTCATAGGATGAGCAGTAAGTTAAATGAAAAAAAAAATCAAGTTTTTTTTTTTTTAAATGTCTTTATAGCCTCCTTTTGTTTGTTTGTTTTTTAAACTCAGGTCCCCTGGAGTCACTGACAGTTGAGAGCTGCCATGTGGGTGCTGGAAATTGAACCCAGGTCTTCTGGGTGAGTAGCCAGTGCTCTTAAAGCTCCGGGTCATCTCTCCAGCCCCCTGCCCCCTTCTTAACCCTTAAGCAGCATCACTGAGTGTCCCCAGCAGGGACCTTTATGCATACATGTAGTCAGTTCTGGAGAAACACTTCCAAGAATAGAGATGGCCCAGTTTAAAAAAAAAAAAAAAAAAAAAGGCCTTTCTGGCTGGGCGTTGGTGGTGCACACCTTTGATCCCAGCACTCCAGAGGCAGAGAGAGGTAGGTAGATCTCTGAGTTTGAGGCTAGCCTGGTCTACAAAGTGAGTTCCAGGACAGCCAGGGTTAGGTTATACAGAAAAACCCTGTCTCAGGAAAGAAAGAGAGAGAAACAAAGAAAAAGGAGAGGTAAAGCAACTGCTGAAGACAGACCTTCCCAGTCCTCTTACACGTGCTGGGAGCCAACTCTACCTTCTACCTGGACACTCTGGGAGAACACTGCCCAGAGGAAAGGTGCTGCTGCTCCTCAGGTAGTGCCTCCAATCACAGGTCAAGACTCATCAACTCTTGTTTGTTCCCCATGACTTATCAAAACTCATGTAATTACTCCCACCTAGATGTTCCCAGAATTTGAGAACTGGACCTCTACCCCAAAAGAGTAGGCCAGACCCCCGCGACAAAAGATCCTTAATCACTGGGCGCTTAGCACAGAGACAGAGGCAGGTGGATCTCTTGTGAGTTCAAGGCCAGCCTGGTCTATGAAGTAAGTTCCAAGGCAGCTCCAAAGCTACACAGAGGGAAACCCTGTCTTGAAAAACCAAAAATGTCTGATCAGTGTCAAGGAGTCCGAACGCCTCACTCTGAATAGGAGCCAACCAAATTTCAACAAGATGCCTTTGTTGCTACCACTAGCAGAAGCATCATTTTATCTGATTAGCTAGGGTTTCCTCCTACCACACACTCAGATCACTGTTGGCATTAAGAGTCTCCTCACCCTCTATCCTTTGACAATCAAATCCACTTTGCTGGTAGATCCAAGAACAGGCCCAAAGCCCCTCACAAGACCTTGTATATGCAATGAGGGAGACCATGGATTTGAACAGATTTTCAAAGGGATCTAGTATTCAGAAATAAAGAAGCACTATCAATTCACTTCAAATTCAGCTAGGCATGGTACCACATGTTTGTAATCCTGGCACTGAGGGAGGAGGTAGAAGCCAGAGGATCAGGAGTTCTATCTTAACTCTACCCTAGCTGTAAAAAATATTTCTCGATAAAATATTCCCACCTAAAAAAGCTTATCATTACACACTGGTCTAAGGGACTGACAAGGGAAGAGACAGCATGCACACGCCACAGTCGTTGGCGGAGTTTAGGGCAGAGCCTACTGTACTGTACTACCTCATAGGCAGGGGTAATAAATACATCTACTTCTAAGGTATAACTTCATAAGCTATGGCTCTATCTTTACTTTTATTCCTTTAAAAAAAGTTTTAAAAATACACAAAATCTCCCTTTGTAGCTCAGGCTGGCCTCCCAAGTGTTGGGACTACAAGCAAGTGCAGGAGTCAAACTCACTTTGGATGTTTAACAACCCTGGACTTGTGTATCGAACACAGCATCAGTTAGTGTGATAACCTAAATATCCTCGCTTGCTCCCCAAAATTCCAAAAAAGGCCAACCCTTCCCTCGGCTGAAAATCACATTAGGATTCAGGAGTACCCTTAAAACGCTGTAGACTAAGAAGTTTTCCTCACTCATGTCATAAAAAACAGAAGTGGCTCAGAAAAGTTACAAGATTTGGGATGGTGCAATGGTGAGCAAGTAAGGACACTAACCACCAAGGCTGACAACCGGAGTTCACTCCCTGGAACCCACCTGATAGAAGGAGAGAACAGACCCTCACCAGATGTCCTTGGTCCTCCAGACCCACACTGTGGCACACATATGTCCACATACATACACAAAACAAAATAAATGACTAGAAATTAATTAAATTAGGGACTGGAGAGATGGTTCAGTGGTTAAAAGCACTGGCTACTCTTCCAGAGGACCTGGATTCAATTCCCAGAACCCACATGACAGCTCACAGCTGTCTGTAACCTCGGTTTCAGGGGACCTGACACCCCACAAGGACATACATGCAGGCAAGACACCAATGCTCATAAAATTAAAAAAAAAAAAAGAAATAATTAAATTTAAAAAGTTTAAGTTATAAGATTTGTCCACAGCCTTTTAGATAAAAAAGAAGACTACAAAACCGGATCAGAGCCTAAGTCTCCTGATTATAACACCACAGCCTTTCTTTAAAATCCAATCTGAGCCAGTAAACCTCTAACCAGCTATTTCCTCGGCGGGGGGTGGGGTGGGGGTGGGGGTGGGGGACTTTTTAAAATGGTTTCAGGGGAAATACGGACTACACAGAGTGACTGGTTCTTCAATTCCCTGCAAGGAAACTGGCAAAAAGAGCTAAACTCTAAAGTCTAAGTAGTTCTTAAAACAGAATAACCATCTCCTAAAATAACCAAATCCCAGGCACGAGCCCAGCCCTCACTTGGAAAAGGGTTGGGTAACTGAATGATGTGACAATCTCCCTTGAACCGAAACAGAGATGAGAAGAACAAAAGTACACATCTCTCTTGTTACTCTGTACTAGGGTCCCAGTGGCAAACCCGACAGGCTGTGACTCCAGCCCTGGAGGAAATCAGAGGTAATGAGATGGAGACAAGAATTAAACTCCTCAGGTATAGGACAGCCTAAACCCTGCCATGGAAAGAACTCAGTCAGTCTCTTAGGATTCTTAAAGTCATTTACAATACTTTTCAATGTCACAAAGTGTGACAAACTGAGTCTACGCAGATCAGTAAACTTCAGGACGGAAAAGACTCTGCTCCCACATATGCCAAACTTCTCCAGGTCCTTTCCTACCAACACACATTCCCAGACCACACCTGTGCTGTAAGGTGACAGAAGAGATAAGAGAACAGGGAAAGGAGGAGAGAGGGCAGGAGGCGGCAAACTGGAGACAGAGCAGTCAGGAGGGTGGGAAACAAAGGCACAAGGAGGCTATTCAGCGGACCGGGTGCCTCCACACCTTAGGGGATTCACTCTTCCAGAGGGAAGGAAAGCAGAGAAAACTCAGGGATTCGAGCTACCCACTTCAGCTCCATTCTAGCATCTCCTGCCCACTCCACTTCCTCATCGTGAACCTTTAAACCCTGCTCATCTACAACTGTTCAGAGTGAGTCCTGAAGTTTCTTGCCCAGAGGGGACAAGGGAAGGGAGGTTAAGTGACCACAGACAGCACCTTCTCCATCTTCAAAGGAAACAGTCTATTTTTCAAAAGTATTCCTAAACCAAATGAACTCCCAGCCTTCCCTGCCACTGCTGCAGCTCAGCTCAAACGCAGGAGAAATGTCTCCCTAAAATGGAGGCCAGATGCCGAGCAGACCAGGCAACACGCTGACTGAAGGCAGACTGCTCTGCTGTTTTCTGGGTTCACACAGTCAGCCTGGGGCAAATACCTTGGTCTTGACCACAGGGTAGACCTTGACTAGCCTTCCGAAGAAGCCTCAGGGGAAGATCTGCGGGTTTCATTTCCTCTCCACCTTGGCTTCTTTTTTCACTTCACTGAAGATTAGTTATTTCCACCAAGACCTGTTCCTGTTCTTGCCGAATGTGGCAGTAGTTCTCTTAGAGGCAGAGTGTGTGACAGCCACCTGTACTACCCCCAGCTGTGGGACACACAGACCCAACAAGCCCAGCACTAGAGACTTCTCATTCCAGAGACGACGCAGAGCATAAGGGGCAGGGAGCAATTCCAAGAACTCCACAGTAACCTTACAGAACATTTATTTATACTCTTTCATGTGTGAAAAAGACATACGATGTGAGACTGTAGAAAATATACATTTATTACATAGACATATGGATATAGAATAAATCCCAACAAAGAACAAAAGACAAACGGTAAACAAAAGACGACAAAATATTCAGAAAAATCATCGTAAAACAAGATAACATTTTGTATTAATCAAAGAAACAAAAGTTCCTAAAAATCTAAATCATCCAGAAGTGGTTTACAAAGAAAAGCAGAGCCGGACGGTGGTGGCACACACCTTTAATCCCAGCACTCAGGAGGCAGAGGCAGGTGGATCTCTGTGAGTTTGAAGCCAGCCTGGTCTACAGAGTGAGTTCCAGGATAGCCAGAGCTACACAGACAGAGAAACCCTGTCTTGAAAAACAAAACAAAAAGATACAAAATGCTTAAAATTGTAAAGACTCAGTTTACAACACAATCCCGAGTATTATCTTAATTGTTAAAATGTTTAAGTATGTCAAAATGTTACTAGAAAACAATTACTAGTCCATAGTACAGGTGATTTTCTTCTTTCAGTATTTCCAAATCTGCTGAATTAAAATATATTACTTTATAATCAAAAGGAAAAGCCATCCCACTTGGAAGACACTAATTTTTCTGGAGGATGAAGATTTGGTTTCAACACAGTATCTCACTGTGAAACTATGACAAGTTCTTGTACTGCCCTAACCTCACAAGGGATTTCAGGTATGTACTACCATACCAAATCACATTATGGCTTTTGAAAGATAATCTGGAAATACACACTAAGGACCTTAAAAGCATTATAGGGGTGGCAAGATGGCTCAGCAGGTAAAAACTCCTGAGTTCTAGGCCCAGAAGTCATGTTGGAGAGAACAGACTCCCAAAAGTTGTCCTCTGACCTCTACACTCAAGCCATAACACCTGTATGCCAGTGGTCACACATGATAGTAATAAATGCATTTTTTAAAAAAAATAAAAAACGATTTATAACCTATAATTCAGCAAGCTCAATTTAAAGCTTCTATCCTAAGGAAAACTATACATTGAAAGGGTATTCAACACAGCACTGTTCATGATGGCAAACAGGAGCTGTAGCCGATGCTTCAGTGCTGCTAGGCCGGTGAGAAACAGGCGTGTGATGTATCAGCACTGGGTAGTGGCTCAGTGTGGGCTACTTTCTTTTTCTGGATGATATAAAACAGACAAACTGCTCCTTTGTTACCTTCTTTCCCAGTTCACCAGCTTCAACACAACTGACTGGGTTTATGGAAAGGCTATTTGGCGGATGTAGTGTGACATACTAGAATCCTGGTGTAAGATACGGACGACGTTCAAGCCAGAATTGTTTTCTTCCATCTCTGGTCAGGTGGTCAACATTAAGTTACTACCTAATCCCTTGGAGTCCCACTCTCTCTACAATGTGGGTAGTAACAGCACTTGCCCCATGGGGCTGTTGAGTAGATGTAATGAAAGTGGAAGTCTGCGGTGCACTATGTACTCAGTAAATGTTCACTCTGAAGTTTATCTCAATAGTGACTCAGATCTGAGATCACTTGTATTCCACAAAAGGAGTTATCTGAGGAAGGTAGCTAGGCTATGCTAGGTACCTAGTCACAGGATACGCCAGCTCCTGTCAGATGAGAGCATCCTAACCCCCTCTGTATTTATGGAAACCCCTGAGAAACACTCTGGCTGGGGAAGCTGTATCAGTGCTGAGTCAAGACCACAGACTCCTGGCTTTCTGGTGGAGACACATGATCTGATCCACACAGGCGGTCAGCAGAGCTTGGAGAGCTTGAGGCCTGAGGTGATTTGCTCAGGACACTGATGCCAGGAATCCTAACCCAAGTCAGTGTCTTAAACCACGGCCTCTCTATGCGGTACACATCATAGGTGTGCAAGCATACTCATTTCCTGACTGGTCTCCTCCATGTGAGCCCTGATATGAAACAAGTACCAAAGCTGGGATCCTTGCCTGCTTCCCTTGGAACAACTCTTTGGAACATCCTGGACTCTCTGAGTCCAAGTTGGTGCCAGTGAGCTGATGTCAGGCTCTCCACACTGCAAAGGCCAGGATCTCTAGACAGTTCCACTGCTGCCAACTGATCTAATCACCCTCTTCCAAGGCAGATGAAATCCAATAAGGCTGCTAAGTCTACAACTTATCCCTCCTCACCGGCAGAGTCAGCCCTCCGGCCATGCCAACGATACACCAGAATTCTTACTGAGAGTTCCTCGGGGGAACTGAGAGCTATTCCCCAAGTTTTCAGATTTCTCTGTTAGCAGATGTTCAGGTTTCTCTAAAGTTTCTTAGCTTCAACATATGGTCCAGCTTCATCTCAGTGGTACCTGCTACCTCTCTAGTCACAAAGCCACCCGCATCCCAACGTCGGCTCTGAAAGGGCATCTTTATAGACCATCCCTTTTGAAACCATAGGACTACAAAGAACCACAGGCAAAGGAACCCAAACCAGTCACCAAGGCTTAATATGAAACGAGGGGGGAAAAAAGAATCAGGCGGAATGGTTTGTGTATTGTTTCAATTGGGACGAAAAAGCCTAGTCAAATGGCTTATCCACATGTTCAGACCTGGCAAACGCACTCCGACTTAGCAGGATGCGGTTCTGAAATTAAGAATGGTATCACTCCTTATTCCACCCCCCTCCCAAGAGCAGCCAGCCCCTTCTCCGTTCCTTCTTCTTCCCCCCACCCCCGAAACATCTGGAATGGCCTCGTGACCCACTCTCACACGGGAAGAAAAGCCCGATTTGGTCTGGGGACCCAACAGCTTCCGAAATCGCCCCACCAGCGAGGTCCCGGGAATGGAATTCCGGCAGGCGACCGGGAAGTCTGAGGGAAGTGGGGAGGAGTCTGGACCGCGGGCAGGTCAGGGGCTGGGGGACCCCTCCTCCCCGACCCCCGACGGGCTGCTCCGAACTCCCGGGCCGGCGTGGCTGGCGGGGTCAGGGGCTGACCGGGCTGCGGGGGTGGGCGGGACCCGGGCGGGACCCGGCGGGGGGTGGGGGGCGGCGGGAAGGCAGCAGCGCGGGGCTCACCAGCACTAGGGCGAATCTCTCTTCCAGCTCGCACGGCTCGGGCATCGGCGTCTTGCCGGGCGGTAGCAGCAGCGGGACGGAGGGCGGCTCGCCGGGGCCGCCCTCGGTGCTCTCCAGGTTGCCCATCGCGGCGGGGCCTCCTCCGGGCCTCAGCCCTCCACCTCCTCGCCAGCCAGGGCCCTCTGCCGCTCCGACCTAGCTCCTCCCTCAGCGCCCGCTCCCCAGGCCCGATTCCTCCGCCCCTCAGGGGGCGCCTCGTAGTCCGGCGGGCGGCGGCGAAGCGCTGGACGCGCTGAAGCGCGCCTTATTCATGCACGCCACGCCTCCCGCCCCCGGCCCCGCCCGCGGCTAACTGACAGCGGCATCGCCCAATCACAGAGCCTCCCGCCCTCAGCGGCCTCGCGCCTAGCTACGAGCGCGCCCTGGCGGCCCTTGGTGGGCACCCAATCACCGTGCTTGCATAGGGCGCGGACTGCAAAGTGAACTGCGAGATACTGTAAACACTAGACCACCATCTGTGACCACATAGCAAGGCTCTGTAAGTAATCGGTTTTTTGGGTTTTGTTTTTGGTTGGTTTTTTTTTTTTTTTGGTTTTTTGAAACATTCTCTGAGCCGGGCGGTGGTGGCGCACGCCTTTAATCCCAGCACTTGGGAGGCAGAGGCAGGTGGATCTCTGTGAGTTCGAGACCAGCCTGGTCTACAAGAGCTAGTTCCAGGACAGGACAGGCCACAGAGAAACCCTGTCTCGAAAAACCAAAAAAAAAAAAAAAAAAAAAGAAAGAAAAGAAATTTGGAGCCTGTCCTGGAACGAGCTCTTGTAGACCAGGCTGGCCTCGAACTCACAGAGATCCACCTGCCTCCACCTCGCGTGTGCCACCACCGCCCGGCCTCTGTAAGTAATACTGAGTGCAGTGTGCGTAACCCTAGAGAACTTAGGACACCGCTTTCCAAGCCTTGGTCGCAAGGAGGGAAAATATCCCTTTGAAAGTATGGTTAAAATGATTACTGTGAGGGCTGGAAAGATAGATGGCTCAGCTGTTAAGTGCACTGACTGGCTACTCTTCCAGAGGACCCGGGTTCAATTCCCAGCAACCACATGGCTCCTCACAACCGTCTATAACTCTATTTTAAGGGGATCTGACACCGCTACACAGACCTACATGTAGGCAAAACAACAATGCACATTTTAAAACATGAGTACTGTGCCTTAATGTCTGTTTCAGGCCTGGCTTCACAGAAGGGTTCTATCATGCAACGATGGTATCCGTTTTATGCAAACCTTCCTTAATGCACTTTAAGCAAACTATTTCTTTCCCTGGTCGTGAGTTCCTATACAATGCACCAATAGGACGCACAGATAGCGTAGCTGAAGACAGAAGGTTAGATTATGGAAATGGATTTGTTTGGTCCTTCCACTGCCCACAGTCTCCCAGCGCTGCTTCAACTGAAGCCAGGTGGCTCCCGGGGACCCCAGTGCTCTCATTGATGCTGTAAATGTGGCAATGCCTGCTTTCTGGAGAGGTCAGGAGATTCAGGGTCGGTCCTGCAGCAGAGTCTGTATGTCCTTCCCTGGACCTGGACTTGGCATTAGGAAGAAAGAAATTTCATTCAGAAAGGAGACTCATGAGGGAGATGTCTTTGAACCAGGCATCCAGGGATGAGGAAGGCCTCTGCAGACTCGCAGAGACAGGAGAGGGGCATCTAAAGTAAGACCTTATCAACAAGCACAGGTTCCCTGGGGTGACGCGAAAATAGAGAGAAAGGAAAACAGCTGTGCTCTGGCTTGTCGCCACTGACAAGTGATGGACATCAGTCATTTTTGTCAGCCCTTGTCCCCCTTCTCCTGGTGACAGAACCCCATTTTCCTTGAGGGAACCACTAGTTCCTGTTTTCAGCTGCAGTGAAACCTGCCTTTGGCCCTATTCAAGGAGCAGGACTTGTCCCAGGACTGCCCAATTTTAGAGACTGTTAATTGACCTATGTCCAGCTGACTGTAGGGCAAGTCAAGGCTTTTCAGGAAGAGTCGGGGTCACTGGGGTTCTGAATTATTAGAATGTAAACCAGCAGCTATTCTCGCCTACCTTGCCATCACTCAGCACCCCCAAACCTGCCCAAGAATGAAGCCAATGTATGGAGAATGGCCAAGGCAGAATTCAAATGGCATACTGAGAAGCTGGATCTCACCTCCCCTGAGTTACCACCCAACTGTTTTGGTCATTCGTTCAGCAAGTATTTATTGGAAAGATTATTTTATATCCCGTACTGTTCTGAACACTGGAGATGCATCTGTGAACAGAAAAGGCAAACTCATTTATCAGGAAAACTCAAGTAACATGGAACAGAAATTTGGCAGCATGCCCAACATCATACCTTCATCCCTGTATGGTTCTTCATCTAATGTTGGACAAATCAACCAAACTCATATTTTTCTCTTTTCCTTCTCCACTACCCTAAACATACACTTACCCAGCTTTATATAAAATTTTATTTACATGCACAAGGGTACCTGAGGAAGGTGTTAGACTCCCTGGAGCTGGAGTTACAGGTGGTTGTGAGCCACCTGATGTGGGTCCTGCGAACTGGAGTCAGGTGCTCTGGAAAAGCAGCAAAGGCTCTTAACTGCTGAACCATCTCTCCAGCCCCCCTTCTGATTTCTTTAAGAGATACTTCCAGAGCAGAGACATCGTGATAAAACTGTAGCCTCATACTAAACAAAAATCAAGACTCCAAAGGGGGGAAATAAATCACTAATAATTCATCATGGTCATAGATACTCACGTAACAAACAACAGAAAGGGAAAAAACAAACTTGATAGGATGCCCCACAGCATTGCTTTATCCCTGTGTGGTCTCTTAGTCACCAGCATTTTGCTTTTGGTTGCTAATACTCCTGGGATATTCCAGTACTCACTAGAGGACAACTTTCACCGTAAACCCCTGCTCACTCTCATAGCCAAATGTCTTATTTCCCTTCTGTCACTGAAAGATCTATAGAAAAATCTTCAAACATTAATGCCTCTTTATCCCGCTTTTCCTATCTCACCTACCTCCAATCCTTCAAATGAATGCTTTTCATCAGCCAGAAATGTCCACTTATTCCAAATCATAATAAAGACACCAGTGATAAGTGGGTGTCTTTCTTCCGGGTGCTCAGTCTGGAAGAAATCTAGCAGACTCCCAAACTAATGTTTACAAAACAGTGTGATAAATGTTGCAGTAGGAATGCATACAAAGTACCACTGAGAAAACTGACAACAAAGCCCAGGAGAAAGAAGGGATGTTGACCAGGAGCCAGAAAGGCCTTGTGGGAGTAGAGGAAAGAAACAAAGAATGTGGGAGGCTGAGCATCACTCAAGCTAAATCGTAGAGTGTATAAATGTTGGAGCCTGCTCCAGCAGTCAGCTAGACTGCTAGTCCGAGAGAAACCCCTAAGGAAAGCCAACAACCACATAAGTAATAACAAAAGTGCTTTATTAATTCCAACATTGTGGTGGCACATGGTGACCCCCCATAAAATGGTCGCAAGCTCCTTTTAAGCAGAGTTAGGGGAATTACAGGGAGGAAGGATTAATCTGGGGCTGATTGGTGGAGGAAAGATTAGTCTGGGGCTGATTGGTGGGAGGTCATAATGGTGAGGGGCCTTCCAGCAGCAGCACAGGGAAAACTATCTTAGTTATCAGGAGACCAAGGGGCATCTGCTGAGCTAGGTGCCATGGAGTGCCTGCTGAGCCAACAGAAGGCTGTGAGGCACTTGCTGATTGGTTGCTCCAAAGTTGTGGTTTTCCTGAGGACTATATCTATTTAGCTCTGTCCCATCTTTGTGAACTGAAACTAAAGCCTTGTCTTTGCCAGGCTACTAGGAGAACCTGTCTTGGCTCTGGTCTGCCTGCCCCCCAGCCCTGTCAGGTACCTGGAGTGGATGAGGAGGGCACAAAGGCTAAGAAAATGTCAGACGAAAGAAACTGAGAAAACACAGGATAGATTTGAAAGTCTGTTGGTAAAATACCAACCAGTCCAGAGTTTATTTCAGAACCTGCTTATATTCAAAAGCAGAACAAAGCACAATCTAGACAGTCAGTCAGTATCTAACCACAAGATTATTCCTGTCCTTGAGCAAGCAGTTTCCTTTCCTCTCTGGATTTGCCCTCAGTGGCATTCACCAGCCTGTGTCTTAGTAGATGATGTGCTCTTTCCCATGGGATTAGTCAGAACTTTCTCAGAGCCCTCAAGGATGCAGGCAGAACAGGCAAGCTTGAATTCAAATGACTTTTAAGTCAGAACTGACTCCAGATGGAAACTGAGTCATGCGAGATCCCACATATTCCCCCTTTTTTATTTTTTAAGACTCCTTTGAGTCCTTCAGATTACTGTGTCTGTCTTAAGGGTCCCTTACCACATTCCAGTCTTATCCATCATGGGAGCATGAATTCCATCATTCATATTCTGCCTTAGGTTGAAAAGAGGAAAAAAAAAAAAACAAAAAAAAAACCTTACCCATCTTTGAATGCCAGCCTCTGGTATCATAAGTTTAGGGAAGCATGTGGAGTTTTACTCCATGAAGTTCTGAGCCCTCTTTCCTCAGCAAGTTCATAGTCAGCTGGAAAACTAGGTGAACAAATTATGCCCAATAGAAAACATGCTCTGATAACTGCAATACTACTAAGAAATTAAGTAAATGCTGACCATGATGGAATAGCCTCTGAAAATAGTCTGTCAGTTACTATAGGCCATAGTCAAAAGTTGGTTGCTCCAATGTTGCAAATGAGACTTTGTGTGATTGCCCAGGTAGCCAGTTGTCTCTGTCATTTATTGCACATTTTGTAGGTTGCTTCTTTGCACTTCCTGTTTACTCAAGTAATATTATTTCCCTTCTCAGGTCTTCAATGAGGTTGAAGACTAGATAGTCATAGTTTCTTTCCTCTCATGACTTAGCCAAGCCATTACTAATACAAGACTTAGACTCATTAGGATAGGGTAATTATTAAAACATTCAGCACATATTCTTTGCTTAATATTGTTTATTGCTGGTTATAATCCTAATTTTTACACTTATATCTGTTTTTATTGTGTAGAGTTTTTATACTGGGTTTGGAATTCTCTTATTTAGACAAAAGGGGGAGGTGCTAGGAAAACTCCTTCAGCCAATGGCCTTTGAGATGCTGGACCACTTTGGGCGTGGTCTTGGGTACTATAAAAACAGATGTAGAAGAAACGTACGCACTTTCTCTCTTGGCTGCTGGATTCAGTTCCCATTTCCTGCTTGTGCAGAGGACTGTTGATCGGTGAGTCTACCCCTAAATAAAGAACCCTTTATACTCAATTCTGAACTAGTGTGGAACTACTTTATCATGATCCTCTATGATGCTGGGCAGTTTGTAAAATAAATGAGCCTTTAAGTGTGTGTGCATATGCCATGTGATATTCGAGGAAGTCAGAGGGCAGCTCACGTCTTTCCTTCTAGAATGTGAGGTCTGGGGATTGAGTTAAAGTCATCAGCCTTGGTAGCAAGCGCTTTTATCACTGAGTCATCTCTGTTGCATGCCTTTGTTGTCTATCATCTGATGTGATCATTACAACATCATGAGCGGGAGATGTTATCCAAATTTCTGTCAGTGAGTAAACAGACTAAAAGGCCATTTGGTGAGTCATGGGTTAGTCGGGCACCAACCCTATGTTTTAGTTTCAAATTTTTATATAATTCTAATTCTCTTATAAGAAGTGAGGGTTGCTGTGGTTGGCCAATAGCCTTTAAGATACCAGCCCACTTGGGCATGGTCTCTTACACTATAAATGCAGCTGTAAAGCATGTGCTTGCTCTCCTGCTTCCAGTTCTCGCTTCTGGCTGCTAGATTCAGTTCCTGTTCCCTGTTCGTGCAGAGGACTGTGATCTAGGACAGTGATCTGTGAGTCTCCCCTAAATAAATAACCCTTTATTATACATAATTATGAACTAGTGTGGGATTATTTTGTAACTTCCACCATCATCGGGCCACCGAACATGGGTTCCAGTCTACATGTTTTGGGATCGGTTTGCCAGCCACATGGCGCATTGGGCACTGACTCTCCTGCCTACAGCTCTAGCCTGCACTCAGATGTAGCAGGCTGCTTCTCAGCACTTCCTAGCTCACGACCCACATACTGTCACTTAGAGCATTATGCGCCAGCCCACACACTTCTGCCTGCGATTCCTGCGGCACACACAGTCCACAATTCTCACTGATGAAAAACTTTGGATTTTCTCCTTATCTTGGGCCCCAACTCTTGGAATCATTTGATCACCTTAATAACTGTTCTTAATTTGTTAAACAAAGCATATTGTCCATTAACTAAGTAAGCAACACATGCTGTTTGCTGCTGCTAGCGTCTCTCAGCCACGTACCTACTGGCCAATAACGATTATTGTACCTACTCCAATTCATTGTAATTGCCTTACGACAGGTAAGATACGAAAAACTACAGAAATCATTGATAACGTAACTACCTAGGAGTTCAATAATTATTTTGTTTATACTATAGAAGGGAAGGTATTCTGCAAAGCTTATCTGATTTCCTTCTACATCCCTTTATTTGATTCCAGAAATTAGTTTTGCTTTTAATATTATATCACTAAAAAATGGTCCAATAATAGGGTCAAGAATGAGGCACTTTTAAAAATAATACAGTCTTTACAGACTAATAATGGACTGCTAGTTGAGAAGATCAATACTATGGAGAGGAATAGCATCAATTTGACAAAATTATCTGAAAGAATTTGTGCTATTGAATTTAACAATCGAAATCTGTTGAAAAGTTATGATAGATTAATGGATAAGATATCTCTCCAGGAAGATAATATATCTGACTCAAATGCAGATACTTTAGAAAGAATGTTTGAAGAAGTAAAGAAATTTTACCTTAATGGAGATTACAAATTGCTCCTGAAAAAACGGCAAAGAGGAGATTCTGTCAATTACCTAGGTTACAAAATAGGTTTACAGAAAATTAGAACACAAAAAGCACAAATTAGGAGAGAGCAATTGCAGACTCTTAATGACTTTCAAAGATTGTTAGGAGGTATTTCCAGTCTACGAACAGCGGTTGGGATAACACCTAATCTAATAGTTCATTTTTTTTTTTTTTTTTTTTGGTTTATCGAGACAAGGTTTCTCTGTGGTTTTGGAGCCTGTCCTGGAACTAGCTCTTGTAGACCAGGCTGGTCTCGAACTCACAGAGATCCGCCTGCCTCTGCCTCCCAAGTGCTGGGATTAAAGGCGTGCACCACTACCACCCGGCCTCTAATAGTTCATTTAAATATGAGCGGCAGGGCTGCGTCTCCGGCATCCGGCTGCCCGCATGGCTTATGCCCCAAAATAATTACACGGAAACTGTATTCTTTTAAACACCGCCTGGCCCATTAGTTCCAGCCTCTTATTGGCTAGCTCTTACATATTGATCTAACCCATTTCTAATATTCTATGTAGCACCATGAGCTGGCTTACCAGGGAAGATCTTAACCTGCGTCTGTCTGGAGAGGGAGAATCATGGCGACTCCTGACTCGGCTTCTTTCTCCCAGCATTCTGTTCTGTTTACTCCGCCTACCTAATTTTTGTCCTATTAAAGGGGCCAAGGCAGTTTCTTTATTACTTAACCAATGAAACAACAGATAGAAAGATGACCCACCTCCATCATTTCCCCTTTTTCTGTTTAAACAAAAAAGAAAGGCGTTCACTTTGACATAGTAAAATTACATATAACAGTTATCAAGCAAGAATTACAGTTACAATATTTATATCTATTTTATCTTTTATCATAACTAAGGAAAACTATAATTATCTATCCATTCTTCAACTCCATCAAAGACTCCAGAAGGATATAATATTACCTAAGTAAACAAGAAATAAGAAACGTCAAACTCTAGAAATGACAGAGACATCTCGCTGCCTGGACAGTCACCCAAAGTTCCTCTGTACCGTTGGGGCATCCATCTTCGGCCTACAGGCTCATAGTATCCAGCAGACATTTTCATCAAGCAGGAAATTCTAAAGACAGTTCAGTCATATTTTGCTGTGTCCTGCAGAATGTCTCGCAGACTCTTTCATGAGTCAGGAACCCCGAAAGACCATCTCACCTTTAGGCAAGTTCAGTAGTCCTCTCTCTGTAGGTTCTTTGTGTCCAGTTTATGCAACAGTCCAGGCAAGAACAGTTTCTTGCCCAAATGGCTATCAAACTCCATAAGGTTCCTCTTCGATGCCCATCTTCTTCTTGAAGTAGATTGGTGCTGCCAGGAGCAGAGTGTCTCATTGTCATGAAAAACCCTAAGTTATTAAAACATTTAAATGCCATATTCTGCAGTCTTTGAAAGATATGAAGAATGCCTAACTGAAATATATCTCTATATATCTAGAAAATCTAACTAACATGACTACAACTTTGACTATTATTGATGATTATCCATTAGCAACCTATATTTCCTAATTATACATTACATTTTTAAATGAACTACACAATCACAATACCTTAATCAAGATCAGAAATACATATACACATAACAGAATTGACCTTAAAATCCATACCAATGCAAATTATTCATACCTATATCATTTCCCCCTTTAAATGTAAAAGAACATTTATAAACAATATTTGGGAACATGGGCGCAGTTTTTCTCTCCAAACTGCTTCCTGCTGAATGGGGGCGCTGTTATTCAGATCTTTTATGGTGTAACCTGTGTGTCAGGGTCATCTCAGTCGGCAGTTGAGTGAAGTAATTTTCTGAAGGTGTTCACAGCAACCTTTCAGGAGGGCGTGGTCTATCATACCATATTGGGATAGAAGAAATCCACAGGGTCGCATCCTCTGTGAAAACAAAAGAAGACCCTCTCCAAAGCATCATATCCTTAGACCCATATTCTGAAATTATAATACCCTTATATCCATTCTGGTTTAGCTTGGCAGCCCATATAATGAAATGTCTCTCTGTACTTAGCTCCTTCACAGTCAAAAATTTTAAAGAAAACACAATAATACAAAGAATCCAGACTCTCTGTGAATTTTCCATTTTTACGTGGCTTATTTTTCTTTATTTCTTTTAATCTATAATTATCTGTACTCTGTCTCTTTAAAGACTTTACCCTTTTTTTAAGACATTAACTTTATTTTTTATATATATATATTTTTCTCTCTCAAGCCTACGTACATTTATCCAACAGTGTCTGAATCAGTTCTATTGTGAATCTGTAATTTTTTTACTATCCAGGAGCATTTCTTAAAATGTTAAGCAGTTCTTAAAAACTTAAGTTGCACCATGTACAGATAATACGGTACCGCCTGTGTCCTGCTCAGTCCAAACCTTAACTGCACTGTTATTATGGTAATTACGGTAGTTCCTGCCTGAGACCAGCACAGTTCAGCATAGCGGAGCTGAGCCGCTCCTGCCTCAGAGCCATTTGGTGCCCCTGAGTCACACACAGTTCCAGGCACACAGCAGTCCACATTGCCATCAAGCAAGCCATAGCACTTTACTCCAAAAGATCCATTCAAAGACTCTGTCTCCCGCAGGAGCCAGACAGAGATCGTGATGGTGGCACAGCCCAGAAAGCCGGCATTTTAAAACAGCCAGTTTTTTCCTGTTGCTGAGTCAGGACAATTTCTTTGCCGCACACAACCCACAAACAGCAAAAAGCTGTCTTAAATTCTCTCTGTGTCCTTTTTAAGCCCTCTCAGGTTTTACGTGGAGTTCATTAGCACGTTGGGTGCCACTCTGTTGAAATATGAGCGGCAGGGCTGCGTCTCCGGCATCCGGCTGCCCGCATGGCTTATGCCCCAAAATAATTACACGGAAACTGTATTCTTTTAAACACCGCCTGGCCCATTAGTTCCAGCCTCTTATTGGCTAGCTCTTACATATTGATCTAACCCATTTCTAATATTCTATGTAGCACCATGAGTTGGCTTACCAGGGGAGATCTTAACCTGCGTCTGTCTGGAGAGGGAGAATCATGGCGACTCCTGACTCGGCTTCTTTCTCCCAGAATTCTGTTCTGTTTACTCCGCCTACCTAATTTTTGTCCTATTAAAGGGGCCAAGGCAGTTTCTTTATTACTTAACCAATGAAACAACAGATAGAAAGATGACCCACCTCCATCATAAAACCTTAGATGGTGAGAAAGACTTAAATAGTTCCAGGGAATTTCAGTTAAAGCAGAAAAAGAATTGACGATAATTGAGGAGAAATTACAGGAGGCACATGTAGATTGAGTGAATCCAAATCTTAATTGTATTCTAGTCATTTTGCCTTCCAAAATTTCCCCTACAGGAATTTTAATGCAGAGAGAAGATAGTATCTTAGAACGGATCTTTTTACCACATAAAGCAAGTAAAAAATTAAAAACTTATGTGGAAAAAGTCTCTGAATTAATTAAAAAAGGAAAACTGAGACTTCATCAACTAGCAGGTATAGACCCAGCAGAGATTATAGTTTTTTTTACTGTTGATGAGATTAAAAAATTATGGGAAGACAATGAAACATGGCAAAGAGCTTGTGCTAATTTTTTGGGAGAAATTAATAGCAATTATCCCAAAAGTGATAGAATTAACCTTATAAAGAGAACTACTTGGATTCTTCCCAGAATTGTACATAATCCACCAATAACTGGAGCCATTACATTTATACTGATGCAAATAAATCAGGAAAGGCAAGTTACAAATCAGAAGAATTAAGTAAGGTGGAACAAAGCTCTTTTAATTCTTTCCAAAAGGCAGAATAATATGCTATTCTCATGGTACTCAGGGATTATAAAAAAACCTCTCAATATAGTTACTGATTTGCTATATGCAGAAAGAGTTGTCTTACATATTGAAACTGCTGAATTTATACCAGATGATACAGAATTGACTTCATTATTCATTCAGGTTCAAGATATAATCAGGAATAGGCTTTGTCCCATATACACAACACACACCCAATCCCATATGGATCTGCCAGGTTCTCTAGCACAAAGTAATGCAGAAATTGATCAATTATTGTTTGGAAGTGTGCTGAAGGTCTCAAAATTTTGTAAGAAACATCATGTCAACAGCAAAGGTTTAAAGAAAGAGTTTTCTATTACATGACAACAAGCTAAGGAGATTATAAAGAGATGTCCTGCTTGTTCTTTCTATAACCAAACACTGCTACCTGCAGGGAGTAACCCAAAGGGTACTCAAAGGAATGAGATCTGGCAGATGGAAGTGTTCTACTTTACAGAATTTGGAAAATTAAAATATGTACACCACACTATTGACACTTATTTAGATTTTCAATGGGCAACTTCCTTGAGCTCAGAAAAGGCCAATTCAGTAATCACACATTTATTAGAAGTTGTGGCCATTGTGGGTATATCTGCATAAATAAAGGAAGACGATGATTCAGCATATGTGTCTAAGAAAATGAAACAGTTTTGCTTATTATAATATAAAGCATATTACAGGTATACCAAACAATCCTACAGGTCAGGCAGTTATAAAAAGATCAAATCGAGGGGGCTGGAGGGATGGCTCAGAGGTTAAGAGCATTGCCTGCTCTTCCAAAGGTCCTGAGTTCAATTCCCAGCAACCACATGGTGGCTCACAACCATCTGTAATGAGGTCTGGTGCCCTCTTCTGGCCTTCAGGCATACACGCAGACAGAATATTGTATACATAATAAATAAATAAATATTTAAAAAAAAAAGATCAAATCGAGCTATAAAGGATATGCTAAACAAACAGAAAAGAATGGAAAATATGCCCAGAAATAGATTGCATAATGCCTTATTAACCTTGAATTTTCTTAACGCTAGTGAGAAAGGAACAATGGCAACAGAGAGACATTGGATAATAGAAAAAACTTCTGAATTAAATTAGCTGTTATATTTCAAGGATGTACTGACCTCACAATGGAAACCAGAAGATGTGCTACATTAGGGAAGGGGTTTTGCTCTTGTTTCTACAGGAGAAGAAAAACTATGGATACCATCAAAATTAATAAAGATTCAGTTTGAAAAAGAAAAACCTCTTGCGAAAAAGAAATGACAGCTCATCCATAGAAGTGACAATCACACAGGTGGTGAGAAAACCTCATAAGGGTTGGGCAGGGTTATGTTCTTGTCTTTGCAGGAAAATACACATCTTCAAAAAGTTGAGAGACCTTGGACATCTTTAGATACCTAAAGATGAAAAGATAGCTATCCAGAAAGAATCAACAAGCAAAGAGAAAACTGACTTTTGATGCTGAATCATCTGCACAGTAAAATTTGATTATCTGCACATGTAGACATCTCTAATTAAAAATAAGAGCTGGCTTTAGCCGGGCGGTGGTGGCGCACGCCTTTAATCCCAGCACTCGGGAGGCAGAGGCAGGCGGATCTCTGGGAGTTCGAGGCCAGCCTGGTCTACAAGAGCTAGTTCCAGGACAGGCACCAAAGCTACAGAGAAACCCTGTCTCGAAAAACCAAAAAAAAAAAAAAAAAAAAAAAATAAGAGCTGGCTTTGAAGTTGGACAATGGTTATCCTTCTCCAAATCCAAGCATGTTGTTAGAAGAAAAATTCAGAATTCTGTCTCATATCAGGAGCCATCTGGTATGGGACAGAAAGGAGATAGATTTTAAGGAAATATTTTACTTTTCTCCATGCCCATTTTGTCTATATTGTATCTTTTGTTGAATATATATCTATATTCAACAATGAAATAAGAACTTAAAAAACAAAACAATTTAAAACCCTAGTGACTATTCAGAGACTATTTGCAATTATACAAAACAGCAATCTTGAAACTTAACCATCATTTTACTTTTACAGGATCCCATAGAAAGAACATTGCCCCCACAAAAGCTGGAAGCAATTCTAGAAGATGACATCCCTGTCCCAACAAAGTTTGTCCTCAGGGTTAGAGACACCATTTCAGGGTTGATTATTACTCGCATAGGGTTGTGAGTTTGGGGTGGAAATTATGGAGGCCCAGCCGGGCGGTGGTGGCGCACGCCTTTAATCCCAGCACTCGGGAGGCAGAGGCAGGTGGATCTCTGTGAGTTCGAGACCAGCCTGGTTTACAAGAGCTAGTTTCAGGACAGGCTCCAAAACCACAGAGAAACCCTGTCTCGAAAAACCAAAAAAAAAAAAAAAGAAAGAAATTATGGAGGCCCAGAGATCTAAAAAAAAAAAAAAAAAAAAGATGGGATAATAGGTAATTTAGTGTGAACTTATTTACACTAATAATAATAATAATAATAATAACAGTGAATAATAGAATGAGTACTTGTGAGCTATTATTTATGAAAAATTTACATTGGTATAGATTTTTGTATATTGATATAAAAATATATTTTTATATTGAATATGCTTCTATTTCTGTTACAATATTTGTACACCTATACTAAATCATTTTGTCAGATTGTATGCATGTATGTTTCTACCTCTGTTTAAAACATTTTGTATATTGATAAAATTTTAGGATATATTTATCATAGTGCATTAGTATTTCTACCTCTGATCGAGATGTTTATACATTGTTTACATTTTGAGGTCATTGTCCTCCTTTACTACACAGTTGTTTAAAGATTGTTTAATATTCTGATATAAAGTCTTTTTAAAGGTTTATTTATTTATTATATATACAGTGTTCTGCCTCCATGTGTGCCTACAGGCCAGAAGAGGGCACCAGATCTCATTACAGGAGGTTGTGAACCACCATGTGGCTGCTGGGAATTGAACTCAGGACCTCTGGAGGAGCAGCCAGTGATCTTAACCTCCAAGCCATCTCTCCAGCTCCCTGATATAAAGTCTTAATCCTTAAGGTACATAGGTATTAAGAATTATAGGTCAATAGTCATTCATATTTGTTATACTTTTAGTCAGACTAATCAGGTTCTTTAGATACAGAGAGATTGTATTCTGCATAAATAGTTAACCTTCAACCACTTCAAAGATCTATAGAACATGGCATTTAAATGACCTAGGGTTCTGTCGACGTGAGACACGGTTGCTCCTGGCAGCAGTGATGCGCACCACAGACACTCCACTTGGGGTTTGTTTTCTTCTTGTCACAACTGGCCTTTGGGCAAGGAACTGCCCACGCCTCGGCCACTGACAAAGTGCATGATGTCCAGACTGGACAAGCAGGATACAAGAAAAAAGACTGCCAAACCTTGCCAGGACAGGGTAAGATGGTTTTGAAACTTTTCCTGCCTCTGAAAATGATCTGTCAGTTACTCTAGGCCTTAGCCAAAGTTGGTTGCTTCAACATTGGAAATGAGGCTTTGGGTGATTGCTCAGGCAGCCAGTTGTCTCTGTCATCTACTGCATATTCTGGAAGCTGCTTGATTGCACTTTTTGTCTTCTCAAGTATTATTATCTCCCTTCTCAGACCTTTGATGGGGTTGAAGATTAGATAGTCATTGTAATGGTCTGTCCTGTACCTTTAAGAGACAAGCCCCGCCTACTCTCTCACCTGTTTGCTGAGGCAAGCAGATCTTCCTTCCACTTCCAGCCTGAGTTTTTTTTCCTTTCTGTCTCTCTCCCGAAGAGGCAGATTCTGCCTCTCTCCATTCTCCCTACTTCTCCCCCCAACCCCGGTCTGGTTCTCTTTCTCTCTCTCTCTCTGCCTCTCTCTCTGCTCTTCTCCCTTCTCCCCTTCCCTCCTTTCCCTTTCCCCTCCTTAACCCACTAAATAAATATCCACTTTCTGTGCATGGTGCGTCTCTGTCCATCACCTGCCGAGCGGCTTTCAGTTGCCACATGGCTCCCTGCCTGGGACCAGCAGCCTTCGTGGCCTGCCATGGTCTCGTGCCTGCTGCAGCTACTTGGGGACCTGCGTCATTTTATTTTTACCATAACAGTGATAGTTACTGTCCTCTTTTGATCTAGCCAAGCCATTTCCAATAGAAGACTTAGACTCCTTGGGATAAAATGTTTATTAAAACATTAGGATATATTCCTTGCTTAATATTGTTTATGCTGGTTGTAATTCTAACTTTATACTTGATATCTATTCCTAGTGTACCTAATTTTATATTGGGTTTGGAACTCTCTTAAACAAAAGGGGGCCAGGCGGTGGTGGCGCACGCCTTTAATCCCAGCACTTGGGAGGCAGAGGCAGGCGGATCTCTGTGAGTTTGAGACCAGCCTGGTCTATAAGAGCTAGTTCCAGGACAGGCTCCAAAATCACAGAGAAACTCTGTCTCGAAAAAAAAATAATAAAAAATAAAAAAGGTGGGGGAGGTGCTGTGGGAGCTCCTTTGGCCAATAGCCTTTAAGATACCAGCCCAAGCCGGGCGGTGGTGGCGCACGCCTTTAATCCCAGCACTCGGGAGGCAGAGGCAGGCGGATCTCTGGCAGTTCGAGGCCAGCCTGGTCTACAAGAGCTAGTTCCGGGACAGGCACCAAAGCTACAGAGAAACCCTGTCTCGAAAAACCAAAAAAAAAAAAAAAAAAAGATACCAGCCCACTTGGAAGTGGTCTCTCATACTATAAATGCAGCTGTAAAGTGTGCACTCACTCTCTTGTTTCCAGGTCTTGCTTCCAGCTGTTAGATTCAGTTTCTGTTCGCCATTCATGCAGAGGACTGTGATCTAGGACAGTGATTTGTGAGTCTCCCCTAAATAAATAACCCTTTATTATACATAATTATGAACTAGTGTGGGATTATTTTGTAACTTCTGCTGTCAGTGGTGGTACATGTCTTTAATCCCAGCAGCCAGGAGGGAGAGCTAGGTGGATCTATGTGAATTTGAGGCCAGCCTGGTCTACATAGTGAGTCCCAGGACAGTCAGAAGAACATAGTGAGACCCTGCCTTGAGGAGGGAGAATCACTCCCTCTTTTTGTGTTTTCCTTAGGTAAGTGTGGAAGGAAATGTGAACACAGACATTTTAGTTTCTTCTCGGCCAAATATGGTGGTATGTACCCATAATCCCAACAGAAACAAGAAGATTACCACAGCTGGACAGTGTTAGCACTGTTTTTAATCTCAGCACTCAGGAGCAGAGGCAGGCAGATCTCTGTGAGTTTGAGACCAGCCTGATCTACAGAGTGAGTTCCAGGACAGGCACCAAAACCACACAGAGAAACCCTGTCTAAAAAAAAGTAGAAGAGGAAGAAGATTGCCACAGATTTGAAGTTAGCCAGGTCTACATAATTGGACCAAGAAGGGTTGAAAGAAAAAAAATCTTTTTGTTTTCAGTTTTTTGGGTTTTTTTTTTTTGTGTGTGTGTGTGTGTTTTGGATTTTTTTTTTTTTTGAGACAGGGTTTCTCTGTGTAGCTCTGGCTTTCCTGGAACTCACTCTGTAGACCAGGCTGGCCTCAAACTCAGAGATCTACTGCCCCTACCTCCACATGCATAAAGCCAAGTTTAAAGATCAGCTCTTTCATGAGCTCTCTACCAAAAATGGTTAAGGACATCCTTGGGAGCACGCAGTATCCTAACGTGCCTCTTTCATCATACTGTGACATCATCAGGTTGTGTAAGCTCCTCAGAGGAGGAAAGTGTTTCTTTGTCTAGATGGCGTGTCACTCACTGTCTGCTACATGCTCATAAACAAGTGAGTAACATGATGGGCGGCCTTTGTTCTTTGTCATTCTTCCCACATACAATGTAACTCCCAGCTTGTATCATTCCAGGATTGGTGCAGGAAACAGAACCCTTGCAAGTGTTTTAAGGATGGGAACACACACACACACACACACACACACACACACATACACATTGTCAGTCTTTTAAAATCCTCTAGAAAGTTCAGAGTAGCAGAATTCCTGGAAGAAGGTGGGCTGGACCTCCAGAAATGACTTCTAGACTGTGATAGAAGTGCTGTACTAGAGACATTGTTCTTTCTGCCCATCAGGAGTGCAAAGGCCCCTGGAGGTCTCCATTGATGGCTTGGCTTAAGAACACAGACTGCAGCTACATTCCAGGGATCCTGCAGCTGTATCAGGACGCTGCCACTGCTGATTCTGATGGAACCAGTTCGCACTGCTTGTGAAATAGTCAAATGGCCGGGCGGTGGTGGCGCACGCCTTTAATCCCAGCACTCAGGAGGCAGAGGCAGGCGGATCTCTGTGAGTTCGAGACCAGCCTGGTCTACAAGAGCTAGTTCCAGGACAGGCTCCAAAACCACAGAGAAACCCTGTCTCGAAAATAAAAAAAAAAAAAAAAGAAAGAGTTTGCCTGAAATGAGCCTAAGATAAGCTGAGAGTTCATAACTAATATTAAGTGTCCATGTCATGATTTGGAAGCTAGTTGGTTGGTGGCCTAAAAAAAAAATTCTGGTACACTAGTGTGGTGGCTCCTGCCTATAATCCTAGAATTTAGCCATGACTACATAAAGCAACACTCTGTCTCTCAAAACAGCAACAAAAACCCAACAAAACAAAAAAAGCTTTTCCTTTAGGAATTCAACACAGGGCTGGAGAGATGGCTCAGCAGTTAAGAGCATTGCCTGCTCTTCCAAAGGTCCCGAGTTCAATTCCCAGAAACCACATGGTGGCTCACAACCATCTGTAATGAGGTCTGGTGCCCTCTTCTGGCCTGCAGGCATACACACAGACAGAACATTGTATACATAATAAATAAATAAATATTTTTTTTAAAAAAAAAGGAATTCAACACAGAGACCTCAAACATATTAAGTTATAATCTTTTATGGGTCATGGTTCTTTTTTAAAATTATTTTATTTTATTTTATTTTTAAAGATTTATTTATTATGTATACAACATTCTGCCTCGATGTATGCCCGCACGCCAGAAGAGGGCGCCAGATCTCATTACAGATGGTTGTGAGCCACCATGTGGTTGCTGGGAATTGAACTCAGGACCTCTGGAAGAGCAGCCAGTGCTCTTAACCTCTGAGCCATCTCTCCAGCCCCCTTAAAATTATTTTATTATTGAGACAAGGTATTACTCTATCCCTCAGGCCAGCCTTGAACCCATGTCAGTCCTCCTGCCTCAGCCTTCCAAGCAGCCAAGCAGCACGAGTCACCACACCCAGCAAAACTAAAGATATTTTTTGTTTTGTTTTGTTTTTCGAGACAGGGTTTCTCTGTGGTTTTGGAGCCTGCCCTGGAACTAGCTCTTGTAGACCAGGCTGGTCTCGAACTCACAGAGATCCGCCTGCCTCTGCCTCCGGAGTGCTGGGATTAAAGGTGTGCGCCACCACCGCCCTGCTAAAGATATTTTTTGTTTAAAGTTCTAGCCCAGGCTGACCTGGACCTAACTCTCTAGCTGAAGCTGACCTTGAATTTATGTTATCTTCCAGCCTCAGCCTCAGGAAGAACAGGAGCCACCACGTGTGACTTACTAATGCTCCTTGAAAAAACACTGTTGCAAAAACAAGTGACAGGGGTTGGGAATGTAGCTCAGTGATAGCACACCTCAGTCCCTAGTTTATCCGAGTATCAAAAGCAGGGAGGGAAACAAGTAAGTGAGATGTCTAGCTTTACCAAAATACAAACTGAAGCTACAGCGAAAGGCAAGGGCTGTGACTTGCCCCTTGCCTAAAACAAACACAAGGTGCTGGGTTTGAATCCCAGAACCATAAAAATCAAAGACCTATTTAGTCAATTTACAATGAGCTAACACTACATATCCAAAAATTAAAAGTCTGTCGGGCAGTGGTGGCACACGCCTTTAATCCTAGCACTCGGGAGGCAGGGGCAGGCGCAGACAGATCTCTGTGAGTTTGAGGCCAGCCTGGTCTACAAAGTGAGTTCCATGACAGAGAAACTCTGTCATGAAAGATAGATAGATAATGATGCACCCACTCTGGGGAAAGTATTTGGCAATTATTTAGACACTAAACCTATGGGCCTGGAGAAATGTCTCAGAGGTTAGGGCTGTCCGACACTCTTGCAGAATACACAGCTTTTGTTTTCAGGACACAGTGGCTCACAACAGTCTGTAACTCCAGTTCCAGGGGTCCTGTTCCCTCTTCTGGCCTCCAGAGGTACTGCATGCACATATGTACAGTCAAGCAAAACACTCACACACATAATTTTTTAAATCTTAAAATAAAATAGGAGCTGAAAATATAGCCCAACAGTTAAGGGCTTTTTCTGCTCTTGTAGAAGACACAGGATATTCCCAACACCCAATATAGTGTATTAGTTACTTTTCTATTACTGTGATAAAACACCATGACCAAAGGAACTTGCAGAACAAGTTTATTTGGGATTAAGAGTTTATGATAGCATAGTGGAGGCATGGTGGCTACAGACAGAAGAAGCAAAGAACGTACATCTCAAACCACAGCACTATGCGGAGAGTGATGTGGACTGGCACCTGGATTTAAAATCTCAAAGCCCACCTCCAGTGATACTTCCTCCTGCAAAGCCACACCCCCTAAACCTCCCCCCAAAGCACCCACACTGGAAACTAGGTATTCACAAATCTGAGCCTCTGGGAACATTCTCATTCAAACCACCACATTGGCTCAAAAACAACTGTAACTCCATTTCCAAAGGATCCAAAACCCTCTTCTGACCTCAAGCGCATGCAACACGCATGTGACACGCATGTGACACGCATGCAGGTGAAACACGCACACTCAAAAGTAAAAAATATTTTTACAAGCTAAGCATATATCTTTCATGTGGTAACAGTCATTCGTTTTTGTTTTGTTTGATATTTACCCAAACAAAACTTACATATACCCAAAGATTTGTAATAGGAAAAAATTTGAATCCCAGTAGTTGGACACAGAAGCAGACTGATCTCTCAGCCTGCTCTACAGAATCAGTTTCAGGCCAGCCAGAACGCCATGGTGAGATGAGACTCTGTCTCAAAACAAACAAAGAAAACACCTGGGAATAATTATCCATAAGCCTGTCAATAGGTAAACAGATAGATATCTTATGGTAATCTATACAGCAGAATGCCTGTCAGGAAGAAGAAGTAGTGGGCTATACTATATATAGTTATACTATAATATGGCCACACCTTAAAATAGTACTGCCGAGTGATAGAGGCCAAACCAAAAAGAAAGTACATGTTGCATCATTCCATTTATGTAAAATTTGAAAAAGCCCAGGTTAATCTATCATGATCAAAGCAGACCAGTGATTGTGTGGGGATAGAGGAGGATGAAGGGAGGAGTGTAACTCGAATTCTAATTGATATTAATAATAAAACCCGGAGTCAGATATTAGGCGGTGAAAGTTGAAGGATCAGAGAAGTAGTAAGGCCAGTCACTAGAGAGACCTTTTACCTCTACCAGTGATCAGACCGAAGGGGAGATCCTGTCCTCTGACTGTCTCCTCAAACTGCATCTATCTCCAATAAACCTCAGACTGCATTGAGCTCTTATCTCCTCCTGAGCTCTTATACTCCTCTCTCCACCTCTCACTCCTGTCTCCACCTCCTTAGTGTTGGGATTAAAGGTGTGGGATCCCAAGTGCTGGAATCACCTTTGTGTGAGCTCTGTTTCCTTTCTCTCTCTCTCTTTTTTTTTTATTTATTATGTATACAATATTTTGCATCCATGTATGCCCGCACGCCAGAAGAGTGCACCAGATCTCATTACAGATGGTTGTGAGCCACCATATAGTTGCTGGGAATTGAACTCAGGACCTCTGGAAGAGCAGCCAGTGCTCTTAACCACTGAGCCATCTCTCCAGCTGAGCTCTGGCTCTCTTTTAGACAGATGCAATCTCGTGTAGCCCAAGGTGGCCTTGAATTAAAGGAGATCCCTCTACCTCTGCCTCCCGAATCCTGGGACTAGAGGTGTGGCCACCACTGCCTGGATTCTAGTGGTTTAGCTCTGCACTCTGATCTTCTGGCAGCTTTATTTGTTAAAACACAAACAAAAATCTCACTACATCAGAGTAATTACAAAGAGGCTTGAGGAAATGGGGTTATGATCATGGTTTCCTGTCAAAACTCACAAAATTGAAGTTTACATATATTTTTACAATTTGCTATATATCCATTATGTGTAGATAAAACTATTTTTGAGGGCTAAAGAGATGGCTCAGTGGTTAAGAGCACTGCCTGTTCTTCCAGAGGTCCTGAGTTCAATTCCCAGCAACCACATGGTGGCTCACAACCATCTGTAATGAGATCTGGTGCACTCTTCTGGCCTGCAGGCATACACACAGACAGAATATCGTATATATAATAAATAAGTATTAAAACAAAAAACAAACAAAAAAACTATTTTTGAAAGGAAGACATACAGAAGCCAGGCAGTGGTAATACACACCTTTAATCCCAGGACTCAAAAGGCAGACAGAGGCCAGCCTGATCTACAAAGCATGCTCCAGAACAGCCAGGGCTGTTACACAAAGAAACCCTGTCTCTAAAAACAAAAACAACAAAAGGCACACATAAGCTTTGACTTCTTATGTGATTGTTATACATTTGTTTTCCCCAGTAAAGTGAAAACTTCGTAAGGTTTTGACCATGCTTATTTGCACAAGGCCATATCTAATATTTAATTCGGCATCTGGTGCACAAGAGAGAGGTGGCAAATATTTGTTGAAGAGAAGAGAGCTGGGAACAACTCCAGTTTGACCGTGGAGGGAGGGGAGAGTGTGTTGCTGTTAACTGAAAGAGACTCAATGTGAGGAGCCAGAGTAACAAGTAGTTGCATGGTAGAGAAAGCTTAGAAATGGCATTGTTTTGGTATTCAGCAGTTAGAAGCACTGGTGACTGTAAGCAATAAAAATAAAATTCCAACAGAAACCAGGCTGTTTATTCCCCCACATACAGCATCCATTTTCTTGGCTCCCTTTGCCTTTTGCCAGTCTCACCCAAGCTCTTTCTCGTTCCCATAGTGGTCCTGTCTCTAGTACCACTCTTGTTCCCATTCGCCACAGATTAACTTTTTTTTTTTAATTTACTTATTTATTATGTATACAATATTCTGTCTGCGTGTATGCCTGCAGGCCAGAAGAGGGCACCAGACCTCATTACAGATGGTTGTGAGCCACCATGTGGTTGCTGGGAATTGAACTCAGGACCTTTGGAAGAGCAGGCAATGCTCTTAACCACTGAGCCATCTCTCCAGCCCCGCCACAGATTAACTTGAACCGCTGCTTCAAAGCCATTCCGGGTCACAGGCCTAGTGTTCGAGTTAGAGTCTGGAATGTTCTTCACTGGCTCAAGGTTCACTGCTTTTGAATGCTGTAGAGCGCTTAGTGGGTGGAGCCTGGCTGGCAGAAGCAGGCCGCTAGGAGTGGGCTTTTTGAAAGTTATGCCTGCTTTTGCTTCCAGCCTGTGTTCTCTGCTTCCTGAGGGACATGATGGAGGAGGCTCTACCATGCCCGCGTAGCTTCTGCTGCCATGAACTTGGCTGTGCATTCCCAGCCAGGACAGACTGAAATCTTTCTGTAAACATGAACCTAAATAAGCACACTCCCCTGCCCCTCCCCTGTTCTGTAGTTGTTCCTGTTCTATATTTTGCCACAGTGATATGTAAAGTAACCTGTTCACTTCTTCTATGCTAGCCCCTCTCACTTAGTTCCCTTTCCTCAGAAGGGTGGCACCTGTAATGTGTTCAAGTTTTGTTACACTAACAAGTTTAGTTACGTTACAAAGGAAGCTGAATAATAATATGAATTCTTTGTTTCTCAGAGGCGTGAAACAAACACAAACAAAACCTTTCTGTTGCAGTTTCTGAGTCAAGAATCTGCAAAAAGGTTTGGCTACCAGCTTCTGGTTGAGGATTTCCTGTAAGGCAGCAATAAAGGCATTGGCTGATGCAAGCTGAAGTCTTTTAAAAAGATTATTTGTTCATGTGTATGCATGTGTGCATGTATGTGCACTTGAGGGCAGATGTCTGTGAAGGTCATAATAGAACATCAGATCCTCTGAAGCTGGGGTAACAGCCTATTTTAAGATGCCTGTCATGGTACTACAAACCAAGCTCAGGTCCTCTGTAAAAACAGCAAGTGTCCTTAACTTCCAAGCCATCTCTTCAGCTCTTTCTTGACCACCCATAGATGTCTCACTTGGGCTGACAATATAGACCAGTGGTAGAATCAATCCCCACCCCACCCCTGCACCATACACACACACACACACACACACACACACACACACACACGGCTGTCGATAGGATTAAGATGCTCCAGTTCCTTGCAAGGTGTTGACCAATGTGGTTGCTTACCACCCTGGCCTTTCCACGAGGCTGCTGGAAAGTCTCCCTGACACAGCAGATGTCCAGGGATGACCCAAGGGAGAGGGGAGGAGAGAAAATACAGCAGGCCTTTCACAGTCCAGTCTCAGAAGCCATACTCCATCACTTCCACTGTTCATTAAATGCAAGTCTCTAGCTGGGCATGGCGGCGCACACCTTTAATCCCAGCACTCAGGAGGCAGAGGCAGTTGGATCTCTGTGAGTTTGAGGCCATTATGGTCTACACAATGAATACAAGACAGTCAGGGCTATATAGAAAGAACCTGTCCCCCACACACACAAAAAAAAAGAAAAGAAAAGAAAAAAAAACGGAATGGAAGAAAATCAAAAGAAAGAAACAAGTCACTAAATCTAGTCAATAGTTAATGATGAGAGTTAGTGTTCCCTCTCAGAGGAGGAGTTTCAACTTTGAAACTGTTGTAAAACTAGTACATGGAGAAAAGGAGTAAACAGTATATTGACACCTTAACCTTAAGAATGCAGCAAAGATTTAGAAGCTAGATCATGACTAATGCTAGAGGTTAACACAGGGAGCAGTGGTTACACACATGCACCATCTGGTCTACCTGCCGAACATGCAGTTTGTTTGGAATGTGAAAATGGTGACAAAGCCTGGGAGATGGCTGAGAGTTAAGAGCCCAGCCTGCTCCTCCAGAGGACCCAGGTTTGATTCCCAGCTCCCACATGGCAGCTCACAAACATCATGTTCTAGGGGATCAAGCACCCTCTTCTGGCCTCTGAGGACTTGATGTACATGGTGCATAAAACTTCCATATATTAAAAAATGGTGCTAGATGTATTGGGGAATATTCTTTTAAGGCGTGTGACTTTTGTTTATGCTGTGCAACATTTGTTTAATGATGTAAAGATGGGTTGCTTTTGTTTATGTTGCATTTGTTTAACTCTGTGAAGCTGTGTTACTCTGCCTGTCTAAAACACCTGATGGACTAATAAGGAGCTGAATGACCAATAGCAAGGCAGGAGCAAGGATAGGTGGGGCTGGCAGGCAGAGAGGATAAATAGAAAGAGAACCAAGGAAGGGGAGGAGCAATGAAGGAACAAGGATAAGAAGATACTAGGGGTCAGCCACCCTACCCAGTCAGCCATGAAGTTAAGAGTGAAAGTAAAATACACAGAAGAAAAGGAAAAAGCCCAGAGGCAAAAGGTAGTCGGGATAATTTAAGATAAGGAAAGCTGGCAAGAAACAAGCCAAGCTAAGGCCAGGCATTCATAACTAAGAATAAGCCTCCATGTGTGATTTATCTGGGAGCTGGGTGGTGGGCCTCCCAAAAGCCCAAAGAGTAAAACAGACAACAACATAGAAGAGTACAAGTGCCAGAGATCTTGGAAACGCTGGAGGGCTGAGCTGAAGTTCCACCAAGACACAGGAAGAGCTCGTGAGAACAAAACATCCAAGACAGCTGTTTTAGGGAAACTCCTGCCTTTACCTCTCAAACACCAGGATTGCAGGCATACACCATTGCACCCAGTTTGCACACTGCTTGGTGTAGTGTTATTTACACATGCTGGACAAGCGTTTCACCAAGGGTGATAGCCTTTCCCTGGGCATTTCTCCTATAGAATCACAGTGCCCTTGAGCCATTTCCTAAGCATGTTTTTATGATTTCTGAAAACAAAAAACAAAAAAAAAAAAAAAACAACCTTCCAGGTTCTGGCGGGAAATGGCATATATAATTTAGCTTGATATTAGTAGCTAGAATAGGAGCCCAAAAAGGAGGCAATGGAATGGAAAAACAAAGAATGGAGACTTAGGAATATTGTGAGGTGTTTATTTTTATTATATGTATTTATTTTGTGTGTGCATGTGTGTTTGCATGTTCTTATATCCCTTGGTTTGAGAATAGAGGTCAGAGGACAACCTGCAGGAGTCAATTCTCTCCTTCCACTACTTGGGTTCCAAGGACTAAACCAGATTGCTTGGTGGCTGAGCTATCTTGCTGATAAGATAAAACTATAGAAAGATCTAGAATAGAGTGCCTAAGTTAGCAGTAGCTCAATACTTTAAATGGCATTTTAAAATACTTGCCTTAGGCTGAAAGATGGCTCATCAGTTAAGAGCACTGCTACTCTTTCAAAGGACACTTGGGTTTCATTCTTAGCACCCACACAGTGGCTCACGACTGTCCCTAACTCCAGCTCCAAGAGATCTGAGACCCTTTTCTGGACTCTGCAGGCACAAAACATACATCTAACACACAGATGTACATGCAAGCAAAACACTCAAACACATAAAGTAACAAAATGGAAAATTTAAGAGAGGGTGTTTGCCCTTGTCTGTCTCTTCTCTTTTCCCTATCAATCAGTTGCCTTCCTACTTAGTGCCTTAGTATTATTCTTTTCTAAAGATATGGGGGGGGGGAGGCTGGTCCCACGAGGGGCGGCAGCTGGTGACCTGAGGCCTCGGCAAATCCCGAGGCCTTGTGTGGAAGACTGCAGAGGGTGAGAGATCGCCAGATAGATCGTGCAGAGAGGGAGTTTGGGTATAGAGTTTATTTAGTAGGTTATGGAGGGGAAAGGGGGAAGGGGAGAAGGGGGAAGAAAAGGGAGAGGCACAGAGAGAGGGAGAGAAAGGGGAAGAAAGACAGAGAGAGAGAGAGAGAGAGAGAGCAGAAGTTACCTCTTCAGGAGAGAGATGGAAAGAGAGAGAGCTCAGGCTAGAGAAGGTGGAATATTCGCTTCCCTCAGTGGAAGGGGAGGGGTTGGGAGAGGGTGGGGCTTGTCTCTTAAAGGGATAGTGCAAGTCAGTAACAGGTCACATACCATTCCCGAATCTCTTTCTTATAATAAAAAGGCAGGAAGTTAGGCACAACAGGTTAATGGAATTGGGACAGCAGATTCTCAAGACTGCTTCTTGCTTATTTGTGGGCATCATCTTGGGGGGAGGGGACCTGAGAAAGCTGGGTGCCGGTCACATCCTGGGGTAGCCGGTCTCTTTATTCTTGTCCAGGGTTTGTGGTATGGAAATGTCTGGAGTCTCTTAGACCTGATTAATGTATTGGCAGAACAGAGGACAAAGTTAAGTTTAGGAAAAAAAAATTGTTTTAGGACCAGGGAATTGAGAGGGGTGTACCTGACCTGTTTAAGGAGGATCCTTTAATTTGACTCCCTGGAACTCACAAGAATGTTTTGGGTTTGTGAAAACATAAGTTTTAAACAGCAGCATATTTTTGCCAGAATGTCTGACAGATATTTTGCATAATGAAAAATATCTTTAAGACCATGAAAGGCAGCATGAGAGAGAATTTTGTTAATTTGTATCTTATAGAAATTTGTTTGTTGAAGCTGTCCTTTTAAACCTCTCAGCTGTCAAACTGCATCAGAAATCTTTGAGAAGGATAAAATTTTACTTGAGTTATTGATTAAGAATGACAGAGAACTTACTTGGTTGGCACCTAGAGCTACTCCTCAGAGTCCTCCATGGTCACTGAGGGTTGTATTTGCCTTTTGCTGTTTAGGATCTTCTGAGATCCTGTGGGCTAAGAAATCTGTACAGAGACAAGCCTACCTTGATCTGAGCAGCTAGGCTGTCGATTCTGGTGATTCTGTCCATGTCTGGAGATCTTCAGTTTATATGAAAGGCACTTTTTCCCAGTGGTCAGCGCTTGGCATTTGAAGCGAATTGCAGATGGACTTGTTTTGTGCGCATCTGTCTTCTGTCTTCTTAGAAAGAAGTAGAGTGCTGCTGCTAGGAGCCAACCTGTCTCTTTTGTTATGAAAAGTTTTTAATAATTAAGCATTTAAATGTCATACTTCTAGCTCTCTGAGCAGTTGAGGGCTGTTTACCAGGCATAGATGAGTTATAACTACAGTATAGAATCTGCCTGGAGAGCTGGGTCCGAGCTTGACTGTACTGGCTCTCAACTTAACAGGTAAAATTTATACTTGTGAAAGACAGAAAGAAGAAAAAACTGTTTGTAATAGAAGCTAATGGTAGAACGGCTTAATATATTTTAAAGCAGGGTTGGATGAAGTATACTGTATTTTTTTAAAATATTTATTTATTTATTATTATACAATATTCTGTCTGTGTGTATGCCTGCAGGCCAGAAGAGGGCACCAGACCTCATTACAGATGGTTGTGAGCCACCATGTGGTTGCTGGGAATTGAACTCAGGACCTTTGGAAGAGCAGGCAATGCTCTTAACCTCTGAGCCATCTCTCCAGCCCCCGTATACTGTATTTTTTGTAAGAGACTTAAAAGTACATACCAATTTAAAACATGGGACATTGTTTTTGTAGTCTGGAACGAGATACAATGAACAGACAGTTATAACATTTAACAGTAAATATACGTGCCTTTACACCCAGTTGAATTTAAGTTTTATACACATAGTTAAATAAAAAGTGAAAAAAGTGAGCTAAAGGAACTGACTAGGGGAGGGACCTCATGTGGAGAGCCGACTGCTGGAGTTCTTTGGTTAGGGGCAGAACCTCTGGCTCCTCCCTTTTAAGCTCAAAGAAAATGGCGGCAGCCATGGTTGTCCACATGGTGTGACTATTTAAATTTAGCTGCCTGCTGGGAGAAGTTAGAAATGTGGTTGGTTTTCCATAGCTGAAAATGTGAGAACGGTGAAAATGGCGCAAGCCCCAGGGCAACGAGCTGGAAGTCTCCAGGCCAGCATGGGGGTTGGTAATAAAGTCAAGCTGATTCCTGGCCTGTTGACTCAGGAACCAGGGGCTAGGACTGCTCGGAGCAGTCCTTACAGCAGTGAGGATCACTTATGAGAGGTCTGAAAACAAAAAAACAAAACAACATACACACACACACACACAATTCCAAACAGCACGAGGACCACTCCAAGTGGTCCGCTTACGTTTTTTAGCTATGGGAAGCAATGAGGCAGAAAAATATCGGAGGAGCCCCGGGCCCCAAAATTGAATGCACCGTTCAGTGAGTGCAGTGCTAGGGGAGAACTTGAGAAAGGGCAGGCATGCGAGAGGCACTAGGCCAAAAAGACAACAGTATCCGAGGGGCTCCGGGCCCCCAAAATGAATGCACTGCTCAATGAGTGCTTTGGGTTCCGGGATCCCTTGGATTTTTTTCTTTCTTTTGGATTGCTCGGAAGTGGTCCCCACTGTGTGAGACCGCCTGGGGCAGCCTCTAGCCTCTGGCTTCCAAGTTTGCCCAGACCAGAGCCAGGCAGGCTACATTATCATTCCACCAATAGAGAGAAGACATTCCTCTACAGACCTTGAAACACTCTGATGGTGTCCCACAAGCTCCGCTTTTCGCTTTTCCTTTCACTGGGCAGCCCCTTCCCCACCTATCTAAAAATGCTCTTTTCCTCTGCCTCCCATTCCTTCTATTCTAACCCTTCCACTGCTACCGCTGGTCCCGCAGAAACCGACAAGATTAGTTGGATACGTAAGGCAGTTGTTTTCTTTCTGTTTTGTTTTGTTTTTTGAGACAGGGTTTCTCTGTAGCTTTGGAGCCTGTCCTGGAACTAGCTCTTGTAGACCAGGCTGGCCTCGAACTCACAGTGATCCATCTGCCTCTGTCTCCCGGGTGCTGGGATAAAAGGTGTGCACCATCACCTGGCATCTCTGTCATTTTTTAAGCATTAACTCAGAAAATCCTTTTCAAGATCTCTGATGCAGTTTGATGACTGGTAGCTTTGTCAGCTGCCTTCTCGGTTCTCTGTGTAAAATTCAGGTCACAGACCTCACCTCTTAGAGGCAGAGCCAATACTAAGTCTAGACACATTTTACCTCGTTACAGGTTTGGATAAGAAATAAACTCACTGGTATTGGCATAAGAACACACAGGAGGACCAATGGAACTGAATAGAAGACCCGGATATCAATCCACACATCTTCGAACACCTGATCTTCGATAAAGAAGAAAAAAATATCAAATGGAAAAAAGAAAGCATATTTAACAAGTGGTGCTGGCATAACTGGATATCAACATGTAGAAGAATGAAAATAGACCCATATCTATCACCATGCAGAAAACTCAAGTCCAAATGGATCAAAGACCTCAACATAAAGCCAGCCACACTGAACCTTATAGAAGAGAAAATGGGAAGTACACTTGAACACATTGGCACAGGGAAACACTTCCTAAATATAACCCCAGTAGCACAGACACTGAGAGAAACAATTAATAAGTGGGACCTCCTAAAACTGAAAAGCTTCTGTAAAGCAAAGGACACAGTCAACAAGTCAAAATGACAGCCTACAGAAGGGGAAACGATCTTCACTGACCCCACATCAAACAGAGGTCTGATCTCCAAAATACACAAAGAACTCAAGAAATTGGACACCAAAAGATCACATAATCCAATAAAAAAAAATGGAGTTCAGACCTAAACAGAGAACTCTCAACGGAGGAATCTAAAATGGCTGAAAGACACTGAAGGAAATGTTCAACATCCTTAGTCATCAGAGAAATGCAAATCAAAACAACTCTGAGATTCCATCTTACACCTGTAAGAATGGTCAAGATCAAAATCACTGATGACAACTTATGCTGGAGAGGTTGTGGGGAAAAGCGAACACTTCTGCATTGCTGGTGGGAATGCAAGCTGGTACAGTCCCTTTGAATGTCAGTGTGGCGATTTCTCAGAAAATTAGGAAACAACCTTCCTCAAGACCCAATAATACCACTTTTGGGTATATATCCAAAGGATGCTCAATTGTGCCACAAAGACATGTGCTCAACTATGTTCATAGCAGCTTTGTTTGTCATAGCCAGAACCTGGAAACAACCTAAATGTCCCTCGATCGAAGAATGGATAAGAAAAATGTGGTACATTTACACGATGGAGTACTACACAGCAGAAAAAATGACATCTTGAATTTTGCAGGAAAATGGATGGAGCTAGAAAACATTATTTTGAGTGAGGTAACCCAGACACAGAAAGACAATTATCACATGTACTCATGTGGTTTTTAAACATAAAGCAAAGAAAGCCAGCCTACAAACTACAATCCCAGAGAACTTAGACAACAATGTGGACACTAAGAGAGACTTGCATAGATCTAATCTACATGGGAAGTAGAAAGTAGAAAAAGACAAGATCTCCTGAGTAAATTGGGAGTATGGGGACCTTGGGGGAAGGACGAGGTGGGGGGGGGAGCAGAGAAAAATATAGAGCTCAATAAATATCAATAAAAAATGTATAAAAAAAGAAACAAACTCCACCCACTCCCTTTCTCTTCCCTGCTGTTCTTCTGAAGAGGCAAGCAGGTCTTTGTGTTTTTCTTTCCCTCTCTTCCTCTCTCTGTCTCTCTCTCTCCTCCCTCCCCCTTACTCTTCCCTCAGTAAACTCCACACTCAAGTTCTGTCTACACGGGATATTTGTCTCCCACCTCTGGCCCTCACCTGCCAAGGTCCCTATTCGCTCCACAATCATAACAGATACTGTCTCAAAAAAATCATTCCCATGTTGCTGGGTTCCGAATTATGGTGTCTTCCCCAAAGTTCATGCATTAAAGGCCTGATCCCTGGGATCTTAAATGTTGGCTGGACTTTTAGGAGGTAAGGCCATATGTGATCATTACATCATTGGATGCATGTCCATGAAGGGGATTACAAGAACCTGTTTGTTCCTTAAAATGTTTTTTCTTCCTGGCTCATGATAAAAGTGATTGGCCCCAATATTTATTCCCGACATGGTATGCTACCCACACCAGAGGCCTGAAAAAATGAGGCCACCAGTTCTCAGACTGGGACATCTACCAATGTCAGCCAGAATAAATCCTCTTTAAAAGTGAATTGCCCACTTGGGAGGCAGAGGCAGGCGGATCTCTGTGAGTTCGAGACCAGCCTGGTCTACAAGAGCTAGTTCCAGGACAGGCTCCAAAACCACAGAGAAACCCTGTCTCGAAAAACCAAAATAAATAAATAAATAAATAAAATAAAAAAAAATAAAAGTGAATTGCCCATTTAGCTAGAGTGCTACCATGTTGACTTATACATATATGAAAAGTGAGGAATAGAGAAAATGCAAAGAATGTTAATCAATAATTTTGTACCTGTTTCTCACAATTAGCAAATGTTGGTTGAATAACTGGGTGTTTTGGCTGCATGTATGACTGTGCACTGTAGGCATTCCTGATTACAATGGCTGTTAATTTGCTTATTTTGTGTTGGTTTTGTTCTTACTGATTTATAGAATGTGCAGTATGTCACCACCTATAATCACCCCAAATTTGCTCACATGAAACAGCCACCATTTCACTTGGCCTATGGATTCTGTGTGATGGAAACTTGGTCCAAGCACAGAAGATCCTCTGGGGCTCACTTGGGACTGTTGACCAATGTCAGGAGCCATTTTCCCCCAAAATTATTGCAGGGACCATTGCCCTGGGGAGTTTGCAGAAAGCCCCACACCCTAACGGTATTTAGAACTGTTTTATTGGCAGAGCCTATTCCACACCCAGTTATCTGTTAACAGAGAGCTACCTGTTAGCGGAACCCGCCCCACATTCCAACTATCTAGAGAACTAGGTATGTCAACTTGTGACCTCCTGACCAAGGAATCATGACCTGACTGATTGTAACCTCCTGGCCAACCTCGTGACTGGCTTGAACCATCGCGGCAAGATCCCTTCCTGCCTCTGCCCCCATCCTAACCCAAATTCCTCATCCAGGGGCTATATAAGCCACAACCATGACGCTAATAAACGGAGGCTTTGACAAGAACTCTGCTTGGCCTCCTTCCTGTCTCCCGCCCAGGTCTTTCAGGTAGCGCCTCTCTGGGACCCTGGAATAACTGACCAGCCAGGCGGGTTACAATCCCTAGACTAGCTGACCCGCCAAGGTGGTCTACAGACCAAAGCACCATGTGTCCTCTCAAAGACTCAAGTTTACAACCCAGAAGCATACACTGAAAGCAGAGAGATCTAGGAAGAGGATGCGTAGCTTTTTGTGAGCCTTAGGAGTCATGCAGTGGCTATAACCTGCGGATTGAATCCGTTACAAAGTTGCCAAGATTCAGGGAGTGAGGCCACAGACTCAGTCTATTAGCTTACTTACTTTTGTTACTATAATGAAGTAGCTAAAGTTGAATACTTTCTAAGCAAAGGGGTCTAGGGGCAGGAGATAACCCAGTCGATAGAGTGCTTGCCTCATAAAGACTTGACTTTGGTTCCCATTGCCCATATGCAGTGGGGAGCATAGTGGCCTGCACTTGTAATCACAGGGTAAGGAGGTGGAGATATGACCATCCAGGAGGCTAGCTGGCCACTCTGTCTAGTCTGTTGGTGAACTCCAGGCTAATGTGAGACACTGGCTTGATGCAGATAGGCAACCTTTGAGAAGATGACATCAGAGGAGCTCCTCAGGCCTCCATTCACACATGCACACACAGTCAGGTGCACCATTCCCCTCCCCCACCCTAGAAAGAAGCTAGGCCTGCAAAGAATGACCGACCAGAAGTTCAGTGGCATGAGGAGCATGGAATGTTTCAGGCCCTAATTACAATTTATCTTTGACTATGTTTTCCCTTCTAAATAGACATTTTTTGCACCCACCTTCCTATGACTAACAGATAAAACCTGACCTAAAAGATAAAAAACCAAATTACAACAACCCTCCTTCAAACACACACAATTTGGAATGTATTAACAAAGCCCTCGTTTTCTGCTGGTCTCTCTGGCTTTCTGGAGCCCTGCTGTAAACCTCCATTACCTTCTCACTCTGTTGTGTGACTTTTCCTAGGGAAACATGATAAATGAATGTCTACATACCCGACAGGACATGGAGGCAAGACCAAAGAAATTATTCTGTCCAAGTCCAACTTGGCAAACCAGTGAGTTTATTGGGGATACATACAGGAATACAGGTGAGGGGAGACAGCTACGCCACCAAGAGCCCACCCAGCATGAGTGAAAACGCAAGAAAACTCCATCATCCCCGGAGCTCCCGGCACAACTTGCAGCCGCTGACAGTTTGGAGATTCTCCCACAAGCAGCTCACCTTGGAGGAAGTCTCTGTTGCCCAGTGTTTGTTTACTGTTTGTACGACCTTGAGGAGGCCCTTGTAAGTCTTGTTTCTGCTTTTCCAGACTTGAGGTGGTTTACTTCCATGTTTCCTGAGCCCCTTCCTCCCTGGCCAGACGACTGTTTGAAGGAAACTGCTACCCAACACTCTTCCATCTTGCAGGCCTGCAGAACGAACCCTATAGCGGATGCCAAGTTTTGCTGCTCCCCCTGAGATAGAGCTTGGTTCCCTTTGCCTACCGCTGCAGCAGCTTGGGGGTACTTGGCTGCCTGAACCTAGGAAAACATTTAAGAAAAAACATTTATGATACTGCCCCTGTGAGCCAAGGGGGAGAAATTAGGAAAGAACTGTGTTGGTTTGAATGAAAACAGCACCCATAGACTCACAGGAAGTGGCACCGTTGGGAGGTGTGGCGTTGCTGGCAAAGCCCACTGGGGGTGGGCTTTGAGGTTTCAGAAGCCCAAGCCAGGCTGGGTGGCTCTCTCTTCCTGCTGCTGGCCGATACAAATTTAATACTCCCAGCTACCTCTCCAGCACCGTGTCTGCCTGCATGCTGCCGTGTTTCCCACCATGATAATAATAGACTAAACTATATAAATAATAGAACTGTAAGCAAGCCCCAGTCAAATGCTTCCCTTTATAAGAGTTGCTGTGGTCATGGTGTCTTTCAACAGAAATAAAACCCTAACTAGACAGGCCACACAGGAAAGAGTTACACTGTCCTTGAGTACACCTGCAATTTTACCATTTCTTTCCTGCAAGCCCCCTTCTCTCTCTCCCATTACGGGTCTTTACCCTCACTGCCCAGTTGTAGTGAGGAGCTGCGGGCAGGCCTGCTTTTTGTCCCGCCCGGCTCCCACACGGCTAGCTTTACACCCGAAATAACAACCCACAAATTGTATTCATTTAAACACTGCCTGGCCCATTAGTTCCAGCCTCTTATTGGCTAATTCTCACATCTTGATTAACCCATTTCTATTAATGTGTGTAGCACCATGAGGTGGTGGCTTACTGGGAAGATTCTAACCTGAGTCCATCTCGGAGAGGAGAGCTTTGGCGACTGCCTTGGAGAGGAGAGGCATGCCGTCTGCCTCACTGCCTTCTACCCAGCATCCTGTTCTGTCTTCCCCGCCTACCTATGTTCTGACCTATCAGGCCGAGCAGTTTTCTTTATTAATTAACCAATGAAAGCAACAGAAAGACAGAAGACCCGCCTACATCACCCAGTAGTTTACAGCATCAATTCAGAATGTAAATCACCCTATATAGGAGACAAAGAAACCAAAAACCCAGAAAAAATTGTTCTGGAAAATTAATCTCTGCCTTTGACGAAAATTCCTGTGCTCACTTTGACAGTGAAAGATTCTGGCAGCGCAGTCCTGGCAGATCCCCTGGCAGGTGGGAGACAGACAGATACTCCATGCAGAGAGAGCTTGGGTAAAGTTTATTTAGTGGGTATTGGAAAGGGTATAAAGGCAAGGGTATTGTGGAGGGAAGAGATGAGAGAGAGAGAGAGAGAGAGAGAGGAGAAGAGAAGGGGGCAAAAGGGGAAGTGAAAGGAAAGGGGGAAGGGAGAGGCAATGGTTGTCTCTTCAGAAGAAGGACGGACAGAGAGAGTGCTGAGATGGAGGGAAGGCACAAAATCAGCTTGCTGTGGTGATTGGAAGGGGGAGTAATTGGGGGGGGTGGAGTTTGTCTCTTAGAGGTACGGGTACCCAGGTGACGGAAGGCAAGAAGAATGATAACAGACAGCACATATACTAAAATCAGAACAATACAGAGATTAGCACGGCCCCTACACAGGATGACACACAAACTCATGAAGCGTTGCATAAAAAAAAAAAGTAGAAAATTCCCACAGAGCTGTGGGTCCTAACACAGTTTCATGCTGCAAGGACCACCAACCATAAAATTGTTTTGCTGCTACTGCATTACTGCAATTTTGCTACTGTTGTGAATTATAATGGAAATATCTGACATGCAGGATATCTGATATGTAACCCCGTGAAAAGGTCGTTCTACCCCAAGGGGTTGCAACCTACAAGTTGAGAACTGCCATAAAAAGATGGTGCTGGGTCACAATAAACTGCTTCCTGCAACAAAGCTCCCATTTCTCTGATAAGAAGGCCACAATGCTGGCTGGGCGGTGGTAGTAACACCTTTAGTGCCAACACTGGGGAGGCAGAGGCAGGTGGATCTCTTGGGAGTCTGAGGCCAGCCTGTCTACAGAGTGAGTTCTAGGACAGTCAGAGCTACACAGAGAAACCCTGCCTCGAAAAACAAAACAACAAACAAACAAACAAAAAGACAAGGGCCTATAACAAGCTGAGTTTTGAGTGCACCTGGACCTTTCTTGGTCCAGTTTTTTGTTGTTGTTGTTGTTGTTTTGTTTTTTGTTTTTCGAGACAGGGTTTCCTTGTGGCTTTGGAGCCTGTCCTGGAACTAGCTCTTGTAGACCAGGGTGGCCTCGAACTCACAGAGATCCGTCTGCCTCTGCCTTCCAAGTGCTAGGATTAAAGGTGTGCGCCACCACCGCCCGGCAGTCCAGTGTTTTTTAAAAAATATTTATTTATTTATTATGTATACAATATTCTGTCTGTGTGTATGCCTTCAGGCCAGAAAAGGGCACCGAATCTCATTACAGCTGGTTGTGAGCCACCATGTGGTTGCTGGGAATTGAACTCAGGACCTTTGGAAGGGCAGGCAATGCTCTTAACCTCTGAGCCATCTTGCCAGCCCCCTGGTCCAGTTTTTTAAGCCAAGGACCTAGGGTGGCAAATACTCACAGCAGGCAAAGATCTATCTGGGACAGTGGCTTCAGATTCATTGTCTCACACCAACAAAGTTAAAGATGCAGACTCTTTTGGAAGCAATGTGGGATGCAAGCTTTATTAAGAGCATTAAGGAGGGGCTGCAGAGATGACTCAGTGGTTAAGATAACTGACTGCTCTTCCAGAGGACCCAGGTTCAATTCTCAGCACCTACCTGGCACCTCACTACCATCTGTAACTCTAGTTCCAGGGAATCTGAAACTTTTTGGCCTCTGGTGGCACTGCATGCAAGTGGTTCACAGACATACATGCAGGCAAAACACCCATACACACAAAAAAAATAATAGTGATAATAATAAATATAAGAGATATTTAAGGAAAAGTGGCAAATTAAGGGAAATTGAGATGTTAAAGTGAGAGACACTCCTGGGACAGGTTTCCAAGGGAGGAAAAGGCTGTTTAGCGTCCCTGTCTAGGAGTTTTACAGAGCTGTAGAAGAAACTGGACAAAGGCGTCATAATAACTATGAAATTGGTTCATTTTCTAGGTTCACTGCTAGCTGATCCCTTGGTGGATTGGCGTATTCTTGATGTCTTCTCCTGTTGTCCACTCAGGTAGGGATAGATGAAGCAGGTTAGACATTTAGAGACTTCCCCAGAACTATGGACTTGATGGACTAGGTCTTTGTTTTCATTTTGGCAGGTTTACGTGCTGACTGTGGCCTGAATGGTACTTTCATCATGGAGTTAGCTGTGCTAAGGTCTGGGTCCCTGTGGCAATGGGTAAAGCACAGTGGCATGGTGGCTCCACAGGGGCAGGAGTATGTGGCTAAGACTTCCTCACAACCTAGGAGAATAAGGACTGAGGAGCGGGGGAGAGAGGGAGAGAGGGCTAGAAGTAGGGTCTAGTTAGAGTACCTAAGACAACCCACTTCCTGTATCTAGGCCTCACCTCCTAAAAGTTCTGTAGCTTCCCCAAACAGCATCACCAGCTTGGAACCAAGTGTTCAAACAGATGAACCTTTGAGGAACATTTTCCAGTAAAACCATAACACCAGCCTGTAGAAGATACAATGTAATTCCTCGCTCCTCGGTTGTGGAAACAAGATTACATTTTGTTTTGAAAAGGTTTATTTATTTTTACTTGTGTGCACATGTATAGGTTTTTTTTTTTGGTTTTTTTTTGTTTTGTTTTTTTTTGGTTTTTTGAGACAGGGTTTCTCTGTGGTTTTGGAGCCTGTCCTGGAACTAGCTCTTGTAGACCAGGCTGGTCTCGAACTCACAGAGATCCGCCTGCCTCTGCCTCCCGAGTGCTGGGATTAAAGGCGTGCGCCACCACCGCCCGGCATGTATAGGTGTTTTGCCTACACTTATGTGTGTGTATTTTATGAGAGAGCAGGGAGACAGACAAGGGCCATGACAGGTCCTGCTAGTAGCCCTCCCAGAGACCAGTTTCAGTTTACTGGATCCGACTGGAGGTGAGCAAGCAGTTCTTGGGAAAGCTGCAACCCAGGGGCAGCCAATCAGAGGGTGCCCCACAGCTTGTGCAAGCTTAAGATAACTAAAGACAGCTTCTCCCACCCTGCAACTGAATTAAGTCACCAACCAATTCTATAGCAACCCATAAGCTTTTTATTTAAACCTGCCAATCAGTCCCCAGACTAACTTCACCTCCATAGAATTCCCCTAATCTTGCTTGAAAGGAGCCTGAGGGCTTCTCTCATCATCGCCATGTTGGAATTTTAATAAAACACTCTTGCTCATTGCATATGTGAATGGCGGTCTTCTATGGGACCTCTCGCAGATTACACTTATCCACTACCTACCAGGACTAGAAGAGGGTATTGAGTCCTTTGGAACTGGAGTTATAGCCCTTTGTAGCAACCAAGTGGGTGTTGGGAATAAAGTCAAGGTCCTCTGGATTAGCAGAGAGCTTTTAACCAGAGTCATCTCTCCAGTCTCCCAAACAGGGTTTTATTTAAAGTATGTGAGGCTTCAAAATGATTTGTGGGCCCAATCTATATAAATTTTAAAAAAAAATTTATTTATTTATTATGTATACAATATTCTGTCTGTGCGTATGCCTTCAGGCCAGAAGAGGGCACCAGACCCCATTACAGATGGTTGTGAGCCACCATGTGGTTGCTGGGAATTGAACTCAGGACTTTTGGAAGAACAGGCAATGCTCTTAACCACTGAGCCATCTCTCCAGCCCCCAAATATTTTTAATTAAAATGTATTTCATTCTTATACATGTCATATAAAGCTATCAAAGAAAAACAGATTATATCAAAATTAAACTTCTTACATTGATGAACCATCAGCAAGAAAAAAGCCATAAAATTGGAGATAATATCTGTAAACCATATATCTGACAAGTAGCCAGACTATATAAAGAACATTTGCATGACTGGGGATATGGGGCAGTGGGAAGAGTGCTTGCCTAGCATGTTTGAGGCCCTGGGTGTAATCTCCAGCTCGGCAAAATTCTAGTACTTAAGAAGCAAAAGTTCCAGTTCATCTTTGAACATAGTAATTTCAAAGTCAGCCTGGAATACATGAAATCCTGTTTCCCACAAAGAAAGACCATTTTCAACTCAATCATAAAAAGGGTAAATGAGTTACTATTAAAATGAGAAAGGGATTTGAATAGGCATTTATCCCAATAAAATATTCAATGAGCAGTAAGAATATAAAGAGATATTCAACGTAATTAGTCATTAGCAAATAAGCCATAGTAAGATATTATTCACAAGTCAGGTGGTGGTGGCACATACCTTTAAACCCATCAGTTGGGAGGGAGAGGCAGACCTCTGAATCCTGTCTTGAAAAGCCAAAATAAAATACCAGTTCATATCATGCCTTAGGGTTTCTATTACTGTAAAGAGACACAATGACCGTGGTAACTCTTATAAAGAAAACATTTAATTGAGACTGGTTTACAGTTTCAGAGGTTCAAGCAATTATTATCATGGCAGGGAACATAGTGGCATGCAGGCAGACATGATGCTGGAGTAGTAGCTGAGAGTCCACATCTTGCAGGCAACAGGAAGTGAACTGACACACTGGGAGTATCCTGAGCTTAGGAAACCTCAAAACCTGCCCCACAGTGACACACTTACTCCAATAAGACCATACTCCAACAAAACCGCACCTCCTAATAGTATCACTACTGCAGCCGGATGGTGTTGGTACACACCTTTAATCCCAGCACTCGGGAGGCAGAGGCAGGTGGATCTCTGTGAGTTCGAGGCCAGCCTGGGCTACAAGAGCTAGTTCCAGGACAGGCTCCAAAGCTACAGAGAAACCCTGTTTTGAAAAACCAAAAAAAAAAAAAAAAAAAAGTATCATGACCAATGAGATTATGGGGGCCAATGACATTCAAACTACCACATTCTACTCCCTGGACCCTATAAGCTTGTAACAGTAACATAATGCAAAGTTAATTTAATCCAATTTCAAAAGTTCTCATAGTCTATCACAGTCTCAAACTTGTTTCAAAGTCCAAAGTCTTTTCTGAGACTCATGGCAGTCTCTTATCTCTAATCCCCTTGGAAAAGCAAAGCAAAAAGCAGATCACATACTTCCAATATGTAATGGCACAGGATATGCACTGTTGTGGTAGTCTGAATAATGTCTCTTTACAGCAATAGACGCCCTAGCTAAGACAATTACTGTTTCAAAACATAGGGAAGGGGCCATTGTGTGGAAATACTGGACCAAATCAAGACTGAAAACCAGCTGGGCAAACTCCAAACTCTGTATCTCAATGTCTGATGTCAAAGTGCTCGTCAGATCTTCAACTCTATTCAGCTTTGTTGACTGCAACACACTTCTTCCTCAAACTGGTTCCTCTCCCTGTTAGCAGCTCTCCTTGGCAGCTATCCCACAACTCTGGCACCTTTAATGTCTTGCTTGGGTTCTCCAAGGCATCCAGGCTTCAACTTCACAGCTTCATGCAATGGCCTCTCTGCTAGACCTCCGTTCAGGGACACCCCTGACACGTGCCTGGTGTCACTGGCTTTCTTTAGGCACAGAGCAAATTCCATAATTCCTTTCTTCTATTCTTTTTTAAAGTTTTCTTTATTAATTATGTATACAGCATTCTACTTACATGTGTCCCTGCAGGCCAGAAGAGGGCACCAGATCTCATTACAGATGGTTGTGAGCCACCATGTGGTTGCTGGGATTGAACTCAGAACCTCTGGAAGAGCAGTCAGTGTTCTTAACCTCTGAGCCATCTCTCCAGCCCAATATTCTTAACACTAAAGCAGGAACCCCGATGGACTGTCTCACTTTGCCATTACAAGGCAAACAGATCTTCAAATTTCCTGCTTTGTGGAAAAGTCTGCTGGATACTATGGGCCTGTAGGCTAATGAAGGATGCTCCAATGTTACAGAAAAACTATGTGTGACTGTCCAGGCAGCAAGATGTCTCTGTCATTTCTAGAGTTTTAGAAGTTGCTTACAATGCACTTCCTATTAACTTAGAAAATACTGTATCTTTCTGGGGTCTTTGATGGAGTTAAAGAATAGATAGTTATAGTTTTCCTTAGTTATGATAAAAGATGAAGTAGATATAAATATTGTAACTAATTCTTGCTCGATACCTGTTTTGTTATATGTAATTTTACTATGTTAAAGTTAAAACCTTCCTTTTTATTTAAACAGAAAAGGGGAAATGGTGTGGAAAGTCCTTCTGTATATGTGTTGCTTTTATTGGTTAATGAATAAAGCTGCTTTTGGCCAATGGTTTAACAGAGTAAAGCCAGGTGAAAAACAGAGATGTAGAGAGAGGAGAGGAGGCAGAGTAAAAGAGAAGCCATGTAGCCACTGCAGGAGACAGATGCCCCAAGCTCACTGAAACTTTTCCAGTAGGGCCATGACCTTGTGGTGATGCACAGATTAATAAAGATGGGTTAATTTAAGATATAAGAGCTACCTAAAGTTCCAAGACAGGCTCCAAAATCTACAGAGAAATCCTGTCTTGAAAAACAAAAACAAAAAAAGAGCTAGCTAAAAATATACTTAAGCTATTGGCCAATAATTGCAAATAATATAGTTTCTATGTGATTATTTGAGGTCTGAACAGCCAGGAACGAACATCTACAAGTATGAACACTAGTAACTGCATGACGGAATCTATACTGTTTTGAGATTTCTTCTGCCAAGGGAATTAATCCAAAATTCTCCACTTTTAGCCTCAAGTAGACTCTTCGGACAAGGATAAAAGGCAGCCACTTTCTTCACCAAAATATCACAAGAATGATCTCTAGGCAACATACTGAAATTCTTCTCCTCTGAGACCTCTTGAGCCGGGCCCTCACAGTTTATCAGGTCACACTTAGCACCATTGTCTTCCAGTCTCTACTAGTGTGACCACTACACAGTGTGTAAAGCATGCTGCTGCTTTTACAACCCACAGTACCAAAGTCCAAATTCCTTCTAACATAAACATGGGCAGCCTGGCACAGAAATACCTCAGTCCTTGGTACCAACTTCTGTCTAGTTAGGGTTTATATTGCTATGAAGAGACACCATGACCATGGCAACTCTTATAAAGAAAACATTTAATTGGGGTGGCTGGCTTACAGTTTCAGAGATTCAGCCCAATTATCATGATGGGAGCATGGTGGCTTGCAGACAGGCATGGTGCTGGAGTAGTAGCTGAGAGTCCTATATCTCCCAGGCAACAAGAAGTCGAATGAGACACTGGATGGTATCTCATTCATAGGAAACCTCAAAACCCACCCTCCAGTGACACACTTCCTCAAAGAAGGCCACACCCGTCCTAACAAAGCCATACCTCTTAATGCCACTTCCTATAAGATTATGGGACCAATTGCATTCAAACTACCACATATCTGTTAAAACAGCTATAAATCAAAATGCTTGGCAATAAATGTTGGCAATGATATAGAGAAATTGGAACCTTCATGTACTTCTGGTAAGGAAGTAAAGTGACTCTCTCTCAAATACATGTAAATAATGACGTTATAACCAAGCAATCGAACTTTCAATTGGTTTAGTTCTTTCTGTGATATTATAGCAAAATAATGAAATCTGGATAACTTTATGAGGAAAAGATGTTTATTTAGTACAGAACTGTTCAAGGGCTCACATCTGGTGATAGTTTTCTATAGCGCATTGTAGTGGCATTGTTCATAATAAATTGCCAGGGAATAGAAAGTACCCAAAGGTTGATCAACAGGTGAGTATATTTGGAGCATAGTGGCACCCACCTTTAATTCCAGCAAAACAAACAAACAAACAAACAAAACACACATTAGTGGTTTTTTAGTATAGTGTTGGCCACTTTTAAGTCAGCTTGACACAAGCTAGAGTCATTGGGAAGCAGGAACTGAGAAAATGCTTCTACTACATTGGCCTGTAGGCAAGCCTGTGATGCATTTTCTTGATTGATGATTGACATAGGAGGGCCCAGCCAACCCCTACCCCTGCCTCTCCGCCTGCTGCCTGTTGTGGAATATTCCTTTACACTGTATGAATATGTGCCGTTATGTCTGGTTTAATAAGCAAATTGACTGGCCATAGCTGAACAGGAAAAATTTAGGTGGGAAAGCCAAAATAAGAATGATGGAAAGAAGGGTGGAGTCTGAGGAGTCACCAGCAGATGCAGAAAGAAGCAAGATGGGTATGCTATACTAAGAAAAGGTAGCACACCACATGGCAAAACATAGATAAAAAATATGGGTTAATTGAAAATTTAAGAGTTAGCTAGTAATAAGCCTAAGCTATTGCCTGAGCATTTATAATAAATATTAAGACTCTGATTATTTGAGAGCCACTGCCAGCCCAGGAAAATTCTGCCTACAGCCTATGATCAGAATGTGAAGCTCTTAACTACTGCTCCAGCATCATGCCTGTCTGCTTCCTGCTATGATGATCATGACTAACCCTCTGAAACTGTAAACAATCCCTCAATTAAATGCTTTCTTTTCTAAGAATTGCCTTGGACATAGTGTCTCTTCACAGCAATCAAACAGTATCTAGGACACTAAAACTAACCTTGAACTCATTATGGAGCCAAGGTTTGGGCTTACTACCACACTTGGCCTTCAAGCTTTTTTATGGCTATATAATATTTTATAGTATGAACTATACCATATTTTGTTTGTATGTTCACCTGGTGTTTGTTTATTTGTTTTTTAAGACAGAATTTCTCTGTATATCCCTGGCTGTCCTGGAACTCACTCTGTAGACCAGGCTCGCCTTGAACTCACAGAGATTCACCTGGCTCTGCCTCCTGAGTGCTGGGATTAAAGGCATGTGCTACATGCCTGGTCTGAAATACGTAGTTTTGAAAGATGTACTTGCTCTAGCTCAGTGTTTGCAACATGCAGATTGTAGCAGGTCTCAAAAGCACCCAGATGTAGGGTTTGGTGGTGCATGCCTGTAATCCCAGTACTAGGAAGGTGAGAAAGGCTGATTCAAGGCTAACCTGAGCTACTCACTGAATTTGTGACTAGAATGAGCTACATAGTGAGACTCCATATCCTTAGAAAGAAAAAAATCAAAATTTTGTTAGTTTTTCTTTCTTGTTTTGTTATGGAATTTGTGATGCCTAGGAAAAGCCCGTAGACTCAATCCGATTATAGTTAAATCATTAACTACTGATCTGAACTTGAGATTGCTGTGAAGGAGAGGGGCATGGGGAAGTGCTGGAGGAGGCTGCTACTTCATTTTCCAGCTGCCCTGACTTGAAATAATCACACAGAAATCTGTATTAATTGCAATATTGTTTGGCCAATAGCTTAAGTGTATTTTTGCCTTTTTTTTTTTTTTTTTTTTGGGTTTTTCAAGACAGGGTTTCTCTGTAGCTTTGGAGCCTGTCCTGGAACTAGGTCTTGTAGACAGGGCTGGCCTCGAACTCACAGAGATCCACCTGCCTCTGTCTCCCGAGTGCTGAGATTAAAGGCATGAGCCACCACCACCCAGCTTCTGCCTAACTCATATCTTAAATTAACCCATTTCTATTAATCTGTGTATCACAACATGGCTGTGGCTTACAGGCAAGGTTCCGGCATGCCTGTCTCCTGCAGCAGCTACATGGCTCCTCACTGACTCCACCTACTCTCTCTATATATCTTTTCCAGTCTGTCTGTATTCTGTTAAGCCATTGGCCAAAAGTAGCTTCTTTTTTTTTTTTTTAAGTTTTTCGAGACAGGGTTTCTCTGTGGTTTTGGAGCCTGTCCTGGAACTAGCTCTTGTAGACCAGGATGGTCTCGAACTCACAGAGATCCACCTGCCTCTGCCTCCCAAGTGCTGGGATTAAAGCAAAAGTAGCTTCTTTATTCATTAACCAATAAAAGCAACACATATACAGGAGGACTTCCCACATCAGGGAAGGACTTTCAAAGGGGAAAACCATATGGAGACCTTCACTATCTATGCAACTAAATAAAAACTGTTCCGTTCTGCCAATCTAAGTGATTAAGGCAACTCAAAACAATCTTTGAGTGTCTGCTTAAGCAAGTTACAGAAGAAAAAAAAAAAGCAGTTGCCTTTTCGTAACAAGTAGATAGTCACGGCTGTACATTTTTGGGAGACAAACTACTGGTGATTACCAAGATGGAGGCCTAGCATAAAATGGAGTTTCTTTAGCCCTAACAGTTTAATCCAACAGAGAACATTCTGCTGTGTAATCAATGCTGGCTAAGAACTGGTTGTGTCCCGGCTAGAGACACGCCTTAAAGAACAGGCCTGCTCTTTGACCTCCCTTGGCCAGGTCTCCAAAGAGCTGGTTAGGACTGCACGACCAGTCTTTGCTGCCCTGTTCACACCTGACTTGCAGAGCCCTTGGTAATTATAAAGAACCACCCATTGTCATGGAGGTTAATAGGAAAGCTGTCATCGTAGACTGTTTGCTTGGGGCTCCAGGACCACCAAGTGGCCTTAGAGAGTGACCTCCAAGCTGGGGTCCTAGGGTTCCTATGTAGGCTGGACCTTCAACGGCGCTCTGAAGCTTGAGCTCCACTGTATTCACTGTTAAAGGTCCCAGGGAGGCTGTTTTTCTGGGCAGCCTCCGTTTTCTCTCTCTACTATCCCACGAGAAGCCTAAAAGCAGCATCTCTGGACGTTTTAGCGCTGTGGTCGTTAGTGTCACGGGGTCTCACTAGGCAGCGGCCTCAGGACTGACACACCCCACTTCACAGCCTCCACCGATCGGGCGTCAGACAGACAGACAGCCTTCCTTGCTAGGGGAAAGAGGGCGGAGGCCTCTGGCCACCGAAACGGTGGGTGGCCACAGCCTTGATTGACAGGGCATTAGCCGATGACGCTGACGTAACAGCTGCTGTTTATGAACGTACAGCCAACGGAAAGGCGGTAGTGCAACCAAGGACCAATAAGAACTTGCCTGGCCGGGATAGAGGCGGGGCTTCCCGGGGGGGCGGGCGTGGGTAGAGCTCCAGAGCCACCGCCGGGAGACTCAGAGCACATCCGGTTTTAGCCGAGCTGCGGAGCTCCTGAGACGCGGGCCGAGAAGGTAGGCGCGAAGCTAGGAGTAGGCAGACCCGGGGTGAGGGGTGCGAGGGAGCAAGACCGGGCTGCGTAGGAGCTTCCGTTTTCCGACCGCCCAGTCCCTCGGAAGCAAGGCCGGCTCTGCGTCGAGATCGCCGCCGGGCCGGGAGGGACGCGGAGGAACTAGTGCCGCGCATGCGCAGCAGCGCCGGCGGGGGCGGGGCGGTGGGGAGGGGGCGAGTCTGCGGGGTCTCCCGGGCGTTTGGGGGCCTGGTTTTGTGGCGAAGGCCTCGTAGGGACCTCGCTTGCGTCCCTTTCAGTTCCCACCATCTTCCCCTCAGCCGAGTTCAGGGCTTGAATTCGAGACAGGCCCCCCCACTCCTGACTTTGAGGAAAACGAAAGGGAAAGCTGTGTTGTTTGTGTCTCTCCCGCCCGACTCGGCGATCGCTGCTGGGCAGCGCCTTCTCGGGTTCGCTCAGCCAGGCCGCCGGGGTCGGGGACTCGGGTTAGGCCTGGGTGGGCAGACCGCCCTGTCACGGCGGGCCGGGTGATGTCACACTTCTCTGTGACACGCGAGATTCCTTAGTTACTTGGAAGCCAACGGTAGAGGCTGGAGGTGAGAGGACCCGGGCTTGGCCTGGCTTCCCGGCTCGACGGAGCGGCCCCCCTCTGATCTGCTTGATTACCTCTGGACAGGTGAGGTGGCGTTGATTGCTCCCACAGGTCCCGAACCAAAGTCTGCTCCGGAAGGGCGTCCATGGGCGGGTTTTCCCTTGGACCCACTGCTGAACCTGTGATAAGTAGGCTTTGACGTTTCTTTTTCTTCCTTGTTTTCCTTTTTCTTTCTTTTTTAAACAACAAGAACAGGCTATCTCGTTGCCAGACCAGGTCGCATTTCCTGACCAAATCACAACAAAACCACTTTGAACTTGAGACTCGAGTTACACAAACACTTGTGAATGTGTAACACTTTAGAAGAGCTGACTGCCAGAAACACAGACAAGGAACTCAAGGTTAAAGGTTAATGACAGAATTTCTAGTTACTTATTGATATTTGCGAATAATTTATCTTGGGGCTGTGTGGGTAGTTTAAGAGATATGATTCAAGAAAGATTTCCCTGGCTTGCATAATCCCGTTTTCAGGTCTTCTGCAAACACTTAAAGTCTGTAATGATAGCATTTATTTTCTTCGGTGTTTCTTTGTCTAGAATTGTTTCTGTTCTAACCTGGAGAATAAGTTGACATTTAGAGTCCCTTCGGTTTTTCTTCAGTAGAGAGAGGCTTGAGCCCTTGAGAAATGCAGTTCATTATTAATGTGGAAATACGGTTTCACAACCTTGTTCTCTCCGTTGATCTGAATGAAGCCTTGCTTTCCCAATGACTAGGAAAAGGAAAAATTGAATATTTAGCATTTCCAGTTTTCCTCCTCGTTACAGATACAGTTTCATGTACTGGGTAAAAAGTGCTAAAAAATACACGAGTGTGGTAGGAATCAACATATGTTTTGGAGAGTTATGGAATTGCCTTTTTGAAAGCTTACTTTTCTCTTGTGGGCGTCAGGAGACCTGAGGCTTTCTGATGTTGGTCAAGTTAGTACTAATGTCGGTTTGGTGCCTTACAAAAAAAAATACACACTTACTATTTATTTGTTTATTTTTGAGACAGGGTTGTAGCCTAGGATGTCCTAGAACTTACTGTGTGGACCATACTGGCCTCAAACCCAGAGACCTTCCTGCCTCTGCCTCCTGAGTGCTGCTGGGATTAAAGGCGTGAGCCACCACCACCTAGCATACATATTTTTCTAATTGAGAGTCGGTAGAAGTGGTGTTAATCATATGTGTGTTACAGTTGAAGAGGAGGTTGAATTAAGTAAGATTATCTTCTAGAGGTTATGTGGTAGAAAGGGTAGGATCTGTAACTCTAGATCTGGTTCTCTCTAAACAACTTTAATGTGGGGCTGTTTCCTTTTTTCATGGACTAATTGTGAGGATAATAGGGGTTGTTCTTAAGTGTATACAATTTAACAACTAAAGTAACACGTCAAACACTTTCACATATTTAATTAAATATTAGATTGTAACTACATGTCAGTCCGCCCCCCCCCTTGTTAATTCAACCATTTTGGAGTCTGTTCCTGCACATTAGAAGGAATCAAATTGATACTTATTATCATCGGAGATAATGTACTGACTTGAAGAGTTTCATTTTATTTCATAAACTACCCATGGGTATTAATCTCCTTACAGTCAACCCCGTGAAGTAAAGAGTGTTGTAGTTCCTGTTTGGGAAATGGTGAGACTGAAGCAGAGCGAAGTCTAGTTCCAGAAGCTTGCTGTGGTTTTGTGGGGTGCTACGGCTTGCTTAGAGCTACACCTGCAGATACGGAGGCTGAAAACTCATCAGAAGAGACAGTCTTGCCCCACCCTTTAAATTCCATCTACTGGGAGCTGGAGAGATGGTTCATGCATTAAAAACACTGGCTGTTCTTCAGAAGATCTGGGTTCAATTCTCAGCACCTACTTGGCCCCTCACAACTGTCTGTAACTCCAGTTCTAGGGCATCTGATACCCTCACACCAATTTACATAAATAAATTTTTAAAAAATTACATTTACTGTGGGGATGTGGGGAGAGTGTATAGAGGTCAGAGTACAGCATTCAAGCGTTGATTCTCTCTTACATGTGGATCCAGGGGGCCAAACTCAGTTTGTCTGGTGTGGCAGTAAGCACATTTAATCAGTCATCAGCCCTGGGTTCTTGTTTTTCCTTTACTTACCGATTTGGTCCTCTATACAGGTACAGGGAGAGCAATCAAGATAGTTGAAGGTTTACAGGATAAGCTAGTTTATAGGAGGGTAAAACAGAGTAGTTCACTATCTAGTGTCTAATGTGTATCTAAATAGCGTTTGTCATTCATGTTAGGTTGTGTACCTTGAGGCAGCTCCTGTAGTTTTCAGCTGTGATACTTTCTGTCTGGAGTAGATTTAGAGGCTTCTGCATATTTCATTTGTACTGTATTTACTATATGTATTGAAATAAAAATTACAGTTTTTTTTTTCAGTGATGGGTAGGACCTTTTACATGTTATGAAAACATTCTATCACTGAGCTGTTCCCAGTGCTTGTTGGTTTTGTGTGTGTGCATGCACGCTTTGAAGGCATGACCACTATTAGATAATAACCTTTTGTTTTAGGACAAGAGTAAGAAGGGTCCCTGGAATGGAAACGGGATTTAATAAGACAGGCTAGACTTTATCCTGCCAAGCTAAAGGTGGTCATGGTGAAACTATGCAGTAAATTTGGGAGTTTTTGTTGTGCATGTGTGTGCTTGTATGTGTTTGTATGAGTCCTGAGGATTGAACAAAGGGCCTTGATCAACTCAGCAAGTGCTTTGTCACTGAACTGTGAAAGGCAGGGTGCTGCCGAACTCCTACCCCGTTTCACCTTCCTTCTGTGCTGGATGAGTTGTGTTCTCTCAGCTCCTGCTTTTTGTTTTGTAACTTGGTGTAGTGGGAGCTGCAGGCTGTGTTCCTGCCGCCCCAGCTCCTGGTCGCCTGGCTAGCTTATGCCCCAAAATAACGACACACAAACTGTATTCTTTTAAACACTACCTGGCCCATTTCTATTCATGTGTGTAGCACCTTGAGGTGCGCTTACCAGGAAGATTCTAGCCTACGTCCATCCTGGGTCCGAGCTTCATCGCGTCTGCCCTGGCGATGAGCTGCATTTTGTCTGTCTCTGAGAGGAGCTGCCCTGCATCTGCGCTCACTTCCTCTTCCTACCAGCATTCTGTTCTGTTTACTCCACCCACCTATGTTCTAACCTATGAGGGCCAAGCAATTTCTTTTTTAATTAACCAATGACCTTCCTCCATCAACTTGGGGTGGCTCTAGCAGAGGAAGCTACCCCTGTCACCTCAACCAAACTAGCAATATGTGCATAACAAATTTTGATAGGTTCTGTTAATATTTGGAGTTCCTGCTGCCTTAAAGGTAGGCCATAAAGTGAGGTGCAGAGTCAAAGGATTTTGGTTGTAACTAAAATATGAGCATTTTTTTCTTTTATACATGCAGTCTGAGCAGATTCCCCAATGATTTTCTTTTTAAGATTATGCTTCATTATACAGCCCAGGCTAACCTCAAAGTTAAATTTATCCTGAGAAGTCTTGAGATTACAGAGGTGTGCCACCATGCCTGATTTGTTGACTTTTGTAATAGTCTTAGTTATGTGTCAGATATATCACAGTGAATTTTGGAGCAATTTGGACCCCCCATATACACTGGAATGATGCTTATTTTTGTAGTGTCTGAGATTGAACCTAGGCTTCACTTGTGCTAGGCAAGTGTTCTACTACTGAACTGTATCTCCAGTCCAATATTTCTTTTTTCCCCATGGCAGAAAAACATAAAGCACTGCATCTTTAAAAACAAAAATCCAAGACCATGATGGGAATACCCACTGAAACAGCTTACCTTAAACTAATGGGAGCTCAGCGACTCCGGCTTGACAACGGGGGAACTGGCATAGGACCAGACTAGGCCCTCTGAATGTGGGTGACAGTTGCTTGGCTGGGGCAGACTGTGGGCCACTGGCAGTGAGACTAGGATTTATCCCTACTGCTTGTACTGGCTTTTTGGAGCCCATTCTCTTTATAGGGATACCTTGCTCAGCCGAATATGCGGGGGGGGGGGGGGGGGGGGGTTGGTCCTGCCTCAAAGCAATGTGCTAGACTTTGTTGACTTCCCATGGGAACCCTTACCCTCTCTCACTCTCTCTCAGAAGTGGATGGTGGGTGGGTTGTGATGGGAGCTGGAGGAGGGGAGGGAATGGGAACTGGGATTGGTATGTAAAATGAGAAAAGATTTTTTGTTTTAATTAAAAAAAATTCTAACACATTGCTCAATGCAGAGGTCTGCTGCTGTATAAAACATCCTAATTTTTTTTTTTTTTAATGTATATGTCAGGGCCAGGCACAGCGGCATACACCTTTAATGCTAGCACTTGGGAGTCAAAAGCAGGTGGATTTCTTTGGTGAATTTCAGGCCAGCCAGGGCTGCATGGGAGAAAAAAGAACCTTGGGGGAGCATTTTATCTCTATTTCTACCCCCATTCTCCCCAGTTTGGACAACTCTAGAGCAGAGCTACATTTCCTTCCATCTGAGATCTGCTTCCCCTTATATTTTACCTTTTTCAAAATGAAATATGGCATATACTTTAAGTATATACATTACTACTTTTTAAAAAGAAAAGTTGGACATTTTTATTACGTGTGTCTGTGTGTGACCATGGGTGTGTCACAGCATGACACAGCATTGTGTGGAGCCAGAGGGCAGCGCTGAGAACGCGAGTCAGCGCCGTTTTCACTGGGAATGGGTCTGCTTTAATATCGGCCATCTCGTGGACCCCTCTTACAGTACAACAATTGCTTTAATTAGCATATTTCACTTAAAGTTTGAAATAGACCGGGCGTGGTGGCACAGGCTTTTAATCCCAGCACTCCATAGACAGAGGCAGGCAGATCTCTGAGTTCAAGGCCAGCCTGATCTACAGAGTGAGTTCCAGGGCTGCACAGGGAAACCCTCACCCCCACCCCCCTTTTTAATTGAAATAGGTAGTGAAATAAACAAACATATATATGGAAGTTTTAACCTGGTGTAACACATGCGATCCCAGTACTTGGGACACAAGGATTGAAGGTTTCACTTGCATAGTGAGACTGTATTTCACAACAGTGTATATTTTAGTATTTTAAACTGCAAGTTACTTATAAGTCAAGGAAAAACTAAGTATTTGATATCCTCATTCTTACACAAACTGTCTTAACTTTTCTTCATTAGACTAAGTGTTTTACATGCAAATATGTCTATGCACCACATTTGTGCCTGGTGCCCTCAGTTCAAAGGAGGGCGCTACATCCCCTGGAGCTGGAGTTACAGCTGTAAGCTGCCCTGTGGGTGCTAGGATTGAACCTGGTCCTGTGAAAGAGCAGCCAGTGGTCTTAGCTGCTGAGCCCTCTCCACCCCCTATCTTTGTGTATCAACTGAAAGCTCCAGAAGGAGGCAGTTAGTACCTTCTGGAACATGTCAAGGAGCAAACTGGGAAAGAGTTCTGTCATTGTGCTCTCACAGTTTTTCCCCAGAGGGTCTGGTTACATGAGTATTGCCCCTTTCTGACTAACAACCCCCTGGGTATTTAAGGCCCCCTCCCCCTATTGCTGATTGAAATTGGAAGCAAGAGGTAGTATAGCACTTCTACTGTGAGTGCTGAGAAACCTGGCTGTGGAGGTTGCAAGTGCTCTCTGGGGACATCATTAGGAGTGTTAATGGATGCCTTAAAGACACTTTCCAGTTGCTGGATGGTACCATCCTGTAAGTGTGCTCTCTGGAGAATGCATCATCATGGTTGTGGAAGACTGTTTGGCCTTGCAACAGCCTGCAATAGTTGCACCATCTAGACCAAGCAGGCACAGAAACCAGTGACTCGAGAGGAGAGCAGCAGCTCTGGTAGGGTCTGCACTTCTCATCAGATCTGTTCTCGAACTGAACTGACAAGAGTCAGGGTAAGTAGGGGTGAGGAAGGAGGCGGCCTGAGAAGGCCAGCCTGTACCCAAACTGCATCTTTGTGACTTTAGGATTGTAACTTTGATTGCAGGCTAATGGTTGTTTGCCCACCCCCTTTAGTAGATTGGGAATAGAGTGGGCATTGTGTGTTTAGTAAGACTGGTGTGTGTGTGTGTGTGTGTGTATTTAGGAAAGCTGACCGCTCTTGATCAGTTCTTAGTTCTTAGACTAGATGTGTTTATTTGGGATTGCACGTGAGATAGAGGAAACTGGATATGGTTTCCTTGGGTTTTGTCTTTGCTTTAAATTTCTGTGGCGGGAGGAGTTGCACTGCCCGCATATTAGGCTCGTGAGGGTCACAGTGGAAAGGGGGTGGTACATGTCCTCCTTTGGTTCCAAAATGCTGTCTGACATTTTGGAACTGTTGGGAAAATCTGAATAAGGTCTGTGTCATAATCTTCTCTTTTTGGTGAGTGTTTTCCAGATATACACACTTAAGTATTAGAGCGTTGTCTACACAGTTTAAGAAAAAGATTTTAAATCTTTATATTAAATATTGTTATATGTGGAGGAGGGAAAAGGCAGATACTAATATTTAAGAAATCTAAGAGGAGACTATCAAGTGGGTTGGTGAGACGGCTCAGTGGGTAATATGCTTCCCATGAAAACGTTAAGGCCCCGAACCTCAGAACCACGTAAAAGCCAGGCACGGTGGCTCCCATATTTGATCCCAGTGCTCTACAGGGAGATAGGAGGCAGAAACAATAGAATCCCTAGCAGCTCACAAGCCAGCTAGCCCGACACATATGGTAGTGACTATTGACTGTTTCAAGTGGAAGGTGAGGACCAAGACCCAAGCACATCCTCTGACCTCAGCATGCATGCTGTGGCGAGCACATATTCACAATTGAGAGAGCACACATACACGTATACATTCAGATTTTGAAAAGAATATAGAAGGCCAGGTGGTGGTTGCGCACACCTTTAATCCCAGCACTTGGGAGGCAGAGGCAGGTGGATCTCTGAAAGTTTGAGGCCAGCCTGGTCTACAGAATGAGTTCCAGGACAGACTCCAAAGCTACTGAGAAACCCTGTCTTGGGACAAAAAAAAAAAAGAATACAGAGGGAATATTTATACCATTGCAATCTTTATATAGGAAGGCTTCCGTGGCAGCCTAAGCATGGTGGCACACGCCTTTAATCCCAGCACTTGGGAGGCAGAGACAGACAGATCTCTTAAATTCAAGGCCAGCCAGTCTGGTTTATGTAATGAGATCCAGTCTAGTCAGAGCCTCTAGTAAGTCCAAGTCTTAGAAAAATGATTCGGAGGGAGCTGGAGAGGTGACTCAGCAATTAAAAGCACTTAAGAGCAGATCTTAAAGAGGACCTGTTTGGTTCCCAGCACCCATATCAGGTGACTCACAATTTCCTACAACTACAGTTCCAGGTAATCAGATCTCCTCTTGTGGCCTCCTTGGGCTACATGCATGTGATGCTCAGATGTACATGCACACACACACCCATAAAGTAAAACAGTAACATTTTTTAAGTTGTAATAGTATAAAAAAACAACAAAATTCTTGTGTACTTTATGTTAATGGAGATAAATTTTTATAATTGTGACTTTCCGTTGAGTTTTTCAACTGTGTTACTGTAAATTGCCCTAGAACAAGGACTGACTCCATTCCGGGGTGGTGCCACACTTTCGCCCCAGCAGATTGCTGTGGAAAGGAGTAAATAAATGACCTTTTTTAAAAAAAGAAAAAAAATCTTTGAGGTAGTTTTTTCTTTCTTTTGATTTTTCGAGACAGGGCTTCTCTTAGCTTTGGAGCCTGTCCTGGAACTAGCTCTTGTAGATCAGGCTGGCCTCAAACTCACCGAGATCCGCCTGCCTCTGCCACTTGAACGCTGGGAATAAAGACATGCCACCACCACCCGGCTGAGGTACTTTTTCTGAGACAATTGATTAGTGTCTTGAAGCAGTGACATAATTGCTCCAAGGTAGATGAAGCCCTTGCTATGCAAACCTTGAGTTCAGTCCCAGTACCGAGTACCATCTGTGGAAGGTGAGAACTAACTTCTCCACAGAACAGTTGTATTATCCACACGTTCAATACAGGCAAGCAAAACTCAATGAGTTCTTTGAATTCTTCTGTAAACTATCTTTTGGTAGGGGAGGGGTATTCAAAGTAGGGTTTCTCTGTAGCTTTGGAACTTGCTCTGTAAACCAGGCTGGCCTCAAACTAATAGGCCTGCCTCTGCCTCCCAAGTGCTGGAATTATAAAGGCGTGCACCGCCATTGCCCAGTGTAAACTATCTTTTCAAAGACAAATCTGCCCTTTAAAAATTGTAAGTACTGCCAGGCAGTGGTAGCACACGCCTTTAATCCCAGCACTCAGGCAGAGGTAGGTGGATTTCTGTGAGTTCAAGACTAGCCTGGTCTACAAGAGATAGTTCCAGGACAGGCTCCAAAGCTACAGAGAAACCCTGTCTCGAAAAACCCAAAATAAATAAATAAAATAAAAAATTGTAAGTATTCTTTAAAATAATTGAAATCAAATGATAGTAGTTTTGGAGAGAAGAGGAGATGGTTTTATGTCTTTTGTCTTTTTTAAAGGAGTTGATAGGGACTTTTAATTTTCCAAAGCTTGTATACTGCCCTTTTTTTTTTAAAAAAATATACCTGTGCTCTTAAGTGTCCTGGTGTCTATAAAATAATCTTTTCTTCCTTCTTAGCAGGTGTGCTGAGCAGACTTCGGAACCATGAACATATTTGATCGGAAGATCAACTTTGATGCCCTCTTAAAATTTTCCCATATGTAAGTGATCCAGCCTTGACCATTGTCCTTTGCTGCATTTCTTATCACACCTAGTTTCTTTTCTTAGTTGGATAACTTTTATAGGTGACAGTAAACAGATTGGCTAGATTGTGAAGCTTAGCAGAAGCAGCCAAATCAGGGCTACTGTGTAGTCACCGCGAGTCATCTGTTCCAGTTGGGCACTGATTGCGCATATGTTTGGGATTTGGGTTCTTCTCTAGCAGGTTCTCTTAACCCATTTTCCAAACATTCTTTTTTATTATAGTATGTTCTTCCCAAAGTATCTCAGACTGTTCATAACTTTTTACAGAGAAATGATTTGTAGCTTAGAGATACGTGCAGACATGATATGCTGTGAACACTCTTTTCTAGAACTCCCTCGACACAGCAGCACCTAAAGAAGGTCTATGCCAGCTTTGCACTCTGTATGTTTGTGGCGGCGGCAGGGGCCTATGTCCATGTGGTCACACATTTCATTCAGGTAAGAACACGTTTCTCTGGGGTCAGTGGCACAGACTCCATTAGGAAGAAAACAGCTTAACAGGGTAGCCTATTTCTATGCGCTTTCTAATATTCTATCAGTAGTTTGATATCAGAACTCAGCCAGACATCATTAAACCATTAGCGTTTTCTGGCAGCTGTTCCTCTCTTGGAAACTGAACACAGGAATCTCTTTTGCTGGGTACTTGGCCCTAAAGGTATTCAGCTGATGCTGTCTGACGTACAAGACCCCGTCCTCAGACGTGAGCCAGGTGCTGGCACTCATGGCATGGTGCCCACCTTTTCTTCTTTGTTGCCTCATTGACTGTGGAATGCTTAGAGCAAAATACCAGTTATATAATTAATTGTCAGATTAGGCAGGGTTGGGACGTGTACAGATTTGACCCATTTCATTATGTTCATGCCTGGGAGAAGCCTTCAGCAACTTAATGGTCTAGGGAGGAAAGTTTGGGTTTGACTGACAGAAGTAGAAGGTTCATTTTTTATTTTTATTTAAAGAATAACCAAAAAGTTTGAAGTTTCCCTAGTCGCCAAACTCCAGAGCGGCTGTTTTTAGCATAGACACAGGTGTATTTGTGTCGACATTTGCCACTGTGATGAACTGTCCTTTTGTTCAGGCCTCTCTTCCCAAGAGTTGTATGAAAAATTGCTTTTGGCACTCAGAAGGGCAAGGCTGATCCTTGAGTTCAAAGCAGGTTCGGGGTCTTTTTTCTGGTTTTGTGTATTTTTGCATTTTTGTTGTTTGTTTGAAATAATGTAAAATGCACTTAGTTCTCAATGGAAGCTGACGTTTTGCATTTGGGGATTCAACTACTCAACAGTCACTGTTCAGCATGTAAATAGTGGAAAGTTAGATTCATCCTTTACGACATGCGTGCCCCGTGGAAGTTAGGGTCCTGCTTCACTGATGTGTTGCTTTCTCAGGCCCAGTGCCACCTTTGTGCTTTTTTGTGTGCCAGGGATTGAACCCAGATTCATACATGCTTCTTACCACTGAGCCTGGTTTATACTTTTAGCTAGGCTTTTACGTAGCTCTGACTGGACGTTCTGCCTGTGCTACATTGCAGTTAAAGGTGTACACCATTGCAACCTGCCCTGTTCTGTGTTTTTGTTCCTGATTTTGTCAAAAACGGCATGGTGCTTAAGTACTGTCTTAATACGGTGGTTGATTTACTTCAGAGAGAAAATGTGATTGTCTTAGCGGCTCTGTGAATCAACAGTGTATGTCAGATAAGTGCCTTAAAAAGCAACACATAAAGTAAGGTTGTGTGTTTGTCATTTTGTGAAAATGTAACCAGAGAGGTGCAGAAACCTCTTTATATCCCCCTAGGAACACTCAGTAATTCTGCATCCAGTTAATAACTGTGTAACCTTTTAACTGCTCTCATAGTAAGACTGGAATTGTACCTTTCTTTATCGGCAGGAACTTCAGTGCCCGTGTTTAGCCTCAGTAATTTCCTCCTAACACTTGTGGGTGGGTTTTCTCCTAAAAATTTTTATTTTTGTTAGAAAAGTAATGTTACTGTAGGAAATTCAAAAATAGCTGAGTGATTTTAAATCTCTAGAAGCCAGATAACATTGTGTGTGTCTGTACTGCCAGCACGGCAACAGAGGCGGCAGGATCCGAGTACAAGCCTCTATAAACCCCCTCCCCAGCCTTCCACAGCCCTGTGTGCCTGTGCCTGGATGAGCCTGGGTATTCCACAGTGCACGTTCCTTCTTTAACCTCTTGGGTCCTAGAGACCAAATAACTTAGGTCAACTGGTATTTTTTTGTTTGGTTTGTTTGCATTTCTCTGTCCTACAGATACAGTGAGCTTCTAGCACTTCTCTGTCTGCCGTAGCAGTACTGTAGTTGAGGGATCACAGAAGGCCTTGCTACCAGTCACGGTCGTAGCCCTCACCTCCAGGCCTCTGGTTTCTCTCCCCCCTTCTCTCTGAGAACATTCTACCTTCTCCTCTGCCTCTGGATTAAAAAGCAAATGTTAGAAATTTCAGATGAGTATTTGAACCTAGTAAACATGAACTTTGAAGTGTTTGTGATTGGCTCTCACAGGCTGGCCTGCTCTCTGCCTTGGGCTCCCTGGGCTTGATGATCTGGCTGATGGCAACACCTCATAGTCATGAAACGGAGCAAAAAAGATTGGGACTTCTTGCTGGCTTTGCTTTCCTCACAGGTATGTGAAGAGGTTGTTGGGGACAGAAGAGGTTTTTTGTTCGTTTGTTTGTTTTTGTCTGTGTACAATTCTTTCAAAACAGTTCTTTTTGTAGAGTTTCCCTAAATTCTATCACACTGCTATGATATCTCTTTTCTGGTCTCCTTGATCTGTACCCACCATATTTGAGCATTTTTGTTTTGCTTTGTCCTCCTTCTTTGTTGCATATAGACTGTTCCTGTCTTGCATATAGAGTTAAGCACTATCTAACTAGTACTTGATAGCTAGCAACTATGACCTAAAAATAGGTGTGGCTCGGATGAGGTCCATGACTTTTTAAATGGTAGACATGAACTAAGAGTCTGGTTAAAAGTTCATTTCTTGCTGGGTGTGGTGGCGCACACCTTTAATCCTAGCACTTGGGAGGCAGAGGCAGGCAAATGTCTGAATTTAAGGCCAGCCTGGTCTACAGAGGGAGTTCCAGAACAGCCAGGGCTACATAGAAACCCTGTCTCAAAAAAAAAAAAGTTAATCTCTTTTAAAGAATTCTCATTGAAGAAAACAGATTGGAGCTATATAATAAAGTACTTTAAAATGCATGGGTTTCTTCTGAACAGTGTTAAGGAAATTTTAGAAAGGAAGAGATTTAGGATTTAAGACTTGGCTCAGGGAACACTAATTATTGGAGGTGTTGGGGGATTATCAGGGAGGAAATAGCCAGAGGAGAACAAATGCTGGGTTGCTTGCCGGTGACCATGTGATCACCCGGAAGACTGGTCTGACTGCCCTTCACTGCAGGACTGGCTGCCAGGCTCTGTTCTGTCCTCCTACCGTCCCTGATGCACATTACAATCTCAAGGACACATGACATTTGACATTTCTGCTTTTGTGTTGTTTTTCATTTTTATTCTTCCTTACAACACCCATGGTTTTCTGCTAAGAGGACTGATGTACCTATGACTTAACTCAGTTATATATTCTATGATGTACCTATGACTTAACTCAGTTATATATTCTATGATGTACCTATGACTTAACTCAGTTATATATTCTCTTGAAAATGAGGAGAGGGTTGAATAAAACAATTGCTTTGGTTCCTTTGTTTTTGTTTATCTTTTTTCGAGACAGGGTTTCTCTGTGGCTTTGGAGCCTATCCTGGAACTAGCTCTTGTAGACCAGGCTGGCCTCAAACTCACAGAGATCCACCTGCCTCTGCCTCCCAAGTGCTGGGATTAAAGTGTGCGCCATTACTGCTCAGATTACTTTTTTTTTTTTTTTTAATAAGAATGCATGCCTGTGATCAGAATCAATGGTAATTTGTTCTGGGGTTTGTTTTGTAGGAATTGGCCTGGGCCCTGCTTTGGAGCTGTGCATTGCTATCAATCCCAGGTAACTGTTTTACTGTGTTTATGAATATGCCCCCTAAACAGACCGCATAGTTGGAGCTCTCCCTCATGGCCTTTTCTTTCACAGCATCCTCCCCACTGCCTTCATGGGCACGGCCATGATCTTCACCTGCTTCAGCTTGAGCGCACTCTACGCCAGGCGCCGGAGTTACCTGTTTTTGGGAGGTATGGACTGGAAAGCAAGCCCTGGGCTCTGCTCTGGTAGAGCTGGCAATAGGCCGCCTTTTCTCTCTCGAGTCTTCATTTGGGGAGACAGTTAGAAATGACCTTAATGGGATTGTTTTTGCCCAGCTTTGGCTTTTCTCGTGACAAGGTTTGCCCTCTCTTGCTAGGCATCTTGATGTCAGCCATGAGCCTCATGTTCTTGTCCTCCCTGGGGAACCTTTTCTTTGGATCCATTTGGCTATTCCAGGTGAGATTTTATGCAGTCTCCAGCAGTCATTTGTTCCATTTTCCTCACCTAATTCTAAGTCAAAAGAGGCGACTCCTTGGCTTAGAGAGGTGGCTCAGAGGTTAAGAGCACCGGCTGCTCTTCCAGAGGTCCTGAGTTCAATTCCCAGCAACCACATGGTAGCTCACAACCGTCTGTAATGAGATCTGGTGCCTTACTCTGGCATTTAGGCTACACACAGGTAGAACATTGTATGCATAATAAATAAATAAATCTTTAGAAAAGAAAAGGAGCCAGGCATGGTGGCACACACCTTAATTCCAAGACAGAGGCAGGCAGATCTGTTAGTTTGAGGCCAACCTGATCTACAGAGAAAGTTCCAGGACAGGCTTCAAAGCTACACAGAGAAACCCTGTCTCCAAAACCAAAAACCAAACAAAGGTGTCTTCTCTAGAACCCTCACTTTCTTTGGGCAGTGCCCTACAGACTTGAGGACCTTCAGAGGACATAGCCTCCCGCCATGGTTAGACACTGCTGAGGAGAATCGACTTGCTCAGAGACTGTTTCTCTCAGTCCAGATTAGTGACCTGGAGTGAGAACAGAATTGTGTCTTGAGAAGTAATATGGACTTTCCTGTCTTCTGAGTTAGCATATGATATGTTTTCAAAGGGTAAGAGGCAGGAAGTAGACTGTTTTTCCACTACTATATCTACCACATGTAACTGTCTCTTTCTTTTCTCAGGCAAACCTGTACATGGGGCTGGTGGTCATGTGTGGCTTTGTCCTTTTTGATACTCAGCTCATTATTGAGAAGGCTGAAAACGGAGACAAGGATTACATCTGGTGAGTGAGAACTGGTCCACATTGAAGGTTGACACAAACTGTCCCAGTCCATGACTCTACATACATATGAAAGTTTGTTCATTTTTTCTAAGAGGCAAGGTCTCACGTAGCCCAGGCTGGCCTTGAACTCACTATGTAACTGAGGATGACCTTGAACTTGTGATCCTTTACTTCCTGAGTGCTGGGATTATAGGCATGCACTAGCGGTTTATGTTGGGAATTAGATACAGGGCTCTAGCAGTGCTGGGCAAGCACTCCAGACAAGCTGTATCACTGGAGCCGAGCTTGGGACTCTAGCATGGCACAGCTTTAACATCTTCCACCTGCAAGCATCCAGGAGTAAAGGGGCTTTCTCTTTTACTCTGTTTTCAGTGGTAACAATGAGAGGATCTCCTCACCACTGGTCACTGGTACTTAGTAGTTCCAGGTTCTGACTTGGTCTCTGTTTAGTACAAAGCCTGGTCTCCTGGTCCTCATGGATTTGTGTATTTGGAGGAGGCTGCTTGTTCGTCCTGGCCACCCAGAACCAAAATAACCACACAGAAACTGTATTAATTCACTGCTTGACCCATTAGCTCTAGCTTCTTATTGGCTCTTACATATTAATTTAACCCATTTCTATTCATCTGTGCATCACCACGAGGTTGTGACCTACCAGCAAAGTTTCAGCATGTCTGTCTCCAGCGGCAGCTCCATGATGTCTCTCTCTCCGCCTTCCTTCTGCCAGCATTCAGTCCAGTTTTCCCCGCCTACCTAAATTCTGCCCTATCAACAGGCCAAGGCAGTTTCTTTATTCATTAACCAGTAAAACCAACACATAGACAGAAGGACCTCCCACACCAGATTTGTTGACTTGACTGTTTCTTGGGGGGGTGGGTGTTGGAGGGAGTGACTCGCAGGTGGGCACCTGGGCTTCCTGGGGAAGGAAGTGGAGGTACTGTGAGTGACTAGTTCTTCTCTTTCAGGCACTGCGTGGACCTCTTCTTAGATTTTGTTACACTCTTCAGGAAGCTCATGCTGATCCTTGCTTTGAATGAGAAGGTTAGTGAGTCCACAGCCTGCACATGAGAGGATGGCTTGTGCTCATGTCTGTATGGATGTGAGACTTTGAAAAGTTGCTCATTCACTGTGTAGGACAAAAATACATGAAAGGCAGGCGGGTCCCTCGAGCAAGAGGGGAACCGAAGTCTATGCTAACGAAGAAAAAAAAGACAAAGTGGAAACAATTTCCTTACATCTTAACTAATCCTGGAGATGAATTTCAAATGGCAGACAGCTGTGGTGACTGCAGTTACGGAGAGTAAGGCTGCAGGGAGCGTGAGGACTCAGAAAGGGGCTGGGGAAGACAATGCATACATGTACGTTGCATGCATTGGGTCCCCTGGAACTGCAGTTACAGTTATCCCAGGAGACAATTCTGAGCTACTGTGTGGGTGCTGGCAATCAAACCCAGGTCCTCTGTAAGAGCAGCCAATGCTCTTAACTGCTGAGCTGTCTCTCCAGTCCCATCCATTTGTTAATCTTAATTTTTCCCCAAAAAAGAATCAGTCTAGTCTAGCAGCAGAGAAACCATGAACCTATGAGCTTTCCTTTATAAGTTTGACTCAGGAGTACAAGTGAGTGCGTGCTGGGGGGGGGCAGTGACAGGGTAGGATTGTGGTTTTGTTTGGGCCGTACCACAGTTGTTCCTCTCAGCTGCTGACCTCTATTCCTTTTCTGTTTGGGGCTTGCACCTAATAGAAAAGACTCAGCTCACGCAGGTTCCTCATCCTTCATTGTCCGGATTCCCTCACACCCTTTGCCAGCACTCGCTCCTTTGGATTTGCATGTCAAGTACTTAGGTGGTTCTTCTTCATTTGTAGGACAAGAAGAAAGAAAAGAAGTGATTTGGGCCCCGGCCTCCCAGCTCGACTCCTCTCCCACCCTTCATTTCTCTGCACACATTACAGGTGTCGTGTTCTATGATAATGAAAAGCATCAGAAAAGCTTTTGTACTTTGTGGTTTTCTCTATTTTGAATTTTTTGATCAAAAAACTGATTAGTGAATATAGTTTGGAGTTTGGCTTCACATTCCTGAGGTTTCCACGCTCGCTTTTCTGTCAGCCTATCCGTAGCCTATTGCTCTGCTCAGGCAGCCAGTGCACCAAGATGAGGAGCGAGGAGTAGATGTCTGCCTTCCTGCCACGCCTCCGCAGATGGACCCTCCTGGACTCTTGCTGGAGCCTCTTTGGCCCTTGTGCTTGGTTTTCACAGTCCAGTGAGACTGGGCAGCGTGTTTTCCTTGAGAAGGAGCTCACCTGTCCTGTCAGCCTGCCACCTCCTCTGCCTGAATTGGTCTGGCAAATGCCTTTCCACCTTGCCATGATGAGAATGTGGATTTGTGGGTGTTCCCTTTCCACCCGAGTGACCTGCTTTCCACCTGTGGGGTGGGAAGGGCGGCTGTTGTCAGTACCTGTGAAGCGCTCTGAGCATGCATGGGAAGGGAGAGGCCACAATTTTCAAGTATCCCTATTGGATTTTGTTGTTGTTGGTTTTTAAAATTATTACCTTTGTTACTGATTGGCTTCCACTAGGTGACTGTGGTTAAATCTTGGGGGAAGGATAGGAAAGAGGAATGATTGAGCCTCAGGGCTAATTGTACTAAATCTTTTCAGAAAAACCTCTGTAAGGACTGCAGCAAGGGACAAGTCTCCACCAGCCGAGCACTTCCTTGCAGGGAGTCTTGACTGCTGCTGAAGGTAGCACTCCTAACAGCTCTTCAGTGCATTTATGTCTGTCTGCCTGCCTGGACACTGTCAGGGAGTCAGGCCAGAGATTTGAGGCAGTAGGTAACGTTCACCTACAGATGCACTTTAGTTAGTTTGCTTTGTTGACCTGTTTGAAGAAATTTGTTGGTCTAGGCAGAAGCCAGGTGACCAAACTATGGGCCACCAGTCTGCACAGAAGGGTTCCATCAGGAGTTGCCGTGACCCTGGCTACTTGTGGTTTCTTCAAAAGATCCAAACCACTGAGAGCCCATTACCAGCAGGATGGCGCTTTTGACTTTCCCTGCTCACAGCAGTACAGTTGAACACAGTGGCTCGTGGTTTACTGCCCCATGACACTGCTTCTGCAGTGGTGTGCCCCAGAGTGGCTCAGCGCCACTAGGGTGCTGCCCTGTTTGCCTGCTACCCTCTGCCCTGGCTTGGACATCAGCCACTCTCCAGAACAGTGATTCTCTGCAAGCCCTACGGAGCCCACGTAGTTCCTCCTCTTGAAGCCAGACTCCACCTCTTGTGCTTTCTTGCTTGGGATAAAGGAATTTTTCTTTAGAAACAGTGCCAAGAATGATAAGATATAAACTACTTTTAAAGAAAATGCCCAACAGGTCTAATACAGGGGTCGTGTCGTTTCCACTCTGTCCTAGTTCTTTGGTTTTCCAGCTCAGGCTGCGTTCTCTAACTCATACTGTGAAGACAAAGGTGTTTTTGATTAAAAAAATTATATCTACATAGTCTTAATTTGTAAAAAATAAAGAAAATTCCTTAACCTTTCCTGTTGTCTAAGTGCGTTAAATCAAGGTCTTGCTTGGTAGGGGGCTGGGGTACTGTTTGGGATATTTGCTGGTGGGAGCTGGAAGTTAACTGTATGCTCCTCATAGAGACAGAAACAAGGACCAAACTTAGGCCCCCCATTCTGGAAGCCCAGCATGCCCAGCCCCCAGAGCCCTCTCCTCACCCTGGCCTTTGCTGGTGGTAGTGGCCAACACAGTTAGGCTGTGCACCAGCTTCTGGATCGGGAATGAAGATCACTTATCCTGCAAATACTCAAGTTCACTCTCTGGCCAGGCCCTGTTCCAGGTGCATCGATGAATAAGTCCTTGTAAGTGTGCTTGTGAGATGGGCTCAGTGTGCTCTGCTCACCTTGGCTAGCCAAACTCTTAGATTTAGCTACACAGGAGGATTTTGTTGCTCCTACCCATCCAGGGTGCTTACAGTAGATCTATTTGAACCCCATAAACCACCATCTGCATTAGTTACTTTGCTGTACTGTGATAAAACACCCTGACCATGTCAGCATGGAGAAGGAAGGGTTTATTTGCGCTTACAGTTACTGGAAATGGTGAAAATATTTTAACTGGCAAAGCCTACCTCCAATAACATAACTCTCCTAACAAGGCCACGCCTCCCAAACAGTTCTACCCCTGAGGACCTGGGGAACATACCAGACCACCATACACTGTCCCTGCTGAACAGCCACTTTTCTCAACTTGAGACAGTTCCTCTCGTACCTCCTCCCTGGAAGAAGGCTCATCCTAAGGACTTTAAAGCCTAGCTTTATTCTCATATGGAAGGGAGGCACAGGCACACTTTATTTCAAAATAGGAGTCCCTGGAGCTGAAATTACAGACAGTTGTAACTGCTTGATGTGGGTTCTGGGGTTTGAACTAGAGTCCTCTGCAAGAATAGTATGTGCCCTTAACCTCAGCATCCTCCCCTGGCACAAGCACATCGGATTTGACTGCCGACATATGCCAAGCACTGTGCAGAGACTTGTAAGTGCGCCTGTCCTGAGATGGTTTTATTTATTTATTTATTTATTTTGGTTTTTCGAGACAGGGTTTCTCTGTGGTTTTGGAGCCCGTCCTGGAACTAGCTCTGGTAGACCAGGCTGGTCTCGAACTCACAGAGATCCGCCTGCCTCTGCCTCCCAAGTGCTGGGATTAAAGGCGTGCGCCACCACCGCCCGGCATGGTTTTATTTTAAACATTTCTTTCGTTTTCAACATTTTAAGTTTATTATTGGGGATGGGTTGTGTCACGTTTGGAGATCAGAGGGTCACTTTGTAGAATGGGGTTCTCTTCACCTTTGTATGGGCTCCAGGGATTGTGTTTAGGTCTCCTTTACCCATTAAACCATCTCACTGACCCTGTTTTATTGTCTTAATAGCTAAAGAAGATGATATATTTACTACATGGGCTCAGTTATTTCCAAGGTCACACCATCAGGTGGTAGTAAATTGTCTGCTCAGAAAGGAAAAAGAGGCAATTGATGCAGGAGCCCCTAATGTCTTACTGTGTGCAGGAGAGTTCTGGAGCATTGCCGTTCTTTCTGTCCTGAGCTGAGTGTCGCCCTTCAGGTCAGAGGGAACGTACATCAATTTCAGCAAAATCTCTTCACCTCAGATCTTTGCAACCAGTATAAACTGCAATCACAAACACCCTTTTTATCTTCCCTGACTGAGCAGCACTAATGGTAAAAGGGAACTTCATCTGGGCAGAACCAGAGCAAGGAAGACATAGACTGCAGCAGTGGATGCTTCTGCCCTGGAAGAGGAGCTTCCCTTTGGTGTTTGGATGTAATGGCCCCCATAACCTCAAGGAGTGGCACTATTAGGTGTGGCTTTGTTGGAGTGGGTATGGTCTTGGTGGAGGGAGTGTGTCACTGTGGTGACGTCTGTTGCCTACAAGATGTAGGAGACAGCTACTTCAGACCATGTCTGCCTGCACACTGCCATGTCCCACTATGAGAATGGACTGAACCTCTGAGCTGTACGTGAGCCACCCCGATTAAACGTTTTCCTTCGTAGGAGTTGCCATGGTCATGGTGCCTTCACAGCAATGGAAACCCTAACTAAGACACTCCGAGCAAGTGTGGATTAGGGGTGTCTATTCCCCCAATGTTTTGATCTATTATGATGGTTCCCCATTTTGACAAGTCATTGTCCACCAGCGCAAGAGATCTACTTGTAAATATCTCACGTTTAGGAGGCTCAATGGATCAGTACTTGCTGTGCAAGCTGGCTGGACTTCAGGCCGTCCAAATGAGCTAGTTCCAGGACAGCTAAGACAGAGAAACCCTGTCTTAATATATACTGGCAAGGGCAGCTCCTGGGTGGCAGAGCTGAAGTCGCCTGGACAAGTTGCCTGGGTGGAAGTGCAAGCTGTGTAGAGTGAAGAGCAGTTGAAGACAGCTGACTGCAGGGCCTCCACAAGTGCACAAGACTGCATGTTTGTAGGCACTGCTGTGGGCTTGCAGTGAGCGACAGTTCTGCTGGGTCGGGGTGCTCGGGGGTGCTCTTTGGAGATGACAGAAGCTGAATCCTGAAGGCTGAGTCAAAGTGAGAGGAAATGAAGAGAGATTAGGGACGGCATTAGGCATGGAGGCTTCGGGCTCAGGAAATGACGCTGCAAGGCACAGGTGCAGCTCAGCATGGAGAGCACCTTTTGCTGGGTTAAGGAAACCAAAATGGGAATTAGGCTTGTCAATAAATAGGTCAGCAGTTACCGAGGACTCCAGTAGGAGGCACTACGGAGTTGACGGCCCTGAGGGCACTAGAGAGCAAGAGAGGGTAGACTTGATTTCACACCCTGCCGATTTGAGATTAGCAGGCAAAGTTCTTTTCCGGTCTAACATTAACCCTGTTACCAGCTCGAACGAACCAGTCTGCCTAAGGTGCTGAGAGGTCTGTGACAAGAAAAGAGCGTGAGATGATGCTCCGTCCAAAGCCAGCTTAGCCGGGCCCCACCACCTGGTCTGGGGTTAGGGGTCAGCCTAGGCTACATAGTGAACTCTGTTAAAGGCAGCTTGCACCAGACTCCAAGGCAAAAATCTAAGGAAAATGCTGAGAGCTCAACATGGAACAATATAGGCATCAGTAAAAATTATAACTAAACTAAAAAGACAATTTTTTTGTTTTTATTTATTCATTTTGGTTTTTTGAGACATGGTTTTGCTATGTAGTCCATGCTGGCCTTGACCTAATTATCCTCCTGCATCAACCTCACAGATGCTAGAATTAGGACATCATGCCTGTTTGTTTTTCATTTAGTTTCTGTGTATGAATGTTTGCCTGCGTGCGAGCGTGCGTGCGTGCGTGCGTGCGAGCGTGCGTGCGTGCGTGCGTGCGTGCGTGCGTGCGTGCGTGCGTGTGTGTGTGTGTGTGTGTGATACTTGGTGCTGAGGAGGTCAGTAGAGGACACGGGACACTGCAACTGGAGTTAGAGGAGTCACCATGTAGGTGCTGGGAACCAAACTGAGTCATCTCTGAGAACAAGTGTTCTAAACCATTAGCCGTCACTCCAGCACCCTGACTTTTAATCTTAAATTCGTGTTTATTTGTTTACTTTGGAGACAGGGACTGATGGCATCCACGCTGTCCAACTCGCTAAGTTGCCATAGGTTGGCCTCGATCTTCTGGTCCCCCTGAAGTGTGTACTGAGAAAGCTCTCTGCCAGCTGAGCTGCACCCTCAGGCACAGTGGCGTGGGATTGTTCATTGTTCTTAGGGTTTGCAGTGTAGCTTATACTTGATCTGCACTAGCCCTGCACAGGTGTGGAAAAAGAGGACCGGCTTCCACGTCGCTACCATGTGCGTCTGTGTGGTCCAGAGCAGACCCTCGCTAGCTAACCCATTCGTAACTAGCCACTCTGATGCGGACAGGAAAACAGCATTTCAACCTTCCTTTCTACCCTAACTTTATTTCCAGGAATGTGAACATTTCTGTGCAGAAATATTCAATAAGGGATGAAGGGATTACATTGTTAATGTGTCCCTGATGTGAAAACCTGTGCTGTAGGAAGGCAGGAGATGACAGCCTTCACTAGTGACTTGTTAACAGAAGCAGTGTGACATTACAATACTACCAATAAAGTTTTTTATATTAATTTATTTTTTTATGTGTACAGTATTCTGCTTGCAGCACCAGAAGAGAGCCCCAGATCTCACTACAAATGGTTGGGAGTCCCCATGTGGTTGCTGGGAATTGAACTCAGGACCTTTGGAAGAACAGGCAATGCTCTTAACCTCTGAGCCATCTCTCCAGCCCCCCAATAAAGTTTTTTTTTTTTTTATATAGCACTTAAATCAGAATCATAGGGAGTTCTAGATCTAAGTACCATTTACAAGAAAGACATTGCAGGAACATTAAGTACCACCACCCAGGAGGTTTGAGGAGGGGTTGCTGCTGGAGAGCCGGCTCAGCAGCAACCTGCTCCTCCAGAGGACCCAAGCTCCCAACACCCATGCCCCATAGATCTGATGCCCTCTTGAGGCCTCTGTGGGCACTGTACTCCTGCACATACCCACACACAGATGTACACATATACACATAATTAAAAGTAAAATAAATTAAATTTTTAATTAAAAAACACTAAGAAAAAGAGAGCCATTGGACACATAGTTCGGTGGCAGACACTTGCCTGTTATGCCTAGGATGAGACCAGAGGTTTTGTGATTTTGTTCTACAATGTATATAGATGTCATTATATAATTTATGTCAATTAAAATTAATTTTAGGGTTGCCTAGCATGTGTGATGCCATGAGTTCAAACTTGAATTTAAAAAAAAAAATTAAAGTTTTAGCCCAGTGTAACTCAGGCTGGTAATCAAAGTATTCAAGAGGATAATTTGGGAGAATTTGGGGCTATCCTGAACTATACAGAAAGTTCTAGGTTAGCCTGAGCTGTAAATCCAGCACTTGGGAGGTGGAGGGAGGCCATATATCAGGAGCAAGGTCAATCCAGATGTCATACAAATTAGCTCATCAAACATTGGGGAGATCCAAATTAAAGCAGGCATGAACTATAGCTAATATGTATGTATATATGTGTGTGAATGTATGTGTACATATATGTAGGCATTGATAAACTGAGTGCTGTTGAAAGTGTGCAGCAATGAGCCCCCTCTAAATCCCTGGTGATGGGGGGTGGATGCAGTCTCTTATAAAATCAAACAAATTAGACCTCGAACTCAGAACCTCTATACTATGAGACTGATTGGTGTGTTGTCTGTTCTGCTACATGGCCATTTAGAGGGCTCAAAAGAAGTGGTTATGAGGTTAAGAACTTTTATTGCGGGTTGGAGAGATGGTTCAGAGGTTAAGAGCACTGGCTGCTCTTCCAGAGGTCCTGAGTTCAATTCTCACCAACCACATGGTGGCTCACAACCATCTGTGATGGTGCCCTCTTCTGGCCAGCAAGCATACATACAGACAGAACACTGTGTACATAATAAATAAATAAATCTAAAAAAAAAATTAAAAAAAAAAGAACTTTTATTGCTCTTGCAGAGGATCTGAGTTCCTTCCCAGCACGTGAGCCATACAGCTTACAACCCAGCTCCAAGGGATTTCTTTTTTTTTAAGGCTGTTACTATTCAACCCAGCATTTGCTGATGGAGGAAGGTCATTGGTTAACTAATAAAGGAACTGCCTTGGCCCATTTATAGGCCAGCCCTTAGGTGGGTGGAGTAAAGAGACAGAATGCTGGGAGAAAGAAGCCGAGTTAGGAGTCGCCATGATTCTCCCACTCCAGACAGACGCAGGTTAAGATCTCCCTGGTAAGCCAGCTCATGGTACTACACAGAATATTAGAAATGGGTTAGATCAATATGTAAGAGCTAGCCAATAAGAGGACAACAGAGTGGCACCCAACGTGCTAATAAACTCCACGTAAAACCTGAGAGGGCTTAAAAAGGACAAAGAGAGAATTAAGACAGCTTTATGCTGTTTGTGGGTTGTGTGCGGCAAAAAAATTGTCCTGACTCAGCAACAGGAAAAAACTGGCTGTTTTAAAATGCCGGCTTTCTGGGCTGTGCCGCCATTGCGATCTCTGTCTGGCTCCTGCAGGAGACAGAGTTTTTAAATGGAACATTTGGAGTAAAGTGCTACGATTTGTTTGATGACAACTAGACTCACTGTGTGCCTAAAAGGAAGTCATTTTGTGCTGCGGCTCAGAGGCACAAACAGCTCCACCATGCTACTGGTGCAATGTACAAGGATCAGAGACACGAGCGGCTCCGCCATGTTGGACTGGGCGTGGCAAGCAGGCAGTACCTGTTTTTGACCTAGGAATGTCACAGCTTAGATTCTTAAGCGCTTAGCGATTTAAAAGCGCAAAACAAAGTGCTCCTGGATAGTAAAAAAAATTACAGATTCACAATTAAACTGATTCAGACACTGTTGGATAAATGTACAAAGGCTTGAGAGAGAAAAAAATATATATATAAAAAATAAAGTTAATGTCTTTTTTTTTTTTTTTTTTTTTTTGGTTTTTCGAGACACAGTTTCTCTGTGGTTTTGGAGCCTGTCCTGGAACTAGCTCTTGTAGACCAGGCTGGCCTTGAACTCACAGAGATCCGCCTGCCTCTGCCTCCCGAGTGCTGGGATTAAAGGCGTGCGCCACCACCGCCCGGCAGTTAATGTCTTAAAAAAGGGTAAAGTCTTTAAAGAGACAGAGTACAGATAGTTATAGATTAAAAAAAATAAAAAAAATAAGCCACGTAAAAATAAAAAATTCACAGAGAGTCTGGATTCTTTGTATTATTGTGTTTTCTTTAAAATTTTTGACTGTAAAGGAGCTAAGTGCAGAGAGACATTTCATTATATGGGCTGCCAAGCTAAACCAAAATGGATATAAGGGTATTTTATTTCAGAATATGGGTCTAAGGATATGATGCTTTGGAGAGGGTCTTCTTTTGTTTTCACAGAGGATGAGACTCTGTGGATTGCGTCTATCCCGATATGGTATGATAGACCATGCCCTCCTAAAAGGTTGCTGTAAACACCTTCAAAAAATTACTTCATTCAACTGCCGACTAAGATGACCCTGACACACAGGTTACACCATGAAAGATCTAAATACAGCGCCCCCATTCAGCAGAAAGCAGTTTGGAGAGAAAAAAACTGCGCCCATATTCCCAAATATTGTTTATAAATATTCTTTTACATTTAAAGGGGGATATGATATAGATATAAATAATTTGCATTGGTATGGATTATAAGGTCAATTTTGTTATGTGTATATGTATTTCTGATCTTGATTAAGGTATTGTGATTGTGTAGTTCATTTAAAAATGTAATGTATAATTAAAAAATATAGGTTGCTAATGGATAATCATCAATAATAGTCAAATTTGTAGTCATGTTAGTTAGATTTTCTAGATATATAGAGATATATTTCAATTAGATAGGCATTCTTCATATCTTTCAAAGACTACAGAACATGGCATTTAAAATATTTTAATAACTTAGGGCTTTTCATGACAATGAGACACATCTGCTCCTGTCAGCACCAATCTACTTCAAGAGAAAGATGGGCATCAAAGAGGATCCTTATGGAGTTTGATAGCCACTTGGGCAAGAAACTGTTCTTGCCTGGACTGTTGCATAAACTGGACACAGAGAACCCGCAGAAAGAGGACTGCTAAACTTGCCTAAAGGTGAGATGGTCTTTCGGGGTTCCTGACTCATGAAAGAGTCTGTGAGACATTCTGCAGGACACAGCAGATAGTGACTGAACTGTCTTTGGAATTTCCTGCTTCATGAAAATGTGTCTGCTGGATACTATGGGCCTGTAGGCCAAAGATGGATGCCCCAACGGTACAAAAGAACTTTGGGTGACTGTCCAGGCAGTGAGATGTCTCTGTCATTTCTAAAGTTTAAAGTTTCTTTTTTCTTGTTTACTTAGGTAATATTATATCCTTCTGGAGTCTTTGATGGAGTTGAAGAATGGTTAGTTATAGTTATAGTTTTCATTAGTTATGATAAAAGATAAAATAGATATAAATATTGTAACTGTAATTCTTGCTTAATAACTGTTTTGTTATATGTAATTTTACTATGTTAAAGTTAAAGCCTTTCTTTTTTGTTTAAACAAAAAAAGGGGAAATGATGGAGGAAGGTCATTGGTTAACTAATAAAGAAACTGCCTTGGCCCATTTATAGGCCAGCCCTTAGGTGGGTGGAGTAAAGAGACAGAATGCTGGGAGAAAGAAGCCGAGTTAGGAGTCGCCATGATTCTCCCACTCCAGACAGACGCAGGTTAAGATCTTTCCTGGTAAGCCAGCTCATGGTACTACACAGAATATTAGAAATGGGTTAGATCAATATGTAAGAGCTAGCCAATAAGAGGCCGAAACTAATGGGCCAGGCAGTGTTTAAAAGAATACAGTTTCCGTGTAATTATTTTGGGGCATAAGCCATGCGGGCGGCCGGGTGCCGGGGACGCAGCCCCGCTGCCCTTATCACAACAATTTGCAATGCTGGATATCCTAGAGAAAGAGAAATTACGTTCTCACAGAAGCTGCACCCCACACCTCCCCCCACCCCAAGAGAGAGAGAGCATAGGTTTGAGTTATCACATCCAATGGAGCTGGAGTTACCAAACACAATCCTCTGCATGAACAGTGTGTTTGTATAACTGCTGAGCCATCTCTCCAGCTAATTTTCATTTTGGGACAAGGTCCCATATGATCCAGGCTAGCCTCAAGCTCACTATGAAGCTAAGGGTGACTTTAAACCTCTGACCTTCCTGCCTCCACCTCCAAGTCCTAGAACTACAGGTGCTTGCCACCAGATCTCACTCTATGCAGAGCTGGGAACTGAACCCAGGTCAGGCTTTGTGCATTTAGGCAAGCGTCCTACCAAATGAACTACACCCCCAACTCCAGCTTTAGTTCTAATAACTCAAAACTGGCAATGGTCCAGTTATTCTTCCCTTTAGACTGAGTAAACAAACGGTGCATCCTCGGGATGGAAATGAATCGTGGCATATGCAACAGCTCAGATGCACCCGAAGGCATCACTGTCTTATGGTTTCCAGAAAGCTGAGAACGTGAGGACGCTTGGGAGGGGAAGGCAGAGGGACAGAGTTGGTGGCTGTGCTGGGGCTTTCACCGCACCCTGGCCTACAATGCTGCTCCATTTAGTGATCACCTATGACTTCCCAGTGCTTCCCACCTACTAGCTGCCCAGTGAGCGTCTGTTACAGATGTAACAGGACTGGATTTAAAAAGAGAGAGAGAGAGAGAGAGAGAGAGAGAGAGAGAGAGAGAGAGAGAGAGAGAGAGAGAGAGAGAGAGATGAAAGAATAGGTATGGCGTGGAAGTTCACCTGCAGAATGCCCTGACCTCACGAGGGTTGTCTAGCTGCTTTGCCAGCCTCGTCTACATTGAGACTGGCTGGAGGAAATGTGTCTCCTGTGATGCAAGGCTGGTAGAGAACTGGCAGGGATAGTTCCAGCTCTGTGAGATGGACAGGGATAAGTTTCTTCTTTTCATGCTCCCCGTGCTTTGTCCAAAACCTGTATTTCCGCTTATAACCACAGGGTGGCAGTGCAGCCCCGCAAACCATGAAGCTGCCTCCGTTGCACCATCTACTGGTAGCATTTTCTCCATTGCCAAGAAAGGACTGTTTTATTGTTGCTTAGAGAATGGGAGCCTGGTGTGGTGGCCCTACACGTTGAGACCTGGAGAGGCCACCGCAGGGGCAAGAAGATTGTCATGAATTCGTGGCCAGCCTGGGCTACATAGTGAGCTCTTGTCTTCAAAAAAAGAAAGAAAGATAATATGGGATGCCCCCCCCCCATGCTGTGATTACCATTAATGAATAAAGAAAGCTGGCTTGTGAGGGCAGAACAGAGGTAGATGGGGAACACTAAACTGAATGCTGGGAGAAAGAAGGCAAAGTCAGGAGATGCCATGTTGCCGCCTCCGGGAACAGATGAGCAGGAACCTTGCCTTGCTGGTAAGCCACAGCCATGGAGCGGTGATACACAGATTAATAGAACTGGGTTAAATTAGATGTAAGAGTGAGCTAGAAATATGTATAAGCTAATAGGCCAGGCAGTATTGTAATTAATACAGTTTTTGTGTGATTATTTTGGGGCTGAGAGGCTGGGAACAAACAAGCTGCCTCCTACAACAGATAAGAAATAAAATAAATGTATTCCAAGGAGTTCTCCTACCTTAGAGAAACACCCTACTCCGGCAATCTCATGCTACCTGCTTGGCTTCCACTAGACAAGGACTGAAATTTAATTTCCTGATGGCTCTTGCACCGTAAGACCCTAGTTGCCTTCTTCCTGCCCACGCACTTGCTGCTTCACCTCTGGATTTCCTCTGGCAGTTTTCACCTCTGTCTCATGTCAGCGGCATGAGCTGGGAAAACGACATCCCTCTGGTTCACTGCTCCTTCTCTCCTCATCCATACTCCGTTTGCTTCGGGTGCTCAGCCCAAGTTTTCTTCTCTTCCCCTCCTTCATCTTTCAGCATTAGGGATCAAGCTCAGGGCATTGTTGCTAAGCAATTGTCATACCTCTGAGTGATAACCCGTGTGTGTGTGTGTGTGTGTGTGTGTGTGTGTGTGTGTGTGCATGTATATGTGTATGCATGTGTATATATGTGTATGTATATGTGTGTATATATATATATGTGTGTATGTATGTAGACATATGTGTATATATATGTAGTCTCAGTAGTGCCTTAGCTTTAAGGTTATTTCTCTTCTGTTGTTTTCTTATTTTTGTTTTTTGGGTCCATTTTTCTCATATATATATATATATATATATATATATATAAATTATTATGTGTATGTGTATGTAGGGGGAGGGATCGCACGTCAGTGTAGATGCCCGGAGAGGCCAGAGACAGCAGATCCCTCTAGAGCCAGAGTTACAGGTGGTTGGGAGCCATCCAGTGTAGGTACCAAAGTTGGTCTTCTGGAAGAGCCTCGTTCAATCTTCTCCACTGATCCATCTCTCCAACCCCAGGGCAGGGTCTGACTTTGGTTTTGTAGTTCAGGCTGGCTTGGAACTCTCCATCCTCCCCTCAGCCTCCCGAGTGTTAATCGGTTGTAGTCTTGATGTTCTCTGGAGTCAGTGCGTCTGGGCTTAAATCACAGCTCTTCTACAGACAGGCTTTAACCTTTCGTGTTCCAGTCTTTATCAAACCAGGGTAACAGGATCACCCACATAAAGAGATTGCATCTAAGGTCAGCCAAGTAGCCACATGCGCAGCTGAGGTAGTGCTTGGCCTATCATAAACAGTGTGTGTGTGTTTGCTCTTCTTTATCATCTCTGAAGGAGAGGTCGCCTCCACTGACCCTTAACTCCCTCCTCAGCAACAACTCTTCTAGTCCTGAAACCAGGTGTCTGCACCTACTGAGAGAAGCAGCTCCACTCCCCGAAACCATTTCCCCACCCTCCACTGGCTCCAGCTTCCTGTGAAGACCCTGGGAAGTCCTTAGTCTATATCTTTGGTGATTTCTCCCTGTCTTTACCACTTTCCCTATCCACAAGGTATGAAATCAAAGGCTCAGGCAGTGCCTGTCGGGCAAACTGTGAACACGGCTGCCATGTTTGACACTCCTCTAGGGACATGTGACGACTCCCATGACCTGGTCCTCCTATTGCCCTGCACCTTCCTCGTCTGCTGTTTCCTGAGAGCTGCCTTTGAGCCTTCCAGTCTCAGGCCCTTTATGGCTCTCCTCCCAGTGACTAAGCTTGTGTGTGTGTGTGTGTGTGTGTGTGTATGTGTGTGTGTGCACGTGCGCACGCGAGCAAGCAAGCATCCTGTATTCACCAACTCTGCTGTCCTGCTCTGCTGTCGATGCCGGACTTCTTACAAAGACCAGACTCTGTTCCCTAAATTTCCTCAGCTTTGAGTGTCAAGTCCTTGGTCTACGCCACTTACTAGGCCTCCCTTTCTACTCATCTACTTCCTTGCATTTCTTATTTTTTTTTATCTTTTATTTTTGAGATTATAATTACATCATTTCCTCCTTCCCTCTCCTCCCTCCTAGACTTCCTGTGCTCTCTCAAATTAATTCATGGCCCGTTCCTTTAATTGTTCATATATATATATATATATATATATATATACACCCCTGATTCAAGTGGACCCTCCCGGGCCTTCTCTAGTTGAGCCTTTGTTTTTGAGACAGTGTCTGCTATCCTAGGCAGGCCTCAACCAGCTCCTGCCTCCAGCGCTGGCGTGCTGGGACTCCAGGTGTGCAGAACCACGCTCAGATCTGCTGCTGCTAGATGCACTCCCAAGGCCCATTGCACGCCTGCTGGGCACTTAGCAGCTGAGCTCTACCCCCAGCCTTCTGCTTGCTTTTACTATGAGCATGGCTATACCTGTGGTGTGTGTGGTGCGCAGGCCACAGTGTGTGTGGTAGTCAGAGGGGGACGTTCAGAGGGTGGTCCTCTCCTTGTGCTGTAAACCTGGGTGCTGAGCTCACGCTGGGCTTGCACAATAAGCACTTTTACCCACTGGGCCATCTTATTAGCTTTCCAGACACTGGGTTTTTTGTTTTTTTTTTTGTTGTTGTTGTTTGTTTGTTTTGTTTTTGGCTTTTCGAGACAGGGTTTCTCTGTATAACAGTCCTGACTGTCCTGGAACTTGCTTTGTAGATCAGGCTGTCCTCAAACAGAGATCTGCCTGCCTCTGCTTCCCAAGTGCTGGGATTAAAGGTGTGCGCCACCACTGCCAGACTCCAGTCATGTTTTTAAACTAGATGAGTACTCCCAGTGTCCCCTCCTCTCAAACTAGGAACTAATTGTTTCTTTTAGTAGAACTTCAGAACCATTTTATTACATTGATTAAATAATTAATTAGCTAACTTAGTGATGTTGTTGTAGAGAGGTCAGAGACAATCTGCAGGAATCAGTCTCCTTCTACCACGTGGGTTCCAGGGACTGAACTCAGGTCATGAGGCTTGGTGGCAAGCGCCTTTACCCAGTGAGCCATCTTGCAGGCTTGTTTATTCAGGACATTGGTCTAGTATGTAGCTTGGGATCAAATGATTTTCCTGCTTTAGCCTCCTGACGGCTAGGGCTATATAGTGCGTGACCTAAGCCGGGCCAGGGGGAAGGGGCTGCTCAATATTAACTCCTGATTTAGATGGAGTCTTGGTGTACTTATCAAAGTGTCCTTGTTTGTAGGAAGTAAGCACCATAGTGTCTGAGGTGGTGCAGCAACAAGCTGGCGACCCATTTGCAAGTAGTTTAGGAGAGAAAAAGCTCTCTGCACCACATGTGAAACACTCATGCACACTGTCACTTCAACTTAATAATGTGTGTACCTTACTGTAAGCCTCACTCTGGTGAGGCAGAGGCAGGATTTCAAAGTTGAGGCAAGCCTCTGTTTCAAAAAACAAGTTAAAAAAAAAACCCTACAAACAAAAATCTTAAAGCTCTTAAGACCAAATTTCTTTCTTTTCACTTTTGAGACAGGGTTTCTATGTTTAACAGCTCAATCTGTCCTGGAATTTGTAGACCAGGCTGGCCTCGAATTCAGGGATCCACCTGCCTCTGCCTCCCAAGTGCTGGGATTAAAGGCGTGCGCCACCACAGCCTGGCCTGTTTGCCTTTAATTAGAAAATTTTAAGAAAAGGTTTGTTCCTAAAATCACAGACTTGCCAAAAAGTACTTACCATGAACTTGTGTCTTTAAGAGATCCTATACTTGAAGAACCTCAGAGAGGGAGGAGAACGTCTAGAGGAAAGAGAGCATCTAGGGGGAGGAGAGCATCTGGGGGGAGAGCACCTGGGGGAGGAGAGCACCTGGGGGAGGAGAGCACCTGGGGGAGGAGATCATCTAGGGGGAGGAGAGCACCTGGGGGAGGAGAGCACCTGGGGGAGGAGAGCACCTGGGGGAGGAGAGCACCTGGGGGAGGAGAGCATCTGGGGGGAGGAGAGCGTCTAGGGGGAGGAGAGCATCTGGGGGGGAGAGTGATTAGGGGGAGGAGAGCACCTGGGGGAGGAGAGCATCTAGGGGGAGGAGAGCACCTGGGGGAGGAGACCACCTGGGAGGGGAGAGTCTCTAGGGGAGGAGAGCGATTAGGGGGAGGAGAGCAATTAGGGGGAGGAGAGCGTCTGTCTAGAATTTGCTGCTGAGCCTTTCTTTTTTAACTTTTTTTTTTTTTTTTTTTTTTTTGGTAATGGAAACAAAACATACTATTTGTGGGGGGAAAAGCTAGGTATAGGAAAAGAAAAAAACCACTGCAGCCCTGAGAAAAAGCACAGTCCACACTTTTGGGACGACCATTGTTCTTGAGTTAGGAGTGAGGTCACACTCACTTTACGAGCAGCTGTTGCACACTGAGATACCAAGTGTTCTGCCCCAGCCAGGATCAAGGAGGTTTTTAGCCAAGGCCTTCCTTGAAGTCCCAGAAACTGGGTTCCCTGGAGTATCAATAACCGCACTCACACACCCATCCCCAAACTGTTTCAGTTGGAACCGGGCCCTCATCGGGGGCGGGCATAGTAGAGCCGTGGGCTGCAGCTGTTCAGTGCAGAAGCCTGCAGAGGATCAGGGAGGAGAGCCATGGCAGGAAAGGCTGCCTCTGGGCATCGTCATGAGTCCTGGGACGTTTCTCCAGTCAGCTCACACTGGCTCAGGGGGCGAGAACAGAGCCCAGGAGCAAACTGACTGGACCCTGGCAAGAACGTAGATGGATCCTTTGAAGGGAAAGAGATGAGACGCAAGTCCACCATGCCAAACTGCTTTCCAGAAAGGAATGGCCGCTTGAAGGCCAGGGTATAGTTCTAACAGGAAATGATGTAATACAGCAAGCTTAAGGCAATCATAGGCCAAGAGACAAGTCAGGAGGCTGCAGACTTCCTTCAGCCCACTTAGGAAGAGGCAGGGACATGAAGGCTGGCAAACTTAAAACTGTTAGCACCGCCCTGTTCTGGCTCTTGTTAAAGTCTTCGATGATGATAGGCCGGACATGGATGGACTGCAGAACATTCAGGGGGACGTAGCTGACGGGACCACCTGGTTTAGTACAATCTAATAGACAGGTGAGGAAGACCGAAGTTTGTAGTGATTCAGCTTTTAGAACGGCAGCTTTGGTGATGTCGATCCTTGACTTCTGGTCTAGCACTCTGCAACTGTAGGGGACAGTTTGCGAGCCACAAGGGTGGGAAGACGGCAAGGTTAGCATTCCCCACCAAACTCGTCCCCTCTCTGCCTGGGCAGTCACTAACTATTCCCTCTGTGCAAAGCCAGTGAGGCTGCTCTTCAGCTGGCCTGTGCCCCAGCTGGCACACGGAGGGACTTGAGTGCACGATCAGTCTTCTTCCCCATCTTTCTCCAAGGCTGCCCAGCCTTGTGCCTCCCCTGGCCTTGGGGGCAGCCTCAAACCTCAGATCTAAGCAGGGCCTCATTCACAAACCCCTAAGTCACTTCTTAGAGGAATAGCCACATTCTCTGGGTGGAAGGCAGGCACAGAGCCTTGTAAGAGCATCTGGGGTCCCCTCGACCTGCCCCCCTGTCCACCTCGGGGTTATGTAGAGAGAAGCTAGCATAAAGGGAGGCGCTGTCACAACAGTCACGGAGGGGAGAGGCCGCCATGTTTTATTAGGGTACCGCAGAAGCAGAGGCTGGAAGCAGAGCAGCCGCTTTAAACATCAGATAAATTAACCGCAGTGGGGCTGGGCCAGGCGCTTTTATATATATGTGTATAAAAACAAAGATGAAGACAGACCAACAGACCCCAAAGACGTGGGGAAGGGAGGCAGCACCATTCAGACAGCAGGGAGGACCAGGGCAGAGAGTGAAGGCAATTTGTCCCCCTCACCCCCAAACTCCACAAGCCCGGGGCTTCTAAAATTGGCCCCATGGGGGCTTCTGGGGCAGGGTTGCAGCCAGGTTGGGCAGAAATGGTGGGCAGGAAGCCCAGCACCACAAGATGGCTCCGTCTAAAGTGGGAGCTGGGACAAGCAGTCGGGGCCCCCAGTCCCTCAGAGAAGAGCCCTACTCTGGCGAGTTAAGGGACCAGGGGTAAGGTCTCTCCCTGAGCTGAGCATGGTTGTCTCATCCACAGCAGCAGTGGGGTATGCCAGGGACCCCGGTCACTTCTTATCCACTTTCTCCTTGGTCCCTTCACATGGAGCCTCACAGCTCTGAGGCAGGCCCAGTCTGGGGTCCCCAGCTCCAGAGGAACTGGAGTGGGTGCAGTCCTTCAGCCCTGACTCCCACAGGACGACAGTGAGTCATAGAGTGAGTCACTTAGGGACTCGGAGGTCTCCAGCCCGGGAGCTCCCCCACTGGCCACTCTGCCTTCCTCGCCCATGTCCGACGTGCTGGGGGTACGACTGCCTCCAAATGCTGGGCCCTGAGGCGTAGCTGTGCGGCTAGGCTCCAGGCTCTGCTTTCGGTCCACGGGCAGTGCCTAAAGAAGAAGGACCTGCTGAGAGGGCCACAGAGGCAGACTGGCGTTCTGACTATACACAGTCCTTCCAAGGTTCTGGGGAGCAAGGAAGCCCTCTCCCAAAACGGGCCCTCATTCCTGGATGGGTAGGCTGTAAGCACCTTACCAGGCACGTCTGTCTCCCGGTGTCACTCCCTCCTGACCCCAGACCCCTTTCTTTTTCCTTCTGGAAGCTTACCATGGTGGTCCTAGGCAGGCCCTCCAGTTGTCGGGGTGGGCACAGGAAGGGGTCGCTGGAGCTGCCGGCTGCTCTGGTGTTGGGGAAGGTCCAGTTCTTGGCCAGCTGGACAGGTGGGGGAGGGCCTGGATCTTCACAGGGATCTGCCCAAGAGAAGGGGAAAGTGGCTGCATCTGCCCAGCGCTAAGCATCCTCTTGACGATGTCCACTGCCTGCTAGGACACTCACCATCAGGACAGGTCTGATGGCTTCGGTGTCCTGAAGGAGCAGTGAGCAGTCCAGGAAAGGCTGGCATGCTGGGGTGCCGCCCACTCACCAGCAGCTCTTCAATGCCTGGCACCTCCCGCTCCAGCGTGTGGGCACGACGAGGGACTTTGGTGAGGGCTGGAGGCCGAGCTGGGGGTGCCCCTGGCGGAGGCTCTAGCCGCAATGACTTGGTCTTGGGGAGATTCTTGCTGGGGGTTCCACTGCTGCCATGATCTGGCGGGGGGAAGGTCCCAATGCCACTGTCCAGGGTTCGAGTCAAGGAGCCACAGGCTGTGGAGAGAGTACACGAGCATGAGGCTTGGGCTCAGCCCTTCGCTCTCTCCCAGCTCCAGGCCACCCCACCCAGTCTTCTCGGCCCCAAAGGATGGTCTCACAGAACTCACCCCCACCTCTGCCACTCTCTCAGCTTGACACAGGTGCCCCTAGGGCAGGGAGAATTATTCCTATGCAGCCACTGAGATCTACATCCCCAGCAGCTGTGGCACTGCTGGCTCTGTTGGCTCCGCTGCAGTGGCGGGCAGTGAGGGAGGGGACCCTGCTGACCTGTGAAGTGTGCGGTGGAAACTGGCTCGGCCAGGCTGTCCTCCGAGGGCATCTCTTCCCGCCTACCTGGCTCATTGCTGGGCTGTGTGGGTACAGAAGATATGGGTGTCCATTCCAGTGACTCCCAAGTCCCCCACAGTGCCTCTAGGGGTACAGGAGGCTGGGTGGTCAGCCCTATGCAGACTTCCAGGTGCCCAGGAAGCCAGGCCCTTGATGCAGCCCCTGCTTAAGAACTTACCTTTCCAGAAGGTTTTCCGCAGCCCTGAAGTGGCCCTACCAGGCCATTCCGGGGTCCACAGGCAGGCCAGGGACTCTTGGGGTCGGTGGACGCTGGCTGGAAATCCCCATACTCAGGCTTGGGCTCCCGCCAGCTCTTGGGGGGCAGCTCCTTGCCATCCACCCTAGGAACAACAGCACAACGAACGTGAGGGAAACCAAGGCTTGAGGCGTTGAAAGGCACCGTTCCTAACAAGGTATTAAGATGGAAATGCCAGTCAGGTGGCAGTGCTGGCACACACGTTTAATAGGCAGATGCATCTCTGTAAGTTCAAGGCCGGTCTGATCTATAGAGTGACTTCCAGGATAGCTGGGCTACACAGAGAAACCCTATTTTAAATCCCATCCAAAAAGATGGAAACGTTGTCAGGCACGGTGCTGCACACCTTAATTCCAGCACCAGGCGGAGCCAGGTGGAGCTCTGAATTTGAGGCCAGTCTGAGCTACACTGGGAGTTTCAGAACAGTCTACATATTGAGACTGTTTCAAACAGACAGACAAAAGATGAAGATTCTTCCAGAGGCAGGACTTTTCGGGAAGTGAGCAGTATCAGGTATGGTCATAGACCTGAGGCTGGGGGCTTTCAGGAGACACCAACAGAGCCACATGCACACTTTGAGATTCTCTGGAAGCAGAAGGCAATCACCAGATATGACCCATCGATCTCTAGAACCATGGTCCAAAATGAAACTCTTTATAAAAGTAGTTTGTCTTAGATACTCATTTAATTAGTGATTCAAAGTATCTAATACATCAGCCACGAACCCTCCCACAGAGCTAGTCCTAGAGAGGTACTTTCTGCCACTCATCCTGGGGAGACAGCCATATGGATCACCCCTCCTCCTGAAGCTAATGATGGGCAGGGTGGGGGAGGGGAAGCAGGGAAATAAGGAGGGGCAGGAAAAAAACGTGGGTGGGGGGGCAGCTTCAAGTCCTCCCAGGATCGTCATGCCCTAGCGCAGTGGCAGGCCAGTTCACTTACGGGACTGGATACAACAGTCCCTGCCTGCTGCCCTGGGGTTTCTGAGAACATGGTAGCCCCAAATGAAAGCCCTTCGCAGGGCCTGAGTCCTTCATTCCTTTTATACAACTGGCCTAGAAAGAGTAAATATTGTAAGTGGGTCCCCTTCCCTAAACCACTACTCCCTTGGTGGCAAGAGTCAAAGGGGTCTTTCTTGCCCTCTCTGGGGCAGACTCCAGCAGCCTGCTTAGGAGCAGCCTTCAATTAGTGTGTGCAGACACCTGGGCGGGGGCAGAAATGGGGGGAGGTGGGTCAAAAGAGAGCTAGTCTTTCTGAGTCTGACACTAGCCAGCATGAAGGAGGGCAGGGCTGTAAACCCACTTCTGGATCCTAACCCTCCTACTTGGTCAGGGCACCAGCGCAGAGCTGCATCCCCTTGACCTCTGGGAAGCCCCAGCACTCTGAGCATCTCCCTAGTACAGGCCCTCCTCACCTGTTCAGGAGCTGCTGCATGAAGGTGTCTGCACCCTGATACATGCCGGCTAGCTGGCCTTGCACTTGCCCCAGACCTGTGCCGGGCACGGTGGCTGGGCCTGCAGGCCGCGGGCGGGCTCTGCTGCTCAGATAGGCCTTCTCTTCTTCGAGTGCCCGGCGCAGGTCCTCCGCCTTGGCCATCAGTTTGGAGATGTTGAGACTCTCAGCCTCCAGCTTCCGGGCGTCTGTCTTGACTTCTTTCCGGAGTGGGGAGCCCCCACCAGCCCCTTCCTTGCTCTTGGTAGCCTCTGTGCGGCGGTTCAGAGCTGGCAGTTTGCTCTTTTTAAGGCCAAACCAGCTGGCAATGCTGCTGGTGTTGCGGTGCTTGGCTTCGGAGCCTGGCGTCCGTTCCTGACCTTGAAGTCGCAAGACGTTCTCCTCGATGCCCTTCATCACTTTCTCCTCGATGGCTGAGTGTGGGGCTGGCCCTTCTGGACCCTGGCTTGGATCGGTGGGGCCAGGTACTGGGGACGTAGGCTGGCCAACGGTGCTGCTGCAGTCCGCCCAAGGAGGGCCCTTCCCTTTGTCAGGCTTGGAGGGCTCCTTGGTGCCTAAGGGTGCCACAGGTCGGGGTGCCACCTTGGTGGGTGACTTGGAGGGTAGCTTTGTCGGGCTGCTGTGAGGGCTCTTGGGCTTGTTCAGGCTAGGGGCTGGGGTTGGCACTTTTGCAGGGGTGCGTGGCACCTGGGGACACAGAGCCCCTGCCAGCCGACTCTTAGCTAGTTCCACTTTGGTGAGGCAGCTCCTTGGTGAGATGGGCTCCAGGTCCACTCGAGCACCCATGGAGTGGGAGGAGTAGACTCGGGCCCCAGGATCTGTCAGTCCCAGTTCCTGCTGCTTCAGGCTGCTTGTGCCTAAGGCCACTGCTCCCCTCAGGATGCCCTTAGCTTCTGGCTGTTCAAGAGGCCTCGTGGAGGGAGGCACGTCTCCAGTATTCTCGCCTGACCGCCCTAGTCTGGCCTTCTCCATGCCAGGCCGGACCGGCACTCCATTCTTCTCTAGACCCAGAGGTCCCTCGGGGCCTGTCTTCAGTTTGCTAAGGGCTGCCAATCTGTCCCGCAGAGGTGTGTGGCTAGGATCACCAGGTCGTCGCCCTGATCCCTGGCCAGGCTTCTTGGATGAGCCGCCTGAAGTCCTGCGGCTGGGGTGGGGAGACTCAGAACCTGCCTTGTCCAGACCCTTCTCCTGGGGGCTCCCATATGGGCAGGGTTCTGAGAGGCCAGGGCTGGGAGCCCCAGGGCTCCTGAGGACCTCAGGGGTCTGGGGTACCTCCAGAGTCAGTTGTGAGTAGGCGGGCACCTGCAGTGGGGATGGAGGTGGCTCTGGGGAAGAGCTTCTAAAGGCGTTCCGGGAGAGGTCCAGGATGTTTTCAAAGCAGGGAGATGCTACCGGTCCTGGAGACAGTGTAGTGGGCACAGCTGACTGCGAGGGTCTGAACTGCACAGACTCTGGGACAGCAGAGCAGGGCGAAGGGCTGTTGGGCAGGCCCTGTGCCCCGTCTGGGGACAACTCTCCTCCACCCAGACCCCTGCGGGCCAGTAGTGGAGAGGGGCTACCATCTGAGCCACTGTTGCGACAGGGGATTCGAGAATTCCGGGGGAGCTGGGGGCTGAGTTGGGGGCCTCCTGGGCTGGGGATCTTCTCTGAGGCTGAAGGCAGTTTGAGGAACTTGAGACCTCTGGCTGGCGAGGGCAGAAGGGGTCCCTGGGCTTCCCCGGGAGAAGGGGGCCCAATTTGGAGCTTGCTTTTCACCTGAGATGAAGAGTGGGCGTGGCCAGGCTGTGAGCCCAATGGGGCATCCCCTGCACCCATGAACATGCTGAGGAAGGGAAGGGGCCCCTGGCCCTCTGAGGTAGCACCAAATCCCAGCCTGTTGACCTCTGGGGTACCCCCACCCCAAGCTGACTTCGGGAGGCCTTTGGACTTGGACAGCTGTGGGGGTCCTGGATCTGGTGAGGATGGCTTCCCAGCACCCGGGTGGTCACCAATGAGAGGGCCTGCAGCCCCAGCCAGGAAAGCCTGGAGATAAGTCTCCGTGTCTTCGAGGAGTTGGCCCAGGTTCACCTGCTTGTGGGCCAGGGCACCTAGCAGGCTGTCGGGGCTGGGTGCCTCATTGGGGTCGCCTGCTTCATCGGAAGAGGAGGAGGAGCTACTACCTGGGGCACAGTGTGGGCCAGAGCTGGGGCCCTGAGCTTGTGGGGGAGCCCTGCTAGGTGCCCAGGGTTGCCGGGTACCTCCATTTTCCTCAGAGCCCCCCAAGAGACGCTCCCAGTGCAGCAGAGCTCCTAGGCTCCCAGGGCCGAGCAGCAGATAGGGTGCCCAGGGTGAGGGCTCAGGCTGGGGTGGGCCACAGAGCTCGCCATTGATGGGCTCTGGAGAGCTGGGGCCCTGGCCTGGGGGCTGCCAGGGGGTGGCCGGTGAGCACGCAAGCAAAGGGTCAGTCTCCTCCAGGGCCCGCAGCACCTCTAGAATCTGGGCTTTCTTCCGAAGAAACGGGGACAGGGCATCCAGTGCTGGGGGTGGAGTGGCTGGAGTTGCTGGGCCTCCTGGCCGCAACTGCTGTTCCCAACACACCTGGGGAGAGATGGCATGGGAAGAGACTCTGTGTAGCTGGCATGCAAGGCCCAGGCCTTAAGATAAACGTAAAAGCGTATCCTAAGGACAACCTCACCTGGCTGTCTGTCCTACAAATGAACACACAGCTCAGCTTCCTTGAGGACAGCTGAGCCCTGCCTAGCCCAGCTGCTGTGCCTCATACTCTGAGTAGACTGGTTACCCCATGCCCAGCTTTCCATCCCCACTGCTTTTCACATTGCCAGGCCCAACCAGCTCCTGTTCTGACCTCTGTGTTTGTTCTGGGATGGAGGGAAGCCTGCCTGTTTTTCTGGCTCCAGAAAGAACAGACATTCTAGAGGAGGGTGTATCATAGCCAAGACCTAAGTCACTCACTGCAGGCAAGCCTGGGCCTTCCACAGCCAGCCGACCAGCAGGCAGGAGTGCCAGCAGAAGGGACCTGTGGATGAGTCCATGACTCTTCTCTGTGACCCAGTCCCTTCTTGTTCTGGTACAGTGCTGAACTACATGCACTCTGGAGTCAGAGGGGATCAAGTCCAGGTCCCTTCATTTATATGACCTTCAGCAAGCCGTCTGAGCCCTAAGTTTCAGGGTGTCCGCTGTGAAATGAGATAGTTATTACGCTTCACCCCATAAAAGAGCCCCGAAGTGTCCTGCACAGTTGGCACCTGGCATGGAAGGGTCAGCAAGTGTGAGCGCTGACCCAGCTGCACGGCTGCAGACATTGGCTTGCAGGCCATGGCTCGGGGAGGGCAGGCCTGTTTTTCTTGGTCTAAGGCTGACAGCTGAGGGCTCCCACTTCCAGCCTGGACAGGAGTCTGCACACAGGAAACAGCCCCTCCCCTCAGACTCGCTAAGAGCCAGCAGTGGAGCATCTAATCACTCAGACACAAGCGTCAACACCCGTCCCTCCTACCTCTCTTTGCCCAGCACAGTGTCCTAAAGGCAGGGAGGTTGCTGGTCCCTCAGCAGCATTCAGGGACGGGGAGGCTGGTGTTTCTGATGGTGTCTGGAGTGGGGTGAGTGGGATCTGCAGACAGAAGGGAGAGTTGCATAGCTATCATCAAGCCCTCACAGAGCCAGGCATCCCACCTACCACGCCCCTCCAGAGATGTCTCCCAGTGAGGGAAGCCTAAAAGCAGGAGACCTGAAGACAGAACAGGGCCAGGTAGCATGGAAGTCGACTAGCACAGCGGATTTGGGTTGGGAGAGATGTCCTAGGGCCAGGAGAGCAGTGGGTCTAACCCAGTGTGCCTATTTCAGCTACAGCACTACCTTGCTTCCCCACTTACAAAGGAAACTACCATGAAGGTCCCTTCCTGTTCTGACCACCTAGGATCTTAGAATGCAGAGGTGGAAGGGCTTAGAAAATGAAGGCAGGATGGATAAGATGGCTCAGTGGGTAGAGCGCTATGCAAATGTGAGGACCAGGACTCGGATGCCCAGCATCTGTATACATGCCAGGTGGGCCATGAGAGGCTGGATTCCAGGATTTGGATGCCCAGCATCTGTATGCATGCCAGGTGGGCCATGAGAGGCTGGAATTCCAGGACTCGGATGCCCAGCATCTGTATGCATGCCAGGTGGGCCATGAGAGGCTGGAATTCCAGGACTCGGATGCCCAGCATCTGTATGCATGCCAGGTGGGCCATGAGAGGCTGGAATTCCAGGACTCGGATGCCCAGCATCTGTATGCATGCCAGGTGGGCCATGAGAGGCTGGAATTCCAGGACTCGGATGCCCAGCATCTGTATGCATGCCAGGTGGGCCATGAGAGGCTGGAATTCCAGGACTCGGATGCCCAGCATCTGTATGCATGCCAGGTGGGCCATGAGAGGCTGGATTCCAGGACTCGGATGCCCAGCATCTGTATACATGCCAGGTGGGCCATGAGAGGCTGGAATTCCAGGATTTGGATGCCCAGCATCTGTATACATGCCAGGTGGGCCATGAGAGGCTGGAATTCCAGGACTCGGATGCCCAGCATCTGTATACATGCCAGGTGGGCCATGAGAGGCTGGAATTCCAGGATTTGGATGCCTAGCATCTGTATGCATGCCAGGTGGGCCATGAGAGCCTGGAATTCCAGGATTCGAATACCCAGCATCTGTATACATGCCAGGTGGGCCATGAGAGCCTGGAATTCCAGGTTTTGGATGCCTAGCATCTGTATGCATGCCAGGTGGGTCATGAGAGTCTGGAATTCCAGCCACAGGAGACAAAGACAGGGGCTCCCTGAAGCAAGCTGGCTACCTACACTAGCCAAACCATCCGGCTCTGGGGTCAAGTGAGATCCTGTGCCTCAGTAGAAGGTAGGGAGAGCAACTGAGGAAGACACACCAACCTTTGGCCTCTACCTGCAAGTACACACACATACATGTGCCCATCCTACCACATGCATACCACACACACACACACACACAAAGCCAGGCACAGCGGCGTGCCCTTATTTATTCCGGCTTGCAGTAGCAAAAGGTCAGGGAAACACCCTCTTCCTTTCCTGTCCTCCAGGACAAGGTGGACAGCGCGCGAAGAATGGACTACAACCAAGGTTGACCTCTGGTGCGCACGCTCACACATACACAGGAACACACACACACGAAAGAAGCCATCATTCTGTGTTCCCCAGTGGTTCCATGTGCGGAATGGGAATGAGTCAGCTTTAACCCTTCACTCACTCTGTCTCTCACAGCCTTCGGCATCCGCCTTGCCTCTGGCCATTGCAGCCCAGAACTTCCCACTCTGGCCTGGACAGTGCCTGGCATTCCAGTGAGTCCCCTAAACCCCATTCAGTGACCCTTTAGTCTGGCACAAGGAAGCTAACACATTTGTTTCCTAAAGTGCCCTTGTGCTACAAAGTCTCCTTTCCTGGCCGTTGCCCCCCCCCCGCCCCCCCCCGTAGATCTTCTCCCCTCCAGCTGGCGATTCTCAAGACAGCTGCTCCAGCTTTAGTCACCTGCGTCCTTTCACACAGCCTTTGCTCTAGGCGAGCCACCAGCGCCCCTGTCTAGTGTTCAGCGGGGGATTCCTTCTCTGTCTTTCTCCTTTCCACCTACATGCAGGCCCAATAGCATTTCCTTACAGGAACCTTAAGTCTGTGTGTGTGTGTGTGTGTGTGTGTGTGTCTGTGTGTGGTGCTTGCACATGCGTGCACATGTGCCTGCACTCATGCACGTGTGCATGTCGGTGCTTTTCCTCAGGAGTCACCTGCCTTGTTTTTGAGACAGGGTTCATCACTGGGATCTGGGGCTCAGTGAGCAGGCTAGTGAGTCCTGGGGCTCAGTGGGCAGGCTAGTGAGCTCCTAGGGCTCAGTGGGCAGGCTAGTGAGTCCTGGGGCTCAGTGAGCAGGCTAGCAAGTACTAGGGCTCAGTGAGAAGGCTAGTGAGTTCTTGGGGCTTAGTGAGCAGGCTAGTGAGTCCTGGGGCTCAGTGAGCAGGCTAGCAAGTCCTGGGGCTCAGTGAGCAGGCTAGTGAGTCCAAGGCTCTTCCTGTCTCCAGCTCCCCAGAGCTCGAATGAAAATTGCACAGCACCATGCCCAGCGTTTTACATGGGGCCTGTGGATTAAACACAAGCCCTAATATTTGCACAAGAGCAATAAGCCACTGAATAAGCCACCTCCCCGGGCCTCGGGGCCTTCTCTGAGGGCTAGCTGTCCCCGTACTGGCATAAGTAGTACTGCCACACTTGACTGCAGCATGGCTGTCCACAGACTGCTCTTAGGAGTCTCAGCCTTCCAGGGCCACACCCACCCTGCACAGGATGCGACCCCACAGGGCCTTGAGATGCAGTTCAGTTCCTCAGGCTTTGGCAAAGGTGTGGCTCACGAGAAAAGCTTGGTGTCTGCTGACAGAGGTTCACCTGGCGAAGCACACCCTGGGAATCACATCAGTAGTACAAACTGCTGCCACTTACTGACTTTCTGTGAGCCAACCACTACATATTATCTCATTTAATCCGAGAAACGAATGTGTAACGTAAGCATTTATGCCCATTTGTAAGGGGGAAACCTATAGTTTATCCAGTTTGATACTTTGCCCGAGGTCACACTTAGCTAAGAAGCAGTTCAGCTAGAAATCCAACCCCAGTTTATCTGAGGCCAAGGTTTGTAATTTTCCATTGCATCATGGTAACTTGGAATAGAGAGATCTGCTGGACAAAACCCTCAGCGGTCCCAGGGTTCATCTAGGTTTTCTAAAAACCTGACTTAAGGTTGCTCCCTGTTTTGTTATCAGTCACTGAAACAGAGGGAGCTTGGTGACAGTAGGCCTCGGGGTTCTGGGGGTTCTGCCCGGCAGTGACACAGTAGGGCAAGAACAACTACAGACTCTCCCCTGCCGGTGGGGGCCCAGTTGAGGGGTCAGGCTCTAGGCTGCATTATTTGGCGAGATACACAGGTTCCGACAGACAGACTCGGCTCGGCTCCTCCCTGCTATAGCCCTTTTCTTGTCAAGATGGGGAAGGGCTAGTTGCTCCTCAGAAGCAACCTTCTGCTCTCCTCGACTTCCAGATTGCTCTTTATCTTCTCTATGTCTCACCCCATCTATGGGGTCCCTGACAGGTGGTACCAGTGACAACTGAACCCAGGACCCATGCACAGAGCCTTCCACTGTTCCCAGGGCAGGTAGGATCCAGGCTGCCAGGAGAAACCACTGCCTCTGAAGGTACTAGTCAGAGGCAGTGTGTGCAGCCATACACATCTGGTTACCAGGGTGATGAGCCTTTCTTGTTCTCTCTGTGACACGAAACCACGGGTTGTTTATGCTTAGCCCTGCCCTAGCCCTGGCCAGGAAGAAGCCGCGTCAGTGGCCACAGGGCCTCTATGGAGCTAGAAATAACTGCATGTCTTGCCTCCACCCAATTCTCCACACAGGGCTGGAGCAAGTTTGAATTTTCTCTGTCAATAAGAAGGGGTACACTGGCCAGGTGGTGGTGGTGCACGCCTTTAATCCTAGCACTCGGGAGGCAGAGGCAGGCGGATCTCAGTGAGTATGAGGCCAGCATGGTCTACAAAGCAAGTTCCAGGACAACCAGGGCTACACAGAGAAACCAGGTCTCAAAACCAAAAAAAAAAAAAAAAAAGGAGGGGGTGTTCCCTGAGAGTGAGGGCCATACTCATAATCTCGGTACTCAGGAGAATTGCCTCAAGTGAAGGTCAGCCAGGGATACAGAGTAAGAATCTGTTCAACAACAACAAAGATGCTGGCTGGCTGGCTAGGGAGAACCTAGGAATGGGTAGCAGCTAAGTTTATGAGGGGACTCAGTGAGTTTTCCCTCAGCTAAGGTATGAGTCTGTTAGTCTGGGTAGGCCTTTCCCGCATGGCCCTGCAAACCCCTGTGCTGAGAACAACTCATGCCCTTCTCCTATGAGGTGAGCAGAATGGAATGCTGATGCCAACAGGGCCGCAGACACTGGCTCCAGGGAGAAAGGAGAAGCATTTTGCCCACCTGAGGGAGGGAGTTGGCCGTGAGCTGCAGCTTTTGCTGTAATAGTGCGCTCAGCATCTGGTTCTGTCGCTCCAAGTCAAACACCCTCTTCTTCAGCTTGATACACTCTTCCCGCAGGTCCTGTCCACCCAGGAGGTACAGGAAGCAAGGGTGGGGAGGCAGGAGAGGAACCGTGAAATGAGCAGGTCTCAGCCCAGTCAGCTGTATTCCTGGCTACCGCCTCTGGGGACCAGTTCTCTAGGTTTACTAGTCTAGTGGACCATAAAGGCCAGGGTCTCTGTCCTTTTCACCATTTCTGGGGCTGGCTACCTCCTGCCTAGAAATTGTGTCAAAGAAAGGTCATAAGACATGGAAGACTCTGAAGTCAAAGGGCTTCATAGTACAGTTATCTGAAGCTAATGTTTCCAGGCCACTGGGCCTCACAGCGTCAGCACCACTCTGAATGCCATCCCAACCTAGAGAAGCCAGTGGGCTCAGGCTAAGGGAAGGCGCCAAGTCCAAATCAAAGTTCCCACAGTTCAGAGACCAGATCTGGCCTTACCTATGCCCCCCTTGTCTCCTGATAAAGATGGTCCTGCCAGAGGCAGCAGAGCGGGGCCAGGTGGAGGTAGCTCCTCCTCTAGTCCCTAGTGAAGACTTAGGAGCAGGCCCCTAGAGTCCCAGGATAGCCCTCCTGACTACATCCTCGGTCCACCTCGGGGCGGTCGGGCGGGAGTATGAGTTGGTTTTTGAATCACTCACCTTCTGGTTCAGTAGTGCCTGGACCACGTGGTTGGCAACCTGGAGACAGAAAGCCCGGAAGCTGAGCTGGCATCATGTCTACCCATGCCCATCCCCAGCACTGTCCTTTGGCATACCCACAGACCTCATCCAGACAGCGTTCATAAGTCTCCCGCTGGTTCTCATTGGCCTGGGCAAGCGCTGAGTTCTCTGCCTACAGGGGAGGAGGAGAAGGGAAGTGTTGGAGCTCATTCTTACCATGGGGAAAGGGCTTTGCCTTGTCTGTCAACTGGGCCCTAGGTCACCTGACTGTTGTATTCAGTTGTCTCTGAGACCACCGTTTTCCCTGGAGTCAGCAGGGCCATAAAAGTGAAGGGCAGGGAGTCACTTGGGGTATAGGATAGTTCACCCCTTTGCAGTGTCCTCTTTCCAAGCTGCTCAGGGGAACTGCACTGAAGCACCCAGCCTCCTCCAGCTTGGCAAGCCCTAGGTGGGCAGCCCTGACTCCCCAGGGTCCTGGCCAGCACCACTGCCCCACCCTGCCTGCCACCACACACCTCCAGCTCCCGAAGTCGGTGCAGAAGCTCGTGGCAGGTGCCCAGCTCCATGCTGCTGTCGTCACCGGCCGCTGGCTTCAGGCTCCCAGTGCCTACGGCCGGCTGCTCCATCGCCTTGGGTGTCAGGCCCTGGGAACAAGAGAGTGAAGCCCTGGCAGGCTACTCACAGGCAAGAAGAGAAATAAAGAGGAGGACAAAACTCTCTGACCTCTGTTACAATGCGACAGCTCAAGTCAGGCTGGTGACCCGTTTGCTCTTGGGGCAGAGGCTAAAGAAATCCCAGTGTCCCCATACCCTGCCTAGGGGCCTGGACCTCAAATTTTCCACTAGGATTCACCACAAACTTGCAACTCAGTCAGTTGCCCTGTGACTCAGTGTCCCTGGTTACAAACTAACATCAACTTCAACTAATCTTACCCGCTGTTGACACATAAAGATTAACTCTGCCAAAGTGATTTGAAAGGTAAAGGCCGGCCGGAGACTTGGCTCAGCTGTTAGGAGTGCTGACTGCTCTTCCAGAGGACCACGGTTCAGGTCCCAGCACCCACATAGCAGCTATGCTGTCACCTCCTCGACACAGTGGAAAGAATCCTGTGTCCCCCCAACACTGCCCAGGTACTTCTAATGGCCCAGGTACTGAGAGAGCTTAAAGCGCGGCCACTGGTCCCAGTGCGCCAGCTGCTTTGCAATGGGACCTCTCTGCAGGCGCCTCCTGCTGCTGCCCAACAGCAGTCTTCCCACTGCTGCCTGGGCTCTCGCGGTCAATCTGTGCTTGGTGCTGCTCCGGCAGTTCTGTAATGGTCCCCTGACCAAGGCTGTCGGCTTCTGAGCACAGGGTACAGCACTTCCTTTCCTGCCCAAGCTCACACTGTCCTCGTGAAATCTGGCATGCAGCAGACAGGCTGAAAACAAGAGACTAGTCCACCCTGGGCTACACAAGCACAGCAGAGCGGACTAGCAGTGTGTTGTGTGTTCCTCCTGTCCATGAGGCTCTCGCCATTGCTGATAGCTTTAAATGCCAAGTCTTCATCTCTCGGCTGGACTATGAAATGCGCCCCCCCCCCTCCCGGGCTCTCTTGAGCACGCAGTCCCTGTCTGGTGGCAGTGCTCTGAGTCTTTAGGACCTTTGGAGGACACAGCTCAGTCCTGCGCTCACCCTCCCCACCTCCTGGTCAGTAGATTGTGAATGATTTTTAGCTCCCACTTTTGCCACCAGATGAAGCCACTTTGCACTGTCCTCTTTGCACTGTCCTCTCTGCACTGTCCTCTTTGCACTGTCCTCTTTGCACTGTCCTCTTTGCACTGTCCTCTTTGCACTGTCCTCTTTGCACTGTCCTCTTTGCACTGTCCTCTTTGCACTGTCCACTTTGCCGAAAGTCAAAGCTCCTCTTCCATTAAGATGTTCCTGCCAGCTGTTTTGGAGCCAGTGACACCAAAGCTGTGGGGAACCTTAGTGGGAAGGGGCTCCATCGCTTCCTCCTTAGCCAATTAAAGGTCCCATAAAAGGGAATTAGAAATTGTGGATCACAGAAGAGGAAGGATCTCAGCGTCCAAACTCGCTCTCCTCTGCACTGAGGCACAGTGCCGCCTTTCTTGTCCCCAGCCCTTTCTCCAGTCCCTCTCACCGGTATGCACAGGCCTTAGGCTACTCACCGGTCTCTGTCCCTCACCCAGGCTGGCACCCTCACTCTGGCAGCCAGATAGGTCACCTCACCTGTAGAGAAAACAAGATGATGTGAGTGACGCCCTCTCTCGGTACTTGTGGGTCGTGGCTTCGTGCCAGGTAGAGGGCACAGCTGCACGCTGAGGGCCCTGCCATTCCGCTTTCAAAGCTTCTACCTCATGGACAACACAAGGCACAAGACAACACGAGGGGCTGACTATACACAGAGGTCTCATAGGCGTTCTCAGGGTAAAGGACCTGCCACAGTCACATGACTGGTCCACACAGCACACTGGACAGGCATGGATGTCCCCTCCTTCGTGGTCTCAGCTTTACTGTCAGCTACATGGAACAACCTACATGCAAACTCTGCCTAGCCCTGGGAGCACAGTAGGTAGAACCTGCTGTATTCCTGGAGTTTTACAGTTAGGCCGGCTTGAGCTAGATACTGACCCCAGAGAATTACTTTCCTGGCTTAAGAAATGGGGATAAGGCTACTCAGTACAAAGGGCAGATAGAGGACACATGAGATAATGGATACAGTGTTCAGCAGAAACTCACTGGACACTTCCAACACACCACGTGCTCATCAGGCAGTCCAAAGCCTGCTGTGACCTTGGGCTCACACACAGTAAGCCCGAGTTCCGGGCCCTCCGCACTTGAGTCTTAGATGCAGGGCATCTACACGTTTTGGGTGCTGCCTGGCCTGGCCTGCTCTGTCCTCGGAGGACCTTCCCTTTGAGTCCCTTAGTATATACAAGGCTCTGCCTCATACACCAGAAAGAGTCAGCTGACAGCTTTGAGGGTAACAGGCAAAGGAGAGAAGCCTTTCCGGTGGTTTCTGGGCAGGGCGGGGAGGGCAGTGCCAGAGGCCTTGGGGCATGCGAGGCAAGTCTCTGCTGCTGAGCTACAACCCCAGGCCCGAGAAGTCTTCCTTCTTAGCTGCATGCATGCATTCCTGAGTGAGCAGAAAAGGAAGAGCTATGTAATACTTATTTTTAACACTGCACAAGAAAATAAATGTACAGTACTGGCAGCTGGAGGGATGGCACAGTGGCTAGGAACACTTGTTGCTCTTGTAGAAGATGGGTTGTTTCCAGCACCCATATGATCGCTCATAAGCACCCGTAACTCTAGTTCCAGGGGGTCCATCACCATCTCTTGACCTTCAAGGGCAATGCACACCTGTGCCGCATTTACACAATGCAGGCAAAAACATTCACACACATAAAATAAACATAGTAAGTCTTTAAAGAAATAAAGCCCTTTGTTATTTTAACATTGTCAAATGAGCTGAGTATAACTTGATTTGCTCCCGACATTATGCCATTTGATATATTTAGAAATGGGGGCCTGGGAAGAATGAGAACAACTTTAAGAAGTCCTTCCCTTCCCACACACGTGTAAGGGTTAAGACTCAGAAGGCCCCAGGTTACATCCAACCTTTGGCAGCTCTGCGCTCACCCCTCAACTCTGGTGTCTGCAGCATCCCCCAGTCTGTGGTTCTGATGCCCAGTGGTCACCAGCTTTCCCCGTTAGCTTGCACTCTTTGTTTCCTCCATAGCAACTCCTAGGGAAGAGCAGCTGGCATGTATGCACACCTCTGTGCACAGGGATGGTGAACGAGGCAAATGGGATGAACTGGACAGGGTCCAGCGTCCAGAAATAAAGCGAAAGCTACAAAGTCCAACCGCTTGTGCTCTTTACACAGAAACAAAACCCAAAAGAGGACAGAGGTAATTTACTGGGATGTCTCTTTATAAACGATAAGGAAGCATCCCAGGCAGGAGAGAGGGCTAGAACTTGAGGTCACTGGAGTTTTATCTGCTGAAGTAGGTGGAGACCCACATACCCCAAAGGCAACCCGTACCCCTCTCCAAATATGAACCCTACAGACGAAGAGGCAGGGGTCGAGTTCCACGGGGATATACTGGATGACCTGATGTTTCATTTTTTTTTCCTTTAAGATTTATTTACTCGCTGGGCAGTGGTGGCGCACGCCTTTAATCCCAGCACTTGGGAGGCAGAGGCAGGCGGACAGGCTCCAAAACCACAGAGAAGCCCTGTCTCGGGGGCGGGGGGGGGGGGGGGGATTTATTTACTCAGTGTTCTGTCTGCATGTATGTCTGCAGGCCAGAAGAGGGCACCAGATCTCATTACAGATGGTTGTGAGCCACCATGTGGTTGCTGGGAATTGAACTCAGGACCTCTGGAAGAGCAGTCAGTGCTCTTAACCTCTGAGCCACCTCTCCAGCCCCAACCTGATGGCTCTAAGCTATGAGTGATAGTCTCTCCTGTAGCTCTCTGCAAGTATTGACACAGGAAGTCCGTGAGTCATTCCCACTGTGGGAGAAACACTGTTGTTCCCTTCCACAGAGGCCTTGGCAACTCAGGATGGCATCTGTAGGCTTCCAGCAGCAGAGAGCAGGGAGCTGTCAGCCTGCTCTGGGAATGGTCATGGGATAAGCCCTGTGCTTAGCCTTGGTGGTGAGAAGCAGTGTATCAGTACCTATGTGTGGAGCCGGAACGCAAGCAGAATCCTTTTTTTATTGTATTTACATTTGTGTGTATGTGAGAGAGCAGCCGGAGCGTGTGCATATCTCACACTGCATGGGAGAGAGCAGCCGGAGCGTGTGCATATCTCACACTGCATGTGAGCAGCCGGAGCGTGTGCCATATCTCACACTGCATGTGAGCAGCCGGAGCGTGTGCATATCTCACACTGCATGGGAGCAGCCGGAGCGTGTGCATATCTCACACTGCATGGGAGCAGCCGCAGCGTGTGCCATATCTCACACTGCATGGGAGCAGCCGGAGCGTGTGCATATCTCACACTGCATGTGAGCAGCCGGAGCGTGTGCATATCTCACACTGCATGGGAGCAGCCGGAGCGTGTGCATATCTCACACTGCATGTGTGAGAGCAGCCGGAGCGTGTGCATATCTCACACTGCATGTGAGCAGCCGGAGCGTGTGCATATCTCACACTGCATGGGAGCAGCCGGAGCGCGTGCATATCTCACACTGCAGGGCAGTGGATAACTTGGGGGAGTTGGTGCCCTCCTCCTACCATGTGGGCCTAGGTTGGCAGGCTTGGTGGGAAATGACTTCACCTGCCTTGAAGGTGCCAGAGCTGAAGGTGTAAAGAGAGTTAGTGTGCAGGCACAATCCTGGAACACTTGGGAGTCTAGGCAGATGTGTCGTGAGTTCAAAATCAGCTGGCTGCATCCTGAGAGCCATTTATTCTTGAAAACTTTAAAAATTTTTTTCAAAGAAACTTCCTGTGGCCCTCGAGGGAACACGAGAGTGCACCAGTGATATCTCCAGGCACACACCAAACTCAAAACAGGAAATCCGCTGATGACAGTCGCATTAAGACCAGAGACTGTACATATTGGATGTCACTATGCCTCTGGGGCCAAGCATGCTCCTCCTCCCTTGGGTCCCAGGATTTCCGACATTCCACCACAGAGTCCCACAGCACTTCAGAAAGGTTGTATCAGATCACTCCCTGCCAACCAGGCTGGGGAGGGACGAGGCAGCTGGGTTTGGAAACTCTTAGCTTGGACTGGAAGCTTCTGAATTGCAAACAGGAGGCCCCTACTCTCAAGATGGCTGATTCCCAGGAAGTGACCTCAGTGGAGAGGGAGTGAAGGGAGGACGAGCAGAGAGCTCTCAGGCAGCGGGAGGCAGGGGAGGGGAAACTGGGCTAGAGGTGTCTGGTCAGCCAGGTGTGTGGCTCACTCCTGTAATCTTGACCCTGAGGTAGGAGGGCAGCTGGGAGTTGAAGAAGAACCTGGGATATGAAGTAAGATATACCACACCAGCTTGGATCAGAGTGAAAACCCAAAATAAATAAAGGAAACAAAAACCTTAAACCCAAAGGTATGGTGGCTCATGCCCGTAATCCAGGGATTGGAAAGAGGGGCAGGAGATTAGGCCAACCTGAGCAAAAGAAAACCGGCCACAGACAGACAAAGATATGGCTGGGTAACCTGGGGACTTTTCTCAGTGAACTGGATCATGAACCCCCCCCCCTTACCTCCCAATCTCAATGCCAGGTCTGCTGCATGCAAAGCCTGGCCTCCCTTTAAATCTAGGAGGTCAGGATGGGCAGAAGTCGTGCACCTCGGGAGATCTTGCCGTACTGGCCTTGATTCAGCCAAGGAAAGCAGAGGTCTGTGCCCCCGTCCTCTTTTTCTCTAGTCAGGGCCTGAGCCTCTCTCTCTCCCTCTGTGTGTGTGTGTCTCCTCACCTGGGCCATCAGCCAAGGCTTTCTGGCCCTTAGGAGCCCCTCATTTCCCAGCTGTTCCCCCAACAGTCCTCCTGGGAGAAAAGCCAGGGGCAGGCGGTGGGGGCGGGGCGGGCGGGGACTTACTTAAATAAAAGAATCCTCTGGGACACCAACCAGCTCAGCTCCCCGGCCAGCTGCTTTCTGGAATCCCAGCCTGTAACACCCAGGAGTTCACTTGTCAACAGCCAACCTTGGCACCCACAGCAAGCACACAGCAAGCTAAGAGCCCTGGGCTGCTGAGGGTGTAAGCAGGGATAGGGCAAGACCTGAGAGAGTCCACGTCATCTCTGGCCCAAAGTACCTAAGAATTCCAACTGGAACTGGGAAAGAGGGCAGACAAGAGTGTTGTCCTGTCCCTGTCATCCTCCGCGCCCCCCACAAGTGGTACAGAGACACAGTGGCCTTTCTGCAGTGATGCCTACCACAGAAGTGCAAGTTTTTCCAAACTCAACTCAAAGCAGGACCAGGCCTACCCTACTGGGCAGGGTGACATGTTATTAGCCCCCTGAAGTCCTCTGGATTTCAACAGTCCTCACCTCTGCTCAGAGCTCTGCTGTTCCCTGTCCGAGACATAACCAACAACAAAAATAGCAGCTGCTGGAGGTGGGGCGAGGGAAGGGGTTTCCACACAATGGGTTTATTTATAGGACCACACACCAGGGGCTCAGCAGCCAAGCAGCCTAGGCCCCACTCCCAAAAGGCCAGCCAAGAGCCTGCCTAGCCCAGCTCCACAGTTTAGCTGCTTTAAGGCGACAATCTCTCAGGAACAAGCCCTTTCCCACTACAAGGAGACTGTTCTAGAATAGTGACTCATAAAGAGTGGCCTGGGGACCCTGAAGCCTTGTCAAGCAGTCCACAAGGTAAAAACTATTTTACAGTAAGAAGACACTGTCTACCTTAATTCCTGGCCTTCTCTCTTAAGCGTCTCCAGTAGCATTTCCCAAAGACTGTGTAGCCCACTATGACAACGACGATGACAATAGAAGCGACGAGACTCTCTGCTCTCTACCAAATCAGACACCAGATTTGCAAAAATTGAGAAAACTGATTATCTCCCTTTTTTGTTACAAAATATAATAACATATCACTTTTATTATTTCTTAATTTTTTTAAAAAAAATATTTATTTATTATTTATACAATACTCTGTCTGTGTGTATGTCTGCAGGCCAGAAGAGGGCACCAGACCCCATTACAGATGGTTGTGAGCCACCATGTGGTTGCTGGGAATTGAACTCAGGACCTTTGGAAGAGCAGGCAATAGCTCTTAACCTCTGTGCCATCTCTCCAGCCCCTATTTCTTAAATTTTTATTTTACTTTGACTTACTACTTTTGGTTTGTTTGTTTTTGGAGACAGTCTTTGCTGAGTTACGGTATTGTGGAATATTATTATAACTAGGAAAAGATGCACTACGTTTATTTATGCTGCAGAATACTACTTTAAATAACTGTGTAAAGGCGTGTTACTTTTGCTGCATTTGCTTAATGATGTAAGAATGTGTGTTTAATTATGTAAAGATGTGTTGCATCTTCTCACCTTGACTGCTGAAGGCACCTGATTGGACTAATAAAAAGCCCAATGGCCAACAGCTAGGCAGGAGAGGGCTAGGCGGGGCTGCTACGCAGAGAGAATAACCAGAAGGAGAATCTAGGCTCAGGAGAAGAAAGAGTGAGGGAGAGAACAAGGCAGCCCCTAGCCAGCCATAGAGAAGCAGTGAATGTAAGATATACAGAAGAAAGATAATAAGCCCCAAGGCAAAGGAAACAGGTTAATTTAAGTCAGAGCTAGCTAGAAACAAGCTAAGGCCGAGCATTCAAAACTAATAATAAGTCTCTGTGTCATAATTTGGGAGCTAGTTGGTGCCTAAAAGCCTGGTACAGGGTGGAGTTTGCTCTGTAGACCAGGCTGGCCTTGAACTCAGAGATCTGTCTGCCTCTGGAGTACTGGGACTAAGAGTCCAGCTAGGTGGCTGTTGTTGTCATTATTATTATATATTTTTTTTTATCTCCTCTCTCCTGCCCCCCCCACCCCGTCTCTCTCTCCTCTCCTCCTTTTGGTGAATTTGTGAAGATCAGCACTGACTACCAGAAGTAGCAGTTTCTCTTCTACCGTGTGGTCCTGGGTATCAAACTCAGGTCATCAGGCTTGGTGGCAAGTGTCTTTACATACTAAACCTTCTTACTAGACCTGTTTTTACCTTTACATAGGCAGCATGCATGCATGTGGAGGTCAGAGGAAAACTTCTGGGAGTCAGTTCCCTCCTTCCCCACCAGGTTCCCAGAGATCCAACTCAGGCTTAGTGTCAAATCCTTTACCAGGACAAGCATTTTACTGCCTTAATTTTTTTTTTTATAATTTATTTACTTATGTATATGAGTGCTCTATTAGCATGTGTGATGTGTGAATACCATTGGTTAATAAAGAATCTGTTTCAGCCAGTGGCTTGGCAGAGTAGATCTAGGCGGGGGCGGGGAGGGGGGAATAAACCGAATGCTGGGAGAAAGAAGGTGGAGTCAGGGAGATGCCATATAGCCATCAAAGGGGAAAGATGCAGAGCTGACAGATGGAACCTTGCTGGAAAGCCACAGTCACGTGGTGATACAGTGATTGATAGAGATAGTTCTAGATGTAAGAGCTAACTAGCAATACACTTAAGCTACTGGCCAAACATTGTTGTAAATAATATAGTTTCTGTGTGATTATTTCAGCTCTAAGGGGCCGGGAACAAATGAGCAGTCTTCCACTTCTCATGTGTGCCTGAATGACAGAAGAGAGCACTGGATCCCATTATAGATGTTGTGAGCCATTATGTGGGTGCTGGGAATTGAACTCAGGACCTCTGGAAAGTCAGTCAGTGCTCTTAACCACTGAGCCATCTCTCCAGCCCCCACTGGCCTTATTTTTAAGAGAATGAAATAAATATTTGAAACTCTTAGTTCTAACAAAGCATGGGAAGGTTGGCGATGCTTCCCGGACACGCATTTCTATCCTGCCACAGGTCTAAAACCAACAGTCTGAATGAAGCCCGTGAAACTAGAGACTAAATAAATAAAAGCATAGAGTTCATACACCAAAAGGCTTGAGAATCACATTTAGTTGTTTTATCCATTTCATTCTACTTTTGCAGTGTTGGTGATCAAACAAAGGGATGAGCACTCTACCACCTGGGCTGCTGCACAGCCCCTGAGCATCACCTGTCTAGGGCTGAGAGGAAAAGCTCAGTTTATCACTGTTACCACTACCTACAGGGGGAATGACGGCTAATCTGAGAAATTCAGCTCTATCTATCTATCTATCTATCTATCTATCTATCTATCTATCTATCTCTATCCATCCTTCCACTGGATCCTCTATCTATCTATCTATCTATCTATCTATCTATCTATCTATCTATCTATCATCTATATCTATCCTTCCACTGGATCCTATCTATCTATCTATCTATCTATCTATCTATCTATCTATCTATCCATCCATCTCTATCCATCCTTCCACTGGATCCTATCTATCTATCTATCTATCTATCTATCTATCTATCTATCTATCTATCTATCATCTATATCTATTCTTCCACTGGATCCTATCTATCTATCTATCTATCTATCTATCTATCTATCCATCCATCCATCCATCCATCCATCCATCCATCCATCCATCTATCCATCCATCTATCTATAATTTTACAGTAGCTGAGGCTGGCTTGAACTCCTAATTCTATGCCTGGCGAGAAGATTCTTAGAGGACTAGAAGAAATGTCATGGCAGGAGATCAGAGATTAGCCTGCTGCTGGCTTTTTACCCTCTGGGGATGCGGGATGGGCAGCTGACAGAAGTCTGAGGAAAGTGGAGAAAGAATGGTAATGAGACCAACCCGGCTGGAGGCCTTGATGGGCCCAGGCGCAGGGAAGAGTAGGTAAGCAAAGACAGCATCTGTTCACCGGCTGCACTGTTGAAATCTCCATGCTAGTCGGTAACGACAGATTCAAGGCAACCCCTATCAAAACTCCAATGATAATTTTCACAGAAACAGAAAAAAAAGTTTATGTGAAATGATAAAAGACTGAATAGACAAAGCAATCTTGAGCAAAAAGAACAAAACTGGAGGCTTAACTGAAAATTCTACTCCAAAACTACAGCAGTCAAAACAGGATGGCGACAGCATTTAAAAAGAAAAAGCCCCACAGAACCCATGGGTAAGGAGTTTGGGGATTATGATGCCTCAAACAAAAGTAAAATTAGGCAGACAGGATCATATTAAACTAAAAAGCTACACAACAAACTGATTAGCTCATTAGTAATGCAGGAAGAGAACTCAGACAGTGGGAGAAATGCTTGCAGACCACACACTTCACAGGACTGACACAGGAGCGTAAGGGCTGGCTATTCCTCACAGGGCCCGGGCTGGAGCCCCAGCACCAACACAAATGCTTACAATGATCTGTAATTCCAGTTCCAGGGGATCTGACATTCTTTTCTGTCTTCTTTGGTCATCAAGTACACAGTGGTACAGACAAGACATTCAGGCAAAATCCCCATAAATATATAAGAAATTAAAATGAAAACATTTAAAATATAGAAAGAACTCAACTCAAAGTAAACAAATATGCCCTAATTTAAAAGTGGGTAAAAGTGGGCTGATGAGATGGCTCAGTGGGTAAAGGTGCTTGCCACAAAGCCTGACGACCCGAGTTCAGTCCTGAGAACACAAATAGATACTAAAAACAAAATTAAATAGACAAAGGACCTGAAACGGCACTTCTCAAGAGATGTTCAAATGACCAATAAACATATAGATGATGCTCACTGTCACCAACCACCCGGGAAATAGAAATTGAAACAGAAGGAAACATCAAGTCCTATTATAATAGCTTTACAAAAACAGTGAAGGATAAGTGTTGACCACTGTGGAGAAGAGGGGCACGGCTGGGAGGAATGTAACTGGTACAGCGCTTCCTGGAAGCAGAACAGAGGTCCTCCAAAATATCAAAATAGAAATACCCGCTAACCCAGCAATCCCATTACTGAGTACACAGCTGCCAGACATGAAATCACAAGTCAGAGCTGTCTGCACCCCTGTTGACCGCACATCACACACGATAGCCAGGCTCAGCCTCCTACGGATAAATGTCAAACCAATCGAGACACACAAACACGCCGGAATACTATTCAGTCTTAAAAATGAAGATCTTCTCATTTGCCACAACATGAAGAATCTGGGGACATAAGGTTAAATGAAGTAACTCAGGTGTACAAAGATAACTACTATGTGCTCTCCTTTATATGTGAAACTGGAAAAAGTGAACCGCATAGAGTTCGGAGTAAGATGGCAGTTCCCAGGGGCTTGAGGACGGTCAAGTACAAAGTGTTTGCACTGATCAAGCTGTACCAAATTCAGTTACATAGGCGGCAACGCATATGCTAATTAGCTTGATTTAGTGACCCTGAAAACACATCAAGCTACCGTGCTGGGCTGGGCCTGGTGGCACAGCCCTGCAATCTCAGCTATTCAAGAGGTTGAGGCAGGAGGATTGGAAGTCCAAGGCCATTCTGAACTACAGACTGAGGTTATGGCCAGCCTACCCAGGCGAGGCCCTAAAACTCTTAGCTAGCATCTGTAAGGCCCAGCGCTACAACAGCAACAACAAAACCAAAACAACAAAAAATACACCGTAAACTGGGCGACCAGCACTCAGGAGGCTGAGGCAGGTGGATCTCTGTGAATTCAAGGTCAGCTTGGTCTACAGGGTTCCAGGACAGGCTCCAGGCCTACACACAGAGGAAACCCTGTCTAGAAAAATAAAACAAAACCAAAAATGGTGTCTTACACCCCAAACGTACATATCTTTGATGGTTGACCTTTGTTCCCCTGTGCCGCAGAAGTGCACACATGAGAAAGGGGCAGGAAACTGGGTGCATGCGCAAACAGATGACTCGGTGCAGCTGGAACTGACGGCGCCCAAAGTGTTTTTCATGTTCTGATCTAGGGAACACTGACTCTTCTCTCGTTCCTGGGTAGGAGCCAGTATTTTTTTAAGTTACTGGTTATGGGATGGGGGACCACAGGAGTGTTTGCCGTCACTCACACATGAAGATTTGGGTTCGTATCCCCAATACATGCATACAAAGCAGGCATGGCCACATCATGGCCACCTCTACCTGTGACCCCAGCACTGGAAGAGTAGGGATGTGTGGATCCCAGGAGCCCTGTGGCAAGCCAGACTAGCCAACACCAGTGTGCTTCAGGTTTAATGAGAGAACACGTGTCAAGGGAAGAAGACAGAAGCGACAGGCAGAAGGCCTAGGAACATGCACCTGCACACACAACAAAGGGGGAGGGGGTGCTGGGTGTAACCAGACACATGCTGGGGCTTTCAGGAAGGCCAGAGGTAGAGGCCTCTGGAGGTGGCAGCAAACAATGACCACTGCCCTTAGGTGACAGTGCTGGATGGCTGCTCAGCTGATTCAGGTTCCCTACGGTTCCAGGAAAGCTGGTCAGAGAACCTTCTAGCTCCCCACACTTGACCCCAGGGTCCACTCCTCTGAGCTCTGTACCCAGGTCTCTTTGTAACAGGAACAAGCTCTGACCAGCCCTCTGCACCCAGTAGCTCCAGTGAGCCAAGCCGAGATGTCCCCTCCTAAGCTGGCAGCTCAAACCTGGAGGGGACTGTAGGTCACTTCCCCGACAGTTGCTCCTTCCCATCTGCCTATAAACGGAAGTGACCTGAGAAGAGACTGAGAAAGCTATGAACACCTCTGGGCCTGGATTTTACTCTCTGTGAAGTAGGAGTGAGCCCTCTTCTTCATCTCTCCCAGCTGGGTACATAAGGTTGGTATCATGGAAAGGGCTGTGGATGGGCGGATCCTCTGGACCACGAAGGACGGATGGTGTTGTGTTTTGTGTGCCACTCATGGTACCTTTGGGAACTAGCAGCTGCTTTGAAGGCTTTCCAGGAAAGCATTGGGGGAGGAGAGGAAGGGACGGCAGAGCCAAGAGTGTTCGCAGCCTTCTGGGGAGGGGGTGCAGGAAGTGAGGTGCTGTCTACAGAGGAAATGAGAAGCAAACACCCCCGAAGTTCCCTTAAGCCGCAGGGAGGGAAAGCAGGCTTCAGCTTCAGCAGAACTGTGGGCCCAGGATTGGGGAAACCGAAGGTGCAGCCCAGGGTCGGGGAGAAAGGAAAGAGAAGGGGAGTCTCTGCCTCGGACACAGAGGAAGTCAGGGGCCGAGGACGTCCCCACACTTGGGAAGTGGAGAGAACAGAATCACTGAGCCAGGCTGGGAAAGCCAGCTCACGTGGTGCAGATCTGCGGCCTTGGCCAGGCGCCTGCTTCCAGCAGTGCCCAGCCACACAGCTCGGCACGTGCCTCCGCTCACACGAATACACACCAAGCTGGGGCAGGTCTTGCGAGTGCTTACTCTTCCAGTACGTGCCTTTTCTTTAGAGTTGACACAGATTTGTAATGATTTATGGGGTACAGTGTCCTAACGCAATCCATGTACACAGTGTGACAATCACATCAAGGCTGCATGCGGCTTTTCTTTGCAGCCCGCCTCACAGCTGCATTTACAAGTGTTCAGTGGCTGATGAGTGTGGACTTCCTTGCTAGGAAGCTCTAAACTATCTGCTGGCTTTACGAGTGGCCTTGCATGGCTTAAAAACTCCTCAGCAGCTGGACTGGACGGGAGTCCTGGCATCTGAGTGAAGATCAGCATTTGGCCAATAAACTCTGACCGTCATTTGCAGTCCAGTGAGGGAACCTGAGGAGGGGGCATGGCTGTATTGTCTGTAAACAACTCCCCAGGAAATCCTCAGTTTCAGGGTGAGAGTATAAGGAGTCGGGGTCACTGAGAGGTGTGGTTAGGGGTGGTGTTCTTTAGGACGAAATTAGTGCCCTTATAAAAGAGGCCATGAACTCTTTTGCAGTGGTGGCTCACGCCTGCAATCTCAATACTCAGAGGGCTGAGAAAGATTACCAAAGTTCAGGGTCAAGGTCATCTTGGAATACAGTGAGATCTGTTTTGAACAAGAACAAAAACAAAACAAAGAGGCCTTAATTACAGCCTGGCTCCTCAGGCCTCTTTCATCTTTCAATGTCTTACTCCTGGAGAAACCTCTATGCTTTCCAGCACAAGAGAACACAATGACAAGGCTTTATTGTCGAACCTGAAATCCATCCTTTGCAAGATACTGAATATTTGCACAAGCTTGATCTTGTACTCCTCACCTCTAAAGTTGTCAGAATGAAATGTGTGTTGCTTGTAATATCTGAAGTTCACGTGACTTTGCTATAGCAGCCTGTAGCCAGAGGCCTGGGGAACCCCTCCAACACTCAGAGGTTGCTAACCAGTAAGAGAAAAGACGCACAGCGTAGGTGAAAGAGGGGGAAAGAGAATACACACTTGTGTGTGTTTGCTTTTGTATAAAGAAACTCTGCAGGGGCAAGCATCACGACACACGCCTGTACCACTAGCACTTGGGAAGCTGAAGCAGGACGGTCCTGTTGCCAGGTCAGGTTAGGCTGGCTACACCGTGAGGTCAGCGAGAGACTCAGCTCAGTGGCAGGGGATTTGCCAAACACAAGCCAGGTGCTTGGTTTGATCCCCAGCAAAAACAAAACAACTGGATGATTAAGTGAGAGACCAGTAAGATGTTATCTATGAGAAGGGGGGGTGAGGATGAGTAGTTCTCACTGCATGCCTTTAAAAAAACTACTGATTTTTCAACTTTGTAAAAAAAAAAAATTCAAGTGAAAAATAAAACTCTAGGCTGTATGTGTGGTGGTGGAGCACCCCTTTAATCCCAGCACTGAGGAGCCAGAGGCAGGCAAATCTGTGAGTTCAAGGCCAGCCTGGTCTACAGAACTAGTTCCAGGACAGCCAGAGATACACAGAGAAATCCTGTCCCAAAACAAAAACAAAAAACCCCAACCAACCAAAATTCTCAGCTTCAAATGTAGCATACACCTCTCATTCTATGACCCCAGTACATGGCTACTTAATACCAGCTCTAAAATATATATATATATATTTTTTGAGACAGGGTCTCACTATGTAGCCCCATTATGTAGGCCAAGATAGCCTCAAACTCACGGGGTGCTAGAAGTAAAGGCATGGCCACCATTCCCAGCTTCAGAGATGTTATAAGGAGTCTGAGGTTGGGTACATGTCTTTAATCTCAGCATTTGGGAGGCAGAGGCAGACAGACCTCTTGAACTCAAGGCCAGCATCACCTTGAAGAGTTACAGAACAGCCAGGGCTACGTAGAGGGACCCTGTCTCAAGGAGTCAGCGGATGCAGAAGGGGAGAATAACCCTTGCCTGGGACATGTCCTTAAGGCCCTGGGTCCAGTCACCAGCACCCCAGAAATAAAACATATACAAGTGGAGAGCGGCTCACACATGTCCTCCACTACTTGGGAGGCTGAAGAAAGACTACAATTTTGAAGTCATTGCGGGTAACATAGTGAGTTCCAGGAGGCCAGCCTCAGCCACAGAGTGAGCCTCTGTTTAAAAAAATAAAATAAAAACCAATTAAAAAAACAAAACAAAACTGCTTGACCAAATGTCCTTTTGAGACCGAGTCTTGCTAGCCACCCAGGCCCGTACCATCATTATGGGCTAACCAAGTTTGTCCTAAAGCTTCTCCCAGCTGTGTCCATCTATAGTCCTGCACAAAGAAGAAGAGGAAACATCCCAGGAGCAGGTGAGGCAGCCTGGCCAGATGTGTGTGGTGTGTGTGTGGACTTTGTCCATGAGTACCAACGCCTTGGCTCCCTTCTTCCCCAGGGTAAGAGGAGGCTTCTGTGTCCCTGGTCTATGGCAGCACTACTGAGACTGGCGAGAGCCACTTCTACCTGAGTGAGAGAGAGCTATGTGCCATCTAGACCGGCAGTTCTCAGCGGGGGCCCAGACCCCTGTGAGGGGAGGGGTCAAACGACCCTTTCACAGGGGTTGTATATCAGATGTTTACAATACAATTCATTACCGTAGCAAAATTATAATTATGAAGTAGCAACAAAAATAATTTTGTGGTTGGGGGGTCATCACAACATGAGGAACTGTATTAAAGGGTCACAGTGTTAGGAAAGTTGAGAACTTGATCTTGACCCTTAGGAAGGAGCAAAGTCTAGCCAGATAGCAGAAGCAGATGATCCTCCAGTCTATACAGAACTTGGGGGCCAAGAGGTAGGAAGTTGGTCTAGGGGAGACTTTTGAGTCAGGTGGGAATAAGATGGGCAAAGGACTTCTGGAAATGTCCAGAGCTGCTATGGGCAGTTTCTAGGGGGAATGTATCAAGAGAGCCCTGCACAAAAGGACCAATTACAGCCCCTGTATCAATCCAGCTGGTGTAAAGTGAATCAGTCTTTGGAAACTTTGTCCCTGAGGACCCCAGGAGTTCCAGGGTCTATCACAGCCTCCCCCTGGGGTCAGAAGCAGATTTAGGCTGAGAGGGAAGAAATGCAGCCAGCAGCACCTACTGCTCAGGCCCTGCAGGCAACAATACGAACACCAGCTGGGTCAACCCTCCTTTTAAGAGAGCTGTTTAAAGACAGACAAACAAACAAACAAAAGCAGTGTTTGAGATGGAACCCAGGGCTTCTCAAGCCCTTTACTACAGGGTTATACCCCTGACCCTGCAATTTTTGTTTTTTAAATAAAAAGCTCCCAGAGCTCAGGGGACCAGCACAAGGTTCAGGATGCTGTGCCTAACTGGGTTCTGCCAAGCACCTACTGGGTTTTTAGAAATCAGTAATAACAGCAATGATAATTCACCTTAATAACAGCCTGCCCCCCTCAGACCTCTTTTATCTGCGTAACTCCCAGAGCTGAGAAAAACGGTAATTACGGAGCAGGGCCACACCCCAATGATGATGTGTTATTAATTTAGGAGTTCTGCTGGGAAACTGAGGCCCAGGGAGAAGGATCTTGCTCCAGTGGAGCTGAGCTGCTGGGCAGTTGGGAACTGGAGGTCCCGGCTACACTCCTGCAGTTTTGGGAGACGTTCTAGCGAAGTGCATTCACTCCACATGTGGGCGAAGCGAAGATGGTGCAGACAGACCGGATACTTGTCCAGGACGGGGTGGGCAGCCCTGGGTGCAGACAGACCGGATACTTGTCCAGGACAGGGTGGGCAGCCCTGGCAGGGAATTAGGGCCTTTGTCTTTGAGTCCCTGCTCTACTCTCCTGGAGTACAGGGAAGCAGGCCAACGGTTGCCTGAGCCATCCCTAGACGAGGGGTCACAGGATAAGAGGGGGCTGGAGTTCCATAATTGCACATCACAAACACAGTACAAGAAGAGGCAATGAAGTGTCAGGGGGTGGGGCAACTGGCAGCTGGGTGTGGGAACCTAAGCAAGAGCAAGTCAAGAAATGAGGAGTCTAGTTCAGAACCTGGCATCTGTAAGGCCCTGGGTTCACTCCTTAGCACGGGAAAAAAAAAAGTCACTGAAAAACCCAAGCTTCTTGTTGTAGCACCCACCCACCTTTGGGATGGTCTTCTTCTCGCAGCAAGTGGGACGCGCAGAGGGTGCCCCTGCCAGCCTGACACTCAGGGGTGGGTGGGAACCCACAGCAGAGCTTTCCAACTTGTATCCAAGGAGGGAAGCAGCGAAAAGTCAAACTGAGACAGCAGATAACAAGATTCCACAGCTATGCTCATAGCCTGCTGTGAGCCTAGCACCGTGCTGATGCTGGAAACAAAAGCAGCTCACGGGGAACGAGAACCATGGCAGGAAGCCATCCACGATCTTGCCTTCTGCTGCTCCAGTGTTTCTCCAACCAGTCAGAAAGCTGCCCAAAGCACTAGGGGAAGCCTAGGCTAACACTCTAAATTGTTCAGTTCAAGAACTGGCTTTCTTTGATTTAAGCATAACCAGCTCTCTCGTGAATGAGAGACTACGGCAGAAAACCATGTAAACCAGAGGCCCGAGGTTTGAATCCCACCTTGGGCACTCACTGCCCCATGAATCACTTCCTCTCTGTCAGTCTCTCCGTTTGGGGTGGGGGTGTTGAGACAGGGTCTTACTATGCAGCCCTGGATATCCTGGAACTCATGGTAGTCCAGGTTGGCCTCGAACTCACAGAGTTCCACCTGCCTCTGCCTCCCGAGTGCTGGGATTAAAGGTCATGGGCCACCATACCCAGCTCTGTTTCCCCATTTTTAACTTGAAAGTGGGCCTCGGATTAGATTTTTCTCTCGGATTCCTTCCAGCCTGTGGAGGCTCTACATTGTTTTGATGTGGTGGCAGATCTCAGGTTGATTTGCATAAATTTGCATGCTCAATCAAAAAACTCCAAACTCCAAGTATAGAAAATCCAATCGCTCTATTAGCGCAGCCAGACAGGCTGGAGGGGCTGTCAGGTTCAGGAGAGGGTTGTCAAAGCAGAGAGTGATAGGGGTTTGGGGGAGGGGCTGAGGGAAGCAGGAGAGAGAGAGAGAGAGAGAGAGAGAGAGAGAGAGAGAGAGAGAGAGAGAGAGAGAGAGAGATTGAGAGATTGGGCAATGCCAGCGATCGCCCTGGTGACTCGGGTCTGCACACCAGGGCCCCTCACCCCTCACTCAGGCTGATGTCCTTTCCCCTCCACAGGGCCCCCGAGCTGACCCTCCTCACAGCCATTCCGCCATTCCTCAAGATGGGATTGCCGCTTCTGCCTAGCAACAGCTGCATCCTTCAGTCTGATAGGAACTCCACCAGTGACTGCTTCTGGGAAACTGACCTCCCTGGGAGTTTCCATTATCCACTTCAAGGGCTTCACAATGGCAAGGAACGTTTCTTGGGTTTTAACCCACAAGCCTTCAGTAGAAGCTCACTCACCTAGGGTAGCGGGGCTGAGGCTAGAGGGCTCCCCGGACCCAGGACAGGGGACAGAGTAAATGACAATGCAGGAGACTGTGCCAGCCCAGGGCCTCTTTAAGCACCACAATCTCCAACAATATTCCCCATCACCTGGGAGACCAAGGATGAAAATAAACAAGAACATGAAGCCTCGTGGCTCATGGGCTGGAAAGCAAGTCCTAACCTGGAGTACCAGCGTCCTGAGAGAGCCCTACCTCAAAGAGGTAAGGGGGCTGGGAAAAACAGGGCTGTGGCCGCGTCTCCTTGCTGCCTTGGAGCTGGGCTGAGCACAGAGGAGCAGTGTGTAGAGCCCGTAGGTAGGATGGGCAGCAGCAGTGGGGCCCTCCTTGCCCTCTTCCCACAAGAGGGTGGATGAATGTGCTGGGCTCCCTGGCTCAGATCCTAAGACAAGTCCCAACAGCTGAGATGCAAACTGTCTCCTGGGAATCTGCCTACCCCGCTGGCCCTTGGCTGCCTCCTCCTCTCCCTCAACCCCTCCCCAAAGATCCAACCCAAAGCCTGGCCCAGTCATGGTGTCTCACCTTGATGGGTGGGCCGAACCTGAGCCAGCAGGAGTTCATATCCCAAGGCGGCAGGGTAAGCAGAAAAACACTATTTACAGGCAGAAAAGGGTTCTGTTCTCTCAGTCCTAAAGTCCAATCCTGACACACTGTGGCCAAGCATTTTAGCTCTCTTAATGGAGTCACCCTGATGGAGGGCCTCTCTCCCCTCTCCAGGGATTTTTAGATCTTTCTGGTCCTACTGTTGAGTTCCAAAGCTGAAGGCAACTGAGCTCCAGAGAAGCAAACTATCTTGCTCAAGGTCAGAGTAGGCTGGAAGCGCAGGGCCAAAGCTCCTGACTCCAGCCATCTTGACAGCAATCCAGTGCCCACACACAAACCTTCTCTGCTTCCTTCTCTGCAGCCTGGGCCAGCAGCTCCCTGTCTAAGACTGGAGCTGGTGGAGGATACTATAAAGTCAAAGGCACCTTAGGTACAGACCACAGGCGCTGGAAGCAAAACCAAACAATCTCTGTGAGGATCCCTCTCTTGACAAAAACGCTCCTGGTTTCTCTGGAGCAAGAAACCCCATTCATCTCACACTGGGCTTGGGGTTCAAAATCTGAGAGCCAGGCTCTCAGGTCAGAACTGGGGGGAGTTGTCTGTAAGATGAAAGAGGGTCTACAACAAAGCAGTTGTGCAATGTTCACTTCCCTTCAAAGGACCGGGCACACAATGGTTAGACAGATTCTTTCTCCATGGTTCCTCAAACCAGTTCTGGTCCCCGGCCTCTGTCTCCAACCACTTCCTCTGGCTGACAATTGTGTAGAAGCAGACACGCTGGAGAAGGGAAGAGCGAGTTTGTGGACATGGGAATAAGAGATTGCCTTTAAAGCTAAGGAAGCCCTCAAGCCTAAAACCACTGGCTCCTGAGGAGGGTCTTTAAAAGGCAGCTGCTGGGCAGACTGGGTGGCTGAGCCCTTCGGAAAGCCAGACCTATGGGGAGGTGAAGGCCTTCTGCGCCCTTGGGACAGCGCCAAGGCTAGGGAGACAAGAGGGGCCTTCCGCCCAGGATGTAAAGAGAGAGTTGGGGTCCCAAGAGCCGCTTTCCCGGGCCTGCTAAACCAAGGGAATATCAGGCACTGACAAATTCTCTGCATTTTTTTTTTAGCACCCCAGCCAAAAACCAGAAAGCCTTTTCTTTTGGGGCTGCCCTGTCCCTACTCTAGCCCAGCCATTCTCCTCCGTCAGCCTCTATTGAGCAGGCAGATTGTCGGGTTCTCTCCATCCCATAGCCCCTCAGAGCTTCAGTAGGGTTGTTCCCAAGAAGACCCGGTCACTCCGCCTTTCCCCGCCTCCCCCACGCCCTACAGCCCCGGGCCACGGGGACTGGAAGGAGTACGAAGGGGTGCCCCAGGCTCCAGTCTGCGCCTGCGCTCCGAGGGGGGGGAAGAGCCCCCTCCCTCTGCAACCCAGCACCGCTAAACAGTACCGGGACCGTGGGATGCCGGCAGGGTGGGATGCGCAGTGGGGGCAAGGTCAGTGCTTTCAAAGAGGGAGGGAGACCCGCCACCGGAACATCCCCCACTCCCGAAAGTTTCCCTTCCGGGGCCACCGAGTGTGCGCGAGGATGGCGCTAGGGGCGGGAGGGGGTAGGGTGGGGGTGGACAAAGTCACAACAGGACCCCTCCTGGGAGAGTGCGGCGGGAGGGACGGGCAGGCGACGAGGTGTGGGCCGGAAGCCTCGCTGCCCCTTCAAGCCTAAAATGCCACGAGAGCCTTTCATTCCCCACTCCCCGGCCCCCGCCCAGGACGTACGGCCCCCCCACCTCACAGTCCGTTAAATGCCAAACAGGCCTGAACTCACCGAGATCAGGTGCTGAGCTGGGCAGGCCTGGTCCGCCGGGTCCATGGCCGCATCTCGGGTGGGTGGGGGGGCAAAGAAAGGGGGGTACCGGAGCCGCCTCTTGATGTCAAGGTTTTAAAGGGGCCAATGAGCCCCGCCCCTCGCCGAAGCCCCGCCTCCATCCTCCCGCGCAGCCAATCCAAGCTCAGCCTGGGTGCGCGCCCCTCCCAGCTCTGTCCAGATGTTCCCAGGACGAGAGCTAAGTCGGCCCGGCCGGCGCGCGCCGCTTCCGCCCGCCCGCGCGGGTGGGAAGGGCCTCCCCTCCCCCTCCGCGGCGAAACAATCCTCGCCGGGCGGGAGCTGACCTGCCAAACCTTCCCAGGGCCGGGGTTGGGAATGACAGACTTGGCCGAGTGGGGCTGGAAAGGGGGCATTTAGAACAGAGAGAACTAAGTAGGTTCCCGCGGGCCCACGGGCATGCGCGTCTGCTTCTGTGGGTCTGGGCGTGCACGTGTATGTGGTTGAAAGCGTGTTTGTAATTTGCCTTTCTGCTTACGTGTTGGGTGTAAATCTATGGGAAGAATCCTGAGTGTCTCCTTGGCCTTAAATGCTCCCGTCGCTCTCTTCTCTAGGTCGGGGTCTTCCTAGATACCCAGAAACTGGGTGAGGAACAGTCAGCATTGTGGAAAGCAATGTAGGTTTAAGAGGCAAGTCAGACCTGGGTATGATTGCTCACGCTTTTTAATCCTCACACTCGCGAAGCAGAGGCGGGCAGATCTCTAGTGCAGAAAAGGATATGGCCTTGATTTTTAGCCACTTCCGACCGGGGAAGAGGGAAGTGCAGTTCAAATCGTTGGAGTAGAGAAAACAAGCTAATTAACTCACTCAGGCCTTTACATCCTAAGAGCTCAGTACCATTCTCACGGGTCTATTTGTTACGTTGTTGAGACAGGGTCTCTATATAACCCTGGCTAACCAAGAATCCATAATACAGGCCAGGCTGACCCCAAACTTCCCGTGATCCTATAGCTTCTGCCACCATTTTGGCCCTTAACAGCTTTCTTTTTATTCTGTGAATAATTTATAGCCTTCACAACCTGCCCTGTACTGACTGGCATGGATGTGCAGGTTCTGAACTATATCACACATTGGACACAATGTATATTTTACTAAAATTGCTTCTGTTTGTAGGTGTACAAGATTAGCCTTAAAGTGGAATGAGTCCAGTAAAGGAACATAAACCATAAGGGAACATAAGGTGGTCTGGTTGACTGAGATTAATCTAAGAGTTCCTCTCTGAAGAAGGCCTCTTACTTAAAGTGGGATTCTAAAGACAGAGACCTGGAGCAAGGTTTAGACAGGACAAGAGAGTGGCAAAAAGCTATTACCGGCCTGGGATAGCAAGCGAATGGGTGGGGAGTGGGGAAAGTTAATGCAAGAAGTTTTGTATGGAAAACAGAATGAACCCATGGATAAAGGAGTTGTTTTGGATTTAAAAACAGAAACAAACAAACAAACAAGGGTCTCACTGCATAACCTAGGATGACTTCAAGCACTCTGTCTCCTGGGTATTAGGACTGCAGGTGTGCCACCATGCCACCATGCCCAGAGGTTACACACATCAGGCAAGCACTCTATCATGGAGCCAAATTCATGGCCTTCCATTCCCTTTTCGTCATATTTCTTGATGCTCGATTATGGCATTTTTGAAATACTACAGGACTGATTAATCCTTGCTCAATCACCCGATGTTGATTGAATAGGGATCAATGGGCTAATCCTGGAGAATAACAAACATGAGACACAGTTCTTCCCGCAACGGGCTGTAAAGTCCAGTAGGAATGATGTGTCTGTTGCATTCCTGTGCCTTGGGATGGGAACCTTAAGTCTGCCAGGCATTTTCTAACTGTTTTTGAATGTTTCCAAGTGACTGAATTTTTGGAAGCAAACAACAACTAGATTTTTAAATATTTATTTATTTATTTATTTATTTATTTATTTATTTATTTATTTATTATGTATACAATATTCTGTCTGTGTGTATGCCTGAAGGCCAGAAGAGGGCACCAGACTTCTTTACAGATGGTTGTGAGCCACCATGTGGTTGCTGGGAATTGAACTCAGGACCTTTGGGAGAGCAGGCAATGCTTTTAACCACTGAGCCATCTCTCCAGCCCCCAACAACTAGATTTTTAAACTTCGCGTGTTCACCCTTATTTAATAAACACAGGCAGAACATTTGCATGTCCTCACCATCCTTACAGGCTCTCACACACCTGATATTGGGCTATCAGATTTTGGCAAACTTTATTCATCCTTAGAGACAAGATGTGAAACTGTAGCAATGTTCCATCATTATTTTCTTTAATGAGGCTTACTAAATTTTGATTCAGTTTTATCAGTTTATTAAAATTTTGAAGTCCCAGAGTTGATTCTCCATTGTTATTATGCATCACCAATTACTTCCTGTCCTTGTTTGTAATAAGACAAGCTAGACTTCTTGGGTGTCTGGTGCTGCGGGCTGCTGCAGGCTGCTGTTTACAAACCCGTGTGATGGTGTAGCATAACTATGTGTATAGTAATGGTGACCTCGGAGAGCCACGCCCTCTCTACTCACGCCAGCATTTCAATTGCACACTCTCGCTGTTTTTCAAGGATTTATTTACTTTTTGAGAATGGGTGTTTTGCCTGCATAGAAATCTGTGCACCAGTTGAGTGCTTGGTGCCCACAGAAGTCAGACGAGGACATCAGCCCCCCCTGGAACTGAATTATGGATGATTGTGAGCCACCTTGTGAGGGCTGAGACTTAACCCTGGTCCTTTGCAAGAAGAAGTACTCATAAGCAGTGAGCTGTCTTCCCATAGTCCTGCTTTAATACTGTGTGGTCAGCCATCAGAGGTTGACACAGTCACCTTACTGTTGTTGCTAAGAGGACCCAGATTTGGAACTCCTGGTATTAAGATGTGGTCAGGTTGCTAACTGGCTTCTTAGAACACCCTTCCCTACCTATTCTTCAAGTTGGATCACTCCAGGACACAGTCTAGATGTTACTACTGCCTAGTAAGAGGAAGACAGGAGCTGGCTAGTGTTTGGTCCGTTTTCTCAATAAGAGTAAGTCATTGCCAATATACTTTGAAATCTCTCACCTGCAAGATATGATGGATCTGCTCACATCCTTGAACTTCTCTTTTTGAGTTGGACCCTGTGATCCAGGCCTGTAGTTGTAGGTACTTGGGAAGATCACAAGTTCAAATCCTGCCTGAGCTACAGAGTGATTTCAAAGGCTAGTCTAGGCAACTAAATGGGACCCCATCTCAAAATAAAAGGTAATTAAAGGGCTGGGATATGGCTCAGTGGTAGAGTACTTCCCTGGTATGTGTGAGGTCCTGGGTTCAGTCCCCCAAATTTTTGCTGAGTCTTTTTTCTATGCTGGGCACCATGCATATAGTGTTAGGCTCAGCAGCAGGGATGACTTTGGGAAAGTGAGCAGTGTGAGACTGTACTGAGTCCTAAGAACGCAGCCGAGCCTTTGCATGCTTCTAAGTGCGGCTGGGGAGAGCTGGCAGGATGATAATTAGATTTGTATGTTGTGTCTTGTTTTTCTTTTTTGAGAAAGGGTCCCACTGTGTATGTATCCTTGGCTGACCTGGAACTCCCTCTGTAGCACAGGCTGGCCTTGAACTCAGAGAAAGCTGTCTATTTCTGCCTCCTGAGTGCTGGGATCAAAGATGTGCCACCAAACCTGGCTTCAGATTTGTATTTTGAGTTTTATCTTTCTTTCTTTCTTTCTTTCTTTCTTTCTTTCTTTCTTTCTTTCTTTCTTTCTTCCTTCCTTCCTTCCTTCCTTCCTTCCTTCCTTCCTTCCTTCCTTTTTTTGACAGGGTTTCTTGTATCTTTGGTACCTGTCTTGGAGCTAGCTCTTATAGACCAGGCTGGCCTCAAATTCACAGAGATCTGCCTGCCTCTGTTTCCCGAGCGCTGGGATTAAAGGTGTGTACCATTATTGCCCAGCTGGTTTGTATTTTGGAAAAGCACTGTGGTCACAGTGTAGACAGAGGTAAGACTGAAGTCAGGGCCACCGGACAGAAAGCATTTATAACAACCGGTGAGAAAAATAAGAAATGATGTGGTCTGGGGTAGGAAACTAAGACAAGTGATGGCTTAAAGTGATGGCACTTCTTTCCGCAGAGGCACATTGATCTCTGGGAGTTCAAGGTCAGCTTGGTCTACAAATGGAGTTTCAGGACAGCCAGGGCTTCATAATAGAGACCATGTCTCAAAACAAAACAAAACAAAACAACAACAACAAAAAACCAAACAAAGAAAATGAAATACATAGCAAGAGTCATTGGACCTTGAGATTGGAAGTGGAAGGAAGCGAGAGGAGGCCGAGACCTTTAAACTGGGTACTTTGCACATAGTAGGACCACAGACTGAAATAAAAGATGCTGGAGAAAGAAGGTTTGGGAGATGACATGCTTACTTCCGAACAGGTTGATACTGAGGTGCTCGGAGGATGTCTACTGGAGATGCTGCTCCACGGATGAGTACTTGCTTCCCAGCTGCTGCTGTTCTTCGGGAGAGGCTACAGACGAGCTACACACGAGCCTCAATCTTTAGGTCAGTACAAGTTTCCGGAAACAGCGTAAGACAAAAGCAGAAGAGAGACTGGGAGAAAGGAGCGTAGCAGGGATTGGGGGAAGACTCGTGTGAAAGGATGAGTAGTCAGAATGCATGTGTTTTATGATATCCAGCATCATGTACAATGAATATATTCCAGCAGGGGGAAGGAAGTTGGAGGGTAGGTCTGGGTAGATGGTTCAGAGGTTAGGAGCACTAGCTGATCTTTTAGAGGACCGGGGTTTGATTCCCAGCAGGAGCCACGTGGAGGCTCACAACTGTCTGTAACCCTAGTTCCAGGGGATCTGACAGTCTCTTCTGGCCCAGCAGGCACCAGGTGGGCATTTAGTGCACAGACACACATGAAGGCCAAACACCTTCATACACATAAAAAATTAAAAAATAGGGGCTAGAGAGATGGCTCAGAGGTTAAGAGCATTGCCTGCTCTTCCAAAGGTCCTGAGTTCAATTCCCAGCAACCACATGGTGGCTCACAGCCATCTGTAATGGGGTCTGGTGCCCTCTTCTGACCTGCAGGCATACACACACAGACAGAATATTGTATACATAATAAATATTTTTTAAAAATTAAAAAATAAAGAATGAGAAGTGATAATGTTGGCTTTGGATAAATAATTTTGAAGCTCAAGAGAGGATATGGACTAAAGAAATCTATGAGTCATTAAAACTGGGGCGCCTGAAGCTACAGGGTAGAGAAAATTATGCAGGAGGCGAGGGGGTAGTGTAACAGAACCCCAAGGAATGCCAGCATTAGACAGGGGTCTCCAGAGGAGGAAGAAAACCAGAGGAATTTCATCACCAGAGTCCAAGCCAGATGTCCAAGGACCAACTAATTTCCAGTGCTTCAGAGGTTGGGTCAGGACAGACATTCCTTGTTGACTTTAGCCACACATCACTGGAGACCGGCAAAACCAGATTTTGAACGGTTGAGAAAGAAAGGCATACATAGTCAGTAATGGAGACAGGAAGTGTTTAAATCTTGCAGGCATCTTGGCTGCGAGAGAAAAAAAAAAACTAGGCCGATATAGAAGAACATGAACGAGGCGATAGGGTATCCGTGAGAGTTGTTTAGTCAGTTTTAGGAAGGCATTGCTTAATATAGAAAATTATTTAAATTTAATCTCTTAAAAGTATATGAGTGCGGGGCCAGGGAGATGGGGCGGTCAGTAAAGTGCCTGCACCACACACGTGAGAACCTCAGTAGACCATCAGCCTCACACAGAAGAGCGTGGGATGGTGGTACACATCTGTAACAGCCGCAATGTGGAGGGATGGACCACTACAGCTGCCGACCAGCCACCTGGTCGACTAGTATCTTCCAGGATCAATGACAGCCTTTGTTTCAAAAAATAGGATGGAGTGACTAAGGAAGACACTTGATGTCAATCTCTTCCACCATAGGTGTGTGCCTGCACGCGCGCACGCACGCGCGCACACACACACACACATACACACACAATGTATGTGTGTACACCCCACATGACTCATACTTACACCACACATACACAGTGCATTCAGGGACTGGGGAAGATCTCTGTCAATGCAGGTATGAAGACCTGGGTGTGGAGTCCCCAACACTCACATAAAAAGTTGACTAAGTGAGGCAGCTTGTGTCTGTAACCCTGCTTCTGGGGCACAGGAAGACCCCTGGGTCTTGCTGGTCAGCTAGTCTAGCTAATCAGTGGGCTCCAGGTTCAGTGAGAAACTCTATCCAAAAAGCTAAAGGCCAGTAAGATGATTTAGCAGATAAATGCCACTGTCCTGCAGGCCTGATGACCTGAGTTTGATCCCAGGAACCACAGTGGAAGGAGAGAGCAACTTCTGAGTTGTCCTTTGACATCTGCATGGCACATATGCATCTGCATTTGCACACACGCTGCATTCACACACACTGCATTCACATACAGATGCTGCATTTACACACACTGTGTTCACACATGCTGCATTCATACACGCTGCATTTACACACGTGCACACACACACTACATTCTCACACACACTGCATTCATACACACATACTGTATGCAATAATAAATTAAAAATAAGGTGAAGTGCTGGGCGGTGGTGGCGCACGCCTTTAATCCCAGCACTCGGAAGGCAGAGGCAGGTGGATCTCTGTGAGTTCGAGACCAGCCTGGTCTACAAGAGCTAGTTCCAGGACAGGCTCCAAAACCACAGAGAAACTCTGTCTCAAAAATCCAAAAAAAAAAAAAAAAAAACAAAAAAACAAAAAAAAAAACCAGAGACCACTTGGTGTGGTCTCTGATACTCTAAAAACAGTTGTAAAGCATGTACTCACTCTCTTGCTTCCAGCTGCCGCTCCCGGCTGCTAGATTCTGTTTCTGTTAGCTGAGAGGACTGTTATCTAGGACAGTGATCTGTAAGTTTTCCCCTTAAATAAATAACCCTAAAAAAATAAATAGGGGCTGGAGAGATGGCTCAGTGGTTAAGAGCATTGCCTGCCCTTCCAAAAGTTCTGAGTTCAATTCCCAGCAACCACATGGTGGCTCACAACCATCTGTAATGAGGTCTGGTGCCCTCTTCTGGCCTGCAGACATACATACAGATAGACTATTGTATACATAATAAATAAATAAATATTTAAAAAAAATAACCCTTTTATTATTCATGATTCTGAATCTGTGTGGGATTGCTTTGTGACTTCCTTCATCAAGCCTGGTCTACAAGAGCTAGTTCCAGGACAGGCTCCAAAGCTACAGAGAAACCTTGTCTCGAAAAACAAAATAAATAAATAAGGTGAAGCAATTGAAGAAGACATCCAACATCAGCTTCTGACTTTGTGTGCATATATACACACACACAGTAAAAATGAGTGCATATACTTTAAAACAAAAACACTTGCAATCTTTTGGTTATATTTTCCATCTCCAGCAATGAGCCATTTTCTCCTTTCCTTGATTCTTTAAGATGACTAAACCTGTTTATATGGGTGTTTTGATTTTTTTTACTACCTTGAATGTATATATTCTTTTCAATTTTTTCTTACATTTATTTGTTTATTGTCATGGAGGACTATAGTGATATTTTGTTTGTGATCTAACAAATAAAGCTTGCCTGAAGATCAAAATGCAGAGCTAAGTCACTAGTTAGCAATAGAGGCCAGGCAGTGGTGGCACACACTTTTAATCCCAGGACTCTGTGAGTTCAAGGCACCCTGAGCTACATGATTGAATCTCTAAAAGAGAAACACAAAGGTGATACCAGCACTCAGGATCCCATGCCTTTAATCCCAACACTAAGGAGGTGGAGAGAGGGTTGATATGGCTGGGCAGAGAGAGGAATATAGGGCAGAGGGAACGGGAGCTAAAGGTAATCTGTGGATTCAGTCTGAGCAGGCAATCTGAGGTTTCCTAGAAACAGAAGTCTGAGGATTTGTAGAGTCAGGATTGCTCCTTCAGTCTAAGGAGTCAATAAAGGTAAAAGGTCTTTCTAGTGGCTGGCTGCTCTGCTTCTCTGATCTCTCAGCTTTCACCCCTTAACATCTTCTGAGTTTTTATTATTAAGAACAATTAGAATTCATGCTACAGAAGACACATGCCATTGTGCATGTGTGGTCATTGGGACAACTTCCAGAAGTTAGTTGTCTCTTGTTGGTTCTGGGGCTGACTCAGGTTGTCAGGCTTGGTGGCAAGTGCCTTTACCTGCTAAGTTCTTGTCTGCCCTGGTTTGTTTGTTTGTTTTTGACATTGAATCTTGTTTTGTAGCTCGGTGGCCTAGCCTTGGACTCACTGCCCTGCCTCTTGAGTGTTAGATTACCAGTGAGAGCTGGTAGTCTTGTGTTGTCTACCCAGCTTGGTATTTTGGAACAGGATCTTACTATGTAGTCTTGGTTGGCCTGGAACTCTATATAGACCAGGCTAGCGTCAAACTCACTGAAATCTACCAGCCTTTGCTTCCCATGTACGTGGACACTAGTTGTTGCAACCTTGTTATTTTTAATTTAAAAATGTGTGTCCATGTGTGAGTGTAGGCCTGCAGACACCGTGCCATGGCAGTGCATGTGGAGGTCAGAGGACAAATTTAAGGAGTTCCTTCTGGACTTCCACTCTGTTGAGACAGGATAGCTCTTGATTCATCTGCTCCCATCCCACCTTGCTGCCTAAGTCGTGGGAACACATGTAACTTTTCTTACATGGGTCCCAGGGACTGAACTCAGTAGTTGGGCTTGCACGGCTCGTGCTTTCTACAGCTGAGCCATCTCTCCCACCCTCATCTTGGTTTTTAAGACAGGGTCCCGTTATCTAAGCAGAGCTCGCCAGGTGGACTAGGTCGGCCGGCCAACAAGCCTCAGGGATCTCCAGGTCTCTTCTTCTCCATCACCGAGATTACAAGTGTGTCATCACTGACTTTTTTAGGGGGTTCTGAGGATCAAACTCAGGTCCTCCTACCTTGCATAGCAAGCAGTTTACTGAGCTGTCTCCCAGGTGGATATTTTCCCTTTACTATTCCATGGTTTGCTTTCAGTATTCCAATATTGCATTGCTCTATGCCGACACCTGCCTGTCACCAGCCCATCCTGTCCTTGCTCTGGCCACAGGGTCCCTTACGTCAGGTTCACAGGGACTGCTCCTGGCATCGTTCCACACCCTCTCACTGACAGCTGTCTCTCTTCCGTGTCTCCTGTGCCCACCGCAGCTATAGACGCCCTTCCCTGAAGCTCCACACTCACATTAGCTGCTGTTGGCGTCTTCTGGTCAACTTGAATTTGTAAAACAGGCTGAATTTAACCTTGGAAGTCCAGGGCTGTTTAGTCTATCCCGCAGCAGCTAAGGGCATGACAGGCGATGGAAGGACCTGGACATGGAACCTCCTCATTTGCCACAAAAGTACGTGAACTAGCCACATGCTAATACGCATCTGAAATATGGCTGACCCAAATGGAGATGAACTTCATAGGTATTTAAATGCCAGAACTGGAAGCATCAGTGTAAGGGATGGTTGGTGGGTCTCACTCTGCTAACTGAATGGAAACACTCTGTAGATATTTGATTACATATCTAAATTTGTTTGTGTTCATTTTTCAAGACACAGTTTCTCTGTGTAACAGCCCTGGCTGGCCTCGAACTCACAGAGATCAGCCTGCCTCTGCCTCTCGAATGCTAGGATTAAAGGCGTGTGCCACCATCACCCAGTTTGATTACATATGTATAACTTTTTTTGGATACGGGATCTTTGTCACATAGTGTAAATCGGCCTGGAGCTCTCTTCTCAAACTCAGCCCAAGTGCTGCGCTGGAGTGCCCCCACACCCAGCTCGTCTTTTTTAAAGTGCTGAGGTTTATTCAGCTCATTCTCTATTCACGTCTGTCCCGAGGCCTGAATGGGCTCAGCCGACTTGGTGCTGTGCCTCAGCCACACTGGTTTGATATAAAGATGATCTTTCTCAGGGAAAAGGCATTTTCATGGTCTTCACAGCTCAGAGGCGATTAAGCAGCCATTGTTTGCATGGCCTCATCTTTATGAGCACTAATTACACATGTTCTTCTAGAAGTGCAGCGGTTCCTCTGACTGATCAAGCAACTACTTGTCCTGTAGCGTGTCCCTAGTGAGCAGGCAGCCCGCACCTGCAGGCGTTCGTGGCTGACATGTGCTCACTGTGACTGTGGAGATGGGGCCCCTCCATATCCTTTGGCCGCTGAGCTCGTTCTCAGCCATCAAGTTGTTTGGAACAGCTGGGCATGGTGGCGGCGCACACCTTTATTCCCAGCAGATGTAGGCCGATCTCTGTAGGCTGGAGGCCAGCCTGGTCTAGAGTGAGTTCTAGGACAGCCAGGGCTGCAAAACCAAGAATGAAACAAGTTATTTGGGCCAGGTTCTGAGGCCTTCAAAACCAGTCCCACAGAAAGAAGATCCTGTGTTTGTGCCGTTCATTGCTGTGACAAGTCACAAGTTTAGTGGCTTGAAACATGCTTATTCTAGAAATCTCAGATTAAGGTCTCAGCAGGCCGTGTGCCTTCTAGGGAATCAAGGAAGTCTGTACCCCCTTGCCGCTCTGACTTCTGGAAGCTACCTGCATCCTTTGGCTTGTGGTCCTTCCTCAGTGCCACCCAGTTGGCTGTGGTTAAATCTCTGCCTTCCTCTTAAAGGGGAGCCCAGTTAACTTCCCTAGGTTAGGGTCCCTAATCACACCAGCAAAGCCCCTTGCGCGCTCTAACACTCACGGGCTCCCAGGACAGTACATGGACATGCTGGGATCTAGTGTGACCCGACACAGTGACAGAATTCTTTGTACTGTCCTGATGATGGGTGACAGAGTGTGCCCAGCAGAGCCGCATAGTACAGTTAAGATATAGAGAGAAGGCTGGGCTGTGGTGGCACACGCCTTTAATACCAGCACTCAGGAGGCAGAGGTAGGAGGATCTCTTGAGTTTGAGGCCGGCCTGGTCTACAAGAGCTAGTTCCAGGACAGCTAGGACTGTTACATAGAGAAACCCTGTCTCAAAAAAAAAAAGATATACAGAGGAGGAAACTTAGCTCTGTCTCCAACTGCGACCATTCTGAGACCACCCCAACCTAGCTTTGTTTCTGTTCTTCCATTCCCACTTCTTCACCATTTAAAACGTTCAGTGGCCTTCAATCAGAGCTCCTCATTTTACACTTCCTTCTCCTGAAAAACAAGTAAGAGTCACATTTTCTGCCGTTTTCCCTGTAAGCCTCTGTTCCAACAAGCATAATTGTAGGCTGCAGCATTTGACGGAGTGGAGCGACGTCACAAAGTAACAGCACCTTATTTTTGCTTAATACTTTATTCCAAAAAACTCCTTCTGATCCTTAGCTCTCCTGGGTTCGGGAAAAGGAGAGCGCTATTTCGGATGTGTGGGTATGTGTGAAGTCAGGGCCCAGGACCCGGATCCTGCCTTCAAAAGGCAGGTGCTGCCGCACGGGTGCAGTGAGTGGGGTAGACTACGGGCTGGACTGCACCTATTTCAACGCGGGGAGCAGACAGAAGGAGCCAACTGGAGTCTCTCCTGTGTGCAATAAATGAGCGCCACAATGGGATTAGGTTGGAATAGGATTAGTTTGCTTTTGGGATCTTTTGAATCTGAGATGCCTAATAACTACTTCGGGGGATTATGATTACAAAACAGGACAGCATTAGTCTGGAGCCCTGGGGGTGGAGCTGCCATCGGGGTAAGTTAAAGCAACAGGAACGGAAGGCCTGTCAGCAGAAGGCTAGAGAGAATCCCAAGCCGACAGTGTTCTTTCACTTGTACCAGATCAAAGTGCCTGCTAAGAGCAGAACCTTCACTGCGAATGTACTTAATGCCACAGAACTGTATGCTCTCCAGCACAGGGCTGGAGAGATGGCTCGGTGGTTAACAGCACTGGCTGCTCTTCCAGAGGACTCAGGAGGGCACATCCACACACCATCTGTTAACTCCAGTTCCAGGGGATCCACTTCCCTCTTCTGGTGGTTTTGGGCACTGCATGCACATGGTGCACAGACATACATGCAGACCAAACAAAATACACATACCATAAATAAATTAAAATGGCTATCATGACAAATATTGTCACATAAATTTTGCTGCAATAAAGAAATACAAGGCCAGGCATGACAATGTAAGCCTTTTTGTTGTTGTTTTTTCTTCTTTTTTTTTATTATTTATTTATTATGTATTATGTATTATTTATTATTTATTTATTATTATTTATGCTCATTCCTTCCATGTATGCCTGCAGGCCAGAAGAGGGCACCAGACCCCATTACAGATGGTTGTGAGCCATTATGTGGTTGCTGGGAATTGAACTCAGGACCTTTGGAAGAGCAGACAATGCTCTTAACCTCTGAGCCATCTCTCCAGCCCCTGTTGTTGTTTTTTCGAGACAGGGTTTTTCTGGAGCTTTGGAGCCTGTCCTGGAATTAGCTCTTGTAGACCAGGCTGGCCTTGAACTCACAGATATCCGCCTGCCTCTGCTGGGATTAAAGGTTTACATCGCTGCCAGGTGGTGGTTCAAGGCCAGACTGGTCAATGTAACAATCTCCAATACAACCAAGACTACATAGAGATGCCTTTGATCAAAAAACAAAACAAAGCAAAAATTAAAACAAAATCAAACCAGGCTGGGATGGACTCAGTGGCAGAGTCTTGCCAGTGGGTACAAGGTCCCATGTTCGATCTGGTCCTGAAAACTAAAGAGAGACAGCAAAGGAAGAGGAAGAGAAAGCAAGATTGCTGAGCTGTATTGTAGAACCAAATCACAAATCACTACCTATCTTAGGGTTCATAATTAAATTCTTTTTGTTGTTTTTTTGTGGGGGATGAGGAAAAGGCTAGGGATCAAACCTTACAGGTACTGAGTAAACAGTCTACAATTAGGCTTTACCGAGCCCTAAACAGCTGTTATTATCACACTGGTTTTTTTTGAAGACAGGAGGGACTCATATAGGCCAGGCTGGTCTTAAAGCTGTCCTTGAACTCCTGATCCTCCAGCCCCTGCCTGTCAAGTGCTAGCATCTGCCACTCTAGCCAGCTTCTAAGTATTTTTTAAAATGTTAGTTAGTGTGTCTTTCAGTGCATAACTATACTGTGAGGCTTGGCCTCCTCTAGAAAGATGAAATGCTTTCCCTACTGACCACTTCCTATAGCCAGTCCAGGGCTGCTCACTGCAGATTTCATCATGAGGCTCTGTTTCAAGGCAGCCAAGCAAGTCCAGAAAAGGCTGAAGATCCAGGTTGGATTTAAGGAGTTCAAAGTGGCAGTATGCAGCTCCGGAGATGGCTCAACAGTGAAGAGCACTGACTACCCTTCCAGAGGACCCACGTTCAATTCCCAGCACTCACAGACCAGACACTCTCACACAGACATACATGCAGGCAAAATGCCAATGCACATAAAATAAAAATAAGTAAATAGAAGAGATGACACAGTCTATTAACCCGGTCTGACTTTTATAAACACCCGCAGAGCTGGTGGTGTAGCTTGGGGGTAGAATATTTCACTAGCACATACAAGACCCTAACTTTGGTCCCCAGCAAACAAGACAGCTTACAAAGGCAGTTTCACTCCCCAGGCCAATCTCCATCCAGACGCCTAGTTCACCGCTCTCTGAATTCATTCCCCTCAGGGGCTATCCAAACATCGGGAACACAGACACTAATTCTTTCAGTTACTTGCTTCAGACACTTAGCCAAAAGTTCCTGCCAGGTCTGGAGGCTCGATTGCTCCAGGATGTGAACACGATTCTCAGTATGAAAGCGTCACATTGTGTCCCTGGTGCTCTTCCTGTTTGCCCTCCTATTCAGAATTCCGATTTCTTCCTTTCTGTCTCTTTTGTCAGCGGTTCAGGGGTTGATGAGTCTCCACAGTGTGCTTTGCCCTGAAGAGCAGAAGGCTTCGGTCCCAGCTGGTGTTACCGAAGCGGCGCACTAATTCCATTGCATGGTCCTGCGTCAGGATTCGCACGATCTGACTGGCCATATCACCTCGGATGGTGAGAGAGCTGAAGTGATCAAAGTTATGGAGTCCCAGCTTTCGGAGGCGCCTTGCAGCGGCCCGGTAACACTTCCAGGGCTGTGGCTCCACAAGGAGGTAGCGACAGAGAGAGGAGAGATGGGCCAGGAACTCCCACAGACCACGGTCCCCATGGTTCAGATGAATCCACATGGTTACCGACATGCAGAAGACAATGTCAAAAACAGAACGTCCAAACTGGCTTAAGAAAGAACTCAAGGGAACCTTCCGGTTCCTTTGATCCATGATGTCCAGGGTGATAAAGGTCAGAGCATCGGGAAAAGGGCATGCTTTTTCGGCTCGCTCCACAAGGACTGGATCTATATCACAGCAGAGGAGGCGGAGGTCTCTGGAGGCACCTGAGCAGGGCTCCCCATCACGCAGGGAAAGGAAATGTTTGCACAGAGCCACACTCAGCTCCTAGAGGAATCCAAAAGAGTCTTGTCATTGCAGCTCTCAAACACTGAGCCGAAAAGAAATCTCTCATCCTTTGAGACTGCCACTTAGCTCTTACTGTACCGACGTGAGGCTCTTAACGTAATAATCTAAAGAGGCTATGGTTTTTCATGAGCAGACTCTCAGCACCCTCCAGAGGCTGATGGCTGTAATGCACCTGCCCTAGATCCTACATTATAATTTTTTTTGTGTGTCACTCTTAAGTGGTTCATGCTGACCTCAAACTCATTATGTAGCTGAGGATGGTCTCGAACTCCTGCTCCTCCTGAGTACTGGATTACATGTGTGCACCATGCCTGGCCACCTATATCCTGACACTTGTGTAGTTGGAAGTTATAGCCCAAATGACGTGACAAAGGTAGCCAAGAGCCCACGGCAGATGCATTTTCTTTTTCTGGGTGTCTCATATCCAAAGGCAAGGGATTCACAAGTGTGAGTGGGGTCCCTTCTCTGGAAGGTGGGGACTACAGTAAGCATGACCCTGTGAAAACTTGGTTCTTAGATGGAGCTGGCAAGGTCCGGATTCTAGCAATCCAGCCTTCGTTCCTACTGTCAGAGCTTTCGCCACCTCAAGTCATCGTGAATGTTTCTAGCTGTGTCTCATGACATGACTCTTACCATCTTAGCAGACTTCTGACTCAAACGAGACACCAGCTCATTCCTCTGAAACTATTATAGTTATGGAGGCACTGTAACTAATTCAAACATCTTGTCTTATATAGTTTCTCCACGGTGTTCCCTAGTCTTTTCATGCAGGAGAAGAACATGCACAGAGGAAACCACACAGATGGCCACTAACGAGGCAAGTAAGAAGAACGCCATTAAGACGGAATAATAGCTGGTGGTGGCGCACGCCTTTAGTCCCAGCACCCAGGAGGCAGAGGCAGGTAGATCCCTGAGTTTGGGCCAGCCTGGTCTACATAGCTAGTTCCAGGACAGCCAGGGCTACACAGAGAAACCCTGTCTCAAAAAACCAAAGAGGAGAAAAAAAAGAAAGAATATTAGTAACATTGTAAAGTTGAGGATCTTGGCTTAATTCACCAAAATAGAGTATGTTCACCTCTACTACTGACTGAATTTTCAATTCAGTGCTGCTGACTAGAAAGTCAAGCCACAATGAAAATACACAAGTTTTCCTTTTCTGTTTTTTTGCAAACAAGTCCTACTATGTAGATCAGGCTGTCTCCAACTGTGGCTCTCCTGCTCCAGTCTCTCAAGTGCTGGTATTATAGACATGTACCGACACAGCGGACATGCAGGCTTCCTTTAAAAAAATCCAAAGTGGGAAAACTAAACTATATTAATTGGGGACAGGAAAGGAGTAAGACAGAAACAAAAGCAAATAATAGGCTAGTTGTTCCCTGTGGTGAAGAAGGGCTTTTATAAATAGGAAACGGCACATAAAGAACCTCTGGGGTAGACAATGCTTTATTTATTTTTTTTACTCTGACAGTGGCCATAAAGGTTGCCTTATAATCATAAAGTACAGACATGTTTGTGTACTATTATGAGGGTATAGAATAATTAACAAAAAAACTCTGTATTTTAAAAATTATGGCTCGAGGAAGACTTAAGCTACACTGAGTTCCTTTTTCCACACTAGACTTTCTTGACTTTTAAAAATTTACTTTTATTTATGTGTGTGTATGCATGTGTGCAAGTACCCGGAGAGGCTGGAGGAGAACACTGGGTCCTCTGGAAGAGCGGCAAGCACCTGGTCCTTGCTGTACCTCTAGCAAGTGCTCTGAAGGTGCTTCCTCTGGCCTTCCTACCTTTAACGGTACCCAAGTCATCTACGGAGTCATCTTAAAACACAGATGCTGACTTAGCAGACTCGGGAAATGTCAAGAGCCTGCACTTTATATAAACATCAAAGAAGTCATGCTAACGCAGCTCAGAGTCACACCTGAATTCAGGCACGAGAACCCACACTGCGCTGCTAAGCCTGCCTCCTTCTTCCAGTCTGACCCTGTGTGTTTGGTTTACACGTATCCAGGGCAGTGTAGTTACACGGTGAGACCCTAGGTAAAATTAAAAAATAAACCGTATTTGGGAACAAATGCTTTAGCCCATCGCTGCTGTGCCCCTTCTATTGTGTTTTTATGTAGGATGTTTTCAACTTTAAAATCTTCAGTGGTTTCCGGGTTCCTTTCAGGAAGTCTTTTTCTGTTTTCCCACATTCTAATGAAGCTGGCAAGGGACACAAAGCCCATCTGCTTATATCCGAAGCTACTCAGCTGAGCCCTCACGGTCTTCAACCATCTACCAACGTTTCTTTCTCTCTTTTTTTATTGTTTTTGGAAACAGGGTCTCATTTAGCCCAGGCTAGCCTCACTGGCCAGGATCCCACCCTTATCTTTTGAGTGCTAGCATCACACCCCGCGCCACCCGAGTCTCTTCTGCCACTCTGGAGTGATGGGCATTGGGTCCTAACTTTGGAAACATTTGCAGTCATGGGGTAAAACTGCCTGCTCCATTAAGACATCCCGTGGTTTCAAAGAGGTGAGATTGGCATTTCCTTGTTTTGCATGTGGTTTCGACTATAATCATTACACGCCTTAGAACACTTTGCGGTGGGCAGGCTGGTTAAGGCCTCCCTCCCCTGGCGGAAGGATCTGTTTTCTTTCTTGATCCTCTCTACTGTTCACTGTTGCACTCTGTCAGCACAAGTTTAAATAAATACGTACCTGGCTCCAGGTCTGGCCTGCACTGGATATCTGGAGCCTTACGTTTCAGACATGATTCTGTCTCCCTGGCTCTTTTCTTCTAGGGACCAATGTTCCCAGATGTGGGCCCCGGTTCTCCAGCCAGGAGGCCAGCAAAGAAGGAGAGGAGGCAAGCGCCGGAAATCCAGATAAGCCGGTCCTCCTCCCCCACGGTCCGGCGGGAATTTGGAATGAATTTGGGGATTACTCAAAATTCCTAACTCGGTGGCGGGGGGGGGGGGGGCAGCGGGAGAGCTGGGAAGTGCACGTGTCTGTCAACGCTAAACTTTAAAAGCCCGCGTCGGGCAAGTTCTGATGCCACGCCCAGGTCAGAACCACAGGGGACCATGAGGCGGCAACTGCTTGGCTCCCAGCGCTCCGAACCCTCCCGTGTCACTCACCCCGGAGTTACACCCCACGTCGAGCCCTAGGATCGGCCTCCTCTCGGGACCCTCGGGAGGGAAGAGCTGTCGAAGAAGCTCCCGGGGTAGAAGGCGGAGCCTTTGCTCGGGAGGGTGGAAGCGAGAATAATGAGGGAAATTTCCGAACGGGGCGGCTCCGGGTTTCAGAGCTCCCGGATTCTCAGTCTCCACAGCCTCTTCTGCTGCCAACTTCTCAGCCGCCGCCATCAGCCTCGGTCCCTCGGTCCGGGCGGAACCGGAAGCCCGGAACCTGCGGCGGGTGCGGGCGTGCGCCAGTGCGCGTGCGCTTAGGGGAGAGGTCAGGAGGATGGCGGGCCGAGGTAGGGGAGAAAGACCCCAGAGTGCAGGCAGTTGGGGCTTGCGGTAGCCTACTGAAGGCCGGGATCATCCCTTCTTACTTAATGGACTTGCCAAAATTGAGGCCAACTGACCAAAACAAGAAGTTTTTGGGGTCTTGGAAATCAAGTGGTCCAATTCCCTTTTGTTTCACATGCACAAAGCAAGACCCAAAGGAGAGTTATCAGTTGTCTGGGGCAGGGTGGGAAGTGTGTGTTTGGCTTGTGACGGGAGTCACCTGGTGAGCCTGTGATGCAGGAACTTGAACCTGGTTTAGTAAAAGGTAGCTGGGAGCTGTAGATCACTGCAGTGCCAGGAGACCTGGTGGCCTTTCCTAAGGGACAGGCAGACATAACAACTGTAGACTGTCCTCCGAAAGATGACCTTGCAGCACTGATATATCTCAGCCTTGAATCTCCTATACTTTCCGTAAACGCTGATGCAGAGATGGTCGATAGATTTTTGTAGGATGAAAACTGCCGGATGCAAAACAGTACCCACACAGTATCCATCTAGGGGAAAATAAAGTGGGCGGGAGAAAGGAGTTACGCTAAAGAGCTGTGATGACATGGAGTTAGACAAAAAGTGAGTGGAGGGCTGTAGACACGGTTCAGTCAGCAAATGCTTGCTATGTAAGCATGTGGACCTGGGTTCAGATCCCTAACACCCACATACTAAGCTGCTATTGGTGCATGCCTGTAATCCCAGAGCTGGAAACGCAGAGACTAATGGATCCCTGGGGTTTGCGGGCTAGCCAGACTAGCCGACTTGGTAAACTCCAGTTCACTGAGAGATTCTGTCTCAAAAGATAAGGTGGGTGATCACAGAAAACGCCTCTGGCCTCCACACACATGTACACACACGTAAGAAACAGTGATACTTCAGAAGCTTTAAATGTGGTCTAAACCAGAGGTTAGGGATGGGGAAGGCTGGCGAGGGGAGAGACTGAAGAGTCGTCGATCTTAGTCACTGCTCTGTTGCTGTGGAGAGACACATGACCACGGCAACTCTTATATTAAGCAAAAAGCATTTAATTAGACACTTGCTACAGTTTAGAGGGTTAGTCTATTATCTTCATGGTGGAGGTATGCAGGCAGACACGGCAACCGTAGCTGAGGGCCACATCCTGATCCACAGGCAAAGAGAGAAACCTCTAAGCCCACCCCCAGTGACACACTTTCTCCAACAAGGCCACACCTAATCCTTCTAACTCTTTCAAAGAGCTCCCCTCCCTGGTGATTAAGCTTTCAAATATATGAGCCCATGGGGGATGTTCTTATTCAAACCACCCCAAAGCCTAAGCAACAAGTTCAAGTTAGAAGTGAGGATAGCCCAGCATATCAGACAGAGTCAACCATTGGAGCTGTGTTCTGTCTGACCAGTCTGTCTTAAGGAGACCTTCCACTCTATTAGGCCAATGATTTGCTAAACTTCTAAGAGATGTCTACAGAAGTGCCAACAGGATTCAAATACGTCTCTAGGGACACTCCACCCGTATCCCCACCCCTGGGAACAAATATGTTTTCTTTTGTTTTTGTTTTACTTTTTTGTTATTATTTATTTATTTATTTATTTATTTATTTATTTATTTATGACAGGGCTTCCCTGTGTAACAGCTCTGGTTGTCCTGGATTTTGCTCTGTAGACCAGACTGGCCTTGGACTCGCAGAGATTCACCTATCTCTGCCTTCCAAGTGCTGGGATTAAAGGCATGTGCCACCACTGCCTGACTGCGTGTTTTTGTTTAAAAAAAAATTTTTTTGACCAAGTCTCATGGTGTAGTCTAGGTTGGTCTTGAACTTGTTATATAGCAGAGGCTGACCTTGAACTCCTGATCCTCCTGCTTCCACCTCCCATGATGCTAGGGTTATAATAGGCCACCGCGTGCAGCTGAGGTCCTATTATTTTTCTTCCCAGTTTTTACTTTCTACTTCCATCTCTGCCTGGTTTCCTATTTCACTCTTTTAAGACTCAAAGACACAAAGTAATGACCAAGCGTCACAGCGGAATTGAAGTACAGTGCAGTATTTTGCACCACTTCCAGAAAAATTTAGGGAGAAAGCCAACAGTGTTCTCTCTGTCCTAGACAGGAGTGGTTTGATTATTTGGGGCAGGGTCTTGTTCTATCTTTCAGTCAGGCCTGAGCTCACTCTGCACTCTGTTGCCCGTTCTAGCTCTGAGCAACCCATCCTGTGCTGGACAGGTTTTTGGTAAACTGAGTTAGCCCTGTTCTGTCACTACATGTCACTGTCACAAACTCTTAACCCTCAGTTCTTCAGGTGCCCGAGTCACCTTCCCTACACACTTTTTTTTGTGTCTTCAAGCACTTGGTGGAGGTGCTGGCTGGTCTTTGTTTTTGTCAGTAAGGATTTAATTTCACTAGGAGGTGGGCACATCTTCGCGTTCTCAGAGTATTGTTGGGCAGGAGATGAATGCGTATCAGGCAAGAGGGTGAAGGGCAGGGCTGTAGATAGGCTTTTCTTTCCAGCTGCCAGTTCTCAAAGAACTCACACAGAGTTGTATAAGTTAACTCGATTTGGGAAATAACCAGGCCAGAGTAAAGATAAACAATTATATTTTTACTTATTATAAGGGGAAACTCATGCCACAAGAATGGGAAGTCCAAGTCCTGCTGTATCCCGCAGGAATCACCCAGAGAGAGCGAGCACCTGGTCCATCCCAGTTTTTCTTCCTGGGTTCCAGGTAGCCACAGCTTAACTAGGTTCCACTTCTTAAAGATGATTGGTTAACAAAGCTTCCCCCATCACAGAGTCTTGATATGAATTATAAATGCTCAGCCAATAGCTCAGGCTAACTCTTATTTCTTTTTTTCTTTTCTTTCTTTTTTTTTTTTTAGATTTTATTTATTAAGTATACAGTATTCTGCCAGAAGAGGGCACCAGATCCCATTATAGATGGTTGTGAATCACCATGTGGTTGCTGGGAATTGAACTCAGAACCTCTGGAAGAGCAGCCAGTGCTCTTAACTACTGAGCCATCTCTCCAGCCCCATGGCAACCCTTATAAAGGAAAACATTTAATTGGGACTGATTTACAGTTCAGAGGTTTGGTCCATTGTCACCATAGTGGGAAGCATGGTGGCATGCAGACAGACATGGTGCTGGAGAAAGAGTTGAGAGTTCTATATCTTGATCCACAGGCAGCAGCAGGAAGAGACAGTGACACACTGGACCTGGCTTGAGCTTCTGAGACCTCAAAGCCTACCCCCAGTGACACACTTCCTCCAACAAAGCCACATCTACTCCAACAAGGCCACACCTCCCAACAGTGCCAGTTCCTATGAGCCTATGGGCCGTTTTCACTCAAACTACCACAATCCCTTACTAAACCTGGAGCTCGCCAACTGCCTACACCAACTGCCTACGCCAACTGCCTACCGAGATCTCAGGATCCCTCTGTTGCTACCTCCCAGTGGCATGCAAGTATGTGTTACACAGCTAGCTTCTCTGTGGGCACTGGGGATCCAAACTCAGGTCCTCATGCTTGCGCAGCAGGGACTTTACCACAGGCAACCCCAGACCTGGCATCTCTTTAATATTAAGTATTGTTTGAAAAAGAGGAAAGAGATTAGAAAGATAATTCAGCCTTTTAGCATAATGGGTCAAATTTCTTTTCATGTTTGAGTTTTTCAAAGTTTCTAGTACTAGGAACATAACTCTGTTGGTAGAGCTGATGGCATGCACAAGGTCCTGGGTTCAAGTCTCACTAGGGATTCTTACAATCCTAGTACCCTAGTGATGGAGGAAGGTCATTGGCTAATAAAGAAACTGCCTTGGCCCATTTGATTGGCCAGCCTTTAGGTGGGTGGAGTAAACAGAACAGAATACTGGGAAGAAGGGAAGTGAGCGGAGATGCCATGCAGCTGCTCCCCAGGGCAGATGCGATGAAGATCCGACCCAGGATGGACATAGGCTAGAATCTTCCCGGTAAGTGCACCTTGGGGTGCTACACACATTATTAGAAATGGGCTAGTCCAGGTGCGAGAGGTAGCCGAGAAGAGGCTAGATATAATGGGCCAAGCAGTGTTTAAAAGAATACAGTTTGTGTGTTGTTATTTTGGGGCATAAGCTAGCCAGGCGACCAGGAGCTGGGGCGGCAGGAACACAGCCCGCAGCTCCCACTACACCCTAGCAGAAGGGAAGAGGGATCAAAAGTTCATGCTCATCCTTGGCTTCATAGTGAATTTGAGTCCAGCCTGGGCTACAAGAGACTCTGTCTCAAAAAAAAAAAATCTCTTTTAGGGCTGGAGATGCAGTCCCTTGGTAGCACATGCTCATCTAGTGAGCACAAAGCCCTGGGTTCCGTCCCCAGCACTCCAGAAAACCAAGTGTGATGGTGCACACTTATCATCCCAGAACTCAGGAGGACATGACTCATGTCTGCACAGTGATCTCAAGGCCAGCCTGGTTAGGAGGCCTTGTCTCAAACAGACGAGTTTTGAGCTGGAGAGAAGGCTCAGCAGTTAAAGCCCTTGCCCTTACAGAGGACCTGGATTCAATCTCCATCATCCACATGGTGGCTCACACGCATTCAGTTCCAGAAACTCTGGTGACAGGGATCCAATGACTTCTTCTAACCTGTGGTTCACATACATATGTGCATGCAAAACACTCACAAGTATAAAATAAATAGATCTAAAAATGTAATTAAATTTTCTTTTAGTCTATAACTTCTTTTTAAAACAAATATTTACATTGCGATTTTAGTTTTATATACCTACGTGTATGTCTGTGCAGCATGCAGTCTCTGGAGGCCAGAGAGAGTGTTGGATGCCCTGGAGTGGCACCCATGGAGTTACAGACAGTTGTGAGCTGCCTGCTGGGGCACTGGGAACTGAGCCCAGGTCCTCTGCAGGAGCTGCACCGTCTCTGCAGGAGCTGCACCGTCTCTGTAGTCCTCCGTCTCTGCATCCTCTGTCTCTGCAGTCCTCCGTCTCTGCAGTCCTCCGTCTCAGCAGTCCTCTGTCTCTGCAGGAGCTGCATCGTCTCTGCAATCCTCCGTCTCTGCAGTCCTCCGTCTCTGCAGTCCTCCCTCTCAGCAGTCCTCCCTCTCTGCAGGAGTTGCGCCGTCTCAGCAGTTCTCCGTCTCTACAATCCTCCATCTCGTTTGCACTGAGAGAAGTATTTTGTGCCAAGTCATAAAACATTTGAACATAGGAATTCTTCAAAACTGAAAAAGATTTTATTTTTAAAGTGTGTGTATATGGAATTGGGGACAGTTTGTGTCAGAGGGGGCAGGAAGAGGGTACTAGATCTCCTGGAGTCAGAGTTAGAGTTGGTTATAAGCTACCTGACATGAGTACTGGGAACTGAGCTTGGGTTCTCTGTAGGAACAGTATATTTTCTTAACCATTTAGCCATTTCTCCAGCTCCTGATTTTTTTTATTGCACTTTTTAAAAACCACATGTGCCATGATGCACATGTGGAGGTCAGAGGACAATTTCTGGGAATGGTTTTCTCTGTCCAGATTTGGTAGTGAGTTCCTTTACTCGCTGAACCCTTGCTAGCCCTAAACATAGAAATTCTGATAAGTTATATTTTGCATAATTTCCATAAAAAAGGAAAAGTATGAACCAGATGTGGTGATAAACTTGAAGACCGAAGTGGGAAGGTTAAAACTTGGAGGCCAGCCGGGGATGTATGAATATATAGCAAGCTATAACAAGACATTATCTCAAAAACAGTGAGAGCTGGGTATATAGCTCATTGTGCTTGCGCAGCTAGCCAGCACAGGCCCTGGGTGTTCGATTCTCAGCATGTATGCACGTATGCACACACACACGCACACACACACCACAGTGCTTAAATAAGTATATGTGCTGTATTATTGAGTATACTGCCAACAGGGTAAAATTAGTTTCACTGATGCCAGTATGGAATGGAATTTTCTGCTGACAATTCTGCAAGGCTGATGATTGGAAGATTTTTCCTCAGTGATGGAGGTGGGTCTTGTATTGATCTGTTGCTTTTATTGGTTAATTAATAGAGAGACTGCCTGGGCCCATTTGGTGGGCCAGCCCTTAGGTGGGTGGAGTGGACAGAGCAGAGTGCTGGGAGAGAGAGGCCGGGTCGGTGAGTCGCCATGTTTTCCACTCCAGACAGACGCAGGTTAAGATCTCTCCTGGTAAGCCAGCTTTGCATTGGTGTGGATTTAAAGGTCAATTTTGTTATATGTGTATACATATTTCTAATCTTGATTAAGGTATTGTGATTGTGTAGTTCATTTAAAAATGTAATGTATATAGGTTGTTAATGGATAATCATCGATAATTATCAAACTTTTAGTCATATTAGTTAAATTTTCTAGATGTGCATAGATATATTTCAGTTAAATAGGCATTTTTCATATCTTTCAAAGACTACAAAATATGGCATTTAATGTTTTAATAACTTAGGACTTTTCATGACAATGAGACACTCTGCTCCTGGCGACACCAATCTACTTCAAAAAAAAAATGGGCATCAAAGAGGCTCCTTAAGGAGTTTGATAGCCATTTGGGCAAGAAACTGCTCTTGCCTGGACTGTTACATAAACTAAACACAAAAAACCCTCAGAGAGAGGACTACTAAACTTGCCTAAAGGTGAGATGGTCTTTCGGGGTTCCTGACTCATAAAAGAGTCTGTGAGACATTCTACAGGACACAGCAAAAAGTGACTAAACTGTCTTTAAAATTTCCTGCTTCATGAAAGAGTCTGCTGGATACTATGGGCCTGAAGGCCAAAGACGGATGCCCCAATGGTACAAAAAAACTTTGGGTGACTGTCCAGGCAGCAAGATGCCTCTGTCATTTCTAGAGTTTTCTTCTTGTTTACTTAGGTAATATTATATCCTTCTGGAGTCTTTAATAGAGTTAAAAAATGGTTAGTAATAGTTATAGTTTTCCTTAGTTATAATAAAAGATAAAATAGATATAAATATTGTAACTGTAATTCTTGCTTAATAACTGTTTTGCTATATGTGATCTTACTGTGTTAAAGTAAAAGCCTTTCTTTTTTGTTTAAACAGAAAAAGGGGAAATGATGGAAGTGGGTCTTGTATTGATCTGTTGCTTTCATTGGTTAATTAATAGAGAGACTGCCTGGGCCCATTTGGTGGGCCAGCCCTTAGGTGGGTGGAGTGGACAGAGCAGAGTGCTGGGAGAGAGAGGCCGGGTCGGTGAGTCGCCATGTTTCTCCCACTCCAGACAGATGCAGGTTAAGATCTCTCCTGGTAAGCCAGCTTGTGGTGCTACACAGAATATTAAAAATGGGCTAGATCAATATGTAAGAGCTAGCCAATAAGAGGCTGGAACTAATGGGCCAGGCAGTGATTAAAAGAATACAGTTTCCGTGTAATTATTTTGGGTAAAGCCATGCGGGCGGCCGGGTGCCGGGGACGCAGCCCCGCCGCTCCTATTACAACACCTCAGACTAGATTCTGGCTTCGTGTCTATTAAAACCTTGATTCTTCTCCACTCCCACAGACTTCCAGTCCTAGGTGCTGTTGGACATGTTTAATGCCCTGACTTGACCTAGATGTGTCCACACGGGCCACAACCCCAGGTGATTTGCATGCTGGGTGATTGTGAGGACAGCTGTCAAATGTTCATACATGTGCAGTGAGGAGTAGCTGTCACTGTAGTAAGAGCCCAGATGGAGGGCATTTCCGACTCAGCTGACCTGTGCTGGATGCCAAAAACGCTCATGGCCACTGCTGTGCCATCCAGCACAGGGAAAAATGCGAGCAAGGGGAAATAAGTTGCCTTAGCCAACTGCAATAAAATAGCTAAGTTTTTGACATCTTACAAACCCTAATGACTTTTGGACCATTGCTACTAAGCTCTTGGAGAATTCTCAAGCTATAAAGACCAGGAAGCTTGAGCTCAAACAACTAGCTACACAGGAAGCCTGTGTTCGCCCTTCAAGGGTCATGCACTGAGTATCGCTTACATGAAGAGGTACCATTCTGTTGTGCTGTGTTGGTGGCAATATGAGTTAGTACCACCATGATGAAGAACAGTATGGAGGCTCCCAAGAAAGTTAAAAACAGGGCCAATGAGATGACCCAGCAGGTGTTAAGGCGCTTGCCTCCAAGCCTAAAGGCCTTGGTCTGATCCCTGAACCATAGGTGGTGTAGGAAGAGAGAACTAACTCCCACAAGCTGTCTTACACACACACACACACTGTGGCACACACACACGATAAGTAAATAAAAATGTAATATTTGAAAAGTTAAAAATAGAATTCTCAGTCTGGTGTGGTGGCTCATACCTTTAATTCCAGCACTAGGGAGACAGAGGCAGGAGGATCTCTGAGTTCCAGTTCAGCCATGGCCACATAGTAAAATCCACTCTCAAAATAAATAAATAATAAAATTCTCAGTCAGGTGAGGTGCTACATAAATATAATTCCAACACTCAGAAGGCTGAGGAGGCAAGATGACGGCTGTGAGTCTGAGGCTAGCCTGGGCAAGCAAGCAAGACCCTGTCACAAACAAATGGGAAACAGAATTTCCGTATCTCATATGTATGGAGTTTCAGTCCATTTTCATCACGGGGGGGAAGCATGGTGGCAGGCAGGCAGGCATGATGCTGGAGAAGTAGCTGAGAGCATTCCATCTCGATTCATAAGCATTAGAGAGAGACCTGGGCCTGGCGTGAGCCTTTTAACCCTCAGAGACACACCTTCTCTAAGGCCACAACAAGACCACACCTCCTCCATCAAGGCCACAGTACACTTCCTAATCCTCCCAAACAGTACTCATCTGGGGACCAAGCATTCAAACATAAGACTGTGGGGGCTATTTTCAAATCCTCTCAATAAATAGTACTTGAACAATTAGATATCAGTAGGCACACACAGAAGAGGAGACAGAATTTCAACCTAAATCTCCTAAAATTAAAAAAAAAACATTGAAATCAAGGATGATGGCACATGCTTGTCATCCCAGTGCGGGGGAGGCAGAGACAGAAGGGTCCTGGGCCTGCTGGCCAGCTAGACCAGCCTAAGGAGGGATGTGGAGGTCCGAGTGAGAGACCTTGTTTCAAACTACAAGATGATGGTAGACGTGAAGGCCCATGCCTTTAATCCCAGGCCTGGGGAGGCAGGTGGAGAAGGATCTCCATGAGTTCAAGGCTAGTCTTGTCTCCATAGCGAGTTCCAGGCCAGCTGGGGTCCTGAGGAATAACACTTGAAATTGACCTCTGACCTCCACACTTGTGCATACATATTCATGTGTACCTACACATGCATACACACGAACACACACAGATACATATTGATTACGTGATCAAGAATATAAGTTAAAGCCAGGCAGTGGTGGCACACGCGTTTAATCCCAGTGCTTGGGAGGCAGAGGCAGGCGGATCTCTGAGTTCGAAGCCAGCCTGGTCTACAGAGTGAGTTCCAGGACAGGCACCAAAGCTACACAGAGAAACCCTGTCATGAAAAACAAATAAACAAACAAAAGTGTAATATGTAAAACCGAACATGATTCACAAAGTAAAAAATCAGGTCAGCCACGGTGTGGTGTGTAAGCCTTTAATCCTAGTGTGTTGGAGACAGAAGCAGGTGGATCTCTGAGTTCAAGGCCAGCCTGGTCTAGAGAGTGAGGCCCTGTCTAAAAACAGAAGAAAAATCAGTGAATGACAATTTTAATTTGAGGAAAGCTCTGTTAAGTGGATAAGTAGATGGACTGCAACCAGGGAAAAGACATCTGCAAGCCACATACCTCAAAAAGGTTTGCACCTAAAGCATAAACTTTTTAAAACTCTATGCAAAAATCTTCAATAAAATCAACTAAAATATGCAAAAGTTTGGGAGACAACTCACTGAAGAGGATAGAAGTCAGATAAACATACAGAAATGTTTTAGACATAACCATTCCTTAGGAGAAGATAAACTGAGACCTCCACGGAACACCCCTCCCCATCAGTGAAGACGGGGAGAATGAAGAAAACACCGATGGCACCACATGCTCCATCAGCTCAGGGGAGAAACTGAGTGTGTCACCCTTCATCGGTGAAAATATCATACGGCAGAGACACCCTGAGAAATATTTGGATAGATTCTCTTTTAATTTGTTTGCTTTGTTTTTACAAAATAGGGTCTTACTTCTTAACCCTGGCTGGCCTCACTCATGTTATATAATAAAGCACGGAAATTCCATCTCAGACGCCCGAGTTCTGGGTCCTGGGATGACAAGTGTGCACTGCCATTCCTAGCTTGACAGATTACTATCGCTTCCTTTTTGTTTGTTTGGAGACACAATCTCTCTGTGTGGCCCTGACTGTCCTGGAACACCTTATTTTTTTTTCTTTTCTTTTTTTTTTTTCTTTTTTGGTTTTTCGAGACAGGGTTTCTCTGTGGTTTTGGAGCCTGTCCTGGAACTAGCTCTTGTAGACCAGGCTGGTCTCGAACTCACAGAGATCCGCCTGCCTCTGCCTCCCAAGTGCTGGGATTAAAGGCGTGCGCCACCACCGCCTGGCTTTGGAACACCTTATATAGACTAGGCTGGCCTCGAACTCAGAGATCAGCTGTCTCTGTCTCCCAAATGTTGGGACTAAGGATGTGCGCTACCACCACCTGGCTATTTCTAATATATATTAATAATAAGATTATATATATTATACTATTATATATACATATATATCAGAAATAGTAATCTGTCAACTAGAACAGATAAAAATAAATAACACATACACAAGCTGGGCATGGTGGTGCATATCCCGGCTATTTGGGAGGCTGAAACATGAAGGTCACTTAGGCCCAGGAGCGTGGAGCCTGCCTAAACAGCATAATGAGAAACTGTCTCCTGAAAATAGCAAGCAGGCTTACAGATTGCTTGTTGAAGGCCATTTGAGCCTGAGTTCTCTGCTTTCTGGAAAATGTGAGCCGTTTAACTGAATTCTCTGTCTGGTGTTAATATAAGCTGTTGGTTTAGCTGAGGCTTGGGTTTCATAGGTTATTACCTAGAAGGACTGCATTTTCTATGGTTTTGCTCTTTGTTTCTTTCCCTTGACCTTCCTTTATGGGTAGGGCACAACAGATGACAAACAGAACACAGAGTCTTACAGAAAATTGATCTTTTTTATTGTTTAGGTGTATGAGTGTTTGTCTGCATGTACGTCTGTGCACCATCTGCATGCCTAGTGCCAGAGGAGACCAGAAGAGGGCGCTGGAGTAATAGAAGACTGTCAGAGGTGACGTGGGTGCTGGGAACCGAACTGGGGTTGCAAGAACAGAAAGTGCTATTAACCACGGAGCTATACCTCCAGATCCAAGAAAGATTATTTTTAAAAGTAGGTTTTTGGCTGGGAGCACAGCTCAGATGGTAGATTACTCGCTGAACATGCACAAGACCCTGTGATTTACCCCTAGGACTACATGAGCCAAGTGTGGTGGCACATGCCTGTAATTCTAGTTTTCAGGAGCTGAGGCTGGAGGATCAGAGGTTGGTCATCCTTGGCTACATAGTGATTTTTAAGGTCAGCCTGGGCTACATGAGACCCTATCTCAAGAATCAAAACGGATTTCACAACCATAATAACAATGGGCTCCTAAACAGAGATTTGGGCAGCATGGAGCAGCAGGACAATGCTCTGATAATTATGTTTTGCTTTTAATTCTTAATTTTTATTTATTTTGGGTCCAGTATGGTGATGTATGAGGCAGAGGCATACAGACAAAGCCATCTTGGTCTATGTAGTGAGTTCCAGGACAGCCAGAACTACATAGAGGGATCCTGTTTTAAAAAACCAAGAGTTACTTTTATTTTATGTGTGTAAGTGTTGTCTGCATGTGTGTCTGTGCACCCTGTGCATGCAGTGCCCACAAATACCAGGAGAGGGCGCTGAGTCCCTAAGACCTGCAGTTCAGAGACCGTTTCACTGCCCTGTGGGTGCTCGGAATGGAACTCCGATCCTCTAGAAGGGCAGCCAGTGCTCTTGATTACCAACTACTCTCCAATCCCTGCCCTAATAATTCAGAAGGAAAATGATTTTTTAATGTTCCATCTTGCACATAATCAAATGATTAATTAAGTGCAAAAATGCATTCCTAACATGGAAGGAACCACAGGCATTTTCTTTTGTAATTTTTTTCTGGAGAAGCTGCTGCAGAGTCTGTTCCCCCAAAATGACTCTGAGAATGCGCTGGGGAGAAGGCTCAGTGGATAAAGTGCTCGCTCTACAAGCATGAGGACCTGAAGTCTCCCCAGAACTCACCTGGGTGTCGATGACTCATCTGTATTACCAGTGCTCCCATGATGAGACAGGAGTGGAGGCAGAAACTTGAGGGCCAGCTAGCCTGCATGTGCAGTGGAGGATAAGTGACCTTGTCTCAAACAAGATGGAGGGTGAGCACTGACATTCCAGCTTCTCCTCTTACCTCCACACATATGCTGAGGCATGCACACTCCCTGCACATGCATGCATGCACGTGCACGTGTGTGTGCGCACACACACACACACAATGAAAATTAAATGGATTTTGACTTACAAAACTAAGAGTTGACAATCACAGACTCTAGAAGAAGGCAGTTCCCAAGAGGGGAGAATGGTGATGGAGAGAACAGCGAGGTGCAGACCTACAGAGTGACTAGCACAGGTCATGGCAGTCAAATGCATCAGCACACGCAGTTAGCAGAGCATCAGAGTGTCACACATGGAGAGAGCAGTCACCCACTGAGAGAAGAGCTACCTACTCAGTTGTTGGTAAGGAAGGCTTCAGAAAATTAAGAAAGTGAGCAAATAATTAGCAATAGGGGTTAACATTCAGAAGTGCAAAATTGTGCCAAAAGAAAGGTTGATGCTGAACGCATCGAATAAGGGGAACACAGGTCAAGTACCCCAAGCTAACTCTGAGTAGAGTATTCTAATGATTCTCTTTATTAAAAGGGAAAACTCACAGAACAGGAACATTCAGGTGTGGAGTGGGAAGAGAGGAGTGAGCAGGCAGGACCACAGCCTTTTGATACCCCAAAGCCACACGTCAACCTGGTCCAGCCTCTCAAAGGTCATTGGCTGAAGGCAGTTCCCCATCACCTCCCTCTTTTGTTAAATAAGAGAGTTCCAACCCCAATACAAAACTATATACACCAAGAACAGATATCAAGAATAAAAATTAGAATTATAACCAGCATAAACAATATTAAGCAAGAAACATATGCTAAATAATAATTTTATCCTAAGTAGTCTAAGTCTTGTATTAGAAATGGCTTGGCTAAATCATAAGAGGAAGGTAACTGTGACTATTTAGTCTTCAACCCTATTGAAGGCCTGAGAAGGGAGATAATATTACTTGAGTAGGCAGGAAGTGCAATCAAGCAGCTTCCAAAATGGGCAGTAGATGACAGAGACAACTGGCTACCTGGGCAATCACCCAAAGTCTCATTTGCAACGTTGAAGCAACCAACTTTGGCTAAGGTCTAGAGTAACTGACAGACCATTTTCAGAGGCAGGAATTTCTTTTAAAAATGGTCTTACCCTGTCTTGGCAAAGTTTGGCATCCTTTTTTTCTTTGTATCCTGTTTGTCCAGTCCAGACAATGTATATTTTGTCAGTGGTCAGTGGTCGAGGCATGGGCAGTTTCTTGCCCAAAGGCCAGTTTGCCAAGAAGAAAACAAACTCCAAGTGGAGTGTCTTTGGTGCTCATCATTTCTCAGGAATAGATCGGTGCTGCCAGGAGTGATCGTGTCTCACATCAACAGAACCCTAAGTTATTTAAATTCTACAGTTCTTTGAAGTGGTTGAAGATTATCTATCTATATAAAATACAATCTCTATGTATCTAAAAAAAAACCCTGATTAATCTAGCTATAAGTATGACAAACATAAATGACTACTGACTTATAATTCTTAATACCTATATAAAGATTAAGATTTTATATTTGAATATTAAACAGTCTTTAAACAACTGTACAGCAAATGAAGACAATGACCTCAAAATGTAAACAATGTACAAGTATCTTGATCTGAGGTAGAAATATATAATACATTATGATAAACATATCCTAAAATTGTATCAATATACAAAATGTCTTAAACAGAGGTAGAAACATTTCTGCATACAATATGACAAAATAGGGGACTGGAGAGATGGCTCAGTGGTTAAGAGCATTGCCTGCTCTTCCAAAGGTCTTGAGTTCAATTCCCAGTCAACCACATGGTGGCTCACAACCATCTGTAATGAGGTCTGGTGCCCTCTTCTGGCCTGCAGGCATACACACAGACAGAACATTGTATGCATAATAAATAAATATTAAAAAAAAAGAGTTACAATATGACAAAATAACTTTGTACAGGTGTACAAATATTCTAAACAGAAATAGGAGAATATTCAACATAACAAATACAATTTGAACTTGTATCAATATACAAGAATCTATACCATTGGAAATTGTCCATAAATAATAGCTCACAAGTATTCATTTTATTATTTACTATTATTAATGTAAGATCACACTAATCTATTATTTTATTTAATTTTTCATTTTTTCAAAGAGATATCTGAATATGTGTGTGTGTGTATGTATATGGTAGTCATTGCTCAGTGTGAGCAGGGTTTAGAGGCTCAACCCTGTACACAGTCATTGTACACAGCACAGCTCAGTGTGAGCAGGGTTTAGAGTCTCGACCCTGTACACAGTCACTGTACACAGCACAGCTCAGTGTGAGCAGGGTTTAGAGTCTCAACCCTGTACACAGTCATTGCACACAGCACAGCTCAGTGTGAACAGGGTTTAGAGTCTCGACCCTGTACACAGTCATTGTACACAGCACAGCTCAGTGTGAGCAGGGTTTAGAGTCTCGACCCTGTACACAGTCACTGTACACACATAGCTCAGTGTGAACAGGGTTTAGAGTCTCGACCCTGCAAACACAGCTCTCATGCATGTACGACAAGCCCTTTGCCAGCTAAGCCAGCCCCTTCACCCTAAAACTGCTCTTCTGTGGTTTTTCTTTTCAAATATAATATTTTTGAGCTCTCAGTAATGGACATATATTAGTTTATAGTGAGAAAAACAGAAGCTCACTATAAGATATGGCAAAGAAAATGTTGGGGACCATGTCTCTGGAATCCTCAGCTACACTTTCTGATTCTGATGTTTTTTATTTTTTTTTCAAGACAGGGTTTCTCTGTGGCTTTTAGAGCCTGTCCTAGAACTCTCTCTGTAGACCAGGCTGGCCTCGAACTCACAGAGCTCCACCTGTCTTTGCCTCCTGAGTGCTGAAATTAAAGGTGTGCACCACCACCACCCAGCCCCTTTCTGATTCTTATAGAAAATGTCTGTGGATCTTTCTGAATGTTATTTGAGCCTCCCTGTGTCTCCAGTAAGTGCTACCCTCTTCTGGCCTCCACGGGCTCCTGAACACAAGTAGTGAACAAACTCACACATTCACACATGCACACACACACTTTAAATACAGTGTTACAAAGGGGGCAAAAAATAATATTCAGGAAAGGATACTTGTATACCAAGACACTTCTCTCTGTCCTCTCTCTCCTTCCTTCCTTCCTTCCTTCCTCCCTCCCTTCCTTCCTTCCTTCCTTCCTTCCTTCCTTCCTCTTTTCTGTTTTTCATTGTTGTTTGTTTTGTTTTATTTGTTTTAATTGATTTGTGTGTATATGGGGGGAGCTTGTTTTGGAATCCTTGTTGACCTGGGACTTACTATTTTGCCCAGGTTGGCCTTGAACTCACAATCTTTCCACTTCAGCTTCTGGTTACTAGAAATAGGTACAAGCCACCACACCCAGCTGTATATATGTAATTTTTAAACTTCCCTTTAGAGTATACTTTATTGTAAATTCAGTATAGAAACATTAATAAATCTTTTAGTAAAAATTATAAATTCAGGGGGCTGGAGAGATGGCTCAGAGTTTAAGAGAGGTCCTGAGTTCAATTCCCAGCAACCACATGGTGGCTCACAGCCATCTATAAGGATATTAAATGGAAGCCGGGCGGTGGTGGCGCACGCCTTTAATCCCAGCACTCGGGAGGCAGAGGCAGGCGGATCTCTGTGAGTTCGAGACCAACCTGGTCTTCAAGAGCTAGTTCCAGGACAGGCTCCAAAACCACAGAGAAACCCTGTCTCGAAAAACCAAAAAAAAAAAAAAAAAAAAAAAAAGGATATTAAATGGATGGAATTAGTAACCCAGACCCAAAAAGATGATTATGGTATGTGGATACTAGCTATAAACAAAGAACATTGAGCCTATAGTTCATGAAGCTAAGTAATAAGGTGAACCCAAAGAAAAACATATATAGATCCTCCTGGAAATTGGAAACAGATAAGATCTTCTTTGTCTTTGAGGCAGGATTTCTTTTTTTTTTTTTTTAATTGCCACTCGTGATGTTGTACTGTAGGCTGCAATGAAACCTTAAGGTTTACAAAGACATGCGAATGGATTTTCCTAAAGTCTAAAGATTGAGACTGATGTAAATAATAAAAAACTAGAATTATCTTGACCTTTTTACTTCAGGAATAAAACATCCTATGGACAAGCAACTCCTCCTTCCATTCCACCAAACATAAAGCAAAACCCACAAATAATTCTATTTTACATGTAGATTATTTGCTCCTGTGTATGCTCAGAAGGGAGACAGAATAAACCGTTCAAGGTGCTGCGTCACCCTTTCCCCGGCGAGGCTCTCCCTTTGGAGTCCCTGTGAGACTCAGAGGTGTTGAGGTTTCCCTCGGCCTGGTGTCTGACTGCTCTGCTGTCTTCTTCCGAACACAGAGTTCAGTAAGCATGTGTGATGTCTTGCTGGTTGATGGGAGAATCGATGAAAGTCATTCCCATCTCGGTCAGCATTGATTTCCCTTCATGGTTGGTCCTTACAGGCCTTTCTGACTGAGGAGTAATGTTTTACAATCTTGTCACCAAGAACATAACAAAATTGCACATTAAATAATTCACAGGCCTGTAAATACAGTCTACCCAAGGACAGAGACATGGCTATCAGGCACCTTGGAGGTCCACTGTATCATTTCTTTAAAGTGGTCACTGTTCTCTGCCTGTGACGGGAGAATTCCTTTGTGGCCACGGATACCACGACTGCCACAGGTCTCACTTTGGCTCATAGCGTATTGTGGAAAGGAAGGGTGTTGTGACCTTGCAGAAGTTTGTTGTTGTTGCTTGGAGACATGGTCCTGCCAGGCACCCTATGCTGGTTTGGAACTCATAATCTTCCTGTCTCCGTTCCCAGGTGCTGGGATTACAGGAGTGGGCCAAATCTGGCTCCCAGCAGAAGTTTTAGGAGGTGTCATGTTGTTTCTGCATGTTTCCCTAAGGTCCGCGAGCCCCCTATAGGGGCTGCTTCTTTGGCCTGGATACTAGAAATGGACACATAGATTAAGTCCAAATTCAGCAATGTAGAGACTCCTAATTGATAAATGTGCTGAGAATTAGTGACTACTGATTCATCCAAAAACCAGGCATTTCTACAAACTCCCTCAAGACACAGAAGTAACACACAAGGGTGGAGAGTCTGTGAGAGCCAGGCAATGGGAAGATCACAGGGAAATACTGTCTTCCGGACATGCCTCGGGCCTGCCTTCCCGAGCTTAATATAGATATGGTTACTTGCAGAAGATCAAGTCAATCCCAGCAGGTAGTGAGAGACTCAGTGAGTTACAAAGCAAAGAGAGGACACGCAGGTGAGATGGGGCATGGTGAGCCATGTCTGAGAGGAGAGTGAAGGGAGACTGGGAGCGGGGGCTAGGCATGATCAAGACACATTATATGCACGTGTAAAACTGAGGCAGGATTTCTCATTGGCCTGAAACTCACAATGATCACTCACCTCCGGGGTCCACATGTCTCAGCCTCACTGGCTCTGGACTTACGAGCCCACACCCACACCATCTTTCTTATGTGGGTTCAGGTCCTCTTGCAAACACTTTACTGACAGAGCTCTCTGCAACCCCCATAATTAACATTTCAATGTGTATCCCTCTAGCTTTCAATCTATTTGTAAGCAAATATAAAATGTGTGTGTATTCAAGAAACGTTAAACAATTAATATTATTCAAATATAGCTGTGGGCTTATTCTCCTTTGAAGACAGCCCCCCCAAAATTTTTTTTGAGGGTTTCCTTTTGGTATATGTTCTAGAACATCTTTGAGGAATATAAGCTAGTCAGTTGACAGAACAGACTTTATTTGGTTATATCTAATGCCTCTTGCTGGTGAGACTCAGGCTTTGCATGTCTTGGTGGAATTATGTTGTACTGAGTTTTGTTTTTCCAATGCTGAGATTGGACCTAGAGATGTTTGTGTGTGTGTGTGTGTGTGTGTGTGTGACAAGCACTTCACCCCTAAGCTGTGCTCCCAGGCCTTGATTCTTTGAAAGAAGATCTCATCACATAACTCACCTGGAACTCATGGTCCTCTGTTGGTGCACGTGGAATGATGGACTCAGGTACATGCCACAATCCCCACAGTTATTTTGTAAGTAGACTCGTGTCTTTTCCAGCACATAGATCAGAAGGCACATGGCATCAACTTGTAGCATTATTTTTCAAAGATCTATTTATTTATTATGTATACAGTGTTCTGTTTGCCTGTGAGCCAGAAGAGGGCACCAGATCTCCTTATAGATGGCTGTGAGCCACCACATGGGTGTGGGGAATTGAACTCAGGACCCCTGGAAGAGCAGCCAGCACTCTTAACCTCTGAGCCATCTCTCCAGTCCTTGTGCCATTATTTGTGGTGTTAACTTAGATTTGTGATTATGGTAGGCTCTAGTAGATTAGTATGAGCTTGCTCACATTAATAATAATAGTGAGTAATAGAGTAAATACTTGTGAGCTATTATTTATAGACAATTTACATTGGTATAGATTCTTGTATATTGATACAAGTTCAAATTATATTTGTTATATTTAATATGCTCCTATTTCTGTTTACAATGTTTGTATACCTAGACAAAGTTATTTGGTCAGATTGTATGCATGCATGCTTCTACCTCTGCTTAAGACATTTTGTATATTGATACAATTTTAGAATATATTTATCATAAAGCATTATACATTTCTACCTCTGATCAAGATACTTATACATTGTTTACATTTGAGGTCATTGTCCTCATTTGTTGCACAGCTGTTTAAAGATTCTCTAATATTCTAATATAAAGCACTAGTCTTTAATCTATATAGGTATTAAGAATTATAGGTCAATAGTCATCCATGTTTGTCATACTTATAGTTAGCCTAATAAGGTTTTTTAGGTACATAGATGTTGTATTCTACATAGATAGGTAATCTTTAACCACTTCAAAGACCTCTAGAATATAGCATTTAAATAACTTAGGATTCTGTTGACATGAGACACAATTGATCCTCGCAGCACCAATTTATTCTCAAGAGAATGTTGAGCACTGAAGACACTCCACTTGGAGCTTGTTTTCTTCTTGACAAAACTGGCCTTTGGGCAAGGAACTGCCCATGCCTTGACCGCTGACAAAATACACATTGTCCAGACTGGACAAGCAGGATACAAGAATAAAGATTGCCAAACCTTGCCAAGACAGGGTAAACCGGTTTTGAAATTTTTCCTGCCTCTGAAAATGGTTTGTCAGTTACTCTAGGCCTTAGACAAAGTTGATTGCTCCAACATTGCAAATGAGACTTTGGGTGATTGCCCAGGTAGCCAGTTGTCTCTGTCATCTACTGCCCATTTTGGAAGCTGCTTGATTGCACTTCCTGCCTACTCAAGTAATATTATCTCCCTTCTCAGGCCTTTGATGGAGTTGAAGATCAGATAGTCATAGTTACTTCCCTCTCAAGACTTGGCCAAACCATTACTAATACAAGACTTAGACTCCTTAGGATAGAATAATTATTGAAACATTTAGCATATGTTTCTTGATTAATATTGTTTATGTTGTTGTAATTCTAATTTTTATACTTGATATCTGTTTTTATTGTATATAGTTTTGTATTGGGTTTGGAATTCCCTGATTTAGACAAAAGGGGGAGGTTCTGGGAGACCTCCTTCAGCCAATGGCCTTTAAGAGGCTGGACCACTCTGGCCATGGCCTTGGGTACTATGAAGAAGTGTGCAGCCTCTCTCTTGGCAGCTGGATTCAGTTCCTGTTCCCTGTTCATGCAGAGGACTGTGATCTGTGAGTCTACCCCTAAATAAAGAACGCTTTATTTTACTCCATTATGAGCTAGTGTGGGACTACTTTATCAAGATCCTCTACCTGGGCACAGGAGGATCAACAATTCCAGGTTATCTTAGCTATCTAGTGAGTTCACAGACAGCCTGGACTAATGAGATGCTGCTTCAAAAAAAGGAAGGAAGAAGGAAGAAAGAAAGAAAAAAAAAAGAAAGAAAGAAAAAGAAAGGAAGGAAGGAAGAAAACCCCTGAAGGCAGAAAATAAATTAATGGCTTCCAGTGGTTGAGGAGCACGATGGAGGGATCAGGTTCTAATTGTAATGAGAATAGAAACAAAAACTTTCAAAAATTAGGTTGTCGTTATGGTTTCAGTCTTTGGATATACTGAAAACACTGGCAGAGCATGTTAAATGGGTGAAGTATCAGTATGTGAATTGTTTGTCAACAAAGCTGCTTAAGACGGTGGTGGCATGGTGTAAGAGGGTCTTCTTTCTATATGTTGCTTTCATTGGTTGAATAAAGAAGCTGCCTTGGCCTTTTGATAGGGCAGCCCTTAGGTGGGTTGGGGTAGACAGAACAGAATTCTGGGAGGAAGAAGGCAGAGCCAGAGATAGCGGCCCGCCATGAAGCTGCCGGGTCAGACATGCTGAATCTTTCCCGGTAAGCCACGGCCTCGTGGTGACATACAGATCATTAGAAATGGGTGGAATCAAGATGTGAGAGTTAGCCAATAAGAGGCTAGAGCTAATGGCCAGGCAGTGTTTAAATGAATACAGTTTCTGTGTAATTATTTCGGGCATAAGCTAGCCAGGTGGGACAGAACAAGGGGCCCACGCACCAAATACAACAGTGGCGCACACCTTTGATCCCAGCACTCAGGAGGCAGAGGTAGGTGGATCTCTGTGAGTTCAAGGCCAGCCTGATCTACTAGAGCTAGTGCCAGGACAGCCAAAGCTACACATAGAGAAACCCTGTCTTGAAAAACAAAAACAAAACAAAAAGTAGCAACAAAGCTGCTTAAACAAGAAGAAATAGCACATCTGTAATCCCAGCACTCAGGAGGCAGAAATGTGAGGTGTGTGCGTTTAAAGCCTGTTTGAACTGCATAATGAGATCCTGTCTCAAAGAAACAAGAAAAAGCAGAGACTGAAACTATCGTTCAGAAGTAGAGTGCTTCCTGGCTCCATCCCCAGCATCACATGGAGAGAAACAAGTCTCTATCAACATTTGACCCACAAGCTTTCACATCCATTGATGAGTCTTGCCCAAGTTGGTCATTACTGTGATACTTTGATTATTGCAATGTGATAATTTTCTAATTATTTTATTCCTTCTATATTATTAGCTGAAGGGATCAAGAGGATGGCTCCGAGGTTTAGAACACTGACTGCTCTGCCAAAGGACCTGGGTTCAATTCCCAGTGCCCACATGGCAGCTCACAACTGTCTGTAACTCCAGATCCAGGGAACACTCTCACACAGACATACACGCAAGCAAAACACCAATGCACCTAAAATAATTTTTAAACTTTAAAAAAGAATATATAATATTAGTTGACATTTTATTATGAGGAAGATTTACAAAATATGTTTTATTAAAATGGGACCATGCATAATACTTTGTAATGTTTTTTATTATTGTTGTTTTATGTATATGTTTTGCTTGCATGAATGCTTCTGCATCATTTTGGTGCCTGGTGCCCACAGAGGCCAGAAGAGGGTGGCAGGTCCCCTGAAATTTGAGTTACAGAGGGTTGTAAGCCACCACGTGGATACTGGCAATTGAACCCACATCCTCTGAAATAGCAGCTGGTGCTTTTAACCACTGAGCCATATCTCCAGCCCCTTGTAATTTGCTTTTAAATTTAACATCATTCAGTATTGTGAGTCTGGGCTTATTCCTAGTCACTGACTAAACAGCTGTCATGAGCATGCGAGAGGGAAAGACAGTTGTTTGGCTTCAGAGGTTTCAGTCCACGTCAGGGAGATGATGGCAGAGGACAGCTCGCATCATGGAGGCCGGGAAGCAGAGAGAGATTGCCTGCGGTAGCTGGATGCTTCCTCTCTGGGACTCTTTATTCTCTCCAGGTCCCTGGACAATGGAATGCTGCCACCCACACTCAATGTGGGTTTCCTGATGTTAACTCTCCTGGAACACTTCACAGCCCCTTCAGATGAGTCTTTACTAATCTCCTGGGTACTTCTCTAGCCAAACAAGCTGTCAGTCAAAGCTAACCACTATGAGTCTATTCCCTGTCAACTTGATGTCAAAATGCGCCTCTTTAAAAAGAAGCATCCCGCCGGGCGGTGGTGGCGCACGCCTTTAATCCCAGCACTTGGGAGGCAGAGGCAGGCGGATCTCTGTGAGTTCGAGGCCAGCCTGGTCTACAAGAGTTAGTTCCAGGACAGGAACCCAAAAAAGCTACAGAGAAACCCTGTCTCGAAAAAAAAAAAAAAAAAAAAAAAAAGAAAGAAAAAGAAGCATCCCATTCCTGTTTCTCTGTTTAGCCCTGGCTGTCCTGGAACTCACTCTGTAGACCAGGGGCACCTCAAACTCACAGCGATCCACCTGTCTCTGCCTCCCGAGTGCTAGGATTAAAGGCAGGTGCCATCACTGCCCGACTCAGGTCTTTGAGACTTTAAAGCAGACTCTCTCAGCTACACGTCATTTTTCTTAGGATCAAAATTCTGTGGCATGGTTACATATTTCCATTTGAAAAAGGATGAATAGGGAATGGCAAGGAAGAATCCGGGCAAAACAAGATAGACACACCACACAACAAACGTTAGGACCTGCAGTTCCATGGTCATCTTCCAGGGCACACAGTGGCATAAGTGTCAGAGGACTTGGCTCTCCCTGCTCCTGAGCCTCCTGGCTGCCGGCCCTCCTGTCACTTCCTCCCAGGAGACATCCCTGCTTCTGGTATTTTCTACTTCCTGGGGTTCTATTGAAGCTTAGGATCCACCCTCTCAGAAGAGCTTTGTTGTAGAATATCATTCTAAAGTGTGTTACATTGTTTTTGCTGGGGAATATTTGCTTTAATGATGTAAAGATGTGTTGCAGTCTTTTATGTTACATTTGTTTAACTCTGTGAAACTGATTCTTTGCCTGTCTAAAACACCTGATGGTCCAGTAAAGAGCTGACTGCCAATAGTGAGACGGAAAGGCTAGGCAGGGCTAGTAGAGGGAGAGAACAAATAAACAGAAAAAGAAGAAAGCAAAAGAAAAAGAAGAGGAGGACATCAGGGGCCAGCCACCCAGCCAGCCATGGAGTAAGAGTGAAGTAACATGTACAGAAGTAAGAAGAGGAAAATGCCTGGAGACAAAAGGTAGATGGGATAATTTAAGAAAAGCTGGCTAGAAACAAGCTAAGCTAAGGCTGGGCATTCATAAGATACAATTAGACTCTGTGTGTGATTTGTGTGTGTAGCATGAATAATAAAAACCTAGAGCCGGGCGGTGGTGGCTCATGCCTTTAATCCCAGCACTCGGGAGGCAGAGGCAGGCAGATCTCTGTGAGTTCGAGGCCAACCTGGTCTACAAGAGCTAGTTCCAGGACAGGAACCAAAAGCTACGGAGAAACCCTGTCTCAAAAATTAAAAATAAAATAAAATAAAAATAAAAATAAAAACCTAGAGATAGATATTGGGGTTCAATCTGAAGATCAGAAAAGCAAAGCAGTCAGCTACTGGCTCTTATCTCTATCACAGACCAAAATGGCAATCCTGCCTCCATGAATCCTCAGAATGAGACTGAGCTGAGATCTGTCTCCTCCCATCTTAAATTCCTCTCTAGTGCTGGGGTTAAAACTGTGCACCACCACCACCTGGCCTCTATGGCTAACTAGTGTGGCTACTGGGATTAAAGTTGTGTGCCACCACTGCCTGGTCTGTATGGCTGACCAGTGTGACTGTTTTACTCTCTGATCTTCAGGCAAGCTTTATTTATTAAAACATAAATAAAATACCACTATAAATCACTATATTTTCCCTTTTTGTCTAAAAATAAAAAGAATGCTATAATTATATTAAGAAAAATATATACAATAAGAACTATAATTATATACAATAATTACAGGCAATAAATACATCAACAATTGATAAATTCAGAGAAAATACTCCATATCTATCCTATCTTGTGAGTCTAAAGTCTTGTACCTAATTTACTTTCTATCACAACTTGCATTCTGCTTCAGGTAAACAAGGACAACTATAACTATCTAGTCTTCAGCTCCCTCAGAGACCCAAGAAGGAAACAATATTAACTGATTAAGCAGGAAATGCAAGCAAATGACTTCCAAAAATTGTGAGAAATGACAGAAACAGCCGCTGCCTGGACATTCACCCAAAGTTCTTCTGTAACATTGGGGCATCCATCTGAAGTATCTGGCAGACTTTTCCGTGAAGCAGGAAATTTGAAAGACTGTTTCACCTATATTGGCAGTTTGTCAGTCACTTTTTTTCTGTGTCTTGCAGAATGTCTAGCAGGCTCTTTCATGAAGCAGAAACTCTGAAGGACTATCTCACCTTCTTTTAGCAATTTCAGCAGTCATTTATTTTGTGGGTCCTGCATGTCCAGTATACACAGCATATAATCAAGCAGCCCAGGCAAGAACAGTTTCTTGCCCAAATGGCTAGCCTTGTCACACTGAAGTCAAATTCCATAACGAGCTTCTTCAATGCCCATCAACTTTTATGAAGTAATTGGTGCTTCCAGAAGCAGACATGTCTCACTGTCAAGAAAAGTCTAAGTTTTAAAAACATTTTAAATGCCATATTCTATAGATCTTTAAAAGGTTTGAAGAATACCTATCTATCTGAAATATATCTCTGTACATCTGGAAAGCCTAACATGACTACAAGTTTGACTATTAAGACTATCTATTAATCTGTAATTTTAAATTATACATTACAATTTTTAATGAGTTGCACAACCACAATACCTTAAACAAAGCAGAAATACATATATATAGTGTAACAAAAATTGTCCTTAAATTTGTATCAATAGACCAAGATCCGTACCAATGCAAAGTAGTCATCTCTATATCATATCCCCCTTTACATGAAAACAAACATTTATAAACAATCATTTTGGGGATTTGGGCATAGTTTTCTCCCAACTGTTTCCTGCTGTTTGTTGGTCAAAGTATTTTTAGGGTTCATGGATACCTTTTGGGGGGTCTTGTTCCATCAAACCACATTAGCCTGGAAGGAATTCACAGTCTCTTATCCTCTATGGAAACAAAAGCAGAACATCTTTTCCAAAGCAACTTATTCTTAAACCCAAATTTTGAAGTTAAGATGCCTTTATGTTGGTTTAACTTAGCAGCCCCTGGAATCAATGTCTCTCTGCAGTCAAAAAATTCAAAGAAAACACAATAATATACATAATCCAGACTCTCTGTGTATATTCCATCTTTATGTGGCTTATTTTCCTTTACTCCTTTAATCTATGGCTGTCTGTACTTTTTTTTTTATATTATTTCTCTCTCCCAAGCCTATGCACACTTTTTTGGGGGGGGATTTTTTGAGACAGGGTTTCTCTGTAGCTTTTGGTTCCTGTCCTGGAACTAGCTCTTGTAGACCAGGCTGGCCTCGAACTCACAGAGATCCGCCTGCCTCTGCCTCCCGAGTTCTGGGATTAAAGGCGTGTGCCACCACCGCCCAGCCTATGCACATTTTTAAAAACACATTGTAACCCATTCAGAGGTTTATTTTGTCTGAATCTGTTTTTACTGCATATCTGTAATCATTTTCTGACCAGGAGCACTGTTTTTTTTTAATGCTAAGTGGGCATGGCTAGGACCAACTCCATGGCTCTGCCTGTTGGCTCCACCCCATCCAACATGGCGGAGATATGTTCACCACCTCTGCTAGCCATGCACACTGCCCCAGTTCTGGGAATGCATGGGTTTATGTCACTGTTAAGCAACTAGTAGCATGCTGCTCACAAACCCCATTTAAGTTCAGGATCTCCCAAAAGAGCCAGAGAGTTCATGCTGCCTGCACAAATCAAGAAGCCATCTCTTAAAGAAGCCATGAAGTTTTTGCTACTAATGCTGAGTCAGGATGCCTTCTCTTAAAGGAGCTTCGTCTCTCTTTGCTGCCAGCAAACAGTCTATCTGAAAAAGTGCAACTACCAAGAAGCTGTGCTTAACTCTGTTCTTTTGTGTCTAGAATTTCTTCCTAAGCTCTCTCTGATTTTATGTGGATGTAGTTGACCCTCGTTGGTGCCATTTTGTAAACAGACACTGATTTTTAATTTCCTGGCTGCCCTGACCCAAATAGTCACACATAAACTATATTAATTACAACACTACAACACTGTTTGACCAATAGCTTGAGTGTATTCCTAGCTTTCTTTCTTTCTTTCTTTCTTTCTTTCTTTCTTTCTTTCTTTCTTTCTTTCTTTCTTCCTTCCTTCCTTCCTTCCTTCCTTCCTTCTTTCTTTCTTTTGATTTTGTTTTTGTTTTTCGAGACAGTGTTTCTCTGTAGCTTTTGAGCCTATCCTGGAACTAGTTCTTGTAGACCAGGCTGGACTTGAACTCACAGAGATCCACCTGCCTCTGCCTCCCAAGTGCTAGGATTATAGGCATGTGCCACCACTGCCTGACTGGTTCCTAGCTAGTTCTTACATCTTAAATGAACCCATTTCTACTAATCTGTGTATCACCATGTGGCTGTGGCCTACTGGTATGGTTCTGGCATCCTTCTCCTTCAGCAGCTACATGGCATCTCCCTGACTCCACCTACTCTTTCCATGTATCTCTGTTCAGATTTCCTGCCTGACTATATTCTGTCCTGACATAGGCCAAGGCAGCTTCTTTATTAACCAATGGTAGTAAAACATATTCACAGCATACAGAGGAGAATCCCACATCAACTACCCACTCCAATCAGTAGGAAGTAGCTTAGAAAGTTACACCCACATTCCCCTCAAATGAATTATGGATGTTTGTCTTTGTTTAGAGATAATGGTCAGGAAAAAAGCTAAACAAAGGAGATTAGATTCAGAGTTCTTGTTTTGAAAAAGAAAAAAAGGGAAAATGCTGTGGGATAATGCTCTTGTACATTGTAAAGATTTGTCACTCATAGTAGTTTGATAAAATACTGATTTGCCAGTAACCAGGCAGGAAGTATAGGTGGGGTGACCAGACTAGGAGAATTCTGGGAAGAGGAAAGGCAGAGGTACAGTTACCAGCTAGACACAGAGAAAGCAAGACAAGAATGCATCACTGAGAAAAGGTATCAAACTACATGGCTAAACATCAACAAGAATTTTGGGTTAATTTAAGAGCTAGTTAACAATAAGCCTGAGTTAATAGGCCAGACAGTTAATAATTAATAAAAAAACTTCTATGTATTTCTTTGGGACTAAATTACTATGGGGCCAGGTAGGACAGAAAATTCTGCTTCCATATTTGGGAAGAGTATAAGAGTAAAATCAACTAACAACAGAGCTTCTTCTCCATTCCCTCCTTGAGCTACAATGGGTGAAGTCTGGTCAATTCCTGTAATGAGGCCAAGGTATCTTTCTTATTTTCCCAATGCAAATACTTAATTTCTTTTTAATGGCCCCAACCTCTTCAGCCATCACACATTTCTTTGGTACCAACTTTACATCTCTCTTTCTTTCATTAGGTTTTTGTTCAAATAGGCTGTCTCCATTTGCTCTTTATGGAATGAAGTAGGTTCTAAAAGTTAATGAAGCAGGCTTTTTTTCTTCTGTGGCATGTTCCTTTTCTGGCTTCTTTTCAGTTGCTAGTTTCTCAGAGGCTGTAACCTTTCCCTCTCTGCTTATTGACATGCGCCCATACCTTTCCCCTTTTGCTCTCTGAAGGCTTCCAGCTGAAGGCCCCTTCTCTGCTCCTTCTGCTGCTGCCACTTCCACCCTCATCACCAGAGTCTGTGATTTCTGACCTGGTGAAAAATGGCGTCCTGTTGTAGTCTTTGTGCCCAGGTCCAGCTTCAATGTGATTCTCAGGTTTTCAGTGGATTCTTCTTCAGGACTCTACAGTGAATCTTCTCACATGGTACGTAGAGGGCTCCTTGGATCTCTGGGCTTTTCAAGATTCTTCTCAGGTCTGTGTTTGTCATCATATACACAAGGACGTTCCCATAACACTTGAGGAGAGCCACTTTGTACGAAATGCTAGGAATTCATCTAACTTCTGGAAAGCCCTGTCCAAATGCAGGACACCACACATGCCCACCAACAGGAAGCTTCACATGTCCGGTTTGCTCACATTAAGCAGAGTAACACCAGGGATGCTTCCGAAGACTTGATGATACCACTGCCTTCATTGTAGATGATGCAAGGTCACCTGTGCTGGCCATGACATCAGTTTCTCCTCTACTCTTGCCAGCTGTCATCCGCAGAGAAACATGGACCTTGATGATGTCATCCCAGGCTTTGTGTTTCTTAAGCAGCAACTCAGCCTCCTTGGTCTTCTTGTAACTTTCAAGCTTTTCTCCAAACACAGAAGACAGTTCAGGGACTTTCTCAACATGACAAACTTTAGCCATCACTGGAAGCTAGGGAGGTTGAGGCAGCCAAGGCAGAGAGTGCATATCATTCTGGGGTTGCATTCACTCTGCAGTGCCAATGAGGCTAGGTTTTGGTTAGTGCAAACATGTGACCTTTGTTCCAAAGGTACCCTGGCCAGAGTGGTGGTTCCCAGAACCTCAACTTCTAGGAATGTGAACCATAGCTCTGCCAGTACTGCCCTAAAGCTTAGTGCTGGTCTTCACAACCTGCCAGTTCATCCATGGCATAGGGCTGTTGTTTTTGCACAAATTGGTGTGAACAATGTTTACAATATGTGTGAAATGGGAGCATGAAACACAGCTGGCAAAGTGACTCACCTTCTCAGACATGGCAGTGAGAGTAAAGGCTATGCCCCACACTTCTTTTTTAAAAAGATTTATTCATTTATTATTTTATGTGTGAGTGCCTGGGTATATGTATGTGCACTGTGTATGTGTGTATACTGTGTATGTGTGTGCACTGTGTATATGTGAGTACCCGGGTGTATGTGTGTGCACTGTGTATGTGTGAGTGCCCGGTGTATGTGTGTGCACTGTATATGTGTGAGTTCCTGGGTGTATGCGTGTGCACTGTGTATGTGTGTATACTGTGTATGTGTGTGCACTGTGTATATGTGAGTGCCGAGGTGTATGTGTGTGCACTGTGTATGTGTGAGTTCCCAGGTGTATGTGGGTACACTGTATACATGTGGGTGCCCAGGTATATGTGTGTGCACTGTGTATGTGTGTGCATTGTGTATGTGTGAGTGCCCGCATGTATGTGAGTGCACTGTGTATGTGTGAGTACCCGGGTGTATGTGTGTGCACTGTGTATGTGTGAGTGCCCGGGTGTATGCGTGTGCACTGTGTATGTACTTGTGTACACGTGTGTGTACTATGTACACGTGAGCGCCTGTGGAAATCAGCAGAAGGTGTCGGATCCTCTGGAACTGGAGTCACAGCTGGCGGTGAGCCAACTGTGCAGTCCTGGGAACTGAACCCGGATCCTCTGCAAGAGCAGCAAATTCTCTTAACAACTGGGCCTTCTCTCAAGCCCCTATATGTGCTTCTTTTCAGGAAATACTGCAAAAAACCTTTCCCCCCTCCTATTTGCTCATAATTCTCACCACTGTAAATGCGTCTAAAAGCAGCTAGTAATATCCATATCTCACCCTGAGGGTTGGGTTGCCTTGAAATTTCCTCCTCCATATTAATTAGACATTTTAATTCAGCCTATTTCAAAATCTCAGAGAACAGATAAAATGTAGACAAACTCATTGCCAAAATGTCACAGGAATGGTCTCTAGTCTAATTCCTAAGCAAGTTGCAATTTCTCACATGCATAGTCTTTTCCGTCTATGTCCTTGTCCACATTCTGGACTTTTGAGCTCCCAGGATCACCCAGCAAACCTGATCACAGCATTCTAAGCCTTTTCTTGCAGACAGGGATGCAGATGGAAAAGACGTGAGAAGTTAGAACTTGTTGGGAATTATACAAGAGGCCATTCCTGTTACATTCAAGCAACGTACCCCCAAGTACCTACTTCCTGCTTCTAGACCTGACCTCAAAGCCTGCTGCGCACCCCAGACTTTAGCACCAACACAGGAGCCTGTGAAGGCATTTCCTACTCAAACTGTAAAGTGTCGTGTAAATGTTTACTCGTTTCGTCACTTTTTGTGGCTGTTGAATATTTACTAGAATGTGCGGCACAATCTGGTGAACAGCCCTTTATTATTTAATATTTACCTGTCCCAACGTTTACTCCTATGAATGCTATTCCTGCAAACAACCCTGTTCCTCCTTAGGAATTATTTATTTAGGATAAACATCTAGAAATGTGGTTTCTAGCCAGAGAATAAGTTGTCTTTCAGAGTTGTTTCTCAAGCACTGATCCAACTTTATTACACCTCTGCTTACCTGTTTTGAGTGCCTCCTGTCTGCAGAACTGAGCTCCCTTCCTTGGCAGTCAGGGCAGGTCCTCCATAATTGCCTGTTCTGTAGGTCTAGGTCATCTCTTCTCATGTGTTCCAACTATATCAGGCAGCTAGCCATCCGTGTGTGTGCATGTGTGTGTGCACACACAGATTGAGAACCGCTGCTCTGTATCTTTCTACTGTATTACCTTGAGACAAGATCTCTCACTGAACTGGAAGTTTACCATTTCTGCTAGCCTGGCCAGTCAGTGAGCTTCCAGCGTCTTCTTGTCTCCACCCTCAGTTCTGGTGTTTCAGGCCTGCACAGCCATGTACTTCCTGGCTACTAGGGGCAATATATAACTCACAGACAACTGAAGCAACACCTTCTATCCCAGCTGAAATTACCTGGAGCAAGTGAGAAGGAACATGGAACACACAACACACCTGCTTAGGAGTTTATTAGAGAGACATGTACAGAACTGGGGAAGTCAGTGTGCAGAGACAGAGAGAGAGAGAGGAAGATGGCGCATCCAGCTTTTAAATGCTGCCTAGCATATGCGCACAGGGGGTTGACTGACTTCGTCATATGCAGATGACGGAGCTCACGCATGCACACAAGGGCTTAGCTGAGTCATATGTGAATGATGCAACCACGCATGCACACAGGGGGTTGACCTGACTACTTCATATGCAGATGACGGAGCTCACACACACAAGACCTTAGCTGAGTCACACTTGGATGATGCAACCATGCATGCATTGTGGGTCATGCAGGGCCCTTTAAGATCCCCAGGGCCATTAGGCACTTCTGCCTGAGGGCTTGTCCGCACATGCGTGGCCCTAGAACCCAGAAGTGTCAGCCTTATTGTGACTGAATCATTATATTCCACCCTTTTATTTATTATAAAAATTTGGGAGCTTGGGGTCTTTAATGGGTGGGAATGGGGTGTCATAAGGTCTCTCATGACTGCTTCCTGCTGGTTTTGTGGGTGTCAGAGAGTTGAGATGCTTGACCATGTCCTGGGGTGGCTGATTACTTTTGTGTTTTTTCCAGGCTCTGTGGAACTGGCTGGCTAGCAGCTTGGACCTTGTAAGATGCTGGAAAGGCAGAAAATTATGACTAGAAAAAAATTAGATCTTGGTGATTAAGGGAGGAGAGTCCCAAGATGGTAGATAGAGGGGTTTTGTGGGGGGGTGAAGGAGGGAATTTCCCAGGTGTTCCTGAGACCAGGAATGATAACGGAAGAATTAAATGATACTTATTCTGGGCGAGTCTGGTCTGTTTAGATATGTCCAATTGGTTCCCTGGAGCTTATGAAAAAAACGTTTGAAAAGAAATAAATTTTAGACATATTAAAAGCTGATGATTATGATGATATAGTATTGGAGTGGAAGACAGTAGGGGGAAGGAAGGAAGAGAAGAGGGAATTATTGAAAAGGGGAATTATTAGACACCCTCAATGTTTTACCTGAAGCAGATCTTAAGGCGCTTGTTCTCTTTAGCATCATGGTATTACCTTAACATCAGGAGACACTGCTGCAGTCAGTGATAAACCTGTTATGTTAAAGTCTGTTTTGTGAGTTTTTGGAGTCTGGGGCTGTGAATGTCTCTAAACTCATTATTATTTCTTACCGCTTGGGCTTTTGACAGTCCTTGTACCTCCGGCTCTGTGTTTAATGATGGTTCCTGTAATAACAGCTTATACAGAGTTTTTGGCACAGGAGAGTTGAGTACGGTGATGAAACTTTATTTTTCTGGAACTGGAGAAAGAGTGGCTGATCTTGGTGCCCTCTGGAACTTAAGGGAACAGGGCCCTGTTTGAGTTACCGTCTATGAGGGGGTATGTTGAGCTGGAAGAGTAAAAGGTTTAAGGTGGGACAGGTGGATCCAATGAGAGTCCCTCGAGCTTGGCAGCTGTGGAAGTTACAAGAATTACTTTAAAGGAGCCCTGCCATTTAGGGGAAGGGGTGAAGGGTGTTGGTCTGGGGGAGAGAATAGTACCTGATCCCCTATTTTAATCGGCGGTGGGCATGAATTGGCACATGGTTGAGGTAATGAGTAGTCGGTAAAATCCCATAATAGGGAGTGAAGATGGGATAACAGTGGAGTAAGCAGGTGATCAGGAATGGGAGAGGTTTTGGGTGAGAGGCTGGGGGTTAAAACCGGCTGCCCATATATGAGTTCAAAGGGCAAGGTGCAGAGGGCTTTTGGGGAGAGCCCTAAGCCTAAGAAGGGCCAGAGGCAAAAGTTTTACCCAGTCAAGATGAAGCTCCTGTGACATTTTAACAAGGACATTCTTTAAGGAACAGTTAGTTCAGTCTACATTCCCTGAAGACTGAGGGTGGTATGGGATATGAAAATGTCAGGGAATATTAAGAACCTTAGATAAAGTTTGAGAGATATGGGAGGTAAACTCTGGGCCATTATCCAATGGAAGAGAAGTTAGGATTCCAAACCGGGGGATAATTTCTCAGAGAAGAACATTGGAAACTGTCTGGGCCCTCCTATTAGTGGTGGGAAACACTTCATTCCACCCAGACATGTCCACCAAAACCAGGAGATATTTAGCTCATCTGACTGTGGGCATATGAGTAAAATGAAGCTGCCAGTCAGTTCCTGGAAGGGAGCCACCTGAGAGACTGGCAGAGGAAAAGACACATTGGAGCTGGGAGGTTGGGAAGCTAGAGGAGGAGGAGGGGAGCTGTTGGCAAGTCTGAGGTAAGGTGAATGGAAGGAGAAAATGAAATGGAAGCTCCGACTTTTGATAAAACATCTCTTCCCATAAGAGGTACTGGGCAGGTTGGCATGACTAAAAATGAATGAATGAGATAAACACCCCTAAAAACACAGTTAAGTGGTGGGGTCTGCTGAGGTAGATAAGGCTGTTCCCCTACCCCAACAACAGGGAAACTAGAAGGAGAGGTAGCCCCCAGAATTCCCTCAGTACCGAGTATGTGGCTCCAGTGTCCAAGAGAAAGGAGATGGGTCATCCTGATTCCATGACGTTTACCCAGGCTCCTCATTACAGATGACAGTTGTGGTCAGGTCAAAAGAGCCCGGGCAGCCTCACTCGTCCATGGCCAGACCTAGAAGGTCAACTTGGGAATTGTCTAGATTCGATGTCTCCATGCCACGATGTTCACGAGGACAATCCACTGCCCAATGTCCTTCCCTATGGCATCTTGGACAAGGTCTTGTGGGACCAAGATGAGGATTAGGGCAGGCTCGGGCCCAGTGACAAGCTCTACCACATTTGAAACATGGGCCTGGTGGTTCTCAAGCCCCAGGGGGCAAGGGAGCAGCACGGACAGCACGGATCAGGTGGTCTGTCACCTCGGCCGGTCAGAGGGCCATGGTTAGCACGTGACAGTGATGATTATGAGCTTTGTCATTCCTCACATGGTACACCTTAAAAGCCAACTCTAAGACTTCTGCCTGTAGGGTCAAAAGGCCTTTCTCCAAACGTCTAAGTTTAGCCTTAATGTCAGGGTAGCACTGAGAAAAAAAATGAGTCACGAGTAACTGTCTGCCTTCCGTGGTTTCTGAATCTAAGTTAGTATATTGTAACAGGGCTTTAGTGAGGCATTTAAAAAATGCAGAAGGATTTTCCTTCGTATCTTGAATGACCTCTGAGAGCTTATTATAGTTTATTGGCTTGAGGGCAGCCTCACAGAGACCTGCCAGAAGGCAAGTCAAAAACTGGTCCCTAGCTAAAATTCCACCTGGGGTGTTATAATCCCAGTGTGGTTCTTACTTGGGGACCACATCTGCCCCCAGGTGGTGTGTTGTATGTGTTTGGTGAACCTCGCCTGCATGTAGTCTGGCCTGTTCCCAAACTCGCCTGTGCTCTCCAGGAAGTAGGTTATTAGATAGGATCATATAGATATCATGAAAGGTTATAAGACTGGGACTTAGAGCTTGGACATAAGGAAACTCCTTCCATTGCCTGTGCGCTGACAGTAGTGAGAGAGCTCCTGTAGAATATCGGGATCAAAGGTGCCGTTAGGTGGCCACTTTAAATGGTTATCTAAATTGTAACAAGGCCATTTTTTGAACAAAGATGGACGAGTGTGGGAATCTGTAAGTAGGGCATTAAGGCCTGGGGTTTCAGGGCCTCTAAAAGGCATCCCAGGAGGAGGCTGGATTGATAGTCTTGGATGGCTCGCTACCATCCAAGAAACTGTGAAAACTCGTGAAAATGACACCACAAGGCTTATAAGGGGGGCATCTCCCCTTTATAGGTGGGGTGTGATGGCAACAAACACTGCAGGACTCATAGATGAGCCTCCTCTATCTACAGGCGGGTGTTAAAGCCTGACTGGCTCCAGCCCGGGCGACTGGGAAGTCAGAGAGGCCAAAGACTGAGCGGTCTCTCATAGTGGTCCAAAGGAAAAGAAAGGAAAAAGAAAAAAGAGAAAGAAAAATCTGAGGGACCCTGGGCTCCCGGTTGTGGGAGGACTAACCCCAGGTCGTCCAAACACGATTTCAACTAAGGGAAGCAATCCAGAGATGAATGTCAGCGAAGGGCTCAACCATAGCCATGAAGGCTGTGGGTTGGGGCTGTCCCCCTACTTCTAGGAACACCAGAAGATTTCCAGGAGCTCAACGGTCAATTCCTCCAGTTCAGAGAAACAGTTAAGCTGACCAGAATGGGGGACTCACCAACTGAAGAGGTGGTGAGCATAGAAGTCACGCTCAGGCAGATGGAACACGTGCTTGTTGTGGAAAAATTACCTTGTTTCAGATCATGATCCTAGGAGAAGGGAGAGCCTCCCAACGAGGAACAACAAACCTGCTTAGGAGTTTATCAGAGGGGAGTGTACAGGCCTAGGAAGTCAGTGTGCAGAGAGAGAGAAAGAGAAGGAGAAGGCCCGTCCAGTTTTTAATGCAGGTGCACAGGGGGTTGACATGACTACGTCATATGCAGATGACGGGGCTCACGCATGCACGCAAGGGCTTAACTGAGTCGTACGTGGATGATGCAACCACGCATGCACACAAGGGCTTAGCTGAGTCACACGTGGATGATGCAACCATGCATGCATGCAAGGGCTTAGCTGAGTCACACCTGGTTGATGCAACCATGCAGGCACATGGGTCATGTGGGGGCCCTTTAACATCCCTGGGGCCATTAGGCACTTCTGCCTGAGGGCTTGTCCGCACATGCATGGCCCTAGAACCCGGAAGTGTCAGCCTTATTGTGGCTGAACCATTACACCAGTGCCATGGTGACTTGCTCTAGGGAAAGCTTATGAATCAAGGAGGGACAGTCAGAACTTCTTAGAACTTCTGCTAAAATCAATGGGCCAGAGAACTCTCGAGATTCACATATATCACTTCCAGCACACTCCATTGAGCAAAGAATTTGGAGCCATTGTTTTAAGTGCTCCGGTTTACCTTCCAGCTCCAACAAAACACACTCATCCTCTCCCAAGACCTCCCCAGATCTCATTCCATTATAGCATTGGCCTCAGGCCTGAGGCCTAGAATTATACCAAATCAGCTCTGCTCCGGGTTGGTTTGGGAAAGATTGCTCTGTCTGAAGCAGGAAGACACATTTTAGTGTCCCTCATATGCTGTTCCACTCAGCACATGATTTTGGGTATCCGCTGCCTGGCAAAAAAAAAAAAAAAAAAAAAAAAAAAAAAGACTTCAGACTTAATGGTCCCAAACCATACCATTAACTGTGCTCATGGGGTCTGTGGTTAGGAAGTTGGGCAGGACATAGATATGTCCATGTGCCATGAAATCTTGGACCTCAGCCTTGAGGACTCAAATGCTTGAGGCCAGGAGCAGCTGAAGTTAGCGTGGCCACGTAAAAGTTGACTTCTTCCTTACGTGGCTGCCACCTTGGTGGGCGTGGCAGGAAGGCTGAACTGCCATTCTTGGTAGAGAATCTGCCGTGGTCTCTCCAACATGGTAGCCCAGGGCACTTGGGCTACTTATAGAATAGATCAAGAGATAAAAGGAAGCAAACAGAAGGTACTAGAGGTATTTTAGTAAGAGAAAGCAAGGGCTGGCTTCTTTTGGAGGAGTTTTTCCCAGAAAAGAGAATGGAGAGGGCTGGGGTGGTGAGCTGGGAAGGAAGCGTCTGATCTGCCTGTGCAGTGTAGGAGGACAGTCCAGGAGTCAGCAAACAGGTTTTCTGGGAGTAGACACTCTTGGGTAGAGATGGATAGTGTATGTGAGCTGGGTCAGGCTGAGGAATGGGCAATGGGAATGAAGGTTCTCTCTGCCATGGGGAGAGGGCTGTGTGGAGTTAGCAGCTGAGAGTGGTCTGGACAGTGGTCCACTCGGCTATGTCCAGCTCCTAAACTCCCTATGCCCATTAAAGGGAGGAGGAGGAGAGGCAGGGGAGAGCCCACGTGATGAAGCTGGAAGGTACCACCGGACGCTGAAGAAAATTAGCAGCATCATTACCTCCCAAGGACATGAGCATGCTTCAGGTCTCTGTAACAAAGCATTCTGTTGTTCTAAGCTACCCAGTTCACGATCACTTGTTAGAGCAGCCTCAGGAAACTGATGAAGACAGCCTGGGCATGAGATGGGGAGGTGGTGGAGGAGCATGACAGACAGTCCAGTGTGCCCTTCCTCCCCACCCGTTCCTGCTCTGTCAGAGGCCTGAGTCAGAGGTCCCCTGGTCCCCTGTACTGTATCTCAGCACTGGTTCTTCCTGGGGTTCCATGCAATCCCTGCTCAACGAAGCAAGGCTGTGAGTTGGAGGCCAGGCTACATGTTCAGACTCTGTACCAAATAGAAAACAAACAAACAAACAAATAGGAAGGAAAGAAGGAGGGGGAGGAGTGTAAGCTGTGTGGCTCTGGGGTGCACAAAACAGCACACACACACACACACACACCGGCAGCTCGAGTTTTATAAATTCAAAACTACTGCTTTGGGGGATGTCTGGATACTCATATTTATTTATTTATTTGTTTTTTTTGAGACAGGGTTTCTCTGTATAACAGCCTTAGCTGTCCTGGAACTAGCTCTCGTAGACCAGGCTGGCCTTGAACTCACAGAGAGACCCCTGCTTCTGCCTCCTGAGTGCTGGGATTAAAGGTGTGTGCCACCACCGCCCGGCTAGAATACTCCATTTTAAGGAAATACTTTTGCTCAAAAAAGGAAGCTGACTCAGCTAGAAGGAAAAGGGCAGGCTCCCCCCGGACCAGGCAAGTTGGGTCGATCTGCAGAAGGCTTCTGGGAAAGGGTGTACTGAGCAGAAGGATTCCTCTCCTTTCCGCATGAAAATAAAGACGGGAATGAAGGGAGCTTCTGCACATCCCGCTGCCGAGTGACGCCACGCAAGCTACAAAGCCAGCTGAGACCACAAGCAAACAGTTCAGGTGTCTTAGTAAATGCTTTTATTATTTCCAATCAGTCACAGGTCCCGAGCAGGTGAGGTCACAGAAGGGCACATGGGAGGGGCCCGGGGGAGCTCGTGGAAGCTGAGGCCCAAAGGGCAGCAGCGTCTGGGTGTGTGGCAGATGTGTCGGGAAAAGCTTAAGGCAGGGGTCCGAGTCCTGCCCCTCGCCACTGTCCCCAGGGACCAATTCCCTCCCTGCCAAGCCGGACTCTGCTTTTCCCCTAACAGCCAGAAGGGGGCAGCAAGGTCCTTGTGTAAAATTTCCAACTTGATTTCCACCCCCCACACACCCCGCACCCCACTCCCACCCCGCCTTTTGAAACTAGGGTGCTTGAGGGATCCTGACTCCTACAGGAGAAAGGGTATGGAATGAAAGAACCAAGATTCTTAATCTCGTGGCTTCCTCGAGCTATATCGAAAGAGCTGCCGTACACGAACCCAGGAATTGGTGTGGGGGAGTGAGGGACTTCACGTGACTATCCTTCCAGGACCTTCTGATCGGTCACGCTGCCTCTCTGTGCCTCTCATCGCAGATGGATTCCTGGCTCCCTCTAACTTTATGAAATCCAACCCACCCCGTCACAGGTCTGGCCCCACCCGAACTAAAAATGTGAGGGGCCAGCGGAGTCCTTCCTCCTTCACAGTTTGCCGCACCTGCCCAGCTTCGATTTCTCATAATCCCGCATTCCTCATAATCCTGCATTCTTGTTCCCGCCCTTCCTCCTGCCAAGACCCACCCAGGTGTTCCTGGGACCCTTCACTGTTCTGTCAGGGGTCAACACCAAGGCTTTCTCTGGCCTTGCTGCCATGGCAGTTCAGCTGCGGGCTGGGTATCAGACTGAAGCTAACCCTGCTGGCAGGCCTCTCTACCTCCATGGCCGAGCCATCTTTGAGATCACTGTGACTCGTGCCTGGGTCACATTATTTATGGCTGAGGGCTTACCCCTCCCCCAGGTGTTTGGAACTTAGCCTTGGAAAAATTTCTCAGTCCTCAAAGTCTCTGCATAGATTATCTCAGAAGAAGAGGGCGTGGACAAGTGGATTCTGGGAAACTGGCCAGTGTGATGTTGGCAGGTCAGTGGGGGAGGGGCTTTGAACCTTTCTAGGACTGAAGCGAGAGATAAGGAGAGGCCCTCAAGGTGAACAACTAGATGACGTCAGTGGAAGTGTCTTGGTGCCTCTCCCTGCCCATCATTGGCACTGGTTGGGGACTTATAGCTAGGGAAACAGAGTCACAGACAAAACACAAGTCTGTGGGCAGTGAGGCCCAATCAGAAGCCAGGAATCCTGCCTCCCAGCTGACTTCCAGGGAGTGAGAACCTCATTTTGGCATCTCAGAGTCAAGGATGGGAGATGGGGGGGGGGCACGACAACAACACCCCCCCCAGAGATGCCAGGCCTTGACAACCCACGTCTATAGTTTACACAAGTCTCAGTCCAGCCCGTCTGAATGGAGCAGCTGTGGCTGACCCCAGGATTACTAGATGACGATGGATTTATCACCAACCCCCTGGCTTTGCCTCTGCAGTGGGGATGTGCTGATCACCATTGCAGGGCCCCTTTCTGGACCCCAGCAGTGGGCACTCATGTCAACTGCCCCACCCCCACCCCATTCTTGGTTCCTTCCTTTCTCAAGGAGTCAAGGAAGAACAAAATTTCAAAGGCTTCTGTAATGTTTCTCAAAGGTGGGGAGGGGCAGGGACAGGAATGGATAGGCTACCTAGTCCCCTTTCTTGGGGGGAAAACAGAGTCCCCTACATCCACAGAGCCTCCTAGCCTCCACCCAGTAACTTTCCACTGGCCTGGAGCTGGCCATGTGCACATGTGGGCTGCATGCTGCCCCAGGTGTGGCCCCTGGTCCCCTCTCCAGCGGGCACTCAGCCAGGACAGGGTGGCTGACGCACACTCTGCCTGAGATCCCAGCCGCCTGAAGGCCGATAAGGGGTTCTGGCCTCATCACATGGGATAGGCTCAAGGGATTGGCCCTGGCTGTGACCATGAGCTGGGCAGCTTCCAAATTACAGAGATATGAAGATAAGGGGGCAAGGGCCCAGGGACTCTGGGCTGAGTGGCCAGGGAAGCTGGGGGAAGGGACATGGAGGCCTCAACTCCTAGGGCCTCAGGAGGCCTGACTGGAGGGACATAAGGCAGGACATAGCAGAAGACAGGGGAAGGCTTAGGAAATGGGTGTGGAAGGGACAGAAAGACAGCCCCTGGTAAGGGCTGGTCCGCAGCTAGAACTACTTTCACCCCACTTCCCCCTCAGGCCTGTGGAAACAAAGATGGGGTGTCAGTCCTGCATTCACACATGCCTGCCCAGTGACTGCAGTTTGACCGATTACCCCGTTCAGTCCTCGCAGCTGGCTGCCTGGGAGCTCAGGACAGGCCCACATTTAGGCACATTCCCCTGTCTGTCCTATGACCCGGGAGGGCAAACTGAGGCAAGCAATGGAAGCATTCCTACTCCTTTTATATTGTCCAGGTCTCTAGAACAAGCCACTGGTCCTAACAGCCGAGAGAGGGACAGCCTGGGACAGCTTCACCCCCACACCCGGTGTCCTGTCCTTACGTTCCAGTCATGTCCCCTCAGTCTTTGCCCTTACAATACGTGGTTGTCCAACCTGAGAGAAGAAGTAAAATCCTAGAGCAGGTTTGGTGGGGTCACAGTTGCAGCCAGGTTTCTGGGGTCTCCTTCCCACCTCTGGGGGAGGGGGGCTTCCTCCCATTCATTCCCTGGGTCTGCAAATCCAGAGGTGCCCTCAACCTTGACTGTCCCATTTGGAGGACGTAATTGGGTGCCAGGGGCACCGTGGGGGAAGGTGTGGCCTCAGGTCTGTAGAGCCCCAAGGATGGCATATGTACAAGCTGCAGAGGGCTGGCTGCAGGAGAGAGCGACCGCTCACAAGCTGGCTGCAGCACGTTTATGTCTGGACTTGCAGGAGCACAGAGGGGTCACAGAACAGGGAAGGGACGTTCTCTGGAGGAACGTAGGGATGGGGAGGCCTCCTCATTCCCTGCTGGTGCCGAAAAGCTGCAGGAAGAAGGTGAAGATATAGATAATGTCTAAATAAATGTTGAGGGCTCCAAAAATATACTCCTCGGGACTCAGCGAGTGGCGACGGTTACCCATTAGCAACTGGGTATCAAATGCCAGGAACTGGAAGAGAGGAAAGAATGAGAAGTCAGATATTCAATCAGGGTGGACACTAAGGGGGCTAAGCTGCTAGTTTTAGGACCTGGTGGTTTAGTAACAGCCCAGAGCTTGGAATCTTCCCAACACCTTCTGCCCCTAATTATATCTAACACCTATTTACTGAGCACCAGTTTTCTTCCAGGCAGAGCTATAGCAGAGGGCACGGTCCCTGCCGGCTGAAGCTAAAGTCTGGGGGTGGGGGGATATTAGAGAGATGAGAGTAACCCCACAGTAATACAAAGTGTTTTCTGGCAGTGCTGAGGGTTAACGGGAGTCTGTCCTTCGGGCAGTTAACCAGGAGTCTGTCCTGGGTGAGTGTGGCTGCCTATGAGGGCTTCCTGAAGCAGGGAGCTTTCTGTTGAGACAGGTTTCATGCGGCTCTCCAGGTCCTGCTCCGTGTCTGAGGATAATGCACAGTACTCCGGGAGCTTGCTGTATGCTTTATGGACATCAGCTCCTTCCAGTCGAAGTGCCCTTACTAGAGGAAACTGAGGCCAGAGATGTTAAATATTTACCCTGCTCCACTCACGTGGGGAAATGGCAAACCTGGGGTTTGAGCAGGCTGGCCCCAGCGCCCACAAACCCAACCATTCCGCTCTGTTGCATTCTGCAGCACGCAGGATTAACATGTCTCTCGATCTTCCAGGGGAACCTTCTGGGCCTAGTGGATGATTCTGCACCAACTGCCTTAGCCACAGCTTTTCTCTGTCCCCAACTACCCCTGCCAGCCCTTTCCACTGCCCGCAGAGATTCTGCCCCTCCCTCAGAGCTTTCCTCTGGCCGCAGAAACCCCTTGCAAGCTGCATATGAAATTAGGCAGGCAGGGACATCTTTTGGAGGATAGAGTCCCCAAAGTCTCCCAGTGTCTAAAAGGGGAAGAACTGAATCCACACGGGCTGAGGTTTTTTTTAAGATTCATTCATGTTCGGCACCTAGCTCCTTCATCACTGAATGCGGAAGGCCTGGGTTCCTCATCCACCATCCCACACACACGTGCACAAATGCACCGGGTGACAAATGCATGCCAGGGACTAAGAGTGGAAACCACAAGGGAGACAAATCTGTGTGCTTTGGCTAGGCTCACTGCCTAATGATGTGGGGGAGAACTAGATAATTACATGGAAGCTGGGGCCCTGCTATAATTAGGGCTGTGGAGTGAGAGCTCCTGACTGCTCAAGAGGACGGTGTCCTGGGAGGGCGACACGTTACCTGGGGTGTGAAGGAGCCGTGGGCATCTCCTAGGCTGGACAAACTTAGGAAGCCCTGGGGACCTGAGGGACCTGTTGTGAACGGTGAGGAAGTACAGTGGGGGCATTGTGGGAAGGCAGGTGACAAGAGGGAGGTCACCTGACCTTGGAGCTTGGATTTGCCCACAGGGAGGCTGAAAGATGTCCGGATCCATTCCCTTCACCCCATCCAAGAACTCCACTCCCAGGACCCAGACTCCTTGGAGTTGTTTTAGATGCAGCCCCCAGGGAGCCCTGGGAGGATTCTTGCCCGCCATGCTAATGCCACACAATACAGGAAGGAAGCAGAGACTCCAGCACATGGTACATGAGATGGGTCATCCCCCCCTGGAAGGTGTGGTGGGCAAGGGTGACTCTGAGCTCTGTCTTGAAGGTCATCTGGCTTGGAGACTGTTCTACCACTTACTCAGTCTGGAGAACAAACACGATGCCGACCCTCTCCTTGGCCTGTGAATCCCTAGCTGTGAGGGAAGATGGGGTGTTTGCCTCCTGAGGCTGTTGTGAGCCTGCGATAACCATGCTGTGTCCCAGACACCTGACCCCCAGCCGGTGCCTAACGAACCGTAGCTGTTACTGGGGCTCTGCTGCCGCGTCTGCAGGAACAGCATCCTCCCAAGATGAGGCGGGTGCTGCTAATGAGACTCAGGTGGCTCCGGCATCACGTCAGGGAGGCAGAGAGATCTGAGGGGACTCTGCACAGTTTCAACAGAAGGAAAATGGGGAGCCGCAGTGAGGGTTGAGGGGGCCCTCTATGCAAGGATCAGGCCTCCGAGCACGGCAGCATTAAGGGTAGGGCCTCCCCGGAACACAGACTGAAGTTGGAAGGCTGAGGTTTGAGTCCTTGCTCCAGGTTTCAAGAGTCAGTTTGGCCATGTGACCTCAGTGCCTTCATTTTACAAAGCAGTATGGCATCGAGGGTCACATCACCCTGACTGTACAGAGGCCTCGACTGCCATTATCCCTCACTATCTTTTTTACTCCAGTCTCCTTGGCAGAATGAGGTTTGGCTTCCTAAGTGAAGTTTCCTCTGCAAAGAGAACAAGCAGGGGGTGGCGGAGGGGGGCTCAGATGCTGCGGGCTGTTTAGTGGGCACAGCTGCCAAGCAGAAGTTAATAAATCGCTGAGCTGGCTTATCAATCAGCAGCGCTTGGTTGATTTCCCAGAGCCTGGTCACCCCTGGGTGAGCTCATGAAATAGAATCTTTCAACCTAGAAGGCTTGGACCTGATCAGATTTGGGGGTGCCCCTCCAAGGAACACCCACGCAGAACAGCTAGCTGGCTGCGGAGAAGGGTGGAATAATAACCGCTCCACCTGCGCCAGGCCCTGGCCCTGGGTGCTCATCTGAATGGTGCTAACCAGGGTGGCTGCCCCAAAGGAGTTACCATCCACTGCTGCAGCCTCATGCAGAGAGCCAACCGGGAGCCTTTTACTTACTTGTGCTTGCTCATATTTACTGAGCACCTACTACGTCCCAGGGAACTTAGAACTGACAGTTTAATGAGAGCAACAAACATCATCCAGAATTCCATTATAAGGGCCAGATAAGGGTACTTGCTATCAAGCCTGGTGGCCTGGACTTGATCCCTAGAACCCACACAGCGGAGAGAAATGACTTCTATGAGTTTTCCTCTAATTTCCACACACACACTGTGGCACACATGTGTACAAACACACACACACAAATAAATATAAAATGATTTTTTAAAAAAACCCCATTATAAGCACACATCGGCTAGCTTCTCCATGGTGACTGAAGCATTGCCAACCTTCTGAGCTGGCAGTGGGTGGCCTTGTTTACAGTTAACATACTAGTTGCAAACTAAGATCAGCTGCTGACACCTGGAAATGTAACTGTTCCTCCTGGAAAGGTTAACTTGTAGCTGAACACGGGGCTCTGCAGGAGCGGTGGAATGGGGCCAGAGGCAGTGCAGAGTTAGAATACGAGTGATGAGTCTGGAATATATGACGGTCCTTGGACATGCTATTACGTTATCTCAGCTCACTGTCCCTGTGTGCACAGGCAGGTGGGCATTCTCACCAGTCAGCCTATGAGGTTAGGGGTCTTAGAGAGAAATTTGGCTTGCTGATGGCCACTTGTCTGGTGCTGGAACCTGATCACACCCCTGTTCTGGTGGAGCTGGGGCAGAGTGGGCTTGGGGGAGGGGAGCCGGACCCTGTCCTAATTCTCCCACTCAGTAGGGCTGCATCTAAACCAGTAGTTCTCACCCTTCTTGATGCTCGACCCTTTAATCCAGTTCCTCATATTCTGGTGACCCCAACCATAACATTATTTTCATTGCTACTTCATAATGTGATTTTGATACATTTAAAGAATCATAATATAAATGTCTGATATGCAGCCCCTTCCAAAGGGATCACAACCCACAGGTTGAGAAACACTGATCTACAGAGACTCTGGCCACATAACTGACTTGACCCTGCTACACTGGGAATTAAGCTTTTATCTGTTGTTTGTCCCTCCCTCAAACATGGCTCAGAGGTGAGGCTGAGGCACTCTGGGAGAGCCACACCATGGTGAGACCATCAGCAGACAAGGGATGAATACAAAAACCTGGGGTTGCAATGTGTTGAGCCAGCAGGTCGGTCCTACAGAAAAGGCACACAGTGCAGGAGCAGAGAGTCCTGGCCATTCTTGGAGGGCGGATTCTCACAGAGCTTTACTGGAAACCACCCAGTCTTGACAGGAGCCAGTTAATGAAACTGACGCCGGAGCCACTTAACAAAGCTGACGCAGCACGGTGGAAATGTTTCTGTTATCTGCTACCATGAGAAGAAAGCAAGCCGCAGAAAAGTCCTTACCACACGGTGCACAAAAGTACACTTGTGACCCAAGAGCCCATAAGCAAGCACGTCTGTAGAATAGTCTAGGAAGAGAGCAACTGCCCATCATGGTCACCACTGGGGAAGACAAGGAGCGTGGTCAAAATGCTTGCTTCATCCATATTTAAGATTTTCAAAAGCCGAAACCCAGGAGTAGAGGTATTCGTTTATTGTGAAGTATAACATATACAGAAAGATTAAAATAGCACAAGATGGGCCTGTGACTGTTTTAAATACTCATGTAAGCCTCTGTGACGAATGTCACATTTCTGTCCCCACTGTTGGGTGACATGCCTGAAGCACAGGGAATATAACCAACTTGCCCTCATCACACAGCCAAGAAGACAGCTCAAGTCTGCTGATACCAAAGTGCCAAGAGAAGCAATGGGGGGTACACTCATGCTGGTGTGTGTGTGCACACGTGCGTGTGTGTGTACTCATGCTGGTGTGTACATAAACATATGTGTGCTATAAGAATGAAGTAAGAGATGCACACAGATCCTTTGCTCAGAGAAGCACGGGCTTCCTAGTTGAATGGCACCGAGGACTGAGCTCCTCTGGTGCTCTGTCTGCTCTTTTAGAATGGGAGGGTGACTTTGGCCTTTGCGATGCCCCCCTACCCACCCACTTTCTCTTTAAGACAGGCTCTTGATATGTAGGCCAGGCTGGCCTCCAAATCTCAGTTCTCCTGCCTCCCAACTCCTGGGTGCTGGCATTAGAAGTGCACCCAGCCGCAGCTGGAGGGCTTTGGATTTGTAAGGAAAGGAGCCGCCGGGGCTTTGGCTCAGCTAATAAAAGAGAGAGAGCTTGAGAACCCGAGTTTGGATCCCCAGCACAAACAGAGAAGCTGCATACGTCATGCATTTGGAATACCAAGTGCCGGGGAGGAAGAGATAGGCAGATTCTCCAGAGTCAGCCTAGCGGGACTTGTGATGATAATTTGTTTGCGATCTAACAAATAAAGCTTGCCTGAAGATCAGAGTGCAGAGCTAAGCCACTAGTTAGCCATAGCGGCCAGGCCGTGGTGGCACACACCTTTAGTCCCAGCACTAGGGAGGTGGAGATGGGAAGGGATATGGCTGGGCGAAGAGAGGAATATAAGACAGGAGCTCAGGATTCAGTCTGAGGTCTTGAAAAGACAGAATTTTGACCCTTTTTGGTCTGAGGAGTCAGTAGAAGTAAAAGGTCTCTCTAATGTCTGGCTCCTTTACTTCTCGGATCTGTCAGCATTTACTCCCATATCTGACTCTGGTTTTTTATTATTAAGACCAATTATAGGAACTGGTGAGCTAGTTCCAAGTTCAGTGAGAGATAGAGAGCAATTAAGATTGTTGTCTGCACTGACTTCTGGTTCCACACTCATGGGAATACACAGACATGCACATGCTCACACGAACACATACAGACATGCACACACACACAGACACACACAGATAAGCACACACTCATACAAACACACACACACAAACACACACAGTCATGCACACACACATACAGACATGCACACACTCACACAAGCACACACAGATAAGCACACACTCATACAAACACACACAGTCACACACAGTCATGCATGAACACACACACACTGCAGACACTCACACAAACACACACAAATAAGCACACACTCATACAAACACACACACAGATATACACACACACAAACACGCACAGTCATGCACACACACATACAGACATGCACACACTCACATAAACACACAGATAAGCACACACTCATACAAACACACACACAGTCATGCACGCACACACACACACACACACACACACATACACTGCATACACACAGAAAAGAAAGAGGCTGTCCTGTCAAGACCTCAGAGCTTCCTGCCTGGCTGCAGGCAGTATGGGGCAGCAGGGGAGTGGGGACAGGCTGCTGAGTGGAGGCCTGGGCTCCATTGGTTGCCTGACACCAAAGGAAAGTCTCTTCTCTGGCTAAGGTTACAGAAGTATCAAAGCCACAAGCTTCGCACCTCCAAGCAAGCCCTTGGAGGAGTAGAGTCTGGCAGGAATTGCAGTCAGTGAGTCTGGCTCAGGAAGCCAGGGAAGCATGGTATGAGTAACCACGGCAGAGGAGGCGAGACTAGAAAGTCGTGCTGGAGAGCACAGGCGGGGAGACCTCAAAGCGTGGCCCTGACCTTGGACAGCCCACTGCTCCTCTCAGGTAACTGGCCACATGCCCTGCCCTTCCTAAGCACTAGACACAGTCAACTCATTTTAAAGTCACAACCCCTAAGGGGTGTGAGGTAGGATTCCCCTCTGCATGAATGTTTTATTACCATTGATTAATAAAGAAGACTTTTGGCCTATGGCAGGGCAGAATATAGCTAAGAGGGAAAACTATCTGAATGCATGGAGAAGGAAGGCAGAATCAGGCAGATGCCAACCTTCCAAGAGGCAAGATGTGAAGTAACAAATCATGAGCCTTGTGATAAAATATAAAATAAAAGAATGGGTTAATTTAATATGTAAGAGCTAGCTAGGAATATGCCTGAGCCGTTGACCAAATAGTGTTATAATAATACAGTTTTGTGTGGTTATTCCTGTCTGAGTGTCTGGGAAATGAAAGCACAGTCTTCATTTACACGGGTGGGTTCTATCACTGATCCCACTTAGAGAAACCAAAGCAGAAAGATGTTTCCTGATGGGAGTGGCTTGCACAGCTAGAACTTGATATAGAAGCATTCCAAACATGATGCCCTGGCTCCCAAGCCCTGCCCTAACATGAGAACGACAGTAAAGGCCGCCATGTACCAAGTGCTAAGATTCTCTTTATCTCCATTGCAAATGACCTTCACAATAGACTTGTGAACGTATGGGAAATTAGTTCCATTGTATAGATGAAGCAAGTGAGGCCCAGAAAGATCCAAGGGACAAGCCTGCCAAAGGTCACACTAGGGTAAAGATGAATAAGGCCCGGATGTGATTTGGTGGGGATGTCCTAGCCAGCAGAAGGGCTTCCTCTCTGCATTCCTGTTGTCCCTGCCCATTATGTTTCTGCTTGGTTCTGCGGTGGACAGCCGCATGCTGGACCAAAAGTTGGAATTCCTCTCTCCGTGCCCTGCCCTGCATAGCTGGTGGGTGTAGTGAGTTCTCTTGCCTGCTTCTGCACAGTCTCCGAGTCACCCTGATCCCTCCCCTTGGGGACAGGGTTTCCTTTCTCCTCTGCCTGGCAGGCTGCCTCCTGACCACTCAGGTGTCAGGAGGTGTTGGTGGGAGGATTAGAGTCTTAGGAGGGGAGACTGTGGCATCAGTGACCAGGAAGTAGATCTTAGGATGACCAGTTCACCACACCCTCCCCCTGCCTCAGACCCAGCCACCAGCTTCACATGGCTTGGGGGAAACAGCATCTCCTGTGGCAGAGGAAGGGTTACAGAATGGAAAGTCCTCACGTAGTCTTGAGGCTCATATGACCCCTAGGAACAAGAGAATGTGTTTGACAACCGTGGCCCGTGGGGCTGGTTTTCACTGTGCATTGTTGCCTTGGTTTGAGGAAGACTTGGCCTATACTATGGCCCTCACTAGATGACAACCAAGTGAGAGGCAGAGCAGGGACAGGGGACTAGAAGATTCCCTTAAACTTCCAAGGTGCTCGGGGTTCCTTAAACTGTGTCAGAGAGCCCAGAATCTCTGTAGGGCTGGATGGAATTAGAACTTCCTCCAGGGGCGACAGGCTAAGAGGGTCACTCTAGGTCTGTAGCCCTCAGTTCTGTTTCCCTGCCTTGTAATGGGCAGGGCTGAATCAGGAGGACTGTGATACTTAGGCTGTGTGTGCATATGTGTGTGTGTGTATGAGTGTGCGCACATGTGTCATGTGTGTGAATGAATGTGTACATGTGTGAGTGTGAACACATGAGAGAGTATGAGTATGTGTGAGTGTGTGTGCAAGTGTGTGCATGTGTGTGTGAATATGCATGTGTATGTGGTGTGTATGAATGTGTGAGAGTCGTGTGTGTGTGTGTGTGTGTGTGTGTGTACATATCCTCTCTCTGGGCCTCAGGAGGGACTAAGAACAGATGACTTAGCATAATAGTCAGGGGTCAGCACCCAGACCTGGGGGCCTAGCACCCCATCAGAAAACTTCCCTCCACTCTGTCAGGCCTCACAGCCTGCAGTCTTGACACAGCACCAGTGTCAACTGGTCTCCCAACCTCTGGCCCATCCACCTGACTATTTGCTGATTTTTCCGAAGTGTGTGGCCTGCCATTTTTCAAGTCTGCTCTCAGTGGCTCCCAAGGTCCTTGAGCAGGCTGCACTGGGTCAGAAGGCAAAGTTCTCTTCCTAGTGCTCCCGAGTTCTTATGGCCCTCGTCTAATTTCTTCCCTGGATTTCTGGGACTTGGCTTCCTGCTTTGGGTGGCTGGGACGTCTAAGCTACCCCAAAGACGGTCGGGTAATGTTAAAGCAGCTTTTTCGGGTGTGGGACCCTGGAGGAGCAGCTGTTGTGTGGGACAGACTAGCCAGACCTCTGGCCCCGCCCTACACAGTTTCTGTCCAGCCCCACAGCCCTGCCCCATCACCCCAGCCTGGCCCATGAGTTTACCTCTCCAGAGGGTACTAGTGGAGAAAAAATGGCAGAGCCACTCAGAGCCAACACCTTTCCTCTGACTCATCCACTTCTACAGGCATTTCAGCCCCGGCATCCAGAAAGGGGCAGAGGTAGGGGTCAAGAGGCAAGCTCGAGGCTTCCTGACAATGCACCACAGCTGGACATGGGAGAGACCTAGAAAGGCCTGCTTCTCGAGGCTGGACCAGAGCCCCGTGAGGCCGTGGCTTCCAAGCTGGGTGGCCCTAGTCTGAAAGATGGATTTCTCAGAGTGGGATCTGAGGATTTTGGGAGACTCATTGTGGTCTCAGTCTCTGTAAGGCCCAGGCTGGTGGGAATAGGGAGGGAAGGCCCTGCCAAGGGTTCAGGGCCTCATCTGACTCTTTTCTTTATCCCTCTCTCATATATCCTTCATCAGGCCAGGGGGTGCTGTGTGCCCCTTGTCTTGCCTGACTGCAGAGCAGAGAAAGCATCCATTGTGTGCTCCAGCTAGAGGGGCACAGATCCCACAACAGGTGATTCTGGAAGAAGTCGGCAGGTGCCAGCACTGGATGCCAGGCAGGGTCAGTCCTGGACGCCAGGCAGGGGCCAGCACTGGACACTAGGCAGGGTCCAGCCCTGGACGCTAGGCAGGGGCTTAATGAGAAGGCACAAGATCTCCTTCAGGGGCAGCTGCTGATTTTGGAATGCATCGTGGCATCCAAAGGCCTGTCTTCCCTTCCCTTCCCTAAGCAGAAGGGCCGACCCACATCCTCTCTCAACTACTCTTTATGTAACCTTCAAGATGATCACAGCCGAGGCTTTGGATGAGTTGATTGAATGAGACATTGTGGGGGTCACTGGGCACCAAAGTTCCTCCTCCTCTCTGTGACTCAGGGAGACACCCAGGCCAGCTATGCAACTGGGCCACCCCAGCACCTCAGACGTGCCCCGCCCCCACCTCGGTCCCCAGGCACCCATTCGCCCCACAAACATCTGTGGGTGTCTGCTGTATATTATACCACCCCAGGTACCAGGGCTACATCAATGAACAAACCAGAGTGGTGGGTGAACCCCACTCTCAAGGAGTTTAAATTTCCCTTGAGTCAGAAAACTATAAAATTAGAAAAACAAATCAGAAAAATCCAGAATGTGTCCGAGGAAGACATGGACGGGCTAGCGAGGGTTAGGCATCCAGGGGGAGGGAGCAGAGCGTGAGTATGGGGGTGCACTGTGCTGTGAAGGGGACAAAATATGGGAGGAGTGGAAACTGGGAGTCTCAGGGGACAGAGGAGCAGGTCAGGTGTGGAGCCCCGGGTGTGGAAGGAGCCTGCTGTGCCTAGGCAGCAAGGGACCCAATGGATGCAGCAAAGTGGGGGAGGAGGAGGTCCAAGGTGGGGGGGGACCTGTGGGAAGCATCTGGCTGCTGGATGCCAAGGGTGGGGTGTGTGTGGAGGTTCCCACCCTGCCTGCTAGCTGGACCACCGATGTGGGCACAGGCGGGGATGCTGCAGGGGCATTGCATTGAGCCTGGTGGGAAGCAATTGTGTCTCTGCTGGGAAAAAAGGGCACTGGGGCTTGGCAGAGGACTTGAGCTCTAGATAAGGGATTCAGCCATGAGACCTGGAGCTGAGTCTGATGTGTAAGGGAAAGGAGTAGAGTTGTCAAGGAGTTTGTCCTGAGTGAGACAATGAGAGAGGATGCGGGAAGAACCTAGAGGCAGGGGCACCCAGGAAAAAGAAGCCGCTTGCACATGTTATAGGATGAAGGGTCTGTTAGATTGCGAAGGGCATGCTGTGGCGGCAACTGAACATTCCAGTCCGGAACTCAGACACTAGGGCTGACAGGTGCAAATTTACAGTCGTCAGCATAAAGCACAATATTCAAAGCACGGAGGTTGACTGGGCTCCTGAGGGAAGGAGGCAGAAAGAGAAGACTCAGAGACCCAGCACAGGACGTGGTGGGGCCTGCTAAACAAAAACCGGAAGCAGGAGGCGTGGAGGATGCTTCTGGGGGACTGAACAATGAGTCAGATTCTGCTGAGCTGGGCCCCGAGGGCTGAGGCTGCTGCTGCTGGCTTTGGCCCCATGGAGTTTGCTGATGAACTGGATGGCAGAGTTCTCCAGAGTGCTCAGTGGGCTAGGGATGAGCTCGGTGGTAGACCTCACACTTAGCATGTACAAAGCCCTGGCTTCAGTCCAAGAGAGAGCGGGAGCAGACAGATAGAGGAAGGGAGGGAGCGGGGTGGGGAGTGTGACGGGCAGCCAGGAGGCATGTTGTAGGAGAGGAGCTTAGATTCTTAAAGAGCTTTTGCTACATGTGAGGAACAGAGAATGATCAAGGGCTTTATGGTGATGGGGGTCAAGAGTATTCTGGGGTTTTTATTTTTCTTTAGATAAGAGAAATTACAGCGTGTTTCCATGCTGACACAACAGTCTAGTAGAGAAATCAGCACATGAATGATACTCATGAAGATGAAGATGATAATGAGGGGAGGGAAAAGGACACCTCTCCCCAGGTGACCACAGAGGCAAGGGACACCAGTTTCAGGATACCTCAGCCCTGGGCCTGGACCTGTCTTTTCCTGGCCATGAGATTCTGCCAGTCCCACAACTTAACCCTCAGGGCCTCCAATGAGCAAGGCAGCTCTTAGAAGACCAGCCTTGTTTCCTCCCCTGGATTGTGGTACAGACACAATGAGGCAATAGGTGTGAAAGTGTTCTACAGGGCACCATGGGTGGGACAGGTGCTGGGATTATTTTTATCATTCTAACAACACAAGAGATTATTAAACAGATTAAAGGCTTAGTACCTTCCACCCAGCCCTATCTGTATGCATAGCCTCCTCATACAGCTTCCACGCTTGCTGCCACCTGATCCTCAGGAAGCAACGTGCATGCCCTGGCCTTCCACAGATGCCCACTATTCTCCAGCTGCGTCAGCTTCCTTGCCCTGGTTTGATTCCTCGCCTGTCCCTAGCCATGGCCGCTCTCCGAGGCCTCCTGATGCTACTGCCTGGGTTTGTGGCCCCGATTTTGCCTTCTTGCCGTCCTCCCATTTCCTTTTCCAGAACTGACCTGGAAGGAGGAATGCTCCTCCAGGTGCTGGAGTGGGCATCACTGGTTACCCTGGGTAACCATTAGCTGGTTACCCAGGGTAACCAGACATCCCACTTTATTTAGGAGTTAGGGTTTCCAAGAAGTAGGATTTCCAGTGGAGGCACTGGGAATGGCACTAACTAGGCACAGCACCCCTGAGTCTTGATCTCAGAGCTGGTCTTTACTGTAGAGGTTAACCCAGAACGTCTGATGTGGAAGTTACTTGACTTCACTTTGCAGTGCTTTCAACCTCAAACTCTCTCTAAAGAACCAAGGATGACTTTAAAGTTCTGATCCTCCTGCCTCGGCTTCCCAAATGCTAGGATTACAGGTGTGTGCCACCATGATGGGTGGATGGAAGAGGAATTTTTTTTTTTTTTTGAGACAGGGATTCTCTATGTAACAGCCCTCGCTGTTCTAGAACTCGCTCTGTAGACCAGGTTGGCTTCGAACTCACAGAGATCCACCTGCCTCTGCCTCTGGGATTAAAAGTGAGCACCAACACCCCCTGGCAGAAGAAGCAATTCAAGGTTGTCTATCTCCCTGGGATGTATTGGAATTCTTGAGTCTTGAATTGGTGACTAAACTGGGAACTCTGGCCATTTAGCAGAGCAGAGAGGGAGGAAGTCTGACTGCCGTGGCACTGGCAACCCATGTCTCTTCAGATGGCTTCCCATGAAGATGTTATGGACACCAGCTTGTCTCTTGGGTGATCCTGGGGCACATGCTCAGGTGCTCAGGGCCTACCTGACCAAAGGGTATGTTGGGTTGTCTTGAGCGGATAGGTTTTGGTCATGTTATCTGGGCACCTGCTTCTAGGCGCGTCCCACCTGGCCGCTGCCTTTCATGGGCCTCTCGAGCCAGATGTCCGAGTTCTCAGCCTTGTCCTACCACTTTCTAGGATGCCGGGATGGCCTTGGGACGTTACCTGACACCACTGAACTTCCTCTCTGTTGTGATTGCAGAGGGGTGAAACCTATCTGCTAGGTGCGGCGTGAGAATCAAGAACGAAAGAGGGGCGGCCGGCTGAAAGTGAGGGCTCCCCTCTTAGCTGAGCCCTGGGCGTGCACGCCCATAATACCAGTGCTCAGCGGGCTGAGAGACAGGAAGACCGCAAGTTCAAGGCCAATTTATTTTGTCTGTATGTTTTTTGGTTTTTCAACACAGGATTTCTGTGTGTAATGGCTTTGATCTGTCTTGGAACTCATTTTGTAGACCAGGCTAGCCTAAAACTCACAGAGATCTCCCTACCTCTGTCTCCCCAGTGCTGGGATTAAAGGCATGCATCACTACCACTTAGTGAGATCAATTTGTTTTAAAAAGGCAAATAGGTGCCGGGTGGTGGTGTCGCATGCCTTTAATCCCAGCACTTGGGAGGCAGAGGCAGGTGGATCTCTGTGATTTCGAGACCAGCCTGGTCTACAAGAGCTAGTTCCAGGACAGGCTCCAAAACCACAGAGAAACCCTGTCTCGAAAAACCAAAAAAAAAAAAAAAAAAAAAGGCAAGTAGGTATATAAATGCACCAATAAATAAATTAGCTATTACTGTGAAGTGACTTTGGTGAGACCAGCAAAGAACAAGTTCCCTCTAATGAAGCCTTTCACCAGGTATGTGAATCTTCCCAGACTGCCCTAGGACCGTACTAACTTAGTCTATATAGTAGGATATCCCCGACAAACAGTAGGCTATCCCCCACATACAGTAGGCTATCCCTGACACACAGTAGGCTATCCCCGACACACAGTAGGCTATCCCCAACACACAGTAGGATATCCCCGACATATAATAGGCTATCCCCGACACACAGTAGGCTATCCCTGACATACAGTAGGCTATCCCCAACACACAGTAGGCTATTCCTGACATACAGTAGGCTATCCCCGACACACAGTAGGCTATCCCCAACACACAGTAGGATGTCCCCTGACACACAGTAGGCTATCCCCGACACACAGTAGGCTATCCCCAACACACAGTAGGCTATCCCCGACACACAGTAGGCTATCCCCAACACACAGTAGGCTATCCCCAACACACAGTAGGCTATCCCCGACACACAGTAGACTATCCCCGACATACAGTAGGCTATCCCCGACACACAGTAGGCTATCCCCGACACACAGTAGACTATCCCCGACACACAGTAGGCTATCCCCGACACACAGTAGGATGTCCCCCGACACACAGTAGGCTATCCCCGACACACAGTAGGCTATCCCCGACACACAGTAGACTACCCCCGACATACAGTAGGCTATCCCCGACACACAGTAGGCTATCCCTGACACACAGTAGGATGTCCCCCGACACACAGTAGGCTATCCCCAAGCTCTGCCCCTCCTCTCAGTCCTGCTCTGGTCAGCAGCTTTGACCCTGCTGCTCTCATTCTACTCAGAAAGCAGGTCTTGGACACCAAACCCACCCTCAGATTCTGCAGAAAGGTTCCAAGACAGACTGTGAGGAAAACATGGAGTGAAAGATTCATAGATCTGAGAAGGTGCCCCAGAAGCTGGGCCAAACTCACCAATGTAAACACGCCTGCTCCTAGCACGGCATAGACGGCGTGGAGCCAGGGGACCTGTAGGCACAGGAAGGACGGGTTTAGCGTGTGGAAAGGGCAACTGGCAGAAGGGCCAGAGGTTGGGGGGAAGGCTCAGTCCTGAGGATGGGACAATGGGGTAACTTCCTCCAGGATCCAGAGGGGCTTGTGATTCTCTGGGTATTCACAGTGTAAAACAGAGAAACCCCTGAGTAATCATGGGGAGACCTGCAGGGAGTCCCCACAGACCTGACATTTTTTCCTTCGCAACAATGCTCCAGGCTCAGGCTGGCCAAAAGTGACTCATCCTATCTGACTGTGGTCCTCTCAGCCTGGGTCTGGCTCTAGGCTTCCCCTACTGTCCCCATCCATCCTTGCTCTATCTGGGGTCTGCCTGTTCCTCTCATGCAGAGTTCTCTGTCCCTGCCCTGGGAGCAAGGGCTCAGGTGGAAAGTCAGCTGAACTCGGCGGGGGCAGGGACAGGTGTGGAGGCACCTGGAGTCTCTGCCAGATGGGCATGAAGGGCCTGGCGGCTGGAATAATACCCTCCCAAGCTTGTGCTCCCCTTGACTGTGCAGGCCAACTCCACATCTATAAGGTGCCGTGTTAGCCCTGCCCTCTGTGGAGCTCATCCAGAAAACTTTCCGGAAGATCCCTGAAAACAAAGGCCTCCCATCAGCTCGGTGTGGGTCAATAAAGGTTCTTTGAAGTTCTGGGCCCCTTCCTGTAGCCCCATCCCCATCTTAGATACATAGAGGCCTCCAGGCCAGCTCCGGTCCCCTCCCTTCGTCAACAGGATCCTGAGAAGAGCCAAAGAAATGCCAAAATCAATCTTAACATCCTAGACTGGGTGCCAACCACCCGGAGGCTAGGGCTGGGTGAGGAAAGCCATCTCAGCTTAGCACACAAGAGGTGATGGGAGGTCGGGTACCAAATGTGGCTGGAGAAACTGCCACTGAGACCCCAATAGACCCAATGCTTTCTTTCCTGTGTTCTCAGGACTCAAACCACCTGCCTTGTCCCCAGTCTGTCCCCTAACATCGATGGCTTCAGCTCCTGCACAGCACACACAGGCCAGATGCCAGCGAAAGGGGGTGGTCTGCGAGCTGGGGGTGGAAAGTCTGTCCCTGCCTCACTCCCCTCCACCTGGTCAGTCAGATTCTGCCTCTTTGGGCTTGCTGGTTCCCCAGGAGGTCCCCTGAGCCTGGTGACCTCTGGAGCCCCAATGTATCTTTCTCAGCTATGGTCCCTCTCCTCCTCCCCTCTACCTGCAGGGGAGGATAGGGAAAGTGAAGCCGGATGCAGCCCGTGGAGCTGGGCAGGTGCCCAGGTCTGCCAAGAAAAGCCTCCTTGTTTGCTTGCGTATGCTGCCAACACACCTAGGGCAGGTGCCAGGAGGGCTGGGCAGGGTGGCAGGCTGTGGGGCTTTGGCCCTGGGTCTTCCCTGAAGGGCTAGAAGAGCATGGCACCCTGGGCATCGGGCCATCCCCACCCTCTCCTTGGGCCCGTAGGTGGGAGACTCACGTATTGGAAGGGCAGGAGGATGGCCAGGAGGAGTCCACTGAAGAAAAGGGTCATGAGCAGCACAAACAGCACACCCTGGCAGGAGGTGAAGTCAAACTGCAGGACACAGGGGGGCGTCAGCACTGACCCGCCAATTCTGCACTCCCCCACAACCCAGTACATCCCTCTTCCAGGAGGCATCCCCAGACCCGGTTCAACCCTCTGCTTCTCCTCAGCCCCACGTGGATCCCTGACCCACGCGCCCTCCCCTGCCCACGCGCCCCAGGGCTGACCTTGGTCTGGAAGCTGAAGATGGTGACCGAGAGGCAGACTAGGGCCGTGATTCCCAGACACAGCAGCACAGAAGTAGTGTTGTAGTAACTGAGGACAGGCACCGGGTCAGTGGGATTCCCGACTCCCTACCCCTCATCAGGACCTCCCACTCTCAACTTTCCCAGGCTTCTCTGTTCATGGGCACCCATCAGTGGACTGAGGGTCGGTGTCTGAGGGCAGTTTACAGGTAATGACAGTACCAGGACCCTGGGGTTTTAAAGTCACAGTGTGGGTATCACCATCTTACCCTCCACCATCCCTCACCCCAACTCTACCCACTTGCTAGGGTCTTAGAGTCACTGGCCGTGTAGTGCCTAAGGCACTCTTGGCCAAAGTGGCCTGTCTGCTCGAGTTCCTCCCCCATCCAATGGTTCCCCAGAAAGATGTTATTGGGGGTGTTCCCTTCAGGTATGGCTGGACTCTGGCTGCATGCCTGCCTAGGACGCCCTTGCCCCTTTTACCTGGATAACATCCCAGTGAGATAGGCCATGGACAGGGTCTGAAAGAGAGCAGGGTGAAGGAGTGCTCCTGCAGGGTGAAGGAGTGCTCCTACAGGGTGAAGGAGTGCTCCTGCGTGGTGAAGGCGTGCTCCTGCAGCATTAAGGAGAGCTCCTGCAGGGTGAAGGAGTGCTCCTGCGTGGTGAAGGAGTGCTCCTGCAGGGTGAAGGAGTGCTCCTGCAGGGTGAAGGAGTGCTCCTGCAGGGTGAAGGAGTGCTCCTACATGGTGAAGGAGTGCTCCTGCAGGGTGAAGGAGAGCTCCTGCAGGGTGAAGGAGTGCTCCTGCAGGGTGAAGGAGTGCTCCTGCAGGGTGAAGGAGTGCTCCTGCAGGGTGAAGGAGTGCTCCTACAGGGTGAAGGAGAGCTCCTACAGGGTGAAGGAGTGCTCCTACAGGGTGAAGGAGAGCTCCTGCAGGGTGAAGGAGTGCTCCTACAGGGTGAAGGAGTGCTCCTGCAGCGTGAAGGAGAGCTCCTGCAGGGTGAAGGAGTGCTCCTGCGTGGTGAAGGAGTGCTCCTGCAGGGTGAAGGAGTGCTCCTGCAGGGTGAAGGAGTGCTCCTACATGGTGAAGGAGAGCTCCTGCAGGGTGAAGGAGTGCTCCTGCAGGGTGAAGGAGTGCTCCTGCAGCGTGAAGGAGAGCTCCTGCAGGGTGAAGGAGTGCTCCTGCGTGGTGAAGGAGTGCTCCTGCAGGGTGAAGGAGAGCTCCTGCAGGGTGAAGGAGTGCTCCTACAGGGTGAAGGAGAGCTCCTGCAGGGTGAAGTGCTCCTACAGGGTGAAGGAGTGCTCCTGCATGTGGACATGGGGTCTGGGCACTCTCAGGCTCCTAGCCAGCTCGCAGGCACTCCAGCCAGCTGTCCCTTTATCTCTTAGGCAGCCTTGTTCTCCCCATGAGAATCCCAACTCTTCATTATCCTAATTCTGGTTGGAAGTCCCACCCAATCTTCCCAGGACAAGAGTCTGGGCACATAAGAGGGAGGGCTTCATTCCATTCGGAAAGGAAGGGTGGAGTGTTCTGGTAGGATAGGGGTTTGACACCTCTGTTCCACCAAGAACCTCATATTGATATCCCCAATCAAGACTCTCTGGCCTTCGCCCCCCATGCTGCCCTTGTCCTTCCTCTGTCCCCACTCAGCATCTGTCCCCAGCTCACCCCAGTCACTTACAAAGATGGCCAGCAGAATCAGGTTCCAAGGGAAATGTCTCCTGCAAGGCAAACCATGGGCCTCAGAGGACATTCCAGCCTGCGGGGCCCTGGGCACACAGTGGAACCTCTCCCTTCATTCAAACCCTCGTAGGCCCCCATTATCCCATCTACCTCAGAGACATGAAGTCAAGGGCAGAGGGCCTATATGACTGCAGTTCAGAGAGGAATGAGGCCCTCTCGGGGACCGCACAGCCCCCTGGTGGAAGGCAGGGCTCAGAGCAGATTTTTAAGGCCCTAAATAACAGTCCCTCAGTTATAATCATACCTGGGTCCAGAGCAGCAAGCCAGAGTAAGGTAGGTTGCAAAGAACACGGCACTATGAGAGAGAGAGAGAGAGAGAGAGAGAGAGAGAGAGAGAGAGAGAGAGAGAGAGAGAGGTGAACAAATCTCTCAGGTCTCTCCTGGGGCCTCTGCCTAGTCCCAGATGATCCTACTCGACCCTCCCTCCCCAAACTGCACCAGGCAGGAGGGCAAGAGCAGAGGGGAGGGCATGGACTTCTCGGACTGTGCAATGGGCAGGACTGTAGCCCACTTCCCAAAGGAGACATGGTAGCTGGTGGGACAAGCAGTCCACTTCCAGCACATTTAAACTTGGGAGCCACAGCCTGCTGTTTCTCACTGCTCAACCCAAGTGGCCTCAGAGACCTTTGCTGCTGTTTGTGTGTTTTCTGAGGCAGAGTCTCACTATGTAGTCCAGGCTAGCCTTGAACTCTCAGCGATCCTCCTACTTTAGCCTTTAGTGTTCTGACACTGCAGACTTGCATCGCCCCACCTGGCTAAGAAACCTTAGAAAGTTCATCCCCAGTCAGGCAGTGGTGGCTCACACCTTTAATCCCAGCACTCGGGAGGCAGAGGCAGGCGGATCTCTGTGAGTTCATGGCCAGCCTGATCTATAAGAGCTAGTTCCAGGACAGGCTCCAAAGCTACAGAGAAACTCTCTGTTTTGTCTTGAAAAACAAAACAAACAACAAAAAAGAAAGTTCATTCTCCAGGGCCTGAATAGATCTCTCAGTCACACACAGGGACTGGGGGGTGGGGGTAACTCAGTGGGAAAAGGGAGTGGCCATGTCTTAAAAGCATGAGAACCTGTCTTGAGTCCCTAGAACCCAGGAGAAAATGCTGGGCATGGTGGCATGCTCTTGGAATCCCAGCGCTTGGAGAGGCAAAGAGAGGAGGCTTTTTGGGGCACAGCTTCATAGCCAGCCAGTCTAGCCTCACTGGGAAGCTCCAGGCCAATGAGACACTCTGTTTCAAAGGAGTTGGATGGCTTTCCTGAGGACGACACCCAAAATTGGCTTCCAGCCTTCATAGGCACATGGACACATGCACACCATACCAATCCATGGACACACATGTGCGCACCCATACGCATTACAAAAAAAAAAGTTCATGCCAGGCATCGTTGTGTGGTGACGCAATCCCAGCTCTCAGGAGGTACGGGCGGGCAAGAGGATCAGGGACTCAGTGTCATCCTGATCTAATTATGGAGTCTGAGGCCATCCCACTCCATGTGAGGTCCTGCTTCCAAAATAGTAGGCAAATATAAACCAAACTAAATTCTACCATAGAATATATTTTGTGTGCTGGGCAGATTTTTATTTGTTATTTGTTTATAGTTTCTGAGACAAGATCTCACTGTGTCCCTCTGGAGCCTGGAACCTACACGTAGGCCAGGGGAACAGGGTTTGATGTTTGTTTGTCTTGACAGTGTTTAGTAATTATTGACATGATCCTTCCTTCTTTATGAACCCCGTTCTCCTTTACAGAGGAGGCCGGCGACTTGTCCAAGGTCACGAAGCTGTCCTGTTGCTGCAGGACTGAGACCTCGGTACTCCAGTCGCAGGTAGCGACCTTCCAACCGCAGCCACACACTGCCTCTCTCATCGCCTGCCACCTGCAGCCATCCTGGTAGCTGCTTCTTATTGCTCTACCCTACCGGGCGGTGGCCTCAGCATGGCTTGGCCTGCCAGCACCTGGCAGAGTGGGAAGTGGGAAGTGGCTAGAGGGGATTGGCTGCTCAGAGTTTTCTGGAAAGCAAGGGGCAAAGACCAGACATGGAAGATAGAGACTAAGTTCTGAAGACAGTTTGCCCATCAGTGCATGGCCTCCACCCTCAGCAGGCCTTCAGTGTGGCCCTGCAGCCCTTTCTTTCCCCATCCCTGAGCATCTCACCCGCCCTCCATAACAGCAATTCCAAACAGCCTCCTCCTTCCTCAGACCTCCCAGGCTGCCTCGCTCTCTGCTATGTTCCAGAAAGATCTGAGATAATGAGGTGCGGCTCCTGTGGCTTCTGGCCCATCACCTGAAAACCTCACGTGGCGCTACCAGACTTCCTGTCCTTCATCCCCACGACCTGGGTTTTGGGTCCCGGGCCCTGAAAAGCCCAGTGACGGCTTACTTTAACACTCCTGGAGGGTCACCTCTTCTCCCACATCAACCTCCTCGGACTCTGTTGCCTTCCTCAGCATCTCCCCTGTTTCTAGCTCCAGCTACTCTGCACCCTCTGTGTCCTCCTCTCAGCGTCTCTTCTCCATCTCCTCAGCTTGCCCAACCACCTGGCCTCGGCCCCACATAATGGGAGCTGGCTTGATCACATCAGGGTGACCTTGTTGAGTTCAGTTGTCACTCGCTGGTCCTTACATTACCTGACTTCTCAAGGTCTGGTCACTCCTATTGCTTCCCTGCTTCCACAGTGACACCCTTCTGGGTTCCCTCCTTCCTTCCTGGCCACTCCTCCTCATTACGGAGCCTGTAAAGGAACTGGTTTCTTCAAGGCAGACTCCTCTCCTGTCCTGCTCTCCCCAGGTAGGCGCGCTCACCCCAAGGATGAGCCCATACCTTAGGATGGGTTCTCACTGCCCCTTCTCAGCACTAGACTGGGCAGCCAAGTAGATGTTCCAGTCGCAGTGGCTCTTCAGAAACGCATCAAGTTCAATGGCCTAGGGCTGAGCTCTGCATTCTCTCTGCCCCTGAACGCCCCCTGCACAGGACATCATGCAACCGGCAAGCCGCCCAGTCAGAGGCTTCGGCATCATTGTTGGCGCTCACCCTGCCACACCCAATTAATTACCTGGATCTGCGTAGCCTCCCACTCAGACCTCACTCTTCGCTCCATCTCTCCCGCCTCCCTTTGAAGTTGGGTCACCTCTTTCTCTTCTCTCCCTGGCTGGGACTGTGCCTTCCTGCCTTCAGCCCAGCCTTCTACCAGGACACTACAGGCTGATCCGGTCACACGTTTTCCCCGGGAGACTTGGCCGCAGCACAGTCTGCCCACCGCTGGCTCCACTCCTCTGCTGTCACCACACTGCCCTTCTCATCACAGCCTGTTCTGCACCCTCAAAACATGCCCACTCTCCGCTGGCAGGATGGAGACTCCCTCTTCCGCCTGGCTTCTTCTGTAGCATAGACACAGCTGACTGTGCCTGTTCCCCTGCACCCTCCCCCGCACCCCCGCATCCCTGCACCCCTGCATCCCCCGCACCCCTGCATCCCTGCACCCCCGCTCCCCTGCACCCCTTCTCCCCTGCACCCCTGCATCCCTGCCTGCAACCCTGCACCCCTGCATCCCTGCCTGCACCCCTGCATCCCTGCCTGCACCCCTGCCTGCACCCCTGCCTGCACCCCTGCTTGCACCCCTGCACCCCTGCTCCCCTGCACCCCTGCCTCAGCTAGCTCAGCTCACAAGGCCCCTATTCCCCTGTAGCACCTGCAGGCCAGCTTGCAATTTACTTCTTTTTCCTGCCATTTAACCTGGAGCCTGACACCCAGTAGACACTCTTAAAATATTTCTGGGTGCCATGGAAAAGCCAAATGGAAGCAATAACCAAAACAGGCAGTGCAGGAATGAAAGCCTACGACCTGCAGATTCCTCTGCAACTGGATGCCAGGTGCCACAGCTGGGCCCACCCCGTACACATGGGACAGGAGAAGCCTCCTATCCCTGGTGAAAAGTGCCCTGCTCTTTATGGTCCCACTGAGTCACTGCTCAGTCACTTCAACAACGATGACAAAAACAGAACATTTGACTGTGTGTCTCCTGTCACTCTGGCCAGACTGGAAGCTTCCCGAGGGCAAGAGGCACATGTCCTTTTCGCAGTGCAACCTAGATCCTCAGCCCTGAAGATGGGCATGAGAGGGAAGGACGGAGAGACTCAGGATTCCAACCATGGTGCAGCTTTGGAGCTGGAGTCTGGTCTGGTACTGGAAGTCCTGTCCTGTCCCTGCTACGAGTCTGTGGCCACGGAGAAGGGTTTAATAGCCAGTCCCAATCCCCGGCCGTGCAGAATAGGAAGACTACTCCCCAGCTCTGGGAGACCTGGTGGGAGGGTGCAGATGACGCACTTAGTGCGGGCTTGGCACCGGGCTGGACTCGTGGATGGGAGCTGCTTACTGTCATTAGAAGCTGGCTGACTGACAGTTTGACTGACAGCTTCCTCGAGCCACCCCCTCCTCAGGCCTAGCCTTACACTTCTCCTCCTCTGCCCGCTCTTCTCTCACCATCTGCTCTGCCACAGACACCATGCTCATGGGAGCAATCAGACAATAAGGCAAGAACCCAGTGAAGAGAGGATAGGGACCTTGAGAAAGCCAATGCGACTGGGGCAGGAGAGGGCGGGGTTGTGTGAGCGAGAACACTGGTTTAGTGTCAGGATTGGCCATCCCAGCTGACTTGCCCTCGCTCGCCCCCGGGGCTAGGGTCAGCGGACTGCAGTGGGCAAGCCATGTGGCCGCTAAGCAGTTCTCACTTTCTACCTGGCTCTGATGCCCAAGAAGCAGCTCCTCTCTGCCTCAATTTCCTCATCTGTGAAATGGAGATTGTAACAGCACCTGCTTGGCAGGGTTATTAAAAGGAGGGTTGAAAACTATATGCCAAACGCTTGGCATGGTGCCTCGTGCATAGAAAAGAGCTGTTTTATTCTCACTGTTATGCAGGTTGTTCTAGCAGGAAGAGATAAACAAGAGAGCCCTCAGGGAGCATTTGATACGCTGGGCTGGTGTGAGAACCAATAGGATGCAGGAGAGTGGAGGGTGTGGAGGGCAGGCCAGATCCTCAGGGAGGCGTATGCAGGAAGAAGAGACATACTGGTGGGGGGGGGCAGCAGCATCAGGGCTTTGCTGCTTCCCAGGAGAGCCCAGTCCATGCCCCTTCCCACCTCTCCCCTGCTCCCACCTCAGGGTATCACAGGAGAGCACAATCCATGCCCTTCCCTCCTCTCCCCTGCTCCCATCTCAGGGTATCACAGGAGAACACAGTCCATGCCCTTCCTTCCTCTCCCCTGCTCCCACCTCAGGGTATCACAGGAGAGCGCAGTCCACGCCCCTTCCCACCTCTCCCCTGCTCCCACCTCAGGGTATCACAGGAGAGCACAATCCATGCCCTTCCCTCCTCTCCCCTGCTCCCACCTCAAGGTATCACAAGAGAGCACAGTCCATGCCCTTCCCTCCTCTCCCCTGCTCCCACCTCAGGGTATCACTACTCTCCACTTGGGACACCATTTCAAGACCAGACACTCACCCTCCCTCCCCACTTCCTCCTCAGTGTGGTGCCATGTACTCCAAGCTGTTCCCGCCACTACACACAGAGTCCCAAAGACTCATAGAAGAGGGGTCCAGCACACAACTCCCAAGGTCTCGGGGTCCCCAAGCCTTCCAGACAATGCTGACGTGCTGGGAGCCATGCCAACCTGCTGTGTGGGCTGGCCAAGGTGGCAGGCCCTGGGGCCTCATTAGCTGTGCGCACAGTGCCTCCCAACGCCTCAGACTCAGCACTCCCTCCTGGGACACCGACTGCCCCTCTGTCCTGTGCCTGAGGAAAGGCTCCGTGTATAAATGTCTTAACCTCCAGAATCCTGAGAAGTTTCCTCACTGAGAGTCCACTGCCCGCTGTGCCAACTCTAAGCCCGACTTTAAGACCACTCTAGGCTCTGGTGGTTCCTAGGGCTTTGCTGAGCTCAGCTCTGCACTTGGTCCCTATGGAAGAACAGGCTGGGCCGGTCAGTGTGCAACTCCTCTGCCATGCTCTCTCTCGACGCTTAGCCCACAAGGGCCACACTGCTCTGAGACGGCCTTCCTCTGTCTGCCAGTCCAGCCCCTAATGTGCGGACACACTCCAGTGCTGTCGCCGTCGTGTTTTCTGCTCCAGCCTCTCCTCACTTGCAGCCGTGGTGCACGGTGGTCTGCCCCCACCGCCTCTGACAGCGCCTCTGCGAGCTCCTTGGCATGGCTTACTACCTTCCCCCACAGGCAGAGGCCTCCTGCCCACGCGTCCCCGTGCAGGGCTGGCTCACACCGAAGGCCAACAGGGACCATGGAGAGAGCAATTCTCTGAGTCTACGGTGGTTCTGGTTCGGTAGTATCCAAAATTATTCCTTAGATATCAGAAAGGAGGGTCCAAACCACCTAAATCCCCAGCCTCCTCCTTAAGGAACACGGTATAGGACCAGCAGAAGCCAAGTAGCTGGAGGGCAGAAGAGAGACTGCCGAGCAGAGGGATTAAGAACGCAAGCCTTAACTTGAACCCAGCTCCATCGCTGACTAGCTGTGTGACCTTGGGCAAATTACCCAACCTCTCTGAGCCTTAAGGTTTTCTGAGGTAATCATACCCAGTAGATTTGAGAATCAAATGCAATACTGTACATCAAGCACACGAAACAATGCCCAGCCCTTAATTAGGTATTCTTTAAGTGGTGGCTCTTATGATTAATAATTTCATAAGCATTAATAACAATGTTACTAAGAGTACCAACATTGTCATTAGAGAAGGTCAAGGTGTTCCGGTCCCTTCCCTCATAGGGTCAAGTTATTGAAGCTCTCCATCCAGGTCCTAGTCCCACCCTAGACAACCTATGTCCTGTCAGATTTGAACACCTCGAAGGTGGCCCCTGAGGGGCTGGGGGTCTTTGAAGGCCTCCCCCTGGGGTATGGATCCATCAATGGAGCACAGCATGCCTAGGAAGATGTCTGGGGGCATACTCACTAGGATGCCCAGTACCAGCCTGGGTTGGCCTGGACATAGTCCTTCACGACGTCACTGTAGAGAAAGGCGAGCGGAGTCAGAGACTGGCCCAGGTCTGTTTGTGTTCAGTGTCTGTATCTGCCCCACATGGACTCAGAGAGAGGAAGGAGGACTGGCTGGGTGACTGTGGAATGCAACCAAGTGACACCTCACAGGGCCCACCCGGCACTGGGGGACTTCTCGCATGGTGTACGCCCAACATTCCTCCCCAGTGTGAGGGTGTCCACCGGCCCTCATCTATCCGGGTGGACATCCCAAGAGAGGCTACATGGGGTCCCCCTGCCCTGAGTCTGCCCATGGTCCTCCTGGAAGGTGTCAGCCCACAGCGCCAACTCACCAGAAGGTAAAGAGAGCCACAACAGCCAAGGTCACCAGCAGCTGGACCAACAGGATGGTATAGACCTGGGGGAGGGGATGATCATGTGGGGGGATCCCGAGAGACCCCAGTTCCCAGGGACTCATTTGAGTCTAGACCTACCTATCAGACACTTTCACCCTCCTTCATAGGGGTCACTGGGCAGATTGAGGCAACTGGGGGACAATAAAGGCACCAGATCCTCAGGTGCAGCTGATCAAGGAGCCCAGGGGACATGGAGCAAGGGCTCTGGGTGAAACCTCGGAAGAGCATGCCAGGAGGAGCCACGGGCTTGAGTGGCATGAGAGAGGGAAAGGTCACCCTACAGACAGAGGCTGGGCCAAGAGCCTTCCAGGGGTCCAGTACAGGGTGCCAAACCCTTCACCCCACCCCACCCCCACCCCAGAGCACGGGAGAGGTGGTTACCTTTCTGATGAAGAGCCGGCGAACTTTCTGGTCATCCCAGCTGAAGGTGGTGAAGAGCTCATGGTTTCCTGTGGGGAAAGCTTCGTAGCTGGAGCTGCTGCCTGGGTAGCGGGGTGGAGGGTGTGAGTTCCCAGCCCGCCCAGCTCAGGCTTCTGATGCCTTTCTCTCCAGCTCCACTGGCCCCCACCCTGCCCACCCCACAGCTGTCTTCCTGATCACTTCTTGCTCTCCCTGCTGTGACCCCAGGAATGAGCTATCGCCTGTCCTCTCCCTCACCGTGGTTGGGGCTCTAGGGAGCTAAGATCAGCCGTATGCACGTCCCTTTCCCTCTAATGTCTCTGTTCCCCTTCCTGGACACTTCAGCTCCTGTGCATCAAAAGGGGACACCCAGTCCTCCTGGCCAGTGTCTGACGATCCCGACTCTGGCTGTTCTAGGACCCACAGGCTGGGATCAAAGGCCTGGTGGAGGAGCTAGGCTTGCTGGCGCTCAATTGCACACCAGAGTCAATGGGGGCTGACTTGTGGGGAAAGAGGCAAAGGAAATGGGCAGGGGTGCAGGCCTAGACCCAAAACTCTGGCTTTTGCAGGAATAAAGATCCGACAGCCAATCAGAGCCACAGGCGGGTCTGCCAATCCATGGGACAATCTGCATCACCCAAGCCATCATCAGCTTGCTCTGAGTCTCCTGGTGTGGGCAACAGGCCCACTTCACAGGGACCAAATTAAATAAAATGGAAAGCTGTGTGTTCTGTGCCTGATGGGGACCACACTGCCTTCACCTTGTCTGCTGTCCCCATCAGGTCTGGCTATCTTTCCCTTTCCCCAGCAACAGCTTCTGCCTTGGTCTCTCAAAGATGGCCACACCGCTGCTCTGTTGGAGCTCTTCAATGGCTCCTCTTCCGCACCTTGCTCAGGTTCGAGGCCTTTTTTTGTTTTGTTTTTTTGTTTTGAGAAGTGGTCTGAAGCAGACCAGGCTGGTCTTGAACTCAAGACGTGGCCGAGGGCGACCTTGAACTTCTAATTCTCCCATTCCCATCTCCTGAGCGCCAGGTACATACACCACCATGTCAGGCAAGCTTAAGTTCCTTTAACAATGCCGGGGTGAGTGGAGTCCGCCAGCCATGCCTCGCCGGCCACGACAGTTCTCCCTTCCTCTCTCTCAGATGAATCTGTTCAGTTACCTGCCTTCGTGCCCTGGACCCTGCCCACTCGGAGCTTTCTGAGTGCCATTCATTGTTCTGTCTCCTCACGTGCTAACTCAGGACCCTCTCTTCCCTGGCTGGCAGGCCAGACATAAGTCACCAACATCTTCACCGACAGTGACAGTTCTGGGATCCCAGCAGAAGTGCCTTGGGTGTCTGGCTGAGCAGACTGCAAGGACATTGTCAGGGGCTGTGAGGAGGGACCCCTACGTCCTCAGCCCCACGCTAGTGACGACTGACTGCCCCTCCTTAGTCATGGGAGCTGAAGTGTCCAGGGAGGGGAATAGGGACACAAGAAGGAAGGGGGATTTGTAGGGTGGAGCTTGGTTCCCCAGAGCCCCAATCATTGTGGAGGGAGAGGATGGGAGATAGATTATTCCTGAGATCAGAGCAGAGAGAGCAAGAAGCGACCAGGGAGTCAGATGAGTGGTGGGCAGGGGTTGGCAAGCATGGGCAGGGGTGGGCCAAAGGCAGTGTTTGACAGTGGGCCTGGAGAGAAAGACTTCAGAAGCCTTGAGAGCCCAAAATAGGTAGGGTAGGGGGCTACCCAACTCTCTTGAGGCAGGCATGAAATGAGGGTCACCGCGGGGAGGTGGAGTCATGGACAGACTGCTTCCTCTGGAAGGAGCGCCCACCTGACATTTCCCAGGATACACTAGGAGATGTTTGTCACCTTCTGACTGCAAGCATGGGCCTCCCTTCCACCATAGCTTCTTAGAGGATTTTCCTTAGTAAAGTGTCCACCCCAGCAACCAGGGCAGGGGAAATGAGAGTAGGGAATCCCCGCCACACCTTCATTGACCTTCCAGTAGGTCACGTTGGAGTGGGGCGGCTGGGCTCTGGACCAAGGGGTATTCTTGGAAGAGGCATGGACCATGGTGGCCACTTGCTCCTTACGAGCAGGGGCTCTGTGGGCAGAGGCTGTGCCAGGGCATTGTTCTCAGAGACCTTCTAGAACTTTGCAAGCAGTGGGGGAGGGGCAGCAGGGGAGCTGCCACAAACCCTGAAAGGTCTGAAAAAGTAAATTAAAAAAAAATGTTATTTATGGGCAGTGGTGGCGCACGCCTTTAATCCCAGCACTTGGGAGGCAGAGGCAGGCGGATCTCTGTGAGTTCGAGACCAGCCTGGTCTACAAGAGCTAGTTTCAGGACAGGCTCCAAAACCACAGAGAAACCCTGTCTCGAAAAACCAAAAAAAAAAAAAAAATGTTATTTATTATTACACGCAAGTGCATGTGTGACTGTATGCATACATGTGTGCATGCGTTTATAATTTGGGTGTACAATGCTATGAAGCATATGTGGAGGTCAGAGGTCAACTTCCAGGCATTAGTTCTCTCCTTCCACCATCTCCCCTGGAATCCTGGGATGGCACTTAGGTCGTGAGTTTTTTGGTGGCATGGTACATTTACCTGGCGAGCCATCTCACTAGCATGGGGCTGAGGACTTAGGGATCCCTCCTCATAGCCCATGGCAAAGCCCTTGCAAACTGCTCAGCCAGACAGCCAAGACGCTACTGCTGGGATCCCAGAACTTATTGGCGAAGATGTTGGTGACTTAGGTCTGGCCAGCCATGTGGGCTAACTCCCACACACCTACCCTTTACTGTGCCTGCCCCCTAGAAAACCTGGAGAAAGGACGGGAAGATAATAACATTGGTTGGGAGGGGAGTCCCCACCCCCTAACCTCTGAGAACCCTAGGCCTTATAGAGGCTTGGCCCCGCTGAGTTTTCAGGCCAGACACAATATGAACACTGTACCCCACTGGGGCACTGGCACCGCCAAGGTCATGGCCGCGGCATGGCCTTACACTACCTTTCTGCCCTCTCCTCTCTCCCAATCCCGGGACCGTGTCCCTTCCTTTACGAGGGTCTATTTAGACAGGAACTTGGCTTTTGCCCCTTATCCATCTACTCCAATTGACTTAGCTCAGTGGTTTGTGGAGCTGAGAGCGCCCCGCCTGGACACTCCTTCTCTTCTCTCTTAGCGTTCTCTTTGACCAACCCTCAGGAGAACGCTCCAAAGCCTCCTACAACAGTGTGCTGCACAACCACACCATAAAAGTGGGGTCTGGGCGACTTCCTCCTACCCAGCACCCAGCACTCCGTCCACCCCTCCAGCCTCTGGTGGCTGAGAGACTTACTGGGGTCCACATAGGCCCAGCTTGGATGGAGGGGCACAGCCGTGGGGGCTTGGGGGAAGGTCCCTGACTTCAGCCCATCTCCAGAGGTGGCCTCCTCATAGGAGGGCGGCGCCGAGGGCACTGCTGGAACCTCCTTCTTCTCGCCATTTGTCTTCTGCTGCCCCTCAGTCCCGGGGGCCTTGTTAGCCACAGAGAGCTGTAGAGTAGACACGGAGAGAGATCATACAGGTGGTACGGTCCCTAGGGACAGTCCCTGGATTCCTGGAATCTGCCTTGGTGTTCTTCCAAACTGTGCTAAGGAGTGGAACAGACGAGACCCACCCTCGAGTTCAGAGCCACAGAACTGAGCTCAGGAGGTGTGGGGAAAGATAAGACAGGAAACAGAAAATTCACGAGAGTGTCATGGCGGTCACAGGGCCACCTGGGGAAAGCACTGGCCTCTATGTCCTACAGTTGCCTTGTGCTCCTGGACGTCCTGACCCACACAGGAGACCTACTACTGAACAAAGGGTTCTCCCATTTTATTGTCTTCCTAATTTGCTCACTCTGTTCAACCAGTTTTATTTTACAGCATCATTGTTTTGATGTTGTTTGCTTGTTTTTGAGACAGGGTCTCCCTATGTAGCCCTGGCTGTCCTAGAACTCACTCTGTGAACAGAGATCCACCCGCTTCCACCTCCCAAGTTCTGGGATTAAAGCTGGATGCCATCATGCCCAGCTCTTTGGCCAATTTCAGAATAAGGAAACCCAGACGCAGAAAGAGAGACATGCAAAGTCCCAGGTGTCAGAGTGGCACCAGGGCTGCGGGGCTCAGGCTCCATCCCAGGGCACAGGTGCTTCCTAGTGGGCTAGAAATACTGGAGGGCGGGGTGGGGGGAGCCTGGGGGAAGAGGGAGAGCAGGCCCCACAGAAACAGCCGTCCCCAGCCAGAACAGAAGAGCAGTGTCATCCTCGCTGGAGGGCTGAAGAAGACATCTGCTTTAGACGCTTCCTTCCTACGAGACAAGCTCAGGGCGATCAGGAACTCCAGGCTTGCTCCCTGCCCACAGTGGACATGATAGATTGGCGTGGCAATGGCAGCTGTGAGGGTGTTTCTCACACTGGGACGGGGGGTGAAGACAGAAACCAACGAAAGGCTTGGCCTCAGGAGGCACCAGTCTGTCTGGCTGCAGAGGCCCCTGCTTATGGATTGCTGAGGTAGACGGGTGGCCCTTGCAGGGAGACAACCGAGGAGGCCCCTGACTTCAGTCCCTCTACAGCCCACTGGGCTTCACCCCAACTCCTAAAATATCCTGTGGTGGTGCTAGGAGCAAGGGGCTGAGGAACGGAGGCACCTGTGCCACCAGAAGAGAAAGCGTAGCCGTGGGGTGTGGTGGAAGAGGCTCCACTTCCCCGTGCTCAGATCAGGGTCTCCTGCCTCAGGAAATGGAACCTGGAGCCCAGGCTCGCTACCCCCTTCAGTACAAAGACTGAAGGGGCCACATCTAATGAAGCTGCCTTAGCCGCTACCCTTCCACTCAGACCCCAGAACCTCTGGGACCCCACCAACTCTCAAATAAGGCATTCCCAAGTGACATCTGGCCAATGGCAGGAAGTGGTATCACTCAATGACATCATTTTGAGGCCTTTGAGAAGCTTGAACACAGGAGGGTCTGTGGGTCCGGGGAGATATGCCATTAGTTCTGAGGCTGGTACCAGAGGAAAAAAGTGGGGTGTAGAAAGGGCCTCCTCCTGTTTTCCCTGACCAATCCTTAGCACCTCTGAACAGAGGGCTAGAGGGATCTCCCCCTTCACCCTTGGCACTGGTGGTTGTGTAATTCCACAGGCTGTTGATGTTACATAAGCCTCCTGCACTACTCAAGGCTCTGCCCAGTCCTTCCCATGTAATTCAGTCCTAAATTTGGTGTATATGTGTGTGTATTGTGCATTCTGTGTGTGTGTGCATGTGTATGCATGTGTGTGAATGTGGGTGGGCAGGGAAGGATACATTTTTATTCTATCTAGTCCCCATGTCTGGCCAAAACAAAAACAAAAATCAGAGCATCCTGCTGTAGGGTTGCCATAGTAACGCCCAACCAAAGGGGATGTATACTGATATCCAGAGTGGAATAATCAAGGGAGCTGAGAGGTGGTGTTGGGGGGGGTGGGTGAAAGATGACCCTAAAGCACTGAAGGTAAACACATAGGCATTGCCCCTCAAGACTCACCCTGGCCGCCAAGCAGAACTGATTCTCTCTCTCTCTCTCTCTCTCTCTCTCTCTCTCTCTCTCTCTCTCTCTCTCTCTCTCTCTCCTTTCCCTTCTTCCTTCCCTCCCTCCCCCCACTCTGACTCCTAACAGGGCCTAGGGCACCTGTGAACGGTTGTGATGCCCCAGCAAGGGGTGGGAGACAGTGAGGAGAACCTGGGCATTGGGAAAAGTCCTAGGCCCATTCTTTGAAATGGGCTGTTTGGTCCTCTGGCATCAGCAAAGACCGCAAGGACCTTTGCACTGGAGCCCGCAGAGGATGCTTAAAGTGGTCCAGAAAGCTTTCTCAGAAGGGCAGGGAGGCAGGGGTCCAGAGAGCAGAGGATGGTGCAGGCGGCAGGGACATGCCCCTACCTTTCCCTGGGTCATGATGTCGTCTCTCAAGGAAGGGGTCCTTGAAGTAGGGGTGGTCGCTTGGGTCACCGCAGCCTGCTTGCGTCTCTTCCTTCCTCCGCGTGGATTCTAGCAACATCCACTGCAGCCCGGCCAGGCTTACCGGAGCGTACCATCCGCACACAGGGGGAGGGGGAGGGCCTGGGAGGATGCTGCTTATGGACGCAGGAGACTGCAGACTTGAGATCCCAGGCGAGACATGCGGTTTTTACCTCCTCTGCTTCCTCCCACATGCTTCAGCCACCCAGGGGACCGGGGATCATTGCAGTGTGGAGCAGCAGGTGGATGGATGGGCCCGCGGGGGTGGGAAGAGGCACCAGGACTCCTGACACCCGACCAGCTGATGCTGTCTACCAATACACAGAGCTAGCAAAGTGCCTCTCTCTGAACAAACAGTCACCAGCCTCAGCCTTGCTCCCCCTCCCTGTCTGGATGGCCTGGATTTGTCCCCGGCTCCAGCACATCTTCTATTTCATCGTTGCCCAGAGAGAGAGAAAGTTTACGTGACTGGTCTACTCTGCTTCCTACCAGGGACCCTGGCCTTTGCCAGCCCCCTGCCAGCTCCCCTTGATCTGATTTTCCCCTCTGTAAAATGGAAGCAATAGCGCCCCCATCCCTTGTATAACAGGCCTGTCGGGGATGCAGTTTTGTCTCTTCCATCCTTGAGACAGGTATTTCTGGAGACTTAGTTCTATATCAAAGCCTCTTTCTGTTCTACTCTGTCCATGCCTTCTCTCAGCCTCCATCCCTCCGATTCCGCCCTCTCCCGGATCCAGAGCCCATCCACTCACCTCCTTCTTCAGATTTGTCTTTTGGGCTCAATCAACACCAATTCCTTTTTTTTTTTCAGTTTCCCCAATGCCCCTGGTGAGATTCACAATCTCAAGTCTCAACTTAGTCACCTAGTCACCTACTGTCTGTGTGACCTTGGCAAAAGCCCTTACCCTCTCTGAGCTGAAGCCCCTCCCTGTGAAACGGAGGCTAAGAGCAGGACCGATCCTCCATTGTCTGTAAGCCCTAGGGTAATGGTGGCAAGAGCCTACTGAACACAGGAAGTTCTGCCAGTGTGGGGGGTGTGAGAAGCTGAGGAATCGTTGACTACACCGGCTCCTGTCTCCCAGAGTCCCAGGCCTGGCATTGAGAGCAGGATGCAGGAAGGATTGGAATCTCGTAGAAGATGGGAAATAAATCTTGGAGAGAAGGCATGGCCAACTGCTTTCTGCTCTCCATCGGCTCACCCCCTGACCCAGCAACCCCAGCCCTCCTCCACCAAGTGGTCCTGGCTCCTAGCACTGCTGCTCAAGGTGACCCGGTACCCTCCCTCTCTGCGTTGGCATTGCCCTCTCCTTGTTACCCAGTTTCTGGGCACCCTAATGCAGCTGCTGTCTCTGTGTGCTGTGGGATTCCTTGTCTGTCTGGTATTAATCGTACTGTAGCAGGTTTTTTGTTTTGTTTTGTTTTGTTTTTGAATCGCAGGTGTGTGAAATGTGGTCCGTGGATTGTTGTTATCAATATTTCTCGGACAGCTGTATGCTGCGGAGCCTGGTTTCATGCGGGTCTTGCTGTGTTCTTGCCTGGGCATCCCACCTGCTCTTCATGCCCCATGCATGCCGCGTCAGCCATGCAGGCTGTGTTCTTTGATCAGAACAAACGCACTGAGCTCAGGGCCTTTGCACTTCCTGGGCCTGCCAACCAGGGCACAGTGAGGTCCGTTCCTCGCTGGTTTCACTGCTGCTGTGGTATGGTCTTAGTGTGGAGGTCGCCCATCTTACAGTCACAAGGTCCCACCAGGCACACTGGGCTGTCCCTTTATTTCTGATCCGCGTTACTTTTTCCAGCGGCAATGGGCACCTCATATTTACATTTTTTTGTTTATTTCTTCCTCCCTCACCTCTGTCTCCCACTAGAATATCTGTTACAGAGAGGAGTAATTTGGAGGTGTTTTATGTTGCTATGTACTTGAGGGTTAAAACAGTGTTGGCACACTTACAGGATGTGAACATTTGGGAACTAGAGCAAGTGGTCCATGAATACTCAAGGCAGTGAGGATTCTTATGCAAAATCCTTATATTCCTCTGATGTTTTGCCATCATCGGTACAAGTGGCACTGGCATTGTGTGCACCCTGGCATCTGATGGCCAGAGCATAGGCCAGACACAGATCCTGCACGCCTACTTCAAAGCCGCATGACAAGCAAGGACTCCTCCCAGAGTCTCAACTTCCTCACTGTTAAGAAAAGGGAGCAGTGTTAGCGTTGCTTTCAGAGCCCACAGGGAGACTGCGCTACGGTGCTTGGAAAGGTTGACGGGACTACCCAGCATGCAATGAGCCCTAGGTGGTAGCTATTGCTATGGCCTTACGGCTCCCACCAGAGGTGTTTAGTGAAGCCATTAGCTTCCACTCTCAGGCAGCTCAACGGCAATCCATCAGACACTCGTTCCTCATGCTTCTGTCCTTTTCAGTGTGAGATACTCTGGAAGGGTCCCCAGCAGCCAGCCTTCCTGCAAGGAGCCTTCCATCCCATTCAGATCCCCAGCCCTCGCTGAGCAGGAAGCCAGTAATGCAACACAAGCAAGACAGGACAGCTAAGAGAAACTAGCCTGGGAAAAACGGGGGTCAGCCAGGGAGGATCTGGGGCCCCATCCTTGAATCCCCAACCTGGTGGATGGTTGTTCTAATACTTGTTGGAGGTGGGAGTGTAGGGGGAATTGCAAGGTTTTTGAGATGGGTAATGACATGTTCAAAGACAGGTTTCACAGAGACGAAACTGGGGTCGTGGTTTATGTTGTTAGAGCATTGTCTTCAACAAGGAAGGGAGCAGGTTTGGTTGGAAACAGTAAGTGGTAGGAGTGAGAAGGGGAAAGATGAAGGCGCAGAGCTGAGTGCAGATGGAGGCTCAGCCTTGAACTAGAGCAGACCATAGCCCTGGGCAAGATACATTTGTTTGGTCTTCCTTTTCCTCATTTGTGCATGGAAGACTGTGAGAACTAAGAAAGTTAGGGTTGGTGAAGCAGTCTTGATGGAGCCGTGTTTCCAACACATCCCTGTAAGGGTTGGGAACGGAAAAGCAGGTTCTCTAAGACTAGAAAGGGTCTGAACAGGGTTGTCGGGACTCGGAAAGAGGCTAAGTATAAAGGGGGAGGGGACTTCAGAGGGATGGAGACCTGGAGGCTGAGGCTCTGGGGACTGGCCCACCGTTAGCTGGAGAAGGAGTTGTTCTCAGGAGATCCACAGACCAGCTGGAGCCTCTCAGAGGCAGGAGAGTGGTCCTGGCAGGATCTCCTCCTATGCAGCCTGGGAGATGCCATGCACTGTGTGTGCCATGGCTTCCTGTCCTGAAGCCCAGTCCTGGGCTGTCAGACTAGGCTGGACCTAAGTAGACTCTGGCTGAATAGCATGTGTATGGTAGCTGCATCTCAGAACATACACGGACGTCCTTGGAGACAGGGACAAGGGAAGAAAAAGGTGAGCAGGCAGAGGCATCAGCTGAGGCAGGAGAGGGGAGACAGAGGCAGGCATTCCCCTTCCCCAAGCCCTCCAGCAGGCTAACTGGGTGAGACAGGACACTGGGCTCTTCCAGGGCAGAAGGTGTGAGCTTGGCCACTTCTCTCCTCCTTCTAGGTTCTGCTCCGCTTTCTGCTCAGGTTGTCAGAGGCCAGTGCTAGAGAAGGGAGGAGATGTAGGTGTGGTCAGAAGCCACTTCTCACTTTACAGACATGGAAGTACCAGGTCAAGAGGTTGAGTGACAAGACTCAATGGGGGACCAGCCAGGGTGAGGAGAGTGAGTTCTCAGCCCTGGGACCCTCAACCCAAGGCACTGGCAGGGGTCCACACATAGCCAGGAACGTATAAAGAGAGGCAGGAAGGCTTCACATTTTGTTGGGTAGTATAACTACCCAGCACCACATCCTTGTCAGGTCTGCACACCGCTGGCTCCCTTCGCCACCCCCGTTGGTGAAGAGAGAGCTTGTGGCCTTCCCTTTCTCTCCTTCTTCTCTTTGTCTTCCTTCTTTCCTTTGCCTTGTTCTTTGAGGCAGAAAGTTTTCTGTGTATTCCAACCCCACCCCTCTGGTTTTTGAGGCCAGAGAGAGGGACCAGGGAACCCCACTGACTCACAGTAACAGGCCACAGGACAGGGATGGTCCAGCAGCTCAGGAAGGATGCTGTGGGGACAGGCCCCCATATGTATGGCTACTCCCCACAAATGCCGAAGCTCGCTATTCCCCGCAACTTCTGCTGGGGACCCCTCCCCAACATCCCTAAGGAAGAACAGATGCTCCCGTGCTATCAGCCAGCCAGGGCTCCTCTTTGGAGAGTGTAGTTCAGCAGTAGAGCAATTGACTATACAGCCCCTCCTGCCGGTGTGTCCATTTCTATCTCCCCACCCCTCGTCTTAAGACACACTGTACCTCCCCAGACACAGTCTGTAAAGCAAGGGATGCTGAACGTCCAGGCCTCAGCAAGCAGTGACACCCTCACTCCACTGCGGGGACTGCTTGCAAGAGGTGGGCCCACACTCCTGTCTCTGACACTCTTTCTGCTCCATGCCTAGGAGTTACTGGGATTTTGGCAGGGGGGAGGTCAACCAGGAGGTGGGGCTGGAGCAGGCCGTCTCTGAAGCAGGAGTGGGGTCTCCAGGCTCTGCCCACAACCTGGTGCCCTGTTCACACTGCTCTACTAGCTCTTAGCCTGGATCACGTCCATTGCAAAGTAGAATAATGGAACATCTGAGAGGTTTCCAGCAACCCGTGTCCTAGTCCAGACTTAGCCACTGGTAAAAGGCTTGACAGCCGCCTCTTTCCTCTGGGTCTTGGCCCAAGCCCTGCCCAGTTCCTGGAATGGTTGAGTTCCCGTTCCATCATGCATGTTGCATTGTGTACCTTCTGCTTGTCTGCCAGATGGAATGTGCTGGAAAGGTACAGTCTCTGCTCTGTCCCTAGTACCTGATGGAGTTCAATAATGAAGAATATAGGTGTTGAAATCAGATCAACATGGGTGTGAATTCTTGTTCCTCACTTACCCAGTGAATGACCTTAGATGACCTCTCTGAGCTTGCTTCCTTCTCTGTAACGTAGATGATCATCAATTAACTTAGGCTAAGCTCAAACTCAAGGCAATCCTCCTGCCTCAGACTCCCAAGTGTTGAGATTGAAGGTAGGTACCACCACACCCAGCTTCCAGAAACTATCAATGGAGACCTAATGCATGTCAGGAACTGAGATATGCACAGGACTCGCTTGGTAGGAAGCTGCATCTCTGTCACAGGTGCTGATTAGGAGGATTCGAGAAGACCTGTGGGTAGGGCTCGATGCAGTGCCTACAACATGGCACGCTTATCAAACATCCATTCATAGCCATTCGTCAAGGACCCTCAATGCTCTGGCACCATGCCATGTGTTGAGGAGAAGGAGGTGTGGGACACCTGCTCACCCCTCCCCAGGGACCCACAGTCAAATGTCCCTTATTATGTGTCAGGGGACCTTCATCGGTGTTTGGAAACTTAGAACCAGCACCTAGCACTTCATGCTACAAATACAATAAAACTCTAGAGCATCAGGCCTAGCAGGGAAGGCTGTCTGCGCATCATTGATGCCGGCCAATGGTGCGATGTCAGGTGATTTGGAAGAAAGAGAGGTCATGACAGGCTGGAAGCTCAGAAAGATTAGTTATCATTATGAGATGATAAGACCTGACTGCTGAAGACACGGTACACTTTGGTCGCAGAACATGGAGAAACCAAGCTGGAACTGGCCTGAGAACTTCCTGCTGTTGAGCTTCATAGTGCCAGAAGAGGGAAAAAGTCACTGGTGACATCACACGGCAGTGAATCCTGTATGCTACATTACTGACCTGCCAGCCAAGACGCGACCCTGGTGTAATAGTGGCATGGAGGCTACTGGAGGAACCATCTCCCTTCTGAGTGGATTTGAGACCGGCTCCACAGGAGAGAATTCGCTTTTGGTACTGTCAACTTGGTCAAAAGCTCAGGAGGTCGTAGGACCCCAGGGGAACCCACTACTAAGGTTTTGCTAAATGGTCCTGTTGTCAAACTACCTTTTAAACATTTATGGTTGCACCTGTAGGTTAGCACTGCTCTCAGCCTTGGCCCCAGAGGCTCCTCTCCACAGTGGGCAGAGACTGACACAGAGATGCTAACTGGTTACAGTGCTGAGAGTGAGTGAGTCCCAGCACTAAATGGGACCCCCGCCACCAGGGCTAGGAAGCACCGTGGAAGGGGGGTGAGAGAATGTCAGAGCTGGAGATGGGGAGACGTGCCGTGAATGAAAGGCTTTCTTCCAGATGTGCCGTGGCCACTGGACTCGTGAGTTCACTGCAGCTATGGTCAACTGCACAAAACTAAACCAGGGAGTGAGAGAGAGAGAGAAGCCATGAGGCAAAGGCCTGATGACAATGACTGGTTTTTGGTCTGCATATCAAAACACGGAGGGAGACTCAACAGACTGAACCAGGTATGGCAGCAGAAGGGAGGGAAGGGAGGGCAGCCTCCCAGGGACCAGAATGGCATTCAATATGGGGAGGGAGGAAGGAAAACACAAGGCACAGCTTCGAGCTGACTTCCAGAAGAAAGAGGGCAGGGGAGGCAGGAGGCTACCCATCTGCTCTGTCCACAGGCACGGACACCTAAGAGGTTCATTTCCTGGGTCAACGAGACAGCTCAGCAGGTAGAGATACTTGCCGTGCAGGCCAGATGACCTGAGTTCGATCCCCAGAATCTACTGTAGCCTGGTTGTTCTTACCCAAAGAAGTCAGGGTGAGTTCTTTATGAATTTGAAGCTTCTATTGAGCCATAGAGACCCAGACAGGAGAGTGTACTCCTGTGACTATAAGTCTAGAGGCCCCGCGCTGAGTGAGAAGGGGGTTTGTAAAGGTAAAACCACAAGTTTGGTCCATCCCATTGAGGTAGCTGTAATGGCTGTTAGCAAGCGTGACAGGATACAAACTTTAATAGAACAGGGCAAGTTGTGTCCCCGCGGTGCTTCTGTTTGATCGTGGAGCAGATAGCCTTGTGGTTACTGAAGCGGAATCACTCAAGTTAGCAGAAGTTCCTTAGATATTGTACACGAGGGTTAGGCTGACCTCAGTTTTAGCCTGAGATCAGATCAGGATTTAGGAAATATGTTTTTCTCTCTTCATGACCTCCTCAGCCTGTATGCACACCACACACACACACACACACACACACACACACGCACGCGCACACACGCACGCACGCACACAATCATCATCATAATAAAAGGCAGGGGAAGAAGAAGAGGAAGAAATTCATTTCTTCGGGTAAGCATTTCGATTCCAAGAGGCATCTACTACAAGAAAAACCACCTTCAGAGAACTACGTGGAAGGTTGGTTCTGGTACAAAAAGGCAGTGCCTAAGAACAACGAAAATCTAGGCTCAAATAGGGGCCAGGGCCTTCCACCTGCCAGACCTGTGCGTGGTCTTGACTGTGAAGAGCATTCATCGTGTATACAGCAACTTGGCTGGGAGGATGGCCTGGTCACTGGGAAGAGGTAGGTAGCTGCTGGTGTGGCCCTCATGCCTGCCCCCCCTTTTAGCAAGTTTTTCAACCCCCCTGCTGTTCCCATGGGAGGTGGGAGATGCCAGGGCCGCCAGGCATACCTTGGCCTAGCATTTTTTGTGGGTTCCCTGGGAGCTTGCATATATTCACTCAACTAAATGTATCCAGCCCATGGGCCTTATGGTGACGGACCTGGACTCATCCTGAGACCTCTGCCTAGAGCAAAAGAACAAGGACAGCTTAGGTGGAAGGGGGTGGTTTAGGAAAGCCTTCAGAGCCCTGTGAGATACACAGACAGTGGGGCGAGTCCGATAGCAGAGGCACCAAGATGAGCGGAGCCCTCTTCATCCTGTAGGCTGGAGAGGACTTTGGAAGTTATAAGGAGGGCCTGAAGCGCAAGGTGGGCTCTCTGGCTGAGGGACAGAGAAGATACTGAGCAAACCACTGATGCCTGCAAGGCAGGGCTGACTGGGGCCTGGGCCTGTAGTGCACAGCGAAGATAAAGGTGCACAACTTATTTCCTAATGGCTAGGACATGGTGACCGAAGGAAGCCCTTCAGTCCCTGAGGAGACAGGAGGAAGGCTGAGGAGACATCCTTGGTGGTGAGGGACCTTGTTTCCTTTCCAGGGCCTCCACTATGCAGTTGTATGATGCAACTAGGTCCACGGAGGTAAGAGCAGCCAACACACACCAAGTGCCCCACGTGAACTCGGCTTACGTCAAGTGCACTGTAACAAACGTCGTCTGCCATCTCCCAATCGTGGGAAGCCTCTGCTAATCTCCATCTTAGACTGGAAGCTCAGCCTTACAGAGGTTTAGTGCCTTTTCAGGGCTTCTGCCTTTGGAAGAGGCTGGAGCAAGTTTTCCAGGCCCAGTACCCAGAAGCAAGGGCTCTGAGGACCACCCACTGCGCAGTCACATCCGGGAGTCTGAGGTTCCTGAGGTTAAGTGGAGCTAATGACAGATCCTTCCCGAGCCAAGAGACTCCCGTGCGGTGTGACAGGCCATAGGCGCGAGCAAGGACAGCATTTCCCCACTTCCGAGTGAAGAGCAGCAGCGAGCGAGCCTCATAAATATTTCATTGGTGTCTTCGTAGTGTGTGACATTTGCTCGCAGTGTGAGGACTGTGAAGTGGGGAGAGAGCTCAGGGCTTGTCTCAAGTGTCTGATCAGAACATTTAAATAAAAAAAAAAAACCTCTGGAACAGCTGACAGTCGCTGGCATGAGACAGATTTATAGGCTTTTTCTGGTTCAAGGCCAGATGCCTCAGTTCAGGGTCCCATTTTACAAATGAGGCCACAGCTAATGTCCTTCATCCCCGGGTTTCCCCACCTGTTAGCTCACGCTCAAGCACTAGGCTGAGTATTTTGTCACTAGGAGCCCCAAGAGGACTATAGTATAGTGTGGTGTGGTGTGGTATGGTGTGGTGTGCTTAGAGAGAGAAGAGAGAGAGAGAGAAACTCTGGTAGAATCGAGGGCAAAATGACCAGAGCATGTGAATCCAGAAAACAGCCTCCCAGAGTAAGCACCAACCAACCCAGGCAGAGCAAGGACGCTCCTGCAGGAAAGGGTGGCTCTCAAGGTGTCTGTCTACCAGTGAAGCCTTGTGGTTTGGCTGTTTCCAAAGGGAAGAGAGTGGCTTAACTTAGTCATCAAGAAACATTTATACATCAGTTAAAAAATAAAATGAAGAGGACAAGGAAAGAGCTCAGCAGGTGACAGCATGAGACCTGAGGTCTGTCCTCTGGCAGGCACGCGGAAAGCCAGGCATTACTGCTCATGCCTGTGACCCCAACATGAAGGGGCAGAGATGAAGACCTGAGATCTGTCCTCTGACAGGCACGTGGAAAGCCAGGCATTGCTGCTCATGCCTGTGACCCCAACATGGAGGGGCAGAGATGAAGACCTGAGGTCAGCCCTCGGGCAGGCACGTGGAAAGCCAGGCATTGCTGCTCATGCCTGTGACCCCAACATGGAGGGGCAGAGATGAAGACCTGAGATCTGTCCTCTGACAGGCACGTGGAAAGCCAGGCATTGCTGCTCATGCCTGTGACCCCAACATGGAGGGGCAGAGATGAAGACCTGAGGTCAGCCCTCGGGCAGGCACGTGGAAAGCCAGGCATTGCTGCTCATGCCTGTGACCCCAACATAGAGGGGCAGAGATGAAGACCTGAGGTCAGCCCTCTGGCAGGCATGCAGAAAGCCAGGCATTGCTGCTCATGCCTGTGACCCCAACATGGAGGGGCAGAGATGAAGACCTGAGGTCTGTCCTCTGGCAGGCACGCGGAAAGCCAGGCATTGCTGCTCATGCCTGTGACCCCAACATGGAGGGGCAGAGATGAAGACCTGAGGTCAGCCCTCTGGCAGGCACGCAGAAAGCCAGGCAATGCTGCTCATGCCTGTGACCCCAACATGGAGGGGCAGAGATGAGCGGATTCTTAGAACTCATTAGCCAGCCAGCCAACAAAAACAGGGGTTTCCACAAGAGACCCCTTCTCAAGGCAGTAAGACTGAGTGTTATGTAGACCAAGACACTTGATATCCTACTCTATATGTGAACCCGTGAGTGCTTACACACGCACATGCACACGCCACACACACACACTAGCCATACAGCACACACAAAAACAAATAAATAAATCTAATTTAATAATTTATAAGGAGGAGACAAGACTACAGAGCCCTAAGGCAGTCAACTCAGTTGGAGCCTGGGCCTGTAGCTGGCCTGTCACCCAGACTTCGGTGACAGACACGGTGCCAAGTCTCAAGTGAATGTCAAAATGCAAACCCACTCTCAAGATGTTGGGTGATGATAAATTGTGATGTGGAAGTACAAGTCAAATAAACCCTCTCCTCCCACCCCACCCCCAAAAAGATGTTGGGGAGGAGCCAGCCGGATGGCTCAGTGGGCAAACGTGCTTGGACACAACGCCGATGACCTGTCTTCAGTCTCAGAACCCACTTAGAAGAGGTGGAGGGTGGCTGGCATCTCTAACCCGGCACTCCTACAGAGATGGGAGACGGAGACAGGAGAATTAACTGGGGCGCTCACCTCCATAGTGCAGTGGCATAAATAATAGGAGTACCTGCCACAAAAAAATGTGGAAGAAGGGAAACTAACTCCCCTGACGTGGTCTTCTGGCCTCAACATACACTGTGACATGGGTGCACACACACACACATACATACACACTCACACACATACACACACATACACATACATACACACACATACACACACACTCTCACACACACTGTCACACACACATACACATACACACACACACACACACAAATTAAACAACATTTAAAAAAATCCCGGGGAGGAGACAAGTAGGTCCATTCAAATTCAGTTCTAGGCAGCTTGGAGCATGCCATAGCAGGACAGAGGAGAAGGCAGGCTAAGCCTTAGGAGCCCTTGGGACTGAGCACTTTGAAGGCAAGGCAGAAATTAAAAACCAAGTATTAATATAGATGACTTTTTCCAATTAGTAAGTAATGAATACATACTCATAATTTTAAGAGTTTTAAATGGGCTGGAGGCGCAGTTCAGCGCCGGGACATTTGTACAGCGTGTACAAGGCCCTGGCCAAGGCGGTGCATTTTTAAAAGAGAAAACGTGAGGCTAGCCCAAAGTGAGGTAGCTGCAGCTGTGACATGTACACTGTGTTAAAGACACTGAAAAGCAAGCACAGATCACTTTATTTATAGCTTTTTATATTGATTGAATGTTGAAGGGGTAATATTTCAGGTATTCTGAGCTAAATCAAATATATTACCAAAATTGATTTTACTTGTTTTTTTTTTTTTTAAGTATTTTCAATGTGGTTATTAAAGCAGTCGAAATCACATGTGTGCATTTGTGTTTCATACTGTGCTTCTCTCTGTGGAGCAGGGTTGATCTAAACGGCACCAATTCCCCGGTTCTCATTCGTTTTAGGGTAAACTCACAGGGAGACACAGGGACACTCGTGGTCTGTCATACGCTAGAATAAATCTGTACAGACCAGGCCAGGGTCAGGGGACGTGGGATGGAAGCTAGCACATAGCCGTGTCTGAGGTGGCCTCTGAAAGAAATGGTAATGCGTCTGGTATGTTCTTTTCTGCCCTCACACTCTCAGTTCATGCGGCTGCCTCCCCGGGGCTCTGAGCAACCCAAAAACCAAGGCTATGTTTCGTTCATTGTAGTATCTGCAGAGCCAAACATGGCTCCTGTCACGGATCTTAGAAACACTCACACAATCAGTGATGAGGTGAGGGATGTGAGGAAAAAGACAGAGAAAATGTGGACAGCAAAGAATGAAGTGCTGCCAGGCTAGGTAGACCCGGGTGGCTCCAAGTTCCCTGTATTTGGAGATTCGAATCCTTGAATCTTTTCAGTTATAATCACCCAGAAGCAAGGAGGCCAAACTCTGCACGCACAAATATACCCCTGATACCGGGCAGCGGCACATGCCTTAATCCCAGCACTCGGGTGACAGAGCAGGTGGATCTCTGTGAATTTGAGACCAACCTGGTCTACAGAGTGAGTTCCAGAACAGCCAGGACTACGTAGAGAAACCCTGTCTCAGAAAACCAAAGTAATAAAAATAAATAAACAAACAAACAAATATACCACTGAAAGACTGAGGGCCAGTAGTGAGAAGGCCTGACCTCACAGCGTCTAGTTCTCCCCTCTCTGCCTTCACCTGTGAAATGAATGTCCTATCCCTGCAGATGGCCTCTGAGCATCACCCTGGGTCTTTTGTGCCTGGCCTTCCATGAATGCACACACACTTTGGAGAATATGAAGCAGGCGTGCCAGGATCAGGTCAGGGTGGTGAAGGCTGTGCCGGCAGAGAAAACCTTCAGGAACCTCAGCCTGGCACACTCAGCATCCTCTCTGAGCCTGGGCCCCACCCTTGGCCAGCTGACAGGCCAGCAGCTCTCAGCAGTGTCCTCGAGTACCTTGACTCTCGAGGTGGGGTCCTACTGGCAAGTTCCCATGGTCCCCACCCTCAGCAAGCCTTTTCTTGTCATCGGCAGAGAGATTGTCCAGCAGCCACCCACAGGCTGAGGAGTTTCCTTCTTAGGGACCTTCACTCAGCTAAAGTCAGACGTTTGACTATGCTGCAGAGAGAATTTCCAGAGAGGCAGACTGAACCAGAGGGGGTGGGCTTATTAAGTATCTAGAGGAATAAAATTTGGGGATGGGAAAGAAGAGCTTGGTAAAATCTCAAGGATACAAGTGTTCTGTCAGTCTGAGAGAGTAGATATCAACAAGGGTCCCTCTTCTTTCTCTTGTCTCTTAATCTCCTGTCTTTTTAATGCTGCTTATTCTTGCCCAGGAGTGGGATGGGCAGGGGTGCCAAGGATCAGGAGGGCATGTGAGCGCAGGTGGCTCGCCAGAGCAACTCCCATGGTGGGAGTACCTCACAGCCTGCTGTGGTATGGTAGCTCAGGACTCCAAAGATGGACCGACCCTGGCTTAAGGTCTCAGCAAAACCACTAGTCAGTCACCGCCTTGGGCAAATCAGCTGACGTCTTCAGACTTTAGTTTCCTTCATTTTAAAATGGGCACGAGTGGCTCGTGGGGTGAAAGTGCTTCCTCTCCAAGCCTGATGCCTGGAACCCTGTAAAGTGGAGGTCAATGGCACACGTCTGTAATCCCAGCGCTCCTACGGGATGTGGGGATGTGGGGCAGAGACAGGAGACTCACCAGGGAAGCCTGGATCCAGTTAGCCTAAACCGCCAAGGACGGCAGAAACAACAGACCCTTCCCCAGTAAGGGGGAAGAGAGAACCAGCTCTCAAAAGATGTCTTCTGACCCACTCTCTCTCAAAAAAAATAAAATAAAACAGGCACCTGCCAATAGGCAAAGTCTTCCGCCCAGGGTGGCTGTGTAAATCGATGACATAAAACAGGTCATATTCTTAGAACAGACCAAGCTTCTGTGACACTCAGAATTGATCATTTTCTCTTAAGAAAATTCTTTTAATTTTTTTTTTTTTTACTAAAAAATTGTATTTTGCCAGGTGTGGTGATGCATATCTTTAACGCCAGCACTCAGGGGGCAGAGCGGTCAGATCTCTACAACTCTGAAGTCAGCCTGGTCTACATAGAATTCCAGGATACCCAGGGTATGTAGAGAGACTTTATCTGCTGGGTGGTGGTGGCACACGTCTTTAATCCCAGCACTCGGGAGGCAGAGGCAGGCGGATCTCTGTGAGTTTAAGGTCAACCTGGTCAACAAGAGCTAGTTCTAGGACAGGCTCCAAAAAACCTGTCTCAAGACAAGAAACCCTGTCTCAAAAACAAAAAACAAACAAACAAACAGAACATCAAAAAAGAGAGACTTTATCACAAATAAGTATATAGAAAATTTCTATGCACACAAACAAATAATGTTTATTTATGTGCTTGTCAGAGTGTATTTGTGTGTGTGAATGCCAAGTGTGTAGAAGTGCTTCCTGAGTCAAGGTTGACTGGCCAATGAGCCCCAGGAGTCTGCCTGTCTTCACCTCCACAGTGCTGGGGTTCCAAGTATGTTCTGTCATGCCTGGCTTATGTGTGGAAGCTAGAAATTCAACCAACGAGTTCACATGGCTGTCTCCCCAGCCCCAAAACAGGACTTCAAAAGGGCGGGCACATTTTGCATCCACTGTCAGACCCTAAATAAACAATAATTTAACACCAAACATCAAACGGCTTTTCTAATTTTCTGTTTCTTAGATAATTTGTTTAAATAATTCAGATAAAGTCTGCACATTGCTAATGTTTGGTGTCTCCCCATCTTTTGTTCATTATACCCCCTTCTTTCTCTTTTGTCCCCTTTACAATGTATCCATTGAGGCTGGAGATCCTCCTGCCTGGATCTCTCTACTGGACCTTTATGGGATTCTCAGCTTTGAGATGAGCTATGGCGTCCTCCATCAGCCAACAAGAAAGTGGCCCAGGACATGACCGGGTCAGGGGACACTCGTCAGTCCTCCAGAGTTTATAGCTGAAATACTTTCTACAACAGAAACTGCTGCTAACCCAGTGGTTCTCACTCAACCTGTGGGTCGCAACCCCTTTGGGATGCCCTAGGAGGGTCACCTAAGACTATCAGAAAACACAGATATTTATATTACAACTCATAGCAGTAACACAATTACAGTTTTTGCTACAGTTGCATACAGTAGCAACGAAGATAATTTTAGGGTTGGGGTCCCCACAGCATGAGGAACTGTTTTAAAGGGTCACAGCGTTGATATGAATTCACTTTTGTAAACAACACACGAAGACAGACTAGGTCCTCACTTCCCTGCGTGCAGTTTCAAACCATGAGCAGATTTTCCACAGCCTCTGGATTCATCCTTGGTTCTTCTCAAGAATTCATGGGCTTAAGTGCTTGAAGTGTTTTAACTCATGGCTGTTAGACTTACGGCATTTAAAAAAGAATTTTTTTCCTAAGAGTCAGACATGATCGTGTAAGCCTGTAATGCCAGGAGGAGGTGGAGGAGGAAAATCAGAAATTCAAGGTCATCCTGGACTCTTAAGGCATTCAAAAGCAGCCTGGGCAGCCCGTTGTTTGGACAGACGGACAGACAGATAGACACCAGACACCTGACATTTAATCCTATTTGTGCTTTAAGATGGGAGCTGGTATCCTCCCAGTGTAGAGATGAGGAAGAAGCAGGGGCTTCAGTGGCGGCATGCTTTATCCCGGTCACACTCACCCCGTGAGCGTGATGAGAGCAGTGGTGGCCACTCGTGTGCCTACTGCATACCCAGCTCCATGCCTGACCCCGCAGCCCACGCTCTGCCAGGGCCCCACGGGCCCAGCTTTGCTGTGTTACTGATGGTTGCAGAAGGGCCCACCAAGAGAACCCGGGATGGGCTCCTCAGAATGGTGCACCGGCAGGCAGCACAAGGCGGAGGCTGCCGGGCTCCTGCGGCTGCAGCCTCTCCTCCTCGCACCCCCTCACTTGCTCCAGTTCCGTCTTCTAGCTTTGACCACCATCACTGCCGAGAACACTGATTCTATTGAGATTCACTACCTCCCGTGACGGCTCACCCTACCGGCTGGTCACTAAAACTGGGATCAAGAGAGTGGACTCTGCTTTCTCAGAGGTACCCGCCAGCCCCTTGGCAGCATCAGCACTGTCAGCCCCGCGGCTCTCCTGTACGTCCGCGCACCTTCGCCTGGGGCCCTGGGAGAGGGGTGGTCATTTTGCTGATGAGGAAATGAACGCAAATGAACAACCTCTCTCCTGAGGTCCCTCAGCCGGAGGTGGCGGCAAGATCTGGCCTGCTGCAGAACGCCACAGCAGGCACAGACAAGGAAACAGGGTGATGCTGGAGTCTCAGGGCAGCAGGGAGGGGGACCCTGCTCAGGAACAATCTGTGCAAAGGTGTGAGATGTGACATGGTGTGAGGCTCAAGCTGGTGACTAACTCTGCCTACAAGGAAGGGTGTGGACAGAGGCGTGGCAGTAGGTACAGGAAGGGACTGGGGTCAAGAGGGAGGAGTTTGGGTTTCCGGCCTAGGAGCTATAGAGCTTTGTCCTTGGGTAGAGGGTGGCACAGGGCTGTCTGGAAAGTAGGCTGATGAGGGCCGTGTGATTCGGGCCTATGGTTTACAAGGAATTTCCAGAGCTCCTTGGTGGAATTCTCTGGCTTCCCTGTGTGGCAGCCTGCTTTATACTCAGGAAACAGACCTCAAGTGGCCACGATACTGGCTTAGCTCAGTAAACAATGCAACCTCAGGACATAACTCCAAAACTCCAAGCTTTGGGAAAGTTGAAGGATATTTGACTTCTCCCTCGCCCAGCCCTGCATGGCTCCTCTTTGTTGGCGGTTGGGAGAGAAGAACAACCCCGGGTTCTCAGCTAAGCAGGGACAAGAAGTGTCAGCAGGGTTCAAGCTCTGTCCTAGGCCCTAGGCTGGGGTGGGTTGGGGTGTGGTGTAAAACAATGGGGTGCTGCCTTTGATAGCTAAGGCTCTGATATAAGGTCCTCCAGGCTGGACCCGCGACGCCTCGGCACCTTCCCCAAGACCTAGAAAGGGCTTCCGGTGCAAAGAACTCAGAATACTGGAGCAGCCCTTCCTTAGACAATGACCTTGCACAGGACAGGCTCACAGGAGCTCCAGCCAGTTCCTGAGTGAGGGGCCTCTGCCTGGAGAGCCTGGAGAATGTCTCAGGTCGATTCCAGAGGAAATGTGGCTGGCAAGAACAGGCTCCAGAGAAAAGTTGAGAACACACTGCCTAGAAATGAGATTAGCAAGACGCTTCTACACTCAGTTCAAGAAGTTCAGTGTTTGTCAAGCACCTACTCGGCCAGGTGCAATGCTACAGGCTGGGGTATGGTCAGCAAACAGAAAGACAAAAACAAATGAAATCTCTAGTGTTAGAGGTGCTGTAGGAAGAAGGAGGTTGGGGCGAGGCGGTGAGGAGTGCGGGTGAGGGCAGCTAAGGAGACAGGGGCTTTGCAGGGCGGGCCTGAGGAGGGAACTGGGAGGAGGACACAGGGGGAGGGGAGGGATGCTCTCAAGGGAGCTGCTACTGCTAACTAACGTCAAGTGTGCCGAGCTGGGGTGAGTGCTCTCGGGTCAGCCTGAGAGCAGGAACCTCCTACCTGCTGCTGTTCCCAGACTGCCCTGAAGAACTTGACCTTGAGCTTGACCCCCACCTTCTTCCTGACCCCTCCCCCACTCATGGGGACCCACCCAGCACAGTACATGTCAGAGCAACCCATGCCAAAACAATGTTATTTGTATAGGTTCACATCTCACTGCCTTAATCCTTGGTGTCTTCCACCTCTCTTTGGCTGTGGTCCCACCCAAGTATCTGCCCGCCCTTCCTGATTCCTTCCTTGGGCCCCAGGTATTTGTAACTTAGAGGAAAGGGAGCACAGCAGCTAGAGAACATGTGACCAGTGTCTGCCCCAGTGCCCCAGGGGAGCGGTAGCTCAGAGTGGGGTCCCAGGAAGACAGCTGTGAGCCACCTTCCCTGGAATAGGGTTCCTCTCTGAACTCTTCCTGGGAATTCGAGGTGAACAAGAGCATCCTTGGCCTAGGGCTCCAGGCCTGGGAGATAGGTGGAAAGAGGAGCAGAGCTCAGTAGGCAGGGAAGTAAATTCAAACCCAGGCAGTTCTACCACAAATACGTGGTCTCATTTGGAATCTTCGGGGCTGGCATTCGGAAGACAAAGAGATGTGTCCCTTCCCCTCACCAAGGTTACAGAGCTCAGATGGCTACTGCGAGCCAGGTGGGGACTCTGCAGATCACTTTAACTGTCTTTGGGATCTTGATTCTACATGCTAAGTGGATGCCTATGGTAAGTGGGGGTCATCATAAGGACACTGTTGACTGGGGGCTCCCTAGAGACAGACGCCACCAGCTTCCTACAAGGCTGCCCCTACTGTCCCTCACCATAGGATGCCCCCTCAACAGCACCCACACAGTCCCTTCTTCTGTGCCACACACACCACCAGGGCACACCGGTCAAGAGCTTGATGCTTCTAGTGTGACGCCATCACAAAGGGCACACACAGCTGGTGTAATGGCCACCTAAAATGCTTCACAAACACACACTGGCACTTTGACTGTGATGGCAATCGAACAAACATCCAGGATACAATTAAACTTGAATTTCAGACAAACAGATTTAAAAACAACAACAACTGCATGTTCTAGTTTAACTCTCTGAAATTTTATCCGGTATCGTATTGATGGCATTATAGATTGGCTGGGGATGGCAGGGCTGTGGGGCTGGAAACGGCTCCTCCGAGGCGACTGTCTATGTTGAACGACCAGAGCATGAGATGTGTCAAGATCCCCGCTGGGGCTGTGGGATCATTAGCACACGTGTTAAGCTGATGTATCCAGCAGACATAAGCCTTCTTCCCTGCAGGGCTCCCGGCCATCACCAGGCTCTACAGCGTGCTGCTGGGAGTCAGTCAGCTCCCAGGAGCACAGCAGATGTTCAGAGGATAATGAGAATCTGCTTCTTGTGTGCTGACTGGGCAAGAGCCATGCTAGGTGCTCTGAGATTATGACCAGTTATATGGCTGGGATGCCAACGCAGGTTGGTTTGATCCCCCAAAACCAAGATCTCTTTTCATTGCATCATGCCACGGCTTGTTCAAATCCCAGGATCGACGACAGTGAGAGCAAACATGGGTGTCTTATTTAGGGTGTTTATTGCTGTGAAGAGACACCAGCAACTCTTATAAAGAAAACGTTTAGTTGAGGTAGTGGCTTACAGATTCAGATGTTTAGTCCATAATCATCACAGTGGGGAGCATGGTGGGAAGCATGGAGGCGTGCAGGCAGACATGATACTGCTTCCTCTTGATCAGAAGGCAACAAGTGTCACACTGAGGGTAGCTTGAGCAAAAGAGACCTCAAAGAGCCCGCTCCCACAGTGACACACTTCCTCCAACAAGGCCACACCTACTTCAACTAGGGCACACCCCCTAATAGTGCCACTCCCTTTGGAGATCATTTTCTTACAAACCACCACAATGGAGTATCCTCAAATGAGCTTCTGCTACTTCCTCAGCATGGCTTCCTTTGTCATGGAAGTCATCCTGCCAGCGCTCACGGGGAGACTGGCAGCTAAGCATCCTGCCAAAGTCACGCAGGTTAAGTGGCAAGACAGAGATTTGAACCCAGGCCCGGCCCACTTCAAAGGCTGATTTTGCCGCCTTTGTACATCCACCTTGTGTGGGTGTGTGGGAGGTGCACACATGCCATGAGCCACAGTCCTCCTCCATCTATGAGGCGGGGCTGCCCAGTGCACAGCTCCCACCCTCCAGGGCTTGCTCTCTTGGGTGGATTTGGGGTTCTGGAGTCTATACTTAGACAGAGTTAGCTTTCTCAGGTGTGGAGTAACCTGCCCACTGTCCCTGTCATCAGCTTCCCTTGGGCTTTAGCTACCCTTCACAGTGTAAGGGCAGGCAGTCTGCAGGTCCCTGGGCCTTGTACAGTGGAGGGTAGCCATGGTTAGTAGGTAGGACAAGGCTGGCAAGGGACTAATAAATATCTTCCCTGCAGATCCCTTGGTCCTACAGATTCTCTGTCATCTCTAGGATTGAACTGTATGCAGCCTGAAGGGCCTGAGATAATACCATCTACTCTTGTCTCCATATACACAGATGAGAAGACCCAGAGACAAAAGGACCAGAATGCTCACTCAGCAGGAGCTGGGACCTTCTCCATCTGTCGCCCCCACCTTCCAGTGGGTGGGCATCAAACCTCACATATCACAGCACAAAGACACTGGAAGAAAGTTAGGGCAAGGGCTGGAGAGCTACACAGAAGGATTCGGATACTTCCGTTTAACTCAGTGGGCAAAGGCAGTGGTCCACAATCTCTGGAGCCAAAACAAAGACTGAAGTGGAATAAAGCCCATACAAGTTCAAAAGGAAGTATAGACAAATTGATTTATAATTTTGGAGCAGGAAGTTTTTAAAAATTATAGATGTATAAGTTAAGCTCTCTCCAAAACTTCCAGTGTTGAGTCCTTATTGGAAGCATTGTAAAATTAGTCCTCTATTGAGTTCTTGTAAGTTTTGTCTGCTTGTTTGGTTTTGCCTTTGTTTTTTTTTTTTTTTTTTTTTAATTTTTTTTATATATTTATTTATTATGTATACAATATTCTGTCTGTGTGTATGACTGCAGGCCAGAAGAGGGCACCAGACCTCATTACAGATGGTTGTGAGCCACCATGTGGTTGCTGGGAATTGAACTCAGGACCTTTGGAAGAGCAGGCAGTGCTCTTAACCTCTGAGCCATCTCTCCAGCCCCCTTGCCTTTGTTTTTTGAGACAGGGTTTCCCAGCCGCTATGGAGCCTGTCCTGGAACTTGTTCTGTAGACCAGGCTGGTCTGGAACTCACAGAGATCCACCTGCCTCCGCCTCCTGAGTGCATGTGCCACCATTGCCTGGCTGGAGCAGGAAATTTTTCTAACCCCGATGGAAAATGCCTTCTCGCTGCTGGGACCAAAGCTCTTTCCACACCCTTGACTCAGATCATTTTGTGTAAATTCACACTAAAGAGCCAGGAGATGGGGCTGTTATTTCCATCTTGTATATAAGGTACTGATTAAGTCTTATTAAAAAAGTCAAAGGTAACATACAAGGAGTTTGCAATAAAATAAATGTTGATAGCCAATCACCACAAAGGAAAATGTTTCCTAAGAAAGGCAAAGTAACCAGGGAGGGGATGCGAGCCCGTCATCTCAGCATTGGAAGGCGGAGACAGGAGGACTATGAGTTCAGTCCCCCGACATAATCCAGTCCTGTCTGGGCTCCTTGACACCTTTCTTAAACATGCACAGGCATACATACACAGAGACAGATAGGGAGGGGGGAAGGGACAGACAGACAGACAGACAGAGAAATGTAAAATAAAACTGGAATGAACACATCACTTTTTAATTTCTGTCCTTGGCAAAATAGAAAAAAAAGGAAAAAGAGAGAGAGAAAAAAAAAAAAAAAAAAAGAAAAGATTTGCCAATACCCAGGACTAGGGATGGGTGGGGTAAGGAAAGAGTCTGTGTATACAGTTGTTCTTTATACAGTCTGAGTTCTGTCTTAGTGTCAGTTCATGATACCAAATAGCTATATATTTGAACACCAACCTAACAGCTATGTTAGCTTTCTGTTGCTGTGACCGAATATCTGAGCTGGATCAACTTAAGAAGATAGGGTTTCTTTTGGCTTGGGGTTTTAGAGGAGAAATATATATATATATAGTGTGTGTGTGTGTGTATGTGTCAGAGTGTGTATTTATAAAAATCACATGATATACATATTATATTATACATATTCCTGGAAAACACTGCCACTAAAGGCTAGAGAGGTGACTTGGGGCTTAAAGAGCACCTGCTGCTCTCCCAGAGGATAGGGGTCTATTACCAACACCCACGTGGCAGCTCACAGTTGCCTATAACTCCAGTTCCAGGGACTCTGACGCCCTCTTCTGGCCCCTGTGAGTACTACAGACAACATGGTGTATATACAAAGAAGGGGAAACACTCCTGCATCAAGAAAAATATTTTTTTAGAAAATAAAAATCACCACACATCACATAGCATTGTTTGATAGAATAATCTATGCTATTTATATAGAAGAGGACCCCTAATGTGGTAATATGTGCCTATAATCCCAAGATTTAGGAGGAAGAGGCAGAAATAGCAGGAGTTCAAGTTCATCCTTGGCTACACAGCAACTTCAAGGTCAACCTGAACTACGGGAGACCCTGTCCCCCTCCAAAAAATAAATGGGACAAACTTTTCTCTGGAAGACCTGACATATTCTATAAACCAGAGGTTCTCAACCTGTGGGTCATGACCCCTTTGGGAGTCAAATGAGCCTTTCCCAGGGGCCACCTAAGACCATTGGAAATATCCGATATTTACAGTACACTTCAGCAACGGTGGCGAAATGGCAGTTATGAAGTAGCAATGAAGATAATGCTAGGGTTGGAGTCACCACAGCATGAGCAGTTGTCCTGAGGGTCACTAAACTGCATTAAAGACACTGATCTAAACCATTCTCTTTCTCTTTCTCCTCGGCTGCCAGGAAGCTCGGAGCCATGTCTGATAATTCACCATAGCAGCTACATAACCAGGATGACGGCGTGGTAGGCATGGTATCTGACTTCAATTGGTTCCTCTGGTTTCCTTTTCTGTTTTTGTTTTTTTTAAGTTCCCTAATTCTACTTTAACAAAAATTATTGTGTTTCTTTTGGAACTCATTATTTTTAAAAATTGGAAGGGAGCTGGAGAGATGGCTCGGCAGTTAAGAGCACTGGCTGCTCTTCCCCAGGATCCAGTTTAAATTCCCAGCGCCCACACGGCAGCTCACAGCCATCTGTAACTCCAGCTCCAGGGAATCTGACACCCTCACACCAGTGCACATAAAATAAATCTTAAAAAAAAAAGATTTTAAAAAATGGAAGTATCAGGACATAAGCTATAGGAAGACTATCAGCCCCCTTCATCTTCTAGTTTAGAAAGCTCAGGTCTTCTGGTAGCTAATGACTGTGTTGCTCTCTTAATTGGTACTGATTAGCGTGCACAAGTGACTCCACACTCCGCTGTAAGCTCTGTAGAACCACGTTTACTTACGAGCCCCTAGTGGCCAGTCCTTTCTGGCCATGCAGTCGGTGCTTAATAAGTGCACATTAGTTGAGAACGTTTTGTATGCTACAAGGTAAGGGGCACTTTTCATGGAACAAGGTCTAGCAGCAGGACAGGACCTCAGCCCCTCCCCCCACACCCTACCACTTGGACTCTCGGGGCCAGGAGTGCAGTCACACTGCCTTGGTCCCCACCCTTCCGCATTGGCCCTCTTAATTTGTCCAATCAGTTTCCAAATATTTTTGAGTTTCACCCTGGGTGGGGACTGCACGCTTGCTTTCTTGAGCCTGTGATGCCTGGGGGTAGGGAATGGTGTTACCTTTTGACCCCTGAACAACACCCAAAAAGAACTACACATTAGTGGTAACTGATACCGGGGCAGACCTCACTTCGGGCTGTCTCCTTGACTGTGCTCCTGACTGGGCCGGGACACCAGAGGCTAAGAGAGCCACCTTCCAACTCTCCATCAACCTTCTGGTTTTTTCACTGTGTAGCCCAAGCAGATGTTAGACTGTAAGGTCCTCCTGTCTGTTTCTGCGCTAGGAAGAGCAGAACAAAGCAAAAGTCAAGCCGGACCCTATAGGGGACTGCCTCTTTCTGCAGCACCGCATAGTGAGTCACTTTCCACAGCCGTCACCCCTGCACTTGGAACCACAGCTTACCTTGCCTCTTACCTGTGAAGCCTCTAGAAGGAGAACAGATGTCTGGGCAAGGCCTTCTGACCCAGATTTGCTGGCCTTTTGGGCAACCTGGGTTGAGAAACTGACAGGGCAAGTCAAGCTTCTTGACCACACCTTTCATGTACACCGCGGAGAACTGCGGAGAACCACAGGCCTGGGGCTCTCCTGAGCCAGGGACAGCAGGACCTCAGCTTTCTGCAAAGATGGGGTAGCTGCCCCTAAGGACAATCCCACTCCAGCAGGACTCTGTCCTTTCTCGCCCAGGATTTGCAGTTCCTCCGTGCAGCCTCAGAGGAAACGCTGTGGGACGGCAGCAATGGTCCCGTGTGGACTCCAGCCCTGACCCCTGTACCTCTCTCTTTCTGCCTTGCTTCCTGCCTGCCCCACAGGGTTTCCATATATCCAGATGGCGACTGTTCATGTTGCTCAGGCCTCGGAAGAGAATGATGTGATTCAAACCGGGGTTCCCATCTTAGAGCTCCTGGCGGCTTGGGTAAAAGTTCCGAGTCTGAACATCCTGGGAACTTCTATGCTTCGCTGAGTTGACCCAGGCGACAGTACCAGGCCCAGGTGCTGGCTCCTGCAGGACCATGACAAGTACTCCTACCGAGTTAACTAGCAGGAGCACTTTCAAATATTAAATGAATGTCACTTCGGTTACCTATCATTCCTCTTTATCTATTTCTGGAGCTAGGCTCTCACCATGTACCTCAGGTTAGCCTCAGAAGAGAGCTCCTCCTGCTTCAACCTCCAGTGCTGGAATTACCTTATGCACCATCAAGATTTTTACATAATTTTGTCCTGTTAACTATCAAATTTAAAAGCTTTTTTGACTCATTTTAGTTCTTGTAACTTTTTATGAATTTCTATTTATTATAACATACTTCTCCAGGCAATATGAGGACACAAAGCTAAACTCTGGACTTTATGTATCATGTAAAAGCAAAATAACCAAGTGGTACATGATAAATTATTGCTGTTGTGAAAGGGGTTTAAACATGTTTCTGGTCAGCCCTATCAAGAGCTAGCCCTTAAAACATCACTAAAAATTCTGAAAGCAGCATCTAGATTGTAAGCCTTGCCCATTGCCCGTACTCTGTGGTCAGGAACACTTTACACTTCCAGTAACTACTAGGTCCCCCAAGGAGTATTAATTATCTATCTGCTTGTTTTTGAGACTCCTGTAGCCCAGGCTATCTCAAACTCCCTAAGCAGCTGAGGATGACCTTAAATTCCTGATCCTCCGGCATCAGCTTCCTGAGTTCTAGGATTACAGGCGTGTGCCACTGCACCCTGTTTATGAGGTGATAGGGGTCAAACTCAGGGTTTCACACGTGCTAGGCAAGTATTCTATCAATAAAACCACATTCCCACCTCACCCTGATCACTCTTAGCACAGCGCACAGGCACTAGGGGTGTGACTCCGGGGAGAACACATTCTTAACATTGTCAAGGCCCTGAGTTCAATCCCTGACATCGGAAATAAAACCACAGGCCAGCACACGCTCCGTTAGTCATCAGGGCCGTGTGACATCACACACTAAGCTGCTTCTGGAAAACTCCACTGTACATTCCTCAGCCGTGTGAAAAGGGCAAACGACACCTTGCATTGTGCAGACAATGGTTCTGACTTCTCGGATCCCCGTGGAAGGGCTCAGGGGCTGCCAAGATAGTTAAACCACACTTGGAGAAACGCCTGTGGGCACACTGTAAAGGGCTACTGTGCCTGACTTAAAAGCACTATAGAAATCTACCCAGAATCAGGGGTAGTGCAAACACACCAGTAATCCCAGCTTGGACAGCTGAGGCAGAGGAACCACGAGCTTGAGGACCCTGCCTCAAAAACAAAACAATGACAAAAAATCCAGCATTGTGTAAAAATTCCTCAATTGTCACATGCACCTTGTCAAAGCCTCCTGACCCTCACACAGCCAGAGCGCGCCCTGAAGCCGGGGATGACACTACATTAGGCCCAACCTTTGTCCCCTTCCGGGAGGAAGACTCAGCTGCGTAAGTTAGACATATAGTTCTGTTTTGCAGGATTTTCTTTTATTTAATTAGCATAAACACTATTAGATATTATAGCATTTTAAAAAAATTATTTATTTCTATTTTATGTGCATTGGTGTTTTGCCATGGGTGTCAGGCCCCCTGGAACTGGAGCTAGAGGCAGTTGTAAACTGCCATGTGGGTGTTAAGAACTGAACCCAGATCCTCTGGAAGCACAGTCAGTGCTCTTACCCACTGAGCCGTCTCTCCAGCCCCCATTATGGTATTTTTTTAAGCAAGTGTGGTTCCTGCTTCTCCCCCCCTGACCCTCCCTCCACTCTCCCCAGTCCCAAGCTCTCCTCTTCTGTGTCCTGTGTGCCCCTTGCACCCCTCCATCCGTCCTCATCATTTCTCTTCTTTTTCCTCTATTTTGGAGATTATAATATAATTATGTCATTCCTTCCTTCCCTTTCCTCCCTCTAAACCCGCCCACGGACCCTGCTTTGCTCTCTTCCAGATCCATGGCCTCTTTTTTCATTAGTTGTTGGTACACACTTGATGTATGAATAGATCCTGCTCGGTCTGTATCATGCTACCGCGTGGATGTTTCCAGGGCTGACACTTGGTATTGGATAGCCGCTTGGTGTGTCTTCTCTGGGGAAAGACTGCATCTCTCCTGGTCTCAGCATTCCTTGCTTGCCTGGAGTTCCTCGCCCAGGGTTTGCCTTGTGGTTTTTCCCCATCCAGCTCAGCATCTCCAGGGTTCTCTCATGTTTGAGTAGTTGTTGGTTAGAATTTTGGGGCATAACTTCTGACATTCCTAGGGGACACAGTCACACAAACGCTCCAGTCCACTGGTTCTCACGGGCTTCCACTCCTCTTCCGCCATCTTCCCTGAGCCTCAGGTCCTTGCCACTTATTTCCACTCTCTCGGTCTCTTTTCTAGTTTTTTAGGTTTTCTAGTTTTTCAAGGTGTGTGTGTGTGTGTGTGCTAAAACTTAGGAGTTGTTCCTCAAGCACCACCTTTCTCCAACCCCCGGTGTCATCACCTGCTGCTGTTTTTGTTTGTAACTTTTGTAACTTGGATTCTGTCCCAGGCCCTTACACTTGTGCGACAAGTGCTTTATGGATTGAACTGCCTCCAGGGCCTAGATGTCATGGTTGCTACCTACCTCCTCCTCTTTTTTGAGACCCTGAGCTCTGGGGCTCAAGCAACCCTTCCCGTCTCAATTTCCCAGAAACTGATCACAGACGCACATCACCACACCCACAAAATGAGTGCTTCTGTCCTTGGTTCTACCTTGAAACTCTTCCTGGCTCCACAAGTCTGCCCTTCACAGGGCAGGAGCAAGACTCCCCAGGGTGAGGTCTCCGCAGCCTTTGCTTTGGGCATAGGGTGAGAAATGCAGAGAAGCAGGGTCTAACTGACGGTGGTCCCAGGAGTGGATGGATGGCCACATTCTAGGCTGCACTGCCTCCTGAGAGTGGCCCTCCACTTGTCTCCTAAATGTGGTCCTCCACTTGTCTCCTGAGTGTAAGCATGCTTGCAGCATGGCAGAATACTGGTCGGAGTGGGAGCCTGTGTGGTCTGGATTTCAGAGCAATGTTCCTGCATGCGGATGGGACTCAAAGTCACACATCCGATCAGAGAACAGAGCTCAGGATCAGGTGGCTGGCACCAATCATGAGGCCGATCTCTGTGACAGACCCCTCTTACACAGTGTTCCTCCAGCCTTACCTGAACCCTTCTGGGACCTTGAGGGGACTTTAACTGCATTCCCACGGCCATGGTGTCTTGTCAACATTGTCACTTGTCTTTTGTGTCTGTGAGAGCCCCCCTCAAACTGTACAAACTTCAGACCTGCACGCTGGGACGCTGCTTGGGAAAAGCAGTGAGTTTGTTAGACTGTGTAGCTACAGACTCTGCGGCTGCAGCCTTGTTTGTCGTTGTCCGGAACGGGGGAAGGGGGGGAGCGGGGGGGGGGCGCTGCCTCCAGACAGGGCAGGACTCAGAAGGAGTCCACGACCCAGTGTGTTCTAGACTTTTCTGCCTGAGGGGGTAAGGGGCAAAGACACTCACACACACTCTTGATGGTTTTCTTCAAACCTTTCTTTCTTCTTCTTTTGCATTCTCTATTCCTTCTCTCATTCTTGATACTTTCTTTCTAACTCTCTCATTCTTGATGTTTTCCTTCTAGCCCATTTTAACTCCTTCTAACTCTGTCTCTATTCTTTTCTCTATTGTTTATATACCCCATAAAATCCTTCAGGCAATATAAGAATTACAGTGTGTTTACGCTGTTTTTCACATGAATGAATACAAGTGAAAAACAGCATGTTTTCCACGTCCCTCACATGACTAAACATTTTACATATTACAGGTAAAAATAATTATCCCAAGAACCCCCATACATTTATACCCAAGCAACTGGTTATCAATCAGCCATGTGGGCACGCAAGCTATTCTCAGTCAGGTCTTTTACTGGAAGGCTGGGCTTTGCAGCTACAAAAAAAGGGTCAATTACTTTATCATTTACCTTGAAAGGTAATCTTATAAGGAATTCTTTTTTTTTTTTTTTTTTTTTTTCGAGACAGGGTTTCTCTGTAGCTTTGGTGCCTGTCCTGGATCTAGCTCTGTGGCTTCGAACTCACAGAGATTCTCATGCCTCTGCCTCTTGAGTGCTAGGATTAAAGGCGTGCACCACCACTGCCCGGCTCTTATAAGGAATTCTTAAAGGAATCATAAATCTAAACTTTTGTATATGAAAAAGAATCAGTCAGCTCTACTTTAAATATTTAGGGTGCATACCCTCTCATCAATAGATTTTTATATCAGGAGATTGAGGGCAGAAATTAATGATAGCCTTTGATCATCAACCGACCCTGGCAAGGAAAATACATCAGCTAGTAACAACTGAGATGCTTTGTGTTTTTGACCCTACCCTAATGAATCTATAACTTAGCTATGTGCCTTGTGAACTTTAGATCAAGGTGTCTGATCCAGCCAGAAGTCACTTTAAAGCTTTGTTTCGGCTAATGATGCACAGGAAACCTGTGCTTGCGTCTTTCAGCGTTAAGAGAATTAGGGCCGGCCTGACTCCTGGGCCTCGATTGTTTTTCTTAATCATTAACTTGAGCCACAATCTATGCAGTTCCTTAGGCGAAACTCATAGGCCTTGGCTGTGTAGCGTTTCCTCGTATTTATTTTTATCCATCAAAACTCTGTATACACTAACATTATTATTATCGACTAGACAGTATAGCTTAGGGAAGAAAGATCCTCCTGACAATCCACATGTGGATGTAGCCATGAGAGACTCATTACATCACAGGCAGTGGGATCTCCCACACCCATTCACACGGGGCCAGATACCAGAGGAAGATGGTTGCTGGGAGCTGATTCGAGTGGCCGCCATTACAAGATGGCGCTTGGCCCCGGCCTCGCTTGGTGGACAGCTCCATATTAGGCAATGCAGTGGAACCGTGCCTCTCACATGTGCAGTGACGATGATGTGCATAGGGCCAATCCCGTGGCCAGGAGCATCGGCAGGCGCGCATCTGCCAATCCAGGCACGACTCGTTCCCTTACCCCCTATATAAGCAGCCACCGCTTGGCGCTCGGGGCCCCTCGCTTCTGCTCTCCCTTCAACCAAGAGGCTCCAATAAAGCGTGATTTGGGATGAATCCTCGTCTGGTGATCGTCTTTTCCTGCTGGTCAGGGAGTTCGCCGCAGATGGTAACAGCAAACATGTAAAGGCACAGCAGAAGAAAAGACGTTCTGGGGTCTGTGGTCTCGGGGCCCTGCCCAACCAAGACCAGCCCATCAGAGTGTTGCCTCCCGGTGGGCTGACACCGTGAATGCCCCCCGCTGCTCCTCTGACATGGCCACAGGCACTTATCACATGCCAGGTTGTTCGAAGCCCTGACACACTTTGTGGTGTAAACATCAGAGCTGTGGCTTGGCCTCTTAAAGTTCCATTTTCTGTAACCATGACAACCAGACATCCATCCCTCACTGCTTCCTACCTGGGTCTGTGCATGGCTGGAAGGCAGGCCCTGCCTTACTGCCCTGACCCACAACTCAGCAGGCGTCAAGGAGGTGAGCACTAGACTGTGCTGACGTGGTGGCTGTCACACGTGTCTTGGAGGACAGCAGTCCAGTGGCAGAGGCTCCACCATTTGGAAACACAGGCAAGTCGCTAATGTACGCAGGGATCAGTGGCACTCACAGCTCCCTCACCACCTGGTTCACAGGATCGGACGGGCTCGCCCACGGAAAGCACTTGACAAAGGGAACACAGAAAGCACTTAGTAAGTCTGAGGGATTCCACACTGTCCCAGGCACGCAACTTTGCTTGTGGACAGAGAGAGCTCTCATAAGTCAAGTCCTAGTTTGACCAAGCAAGAACTGCTTGTGTTCCCATGGTAATGGCCTCCTGGCAGTGCCAGCTGGATCACCCCAGAGCCCTTCCCTGCTCCTCCTGTCCTACAAATGACCCTAGCTAGTCCCCAACCCCCTGCAAGTCTGCATATCACACAACAATGGCTGTAATCACCCTGTCCTTCTTCCAGCACCTTCCAGGAGCAAGCCAAAGGAATGCTTTCTCTTTTTGATTTTAAGCTAGGCATGAATTATCCTTGTTTTTGTTGTTGTTGTTGTTGTTGTTTGTTTTGTTTTGTTTGTTTATTTGTTTTTTCGAGACAGGGTTTCTCTGTAGCTTTGGAGCCTATCCTGAAACTCTCTCTGTAGATCAGGCTGGCCTCGAACTCACAGAGATCTCCCTGCCTCTACCTCCTGAGTGCTGTGATTAAAGGCGTGTGCCACCACTGCCCAGCTGAATTATCCTTTTTTAATGAAATAAAATTCATGTGATGTAAAAATTACCCTGGACAGTTCAAGGCTGACTGTGGCTGCCCGTGCGTTTTGAAGGCAGAGGCGAGAAGGTCAAGAGTTCGAGGTAAACCTCAGCTACAAAGCAAGTTTGAGGACAGCTGGGCTACAGGAGACCCCATCTCAACAAATAAATAAGAATAAGTAGATAAACAAAAAAGCTATACAATTTAGGGGGGTGGTATATCTATACAGCTGAGCACTGCAATCTCATTCCAGAGTATTCTTCATGACCCTTGGAACCCCTCCACACTGGCAGTCACACCTGGTCACCCTTTTTCTGTCTCCTAGCAACTGCTTACTTATTGGCCCTCTATGGATCTGCTTGCCCAGGATTTTCCATATCAATGGACTCACAGAATGCATCCTTTCTGTGATTGGCTCTTTCCCTTGGCCTCCTTTCTGTGATTGGCTCTTTCCCTTGGCATGCTGTCATCAAGCTCGTCTGCATGGGAGCACGTGCCAGAATTCCCTCCCTTTTTCAGGTTAAGTAGTTCCCTGTGTGCGTACATCACTATCCATCCACCTGGGGACGGGCCTGGGTTGGCCTCGCCTTTTGGCTACTAGGACAAAGGGTGTTGTGACCCTTGACACACTGTCCTTGTTCAAGTCTCCTTGCAGCGTAAACCTAGTCGTGTTGGGTCACATGACCAGGCTTTTTCTTTTTGTAGCTGTTGCTTCTGTTGTGGTTGCTCAGATATGGCCACACTGTTTGGACCGTCTTTCATTCCCACCGGCAATGAAGGAGGGATGCCTTTTCCACATCCTGCCACCGCTTGATATTGTGTTTTTGTTTGTTTGTTTGTCTGAATAGCCCTTCAGGCAGATGTGAAGAAGTATCCTATGGTAACTTTGTTCTGTGTTTCCTGATGACGAATGACACCTGAGTATGTTCTCATGTGCTTTCACTAACCATTTGTGTATGGATTTTAGAGAAACTCAAATCCTTTGCCCACTTTGAGATTGAGCTGACTTAATTGTTGAAATGTAAACATTCCTATATATTTTAATATATTAAACATATGATTTGATAATACTGCCTCTAATTTTTGAGGGTTTTGATGCTGTTGTTTGTTTACTTGGTTTGGTTTTTGATAAAATATCTCATGTATTCCAGGCTGGCTTCAAACTTGCTACGTAGCTGAGACTGGCCTTGAACTCCTGACCCTCTGCCTCCACCCCACCCCTGGGATTACAGGCGTCACCTTTCACCCTCATCACAAGGGTTTAAAATATTTTTAGTTATGTGTATATCTGTGTGGGTATGTGCATTTAAATGCCATACCCTTGGAGGCCAGAAGAATATGTTGGATCCCCTGGAGCCGAAATTTCTGGTAAGCCGTCCAATGTGGGTGCCAGCACAAGAAGCCAAATGCAAGTTTTCTATCAAACTTGTGTTTACACCAGAAACTCAGATCTTTTTATCTTCTTCACCTTGTAGGACTGCTATGCTATTGCTTCAGCACATACACCCGCATCCCTGGTAAGAATCTGTGTTTACACAAAAGCCCTGCTAACCCAGGAATTCGATGGCCTGGAGCTGTGACCCCATTTCCCCTCCTCTCTCAGTTCCTGTGTGCCAAGTCAATTGAATAAGACTGTGAAGTGGGACCCCAGCTAATTTGGGGGAAGACGCAGTCACGGCCCAAGTTAAAAAGCAAAGCTGAATGCACTTCTGGTCTCTGTTGGCTCCCAACACCCTGGATCAAGAGTGAAGGTTTGCTTGTCAGGGCACCCTAACTGGAGCAGAGGTCTCTTTCTTGCTAACCGAGACTTATTTTTAACACTGGGAACTGAATTTAGATCCTCTGAAAAAGTAGTGCTTGCTTGTAAAGACCAAAACATCTCTCCACATATCCAAGCATTCTTTTTTGTTTAATTTTTATGGTTCTGGGGGGAGGAATCCTGAGTCATACATGTTCTAGACACGTGTTCTAATGCCCTGCATCCTCAGCCCATAAAAGCTTTTATCTTTTTATAAAATCTAACTCCTCCTCCTCTTTCTTGTTTCTTCAATGTCTAAATTGTTCAAATTACCCAATTCAATGTCTCTGGCCTGTCAATTTGACCTCACCAGATCAAACTAAACATGTCTGTCTTGATTCTATTTCCATAGTTTAGGTACTTGATACATAGTCCTGTAGTCAATTTTAATATCAGAAAGTGTGACTCCCATATCTTTGTTCATCTTCAAAATGGTTCTGGTCATTCCATGACCTTACTTTATGCATTTCTTTGTTTGTTTTTGCAGTGCTGAGGATTAAATCCAGGGCCACCCACCTGTTAGGCAAGCAAGCACTCTCATTGAGGACACTCTACGTTGCCCTTTGGACCATTCTGAAGCTTGAACTACTTTCATGGAAAAGAAACAAGCATGAGCCCTATTAACAAAATGCTCCATATTCAGCTTAACCCCCAACTGCCATCTCTAAGCAGCGTGTCCCAAACTCGCTTTGTGGCCCGCACCTTTCTCCTGCTCCACTCACCAGGGCTCATATTCACACAAGGAGGCTGGCATCCCTGTGCCGGCTAGGCAGAGATGGTTACTCATTTGGAAGTGTTTCCCTGGCCACTGGCATGGAGCCTGGGGCCGCGGTGGGGCTGGGGATATGCCAGATGAATGAATGAGTGGATAAATAAACGACTGACAGGCACTGAGTCACACACAGAGTTCGGAGTCTCATCAGAACCTGGGCAGACATCCTTAACAAAGCCGGACTTAGCAAACACAGTCATTAAATTCGCGGCTACACCTCTATTGACTAGTGTAATGATATGTTGTTTCACCTGAGGTTTCTTTGGTTTATTATAGTCATTATAATGCCCATCAATAAGAGAAAAATGTGTCCAAATCACTTAAGGAATTAGGCACGAATTGCATACTCAGGCATTCCACAGCCAGGGCCACCCTCAATCAATACTGCGGCACAATAAAGTTCTTATCAAAGCATTGGATCTTCACTTAGGACAAAAGATGACCAGCCTTCAAATTAGCAGTGCAAACAGGACTCTCCATTAACCTACTAATGCTTCCTTTGTCTAGAGGGGACCAGCCTCCTCACTTCTAATCCTTGCTGCACTGACGCCTGCACACGCTTATCCCTTAATCCTCAGCAGAGGGCTGGGGTCACAGAACTCTGTCCTGGAGGGGGCAGACCAAAGCACTCTTTTGAGCCGGTGGGGGCAATCCTTAGACTGAGAAGGGAGGTGGGGAGGAGTAAGGCCTTGTTGAACTGAGCCTTGAAGCCTGCCTAGGATTTGCTGAAGACTGGAGGCTCCAGTCAGGGACACTGGGCAAGGTGTTCCTGGCAGCAGGAACACCCAGAGCAAGGGAAGGTCACAGGAACACACTGGACTCTGTCACGTGCCCACGCTCGGTGCATCATCCACCGAGAATCAGGCAATGGTTAAGTCTGAAAGCTCTCAGCCAGTCTACCTGTGCGCTGCTCAGATCTTGTCGTCATGCAGGCTCTCTGCCCAGCGCTGAACTGGACATTTCCTGCAGGGTCTTCCTGCACTGCAGACTCGCTCAGCCCAGAAGTCAGAAAGCCCAGGGAGCCAAGTCACAGGCCAAGGATCTTATGAAACATTGACACACACAGAATTTTCCACCTGTCCCTGGGGCTTTCAGTCAGGCTGAGAGGGCAGGGCAGGTCTCTCCCTGCTGCCTTGGATTTAATGTCTTGCTAGAAGCTGTGTTTTTGTCTATCAGCCAAGCCTTTATCGATTAACCTGGAATGTCAATTTGTAATTAAGGCACACAAACATACATTAAAGCGCACAAATCATTAGTGTGTGCAACCTGATGCAGTTTCCCCAGCCAAATACAACCGTGTAGCTAGAACGCTGGTCCAGACACAGAACACGAACAGCACTCTAGGTTCTGGGTCTGCTTCCGGTCACCACCTTCCCGAAGGTGACCTTTTTCTGGCTTGGGACAATGGAGTTCCATTTTATTGAGGTTTGTGTTTTATGCGTATTTCCATATGAACTCTCTTGGAATTGACTTGTGTGGGTGTGTGGGTGTATTGTCGTGTGTGTGTGTGTGCGTGTTCGTGCGTATGGAAGTGCACATACCAGAGGACAACCTCCATACGGTCCCTCAGGTGCCATCGCCTCTTTCTTTCTCTCGAGCCCGGATCTCTCACCGGCCTGGAACATACCTAGTGGGCTAGCCTAGCTGGCCAAGGATCATTCTTCCTCCGTACCATCAAGCCTGGCTTTGTTTCCTCTACAAGGGTTTTGGGGATTGAAATGAATGCTCCATGCTTGCAAAGCAAGCACTGTATCAACCGACCTATACCCCCAGCCCTGCCTTGTTATTTTTAAGACGAGGGTCTTGCTGCCCTTCTGCCTCCATTGACTACAGCCCTGTGTTGCCGTAGGCAAGCACTGCCCACCCTCCCCCAGTGTTAGTACTTACTCTTTTCTAAAGGATTTATTTCTTGTTTTTATTTATAAATATGTGTGTGCTTATATGCACCAAGTGTGTACAGGAGCCCAAAGAGGCCAAAGGGAAAAGCCTTAAGCGTCCTTAACCACCAAGCTTCCTCTCCAGTGCCAGTAATGGTTAACTTGTGTCCCTGTTCTTGTTGGTCAGAAGCCTATGGAGCAGGCTCAGATCTGCTGCAGATAGCATGCTGAGTAGCCCAAGGCTGATAGAGCTGAGGCTCATTGCTATTTGACTTCAGCTCCAAGTCAGGAAACCTTCAGGGCCTGGAGCTTTCAGAGAAACAGCAAACTGTGAGTGAGACCTCCTTCCAGCCTTGGGGCAGCTGAGTAGGATCACTGGTCTGGCAGACCATCTCTAACTTTCCCTGTAGCCCCCAGAGCCCCAGAACTTGGGGTGCCCTGGAACTGACTGCAGAGCTGTAGGGTGTGAACCCTTCCACAGGCTCTGCCCCCTGCCCTTTCTTTCTCTCCTCTTTACCCAGGAGTCCCCCGTACATGCTGCTGGACAGGTCCTCTGGGGTGAAGGCCGCCTTGAGTCCCTCCAGGCCACTGTGGAAACTCTTGGTAGAACTACAGTTTCTAGAACAAACCTGCAGCTTCAGACAGCTCCCCTCACTCCAGAGAAAACTTCAGGACACCTAAGGAACATGACCTGGCCTGACTCCCAGAGTCCTCTGCTTCCTAGCCCTTCCCCTATTTCTGCCCAACAGTGTGAGTTGAGACTTAGAGAGGGCTTGGGAAGGAGGGAGCCAAGGGAGACTTAGTCAGAGAAAGCCTGTGGGAAGTCATAGACAGATTTTCCTTTGGGCCACCAGCTCACAAAAAACCGACATGGAGACATTATTAATTATGAAAGCTCAGCCTATAGCTTAGGTTTGTCCCACTAGGTCTCATAGCTCAAATGAACCCATTTATATTAATCTACATTTTGCCTTATGGCTTTTTACCTCTTTTCCATCTTATACCTCCTGCTTCCTCTCCTGTTCCTAGATTATTCCTCTCTCTCTCTCTCTCTCTCTCTCTCTCTCTCTCTCTCTCTCTCTCTCTCTCTCTCTCTCTTCTCTGTTCAGAAGTCCCCTCTAACATCTTCCTGCCTATTTATTGGTCACTCAGCCCTTTAGTAAACCAATCAGAAGGCACCTTGGCAAAGACACATCTTCACAGTGTACAAAAAGATTATTCTACACCAGGAAACGCAGGTGCAGAAGGGTGGGACAGCACAGGTGGGTGGGTGTGTTGCACACTGTGATCTCCAGGCAGAGACCCAGGAGTCTCCACTGAAGAAGTGAAGTAGCAAAAAGAATGATGGGGGGGGCAACTGACGGGGACTGGAAAGGTATGATATCGAGGCTCACACGAGCCAGGGTTGGATACGTTCATCTGCAGGGTCAGGCAGCTGCGTAAGCAGTGAAAAGTCTATGGTCCATTGTCTTCAGGGAGCAGTGAGGAATTAAGGTGACCTCAGGGATCCCCTGGGATGTAGTGCTACCCAGGCCAGCTGGGTTAAATGAGACCTTGTCTAATAGAAAGAGAGGGAATTAAAGAGAAATCTGCAGCCCAGTCCAGCCACATGCAATAGCTTGTGCTGAACACTCATATTAGGTGATGTGTTGGAGACCCCAGATCCGAGGCAGGAAGGCCAGGCCACAGACGAGCACAGAGCTTGGACGAGGAGGGAGCTCTAGGAATTCACGAGAGGGTGTTCATGACTCAAAGGGAAGGCTTCCTGAAGGAGGAGAGGGCAGGACTAGGAGCTAGCCAGAGGGAGGGAGGGGGTGTCCTTTGGGAGGAGGTGGCCACCCTTTTCAGCCATGGAGGAGAGTGCAGTGACAAGTGGGGAAAACAGATGATTAAGTGTGATCCGTTCATGAGATGCATCTGACCGAGCGGCTGCTGAAGCCATCCTGCAGGCCTGGGGAAGCAGAGTAGGTCCTATGGGAGGGAGGTGGGGTGCCCCCCTCACTCTGGCTGTGGTCTAGTACACAGATGGGCTTGGAAAGAGGCCTCTGTGCTTGGCTGGAGTGTGGGTCTATGGGCTGAAAATTCCATTTCTTTCAGCTGAAAGCTGCGGCCTGGGGACAGGACATGGACCATGTACATCCATCACATCTTAATGAGGGTGCCGACAGCTGGCTGGAGAGATGGGTGCAAGCTCCTTCAAAAGGGCAGCCCCAACTGTGGCGGCCCCCCTATCAGGATGGAGTCCCTCTGTGCTGGGCTCTGCAGAGGGAACTGGTCTGGACACCTGTGTCCAGCCGCTGGTGCCCACACGGAGGCACACAGCCACCAGCATTTCCTGTTCTGCCTCTCCCACTCCTCCCTCCAGCCTGACTCCTGGCACAGCATCCTGGGACAAGCCTTTCTCTCCCTCCCTCAGCGCGGTCCCAGAGCCCCCTCCCATGATCCAGCCACGCTCAGTCTGCTGTCAGCGGTGAGCGGCTAACTTCTGCTGTACCTTGTTTGTGTCAGTCAGGCCTCCGACCCGCACCCGGGACTCACCTAACCTGTGACCCTGTGACCATCAAAGCTCATGGTCTGCTCTCTAGTCACCTCCCGTCCGACTGTCCCCCAGTCTCACACCCCAAGACTTCCAGGCCCACCATGCCTTCTCCTCACCCCAAGCTCTCTGGCCTTACCGAGCTTCCCTGTCTGCCATCCCTGCCCAGGGGCTGCTACACCACTCAGAGCCTTCTGGGCCGGAAGATCTGGCTGCCTTGGTGCCTTCTGCTGGACTGCTGAGCCCTGCTGGAGAGGACCTGCTGCCATGAGGTTCCACCATCCCTCTCACTGCTGTCCTCCCTCTCCGCTGTCCCCATCCATGACCCCCAGCCCTTCTCTGTTCTCCACTGCTAGTTCAGCCCTGTCCTGGGCCCTCCAGTGCGGCCTCCTGGTGTTAGCGTACTGACAGCTGACCCTCCTCCTCATTAGAAAGAACTCAGAAGTCCAGACCTAGGAAAGCCCTCACCTGCTACCCACCCCCCAAAAGTCAGCGCCCCCCTCCCCCGTTCCTGGCTGGGACCAGCCTGTGGTTCAGCCTGGCTCTGGTGTTCTTGAACACAGAGTCTCTGCCTGCTCTGCCTTTTTCTCCGGCCTGCAGCCTTCACCTGCTGCTCCCGCCATCAGTGAAGCCTCTGCTTGCTGCCCTCCTGCCTTGCCTTCCACAGCTCCCTGGTCTTCTTCTGCCCGTCCTGCCTGTCCTGGAAGCAGGTCAGCCTAGAAATGTCCCGTGTCACCTCTCCAGCCTGCCCACCCCCAGAGCTTGCCTTGCTAAGGCAAGACAGCAAACCCAGCCATTCCCTGTTCCGCCCCTCCCTCGATCCTGCTCCATCTGCCCTCCAGGGCCCTCAGGGCTTGACTTGGCTGGCCTCTGGACCTACCACTCTGCTTGTGGTACAGTGTGACAAGGTCGTACAGCAAACCCTCGTTCCACTGTAAAACAGAATTGCCCAGAATCCACCACTTCAACCATCTTCCCGTAGACGGCTCAGGGTTATCCAGGAGACCCACAGTATGATGCAACTATTACTGCTGGGCAGCTCATCGCCCCAGAGGAAACCCTGTTCCCCCTGAGTTCCCCTTCTCCGTCATCCCCCCGCCCCAGCCTCTCACAATCACTTGTCTATTTTGTGTCTCTGTGGATTTGCCTGTTCTGGACAACGCATAAGAGGTGCCATACAACATATGTCTTTTCATGTCTGCTTCTTCCACATAATGGGTTTCTTTTAATTGTCTCTGATTTTTTGAGATTATAAGATAATTAATTACATCATTTTCCCTTTCCCTTTCCTCCCTCCAAATGCTTCTTGTTCTCTTTCAAATCTGTACCTCCTTTTTCATAGTCACACATGCATATATTTCCGTGTGTCTGTATGATTTTACCTGCATGTATGTTTTCAGGGCCGACCATTTGGTATTGGAGAACCAGTGTGTGTCTTCTTGGGGAGGCTATCAGTCCGGCCTCTGCATTCCGTAGCTGCCTTAGTTCCTGTGGTCTTCCCCGTCCACTGGGCATGTCTATTGCTGTCGTCATTGCTCAGCTCATGCCCAAGCATCAGGTCGGTGAGATTTTATGGGTGCAGTGTTGGGGAGTATTAGTTCAAGGTGTGTGACTTTTGTGTACGCTGCATTTGTTTAACTCTGTGAGGCTGTGCTACTGTGCCTGCCTAGAACGCCTGATGGTCTAATAAAGAGGTGAACGGACAAATAGCAAGACGGAAGCAAGGACAGGCGGGGCTGGTGGGCAGAGAGGATAAACAGAAGGAGAAACAAGAAAGAGGAGGAGGACACTGAGGAGAGTCACAGTTAACTACAGAGTAAGAAGGAAAGTAAGATATACATAAGTAAGAAAGATAAAAGCCCAAAGGGGAAAGGTAGACAGGATAATTTAAGAAAAGCGGGCAAGGGCTGGAGAGATAGCTCAGAGGTTAAGAGCACTGTCTACTCTTCCAAAGGTCCTGAGTTCAATTCCCAGCAACCACATGGTGGCTCACAACCATCTGTAATGGGGTCTGGTGCCCTCTTCTGGGATACAGACAGAATATTGTATACATAAAAAATAAATAATTTTAGCCGGGCGGTGGTGGTGCACGCCTTTAATCCCAGCACTTGGGAGGCAGAGGCAGGCGGATCTCTGTGAGTTCGAGACCAGCCTGGTCTACAAGAGCTAGTTCCAGGAAAGGCTCCAAAACCACAGAGAAACCCTGTCTCGAAAAACCAAAAAATAAATAAATAAATAAAAATAAATAAATAAATAATTTAAAAAAACAAAAGAAAAACGGGCAAGAATCAAGCCAAGTTAAGGCCAGGCATTTATAAATAAGAAAAAGCCTCCGTGTGTGTGATTTACTTGGGAGCTGGATGGCGGGCCCCCCAAAAAGCCAAAAGAGTAAAAGATGACGAAACAGTGCAGCTTCTGACATTACCAGAAGACATGCTCCCACAGCGAACTCCTGGCTCCTCTGGCTCCCACAGCGAACTCCTGGCTCCTCTGGCTCCCACCCTGTTTCATCCCCTCCCCTGCAGCTGTCCCTGAGCCTGGGCTGAGGGAGCTGTGTTACAGGTGCATCCACTGGTCTGCGCGCCACGACTCTGTGTTGATCGTGGTTTTCTGTAAGGGTCTCTATTAGCTGAGAAGAAGTTTCCTTGACGAGAGGTGAAGACTATATTTATGTCTGGTATAAGGACAAATATTTAGAGTGTAGTTAGGATGCTGGTTTAGAGAGGTGGAGGTTGTAGGCTCTCCTCCAAGATTTGTGACTTCACTAGCACTGAGAAGGTTTCCAGTACTAAACACGGCTTCCCTCTTGTTGAGCAGGTATTAAATCCAATTGGAGAGCTGTTGGTTACGCCGAGGTGTGTGTGCCACTACCGCACCATTGAGGCTATCATGCCATGGCGACCATTGATGAGGTTTTCAGGTTGCTTCCCTCCTTTGGAAGCTTGCGTGGCACTTTCTGGTCCCATGGGAGCTAGACCACAGGGAGAAGACTCAGGTCAGTTCCAGCTCGGGGGCCTCTGGGCCCTGTATCTGAGTGCATGGTGTCTTCAGCAATAGGGACTTACCTTCCACCTCTAGTGGGTAACCAGGGCAATAGCAAGTCTGCCATGTGGCTGGACAATCTTGACCAACAACTCAAAGAGGGCTTCTCATGCTTGCTGTTGGGGCTTCCGTTAGATGGTCTTTGGCTCTTGGAGCGAGAATTGTCATCCTGATGGAAATTCTCATTTAAACTGTGTGTGTGGGGGGGGTATGTATGTATATTATATGCACTTTAGGTAGATAATAGTACAGTTCATTATGACTTCTTCTGGCAGTTTTACTGTCATTTCTCTCTCCTCTTTCCTTCTGCCTTTACTTCTCTCCTCCTCCCGCACTGGAGACCCCAATTTCCATTCCCCATTTGTATTCTGCTAGTCTTCTCTTTTCTGATCCCCACTACCCCGCCCCAGCAATGGTTCCTTCCTACTTTCCTGGTTTCTATGGTTGCTCCACACTTAACACGTTTAAGTTTCATCTGTGCTGTCAGCTGAATAAAATTCTACTGTGTGAGCACATCACATGTGTGCTCATCTGTTACTCTACCGATGGTCATTGGAGTTGTGTTCTAACTTTATCCAAATGCAAGTAGTCTGCCTATAGCCATGTGTGAGTGTGTATGAGAGTGTGAGTTGTGAGTGTAAGAGTGTGTGAGTGAGAGTACAAGTGTGTGATGTGTGTGTGAGTGAGGGTGAGGCTGGAATGGTCTGCTCTTTTGGATATATGGCAAAGACAATGTGGGGTCAGATGTTAACTCTGTGATTATCTTTTTTTCTGGGAGAGAGAGGGTGTTGAGACAGGATCACATATATCAGAGAGCGATTTTGAACTCCTGATCCTCCTGGCTCCACTTCCCAGTTCTGAAATTACAGTTGTGTGCCGCCATATCAGCTTGTGGTTATCTTATTTGGTTTTGCTTGAGAATCTATGAAGTCCTGACTGCTCTCTCTGTAGACCAGGCTGGCCTTAAACTCACAGAGCTCTGCCCACCTCTGCCTCTCAAATGCTGGGATGAAAGAAGTGTGCCACCATGGCTGACTGTGATTCTCTTTTAAAAGACACAACATCCACTTAAAAATGCTTTATAATGCGTGCGTGCATGCGCATGTGTGCAGGTGTCAAATGTGAGGGTCGGAGGACAACTCGCAGGAGTCAGGTGTCTTCTTCCGCATGTGGCTCCTGCAGACGGACCTCGGTTTTCAGGCAAGCACGCTGGCTGCTGAGCCGTCACCCAGCATTCACTTCTAATTGAATTACGGAATTCGTGCACTAAGCAGCGGGGCGATGCTTGAGAGTAAACATTATTCAATCTTTTCCTTTCTTCCCTCTTTGCTGCTGTTGATCTTGGTCTGTTTGTTCATTTCTCTTTTGGTGCTGATCTTATGCAGGTTCTCACAAGTGCTGGGCAAATCCTCCCCACTCCGCCTCATCCTGGCGTTTTCGGGCCTTATCAGGTGGTGGGCCTCTGTCTCACACACTAAATGTTCTGTGCTGCAAGCCCCTCCCCCAGCAATCTGTCAGACTTCTTCCGTGGTGGATGGCCAAAGCCTAGACCAGTACCTGGCACATGGCTCATGCTCAGGAAACATTTGTTGCATGGCTAAGTAAATACAATGAACTGTCTCACTGTTCTAAAGCCATGAGAAAACAGCCATCTGTCAACTGGCTGCAGAGCGAATGGGCCAACGTTGTGGCCTGAGGTGGGTGGTTAGATAGTGTAAAGGACTTCCCAGAGCCACACGGCCTTCAACCCTTGCTAAGACCTTGGAAGGCCTGAATGGTTTCAGGCCCCACAGCCAGGCAGGCCTCCATGCCTTCTCTCACTGGAGAAAACAATGGTCCCTCCATCCTAAGGTCAGTGTTCAGCCCCATGCAAGCCTAGTGGCAGCACCAGACACCCCCAAGGGCCTTACATTACTATGGGGGACAGCAGAGGTCCCGGCTTGAACTAGGAGGGAATGCAGACCCAGTGCACAGGTCAGAGGCCGGCACTAAGCTGCTGCAAAATGAACAGAGTTGGGCCTGGGGCTAGGGGCCCTTATGGGAGCCAGCACGAGAAAGGGGCAGAGGCAAATGGATTGTGAGTGGCCTACAAGCAGGGATTACTATTGTGGCTGATGTCTTTCCATGGCATTCCCAAAGTCACAGAGTTGTGGGGTCAGAGCCTATCCTGGGTGAGGACAAGAATGTAGCAAGTGTCCAGGTCTCTAAGGCGTGGGGACAGAAGCTGACTAAGTAGAGGAAGGCTTCCTGGAGGGTTCAGGGTGGGGTGAGGTGAGATCCAGGAAGAACTAGGTTTGAATTATAGCTACTTCCTAGCTGCCTGACCTTGGGCAAACATGTGTTCATTCTATAAACATTTTTCCAGCATCCATCCCAGGCCAATCACGTGCAAAGCATTAGGACAGCAAAGGTACATTCGCGGCTTCTGTGCTGAGAGCTTGCAGCTCGTTTGCAAAAGCATACACTCTATCTCTGCTACGGGATGTGAGACAAGGGATGTGGCAGTAGGGGTGGGACAGAGGAGGTGGCTGCCAGCTGCTCCTTCAGTTCCCTGCTCCCTAATCCAGATACACTGTCTTGCTGCACCTTGTAATTGAGAGGACAGGGAGAGCAGAGCTTAGGGCTGGTTGCTAAGGAAGAAGGAACAGGCTGGGGCAGAAGCTGTGGGGGGTGACACTAGGAAGGTAAAGGTTGTGGTGACAGGCCAGAGGTGGGGGAGGAGGGGTATGGGAGGGAGAGGAGCTAATAGGATGCCCAACCAGGAAGCCGGCAGCCGGCACAGGAAGTCAGGATACTGTGAGCCGAGAGTAAATAGGTCCAGGCAACCTTTGTATACAAGGTCACTGGGTGCTGCTTGTTGCCAGCTCCTGTTTGGTTATGGCTCTGGTACATCCTAGCTGGCATTCACGGCTCCCCTCTTTCCCTGGAGGTGAGCACCCCAGACTTCCTAGGCCAGCTGGTGATGCAAGCAGGCCTTCCCAGGTCCTAAAATGTAGAAACAGCAGTAGCCTTCAAGATGCCCTCAGCCCCTCCCCCCCCCCCCCCCCCCCCGCTGGGCCTCCAGTCTGACCGGCTTCCCCCAGATGCAGTGGGTGAGGAGGACAAGGGGATAAGGAAGAGTTTGGAGCTGCCATGCACCCAGCTGCCCTCCTGTCAGAGGCCCCATTGGCCTGTGACCTATGCCCCCTCCCATTGCTGGGGCTGTCCCCACCCCCGCTCATCCTGCTGAGACCCCTCTGAGTAAGTAGGAACTCATCTCCCCTCAAGACAGTTGTGAGGACATCCCCCTGCCCCCAGCCCACTTTTTACATCCAGTCCTTGTCACATCCACCAAAGCTCAAATACACTCTGGTACTCCCCGTCCAGTCCACGCTCCAAGAACCAGCTCTTCTGGAATCAGTTCCAGTAACTCCTTCACAGAGGGTAGGGTGGCGATCAGAGCCAGGGTGGGCCTGAGGAAGTCCCTCAGCAAACATTCATTGAGCAGCTAGAACACGCAGAGAGTGTGAGAGGTGCTGGGGGTACGATTGGGAACAAACCAGAAACAGTCTCCATGTTCCTGAGCTTCACAGTCAGAGAAGTCAGGGCCCACCAGGTCAGCATCAGCACTAAGAGTAAGAAACACAGACTCAAGAGCCGGGAAATGGAGCTGAGGGTCTCCCCAGGGGGAACACACATTCTCATGGGAAATGTCCAGCAGTGCCTCTCAAACCGACTGACAATTGGGAATGGATCAAAAAATCATTTTGTCTTTGATTTGATTTACCTTTTGGGAAACAAGAATTCAAAGCATCACACTTAGGAATGTTTTCTGAAATCCTAGTTTTATCTATCTTTTCTAACCATCCCATCACTCATCTCACCATTTGAGAGATAATATTTGTGGGTTAGAATAGTAAATGTTCTTCTTAGCACAGGGGCTGGAGAGATGCCTCAGAGGTTAAGAGCATTGCCTGCTATTCCAAAGGTCCTCAGTTCAATTCCCAGCAACCACATGGTGGCTCACAACCATCTGTAATGCCCTCTTCTGGCCTGCAGGCATACACACAGACAGAATATTGTATACATAATAAATAAATATTTAAAAAAAAAACATAAATAAATCTTCTTAGCACAGGGCTCAATCCATAGGGCTGGATGTCAGGACCTGGCTGTGGACCGTGAGGATGACACACGGGCCATGAACACTCAGAAGGATTTAGAAATGAAGAGGACAGAGGGGACTTAGGGCCCAAGGCCCTAAGGACACTGGGAAGCCATGAAAGGTGAGGTGAAAGTCCAACCTCTGTGACTTAGCTCCCACCTCGCCACCCCCCCCCCAAATGGGCAGGACAGAGGCCACAGGACTCTGTCACCTCTGGGTCTGCATCCTTTCCTGCCACAGGCAAGAACAGGGGAAGCAGCCTGGGGTGACAGCCAGCTGTCACCCCACCAGATCTGTGCCACAGTCGTGAATTCTGCTGTGGAAAATGGGGCGACTAAGGCACAGCACCTGAGGACTTAGGATGCAGCTCAGATGTTCCCAAGCCTTCAAGGAGATTGAGAACTGTTTAGAATAACTTTGATATATATCAAATATTGCTTGGAATATTCCCTTTTTTTGAGATTTTTGAGACAGAGTCTGGCTATATGCATTGATTTGAATAAGAACGATCCCCATAGGCTCATATATTTGAATAACACTTCGTCAGTGGAGCTCTCTGATAGGATTAGAAGGATTAGGAGGAATATGGATTCGTTGGAGGAGGTGTGACCTTTTTTGGAGGAAGCGTGTCATTGGGGGTGGGCTTTGAGCTTTAAAAGCCCCATGCCAGGCCCAGTCTCTCTTTCTGCAGTTTGTGGATCAGTATGTAGCTCTCAGTTACTGCTCCAGAGCTATATATGCCACGGTGCTCCTATCATGATGGGAACATCACAAGCCCCCAATCAAACACTTGCCCTTTTGAGTTGTGTGGTTCATAGTGTCTCTTCACAGCAACAGAACAATGACTAGGACACTATGTAGCTCCGGCTGGCCTGAAATTCAGTATGTAGACCAGGCTGGCCTTGAACTCACAGAGACCATCTGCCTCTGCTTCCTGAGTGCTGGGATTAAAAGTGTGTGCCGCCATCTCAGCAGGGCAGGGAGAAGCATAGCAGTTTCCTTTCAAGCTACTAGCAAAGGACACACTAACAATTATATTATTAGGAACCTCTAGCTCTCTTTTTCTGTCTTGATTTTGTTTGTTTGTTTGTTTATATTTATTTTTGGTTTTTCAAGACAGGGTTTCTCTGTAGCTTTAGAGCCTGTCCTGGAACTAGCTCTTGTAGACCAGGTTGGCCTCGAACTCATAGAGATCTGTCTGCCTCTGCCTCCCAAGTGCTGGGATTAAAGGCATGTGCCACCATCACCTGGCTGATTTTGTTTGTTTGTTTGTTTGTTTGTTTATTTTTGGTTTTTCAAGACAGGGTTTCTCTGTGGTTTTGGAGCTTGTCCTGGAACTAGCTCTGTGGTCTCGAACTCACAGAGATCCACCTACCTCTGCCTCCCAAGTGCTGGGATTAAAGGCATGCGCCACCACCGCCCGGCCTTTGTTTATTTTTTAAACAGGATGTTACTATGTAGCTCCAGCTGGCCTGGAACTTGCTATGTAGAGCAGGCTGGCCTCAAACTCACAGCTATTGCTCTACCTCGGCCGACTGAACGTTGGGATTAAAGGCATGTGCTACCAAAGCCAGGCCATCTTGACTATTCTGAGGGATGGAATGAGGTTCACTTTCACAGAAACAAAACCTCCCTTGAGGGACGAAAGGATGGCTCCCATGGTTAGGATACATAGTACTCTTGCAGAAGATGTGTGTTCAGCTCCCAGCTTACTCACAGGGCAGCTTATGACTCCTGTAACTTTAGTTCCTGGGACTCTGAGGGCACCCGCACGCATGTGCACATACCAACACAGTGTATAATAAAAAAAAAACTTCCAAAATCTTTTGTTTATTTTATATATATGGATGAAGGCTTTTCCTGCATGTGTGTCTATGCACCACAGCATGCATGCTACCTGAAGAGACAGGAAAGGGCATTGGTCCCCTAGAACTGGAGGAACATGGTGTGAGCTGCCATGTGGGTGCTGAGAATTGAACCTGGGTCCTCTGAAAGAGCAGCAGGTGCTCTTATCTGCTGAGTCATCTTTCCAGTCCCAATAATTATTTATTTTAAAGGCAGGATCATCTCTGTATCTCTGGTTGTCCTGGAACTCTCTATGTAGATCAGACTGGCCACCAACTCAGAGATCTGCCTGCCTCTGCCTCCTGGGTGCTAAGATTAAAGGCGTGTGCCACTAATCTTAGTAATAAATCTGTTTTTAAAAGCCCCCTAATGGGCTGGAGAGATGGCTCATAGTGCCATCTGCTCTCCCAGAGGACCTGGATTAAAGTCCCAGCACCTATATGGTGGCTCACAGCCATCTATAAACTCCAGCTCCAGGAGACCCAATGCTTTCTTCTGACATGCTCAAGCACCAAGCACACATCTGGCGTACAAACATACATGCAGGCAAAACACTCATATAATAAGATAAAATAAATAAATCTAAAAAAAACAAAAAACAAAAAACAAAAAAACCTAAAAGGCTCTTTGAAATTTGATTACTGGGGCTCCTATTCTGCCTTCCCACTTACTAGTTTTGTTACCTCAAGAAAGCTACCAAACCTCTCTTTGTCACAATTTCCTGTCTTTAAAAATGGAGGTAACCTTTGGCTCATAAGATGTCTGAGGATGAGAGATGGTGTCTTACTCAGTGTTCTATGGCTGCAAAGAGACACCATGAAAACAGCAACTCTTAAAAAGGAAAGCATTTAATTGGGGCTGACTTACGGTTTCAGAGGTTTGGTCCATTATCATGGCAGGAAGCATGACGGCATGCAGGCAGACATGGTGGGAGACGCAGCAGAGAGTCTACATCTGGATCAGCAGGCAGCAGGAAGAGAGAGTGATTCTGGGCCTGGCTTGAGCATTGAAACCTCTAAGCCTGCCCCCAATGACACACTTTCTCCAACAAGGTCACAACTGCTCTAGCAAGGCCACATCTTCTAATTATGCCACTTCCCATGGGCCTATGGGGGCCATTTTCATTCAAACCACCACAGAGAGCTAATACTTTTAAGAGTTCCCAGAATGCATGACAGCGTGAGAATTAAGCACATTTAATGCAGTAGCTGCTGTATCCATCAATCCTGTGGTGTGCCTTATTTTCTCATTATCTTCCTCACAATTATGGCGTGTAATGACATCTGGGGGTAGCTGTCATTGCCGGTGCAAATATAGACTTGGCCTGGTAAGCTCCCAAGAGGCTTCTCTTTGCTATGTAGGTTAGTCACCACTGAAAACGCATTCACACCGGGTGGAGTGGCACTTGCTTGTAATCTCAGCACTCGGGAGACTGAGGCAGGAGGATCATAAGTTTGAGGTCAGCCCTAGCTCTGTGATGAGACTCTGTCTCAAATGATAAAATATGTCTTCAAAATGCTACAGTACAGATCACTCGGATTACACCTGAGTCCGTTCCATGGGAGGGGATTCGTGCTTGGCGCTGTAAACCTGTTCAGAAGCCCATGGCTGGTGAGGTCATAGGCTCTGGTGGGAAAGCGGGGACCAACTGCTTCAGCCGTTTTGCTAAATGGACTTGGTGTGTTAAACTGCATTCTAAACACTTCTGTTCATAGTCATAGATCTTTGGTCAAAGAAGCTTCTTTATGCAGTGGACAGTGGTTAATGGAGAGACTCATAACTCATCAAAATGTGGAAAAGGAGTAACTGTGGCATGCTCAGTGGGCCATCTGATGTATGGCATTCCCTCCAAGGCCCAGGCAACAGCCAGAGGATAGGGAAGAATTCTGTGGAGCACCGTCTTCTGGTCCTGACATGGTTACAGCACCCATGAACTCACAGCGGGGGAGGTTGCCTGCATAAGACCCGGACGAGACAGAGCTCCATCAAGAATAAGGGTGGAGCTCATGAGGCTGCACCCCAAGGAGCCACAAGTACCTAATGGTTGCTGGGGAAGAGAAAGTCGTATTTCTCAGGTGTGTAGCCATTGGTAGGCCGCCCACACCCAAGTGGACGATCTGACGCCCACGTTCATACAACCCTAAAGGCAGTGGGTCACAAACAAGAACTTATATTTTGGGTTGTGAGCCTAGCCTTTAACGGCTGAGAACTTAGCAAGCTAGAGGTGGGCTTGGGAGGTGAGGGGTAGGTAGCTGAGGGAGGGATAAATGAGGATAATTGTGAATGAATAATTAAGTAAATTCGCACAGTGGTTCAGCGTTAAGCAAAGTCACTGAGCACTCGGGAAGCTGCAGAAACAGATGAGCAAGAACCCGGTCTTAGTGAGTCAAGAATGAGCACAAAGCAACAACCGTAAACGTTCATGGCTACAAACGGAAAATCCCACCAGGAGATGAAGCTGTGTCCTGTGGCTTGTGTCCGAGGAAAGAACAAAGTCAACACTGCTCACACATGAGGTGAGCCATCCCTGCAACAGCGCTCAGAGCAGTGTCCGAGGACTGGAAGGAGTTCTGAGGGAGCAACAGTGGGCAGACCAGACCTCAGGTCAGCAAGACAGCCCAGGGGTAAAGGCGCTTCCTGCCCACCCTGAAGAAAAGTCATGGCTGGAAGGGAGAACCTGCTCCCACAGGTTACCCTCCGATGCCCATATGCACACCATAACACACGCACCACTCCCAACACACTAAATACGTAACTGTTTTAAATTCTTTTGAAGAGATGGTACGACATCACTGTTTCCGGTGGCAGAGAAGCTGGCTGTGTTTGGGGCCGGTTGACTTGGGCAGAAGGGTCGGACTCTGGGGCCAACCTTGGATACATTGTTGCTGTTGTTGTTTGGGTGTTTTGTTTTGTTTTGTTCTTTTGGTTTTCAGCCTTGATTACATGAGACCTCAAAGGCAAGAAGCAAACGAGGGGAGGATGAAAAGAAGAAAAAATCTTCTCCCAGCCAAACTGAATCAGGAACACTAAACTTGAATGAGAGGCCATCTTGGAACTTCTTCGCTACACACAGTGATTCTGGCTTGAAGAATCGATTTCTAAGGAAAGAAAAGGCCCCTCCAGTGAGTGAAAAGGACCGGAGCTGAAGAGAAAACAGTGTTTAGCGCTCTGGGCTTAAGAGCAATCTTGGTCATTGTTGTATTGTATGCAGCTTAACCATCAGAAATCCTTTTCAAGGCTGTGAGGCACCTACTCACTCACCCAAGACAGCACATTGCTCAAACTCTACTGAGCAGGCACTCACTCCCTAGACCTCCCATGGTTCAGTGGGTGGCTGGACAGACGGATCAAGGCTTTTTCAGTGTCCCCCACTCATGTTCCTGTTTGTCTGAGAAAGTTTTCTGCAACCCCAGGTATGTAGGTGTGTATAACAGGCACAAACTTAAACACTTAATAATAAGAAATTATAAAGAAATTTACTTTTAAAATATTCTTTGATATACATGTAATCTTAGGTTTGGTTGGTTTGGTTTGGTTTTGGTTTCTTTGAGACAGGGTTTCTCTTCATAGTCCTGGAACTTGCTCTGTAAACCAGGCTGGCTTAGAACTCATAGAGGTCTGTCTGCCTCTGCCTCCTAAGTGCTGGGATTAAAGACGAGTGCCACCACTGCCTGGCAATTTTATCATTTATTAAAGAAAGAAGCAAATTTGCATACTGAGATAAATGTACTCATTTATTTTACAATAGAATTAAATTGTGGCTATTTGATACTGCAAGATGCACGTCTTCAATGTTTTCTAGAAGTACTTACTATGCAGATTTTATAGTGGTCAATATGAGGACATTGGTTCATATAAATATGTGGGACAAAACCAGTGGCTTTAGTGTAAGTTCAAAAATCATTGGAAACTCTGTTCTCATAACAAGTCAAAATCCATTCAGCAATTTTTCATGGAAGTCAGCAACACAAATAGCAATTTTTATTATCTTTTATCTATTTGTGCACATGTGGGTTGTTTTTTTGGTTTTTGTTTTGTTTCTTTCTTTCTTTTTTTTTTTTTCTTTTTTTTTTTGAGACAAGGTTTCTCTGTGGCTTTGGAGCCTGTCCTGGAACTAGCTCTGTAGACCAGGCTGGTCTCGAACTCACAGAGATCCACCTGCCTCTGCCTCCCAAGTGCTGGGATTAAAGGCATGCGCCACCATCAGAGTCTCGTGTAGTTCAGCCTAACTTTGAACTTGTTCTTTAGCCTAGGCTGGTCTTGAACTCCTGGTTCTTCTGCCTCAGTCTTCCAAGTACTGGAATTACAGATATGTGATACCATGTCCAGCAAAACAGCGTAGTTTTTTCTTTTTGAGAGTGTGTGTAATGGTATGTGGTTTGTGTGGTGTGTGTGTGTGTGTGCATATGCAGTCACGTGTGTGTAGAGTCCTGAGATTGACATTGGATACCTTCTTGATTTCTCTCTACTTTGTTTTTTTGGTAGGTTTTCCCCTGAACCCAGAGCTCACCAATTTGGCTACTCTAGCAAGTCAGCTTGCCCTGAGGAATCCTTTCTCAATCTCCCGGTATGGAGATTACAGGCAGACTAGCATGCTCTTCCGGTTGTGAAGATTCAAACATGTATGACAAGCACTTACCCACTGAGCCATCTCCTCAGCTCATAAAAAGCAATTTTCTAAACTCAAGCATTCTAACATGATATAATCTACAAGTATTCAAAAATGATACATGTAGCCGGGTGGTGGTGGTGCACACCTTTAATCCCAGCACTCGGGAGGCAGAGGCAGGCGGATCTCTGTGAGTTCGAGGCCAGCCTGGTCTACAAGAGCTTGTTCCAGGACAGGCACCAAAGCTACAGAGAAACCTTGTCTCAAAAAACCAAAAAAAAAAAAAAAGAAAGAAAGAAAGAAAGAAAGAAAAAGATACATGCAGAAAAATGATGGTAGGAAAATACTAAAGTCTTTTTTCTCATAATTAAATCATTAATTTCTATAAATAAGCACAGAAGACTGAATATGTACAGTAAAAACACTGCAATTCACAACACAACAATCTCAGATCTCACCAAGGTGCTGCAAGCAAGGTTTTGCTGGCCTTGGGAGGTGTACCACCCACGTGTGCCCAGGAAGTGCATGAGCTGTGGACGAGTGTACGACCAAGCCGCCGCAAACACTGATCCACTAGACTTGGGGTTTTGAATTAAGTTTTTGGTTGTTGCACGTTCAGAAACCTTTTACTGTGGCCAAATTGTCATGATGCCCTCATTCAGTTCTGGGAACTGCAATTTAGGAAACTGGAGGGGCCAGACAAAAACAAAAACAAAAGAAGCAAAAACAAACTGGAGTATTGCTGCACCGGAGGCCACATGGGAGGCTGGGCCTGGGGTAGAACCCTCTTCCTCCCTGTCAGGGAGAAAGGCTGACACAATGCCAGGGCATGAGTCCGGTTATGGCTGCCCTCCCCCTCCTCCATGGCTTGGGTCCAAACCAGAATATTCTGAAGCTTCCTGGAAGTCCCAATCTCTGTGAGCTTCATGTTCTGATCTGTGAAATGAGACCCACACGTACCCATGGTCTGCCTGATCCTGTCCTTGGTGTTTTGCTATTTCAGTGCAATGGAACCCAGGGCTTCACCTGTGCTCTTCCGCTGAGCCACACCCCTAGCCCCATGAAAATATGGAGGTATAGCAAAAAATGCTCAAATCTGTGGTGAGGTTTCATGGACCATGCAGAAGCAGATGGCATTGTAGACATCTATTCTGGGTCTGTCATGACACGAGGCTGGTCACAAGCAGTGAACCAATGAACGCTGCCTTCATGATCACAAGAAAAGATACAGACCAGAAAAGGTATGTGCCGCATTGAAGATCCCACAGCCAATGGTCAAGGTCAGTTTGGAGCCACTGTCACAACTTCAGCTCAACTTCAGCCTGAGGGCTTTCCAGGGACCCCTGAGATAGGCAGGGACTGAAGGTGTAGAGAGAGACAGTACATACAAGATAGTATTTTACTTCAAGATACAGTCAAGATAGTCTGGTCCCTGGGAGGGGGTCCTCCACCCTTTTTGTGTGCCAAGTCTGGGTATGCTATGGCTAAAGGAGGAAACTGAGTCACGGGTACCCTTCTCAAAATAGGGCTCTACCACCCTCACCTCTGACTTTCTCTGGAGAGCCTTGAATTGGAGGGCGGGACCCCTGAGCAGCCAGCACCTGGGGACCAGACACCTTGTGCAAGCACTGCCTGAGGCCCAAGCCTTGTGGGGCTCCCTATTCCCTGGAGCTTGCCTGCGTTGGGATCGCTCTTGGTTTCTCCCCTCGTTCTCATCTTCCTCCCGAACGGCAGGAATTGCAATCATGTGTGGGTGTGTGCATGTGTGCATGTGTTATGTATGTGGACACCTGTTTGTTGTGCACTTGTATATTCTGAAAACAGATGTGTGGGAACATCACTGCCACCATCATCCAGGTGAGGAGACAGGCTCAGAGCAGGTGTCAGAAGTGGAGGGTGTCATGGTAAGCAGTCTACACTAGGTTCTAGTCCCATTTCAGTCCCCAATCCTCGGGGACACCTTGGATAAGTAACTGGCCCTCCCTTGGCCTCAGTTTCCCCTTTAACCATAGCATAAAGTCTTCACTCTATGCTCGTCAGTCCCTCCCCAACTTCTGTTCCTCGGACTACTGCTGGCCAGGAGATCTAGAAGGCCATCATCTGAATGCATTGAGTCATCCCACCTTCGAGTCTCCAGAGAAGGAAGAGGCGTGGGGTAGGCCCCTCTTCTAGGCCTGTGACAGCAGGGTGGCCTCGCCTGGACACTGACCAAGTGAGTGGCACCAAGACTAGAGGTTCACTAGCAGGCACTGGGGTTTGCTTGAGCTTATAGGACTGGCTGTGCCTCACACGTGTCACACAAATGCCTTCTTCCTGTGGCAAGGGTGGCTCTGAGCTGACGGGTGGTATCTGGAATCTGTTGCAGCTACAGAGACTCTGAATTTGGGTACCTGTTTGCCTCAAAATGCAAACAGCGCTGAGCAATGGCTGACGGAACCCGAGTTCTTCCTGAGAGCCCGGCACTGTATCCATGTAAATCTCTATCCCATAAGATATTTTTATTATCTCATCTATAGAGACAGACCAGAAATGTCACATCTCAGAGACAGGAGTGGGCTCTGCTGAACAGAAGCCCTCATTTTCCCCAGTTGATTCTAGTGACTGAACCATGCGGGGCCAGGATCCCAGAGCCACTGAGCTGCGGGCAACGGGAGCTGCTCTCTGGCTGGGGTTTTGACTGAAGGTATAGCATAATGACTTATGGGTGATTAACTGTGAAAAAGCCAGTTCTAGGCCTTTTGTCTTAGAAACTTGTCACAGGCCATCCGGTTGTTTTCCATCCCTTTCCAGAAGGAAGACCGTCCAGTCTGCTCCAACAGTTCCTCACAGTCGGTTTTGGATGAGGCACTGCCCCTTCCTTGACCAGTCAGTCAGTGAGAAAACCATTGGACACGGTCTTCTCTACAGGAACTGGTGCTGGTGGTGGCCACTGTGGAGGCGGGGGAGGCCCTGCGGCAGCTCCCTGGGGTAGCTGAGGGAACAAACACGGAAAACAGGGGACGTCAATCCTTATCTGGAGTTCATTAATGAGAACATTAGTCAGCTGTGGAAGCCAAGATGGTAAGATAGGACATTGGGTGGGCAGGGGCAGGGCTGGGGGCAAGGCCACCATGGGAGAACATGGTATTGGCAGACACACCTCCTCTATCCCACGTGCCCAAATCCAGGATAGAAAGGTCCTATAAATGCCCAAGGTCCAGCCTCCACAGAGGCCCAGAGAAAGAGAGGAGAGAAAGAGAGAAGGGGGCAAGGAAAAGCCACTCCCGTGGCCCAGACCCCTGGCCAGGGCTCAGAAGGCTGGGCAGCATGTGGGAACTCCGATCCATAGCCTTCTCCCGGGCTGTGTTGGCTGAATTCCTGGCCACGCTCCTTTTCGTTTTCTTTGGCCTTGGCTCAGCCCTCCAGTGGGCCAGCTCCCCGCCGTCTGTGCTTCAGATTGCTGTGGCCTTTGGCCTGGGCATTGGCACCTTGGTTCAAGCTCTGGGCCATGTCAGCGGGGCCCACATCAACCCTGCTGTGACTGTGGCCTGCCTAGTGGGTTGCCATGTCTCCTTCCTTCGAGCTGCCTTCTATGTGGCTGCCCAGCTGCTGGGGGCTGTGGTCGGGGCTGCGATACTCCATGAGATTACTCCAGTAGAAATCCGCGGGGACCTGGCTGTCAACGCTGTGAGTATCCTGAAGCTCTGCCCCTTCTCGGAGGGGCAGACACTGAGAACTCTTGGGCTGGATGAGAGGTGTGGACAGGCCAAGTGGGGAAACAGAGAGCTAGGCTAGGAACACAGCTACATCAGGAGAGCTGAGGAGAGAGCCAGAGTCACCAGGAGCAGAATCCTGTTGGCCACCTAGGGGCCTTGCACCCAGTCCCATCAAGGGAGAGCATGCTCGGGTTTCTGTTGTGCTCCAGAGAAGGCCTAGGGTGGAGTGCAGCCAGACACAGCATCCTAGAACAGATACCAACCCCTTGGGGCCTGGGGAACTTCCAAGTGCGGTTGCAGAGATCTAGAGAGGAAGGGATGACATCTCTCCACAGCGCTGACTGTGTGAGGACTAGATAGTTAGTTCCTCACAAGCCAAACACTGACAGCTCCGTAAGGGAGGGTGGGCTTGGGTGGGCAAGGTGTGTGCTAAACCCTCAAACCCTGATTCAGCAACAAAGCCCATAATCTCTTCCTCAACCAATTGTCCTAAATAATACCATCTGGGCTTTGTCTCACTAACAAAGAAACAGACTTGGGAAGGGAAGAGGTGGAGCGAATGTTCTAGAGTTTGCTCATGCCAGAATTACCAGAACCTGACAGAAGCCTGCAGGGAGAGTCTGCAGCTTGCCAAGCAATGGTGTCTTCGTGCCATGGTGGTGCACAGTGCCCGGGGCACTTTGAGAGGAGAAAATGGAGCCATGGTCCTTCTCCTCTCCAATCTGTGCAGGCCTAGGAATCTAGGGACCCTTCAGCACAACTAGACCCCTACCCAAAACCAGGAAAGCAAGAACCTCTCATGCCTCCTTCTCTGTTTCGCCACTCACTTGCTCCCTCGGTCACTCACCTCATCTGAAGGAGTGACTTTCCTTATGAGAGGGACAGAAAACACTCGTCTTCAAACTGGAGAGTACAGTGAGGCTAGGGAGGCCGAAGCGAGGGATGGAATGTATCTATTGCTATTAAAAATTAAATGGATTTTACAACAGCCAGACATCCAGCCAGACAGAGTCAAAGAAGAACTTCCTGAAAGCACACCTCAGGCTTTTTCTAGCAGGAAGACACTGGGGAAACTAAGGCCCTGGCCTCCAACATCTCCCAGTCTACCCAGCAGTCACTATCAAATGTCCTCTGCATTGACTCCATCTTGCGTGGTGGCGGGAAGCCTGCCTGTCTGGAATAAGGCAGCATAGTGCCCATTTGCCCTAAGGCTGGTAAGAGACCAGTGGCCACCCGAGCTGCTCATGTTCTCTGAGGATGACACCAAGAGGCAGCTTGGACCACAGGAAGTTGCCCTTGATGCGGATCTGCCCTTTGCCAGGCCACATACTAGTTTATCCTTGGTACAGCGTTGTAAGTTGAGTTCTGAGGTCTCCCGATCCTGTAGTTTTAACCCGGCACTCAGTGGGTCCAAATCATGGAGGCAGTAAACAGTGTCATCTAGAAATAGTCCAGGCTATGTGACATCAGACCCGCATCTTGAGCGTCCCCCTTGAACAGCCACTGCCAACAAGAGTGGGGTTAGAGGCTCGCCCTTGTCATCCTTGATCCTCCAGGATTGGTCTTATCCTCCTCCTTGTACAGAATGGGACACTGAGACCAAAGCAAACAGTCCCCCAGCAAACAGAATCCTCAAAAGCAGCAGTTCCAAGCCCTCTTTCCTGTCTCTAGGAGGCTGTAGCAGAGCAGAGATTGAGGCTAGACTCTAGAAAGACCTTGAAGCTGAGGCTAGGAGCTCAGGACCTAGAGGAGGTGTGTGGGGCTTAGGAATTGTCACCGGCCCTCCCTGTGCAGTGCTCAACCCCAGAGGGCAGGGCGTGGGGCACAGGATGACAAACCCAGAGAGAAATCAGCACTGGGTGTGGTCAGGTTATGAAATGGCCTCTTAGTTCAACCCCAAGTTCTCTTCTTTCCCACAGCAGGAGCTGCATTGACCATGGGCACCCCACCTTCAGCATCTAGAGCCCTTGCCCCGCCCTCCCCACCCCCCCCACCACCCAACCACCCACTCTCCACCCTCCACCTGCCTCCACAGGATTTGCAGGGAGCAGCCCTGGGGACAGAATTCTGAATGCAATGGGGAGAGGTGAAGGCAGAGGTGACCCACCAGACTATAGGTTCTTTGACCTTGGGACCCCAGAAAGATTGATCCCCTCCGCATCCCATTGCATCGGGGTGACCTAGAGAAACAGACTGTTCTGTTACCAGTCCCAAAGCTTCCTTCTGCAATCAGACCCCTCCCCCAAATCTGAATCGCGACATCTTTCCTCTCACGGATCTCAGCCTCCATACCTGTTAGGTTCTGGGATCTACCTCCCACCCTCAGGCTGTCCAGGGTTCCCGCCTGCCTCAGGGCCAGGATCCAGAAGGGGTAGTGGTTGCAATTAGGGTGGAGGGGGCAGTTTTCTGGCTCTCACCCTAGAGACCTCCGTGGAGCTAGAAGCAGAGGAACAGAAGAGGGGGCAAGCAGAGTGAGCAGCTCCCCTCCACTCACTCACCGCCCCCCTCCAGCTCCACAACAACGCGACAGCGGGCCAGGCGGTGACCGTGGAGCTCTTCCTGACCCTGCAGCTGGTGATCTGCATCTTTGCCTCCACGGACGAGCGGCGCAGTGACAGCCTGGGCAGCCCTGCTCTCTCCATCGGTTTCTCTGTAACCCTGGGCCACCTCCTTGGAGTAAGTCACGGCCGCAGGTTCCAGCCACCCTGCAGGAACCAAAACATACACGTCCCCCAAAGAAACACCCACATAGGACATTGTAGAGATAGACACACACAACTCCCCAAAGGGACAGTTTCCCAGAATGCCCAAGGGAGACACATAACCTGAGACTGGGGCTCCCAGACACCCCAAAGGAATTTTTTTTTTTTGAGACTGGGTCTCGCTAGCCTCAGCTGGTCTGAAACTCACTCTATAGACCAGGTTATCCTTGAACTCACTGAGATCCTCCTGCCTCTGCCTTCCGAGTGCTGGGAGGGGGTGGGGGTGAGGCTGCCCCATCCTTTTCTCAGTCTCCTTTTTTCTCTACTCCCCCGCCCCCCACCCCCACCTCCTACTGCAGATCTACTTCACAGGCTGCTCCATGAACCCAGCACGCTCCCTGGCTCCAGCAGTCGTCACGGGCAAGTTTGATGACCACTGGGTAATGGCCAAAGCCCTGACTTCCCCATTCCTAGAAATCATTCCAGAGAGACACTAGGGGGCTATAAAAGATGGGGTGGATGGAGGAGTGGACTTCTCAATCCCTCTCCACTTGTCCTGAGGCCCTGGGAAACATTTGTTCCATCCTTCAGAGCCGTGCCAAAGATTCGGTCTTCCCCTGTCCCTTGCTATAAATGAAGATAACAGTCAGTATTTTATCGGTTTTCTTGGGGAAAATTAAGCGAGTTTATCTCCATAACATAGTGTCTGGCATTCAGGACCCAATAAATGATACTCATGCTTAACAGTTAGCTTGGTATGTGCTGGGCCCTTTGCTCGGAGCTTTGCAAACCTTGCCCGTTTAATTGCTCCATCTCTACGAAGTGAGCATTCTTGTAAGAAAAGAAACAGGTTCTGAGAAAGTGAGTTGTCTAAGTTCACACAAGTGGTAGAATCCGGACTCCCAGCCAGGCAGCAGGCTTAAGATTTTGCCCACTCAACCTCTACACTAACAAGTCGCCCTTGACAGCTCATGCTGACGGTATAAGAGGCACCCGAGGGCCAATTCCTACGCAGCCTGGACAGCAGTGTACAGGGAGCTTCAGCGGGCTGGGTGAGCCGGTGCCAGAACCTCTCCTCTCACTCTGCACAGGTCTTCTGGATCGGACCCCTGGTGGGCGCTATCCTCGGCTCCCTCCTCTACAATTACCTGCTGTTCCCCTCGGCCAAGAGCCTGCAGGAGCGCCTGGCGGTGCTCAAGGGCCTAGAGCCCGACACTGATTGGGAGGAGCGCGAGGTGCGGCGGAGGCAGTCGGTGGAGCTCCACTCCCCGCAGAGCCTGCCGCGTGGGAGCAAAGCCTGAGCGTCCCGCCCCGCACCACCCCGCACCGCAGCGTACCGCAGCGCAGTCAGCGACCGCCCGCCCCTTCCCTTCCCAGGAGCACCGTCCGCCCCCGGTGCAGAGTGGCTGCTCCAACGCCCGCAAGCGCGGTGAGCCTCAAGAAGGGGCTCTCCCAGGAGCCTAGCAGCACCCCCACTCTGAAGTCTTGGCCCCAGCGACCATCCGGCTCACCTCTTGCCGGGAACCAGGAACTTGGGGAAACAAGCCAGTGGGGAGGGAAAGCAGGCAGGCGGGAGAAGGAGAGCTCTGGAGAGCCCGCACCTGGTGCAGGGGGAAACGTGCGTGTAGAGACCACCTTGGGGGCCTGTGGTTGGTATCTGGTTTTGTTCAGGTGTAAAAGTGCTCGTCCATCTCCGCGTGCTTCTGTCCTCAAGTACAGGGTCTGCATGTGCCTGAGAGTGACCCTGAATGCCCATGGTGATACAGGGCGGGGATTTCTCATTCCCGCTTTGGCCGCCCACTCTGGCACCTGCAATAAATCCACTTTCTCTGCTATGGAAGAGTCCCCCTAGCAAGTCAGGAAGGAGTGGGGAGCCGGTTTCCAACCTCATCCTCGACCCTCTGGGAAGACTCTACCAAATAAACAGTCCACGGCCCAAAGACTTGCCAGGACTCATTGCTGGAAGGAGACTGTCAACTAGAGAACAAGTTCCCTATACATAACCTCTGGGGAAGGAAGGACTGGGTATCCAAGGACCCCTTTTCTACCCTAAGGGAGGGCTCTTCAACGGGGAGAGGGTGTTGCTTGACTCTCTTCCCCAGGGAGCCCCCCTCCCCCAAAGATTAGTCTACCATTTGGGCAAAGAAAACAAAAGCCCTCCGTCGGGCCGCAGTTTTTGTCCTGAGAGGAGAGATTTGCAATTAGATACTGCATGAAAGGAGACACTCGGTTTCGCAAGGGAACCCAGGAGCCTGGCACACAGCACATGCCTATGGCTGGCAGGGCAAGGTGCTCAGGCATGCAACCACAGGCACCAAGCAACACCCCTCCGTCACTTGTTGCCCCTCCCCCGCAGGAATCTCTGTTCCCTCTTTCCTTTCCTCCCTCCCTGCCCTGTGCTCCACGCTCCGCCAGCTCCCACAGCCTGACGCTTACTGTGTGGACCTTGCAGTCTGCGCTCTCCTGGATCAGAGGAAGGAAGTGACTGGAGCAGGCAGAGGCGGGTTCAGAATCTGGAACCCAGACTTCTAAACCAGAGCAGGGCAACGGCTCTCAGATGAGATTAAACTGGGATTAAATAAGACTATGTATATAAAGATGCCCTGTGAACTGTGATTCCATTATCACAGGTTATTAGGCTCATTTTCATTATTGCTGCCTTCTCCAGGAGGGGAAGGCAGAAAAGCCAGACCTCTAGGTTTCTCTACTTCGTGTAATTGGTAGTTAGAGCAAACTGGAGCCCTGGGGCCCCAAGGTCCAGACAGAAGGAGCCAGGTTTGGCGCTGGTTGCTTCCTGGTCCAGGCTCTGAGCTTTCCTCATTGCCTGCGTGCTGGCTGGCTTCCACCTTCTCCCTCGGCCACCCTTCCTCTCTCTGCAGCGGCTAACTAATCCAAGGCTCACGCCTGGCGCCTCTTCTCCATATTGTCACCCCACACTCTCAAGGCTTCTGACTGCATCTGTCCACAGCACCAGCCTCACTCCAACACCCCATTCACGTGACCAGATCAAAACAAAATCTCTGTAGCTGTGACCTTTGTGTCTCCCTGACCAAACTTCTCATTGGAGGCAAGAAGAGGCTCATTGGACATGCACACTGTGAGAAGGACTCTCCCATACCTCAACAGCTGCTGACGGTGACTTGACCTCATGGCTTCCAAAGAGTGGCATCAGTGACCTCTGGGGCCTCCTCTCGGTCATTGCCCTGAAAGCTCAAAGGATTTAGGCACCCCGTGCTCACTCCACTTACCCCGACACACCCCTCTTGAAGGTCAAGGATGTATCTGGACCACTTCTTGAGTCACATCCGCCCCGAGACTGAAGCCTAAATGATAGGAGAATCAGAGAATAAGAGTGACACGTGTCTCTGTGTCCCAGCACCAGGGCTGGCCACTTCCTACGTTTTGACTCATCTATGGAGACCTTCCATAGGTTCAGGAAGGGTCACAGTCCCCAGCCATGTAAGACTACACAATTCCCTCAACATTCCAATCTTGTGAGATAGGCAGAGCAGATGTTTCTTCTCCCACTTGATTCTAGAACTGAGGCCCTAAAGGCTGGCCCAAAGACACACAGGTAATACACAGCAAAGCCAAGACTTGAACCCAGGCTGTCTTACACAAGATCCTGCATCTTTCCACTGAGGCCATCCCCAATCTCTTTCTGAGAGCCCCTGACCAAAACCAGAACACTCAGCCCAGTCCAAGTCTCCATCATGTAGTGGACAGATGGTCTTGAAGTGGGTGGTTCCTGCCCTTGAAGAGCACCCAGTCAAGAAGGGGGAGGTCAGACACACCCAAACTAGACAGACACAGCACAGCATAGAGGCAGGTGAGCAGACTTGCAGGTCCCCAAGCTGGGGACACGCACAGCTCTGGACTGTCCCGGTGGTCCCATTTTGTGCAGAATGACTTCATCCCTCCAAAAGTTGCTCTGGTGTTTGTGTCTACAAGCTGTGGCCCCGAAGGTACACCACGCCTCGCAGGCAGAGGGTAAGCCCCTCGGAGTCAAGGCATTCTCTTACTGTCTCTTCCTTTTGGTCTTGTCAACACGGTGTTCTGCATATAGAAAACAATAAATGCTCATTTGTCAATAAATGCTTCCTCTCTCCCACAGCTTAAAAATGATCAATTCAGTCCACTTGCCTGAGGCAGTTCCAGGATCCTAACATTTCCACCCCAACCCTCTCCTTCCAGAGGTCCCTATATTAGGAGAGATGGGAGAAGAACCTTTCTCTGAGAGATGTTAGCCCCTCTGCCACAGGTAGGAAGACACTCTTCCCAGATCAATAGGGAACATCCTTTGGAATAGGAAGGTCAGGACCTTGAGTGTGCAGGGCAAAGACAATTCTTATTATTACTTTTATTTTATCGTATGTGTTATGAACATGTTGCCTGCATATATGTCTGTGCACCATGTATGTGCTTGGTGCCCATGAAGGCCAGAATAGGTCATCCCTTGAACTGGGTTACAGACCATTGCGAGCCACCATGTGAGCTCTGGGAATCGAACCCAGGTTCTCTGGAAGAGCAAGCCAATGCTCTTAACCAGGGAACGATCTCTCCAGCCCCTATTCTAAAATATAGTACCTCTGACAGCAGTGGCAGGGACGGAATCCCAGCCCCGTTGCCACCCACAAGTACCTGAGTTCTCTTAATCTTAGTTCAGATCGGATCCTTGGCTCTGACACAGAAAAGAACTCCAGGAGACGCCAGCACGAAGTAGGGTTGGAGTTCATTAAAAGACACTTTTATTAGAAGAAAAACGAGGACCAGCTGAGAGCGTGGGCACTGGCTTCTCAGTGAAGACTGCCAGTGACATGTCTGAGAGTGTCAGCCACATAGGACACGTTGGTGACTCTCAACGGGGTGCTAAGAAATTGGTTTTCTTCAATAAATGTGATTTCAGGGTGTCTCTGGAAGTGGCTCTGGGGGGGGGCTTGGGTCTGAAAGAGCAAAACTGGAAGCTGCACGAGGTTGGGATGTGCTGTTCTTCTGTAAAGGGCGTTCCTGACGGGATTCCTAGAAAATTACAGGTTTAATTGTAACCTGGGAAGGAGACAGCCTTAAGCAAATGTTAATTGCGTTGGGATTGTTGACTCCGCACTCGTCTGAGTCCCCTCTCTATAACAGATTGTAAAGGAGCTCCCGAGGTGTCTTGGGTGGGATCACAGTGAGATAAGAAATGCCAGGAGACACCATGTTTCACAAGTCTTTTTTATTGTAAATGGCATCTTCCCTGAGAGGCTAGAAAACTGGGGGGTTGTGGTTGGGAAAGGAGAAAGCTTTAAGCAAATGTTGCCAACTGTGTTGAAATTTTTGGTCCACTGCTGGTAAGAGGCTCCATCCAGACTCTGGGGTAATAGGTTCCTTTCTCTTCTCATGTCTCCATAATTTTTCCAGTAAGGGACCTGGTGACCCTGATGGTTAGAGAGATGAAAAGGCCTCAGACGCAATCTTTGGAAACAGAACCGGTTGCCCTTGGGGGGACCTTGGCAGATGGGGCCTTCTTTGGTTACACCAAGGCCATTCCTTGTGACCAAGTCTGTGGTCTCTATCCCAGGCCACTGTGCCAGCCTGAGCAAGTGACTTCTGAGTTCTGGTCTTCTCACGAGGTTGCTTGGAATTAAATAATTAGCACAGAAGAGACAATTCCAATCTATATTTTAATCCATAAAATGGCAGGAACTAGTTCTTTTGTTTGTTTGTCTTTGAGATAGGGTCTCACTACGTAGTCTCTGGCTGATCTAGAACTTACTAGACCAGGCTGGCCTTGAACTCTCAGAGATCTGCCTGCCTCTGCCTCCCAAAGACTGGAATGAAAGCTGTGAGCTACCATGCTTGACCCAAACTAACTTTTTTCCTCCCTAGCACTGGGAATTGAACTTAGGACCCCACACATGCTAGGCAATGGCTCTACCACTGAGCCGTCTTCCCAGCAAAAGCAAGTTCTTAGCCTTCCTGGTCCTTTGTTAGCTGGGGAAGCATAAGGCTCTCATTCTCAGGCAGGAATGCCCTTTGATGGCCGGACTACCAGGAGCTCTGACCTCTGCCCACTCGGGGAAAATAGAATGTGAGACCTATGGATTCAGTAAGACAGTGCCTGGACAAAAAAGGTGAAGAAAAATAAATAAATTATTTTTTTAAAAAAGGAGAGCGGTGCCTAGGGAAGGCAAACTAAGAGCTACAGAGAGGGGGTGGGGGTTGTCTGGCCTCCAGGTCTCTGAAGTGATTGTGGCCCTTCTCCAGTCTGAACCTCAAGCCCTAAAGAAAATCCTTATTGCAGCTGCCTTGCCCTGCTGGGGGCATAGCCTTGCAACTCTACAGAGAAAAGAACAGTCCACCTGACTGGAGCCGTTGGGGAGGAGTCGCTCAGCAGGAAATGCCAGGCAAAATGGGAAACAATAGCAGGGTTTCTTTGGACCCTGTTTTCTTTGGCCTCTTAGCTGCCACCTGGCCTAAAGTCCCTCCTCCAGGGTCTTGCTTTTCTGCAGGCGCCTCCTCTCACCCTCTGCTGGACAAGCGTATCTTTTCTCTCTCCCGGCTGCACCTTAGGACATAACTGCCCTGGGAGGTTTTTAAATGGATCACAGTATGAGATGACTTTCCTGAGCCTTGCTCTATGGCTGGCACAATGCAAAGTGTTCAAGCTTGAATGGTGGAGGGCAGAGGGGGCCCTGAGGTGGGTCCCTGCCCTGTCCCCAAGCCCTGAAAAGCCCTCTCTCCTCCTTCCACACATACCAAACCTGGCTGAGAGCAGCAGAGGAGGTCTGGAAGCCCAGAGAGGAGAGATAAGGGACAAGAGGGAGCAGGGAACTAGAAAAATGTGTGACCCAGTCCTAGAATGTGGAAGCATTTGATTGCGGTGGGAGCGGGGGCCAGAAAGACAAACTGTATGAGAGTCAGATAGGAAAATGAGATAGAGACAGGCAAAAACAAGGACCCACAGATTAAGAGACTAAAGAACGGTGAAATATTGAGTAGCCAGAAACAGTAATAGACAGGTTGACTGTAAAAGGAAGGAAGGAAAAAGCAGAAACCAAAAGTCAGACAGACAGGCAGAAAGAGGGTGACTTAGAAAACAAAAAGAGATAGAAAAAAGGAAATGGCCAAGAGACTGTGTGGGAGGGAGCAGAAATGAACGAACACACAGAGAGAGAGAGAGAGGAGAGAGAGAGAGAGAGAGAGAGAGAGAGAGAGAGAGAGAGAGAGAGAGAGAGAGAGAGCCACGTTTGGAAAAAAAAAAGACCGACCAACAGGGATTAGAAGCCGACTTGGAGAGCGATCAAAACTAAATGAGGGTTTAAATGGACCTCAAGAGTCTGGCTGAGAAGGAAGCGGAGGTCTAAAGTGAGGGACTTCTGGGTCCAAAACAATAGAGGCCAAGACCCTTCACTCTGACCCCAGTCTCAGGGTCTCTTCCCTAAGCCCAAATCGGTCACCACCCCAGGGCTCCCAAGGGCTGCCATGGAGAATGTCTCCTAGAGCCTGCTGCCTAGGAGCCGACACTGCCACACGTGGCGTCGAGGATTGCCAAGCGCAGGGCAGGCTGGCACTGTGTTCCCTACCCAACGCCCCCGCTCCCGCCGGGCTGGACCGGGGAGAGGCCCACGATCGCCGGACCGCCCCCGCCACGGGCGGATAGGGAGCTAAGAGGCGCTGTCCTCAGAGAGTCGCATCACTCTGGCCTGGCCGTGGGTGAAGCCGGGTCAGGATGCCCTGGTCGCGCGAGGAAAAGGAGGAGCTGGACCAAAAGTCCGAGGAGCAGAAAAAGGAAAGACTGTCAGCCATCCCGGTCCGCAGGTGAAGGCCGACGAGAGGGACTTCCAGAGCTCGGTGCGACGGAAGGCAGCAGCCCAGGGAGCCCGGGCACGTACGTCGGTCCGGAGGGCGCGGGAGCAGCGCGGAGCGCACGATGCGCGCGACCCAGGCCGCCGGGCCGGTCTACACCGCCGCGTGGGTCACGTGGCCCGGGCGGGTCCGCCGCTGTGCGGGCGGGGGGTCGGGGGCGCGCGGGGCGGGGGGCGGCGAGCGCGCGCCCGCCAGGCTCGCTCCCTGCGCGCTGCGCTGGCCCCTGGGCACGGGAGCCGCCCCCGGCCCCCCCGCGCTCTGCCCGCCGCGGGGCGCGCGCCCTCTATATAGCGCACCCCTGCCCGGCCCGCGCCAGGCCGCCTGCCACGGAGTGGGCGCCGCACCGCCAGCAGAGCCCCGAAGCCAGAGGCCCGCCGCTGCCAGCGCCGCCCCGACGGCCTCCCTGCGACGCTGCCGCTGCCACCGGACACCCAAGGCCACCATGAAGAAGGAGGTGTGCTCAGTGGCCTTCTTCAAGGCCGTGTTTGCGGAGTTCCTGGCCACCCTCATCTTCGTCTTCTTTGGCCTGGGCTCGGCACTCAAGTGGCCCTCGGCGCTGCCCTCTATTCTGCAGATCTCCATCGCTTTTGGCCTGGCCATAGGTACCCTGGCTCAAGCTCTGGGGCCTGTGAGCGGTGGCCACATCAATCCGGCCATTACTCTGGCCCTCTTAGTAGGCAACCAAATCTCGCTGCTTCGTGCTATCTTCTACGTGGCAGCCCAGCTGGTGGGCGCCATTGCTGGGGCAGGCATCCTCTACTGGTTGGCGCCAATCAATGCCCGGGGCAACCTGGCCGTCAATGCGGTGAGTGCCTAGCAGACGGTAGAGGCATGGGCAGAGACCCTGGGAACATTAAGACCAGATCCTCCATGCTCCTCCATCTTGAGAATGGGTACAACCAAAAGGCTGGTGCACAACAACTTTACCAGGAAAAATAGGTTTACCAACCAACCTCCTGGCCAAGCTGTGCCCCCTGTCCCAGCTTCTCCTCACACTCTACTTCATCTGCCCCTCCTCTTACACTGCTCTGCCTGGCCTTGCTCGCCATGGCTGTCGAAACATCCCCTCGGCTTCTAGGTTCACCTGTGAGCTTTTTCTTGTCATCCCCTTGGCCGTTTACTTTTAATGGAACTTTCAAAGAGCAATGGATCGTAATCGTGGTCTGGGTAACCCCAATCTTCATGGGCTTCCAATCTATTAGCCATAACATGGAGGTGGGCATAGGATAGCAAGTGTCATGGGTGTTACACTTAGAAGCTATGATGTGACACTCCCCAAATACGGGCTCCCCCTTTTGTAACTCCTGCTCCTGCCCCCTACTTCCTCCCCATTTTTGCAGCCCTAGATTCAGCCCCCTGTCCCATGTGAACTGGGTTCATTAATCAAACACAGAGGAGGATTTTCGCGGCCATTGTCAAGCCGTGAGTCAGCCACACTGGAGAGACGGGTTTGAGGTTGGCACCAGCAGCGGGTCAGGCACGGATAGGAGGCCAGGGGCAGTTTGCAGGAGGCAAACTGGGCAGCTGCCCACAGGAGGGAGGGTAAATGCCAGCTTGTGGGGGTTGGGGATTGGGCAGAGCCATTGACAAGATGGTGCTCAGGAAAACTCGCTGACACCCTACCCTCTGGCTACAGGCCTGAGCTTCAAGCCTGTGCACATTGAAGTATAGTTTCTGTAACGAAAGGCTTGTCTGGTTCATGCAGAGGGCTTGGTTTCCAAGAACTCAGGTTCTAGGTGTCCTTGAAGGCCAGAACCGTCACAGAACCTGAAGGCAGCAGGGACCTAATCCAGCTTTTCCTTGTAGCTCAGCAACAGCACAACGCCTGGCAAGGCCACAGTGGTGGAGCTGATCTTGACCTTCCAGCTGGCTCTCTGCATCTTCTCCTCCACTGATTCCCGCCGTACCAGCCCAGTGGGCTCCCCAGCTTTGTCCATCGGCCTGTCTGTCACACTGGGCCACCTTGTGGGGGTGAGTAGTGCTGACACAGGCTGGGATGTCATGGAGAGAGGCCACTCAGGATGAATATGGAGCCCTAGAACAGCGACTCCTCCAGAAAGATGAGACCCGGCAGAGGTTAAGGCCTGGTCTTGGGGCTTCTGGGCTGTAGCCCTACTGTGCCCTAGGTTTGAACTCCCCCAAAAGCCTCTCTGGACTGAGAAACAGTGTGACTAAGTGGAAGGGAGGGTGAGGTCAGAGAATTAGGCCCAAAAGAGGCTGAGACGGGAAGAGGACATGGTCTAGAGGGCATGGTTTGATGGTCAGGTGGGCTGTGTGAACAGTCAGCAACCTAGGAACTGGAAAACCCGACTTTGAGATGTGGGTGGTCCGTACACTGTGACCCTGAGAGATCCAGAATTCTGTGGGAGGGGAAGGGATGGTGCCCTCCTCACTGTGACCCTCATCTACCCAGATCTACTTCACCGGCTGTTCCATGAACCCAGCCCGCTCCTTCGGTCCAGCGGTGGTCATGGATCGGTTCAGCCCCTCCCACTGGGTGAGTGTGGGCCTCCCCTGGCTCCCTAACAGGTGTTGGAAACACAGTGAGCTGAACTGAAAGTCCAAGAGTGATCGGACTTTCTGGATGTTATGGGCCCAGAACCTGGGGGCTGGAAGGAGAAGGGAACACAGAAGGGGCTGAAATGAAGCCCGAGGGGTGGGGTGGACCAACACTTCTCTAGAAGTGGAGTGGGCATCTGTGTGTGTATCTGTCCAAGTGGAGATGTTGGGGGCATGTTTTTCTGGGACTGTCCCTCTGAACAGTGTGTTGTGTCCATATGTCAGCCAGGCTTAGAGTGCAGAAAAGGGTGGCAGAGCCTTGCTGGGGCTTCAGCAGGGGACTGCCCCTTGGAAGACATCGTGCTGGGGGCTCTGTTTGCCTACTCGGAAGGTTCCCTTGCCTCTCTTTAGACTGGGATTAGGAAGCCTGTCCGTCCTGGGCTCTGCCTGCCTCCTTGGAGGGTCTGCGTGTCTGTGTCCTCATGAGGAAGCATGAGTTGAGGGCTCAGCCTCTGCTCTAACTCTGTCTTGCAGGTCTTCTGGGTGGGGCCGATTGTGGGGGCCGTTCTGGCTGCTGTCCTCTACTTCTACCTGCTCTTCCCCTCCTCCCTGAGCCTCAGTGACCGTGTGGCCGTCGTCAAAGGCACATACGAGCCGGACGAGGACTGGGAAGACCATCGGGAGGAGCGGAAAAAGACCATAGAGCTGACAGCACACTGACCAGCACAGGCAGAGGCCAGTCCCACATCCCTGAACTGCTGGCAAAGAAGAAGAAAACTAGACCTCCGAGCATCCTTCCCAACCGCCCTCTTGGTGGGGAAGAGGCACTGGACCCATGCTGGAGATAGAGATGGAAGCAGAAGCCCACAGTGGGACACTCGGCTGGGGCCAGGGGCTGGAGTCTAACGGGGACAGGGTCTCTTCAGGATTAGGCAGAATGAATGCCATGGGGGCAGACCTCAGAGACTGTGACTGCAGTACCGAGCTCACAGACTGCCCAGGACCACACCAGAAAGGGGTGATATCAGCCTGCTATGTCGCTCAGCCCAACCTCTCAAGTGCCAAAGCCAGCCTCCATGTGGGCAGAGGGGACATCGCCCAGAACCCCTCAGCAGAGGGACAGATGGTTCATTGAATGCCATCCTATTTATTTTTGGTCAAGGATGGGAGAGGTGCTGGTTTTGGGTTGGGCACTTCCCAGTAAAACCATCAATCTTCATGTCCTGATGTCATCTCCCTCCAGAAACCTCTTGGGACAATGGCCAGTCATGTCTCCCTTTGAGATACCACACCCGCACACATGTTCATCAAAGGGCACAGAGACCGTCAGACAAGTCCTCCAGAAGAAAAGCTGAGACTAGGGGAGGCGGGCAGGACCAGAGAGCTGGAGGGTGGCGAGCCCACATGTAGAGACAGAAAAATACAGAAACAGCACAAGAGACCAGGGAGGGCCAAGAAGAGGGTCCATAGCCAAGTCACACGCCCATTCCACCTATCCCTTCGGCTATGTTAAGTCCCTGCCACTTGAGGAGGGCCTGGTGTGCCAGGTAGGGTGGGGAGGGAACCAACACAGGCCCTTGAGATTCCAAAGGGGTGAGAGGCTCTCAGTCTTGAGAGCACCAGCCTGGAGCTTCCTTCTCTGGGACTCCAGTGTTTCTGAAAGGCGGCGTCTTGGAGCCTGTGCTCAGAGGTTACCATAGGCACACAGCATCTCCCCACCCAGCTCCTCGGGGCTTCTGTCTCCCCACTTTTGGCAGGGTGGGGAGAGGATCCTGTCACCCCCTCACCCTCCTGTCCTTGCCTGCTTGTCCAGTTGCTGTTGACACTCGGGAAACTCCTGAGCTTCCATTGTTAACCTGTAAAATGTATCCAGACGCTTCCTCACGGGGTCATGAGGAGCCAGATGAGGTGAGGGCGAGGAGTCCCAACGGCCTCTCTGTGAGGAGCGGGTAAAGACCCATGAGCAATCAGCACCCAACCCAGCACCATGGTTAAAGAGTCCAGGATGGAAACTGGCCACCCACATCCAAATCTTTTTTGATTTTGTTTTCTTTTTCAAGTTTGTTTTGAGTTCCAGGGCTGTTCTGGAACTGTCTCTGTAGACCAGGCTGCCTCGCCCACCAAGGGCTGAGATTAAAGGCATACACCACCACCACACGGCCCCACATTCAAATTTTGCTACTCCTGGGATTATGAGCCCATGAATTGGGATCTATTTACCTGCCCCCTGGGTTACCATGAGGAGAAGTGAGACCCTGACGGGGAATTAGACCCTAGTAAGGATGGTACCTCTGAGAGAATAGGGATGTCTGCTCTCCAGATCCTGCCTGAGTCTGCTGCTCCTCAGCAGAACCTCTCCCTTGCTCCTCAGCTTCGCCTCAGCAGGGTCGAAGGCAGCAGGAATGGGAAGGAGAAGCTGCAGACCCAGGCTGGGAGGTCAACCCACCCAGCCCACCCCCGAAACAGCCTAGGGTCTGAAAGGCAGTGAAAACCGCTGGACCCAAACCTGCCTGCCCCACAGGTTTCCATGGAACACCAGTCAACTGAGGGCGAGGGGAGCGGGAGAGTACACGGAACCTACCCCTACACACACACACACACACACACACTGCATCTTGCCCATACACATACACACACACAGACACACACACACACACACACACACACACACACACACACACACTGCATCTTGCCTTCTCTTTCCCACTTCCTGCAAGTGAGGGTGCTGACTGCAAGTGCCAGCTCTAGCCAGCAGGGGGCAGACTCGCCCATCAAATCCATACACATCACTTCTTCCCTGGGATTGGACTCTGGATCCAGGCAGAGACGAGGCTGCTCAAGAGCACAAAGAGGGTGTCCCAGGCTTAGGTTTCTGAGGTAACCAGGGAGTAGCCCCTCGCCAGCCCAGTACCTCACTACCCAAGAGGAGGTGCAGAGGGCAACAGAACACCAGTTCAGCTTTCAGACAGCTCTGACTTGCATTCTCCTGTCTAACAGGCCCCAAGGGACCTGTGAGAGGGTGAACAGAGGCCTACAAGAGACAGACCCTCAGCATGGGTGAGGCATCGAGGCAGAGGAGTTACCGCTTAGCCTGATCCAGTTAGAGCAGTGCGCAGGCAGGTTTGCCAGCAGGGGGCGCTGTGCACCTGTGAGTGATCGTCCATGAACTGACAAAGAGTCATGCACACACACATACACTAATCCTGTCCATCTCTGGGGTTCCTAGCTGTGGCACTGACCTGTACCTGTGCTTGGGGAGGCTATATCTTCCCTGTGTGTTCCTCTTCTCTTAGCATGGGCATACAAGCCACAGTCATGGTGCCCCACCCCCACCCTGGCCCCGCACGCTCAAAGAGCCAGGCTCCATGTACTGTGTGCAGCCAGCGCACCTGTGGAAGTCCCACCCAAGCACACACATGCCCTGTCAGCTCTCTGAAAGACTTCTCTGCCTGAAGGTGGCATGGACGGAGAGCCCATATTCTCCAGCTGAAGGCTCTTCCTCTGCGTCTGTTCCTCTCTCTGGAAGCTGCCGGTTCCCATCAGCGGTGAATGGACAAGGTGCCGTGATAGATGGAAGAGGATTTGAGCTAAAACTGGATGGTGGTGGGCAGGAGGTGGCAGTTTAGGTGGGTGGCCAGGAGGAAGAATTTGGGGGAGGATCCGATCGCAGCTCCCCTCAGCTCCGTCCCCTCCTCTGTCTGTCAGTCTGGTCAGAACCAGCGAGGTGACACAGACTGCCTTGAGCCCCTTCCTTGTGATTGATTATGCCTTAGTTCTCTCTTGCTGGCCTTGCCCTCCCCACACCACTCCCCCCGGTCCTGGCCTGAGCGGGCTTCAGTGGGAGCTTACATCCAGGAAGAGCGGCAGGCAGCCAGGTGTGGGGCTGGGACAAAAGGCTTCTGAGCATGAGTGAGCTCAGATTGGCACTAGAGTCAGGGACTGTTTGGGCCCAGGGAGGTGCTGGCTGGAGCAGGAAAACCAGGAACTGGGCAATGCCCACCTGCCTGCAGGGAGTGAAAGACCTTGTCCCAGGCTGAGTGGGAGCCAGGGAGGTCTGTCCTGTATGATCTTGGGAAAGAAGCTACAGGGCACTTAGTGTATTTTACCTTCCGCCTGCAGAGCAGGGCTGCAGGTGGTACTTGGCCCCGACCTGCCACAGCAGTCGAAACCCTTCTTTGTCTACTCTCCAGTGCCGTGCCCCAGAGGTGAGGGAATGGGAGCAGATAGTGTCTCTGACTGGAGGCACTTTGCTGAGATGTCTTTAGAAACCTCTCCCAACCCATGGGGTCATAAGAACAATACCCACTTAAAAGCAAGGTTGTGCCATCACAGAAGCCAAACAGCTGGTCAGGGCGCAGTTTGTGTTACCAAAACTCTCCACACAGCCACCACTGCACACATCCAGAACCAGGCTAGACCTGGCAGCTGATAAATGGGCATCCTACCAGGCACAGCCCAGGAGAGGGCTGGGAAGCAGGCCTTTGGGGTACGCTGAGGGCACCCCCTCAGTCTCCCCCATTTGCTCAATCCTACATCTTTAAATTTCTCATTTAGATTCTGCTAGGAACAAACACCAGGAAAGGCTTCTCAGGGAAGCTGCACTTGAGAACTGTCTTGAAGGAGAGACAGAAGAAATTCCTCGCCAACGTGGCTCAGAAGGGACACCGTAAATGTCTGGCCCAGCTGTAGTAAAGAGGACGGGCGGGGCGGGAACTGGGGCAGGAGGAAGCAATCTCTCCTTGCGGGTTGGTCATTGAGGTAAAGGGGAGCCATTGAAGGCTTGATGGGTGATGTGACCACTGTGGCATTTTGGAAGGATCTCTGGCATAAGAGAAAGGCCGCCTCTTGTTTAGAGCTATGGGCAGCTGGGTAGGGTGTGGGCCATGGTTGAGCCCTCAGCTGGTAGGAAGCGGGCAAGAAGGCTGAAGGCCTGGCTTTCTAGGTAGGATGGGAGGTACAGGTTGAGTTGACCCACAATTATGGGAAGTCAGATGAAGCAAGGAGTTTGTGCAATGAGGGGAGGTTTGAAGATGGGCAGGGGGATGGGTCAGTGAGGAGAGACACCTTACAGAACCTGATGGCATGACTTCAATCCCTAGGACCCACATGGGAGAAATGGCTCCAGAAAGTTGTCCCCTGAACACGATCTGTGCATATACACATATACACACAATAAAATAAAAATGTAAAGAAAATATTCTTTAAGAATGGAAGAGAGCACCAATCCCAGCACTCAGGAGGCACAGACAGCAGATCTCTGTGTGTTCGAGGTCAGCCTGGTCTACAGAGCGAGTTCCAGGACAGTCAAGGTTATGCAGAGAAATCCTGTCTTGAAAAAACAAACATAAAAGGGAAAGAGAATCTTCTGGGGCCAGTGAGACAGAGCTTCCGCTTCCAATGAGGCCAGGGGCACATGGGTGCCTGGCCCCAGCAGGTTCGCCCTGGGGTCAGGGGTGTCCAGACTAAAGGAGACTGGAGCTGACTCCCAGCTGGCGTCCCCTATCCCTCCTGATCAGGCATCATGTCAACAAGAAGCTGGGGAGGAGACCTGAGAGTCACAGAGGAGGCAGAGGCCGGCCATTACGGCTGTGCCCGCACAGCGTCCAGTGCTGCCAGCTGGGCCTGGCAGCTCAGACCAGACAGAGAGGGGATGAGAACGAGAAAGGAGAGGAGGGGGACTAGCGGCAGGGCGCTGGCAAGAGCGTGCTGTGCCCAGTGAGAAACCAAGGTTCCTCTGAGGAGAGGAAGGGAAAGCCAGGACAGCTGGAAGAACAGAGGGGGCAGGGGAAGGGCTTGCCTGGGACTGAGATGGGGGAAGGTATGGCAGAGCCTGTGGTCCTTTGAAGATGTCAGAGAATTCAGTCCTGTGAGGGGTCAGGAGGACAGCCATAGGAACAGCAGACCAGAATGAAGCCAATGTGACAGCCACCTGCTCGTTACTGAGTCTCTGGTATAGGCAGTCTCCGTGCAAGACACTGTGTACAGCGATGAACTAAATGTGATTCCTTTCCTAAGGACTTAGCACTTGCTGGGGAGACACATCAGCTCTGCAGCAACAGTGTCCTGACTGTGTGTGAAACTGCCTAGGTATGGTGACAACACACAGAGATGTCCTTACCCGGGACAGAAGCAGGTGACACTGGAAGCTGGCCTCAGGGATGGGCTAGGAGTTACCCAGGCAAAGAGAGCGTGGAGGGCTCTCCGAGAAGAGGGAGAGTCTCAGCGAAGGGCAGGATGCTCACCCCATGATGCTGGCCAAGGAGGGTGGCAGAGGCCTAGCAGAGACTTCAGCAGAGCGCAGCCAACTGATCACCGCCTTTGTGAAGCTCCGTTCTGACTGGAGTGTGGAGAGTTGACTAGGGCAAAGTGAGGACCCCAACTGGCTAGTGGCTGCAGGGCTGCGGGAGGAGGGCACAGCCCGGATGCAAGCAGGATTTGAAACCAGCAGGGCTCGATAGCTTTATGGGGAGAAGGGTCAAGGATACTTCTTAGGTACCACCAAACTGAACTAGAGAAAAGGGAGGAGGAGATGGATGCATTTGGAGACAGACTGGGGAGCCTGAGGATAGGCAGGGCCCTCTGTGTGTGGCAGGCACAGCCAGGGGCCAGGGCAGGGCAGGGTGAGAGTATTGCTTGGTCAGCTCCACAGAGGGAAGACCTTTGTTTAAGAAGCTGCTGGGAGCCGGGCGGTGGTGGCGCACGCCTTTAATCCCAGCACTCGGGAGGCAGAGGCAGGCGGATCTCTGTGAGTTTGAGGCCAGCCTGGTCTACAATAGCTAGTTCCAGGATAGGAACCAAAAACTACGGAGAAACCCTGTCTCGAAAATCCAAAAAGAAAGCAGGGCGGTGATGGCGCACGCCTTTAATCCCAGCACTCGGGAGGCAGAGGCAGGCAGATCTCTGTGAGTTCGAAACCAGCCTGGTCTACAAGTGCTAGGTCCAGGACAGGCTCCAAAACCACAGAGAAACCCTGTCTCGAAAAAGAAAAAAAAGAAGAAGAAGAAGCTGCTGGGAACAAGGGGATACTGTCTAGGCATTGGTGACACTTTAGGACCAGCATAGCCGCAAAAGTAGATAACCATCTGACCTGATAAATCACAGGGTTCGAGGGCTCAGAGAGGCAGACAGGCAGAAGTAAGGCTATGAAGCAGGTAAGAGAAGACAGAGAGGCAGGAAGTGAGAGGACTGGAGGAAACTCCCCGGTGGACAGTAGAACTGGTCAGGGCCCCGTGTGGCAGCTGGCACAGTTTGAGGACTATGTGGTGAACCCAAACTCCATTGCTCCCGCCACAAACCCAGGACCACATATCCTCAGTAAAATTGACTCTGTTCGCATCTGCAATATGGGATTGTGGATTTAGGTGGGAATGGTGGAAAGACCTTAATTTCACACCTAGGTTTATGGGGCACAGGATACACCACCACCTCTTCAGAGGAAGAGACTAGATGGTTAGGGCATGAGAAAGCCTGAAGCAGGCCTTGAACTTGGGGTTCTCAGTGATCCTGCTGTCTCTGAGCTGACACTGGGGACCTGACATCCATTCTGAATCTCCAGGTCTCAGGCTAGACTTCTCTTAGCAGCCAGTGTTTGGCTGTCCTGGAAGGTTCCAGCTCAGTGCCCAGTGTCACCCCCTTACTGGCCTGCTCCCCGCATCAGGTGAGCCTTAGGTGGAGCTAGGCACGTGAGCACAACCCTCTGCACCTCCCACCCCAAGACGTGCATAATGCCCTCAGCAGGCTCCCCGTCAGCCTGAGCAGCTTGCTCCTGAGGACAGCCGTGTGCAGGCCACCACAGAAAGGGAGACCAGGGGACAAGAGACCTGAGGAGACAGGGGAATCAGGGAGGAGCAGGAGCAGCAGGCAAGAAGCACAAGGTGACAGGACATGGAGCCAAGGCTGTGTTGTAGGGCTTTCTTACTGGCTGGCAGGCTCTGGACAGCCATCAGCAAGGCTCTGTTTGCTGAGTTCCTGGCCACGGGGCTGTATGTGTTCTTTGGTGTGGGCTCTGTCCTGCCCTGGCCTGTGGCCCTTCCCTCTGTGCTCCAGATTGCTATCACCTTCAACCTGGCCACGGCCACAGCTGTGCAGATCTCCTGGAAGACCAGCGGAGCCCATGCCAACCCTGCTGTGACGCTGGCCTACCTCGTAGGGTCCCATATCTCCTTGCCTCGGGCTATGGCCTATATTGCCGCCCAGCTGGCAGGGGCCACCGTTGGAGCCGCTCTTCTTTATGGGGTAACTCCAGGAGGTGTCCGAGAGACCCTTGGAGTCAACGTGGTAGGTGCAAAGAATGACGCAGGTGATAGGGCACGGGAGAGAGAGACAGGTGGTAAAGGTGGCAGTCCAGGCAGGAGTAAAAGCAGGGTGGAGGGGTCGGATAAGGTCAGCTGCTCCGAGCAGGTCTCTGGGATCTAGAGGAATGGACTTAGGCAGGGCAGGAATGGAACAGGGAGGAGAGGGAGTCAGAAGGACCAGGCATCTAAAGGCCAGTGCGGGGTGAGGCTGGGATTGAGGGAGAGAGGGGACCCTGCCCACACTGTTTAACCTGCAGTGCTCTGCTGTGTCCTCCCCTCTGCCATCTCTCAGGTCCCCGGGGCCTGCTTCCCTCCCCCAATCGCCCCGCAATTGCCTTTGTTCCACCTGCTTCCACTACTGCCCACAGGCCTCCTCCATCTGTCCTCAACTTTCTTGTTCCTTACTTCCGTGTCCCCCTGAACCACAGGCCTCCCTCAATGGCAGAGTGGGAGAGGCGCCTTCCGCAGGCATCAGGCATCCGGATGAAACAGGAGTCGGCCGCTCAGACCTTAGGTTCTAGGACTGAGAGAAGACTAAACTTAGGGAGTCTCACTGTCCCGCGGGCAGTGCCCACGTCCACCCCGGCGTATTCCTTTCCTCTCTGCCCAGGTCCACAATAGCACGTCAACCGGCCAGGCGGTGGCCGTGGAGTTGATCCTGACGCTGCAGCTGGTGCTCTGTGTCTTCGCTTCCATGGATAGTCGGCAGACCTTGGGCTCCCCAGCTGCCATGATTGGGATCTCTGTGGCCCTGGGGCACCTCATTGGGGTAAGGAACAAAAAAAAGAACACCCTGCATGTGCAGATACTGGAGTCCTCCCTGGAGAAACTACAGGACTCCAAAGGCCAGGAAGTGTCTTTCCCTGAGCTCCTCATGTCTTGTGGCCTGAGGTAGTGAGTGCCCTGTAATATAGGGCTAGCCAAAGTGGGAGGCGCGGGGGGGGGGGGAGGGATGTCCTCCCCTAGGCTGCCTCAGACCTCCTCGTACTTTGATCCTGAACGTCTTCCCTAGATCTACTTCACCGGCTGTTCCATGAACCCAGCTCGCTCCTTTGGTCCTGCTGTCATTGTCGGGAAGTTCGCGGTCCACTGGGTGAGCCCTTCACTGTTAGGCGTGGGGTTTAGAGGACTAGAACTAGTAGGCTTTACCATTAGGAGATCCACACAGAGAAAAATCAGCCGCTCTCATCACCAGGTCATTTAGACCATCCAGGAGTACAGATTTCCCTGCATTCAAAAAGCCTAGGTGAGCATCCCGTCTCTTTCAGCTCCAATATCCTGCAGTATCCAGGGACTGGCAAGAAGTGGGCCAGGGCAGGAGCTGCAGCCTTGGCCCAGGCTTTATGTTCTGCTTCCTTCTTCACTTTCTCCAGCTGGACCAATTTTCAAACTTGAATAAAGAAAAAGACAAACAGAAATAGACCACACAGAAGCAGAGATAGAAACAGCAATAGTCAGGGCTGAAACAGGAGGGGTGAGAGGGAAGAGGAGCTGTGGGAGAGGACCGGAGCCCCAGCTTTAGCTTTGGCTGCACCCTCCAGGGAAGGAACAAAGCCCTGGGCGCACAGCTCTCAAGTCATCTTGCGCTGCTGATGGCTCCTACCTACTTCTGTCTCCTCAGATCTTCTGGGTGGGACCCCTCACAGGGGCTGTCCTGGCTTCGTTGATCTATAACTTCATCCTGTTCCCTGATACCAAGACTGTGGCCCAGCGACTGGCCATCCTCGTGGGCACCACCAAGGTGGAGGAAGTGGTAGATGTGGAGCCCCAGAAGAAAGAATCCCAAACGAACTCAGAGGACACAGAAGTGAGCGTGTGACACTGCCCAGCCCCTGGCCCCTCGGGCTTCCAGGGCGGCATGCAGGTGGGCGGCTTGCCTTGTATGACCTGGCTTGAGGTGTCCCTGGTGTTGGGGGGATCGGGAGACTGGTCACTTATTCTAAGTAGGTACCAATCCTATCCCTGACAAAACAGTTCCTTCCCTGCCTTTCTCCCCTGAGATCCACCGCCCAGGCTGACCTTATGTTCAGTCTTCCCCTTTGGCCTATGAAATAGCTGGGACTTGGGCACACCACCGTGACTGGCTTCTGCATTCATAGATAGAAAAAATCTGGAAGTAAATCCGTCCAGTTAATTTAATTCTCCAAGATCTTCCTTGCATTTCCTTTTTCTTTCTTTTGGTGTTTAAATTTTTACATACCGAGTAATGTGTTTCATTGTGTCCTTTTCATTCATACTTTGCTTTTGTTGACCCCCTTCCTGGACACCCCCTCTTGGACACTTTGGGATTTCCTGAGAAGAGAAATCACTTTCCTAAAAGGACTTCATTCCTACTTTCCAATGCTTGGGAAGGTCCGCACCCCGCACTGTGGGACCGGCTGAGACAGAGGAACCTTCTCCTAGGTTAGCAAGGAACAGCATTAAGGCCCTCTGGACCAGATGGTCTTCCCCTGAGGCCCCTCAGTGTAGACACAGGAAAACCTCTACTCCTGGACTAAAGTCTACATCCCAGGCCGGAAGCCTCTCCAGTCTGGTTCTCAGCATCATAGGACCCAAAGAAGCTCTTAAATAAGTCCTCTTAAATGAGACCACAGAATGACCCAGAAAATTGAGATTAGAGGTTTGGCACCTCTGAAAGATCCTGGGAGTTGAATTGATTTTGGTAGATGTTAAAGGCCGCTGTGCATCTTCTCTGCCTCTAATAAGAGCTCGGTCGTGTGGTGGTGGGGATCCTGTCTGAATTTCAGCTTCTACACTGTAAAATGGGCACACTCCTCCTGCAGAGAGCGCTGTGGCAACAGCGAGTTAGAAGATGCTTTGGGGAGTTAAATGCTGGTAGAACAACTTCAATAAATGATGATTATTGTTGCAGTTACTGTAATTATTGGGTTTGAATACAATTGCTGTTAGTAGTGGGAAGGAAGAGGGAAGGGGGGATGATGGAGAGGGAGGGAGAGAAAGCGCTTCTGCTCTCCTTCACTGGGCTGCTTCCCAGGGTCCCTGCCCGCCTTCTCTCAGAGGTCTTCTGACCTGGGAGTTTTGTGGGGGTGGGGCTAGGAAGGGACCCTGGCATGAAGAGATAAGCCAATTCAAGTCAGTTCTCATCTCTATGGCACCCATCACCATGGTACCCTGAGATGCAACAGCCAAATCCATTAAAAAAAAAAAGGAAGAAAAAAAAAGAAAAGAAAGCGAGATAATTGATAAGCACTTGTCTTCAGCTGGGCTGCAGGAGGGAGGGGCTGCCGAAACATTGCTAGGGCAGGGCAATGGGTGGACCTGGAACTACTGCAGCGGTGGCCCCTGACCCAGCATCTGCATCCATGGTCTTCTGCATGTTGCGGTAGCGTTGGTACTGAGAACTATCCACCTCTCCAAGCTGAGCCCTCCTCAGCCATCTTCCTAATCTCGAAGCCCCAGGGCTTCTTGTGCCCTTTTATAAGTAGGGACAGACGTGTGTGTGTGTGTGTGTATGTGTGTGTATGTGTGTGTGTCTGTGTGTGTCTGTGTGTCTGTGTTCATCTGTGTACAAGTGTGTGAACAGAGGACATGACTGACTTGCCGAGGGTCACTTGACTTTATTGCAAAGATCCCTAAGGTCTCTCCAGCTCTCTGCTTAGAATTTTCTAAATCAGAGCTCTCTGGGGTCTCAGAGCTGCAGCCACTGGAGGGAAAGAGGCAGGGGCTCAGAGAGGGTGTGGCAGGGAACTCCTGCAGTAGGCGTTTAAGCCTCTTGACAAATTATCTCTGTGCCCCAGAGCCAAGCACACACTGGGTCCTCAATAAAAGTTTGATGAATGAATGACGGAGGCCTGGCGGCTGGGGAGGGAGAGGAGGCAGTAATTGATCAAGAAGAGAAAATTCAGAACTTGGAGCTCCAAATGGGCCAAAATGACAGCAGCCGAGAAGCCTATGCTTTCACGCAGGGGCTGGGAAGAGGGTGGAAGTCAGAGTTAGCGCCTCCACCTACCACTCTGGAGCAGCGCTGGTAATCCCGGAATTTAGGTGTGGGAGACACAGAGGTCCTTGAGCTCACAGATATGCACTGGGGAACCATGAGTGTTAAACACACAGGCTTGTTCCTTCAAAGGGAGGGATGCAGAACCTGTTATCTGCCCAGAAGGCTGGACGTGGAAGTGACCTGCCTGGTGACCGTTGCACTGTCTGTGTAGCCTACAAGACCACACCAGATCCGCTCCCCACCCACAAGACCCTTATTGTGAATTTGTCACTCTATAGAACCCATCTTTATGGAAAGTGTCACATGTACTTTACAAAGAATTTCAATGTAGTCATGTCTTAAGCTTTATTGTGCATGCAAGATTGAGCTAATTATCACCAGGAAAATTTTCACCAAATTGGCTGTGCTTAAAATATGCCAAAAATAAACTACTTGGCATCAGACTCCCAAAGTTTGAACCAACACAGGCTACTCTGTCTGTTTACCCGAACTGCCTTCTCGCCTCCCTCAGATCTTTCCTCTGCTGGCCGTGGTGGTTGAAGAGATTACTGAATTTAGGAACCCAAAAGAGCAAGGGGGTGGCCTGCCGGAAGCTGGGAACCGTTTTCACTGATAATCCTTTAGCAGCCCTTCTGTAGAGAAGGACTAGAGATGGCCTTCCCGAGAAAGGAGGAACCAGTAATTAGGTTAAAGCGGAAGAGCTTGAAGGTCGACGGAATAAGTAAGCAAAGGTTAGCCTTTTCTCTAGAGGCTTTTCTAGGACACCAGGCCATCTGTTTAGACGAGGGACGAGGGACGAGTTGGCCTTGGGCACTCCAGATCTCAGTGGTTCCAGTTGGAGACGCAGGCATCACCGACACAGGGGCTGGTTGTGGACAAGGGGTCTGGGGAGGACAGAGACCCACCAGGCAGGCCCTCGTTTGTCAGGGGAAGTTTTTAATTAATGGTGTGTAATCTGATCTGGCCCTTCTTCCCGCTGAGTACTGCTTTCAATCAGGGGAGCCATCTGCAGTGGCAATTCATAACTCTCTCCAAGGGGAGGGGGACTCAGGATGGGTGCCTTGGTGATTAATACAATTAGCCTTTTATGTTGATGATTGTCTTAGCAGGGGCAGATGATCTGAGCCCAGAGCCTAGGCAGTTGTTTCCGATTGGCTGGCAGGAAGCCCCCCTGCCTCCGCCACCCCCACCCCCACTGCCACTGCCACCCCCACCGCAACTGTTGGTCTTTAGCTTGCCACCTCCAGGTATAAAGAGGACAGGCCTCATCTGACACCATACTGTGCCACCAGAAAAGCCCAGAAGGGGCCAGGCTGGGGACACTTTTGGTCCCCAGGTCTAAGGGAAGATGGGGACCAAACCAGAGACTCGCATTCCAAGAGAGCCACTTTGGCTTAAGGGATTCTTGTGTGCCGAGGCTGAAAATGAGACAGGGCTAGAAGGTAGTTCAGCTGGCCCAATGCTGGCCTAGCATGCACAAGGCCCTGGGTTTGACCTCCAGCACCAGATAAACGCGGCGTGGTGGCAGACATATTATCCTAGACATCGGTATCCTAGCACTCAGGAGGTGGGGACAGGAAGGTCAGAGGTTTGAGGCAGGGTCTTACTCTGTAACCCGAGTGACCTCAAACTTGAAACGAAGGCACTGCCTTAACCTCCCAAGGGGATGCAAGCTCTCAGGCTCTGGCATGTGGACTCATTTCCTCATCTGGACAACTCAGCAGTCAAGAGGCCGCGAGGATGGCTATCTGAGACCTGGTCTTACCACATCTAACAGTCAGATGCCATTTCACCCACGTGAGCAAGGCTGCTTCCTGTGTGGTTCCCGGCAAAGACAGGGCCTTGCCTCCTTTCCATACCCTGGGCTTAGCTGAGCCGTGGAGGGGTGTGTGCATGTGTTTCTGGAAGTGAGGTGGACTCCAAAGGAAAGGTAAAAAGTCACACACAAGAAGAGAAATAAAATGATAATGGCCTCAGAGCAGAGAAGTGGACATTGGGGTGATCATAGCTGGGAAAGCGGGCTTGGGGGAGCTTTGAGACTGAAGGATGCTGGGTAGGATTGTGGTTAAGTGAAAAGGTGAGGATTTGGAACTTCCTGCAGCAGAAACAGCAGGAGTCAGATGTCGAGGTGCATACCTGTAGTCCCCGTACTCCAGAGACTGAGGCAGGAGGATATTCATGAGCTCCAGGCCTGCAGAGCTATTCTAATCATGTCTCAGCTACACACACACTCATAAAGGAAAGCACGACACATTGCTCCTGGACTTGGTGACCTGGAGGAACGGGAGGTAAAATGGGAAGCACTGAGCACACAGGGGAGGAGGGCTGGCTTCATTTGTGAAGGCTGGCTACACCATGGGTGCCAAGTCAGCCCAGCCCCCACATATGCCTGCCCTACGGAACCCCAGGCTTACATGTGAACCAGCAAGGCCCAGAACAGACTCCAGAGTGCTTGGAGGGGACATCTAGACTTGGGGGCTCTGAAAGCATAGGAGCATTTCCCACCAAAGACTCCAGACCTCTGCACCTACAGGCTTCCCCGAGCTGGCTTACAATCCTAGTTCCTTACAGCCTGTGGGAGCCTGAGCCAGTTTCCAGGATAGCCTACAGTTGGCTGCAGATATACCCAACCTCTGGACCCACATCAACTACAGTTAAAGTCAGCTTGGGGCCTCAGAAGAAACTCAAGCCCCTCACTCCAGAGGGCTCTGCCCTGCAGCCCCCAGGACAACTAAACACAGCCCTTTTGGATGTGGCTGCTTCTTCCTTCACAAACAGCCTCTCACCCCAGCTTAAATGGTCTTGGTCTCCTGGGTTTATAACTCTGCTAGGTGGGAAGTCTGGAGAGATCTGAAGAGTAATTCATAGAACCACTCCCACAAAGCCATTCCTAGTCCATGTTCTCACAGGACCCTTTCCCAGGAGCCAAGGGCAGGGCTGTTGGCGTTAGCGAACAACTGAACAACTCAGGTCAGTCAGCTGTGCTAGCTGACGCAACACTGGCTAAATGTGAAGGGAAGGACTGGCTCTCCATGATGGCTGGGGGAAGACCCCACAGACGACAGTATAAGCCATAAGAACTCCTAGCCACTCTAGAGGCTGAGGCAGGAGAATCTGAGTCTGGAGCTGGAGATCTGCCTGGACAACAGAGACTCTCTGTCTCCAACAGAGAGCAACAAAAGCCCACATACACCCAAAGTGATGGGCAACCCTCAGCAGGTCTAATCTGTCCACTGTCCTGCTGTATGACCTGACTGTTTTCAGGGGTTAGAAGAAGGGACCTTCTGGGCGTGAAGAAGCCCAGCCTCTTCCTGCTGAAGGGTCAGTTGTAGTTCATCATCTAGAACACTGCCCCTTGCTTCACTTCCTTTTGGTGGTGACTTTAAGAGCCCTGTCTGGGGTGTTTTCTGTTTAGGAATGCAATCTTTGTTCACAGTATGTGAATGTTTCTTCTTGGTCTTTTCATTGCACTTACACTGGGCTTTTCCCAACATTTTCAATACAACAAACTGCACAGAATTGGATAGTTATGAATAAAGCAGCAGTGATGAGAGGAGAAACACACAGAGTACCAGTTCCAGATCCGAGGTTTGAGGTACAGCATGGAGCAATATCCTTGCCATCAAATGACTACAAGTTGACCAATGTGCTTGCCAGTGACCTTGAACGCCTGATGGGAGACAGGAAAGGCATAGGGCTGGGCTTCAGCGGTGTCAGAGAAAGGCAGGGAGGAAGTTAAGAGCTAATCAAGGCAAGCATCTAGCCACGCTGTGGCCACTCTGGGCAGCTGTGGCAGGGGGTCGGCATTGCCAGGATCTGCAATCACTTCTCAGGGAGAGCCACACAAGGCACAGTCACGTTCAGCAAAGCTGAGGAGGCCAGGCACTGTTAGTGAAGGGGTTTACAGGAGTCTGATGGCACTAATTAATAGACTGCAGTGGACAGGGAAAAAAAGGACAGAAACGAACAATGGGATCTCAGAGCTCTGATTAGGGCAGATGAAGATGCAGTGACTCTCAGGGAGGAAGAGGTTCAGAGTCACGCAAGGACCCTGACTCCCACCCCAACCTGCAGGTGGGCCAGAACTCCAACCAGGGCAATGAGAGTCACAGGCTGAACGTTTCTCCAGCTGGAAACTGAGCCAGCCTCCCAATTTCTCCCCGAGGTGACTGCAGAGACTGTCAGCTTCCGGCTCTCCTCCCCTGCTCCCACACACTCCACCCCAATGCCCTGGCCCTCAACATCTTTCTTCAAGATTATCTGAGTAACTGTCACAGGAAGACCTTTTAAAACAAAATTATATTTTTAGTCTACTAATTTCAGGGCAAGTTCCCGACTTTAGTGTCTTGTCTCATGCTAGAGGCTTCATTGCCGCCCCCCTCCCCCATTGGTTTCCCAAGTCACAGCTTTCCCTTGGTCTTTCGTTCTTGGTCTCATTTAGTGGCAGCATGTAACTATGTGGCCCAGGCAGTTCTCAAACCTGTAAAATCCTGCCTCGGCCTCTAAAGTGATGACATTACAGGCATCGAGTCATCACAGTCCGCTTTGGGGAAGACAGACCTTCCTTGGGTATCTGGACTCGATGAGCAAACTAAACAAGGATCTTGAGACACTCATGCCCTGCTCATCTTACGACTATAGACTAATCTGTTAACGTACCCGACCTCTGTCCAACAGTGTTTCTCCCTACTTGAGTCTTTGCTCTGGGGATAATGTCTGGGATACATTTTTGTCCTGAGTTACAGCTGCCTGTCTACTGTTGTGTGGAGAATCTTAGTGTCTCCACTTTTCCTGGAGCAGCTGTGCTCAGACGAGGGGTGCCCTAGGGTTTGCTTGTTAGTTGGTGCTAAGGATTAAGCCCCAAGGTTCAATCTCCATACACTAGCTTAGTGTGTCTTAGTCACACTTTTGTTTCTGTGAAGGGACACCAACAACTTACAAAAGAAAACATTTTATTTGTGGGTTCACAGTCCATGAACATCATGGTGGGGAGCACGGCAGCAGACAGACAGTCACAGTGCTGGAATGGGAGCTGAGAGCTGCCATGATGAGACATAAACAGGAGGCAGAGGGAGACAGAGCTACTGGGATGGCACAGGCTTCCAAAGTCTTCTAAAGCACACCCCCCCACCCCCACTCCCCCCACTCCCCCACCCCCCACCTCCCGCAGCACATCTCTTCCAACAAGGCCATGGTCACCAAATGACTAGTCCCACCAGCTGGGACCAAGCATTCAAACACACAACCCTATGTGGGTCATCTCATTCAAACCACCACATATTGGAACTGTTTTAACATGTCTTTGACCATGGCAAGGTAGCAGGTCACCAACTAACAAAATAGCTTATACTTCTAATCAAACTAACATGGGATATAGGAATATATGTCATTATTTTATGAGCCAACAAGAAAACACAAAGTATTCATTGTAAAAGTCTATTGATTGGGGGCTGGAGAGATGGCTCAGCAGTTAAGAGCACTGACTGCTCTTCTAAAGGTCCTGAGTTCAATTCCCAGCACCCACATGGTAGTTCCAATCATCTGTAATGAGATTTGGTGCCCTCTTCTGGCCTGCAGGCAGATATTTAGGCAAAACACTGAATACATAATAAATAAATCTTTAAAAAAAAAAGTCTATTGATCATAAGATGCCTCGAGTCTCCCAAGGTATTAACAGTTTATTTTTTATTTTTTTAAAGATTTATGATGGAGGTGGGTCTTGTATTAATTTTATTATGTATACAGTATTCCCAGTATTCTGTCTGCATGTATGCCTGGAGCCAGAAGACAGCACCTGATCTCACTACAGATGGTTCTGAGCCACTATGTGGTTGCCGGGAATTGAACTCAGGACCTTTAGAAGAGCAGGCAGTGCTCCTAACCACTGAGCCATCTCTCCAGCCTCCTTAACAGTTTATTTTTGAAGCACATTTTATAATCAATGAAATGATCATTTCTCCTTCAAATCTTGGTTCTTTAAATCAGGATTTAATAGAAACAAAAGGACAAGTGGGAAGCGTCCTGACAGGCCTCAAGTCTTCCTCTCAGTGGGATGGCCACCTCCCACTGTCCATCTATCGTTATGTCAGTGTGGTGGTTTGAAAGAAAATGGCTCCCAAAAGGAATGGCACTATTAGGAGGTGTGGTCTTGTTGGAGGAAATGTATCACTGTGGGAGTAGGCTTTGAGGTCTTCTATGTTCAAGCTACCCCTAGGGAGACAGATCACTTCCTGTTGCATGCAAAATATAGAACTCTGTTATTTCTCCAGTACTATATCTACCTGCATGCCACCATTTCTACCATGATAATGAGCTGAACCTATGAAACTGTAGTGTGTTCCTTTATAGCAGTTGCCATGGTCATAGCAATAGAAACCCTAACTAAACGGACAGTTTTCAAGTTATCCAGGCCATGCCTTGGAATCCTTTTTACAGAGGCAAGACAAACCACTGCAAGCCAGACCCATAATTCTTTTTCATAGCAGAATATTTCCACTTTATTGTCTGACATCCAAAGAGGAAGGGGGCATACAAGTAAACAGACAAGGACAGGGAGGGGAGCCTTTCACACCTGGAACTCTGAGCAGACAGCCACGCCATTGCCTCTGCGGCAGACAGGACCTGAAGTCTGGGGTGGGGAAAGACAGAGGACAGCAAGAGAGGAGTCACCACTGCATGGAGAAGCCCAAGCCATGCAGTAAATGAGCTGATAAACAGCAGTGAAGAGCGGGGGAAGCTCCAGCCATGTCCTCCACGTCCTCTCTTCAACCCGATGGCCCATGGCAGTGGAGCTGTAGATCTGTTCAAGGCTGGGTTGGAGCAAGCTCAGTGGTGGCCCATCAGCCACCCACCCTAACTCCTGTCTTGCTCTGTAGGCAGCTGTGTGCAGTTTTGGGGATGAGGGAAGAGAGATCTTGATCCCTAGGTCTGGGGAGGAGGGTGAGGACAGAAGAGCAGGGTTTGAGGGACCCCCACCTTACATGGGGGCTCACTGCAGAGCAGTCTCCAGGTCCTTTCCACTAGTGCTCTGCGCCTCAGCTAGAGACATGGCGTTCTGCAGCTGGTGAGCTCCTTGTCTGAAATGTGAAGATGGTGAATGCTCCCAAGCTTGGCTTCTTGCCTACAGGCTCAATTTGCCATCCCTGTTCAAATCAGACATCAGTCGTATGGTTTCCATGTATGCTGGAGCTTGGGCCTTGCACACGTGGCATGCTCTTGAACATGATGGCTTCGCTGTAGTCATTCTGCCCGAGTCACACTTCTGTCAGTGCTAGAGCCCACTGGAGTTCTCCGTAGCCAACACGCTGCCCAAAGCATAGCAGGCAACGTCCAGCTGGCAGGATTTGTGCCAGCTCCACCATCTCAATTGTCCCATTCAAGTTCTAGACACATCTGCATGACCTCCCTCATCTCCCCCAGTTTTCACTCTTTGTGCACGTGCCAGGGCCTCTTCCTGCCTCTTTGGTCTTGTAGCTTCCTACCCTTATCCTCCACAGAGCCAGCTGTGCCTGGGCCAGAGTGCTTTAGGTTTTCTGGGAGTTGGGCTGTGGTGCAGGTACAGGGACTGCAGCTGCTGTGGCCAGAGATCTCAGGAGGTTCACTACTGCATGGCACAGCTCAGCTCTGGGACTTCCAGGACCGCGATTTTGAGACGATAATAGCCAAGCACTCTGACACCATTATCCAGCCACTTCCCACCCCACCTGGCTATCTTCCCCAGAGCCTCCAAGCAGTATTATGAGAAGATGTAGAGATTAGTCGTTTCCTCTAACCCAGCTAAGACAGCTCCCTTAAGCTGCCTGACCGCGGGAGGCTCTGTTAAAGCAGAGCAGCTGGAGAGGACTTAGCCCTTTAATGCCAGCAGCTCTATCTCCAATGTGGCTGCTTTGCTGAGGGGCTGGATGCCATCCAGGAGCATCAGGCATTTAGCCCTAGTCAGTGCACATTAGCCCAGGAGGGGAGAGCAGCCAGCTCCCTGGGAGGAAAGGAGGTGCTCCCTTTAAGCATCTTCACCCCCAGGCTTTGCATTTCAAAGGCAGAGAGAAATCTCAGCCCCTTTGCATCTCCTAGCATATCGTCTCACAGGCAGAGTGTGTCCTCTGTGTAGGAACGACCCACCTGAGGACAAAACCACTTGTTAGTTTTGACAACAGGAAGACCTTGGACCATTAAGCACACTGACTGCTTATGCTTGAAGTTCATTTCCCCCATCTCTAAGGTCTAACGAATTCTTCTGATGCCAGGCATTCACAGATGTGGACACAACAGACTGAGGACTTTGTGGAGAGCACCAGGCCCCAGGGTTGATGAGGGGGAAAGCTGAGCAACCCTCAGAAAGCCCTGGCACAGCACAGGCTGCTGGAGAGAGCACTCCAAGATGTCTTACTCAAAGCCAGATGGTAAACATGAGTCGGAGTGCGAGCTAATGCCACTCAGAGGGAATGCCAAAGAGCTAATCCGCTGGCTGACAGCGTGGCTCAGACTTGTCTGGCTTTGGCTTTCAGCTTCACAGCACAGAGACCACGCACGGGTGGCCTGAGAACAGACGAGCACCAGGACCAACCTCACGTGCACATACCTGTTCATTCTCCTAGACAGAAAACAGCCCAGGACTACCAAGTTCAAGTCCTCCACTCTGCCGAGCAATACCCCAACCAGTACGAAATCTGTCCCCATCCTCTGTCCCTACAGTATGAGCTGCCCTTGCTCCTTCCGAGTCACCTCTTGAGAATGCTGAACTATATCCACATACAGTTAGCTAGATTGGGTGCGACTTACAAAGCATCTCTTTGGCTCAGGAATGAGATCTAGTTCTTACAATCCTAAGAAAGGAAAATTCTGAAATATAAATGATCGCTGGCCACTTCTTACTATAACTTTTTGTCTATTTAATGTGCATGGGTGCTTTATTTGCAAGCATGTCTGTGTACTACATGTTCCTGTTGCCCTCGGAGACCCCAGAAACTGAAGTTACAGTTTTAAGCCATTGTGTAGATCCTTGGAATGGATCCTCTGGAAGAGCAGCCAGTTTTGTTTGTTTTGGTTTTGGTTTTTTTTGTAGTTTGTTTTGGGAAGTTCTGAGGTTTGAACCACTGAGATCTCACACATGTTAGTCAAGCACTCTTCCACTGAGTTATATACCGCAGTCCTGTTCCTTAATTTTAAATTTCGAGACATGGTCTAAGTTACCTGGGCTGGTTGACCAAGAACTCACAATCTCAGTCAAGTCGTGAAATAGCCAAGGTTCCTACATTGCTAGAATCCTAAACTTATGTCACCAAGCCCTTTGCTCATTTACTATTTGACCATTTGACAATACAAATAATACTGGACCTAAGTAAAGGCAACTTACACTATCAGGTATTAAATACCATTAGCAGGACTCTGTTAATAAGAAGTTTGCAATGGCATCCACAATTGCTGACATGAGACTAAGAGATGGAATTGCCAGGTAAACTACAGTTTGTAGGCATTTGGGCCAAATCATCTCACTGAACTTACCAACTGAGACACAGCACCTATACCTTCTGCCCTCACACAGCATGCTGAGGTCAAGTCACAAGACACAAACGGGGTAAATCACTATACTAAGTTTCCTAGAGTCTTGGAGAGAGGGCTCAGCAGTTAAAAGTGCTTGCTGCTATTGCAGAGAACAAGGTTTCATTCCCAGTTCCCACAATCATCTGCAGTCCCGTTTGCAGGGGATCTGATGTCCTCTCCTGGCCTCAGTGGGCAGCTGCATGCACTTAGCACATATACATGCATACAGGTCAACATTCAAAACACAATGCAAATAAACTTAAAGAAAGTACTTTGTAAGTCCTAGAGATCTTAAGGAGACTCCGTCCTTAACTTCAGCAGGAAGATGAGAAGGAATAACTGGCAAGTGCCTCATCCGAAGCCTACATGTCCATTTGTGTCTGAGTCAAGATGGCCAACTGTGTGGGGTAGAGCAGTGCAGGATAAAAACAAAATGAGGGCAAGGGATTTGGTTCAGTTGACAGGGGGACTGCCTAGCGTGTACACACAGGAACCCCAGGCTTGAGCCCTAATGCCATATAAACTGGTGTGGTGGTACACAGCTGTAATCCCAGCATTCTGGACGTGGAGGCAGGATGATTCTAAATTCAAGGTCATCCTCAGCTACAGTGCAAGTTTTGAGACCAGCATGAGGTACGCGAGCTACTAGCTCACAACCCAAAATAAACAAAACCCAAACAAACAAGTCCCCACTTCCAACCATGAGTCCCCAAAGTGGCCTTCTTTCCCATCCTACATGACCAGAAGACAAAGCTCTTACACACTACAAGGTTATTACTGGTGACGTTGGCTGTCTTCTACTCGACTTCATGAATAGAAACCATCAACAAATACAGCTCTGAGAATCAAGGTCTAATGAGTTACATAAGCCAGGGAGCTCCTGGCCTGGCGCCTTCCATTGTTTACAAAACATACCAGTTACAGGAAACATATTTAAAAACTTTACCAAGTTCTTAGGTTAAGTGGTCATTCTCCAAACTCTGTGTACACTAAAAGCATAATGCTAATAGGCTCAGCTCCACAGGCTTTTCTCTGAATCCTAACAATGGCTAAAGCTGAGTCATCACCAAGACCGTATTAAAGTTCATTGGTGGAGAACCTACTGTGTGAGCTGACTGATCACATTCACTTCTCAAACCTGGACTTCCACAATAGCTCTTTCCCATTCGTGTTGAAAGCCCTAGAAAAAACAATGCACCATTAAGAACACCACTGTTTTCCCAACAGAACAATACACCCCAAACGGACACTGTATGTGTAGAATAATGTATGCAGCTACATACATATGCATGCGTACGAGAGCCCACACGGGGCACACTGTATATGTAGAATAATGTATGAGGCTATGCACAATGCATGGGTACAAGAGCTACTCGCATTTGTGGCTTCACTTTGTGCAGTTTCAATTCCCTAGTCAACCATGACCCAAAAATATCAAATGGAAAATGCCACAAATAAACAACTTAAAACAGGTTGTGAGTAAGCACGATGGCTTCTTCATGCCAATGCTGTTGTCCTCCCTGGAACATGAACTGCTCTCTGCTCACCTAGACACATCATATACACTATCTGCCTGTTAACCACTCAGTGATCAGACTGATCCGTCATGGTATCACAGTGCTTGTGTTCAACTCTTACTTTACTGAATAAGAGTATAATTCTAACACAACAAAGAGAAGTCATAAAGTGCTTCCTTTAATAGCACAAGACATGCGGCACACGTCTATAATGCCAGCACTTGAGAGCAAGATCTCTGAGTTCCAAGCCAGCTAGAACTACATAGAGACCCTGCCTCCCCATAGAGGAGGAGAAAGAAAAAGAGCAAGTCGTTATGCTCCTGCCTGTCATTTGGGGCTGCCTGATAATTTTGGCATGAAGAAATGAAGAACCCTTTCCTTGCATTGGCATTTTTAGTTTCTTCTCCAGCAAATCAGCTGCCCATCCTAATGGTAATAAAACCCAGTGCTTTCTGTTCATAGAGATGGCAAATTCACCCTTTCTTGTCTCTTTTTTTTAGGCAGGCTTACTATGCAACTCTGGCTGGTCTAGAAATCAGAGACCTACCTGCTTCTGCCTCTTGACTACCGGAATTGAAGATGTAAGTCACCACACCCAACACAAATTCAGCCTTTTTGTTTGTTGAGAGTCTCTCTACAGACCAGGTTGGCCTTAAACTACTTGCCTCTGCTCCCGAGTGCTGGGATTAAAGGTGTGTGCCACCACCAAGCCCAGATACAAATTCATTTTAAGAAGACATGGTTAAACACCCAGCAATGAACACAAATTGTTGCTGTCAGTCAAACCAGGAGTTGTGCATAAATTGAGCTTTAAGATTTAAAGGTTCCGTTAGCCATGGTATGGTGGCGTGTCTAGTTAGAGAAGCGGGAATGCTAGGGCAGCCTGGTCTACACAGTAAGCCCAAGGGATATAGAGTGCGACACTGCCTCCAAAATAAATACAAACAACAATTCGCAGTTTTAGCATCAAAGTTGAAGTAACTCTAGGCCAGCCTGGGCCACAGTGAGACATGGTCTAAAACAAGACGGACAAAGAGGAAGCATGAGAAAGGGTTAGACACAAAAGATAAGGGTCCAGCCACTTCAAAGCACTGGGTCCTTTAATTAACAAGGCCCTTACTAGTCAACCTGTTACACATGAGGCAGTGCTGAAGCTCAAAGTGGGTACACTCCCTTTGCTAGAATCAAAATTATTTTCATGGCCAAGGTCCTCTGGCTTAGCTCAAAACCTGAGCAACTGGCTGCCAACAAGTGACACACAAAACCATTTTCTTTTTCATTAACGGGCCATCAATTCCTGCATAGGGTAGTCTTGCCTTCACTACACAATCCATTTGCTTCTTCTACATTAGTGACTTCAAGTGTGCCTTGGAGGGATGCTACAGAAGAGCAAACGTGCAAAGACAGAAGAAAGGAGGTACCATCTAGGACAAAGTTTAAAAAAAAAAAAGCCTAGCAGGCATGTGTGAGGAGGGAGTCTGGGAGATGGGACCCATCTTCTGTCAATTTGCTGAGGCAGATGGGCCCTGCTGTGAGAGCTGCCCCCTCCTGGGAAAAAAGCCAGTAGGTTGCCTCCTCTCTCCACTGTTACATATTAAGCCCGGACTGTTTGCGTTCAATCTTGGATACATTCTGTTCAGAGCTTCAGAGTTCTAGGAGCAGGTGCCCTCAGTTAATCAGCCCAGCTCACTCCAGAGTCACTTCCAGCAGGGAAGAAAGTTCCAGGCAGCCAGCCAGCTGCAATTTTTTTTATCTAAATCTGCACCATTCTGATCCCTAAAGACTAGTTTTAAAAGTTTATTTATTTATTTTTTTGTCTAAAATGCTTTCTTCAAACAAGAAGATAACAAATCTAGGACTTCAGTTTAGAAAAACAGAATAAAAAAAAAAGAGAAACAAAGACCTACAGGCAGACATAAGGTTCAGGTGGGAAATAGAGATGAACAAACCCAAAACACTTTAAGGGAAGACATTCTCTGAAAGGTGCTGAAGGTTACTTTACCATCCTGCACAAGAAAACCAACATCACATTCATTTCACAAAACTATTTATTTTTTTCACATCATATTCCAAATATATGTCTTACAGATAAGAGTTAGTATTGAGTCAGAAAACATCCTAGAGAAGGAAGCCATTTAGACACTGGAAAAATGCTAATCAAAAAGCCAACATTTACATACATGTGTCTGCTTCCCGGGAGAAGCGCACCACCCAAAGTGCAAAGACAGAAGCAACTAGCTTTTTTGTCATATGAAAATGTTGACAGTCTTCTGAATTGTTAGCTTACTACACACCGACTTTTAAAATAAAACAAGAGGGTCAGTCACCAGAATGCATTTAGCTTTAGATCAATCTGGCTCTGACCCCAAGCAACTCCAAAAGTCCAGCGAGAAGCTGACTAGAGACTACGAGATGCAGGAGTGCAGACTACACTGCCCACTGTCTACGACGCAGACCTAAGAACCCAAATGAAGTGAGCATACTCAAGTCAGTGCCTATCAACCCCACTGAGGGCTCCATGCCACTGCTCGGTTCCTAAAGGAGCACAGGGACTGGGCTCTGAGAGGGGGCCTTCCTGCAGCTTCGGTCCAGCTCTTTGTCCTGTTCTGCAACTTCTTGTCCTGAGACAACTCAGTTTTACCCACGAGGTAGGATTTCTGTCATTGTCTAAGTGACACTAAAGAAAAGTCATTTTATGAGCAGTATTTTGGCTTTAAGCCAAAGGGTTACTCCCCACCCCCGTCAGAGTCAAAAGCAATACCCATTATCCTTCCAGCCCAGTAAAGATCTCCTATTTGAAAGCTCCCAACAACTAGTACAGGTGCTGCTGAGTCACCAGAGGAACAGGAGCTATATAATAATAAACTCATGCACATTAAACTTTATTTAAAGCCTAAAAAAGGCTAAAATATTAATAAAAAGGAGGCGGCAGAATAAACACGTGTGTCCTGTGGTCAGTAAATGCTGGGACATTAGGCAGAAATGGCTTTACTTGAGGTACGGAGCAGGGAAAAATTTGCCTTGTTGACCCAAGTTGGTGGCAGACTTGCTTTTGTTCCCAAATCTAAAAACAAAACAACAAATTAGAGAGAATGAATCAAAAGTATTCTACAGGGCCAGTGAGATGGTGCCATGAGGAAAGACATTCTATATAAACATGGAGACTTCAGCTCAATCCCTGAAGCCCACATAAAGGTGAAAGGGAAGAACCAGCTACACAGAGTTGCCCTCCACATGGGTGCCATGGTACACATGCCCACACACATATCACGCACACAAATACACATTTTTTAAAAAAGTATTCTATAAAAAATATTGAATAAACAATTATAGTGTTACAGAAAACTTCTAAGAGCTATTTAAAGGTGCTATTGATCACCCAATATGATGGCTCACAGTGGAGAGCTTCATTCAGCCTCTACAGGAAATTTTCTTTAACATCTGGTTACTTCTAGTTCAATTATTCTTTTTGTCTGTCTGTCTGTCTCTATCTATTTTAGATAAGGCCTTACTATATCTATCTATTTTAGATAAGGCCTTACTATATCCATCCATCCATCCATCCATCCATCCATCCATCCATCCATCCATCCATCCATCCATTTTAAATAAGGCCTTACTATATAGCCCTGGCTAGCCTTGGACTCATGGCAAATCTCCTGTGTCAGTCTCCTGAATGCTAGGGTTGTTGAGACTGCCGCTCCAAAACCTGAAGGCCTGAGTTCAATTCCTAGGAATCACACAGTAGGAGAGAGCTGACTCCTACAGAGTATGCTGCTGTAGCTCATACATGAGGGTACATGTATACAAACACACACACACTTCTGCATACCTGGGAGTGCTCTTGGAGAGGTTGTACAATCTCTGTGACAGCGAACTTGATAAAGGAGTCTTGACAAGTTGAAATTCAGGAGTAGTCACAGGCCCCAGTAAGCTCACTTCAAGTAAAATTCAGACACGTTTTTAAGAGAATGGGGGAAAACAAAGTACCTGCCAAGATGGACGTTCACACTGGCTCCTGTCTGAAGGTTGGAGACTGGACATCTAGCAGTTTCACAGCCTTTAGCCCTTGTTTTGTAACTCATTCCTGAATCTTTTGAACTATGCAGACAACTACTCAATGAATAGCTGACATTCACTTCCTGATTCAGACCATTCTCAAGTATCAAACTTCATACATCTAACATCTGAACATTTGAAATTTACACATGTAAGAAGAAACAAAACACTTTTCTTAAAAAGAATCTTTTAATATGTCTATGTGATAGGAATAAAATGATTCTACTCACATAAAATTGCTAGTGGCAGCATAAATAGCATAAGAGTCTAAGGGGAAGTCAGTGAGGTGGCTCAGGGGCAAAGGCACTTGCCGCCAATCCTGATGACCTAGCCTTGATCCCTGGACTCACGTGGTGAGAGGAGAGAACCAGTTCCCTCAAGTTGTCCTCTGATCCCCACAAAACATACCATGGCATATACTCCCACAAACATAAAAATAAATAAAATGTAATAACAATTTTCAAAAAATAAAATTGATCAGTAAAACATCCCAACAAACTTAAAACGGGAAATAACCCTTAGGGTATATTCATGGTACTGGGTGTAGTACTGATTTTAGCTATGAAAAACTGTTGGAATTTTCAAGATAAATATAATGGTGGTGGGTGGCTGATTAGAGGAGTTGGGAAAGGGGTCTCATGTAACCCAGAATGGCCCCAAACTCAAAATGTAGCAGAGATCGATTTTGTATCCTCCTGCCTTTACTTTCCAAGTGCTGGGATTCTGAAGGTGCTCATTACTTCACCCAGCCCCGTATATTCCAAAAAGCTGGAGCAAACTCAGGGAAATGGGCACATGGCCAAGGCCCTGAAAAAGTAGGCACAGTGTAGAACTGACCTTTAATGTCTGGTGTCCGTGGTGTTGAGTTTCCATTGCCACGCTGGATGTCAATGTTCTCTTGTTCCACCATCATGAACTGATTCCAGTACTCCAGGGGCAGAGAAAGCAGGCGCTCCACCACCTAACGGGCATCAAAGGCAAGGCTTACTTCATGTATTCCTTCTTGTTATGTTTCACTCTGCAGGACAGACTGACCTAGAACTTGAAATGTAGACCAGGTTGGCCTCAAGCTTGTGACAATCCTCCTGGCACAGCCTGCCAGTGCATGTGCCCAGCATGCAAGGCTTATTTTTTGCCATCATGCCATGCTAGCGCATTACAAAAGCTTGGATTTTATGTACCTCTGTATATGCTTGTGTTTGTGTGTGTGTGTGTGTGTGCGCACATGCACTTGCACCCCTACCTTGAGCTGACGCTTGATGTCCTGGAACATTGTCACTGGGTCTGGATTAGGCACAGTATGGGCAACTATTGTAGGGCCAAAGATTTTAGCTAGATTGGCAATATCCATCTTAGTATCTGGACTCTGAGCCACTCTAAACAAACAAAGTTAAAAACGTATTATTCCCTTAAATATAACCAACTTATAAATTTTGTATAAGAACATTCAGTCCACACTTCCCAGGGTCCACATCATCTTCTCCGAACTCCCAAGACAAGTTCCTGCTGTGCTGACCTCTGCAGGTGGATCATGAGGAAGGCTAATGTGTCCCTGTTGGCCTGGGGCAGCTCACTGACTGCCTGGTACATGGCAGCTGTGCTGTTGTCTTCATCTGTTATCTCTGTAATGAAAAGAAAGCACTAAGAAGACCAGACTCTTCCCCTTGACAGCAGCTTCCAAGTTATCGACCACAAAGGTTCATCTATACACCGGGTTTCTGAAACTTCTGAGAGGTTCATGACAGCATCAGACTCCAGTTTCATTAACAAGCAGGACACTGGCCAACAGTTCAATATGAGAAGCCAGAACTTCCTAAAAAAAATCACCATTGCTGTAAGAGAAAGCAGCTGGCAACCTATTTGCTGGGAAGACATGCAACCGCAGTGCTAACCATCAACAAGGAATTCATTCACTCGACATTTAAGGGCCTACTATATACCAGGTGCTATTTTATTTTATTTTTGGTTTTTCAAGACAGGGTTTTTCTATAGCTTTGGAGCCTGTCTTGGAACTCACTCTGAGGACCAGGCTGGCCTCGAACTCACAGAGATCCACCTGCCTCTGCCTCCCGAGTGCTGGGATTAAAGGCGTGCCATGGTGAGCGCATGCCACCAGTGCCCGGCTACCAGGTGCTATTTTAAATGTGAGGCTAAAGCAAACCAAAAGGGGCCTTGTTTCATGGAATAAACAGTGTACTGGGAGAGTTGGTCACAAAAGAAAACAAACAACAGACCATGTGTTATACGTGAGATAAAGAAAAGAAGGCAAGCAGGATGCTGGAAGGCAGGGTTTGTTTAGTTTTTGTAACTGAGTCTCAGGCAGTCTAGTGTCAAACTCACCATGCAGCCAAAGCTGGTCTCAATCCTGCCCCCCTCCCACATGCTGGGATTACTATGTCATCAAACCTGGCTTAGGAAAGGTGTTTCTGAGGACAAAATATATGAAAAGAAACTGGGGGAGGGAGGGCAGAATTAAGGTTACAGAGACACCTAAGGAGAAACTGCTGGGGCTAAAACTATAACAAACGTGAAGGACTTGAAGTAGGAATATGCTAAGAAATCCAAGACTCCAGGGTTCAAAAAGAGGAAGGAAAGTATAATGGAAAATGATGCTGAAGGCATAACCAGGAGGCAAGTCATAGAGGGTCTTCTTAACCATGTTAAGGATGAGTTCAGTCTAAAACTGATGGGAAAGCTGGACATGGTGATACACGCCTTTAATCCCAGCACTCAGGAGACAGAGGCAGGTGTTCTGAGTTTGAGGCCAGCCTGATCTACAGAGTTCCAGGACAGCGAGGACTACACAGAGAAATCCTGTCTCAAAAAACCAAAGTAATAAGATAAAATAAAATGAAAATAACAGATAGACGACAAAGGGACAACAATTAACTTAGAGTATAAAAGGACCATGCCAGCTCCTGTATAAAGATTACCTGGTAGAGGGCACAGACAGACAGGACAATCTGTTAGCATGTTCTTAGCATATTCCAGGGACAGTTAAGTCCCATGACTTGTGATAAATATCACATCTAAGGTGTATTTACAGGCAACCAATAAGATTTGTGGTGGAAAAGGAATTAAAGATGGTTCTGAGCTCAAAAGGACAACCTAAAACTTGACTGAAAAACAAGGAGCAACAACAAAACACCTATTAAGTCCTATTTAGTTTAATTCTTCCCCTTATTTTTTATGTGCATGGGTGTTTTGCCTACATGTTTTGCTACATGTCTGAGCACTACAATGCACGTCGTACCCAAAGAGGCCAAAAGAGGGTGTCAGATTCCCCTGGACTGGAGTTACAGGAAGTATCACGTGGATGCTGAGAATCAAACCCAGGTTCTCTACAAGAGTAGCCAGTGCTTAGCCACTGAGTCATCTCTTATCCAGTCATTCACCCACCAACTACATGAGCACCGACCACATCCCAGGCACTATAAACTGTGTGAACAAAGCTCGGCTCTGGAATCACAGTCGGGAGTGAAGATCCGCCCTCACCTGCTGCCTCCATAAAGGCTCTGCTTAGCCAAGAGGTCAGAAGGGGCTCTTTGAGGTTTCGGAGGAAGTCTTTCAGGAGGCTACAGATGGCATGGATATCATCCACTTTGCTGAGCAGGGGTACAGTTTTCACTTTAAGGAATTTCTCTTTCAGCTCTTTTACTGTCCGGTCACAACCCGAGATCCTGTATAAGCCTGCCTATTATAAAAGACAACAGTTAGGAACTCCCAAACTACTAACACAAATAGCAAGCTTACCCTGTCGGGGTCCACACTTACCTCAGTCAGGCCTCGCTGCTCAATCTCATTCACACAGCTGACAATAATCGCAGGGATCATTGGAGAAGTCTGGGACACAAAATCTGCCAACATTCCCTGGAAAAAACGATCTTTATTATTTACACCACGGAGACCAAGAGAGGAAGACCATCTGCAAAGAGTTGCTATTAAACACAAGGAAATTATATCAGTTTTTGAATTCCTATTCTCAAAGTACACTTTAAAATAGTCTTGGGGAGGGCTGGAGAAATGGCTCAGTGGTTAAGAGCACTGACTCCTCTTCCAGAAGTCCTGAGTTCAATTCCCAGCAACCACATGGTGGCTCACAGCCATCTATAATGAGACCCAGCGCCCCCTTCTGGCATTCAGGCACACATGGAAGGAATGTTGTACATATAATAAATAAATAAATCTTTTAAAAAATAAAAAAATAAAATAGTCTTGGGGGCTGTTTTAATCAGAATTTCTATTGCTATTAAGAGACACCACGACTACAACAACTCTTTTATTTTTTTTGGGGGGGGGTTGTTTTGAGACAGGGTTTCTCTGTAGCTTAGGAGCCTGTCCTAGAACATGCTCTTGTATATTAGGCTGCCTCAAATTTACAGATATCTCCCTGCCTCTGCCTCCCAAGTGCTGGGATTAAAGGCCACCACTGCCTGGCTGACCACAGCAACTCTTATAAAAGGAGAACATTTAATTGATGTGGTATCTTACAGGTTCAGAGGTCTAGTCCATTATCATCATTGTGGAAGCATTGCAGTGTGCAGGCAGACATGATGCTGGCTACATCATGATATGCAGGCAACAGGAAATGGTCTGTCTCACTGGGCATGACTTGAGCATATATGAGACCTCAAAGTCTGCCTCCAGCGACACACTTCCTCCAACAAAACCACATCTACTCCAACAAGGCCACCCTCCAAAAAGTGTCACTCCCTTTGGGGGGGTATTTTCTTTTAAACCACCACAGTGGCTGAGAGATGGCTCAGCAGCTAAGAGCATGTACTGTCTTCCAGAGGATCTGAGCTTACTTCCCAGCACCCCTACACCAGATGGCACACAACCACCTAAACTCTAGCTCCAGGACAATCTGACATCTCTGGCCTCCAGGGTACCTGAACTCAGGTGCACATTCTCTAAACCACACATAGAATAAATAATAATAAAATTTTAAAATACTCTCATAGGGATTGTGTGGCTCAGTTAGCAGAGTGCATGCCTAGCTTCACTGCTTATTTTCCCTTGTCTTTGAGTGAAAGAAGAGGAAATTCTTAGAGTTGGTGGCATTATTACTTGCCCATGAAAAAGTGTGATTTGTATAAATCAATAGCACCATGAAGGTAGGAAAATTAACCAAGACTCTGTTTTTGTTTTGAGACAGGATCTCTTGTAGCCGAGGATGGCTTCAACTTGCTATATAGCTTAGGATGACCTTGAAATTCTGGTCCTCCTACTATCTCTAGAGTGCTGGGATAACAGGCACGAGCCACCATGTCCAGTGTATGAATTGGTAGGGACCAAACATGGGTCCTCAGCAAGAGCAGCAAATGCTCTTAACCATACTTTAATCTTTTACATAAGTGCAATCGTGACTTTGAATGAAGCACACCCCCTAAAAATGCGTACTCTAGCTTTTCTTCTTAAACAGAGCACAGTCAGGAATGTGCTCCTTAACTCAGGGTGCTTTTGGAATGAGCTGACCCCACCGTAAATATGTTTAGACTCCATAAGTAAAATCACCATTTTCCTTTGTTCAGGGAACACTTGATCCCAATATTTGCCTTACCTACTACATACAGGTAACAAGTCTTTTCCCACTCGCATCTTGGCTTTGCACTCAACGAAATGCAAACCCATTGCATCCAATTATATATCAACATCTAAAGCCAGATATAGAAGGGTCAGCGGTTACTTTATGTGATGATGGAATTTGACTATGTTCTCAAAAACTACTATATGAGAATTATACGCGGGGAAAAACACAGCCTGGGAAACTTCTAAAGATGAGAAGATGATGGGTTTGCGTTCAGAATGAGTACAGACAAGACTTCCAGAGTTAACACGGACAATACACAAACTGTACCTTACCAGGAACGGGTTTGACATCAGGCCAGTCTCAAATATTCTTTCTAGTGCTATGGTATTACATAGTGGGACTGGAGATGTCTGAAGTTTAGAGTCCTCTTGCAGAGGATCCAAGTTCAATTCCCAGTACCTATGTCACATAGCTCATGACTGCCTACAACTCCAGCTAGAGAGGCTTCAGTACTTGAAGACACATACACACATATACATAATAATAAAATAGATCTTTAAAGTAATTTTGCAGTGTATATGTTCTTAATACTAAAATGTTACAGTTTAAAACATATAAATCAGGTGGTGATGGTACACGCCTTTAATATCAGCACTCAGGAGGCATCAGATGGATCTCTGTGAGTTCCAGGTCAGCCTCATCTATAAAAAGAGTTCCAGAAAGGCCAGGAATGTTACAAAGAGAAACCCTGTCTTGAAAAACAAAACAAAAACAATAACAACAAAAAAAAACATGCCTTATGGGCCGGAGAGATGGCTGAGAGGTTAAGAGCACTGACTGTTCTTCCAGAGGACCCAGGTTCAATTTCCAGCAACCACATGGTGGCTCACAACCACCTGTAATGAGATCTGGTGCCCTCTTTTGACTTGCAGGCATACAAGCACACAAAACACTGTATACATAATAAATAAATAAATTTTTTTTAAAAAGTCACACATGCACTGCTTATCACCTATGCTAACAATAGGCGTCCTGATGCTAAAACTCTGCAAGGACACTTGCACCAAAACTGTGGTTTAGGGGCTGGGGAGATGGCTCAGTGGTTAAGAGCACTGGTTGTTCTTCCAGAGGACCTGAGTTCAATTCCTAGCACTCACATGGCAGCTCACAACTGTCTGTAACTCCAGTTCCAGAGGATCCAACACGTTCACACAGACATATATGGAGACAAAACACCAATGCACATAAAGATAAATAAATAAAACTATGGTCATTGTTGGCCAACTGACACAGAACAAAGCTTTCAGTTCATGGACTGGACCTAAATAAATTGATAAAATATTTTAAAAAAAATAGGGTCTGGAGAGATGGCTCAGACCCAGGTTCAATTCCCAGCACCCACATAGCAGCTCACAACTGTCTGAAAAATAATAAAATTGTTAAAAATAATTTCCTAATTAAGCAATCCGGGCATAGTGGTGCATGCCTTTGATCCCAGCACTCTGGCAGAGGCAAACACAGACAGATTTCCAGGTTTAAGACGAACATGGTCTACAGAGGAGTTCCAAGACAGCCAGGGCTACACAGAGATACCCTGTTTTTAAAACTCAGAAGATAAAGAAAGAAAATAAAAAATAATTGGTAAGACCTAAGGATGAGATCAGAGAACTGATGAAATAAGAATGGTTGTGAGTTCACAATTGCAGAGTTAAGTGGTAGGAATCAGGAGTTAGCTACAAGAATGTCATGTGGGGGGGGGGTCTGGGGGCTGGAGAGGTGGCTCAGTGGTTAAGAGCACCAGTTGCTCTTCCAGAGGTCCTGAGTTCAATTTCCAGCAACCACATGGTGGCTCACAACCATCTGTAATGAGATCTGGCGCCCTCTTCTGGCGTGTGGGCATACATGCAGGCAGAATGTTGTATACATAATAAATCTTTAAAAAAAGAGTGTCACTGGGTACATGTGAAATCTTAGGGGAGGAAAGGAAGGAGCAGGGAGGAGTGGAAAAAAGGAAGGAAAAAGAAAAGGGAGACGAGAAGGAGGGAGGAGGGAGAACAAAAGAGAGGAAGAGGAACAAAGGTGGAAGAGAAGGGAGGAAAGAGGAGGAAGGAGGAGGAGGAGGAAGAAGGGAGGAAAAGGTTATTAAACAAGAGAAATCCAAACAAGATTCTGCCACAGGTCAATATTTTATTACTTATATTCATTTTTCATGGAGGGAAATTTTATTTGATATCAATAATTTTAAAATAAAAACTGACTATGCCTTTGAAAGACTAAAGAAGAAACAAATGATAGCTGGCTTCAATGAGTCTTACCTCTCCAATCTTAACCGGAGTTCCCACCAGGGGAGAAATGCAGGGAAGGGGACATCGGTCCCGACATTCTGGGTGAGAGACCAAACGACAGTCTCGACACTTCAGAGACAGCTTGCCAAATTTGATCCTCTTTCCACACGGAACACAAGATTCAGGCTTGATAACCTGAAGATAGAACAGGGCAGACACAATAGGATGATATGAATTAACAAAGTTATTGTCAACCACAGGTATTAAATACACGGTATATGTAAAACAACATTTTAGGCCATTACACATTTTAATGTAATTCCCACAAAAATTCTCAAAAATAGGTCATGTTTTTGATCTTGGTCAAAATCGTTTTTGTCCTTGAGGATTATATGGAATACCAGTCTTATGAACGATTTTGATGTGGTCTGCAGGTCATGGTGGCACATGCCTTTAATTCCAGTTCCTAGGGGACAAAGGCAGGCAGATCAGGGCTACAAAAATGAAACCATTGCAAAGACAAAGTTTTAAAAAGATAATAGTCACTGGCTAACACTATCCCCTCAGTTAGGGTGGGTCCTTGTGAGCCCCTCCTCCATCCATGCTGCTGGAGAGGGGAAGAGTCAATTTTCTCTGGAGGTGTGGCCATTGGGAAGTTGCTCATGCTCCAGTGTATGAATCCTCACACCCATGCACACACTGGAAGCACTGATTAGACTCTAGAATAAAAAGAGGACATGAAGTTGAGAGTGGGACTGTTGAGGGTAGTCCAGGATTTAGGGGAGTGATAGAGGGGCTGAATATGATCAAAACACATCGTATTCATGTCTAAAATTCTAAATAAAGAATGTAACACTGTTAAAAGCAGCTAGTAACAAGTGTTGACAAAACATAAACTGAAACTCTTACATAACACTGATAGGAATATAAAATACACATAAGGGAAAAGTCTGGAGGCCCCTCAGAAAGTTAAGCATAGTTACTGTATGACCCACTAATTCCACTTCTAAGTATGCATATGCAAGAAAAATGAAAATGGTCGGGCTGGAGAGATGGCTCAGCAGTTAAGAGCACTCACCGACTGTTCTTCCAGAGGACTTGAGTTCAATTCCCAGCAACCATATGGTGGCTCACAACCACCTATAAAGAGATCTAGTGCCCTCTTCTGGCCTACAGGCAGGATACTGTATAAATAAATTAATTAATTAAAAAGAGAAAGAAAAAGAAAAATGAAAATGGTTTACATAAAATGTGTGCACATAGCCTTCTTTCTAGTAGCTGAAAATGGAAAACCCTAAATGTCTATCCACTAATAAACAGATAAATATGTGGCATATGCTTTTGATGCAGTGGAACATCATTCATCAAATAAAAAGAAATGAAACACATAGGCTACAGCAATGATGAGCAAATGAGAGAAGCTAGACCCAAAAGTGCACAGACCACATGGCCTCATGTACATGAGATGTCTTAAAACAGGCAAATCCATAGACACGAGTGGTATGGATGATGGTAGCCTCTGACTACTGGATACTGATGTAGCACAGAAGGGTGGGGGAAATTCTATTAGGTATAGATTTCATCTTTGGGTGGTGAAAATGTTCTAAAATTGACAATGGCGACAAATACCCAATTCTATGAATATGCTAAATGTCAGTGGACTTAAACGGATGAATGAAGCCAGGCAATGGTGGCTCACACCTGTAACTCCAGCATGAAAGTTGCCAGTGGGGCTGGAGAGACAACTAGTGATTAAGAGCACTCATTACTCTTGTAGAGGACACAAACTGGATCCCCAGCACCTGCACTGGGTAGCTCACAATCACCTGTAACTCCAGCTCCAAATGAGCTGATCCCCACATTAAGATCACCAATATCATGCAGGATAACTTTATGGACATAAAATAATATATAATGTCTTGATTAGGATGTGAGTCACATGAGCTATCGAATATTGGCAAATTTGATGAAAAGTAGCCTTAAAAATCTGTACATTAGTCAGGTGCTGATGGAGCAGAACTTTAATCCCAGTATTCTCAGCAGAGGCAGGCACAGCTCTCTGAGTTTGAAGCCAGCCTGATCTCTAGAGCTAGTTCCAGGACGGCCAGGGCTACACAGAGAAACCCTATCTCGGAAACAATGAAATAAACAAGCTCAATACAAAATGGCGTCTGCTCCCTACAAATACGAAGATAAATAGGAGTGGTGGTGAGGTGCTGTAAGCCCAGCACTTTGGCGGTTAAAGCAGGAGGCACAACAGAGCTAGAGGCCAACCTGGGCTACAAGAATGAGCCCATTTTCAAAAACAAATTAACTGCCTCAAAGGAAATGAAGTCATCCCAGATTTACCGTCTTTGAGACAAAGTCATGTAGGCGTGTGCCTCCAGTATTTTGAGGTGTGCCTGAATTGTCTGTCTCAGTTCTTGGCTCCAGGGGCCTGCTGTTCAGAGCGGAGTCACTGTTCACAGGTTGCAAAGGACCTAGAAAACAATCAAATTTAAACTTTTGTCCTAAAATTTTTCATCCTGTATTTTAATCCCACTTTTGTTTTAATTTTCATATTTTTCCTTTTTAATTTTGCTATTAATATAACTAGTAATAAATAGTGAATACACAGTTTCCAATTTTCTACTAGTGGTACACCAGACTGACCAGCCAGAAGTAAAGGACAGCACACACACCAGGGCAGCAGCAAGCGGGTAGCCTTGTCTCAAGAGGCTTTTAAGAAACCCACTCTCAATTTCAACCAGTATATTTATTTATATTTAGTTTTGGTAGCCAAGGCTGGCCTCAAACTTATGCTTGATCTTCCTACCTCAGAACTTCATGGTTTACTTTTAGACATGAGACACACCTGGCTTTTCTTCCTTCCTTTCCTTCTTTATAACTTCTTTTGAGATTTTATTAATTATGTGTATGAGTCTTGCCTCAGTTGATCTATGCACGTGTGTGTAGTGCCCAAGGAGGCCAGAAAGGGATGTCAGATTCCCTAGTCTGCAGTTACAGATGGCCATAATCCACTATTTGGTGCTAGCATCCTTTAGTGCTAAGTCATCTCACCAGCCCTGTTTTCTGGTTCTTGGTCTCACCATGTATCCACAAACTGATCCTGAACTCACTATGAAGCCCAGGCTGCCCTCCAATTTCAATCTACCTATCTCTGCTTCCAAGTGATTAAATAGATTACAGCTGCGTGCCTCCACATCCAGCACTGTAGAGACAGTGACCAAATTTAGTCATAAATCCATCAGACCTGATTTCCCCCGACTCCTGGTCCAAGATGGCAATGTCTCAATCGTAGACACAGCTTCAATGGGTCCACCATCACTTGGAACAGTCACTGTAGTTTTTGCAACTATTGATTCATTTGCCTGAAACAGAAGCCATAATGAAAGAAAGATAAACTAACTTTGTTTCTATATAGGTATTTTCCAGTAGTTAAAAATCCCCAAATCCCAAGTTAGGACTTATATTCCAGTCTTAAGCCCTTAAGTCAAAATCTTAAACACTGCAGGGGGACATATACAGCGAAATACAATCAAACCTATAGCTGAAAGTTCTCATCTTTTTCTTGTTTGAGACGGGATCTCTCTATGTAGTCCTGGCTGTCTCTGCCTCTAGAGTGCTAAGATTAAAGGCCTGGAACTTGCTTTGTAGACCAGGCTGGCCTCGAACTCACAGAGATCCACCTGCTTCTGCCTCCCGAGTGCTGGGATTAAAGGTGTGCGCCACCACCACCTGGCTGACACTGGTTGCTCTTAATCAAAGCCCATTCACATGGACAAGAGAGGATCTTACTACATAGAAAAACACTCAACTTCTCTCAAAATAACACTGCATTAATACTGACTGTCATTTTACCTTGCAAAGCCACTAATCCCTGGTGCATTTAGGATCACAGTTCTCTGGCTCTGACTCCTCTTACCTGGTCTACTGTAGAGCCAATGGAACAGGTTTTCTTTACAGGCCCAGGAGGGCCATCAATGAACTGCCGACTGTTGGAGCGCTAGAGAGGGAGTAAAGACCAAAACTTTAGTTTCAAGTAGAACTGAAGCCCAGAAAACACAACAGTCCTATCAGCAACTACATGCAAGTCCTAAGAACCAGGGCTACAACAAATAGCAATGCTCATTCTCATGCCTGTTTGTTAAACAAACACAAAAATGCTCTCAGTGCTATAGAAAAGAGACAAGCTTTGGAGACAACATCAGAAAGAGAACTATAATCCTATCTAAGGACACGAAGTCTTTGGAAACACATCAAATACCCTAAGCATGTCAGCCCAGATAAGATTTCCATATCCCATTATATACACATTGCATCTGAAGCTTATAATAGAGCATAAAAGTCCTGCATAAAAATTCACATGACAACTCAAAAATAATCCAAACATATTCTCTTCTACTATATGGAGATGTAGCCCAGACTCGTGAAATAAAGAGGACTCTTGCCCTGTGTCACTACTTTAAGCAGTATCACTATGGCCCCTGCAGGACTGATGAGATGGCTCAGTGGGTAAAGTTGCTTACTGTGCAAGCCTGATGATCTCAGTTCAATTCCCAGCACCCACATGGCAGCTCACAGCTGTCTGTAACTCCAGTTCCAGGGGACCCAACACCTTCATATAGACATACACGCAGGCAAGACATCAATGTACATAAAATAAATTTTAAAAAAAAGGAAAAAAATTTAAATAAAAGAAGTATTGCCCCAGTAGCATTAATCCATTTGTGTTTTGTGGTTGTTTGTTTTGAAACAGGGTTTCTCTATGTAACCCTAGCTGTCCTGAAACTCTGTAGACCAGGCTGGGCTCTAATTCAGAGGTCCACCTGCCCCTACCTCCCAAGTGCTGGGATTAAAAGCGTGCCCCACCACAGCTGACCTACATTTTGTGCTTTTTGTTTAACAATGTCTAAAGATGTGCCAGAAATATAGTTTTGTATCCAAATTTCCCAAAAAGAAAAACTATTACTAATAGGTTTTCGTTTGGTTGGTTTTTCTTTAATATTTATTTCTATATTATGAGCAGCCTAAGCATGTATGTGAACACTACATGTAAGACTGATGCCCAAGGAGGCTCTGAGAAGGCTCTGGATCCCCCGAAACTGGAGTGACACACATTTGGGAGTCACCACCTGGAAACACCATCCAGATCCTCTACAAAAGCAGCTAAGTGCTCTTAATTGCAAGCCATCTCTCCAGCCCTGCTTTTGTTTTGTTTGTTTTAAATAAGATATCACAATGTAGTTTAACCTGGTCTCAAACTTGATAAATAGCCCAGAATGGCCTCAAATTCATGACCTTTCTGACTCAATCTCCTTATTGAATGGGACATAATGCCAGGGGGAAAAATTGTTTTTGAAGACAGTGTTTCTCTGTGTAACCCTGGCTGTCCTGGACTCAGGGATCCGCTTGCCTCTGCCTCCCAAGTGCTGGAATTAAATACATGCACTACCACACCTGGCAAAAACCCTTATTTTGTAAACTGTAAAACATCTGAGCCTAATGGCATAAATTTATAATCCCAACAACCACTTAGAAGGCGGAGGCAGGAGTATTCAAGGCTTTACTACACAGTAAGTCAAGGACATCCTGAGAACTCAGTGAATGTGTCACAAGAGTGACAGCGGCTACAGAGGGAGCACTTGCCGAGTGTGCATGGGAGCACGGGTTCAAGCCCCGCCCAGGAAGGCAAGGAAGACACAGACATACCCTCTTTTCTCGTCTCTTCATTTTGAAATTTTTCACCAAAGAAGAATCCCAGTCCTGTTGGAAATAGACAATGTTATTCTTTCTTTGCTTAGGTCGCTCATAAATCCCACACAAATAAATTTACATCAATAAGTCAGACTACCTAACTTAAAACCCCAGGAGAGGGAAATTTGGACGGTCTTTGAAGTTTGCTCCAAAGCTCCAGTTAGCAGGCTTCCTTCAAATATTGAAGCCACAGTAACAGAATCAGGAACCAATGCCACAGAGACAGAAAAAGGTCAGACAACCAACCCCTGTCGTGATATTTCAGGCACCTGGTCCTTTATTCCTGATTATTCTTCTAATTAGTTTTAGAACCTAGAGAATACAAGACACTGTACTGACCATGTCAGATGTGACTCTTGCCCTACGTGACTGCTACTGTCTAACTGGATATTCCATCCAACAGGCCCTAAGAAGCTAGTTTATGTTTTTAACCCTCAATATCACTCTTTCTTGATCCTAAATACGATTTACCTTTGAAGTCTATGCTTTTTACTACAGACTAGTTTCACTTCCATTACTGTAACCATGGCAATCATTTTGGTGTCTACCTGTACTTCCCTTACTCCTGGTTACCCCTAAAAACACAGTATCTGAGAGCAGCACATACAATGAACAGTAACGAAACGTGAATTGAACTTCCCCAATTATGATCAAGTAATTCAGCTACTGGTTGATCAGCTCTAATTATAACAGCTATCACAGTAGAGGTTTTCCTCAAAACTCACCTGATATGCTTGATTATATACCCCAGACCTACTCTATATAATTCTTTATTTCAAAAGGTGGCTTCCCAATATTTATATCCTTAAAATGGACATTTGCTTCTCTGGCTAAACTCTGACTGAGTTTTTACACTCCCAGGAATGTAGTAAGTACTTGCTACTTGCTTTGCCATCAAAAACCAAACACTAACAACTTCCTGTGCTTTGGTTTGTTTCCTAGGTTTCAGCCTCCCACAGAAATGATAAACTGCCAGTGGACTACCAGTCTCCTGAACATTAGAGACTAAATGTCAGTAGGTTTTTGAAAATTACCATTTATTCAGAAATTTCACCAGTTCTGCTGACAAAAGCAAGGTAACAAGTTTAGACAGCAGCCATTGCTTAATCAAAGAATAATATGATGCCAAGAAATTTAAATTCTATCCTTCTGGCTCGAGCCCAAGGACTTTAGTTTCCTTCTAATAGATGAAGGATGGCTAAGCTTCCCTCAAAAACAAACTATGCTGGCAATAAAGTACAAGTCCATTCACTTCAGGAGCAGCAAATAAACCTTACCTGCATCTACTTAGCAAGCTCCAGGACAGCTACAACTACATAGTGAGATCCAATCTCAAAATTAAAACACTTTGCCTGGTCAATCTTGCTAGTTTTTACCTCTAGCTAGGGCTTTAACAAGTTAAAACACCATTAGTTATTACAGGTGCCTCCCAGAGACCCTTCAGATAAATTCAACTTCACAGCAAATCCTGAATTTCACATTCTTCCAGAAAATGAATATTTAAGCCAGTGTCTTATAGCTTGTGTGAGTTTATAATTTAAATTGCCAGTTCGAAATCTGTAACAAATCATCAATGAAAGAATCATAAAGGACAGCAAGGATAGGAGCAGGGATGATCCTACAGGGCAGGTTAACAAAAGCAGAAACTCTAGAGATCAAATGTTTATTACCAGTGATTCATCAGTCTTGTCAAAGCTGATATCTGATAAAATGGAACCAGATTCATCAATGGTTGATAGTCTGGATTAAAAACAATAACACAGTGTTAGACAGAGACACCATAAAACATAAAAGCCACCAGTACCCTGAAAAGTCCCACTGGTCAGGTAACATGAGCGAGTTTACAGACAAGCACAAGCTGAAGCCATAGCTGCAGTGAGCTGCTCTGCATGATTTCCATGGAGCACTGTGAGTGCAGAACAGCACAGTGGCTTCAGCAGCAAGTGAGTGTCACAGCCAGGGCTATAGGGTTTTTCTTGCTGAGTGTATACTACAAGGAAGCAGACTGAGGTTCTATTTTATTCCAATTGAGTCTGAGATTTCCTACAAGTGATATTACCCAGTACTGGGCTTTTGGTTTGATATTTTTGTCTGCTACAAGGCTGTCCTTCCCGTAACTTCCCGTAACTGGAGATGACCTTGAACATCTGACTCTCCTGCCCCTACTTCCCAAACACTGGGATTACTGCTGTGCACATCCATGTCCGGTTTACAAAGCATTGAGAACTGAACCATCCTACGCAAGTACTCTACTATCTGAGCTACATCCCTAGCCCCCAGCACTGACTTTTTAAGACATTAAGTCTAAGCTGAATACAGTGGTCCATGAAATAACTGCAGCACTTGAGAGGCACGAGCTAAAGAATTCAAGGCCAGCCTGGGGTGGGATATGTAAGACCCTGCCGGGGGTTAGAGATGACTCAGCGATTAAGACCTCACACTACAAACACCAGGTGGCTTACAGTCTTTTACAGCTCTCATTCCGGGAGACCAACTATTATTATAACTATTCTTTTCTGGTTTTCATGTGCACCCTGCACACATGCTTACCTTATACTCACGCATAATTTTTTTAAACTTTAAAAAAAAATAACGTTCCCATATCTTCTTAATTATAAAGATTCCATGTGAGCTGGGCATAGGAGCATCATGGCTTTAACCCAGCATTCAGGAGGAAGAGAAAGGTAGGTCTCTATGAATTCAAGGGCAGCTCAGTATAAACAATAAATGAAGGCTAGCCAGGGCTATACCCTAAGACCCTATCTTACCAAACAAGATTCCTCATGGACCAAACAGCAAACAAAACAAATAACCCTGAGAGTCTAAGTCTTTTCCTACTTATTGTACTGGGAGTATTACACGCAAAGCCTGGCTGAAACTATTTCAGTGACTCTATGGCTACCAGCAGCTCTCTGGAGAATAAACACTGTGAGCACTGCTGAACTCCTACTTTCACCTCAGCATTCTCCGCAATGCACAGGATTAGTTATTGATGTGCAATTTAACACCAACATCAAAATTGCACCCTTGGTGAAACAACATCCTAAGGAAAGTTTAAAAAAACAGCAAATGGGGGCGGCTATGTGCCCCGCCACCGCCCTACTCCTAAGGCTCTTCTGCTTTGTTCAGCACACATCCCAGAAGCAGTACATTTAAGGGTCAGATGACAGGACTTCTGACGGCTGTGCCGCTTGTGATCAGATGATAACAGATGCAGCTCCCCACCTATTGTTCCCAGAGTTGCCACTGGGTGCTTGGCCTCGGTTGAGAAAAGCTAGAGCTGATTTTTGTTCCTCACTTAGCTGAATGCTGCCAGATGTGTCACACATGAGTATATCTCGAATCAGCTGAATCTGTTGTTCCTACAGACCAAAGCAGAGTAAAACATCGTAACTAGTCAAGGAAGAAAGCTCCACTTAAATTTATGGGACAGACAGACAACATTAAAATACAACATTATACAAGTGGGCCTTCAGGAAGGCATGACAACAATAGAATATTAATTTACATCAAGGCCAGGCTGTGGCTGGTTTCTGATGAGGAAAATCAGCTCCATATAGAATAGGGGGTCTCTGCTATAAGATTTTTAGATCAAACTGCTAATCCAAAAGGACAGTGATATAGAATAAGAGTTCCAAAATAGATTTCTCATAGCAAAAATACTTCAAGTGTTGTTTTTATCAGTACAATTATTGGCCTCTTATAGATCAAAGCAGTCGCATGTTTTTCTAAATAATGGAACTAAATACATTAAAATAGATACAAAGCTGCAATGCAGACAATTTAGGCTCACTGAGGCATCTAACACTGAGCTAAGATGGCTTAGTCCCCTCAGCTAAAACTCTCCTTTGCACCAGACCCCTCCTGCTACATCAAAAGAATAATGTCGTATGCCAGTCACACTGTTCAACTCACTAACTACATCTAGCCCTTTATCCTGAGTTAGAGAGCAATGATAAAGCTTTAGAGTTGCCTTGCCTGTATCGATGACAGCAGGCCAGTGCCACCAATTCATAAAAGGAGAACAATATTCTAGGCATTTATAATAAACAATATAGGATGGGCATGGTGGCATACAACTCTAAACCCAGTATTCAGAGCAGAGGCAGGAGGATCATCCTTGAGTTTCAGCCCATCAGGAGTTGTCCAGTAGAACAAAAGATGTCTCAAAAGATGCCCACCCACCCGTGCAGAATAGCAAATAAATTGTGATTGATAAGGATTCTAGAATTTCATTATTATTCTCCCTCATTTTAATTCTTGAAAAAAAAAATTGAGGTGCTGGAGCCCAGGACCTTGTGCATGTCAGGCAAGCATTTTACCAACTGTACTACATTCTTGGCCATTTTGTTATACCCCTCATTTGAAATATGTCTAGTGAAAAACAGTTTCAAATCTAAAGGAGAAAATAAGTATTAATTTCAAGCTGAAAAAACAGAGGTCACAAGCTGCAGTTCCATCTCTAATCACAGGCAATATGTCAAACAATTCAGTTGTTTATGTGGAGGGGAACTGGGTGTATTTGATAAAGAGAAACATTATCAAATGATGTCTCCCAAGCCCATCACCAGTCTAACATCCTAGGCGTACACACCAGCTTTGCACACTCAGCCTCAGCTCGCTGTCTCCGTTTGATCTCTACATCTACTTGATTACGCGCATGCTTCAGCTTAACATCCAGAGCGCTCCGCCCGGTCTCTGCTTTCAATAACAGATCTTTGAATTTCTCCAGCTCCTGGTTGGTTCTTTGACATTTCTTCCGGAAATCTTCGAAGTCCTTCACAACCTGGATGAATTCAACTGAGGACAGATAAAAACTTCAATAATCCAAGCAGCAAAACTACAACTGCTCAAACAAACAGGCCTATAGTTAGTTAGCTTCATCCCAAATATAAAGTCTTGCTAGACTATAGTCAAACATATTTGAACATGACCAGGCACAAACCTGTTCTGTCACTTTGGATAAGAACTGAGAGGGAAGCAATTCCTGATCCAATAGGCTACACAGTTCTGGCTTACCTAGGGCATCTGCTATGGAGTATAACTCATTAGTCACCTGGCTCCAGATGTCACAAACGCTGAAAGCTCATGAACAGAAGGCAATCAAAGAGGAATACCTTTGGGGCAGCCGTCACACACCAGGACAGTCACATAAAACAAAAAACAGCCTCCTTTACAGTCACACATTGCTGAACCAGAGTTACACAGCAAATTCAAGTACAACTGCTACAATACGCTCTAGTAGATGTAAATTAATATTACAGATATCTAAGGCCTGTAATTCTATTCAGTAATAATTATACAAATATTGATCAGAAAGTAAAGAGCCAATTGCTTTTGCTGTTTAACAATGCCTCGAGGGAAGGAAGTAATACTCTAGTGTAAAAGCAGAAATGATCATACAAGCTCTTGGAAAGTCACTTGAAGTAGAAAGGGGACTCTGCTCAAACATCTGCAATGACAGAATCACTCCCAAGCAGCATTCATTTTTATCCCCTGCTGCTGGTGAAGACCGCTCTACAATACGCACAAGTGCCTTCAATTCCCGAGCTAACTTCAACCTATATACAAGCATCACTCTCCACCAGCAACATACTGGAAGATTCCAAGCTGTGGCTACTGCTGGTCAAACCCTGTTTACAGATAAAACTAAGCCACATTCACATAAAGTCAGCAGATTTTTAGGTAGAGAGAGCATTTTTTCCTATACAAATTTAAACCATGTACAGAAATGTACAACATACAAGCAATTTTAATCTGACTGAACTTCCAACTTGGTATACCAATTCACTCAAAAGAACCCAGTCAGCTGGGTGTGGTGGCATGCATCTTAATCCTAACACTTGGGAGCCAGGGGTCAGTGGATCTCTGAGTTCAAGACCAGCCTGGTCTACAGAGAGAGTTCCAGGACAGTCAGGGAGATGAGGGGAAAGAAAGAAAGAAAGTAATTAATACCAACTATTCTATGGAAAGAGATCCTTGGTAAGCAAGAAAGCAAGCAAACTAGCTAGTTGGGTAAAGTTCACTTGAAAACCACGATGGATGGCTCGGTGGTAAAGAAGGCCTGCGCTCATTTCCAGCACCACGTCAGACAGCTCTCAGCCACCAGTAACTGCAGCTCCAGAAGTTCCTGTGCCCTCTTCTGGCATCCATGGGTACCCACATACACAGGATTTTTTTTTTTTAAGAGTAATATAGCTGGATGATGGTGGTGCACACCTTTAACCCTAGCACTTAGAAGGCAGAGGCAGGTGAATCTCAGTGAGTTTGAGCCTGGTCTACAGAGTTAGCGCCAGGACAGTCAGGACTGTTACACAGAGAAACCCTGTCTCAAAAAACTAAAAAAATAAAAATGAGTTACATAGAATAATTTTTTTTTATTTTATTTATTATGTATACAGTATTCTGCCTACATATATCCTATAGGCCAGTAGAGGGCATCAGATCTCATTACAGATGGTTGTGAGCCACCATGTGGTTGCTGGGAATTGAACTCAGGACCTCTGGAAGAGCAGTTAGTGCTCTTAACCTCTGAGCCACCTCTCCAGCCCACATAGAATAAATTTTAATGGTCCTTTGAAACGAGTGCTCAGCACCCTTTGGCCATCACTGTCTTCTTAGGGAAACTGAAAGAACACCAACCTTCAGATCTCAGCCATTTCAGTCAGTATCATACAAACCAAATGCTGAAATCTGATTGGTTTCCTTCTTATCTCACCCGTCCTCCCTCCCCATCCTCCAGAGACCAGATCAGAATGACTTACTGCTTTCATTTCCTTCATTGATAATCTCCAACCGGCGCACAAGCTGCTCAAACAGAGTCCACAAATTCATCATTGTAGTATCCATTTTCTGCCAAGAAATCAAATATACATTAAGGAAGCTGCCTTCTCCCCCTTACAGAAAATTCAGTAACAATCTACCAATACCTGGACTTTCCTATTGGCAGCCACCATTTCAAGACTCTTTGTTTATTTGTTTTGTTGTTTTTCAAAATAGGGTTTTTTGTGTAACAGCCCTATCATGGAACTAGCTCTGTAGACCAAGCTGGCCTCAAACTCAGAGATCCACCTGCCTCTGCTTTCCAAGTGCTGGAATTAAAGGTATGTACCACCACCACCCGGCTCCCATTTCAAGAATCTTAAGCCAACAATTTTGTGACCCTAATCTGTATTTTTAAAAAGTTAGTGTCTTTGTTTTGTTTCATTTTTTGCCTCTCCCCTGCCCCTGCTGCTGTTTATTTTCTGAGATGAGGTCTTACTAGTTAGTTACTCAAGCTGGCCTTGAACTCAGAATCTTCCTGTCTCAGCATTCCAAATGCTGGGATTACAAGCATGTGCCAGACCAAAGCTGCAATGTTTAATGCTTACTTATGAACTAGAAAACCATTGGACCACTGACAACATACACCTCTGTTTACTTCTATGCCAATCCCCACTCCTTATAATGATTCTGGTGCTAATTGTTTTCAGTAGGAAGGAGCATGTCAGTGGACTATAAATACCACAAACCAATGTGGTTCTTTAAATCTAATTTAACATTTTTTTGCTACTTTATAATCTTTCAGACTTTGAAAACCTATAATGTGACTTGAACTGTTTATTTTGACCTCACTTTTAGCTAATATCCTGTCACAACTGTCTCTTAAAAGGCAGGACATGGTCAGCACATTTCCCACCAATGGCACAGGTGACATCACACAGTGATTAAGTGGGGAAACTGCCAGCTCAGCAGCATAAGAATTATTTCTGTAGTGTGGGGTTCTCTGCTGGAATGCACGCAGGGACTGTGTCGAGTAAATTTATACTGAGTGCAGGCGAAGGACTATGTTATCCCACCCTGCGCCAGAGACAATGCAGCACCTTCCCAGGGACAAGGGCAAAGGAAAAGCCATTTGTTGTGTGCTCTGTATAGACAATTTCAGGCTTTGTGCTTCCTCCCAGAGACCTACTAATATAGCATTAAAAACTCAGGCCAGCCTTTTAGGCAGCTCTCTGTTCCCCAAATAGACTTCAACAAGGAATGGATTAGGAAAACAAGTTCTTCTTTAGTCATCAGAAAAGCCATTTACTAAATGTGACAAAAATTATCAAGAGAAGAAAATAGTGACTTTCACCTGAAAATGAAATATTCTTAGAAACACATCAGAAGACCCTCACATTCCTCTCACCCCCTGATGCTCTGTTCAGGTAGTTACTCTATGCATCTAAATAAAAACTTCAGAACTCTATTTTGAGTTTTTAGTGATTTTGCAAATATTTGCAAGATTGTACTGCAAGCTATGACAGTAAAAAAAACAAAAAAAGAACAAACAAGCAAAACCTCACAGAAAAGGAATATATGAGCATAAAAATATTTTCTATTAAACAGTATAGAAATACTCATTTGTAGTCATGAAACAACTGCTATAAAAAAAAATCTATCAGTTCCAAGTGTGTCTGCAGTGTAACCTGAAGAGGGCTGGAACATGCTCTTCAAATGGCAACAATGTATCTGGTTCTAAGCAACTAACTGTGGCAAGCTGCTAAGCAACCAGACTAACTGACTTTTTTTTTTTTTTTTTTTTTGATTTTCAAGACAGGGTTTCTCCGTAGCTTTTGGTTCCTGTCCTGACTTATTATAAACATCTTCTCCCAGAGTAGAACAAAGTAAGAGTGGCATTACGGCCAGCAGGAAGGATATGGGAGTCATGGAGAGGTCCACACACAGTGCAGTAGAACAGAAGCAAGGAAGAACATTCGGGATCGATTCAAATGATGATCTCTGGCTCCCAGTAAAAACAGAGGCCACTAGTCAGCAACTGTAACACTGAATATTGATCTCTCCTATCTCAGCATCATAAGTATATCCTGCAATTCAGAACATAAAAACTTCTAAGGGGTTCAGGAGAATAGATTCTGCAGCAATTATGATATTGAAAATGGTGGGTGGGGGACAGTCTTGTTTTTGAGACCTGGACTGGAAACCCAGAGATCTGCCTCTGAAATTAAAGGTGTGTACCACCACACCAGGCAAAAACCTCATTTTAAGCAGGCGTGGTGCTTTGTGTAGCAAGCTCAGCACTAGAGATAAAGGCAGGATGGCCACACGTTCCAGGCCAGGGGGTAATACGGCAGGGCCTTGTCTCAAAGTACAACCACCAAAAATGTTATCTTAAATGACAATATGACCTGACCTGACTCCCTCTATGATTTGGTTGTGTCCCTCCAAAATGGATGTTGAAACTGAATTCCCTCCGCAGCAGGACTAGAATGTTAAGGTACTAGTGTCCTCATGCAGGAGGGCCTGAAGGAAGTAGGTGGCCCTATTGCTCTTCTGCCACAAGGTCACAAAAAGGCATCAGCAAGGAAAGAAAGAAAATCCTTAGCAAGCAATCCCACGGCACTTTCATCTTGGACTTTCTAAACCCTGAGAAATAAATAATTATTCAGGCATAAAGAGATAACTCCATCCATAAAGTGCTTGCTACACATGCATGAGAACCTGAGTCTGGTCCCCGGCACCATGTAAAAACCTATGTGCAGGCCACCAAGGCGGCTCAGAGGACAAGGATCCTGCTGTGTTAGCTTAACAACCCCAGTTCAATCCCACATACAAATATGATGAAGTTAAACACACACATGCTGTGGCACATGTGCACCCCACACACACAAGATGTAAAAAGAGAAATTCTAAGATGAGCAGGTCATGTGCACTTAGAATCTTAGCACTGGGGAAGCAACAGTACTCAGAGCTCACCCCCAGGTCTCAGTGAGACCCTGTCCAAAAACCAAGACACTGGGCCAGGCGTGATCACACATACCTTTCATTCTATTAGTCTCAGCGCTAGGGAGGGAGAGGCAGAGGCAGGCAGATCTCCGAGTGAAGACTAGCTTGGGATACATATAAGATCCCATCTCAAACAAACAAGGCAAAACATCCAAGAAGGACAGCTCCTAAGGAGCATCACTAAAGGGTGATGTGGTCCCCGTGTGCACACACAAAATAAATATAGATTACCCAATCCAGTTTAAGGTACTTTGTTTGTTACAGCAGCAGGATTAAAAAAAGAATCCTCACGTTAACTCGAGTTTCTTTAGTTCATAATTACTCTGGTTCCTGTGTACTCCAAAGAGTACGGTTAGAAGCTGGTTGGCTGTGGTTGTGGAGTTTTGTTTTGAGAGAAGGGCTATTTGAGACTGCCCAAGTTGGCTTTGATCCCACAGCAATCATACGTCAGTCCACCCAAGTGGTGATATTATAGGACATGAGCCACTCTGCCTCGCTGAGGAAAGAGACAGTCTCCTGAGAACAAGCCCAATTCCACAAACCAGACTCTACAAGACACTGTAGCTGGTGTGCAGGCAAAGTCTCAGCTGTTCTCAAGGCACACTAGGAGACAGTGATTTAAAATCCCAATGCAATCCCGGGCAGTGGTGGCATACACCTTTAATCCCAGCACTTGGGAGGCAGAGGCAGGCGGATCTCTGTGAGTTCGAGGCCAGCCTGGTCTACAGAATGAGTTCCAAGACAGCCATGGCTACACAGCACTGTCTCCAAAAAACAAAAAACACAGCTTATGGAAATACGAAGTGCACTCTGTGTTGTTTGGGGTCTGACGACTGTTAATTAGGTTCTGAAAAAGTGATTCCCCTTAAGTCGTCTAGACTGTCTCCACATGAGGCACCACGAAATTCAGAAACATAGACTATTTTTTAAAATAGTGCTACATAATATTTAATAAATGCGTTTCCTGTGAATTGAGTACTAAACTTGACGTTTCACATTTTTCCTTCCTATGAATCTAATTAACTAAGCTGCCATTTTATAGACAATTTAGACTCAGAACCATGAAGTGACTAAATACTGAGTGCACAGTGAAAAGCAGGTGTTGAGTCCAAAGTCTATTTTCTTTCCACCCTAACACACTGAAGTGTCAGAAAAGTATCGACCATATATGCCAAAGATCTTCTCAGACACCTGCAAATCCTGACAGTCATGCAAAGCAGACTCATGTGTCTATGTGTGTAAACACAGATGTCAGCTAGAATACAGACCAAAAAAGACGACAAACTTCTGACGGGGTCAGACAAGATGTTCTCAATGAGGCTCTTAGTTCTGAAGAAAGTTCTTCCCCCCTATAATACAGGTTTGCTTAAGAGAAATAAAATCTGGTTCTAGCAAAATATACTCCTCTTTATATGCTGGGGGGCCTTATATTCTAACATTCTGCAGAAGTGACTCTCAGGAATTATTTCTAGGTGACGAAACTATCCCTCTGCATCACTACTAGCTCTCAATACCTCACAGTCAGTTGTAACTTGGAGAGGTAAGGCCTCCTTGTCCTTCTCAGTGCCGACTGAGAGTGATTTTAATTTTCCTGCCGGGCCACACTTCCGTCCTCCCCTTTATTATTTAGCCCCAGGGCTAGGGGAGCACTGATGTGAAAGGACATAACAGTCCTGTAGCAGAGCGTGGCTCTCAGCTGTAAAGCAGCTGTCACTTCCACGGCAGAGGCTACTGCCTTTGAGAATGCAGCAACAGCCCGTGTGGAGCGAGGAAATCAGTTTATGTAGCACTTTAAACAAAAAGGTGCCCAGAATCTCAGCTGTTATTGATGGGGAGCCCCGAGGTGGAGAGTCACTGTGTTACAGTCCCGGTCTGTGCATATCCCTAAGGGAGCAATTTGGCAACACCAGGAGAAAAGAGTCTCAGCTTGCTGTTATTGCTTTGAGGCCCCAATTTAATTTCAATCACCCAGCAAAGAGACAGACAGTCCTTCAGAACAACAGACCATTACGGGTTTTTCTGCAGGGTATCCTAGAAAAAGCATCTATACCCATCCTACAAACATTATTAAGAAAACTATATATCAAGTATTTTAGATGCATCAAGAGAATTATATAGTATAAAACAAAGCAATGGCAGATTGCTTGGGTTTTTTTTCTTTTCAAAAGTGTTTTGTTGTTGTTTGTTGTTTTTCAAGAAAGGGCTTCTCTGTAGCTTTTGGAGCCTGTCCTGGAACTACCTCTTGTAGCCCAGGTTGGCCTCGAACTCACCTGCCTCTGCCCCCAGAGTGCTGGGATTAAAGGCATGCACCTCCACCGCCCACTTCAACAAAGTGTTCTAATCAAAAACATTATTATACATACACATTGCTGTTCTAGAGATTCCCAAGAAATTAACAATGTAGGGTTCCTGCTGCCAAAGAAAGGCACTCCCAAAGACAAGCTCAACACTAGGATGCGTTCATTCAACAGCACTTGAGAACAATTCATCTCCCTAAATGCCCAGCTTCTGCTCCATACCAAAGGCTCCATCCAACTGGCAGAAGAGCTACTACCATGAGACCAGCTGTTCCTGTAAGCAAATCAACTACAGAAAAAGTAAACAGAATGCCTTGGGCTCAACATGAGTGAAGACTAAACCGAGGGAAAGGAAAACTGAATTGTGATGTTTTAAGTTCAGCACACAGGCATTCTGTGTCCTGTTAGATCTTCTGGGTCTTCACGCCTAGAGTCTCACTAATCCCCAAAGCCTTTTCCTAATGATCTCAATCAACTCTGTCATCTGCGACGCTCAGGCCGACATAAAAACAGTCTCACAATGGTAATATACGTTGGGGAATGACACCTTTTAAACAGTGAAACAAAACCCTCGCCATCCAATCTACACCCTTTGTCCACCATGCACTATCAGAGCTACACTGCAAGGCACACACAATTTCATGTTTTGATTACCAGCACTTTGTTTCAATTAAGCACTAGAGTTGATGGGTGCTGGGCGGTGGCGCACACCTATAATCCCAGCACTCAGGAGGCAGAGGTAGGTGGGTCAGTGTCAGTTCAAGGTCAGCCTGGTCCACAGAGCAGTTCCAGAACAACAAAGTCTATACCAAGAAACCCTGTCTCAAAACAAAACAACAGAATAAATAAATAAAATGAGTTGATGGGCTACTATCTTTTTTCATTCCCTTTGGATTTAGATAATTATAAATAGCTTTTCAATTACCCTCTGCCTGCAGTCTCTAGCATGGCACTGTCCTGTCTGTCGTCATACCCCCCACCTCTGCCCTCCCCTCCCCACACACACCCAGGAATCTGCACTTACTTCTCAGTGACGTCTCTGCTAACTACTAATTTAAAATTGCAGCTTTTCGGAAATGGCAGCTTTATTTTGCTGCAAAGATTTGACCCCATCTACTATATTTGATTACTTTACTGTTTGCTGCAGAGCCACTGGTGTCTAGAACACTGCCGGATGCTTCACAGTCACAGAATGAGTGAACCTCCTCATGACCGGTATTCAGGTCTTTAAGGAGACAGTCTTTGCAACAGCCTTTAATTAATGGATCATAGTATAAAAGTCTTAAATGGCCGGGCGGTGGTGGCGCACGCCTTTAATCCCAGCACTTGGGAGGCAGAGGCAGGCGGATCTCTGTGAGTTCGAGACCAGCCTGGTCTACAAGAGCTAGTTCCAGGACAGGCTCCAAAACCACAGAGAAACCCTGTCTCGAAAAACCAAAAAAAAAAAAAAAGTCTTAAATGGCTCTTGATAAATACTGACAAAATGTTTTCCCAAAGGAAAGAAAAGCCAATGTTAAGGATTCTATAAGGCTGACTAGAACTCCTGTATTTGTGGAGAATTAGACAGACCGTCTCAGATCTGGAGCCAAATCATCTCAGGTGATCTTTAGCTCCACTAATTCACCAGTCACCTTCTTGTGACATCAGATGAAATTTCGGCATGAATGACAAGGACATGGTGGTGGTGGCCTATGTCTTTAATCCCAGCACTCAGGAAGCAGAGGCAGGCAGATCTGAGTTCAAAGCCAGCCTGGCCTATAGATGATTTCAGGGCAGCCAGGGATACACAGAAGAAAAAGAAAGTCTACCACCTTTCACCAACCCGAAAGCTGAGATCATCACCTCTCAGCAGACTGAAACCTAATACAGCGGATTCCCTTTCTGTACAGCAACCCACAGCTTGACGCGCACACCAGCTTCATCAATCAACATATTTTGTTCAAGACTTAAGTAGAAGACGATCTTACTTGAACTTAAGGAAGTGTGCAGTTGTGCTGGCCTTTAGCTGACACCATGCCTGCCTAGTATGCATGAGCCCCTTGGCGTCTGTCCTCAGCACAGCAAATGATGGGCATGGTGGACCACACTAGAGACCTCCCAATTATCCTGTAATGCCCGTTATCCTAGCACTCCAGACGTAGGAGGATCAGAAGTACAAAGGTATCCTTGGCCACAAAAGGCCAGCCTGGGCTACAGAGGACACCATCACACATACTCACACAGGGTACAGTTAACTTAGGTGTGATAGAACTTTAGAAGATAAATGGTGACTCCACTAACCCTCCTACACACGACTGGGATGCTACCGGATGGGAGCCTTAACTTTTCTCTCGATGGAGCTGTGACTAAGCTGTTATCCGGCAGCGTCAGAAACGTGCTTCAGGGCGGTAGGTCGGTGAGAGCGGGTCAATGAATTCTTATTAAAGGGGGACCTAGCCGGGCGGTGGTGGCGCACGCCTTTAATCCCAGCACTCGGGAGGCAGAGGCAGGCGGATCTCTGTGAGTTCGAGACCAGCCTGGTCTATAAGAGCTAGTTCCAGGACAGGTTCCAAAACCACAGAGAAACCCTGTCTCAAACAACCAAAAAAATAAATAAATAAATAAATAAAAATAAAGGGGGACCTAAAGATAACCGGAGACAGTCAAGGTTCCGAATTTGCAACACTCCAATTCTTCACAACTAGGGGTGCTCTAAGTAATCTCGTGAGAGACAACTCTGGGCCGCCTAGGCCCCTCAAACACCAGTGCTTTCCCCCTCGGAAAAACCTGTTCCTCCGAAGGGGTCACAGGAAACTCCGTCCCAGCCATTCCCAGGCCAGGCATGAAGCGAAGACCACCTCAGGGGAACCACACCCACACCCCTCGGCCACGCCTCAAAAGGACGCCCCTGACTTGGCCCAAAACGCAACGCCCAGAGCAGCCCCCCTCCAGGCCGCCCGCTCGTGGCCTCGGCCCGGCTTACCGAGGCTCCCGGTCCCGCGCACCCGCAAGCCCGACCGGCCCGAGGAACTCACTCTCCGGCCGCCGCGCCCCAGGAGGGCTGCTGACCGCTCGCGGCGCGCCTCACCAACGGCAATGTGGAACCGCGCCGCCAGATCCGGTTCAAAATCGCGGACCAGCCAATCAGAGAACATCGTCCTCACGACAACGCATGCGTCAGGGCTAGGGGGCGGGAGCAAAAGAATTGGAGATGAGCATGCGCATTACGTTAGGGAGTCGCCGAAAAGGGCCATTTTGGCTAAGGGCACAGTTAGGGTGGGGGCATTGTGGGGTGTTTTGAGGGGGTAGAGGGTGTTTTGTGGTCCGTGTAGGTTCCCCGCCCCCGACTTCGGCTCCCTTTCCTGCAATTATTCTAATGACCTGTTGACTAATTGCATATTATTCTTGCCTCCTTGTTTCCCCGGGGCAGGCTAATAGGGCTCTTGGAAACTAATAACTGAATAGTTTCGGGTCTCACTGTAGAATAGGAAGAATTCCAGAAGGAGAAAGAGTAGCAATCATTTTAACCATATTTTCTGAGCTATAATTATCCCTTCATTCATTCACGTATTCATTCAGACTTTTATTTGATGCACAGTAAGTATGCCAACTTCATAGCTAGCACTCTGCTGGAATCAGAGAAATAGAGATCATGTGGTCTCAGCTTTCCAGTAGCCATGAATGAGGGAGACAGCTCCAAGAAACAAACAGAAATACAAAATGAAGTGTTCTAATCCCGTTTAATAAATGCACTTAAAATCTGGCATTATGCTGGTACAAAGCTTTAGAACTTTCAAAGGCTCGAACCCAACATCAGAAAGGCCCTTTACCCTACAACCGAGTGCCAGCAAACTCTCAATCGTTGTATTCTTTTGTTATTTATCTGTCTTGGAATTCCTTCACTAGATACCAGCAACCTGACAAAATACTGGTTAGATAGAGCATACTAGAAACAGTGAGCCAGGTACTGTGGTGGTGCACGCCTTCAATCCCAGTAGATAGAGCATACTAGAAACAGTGAGCCAGGTACTGTGGTGGTGCACGCCTTCAATCCCAGTAGATAGATAGAGCATAGTAGAAACAGTGAGCCAGGTACTGTGGTGATGCATGCCTTCAATCCCAGCACACAGGAGGCAGAGGCTGGAGGAGCTCTGTAAATTCAAGGTCAGCCTGGTCTAGTGGGCTCCAGACCAGGCACATCTGACTTCTCTACTGTAACCAGTCTGGTCCACTTCAGTAGTCCGACCACCAAGAAAGCTGTACCCCTCCTTGAGCTCTTTCCAAGGGTGACGTTAAAAAAGGCAGTTCTGCGTGGGCATGGTGGCACACACCCATAATTCCAACACTTGAGAAGTGGAGAGTGAGAGATAATGACCAACCTTGGCTACTTAGTGAGCTCCAGGCCAGCCTAAAACAACCACAGCAGATCTAACCACGGCTCTTCCTTGTGTAAAACCATTAATAACTTTATTTCACCTCACCTTCCTATTAAAGACCAAAGTCCTGAACAGGGCTCGCCTAACATGGGCTTCCGGGCTCTAGCCGCCCTTCCTAGCCCCTCCTATTTATGGGTCTCAGAGTTCGTCAAGGGCTAGCAAACTAGCGAAGTAAAACTCTAGCGTTCGGAGCTTTGCTCTTGCTGTCCATCTGCCTCAGCACTCTTTCTGTCCCGTCCTTCATCTAAGTTCCGTCTTCTCTGGACAGCTTGACTTTAACTGCTTTCTTCAGAGACATCTATGTTTTTACTCTAAGCACTGCTGCCCGCCTCGCATGAGTCACCGCACCTGTGTGTGGTTACCTCTGTACGGCCTTCTGCATGCTAGCTGTGCTTTGCCTCAGTCGTCTATAAGCAGAAATAATGTCTGTCTTATTGGGTCATTCAGAGGAATAACTCAGATGTCCGTGTAACACTCAGCATGCGTCCCGGGACGAAGTAAATGCTCAGTAAGAGCCCCTTGCCTTGCTTGTTGGGCCGTCAGCTTCAGGAGGACAGCAGCAGAATGCCTTTGATTTACCACTACATTTCCCATTGTAGGTAGCCCCAAAAAACATTCATTTACGTGCAGGTGAGTTGAGCTCAACCAAGATGGTGACAGTATTCCACTCCATCACCCAATCTACAAGCTCCAAATGATGCCTAGGGAGTGGCTCACCTCCACCGGAAGCAAGCACCATTCTACTCAACCCCCTTTGTCTGCTGCACCAGTCTGGTGAGGAGAAAAAAAATGGTGTGTGTGTGTGTGTGTGTGTGTGTGTGTGTGTGTGTGTGCAGGTATGGTGCCGAGGGGTGGGGTGTTAAAATCCTTTCACCCCACTTAGTTTTCTGCATAGGGAACATGCTGGGTGCACTTGAACCTGGAAAAGCAAAGGCTCCAGGTCTATGGATTTCGATCCCGACTCTGCCGCTTATTGAAGGCTCAGGCTTTTAATCTGGTTCTTCTGTCTCCGGCCTTTTGGAGACTAGAAAGCAGTGTAGGGATGCGAGTAGAGAGTGGTTAAGTCTGTGAAAGGGCTTCCATGTGAGGAAAAGTGCCGTCCTTGGGCAAGTTCTTCCAGTTGGAGCTGGAGACCGAGGACCCTTGCCCAGCAGCCCCGTCCCACCTCGCCCGAACCTCTCCAGGCCAGGAGCCTGAGGTCAGAACAGAGGTGCTGTCACTGGAGTCGCTGGTCAGCGCGCATTTTGTCTATTCACATCACCCGCCAAATCCGGCTTGTACCTTTCAGTTCCTTCTCCTTTGTTCCTGGTGTCTTTTCAGACTCCTCCTCCAGTTCTCCAAAAATGTAAATTGAGCATCTATTCGAGGATCTCTCTCTCTCTCTCTCTCTCTCTCTCTCTCTCTCTCTCTCTCTCTCACACACACACACACACACACACACACACTGCCTGGAGAAGGCTATGCGTGATGCACTTATAAAGGCAGCAGGGGCAGAGGCCTGGTCTCAGACAGCCTCTGAGTAACCCAGAAACCCAGAAGTAGAGTTTCCCAAATTCCACCACAGCCATCCTCAGACAAGAAAGAACTAACTAAGAAGCATGGCTTGGTAGCCTTTAATCCCAGCACTCAGAAGACAGCTGGGTACTGTTTTGGACAGGTGAGCTGAAGGCAGATGCACTGAGGGTGAAGTCCAAAAAAACGAACAGAACCCAACCCCAAAGTGTGAAATGTGAAGCAGACAGACAGGTCAAGAAAAAATGGAGAATCCAGGCAGTGTGGCTGGAGTGCAAGGATCCTCGAAGTGTGGGGACAAGACTGTAAATGATTTTCACAAAGGACGTGAGAGACCTTAATACCAGTTCAAACTAGCTAGATGTAGTTCCTGGGACTCTGTTTCTTCACTTGCCTGAGCATTAAATGGGTGTAATGGTAGTATTAAATGGTAATGGCTGTCTGGGGGATTAAATCAAACTGTTTACAAAACTCAGCTCAGAGCTAGGTGCACGCTGCGCTCCAAGAATATTAGCTGATTTTGTCTGTTTCTTGTCTGTTGTTGCTTTTGACAGTTTCATGTAGCCCAGGTTGGCCTTGAACTCACAGGCAGCCAAGAATGATTTTGAACACCCTATCTTAGGCCTTGCTGGGCACTGACCCTAGGGGCCTCTTGCTAAGAAACATTCTACCAAATGAACTACAGTCTCAGTCCAGCTATTTTTATGACTTTTATCCCTCTCTTCCTTCAAGTAGACTTCGGAAACCCAGAAGTAGAGTTTCCCAAATCCACCACAGCCATCCTCAGACAAGAAAGAACTAAGAAGCATGGCTTGGTAGCCTTTAATCCCAGCACTCAGAAGGCAGAGACAGGCAGATCTCTGTGAGTTCAAGACCAGCCTGGTCTACAGAGTGAGTCAGGACAGCCGGGGCTACATAACAAAGAAACCATGGGGTCAGGGGTGTTGAGAGAAGAGAAAAGAAGGAAGGAAGGACAGAAAGCTGTGTAACAAGACAGGTAGCCTTTCTCAAAGTGGACAACATACTTGCCTGGCGGTAGGGGGCAGCAGCTGGAGGCAGAAAGTCTCCGCTACACTCCCTCTCCTGCCGACCCTGCAGGCTCTGCTCCAACTCTGCCATTTCCACCAAAGGTTGCTTCTGGAAGGGCCGGGGGACTTCACGAGAGAATTTGGTGTGTATATGTGTATACACACCCATGGCACAGATTTAAGGCCCCATTCTGCCAGTAAACTAAGAGGACACAGAAAACATTCCAGCCCAACCTAAAGATTCATGAAGAGATGGACAGGACTCTTCACTGTGCTGGGAGAAACAGATGTGCGTGTGTGCACACACACTCGGGATAAATTTTAGCAGAACAAATGAGAAGCCTGGACCTCCAGTCCCCAGTCACTCACCTCTAGCTTCTCCGGCCGGCACATGTGACTGCTGGCTCGCCTCCCTCTGCTCTGGAGTTGTGACCACGCCACATCTATGACCACATCTCGCTCACCTGCTCTTCCTGCCTCACATCACCAGTACCCCACTTCTGCCTCTGAGCTACAAATTTCTTCCCACAATCGCATGCATACACATATGCGCCTTGTTTTCCTTGAGACAGGGTTTCTCTGTGTAGCCCTGACTGGCCTGGAATTCACTGTGTAGACCAGGCTGGCCTCAAACTTAAAGAGATCCACCTGTCTCTGCCTCCCAGGTGCTAGAATTAAAGGTGCACGCCACCACACCCAGCCCCGCTCCCTCTTAACCCTCTCTATCCCTTATCTGGGCTTCAGATACCATCTCTATTCCCCAAACTATCTGCTCTTAAGTGTATTAGTCCCATTCCCCACCCCACACCTTACCCTTACAGAACGCCTCAGCAGAGAAGGCCAGAAGGAGAAACAGTCAAAGGAGCAACAATACACATATTTGGCCAGGCTTCTCTGGGCAGCAGATGACAGTGGGACAGACAGGCAGGTAGATCATCCCTTAAACGCATACTCACCTATAGACATAGACAGACACAGACACACAGATAGGCAGGAGGACACACGCACGCACGCACGCACGCACGCACGCACGCACGCAGTGCTCTGCAGAGGTCTGTTGTCCTGCAAGTGGCCCACCCTGCTTCCATGGGGATACCCTTGGGTTGAGGGACTGGCTTTCCCTAGGTGCCTCCATGTGTCTAGGAGCTTTCAGCACGCTAAAGAGCGGGCCATGACAAGTCTAGGGTCGCTGCAGCTACTCCGTTGACAGCCGAGTCCTGCTTGTCCCTCCCACCTTTCCTTCTGCTCCTGCCTCCCTCCCACCTCCTTGAAGCCTTAAAGACTGGGGCAGGGGGGTCAGAATGGAGCCCATCCTGGCAAAATGAGAAAAGATTAGAGCAATACATTTGCTGTCAATGGCAATAAGGCTGTCTGAGCCAGGGAGGAGGAATATTTGATTTCGGGCTCTCGAGGGGTCTTGAAAGAAGAACACTGGCAGCCTGCAGCCTCAGGCCTGGGCATGACAGTGTGAAGGGCTGGTCCCATCCCCAGTCAACTGGGGACCCTGGTGTCCCAATCCACCCATTTCCTTATCGACCCTGTTCTCTGCAGTTACTCGCAGGGTTCCAGCTCCCTCCTCCTGTCCACCCCTCCTTTCTCCCTCTCCTCTGCCAAACTGGTTTCCCCAAGGCAGTTTTTCTATCCAGCACAGTGTGATGATGAAGCAGAAAGAACACTGCTCTGGGGCCCGGAGAGGAGGCTGGGATTCCAACCTCCGGTTACGTCTCAGCCTGGAACAGTCATTCAGACTCTTAAGCCATGGACCGTGTGAGTAGACAACACCCAGAGGCCTGGGGTCAGGCAGGCTGCCTGCTGCTTCAGTCCTTATCCTCAGCTTTCATTTGTTCGTCTGTAAAATGGGGCTGAAGAAAATAAAAAGCTGAGTGAGCTCAAATGGAAGCAGCTAGGGGCTATGAAATGGGCAGCACTGTGAGGATCCAGACTGCTCCTGCTAGAGACGGGCCTATTGGCCCTAGGATCCCTGATTCTGGTCTGGTTCCCTGTAGGGACATAGTCTCTCTGAGGAGAGGGTAATTTGGCCATTTCTCTGTCAAACAGTCCTATGTGGAGAGGGGCAGCTATCAGCTCACCTCCCACAGACCCTGAAAGGTCTTCCCAGGGCAGGGGTCTGAGAAGGAGCTACTGCTTGTGTCTACTTTCTAGGTCATCCAGTCCTCATGTCCACAGGGGACAGGCACCCTCTGGAGTCACCCTGCTGTCATAAGGAATGAGACAACTTCCACCCAGCCTCCAGGGACAGGCGAGGTACTGGGGCCAGGGACAGGATCAAGATTGCTTTCTTTCTTTTTCTTCAATTTTTTTTTTTTTTTTTTTTTTGGTTTTTCGAGACAGGGTTTCTCTGTGGTTTTGGAGCCTGTCCTGGAACTAACTCTGTAGACCAGGCTGGTCTCGAACTCACAGAGATCCACCTGCCTCTGCCTCCCAAGTGCTGGGATTAAAGGCGTGCGCCACCACCGCCCGGCTTTCTTCAATTTTTAAAAGAAGACTTATTTGTTTATATGTTATGTGTATGTTTTGCTTGCATGTATTGCTATGCACCACACGTATGCATTGCCCAAAACAGCCAGAAGAGGGCATCAGATTAACTGGAACTGGAGTTAGAGATGGTTGTGAGCTGCTGTGTGGGTGCTGGGAACTGAATCTCTACAAAAGCAGCCAGGGGTCCTAACATTGAACCATCTCTCCTGCCCCAAAGATCAGTGTTTCTTATCAGGCTACCGTGAGCCAGGCTTCATTCAGTGTTCCTCATACAATATCTGGGCCGCACACAGCCTGAGAAGAGGTAAAACCAGCAGAGAGGCTAACACTGTGTGGGTCCATTATTACTAGCTGGAAGAACCTAAGGCCGGTTACCACGATCCCGTTACCCCACACTGTCTCCACTGAGCATCTAGGCCTCCAGGCAGGCCTGTCCCATGACTGAGTTCATTTTGGCCTCCCACATCCCAACCCCATGCTGGGGACTGAACCCAGACCCTCATGCATGCTAGGAAAGTGCTCCGCCACTAACCACACACACGCAGCAGCTCACTCTCCCTCCCACTTCCCCAGCTCTCCATTAAAGAGGCTGGCTCTCCTGAGCAGCACAGGGACTTTGGAAAGCTCAGAGCCGCAAACAAGTTTATAAGGTGCTGTGGTTCTCCACAGCCTGCTTTCTGCTCCAGTCTCATTTCTCGTGACTTCCTTGCATGACCTTCCCCTCTGGCTGTATCTTCTCGCTCCAGTTTTCACCTGAAACATCCAGACTAGTGCTTCCCCTTCCTGTCTCCCCTGGTGATTGTATTGCTCCTTTAAGGTAAGGCCTGAGTAAGAACCTTCAGAAAGTCCTTATGGTGCTCCTCCTCCACAAGGCCTTCCCTACCACCCTGTCCCAGCTAGTTTTATGTCAACTTGACACCAGCTAAATTCATCTGAGAGGAGGGAACCTCAATTAAGAAAATGCCTCCAGATCTGCCAAGGTGGCACAGAGAGATTCTGTCTTGAAAAGAAAGAAAGAAAGAAAGAAAGAAAGAAAGAAAGAAAGAAAGAAAGAAAGAGTCTCCCATGAGATGGCTCAGAGGTTAAGAGCATTGGCTGCTCTTCCAGAGGTCCTGAGTTCAATTCCCAGCAACCACATGGTGGCTCACAGCCATCTGTAATGAGGTCTGGTGCACTCTTCTGCCATGCAGGCATACATGCAGGAAGAACACTGTATAAATAAATAAATAAATCTTTTAAAAAAAATGCCTCCATAAAAGTGGGTTATAGACTAGCCTGTAGGGCATTTTTCTTAATTAATCATCAATGTGGGAGGGCCCAGGCCATTGTGGGTGGTACCATCCCTGGGCTGGTGGTCCTAGGTTCTATAGAATCCTCTGCAGACTGAGGAAGCCATGGGGAGCAAGCCAGTAAGCAGCACCCCTCCATGGCCTCTGCATCAGCTCTGCCTCCAGGTTCCTGCCCTGCTTGAGTTCCTAGTCCTGACTTCTTTTGATGAACAGTGATATGGAAGTATAAGCCAAATAAACCCTTTCCTCTCCAACCTGCTTTTTAAAAATTTATTATTTTTGTTAATTCATGAGTTTTGCTTGCAGTATGTCTATGCACCGTGTGCATGCTCCACGGAGAGTCCAGAAACTGGAACTAGACAGCTGTGTGCCACCGTGTGTGTGCTGGGAATTGAACCTGGGTCCTCTGGAAGTGCAGCCTCTTAACTGCTGAGCCATCTCTCCAGCCCCGCCCCCCCCCTCGCCACTTGCTTAACTGCTGAGCCATCTCTCCAGCCCCGCCCCCCCCCCGCCCCTCGCCACTTGCTTAACTGCTGAGCCATCTCTCCAGCCCCGCCCCCCGCCCCGCCCCTCGCCACTTGCTTAACTGCTGAGCCATCTCTCCAGCCCCGCCCCCCGCCCCGCCCCTTGCATTTTGGTCACGGTGTTTCATCACAGCGATAGAAACCCTGACTAAGACACATCCTGATCTAGAGACAATGAGTGTGGGTTTTCTCGGTTTAGGAAAGTGTCCTGATTCCTCAACTGCAGTCCCCATCTGACGACAGGATAAATCTCCTACCTCTGCCATCCTGCGGTGTAAGGAGTCTGGCACATTTTGGGGACTAGAAAGATTTTTTTTTTTTTTTTTGGTTTTTTTTTCGAGACAGGGTTTCTCTGTGGTTTTGGAGCCTGTCCTGGAACTAGCTCTTGTAGACCAGGCTGGTCTCGAACTCTCAGAGATCCGCCTGCCTCTGCCTCCCGAGTGCGACTAGAAAGATTTTTGCAGTTGGTAGTGATGATTTTTGTGCTATTAAATGACATGAATTTTAAAGTAATGATGTTTGTGGTGATGGTGACTGGTGTTGGATGTCTCCTGATGCATAAGAAATTCCACCTAAAACACCGGGCAGTGGTGGCACACGCCTTTAATCCCAGCACTCAGGAGGCAGAGGCAGGCGGATCTCTGTGAGTTTGAGGCCAGCCTGTTCTATAAGAGCTAGTTCCAGGACAGGCACCAAAAATTACAGAGAAACCTTGTCTCGAAAATCCAAAAAGAAAAAAGAAAAAAGAAATTCCACCTAAAACTTAGGTGAAAAAAGCAACACACATTTATTAACTCGGTTTCTGCGGGTCAGGTGTTTGAACAGCTTAACTGGATATTTCTGGCTCATGTCCCTCACAAGTCAGCTATGAAGGTGACAACAGGGCCTACCATGTCACCTCTTGCCTTCATTGGAGGATTGTCTACATCCAAAGTCATGAACACAATTATAAACAGTATTCAGTTCCTCTTAGCCTCAGGGCCTTGTTGGGGGTTGGCCTGAGGCTAAGAGAGCACCTACAGGGTCATTGCCATGTAGCAGCTGGTTCTCCTCAGTCCAAGTGAAAGAGTACCTAAAACGGAAGCCACAGTGTTTCTGGAGACTAATCTATTCATCTATCCATCTGTGTTTTTTTGTTTTTTGTTTTTGTTTTGTTTTTCGAGACAGGGTTTCTCTGTGGCTTTGGAGCCTGTCCTGGAACTAGCTCTTGTAGACCAGGCTGGTCTCGAACTCACAGAGATCCGCCTACCTCTGCCTCCCAAGTGCTGGGATTAAAGGCGTGCGCCACCACTGCCCGGCAAAAATGTGTAGCCCAGGCTGGCCTCGAACTCGTGATCCTCCCGCCTCTGCCTCCATCAGTAAATCCTACCGGCGTGCACCACCACAACCGGCCTATCCATCTGTTTGAGACAGGACCCTCAAGCAGCCTATGCTAGCTTCAGATTCCCTCTGTAGCTGGAGTCCTTGAAGTCCTGAACCTTCTGTCTCCATTTCCATAGTGCTATTACAAGCACACTTGGTGTGGTTTCATCTTAAAGTCACACCTCATCACCTCACTGGACTGTATTCACTGGAGATGTTAGAGATGTTATTGGGGGTTCTGAGGTGGCTCAGTGGGCGAAGGGCTTGACCACAGGCCTGACAAGCTGAGTTTAGTCCCTAGAGAAAGAAGAAGAATGGGAATACTAACTCCTGAGAGGTGGCCTCTGACTACACATACACACACCACAAAATAATAGATAAATGTAAAAGTAAATGTAAAAGTAAATTCAAGCTTGGTGGTGGTACACACCTTCTATTCCCAGCACTCTGGAGGCAGAGGCAGGTCAATCTTCCAAATTCCAGGATAGCCTGGTCTACAGAGTGAGTTCCAGGACAGCCAAGGCTACACAGTGAGACCGTGTCTTGAGAAAGAAAAAAAAGAAGGAAGGAAGGAAGGAAGGAAGGAAGGAAGGAAGGAAGAAAGAAAGGAGTTGTTAATTGCAACCAAGCCAAAGGAATAGGTTTATACAAAACAGAAAATACCAGGAGGCAGAGGTCACTGGGAGCCACCTTAGAGGATACCTAGCAAATGGTAATGGTGGTAGCCATGACCCCAGGGGAAATGGAGCTAATGGCGTTGATTGGAGTGGGCATGGCAGGGGACCTGAAGGTAAAGCGCTGGGGTCACCATTACAGCGAAAATGCTTCCTCCAAACTGAGTCTGAATGAGCTCTGCTACACTCTAGCCCATGCCACATTCCAGTTCACTCCATTCCCCAAGAGTCCATCTAATCCATACCTCCTTCTGCCAGTCACCCTGCTCTGGGCTGCTCGTCTCCTTTGGGCAATTGATGAGCTGAGTAATGACCAAATGGAGAGCAATTACCACCAGCAGACAGAGGGAAGAGGCCCTGGACAGACAGAGGGATGCTTCACTTAGGGCTTGTCTGTGGCTCTTTCCCATTAGAGAAAGGCACCTCCTCATCCAGTTCTGAAACCTCACACCCCTGATCTGCTGCTCTCGCTTCTCTGACGACATACCTCATTCACCATCACTTCATCTCCCCTTCTCAGTCTTCCCACACACTTTAAGACAGAGAGAAACTTTAAGGGGAGACAGACCGAGCCTCTAAAACTCCAGGGCCTCCATCTCCAGCTTCCAATCTCTTCCCACTCCTGCCTCCCATTACCTTAACCTCCCAACACCTGTGGTGTTCCTGGATAAGCCTGTGAGGGGGCGCGCTTTTGCTGAAGCCTCATGGTACACTCATGTCTACCACCCCAGCCCCAGCATTTTGAAGCCTGACAAACAAAACAAAGATTTTATCACATGGGAAAGGGTTTTCAAACATCTAGGTGACCAAGTCCTCACGCAGTAAGATCTCCACACTGAGGAAAAAGTACAGGATGTCACATTGGAGTTTGGAACTCTAATTCTAGCCTTGTCCCTCTAAGCATGTGACTTCTGCTGTCCAGGCTCAGTATCTGTGTCTGATTTTGGTTTGGCTTTTCCAGTGCTGGAGTTGAACCTAGGATGTTAGACATTCAAGCAAGTGCTTTACCACTGAGCTACAGCTCCAGCATTTGGTACTTTGAAACAGAATACTGTGATTTAGCCTAGGCTGGTTTTGAATTCCCTTCGGATCCTAGGCTAACCTTAAACTCATGATCATCCTGCTTCCGACTCCCAAATCCTGGTAGTGCAAGCGTGCAGCACCACACCCGGGTGAGTGTCTGCCGGTCCTAAGCTTCTGCAATTCCACATCTCAGAATCTCAGGGAAGGCTGGAGATTGAGCGGGAGGCGGTAGCTGTGCCAGGAAGCTGAGGACCATATGGCACACACGGTTTCTGCTCACTGGCCACACAGGGATTTTTAGTCCTGTGCATCTAGGAACCCAGAGCCACCCTCGCCTTCCTGTCTTGCATCTTTTCAGGTCTCAAGTGCATGACTTTCCTCACCAGCTTCGCTGTGACCCCAACAGCACATCCTACAACCTTCTATACCTCTTTTTTTTTTTTTAAGATTTATTTATTATGTATGCAACATTCTGCCTCCCTGTATGCCCACACACCAGAGGAGGGCGCCAGATCTCATTACAGATGGTTGTGAGCCACCCATGTGGTTGCTGGGAATTGAACTCAGGACCTCTGGAACAGCAGGTGGTGCTCTTAACCTCTGAGCCATCTCTCCAGCCCCCCTTCTATACCTCTTATCTCTCTTCCTTCCCTGTCTCTCTTTTTTTTTTTTTTTTTTTTTTTTTTTTTGAGACAGGGTTTCTCTGTGGCTTTGGAGCCTGTCCTGGAACTAGCTCTTGTAGACCAGGCTGGTCTTGAACTCACAGAGATTCACCTGCCTCTGCCTCCCAAGTGCTGGGATTAAAGGCGTGCGCCACCACTGCCCGGCCCTTCCCTGTCTCTTGACAAACCTATACTGCCCCACCTAGACCCTAGCCACTTCTGTCCTGGCTTCCATAACACACCTCTCTGTTTCTTGCTCCCACCCCTGTGGTCTCTGTGATGCCTCCTACCTTGTCTTCATCCCTTCGACTAATGTTTCTCTAGTCCCACTTGTCCTTCAGCCTCCTCACCTGCCTTCTTTTCGTTCACGCATTTGTACAAACCCTGTGTGGTTTTGTTCTTAGCCATTTTCTAACGGTAGCGCGATAACAAAAGGGAAAAATAGGATGTAGTGGTGCTCGTAAAATACAAAGGGCTCACATGCATTTCGTTGATTTAATGAGGCAAATATTAGCCTCCAGTTAGCAGAAGTCAATTTTGCCTTCATAGACTTTCTAAAAAAAAAAAAAAAAAATCCTTTCCTTTTTATTTCCATCACCACTGCCCTAATTTAAGCCTTTAATACCCCACAACCTCATCCTCGAAACTTGCTTCAGTGCCCTGGATGACAATACTGAAGGTCTTAGCGGTTGAGAAGGAAAGGCTGGAGTTCCAGTTAACCAATTGACCAAAGGCTTTCAGCTTAACCAGACCAGGCCCCCTTCAGAATAGCGCTATCCAGTGGGCTGTGCTGTAAAGATAAGGTCCTCAGAACCGGAATCTTTTGGGGGAAAAGATTAGGGTCATACACGAAATCTCAGAGCCTGTGACTGGCCTGCCTGGAAAGAGAGCAGTTCCTGATGGAATAGAGGAGGGATGCAGAATGAACTTCAGAAGAATGTCCTTAGAAGACCCTCCCCACCCCTAGGCTTTGTCCACCTTCCTCACTCTCTCCCACCTGCCTGCTCTCATCCCATAGTCTCAGCTGCGGGAGAAGGTAAATCTGCACTCTCTAGTTTAAGTTAGGAGAATGCTACGCCTGGGAAGGGAAAAGAAAATACAAAAAGAACAAAGAAAGCGGCACTAGAAATACCACACAAAGAAAATTAAATGCATGATGTTGATTTTGTAGTGGGTGTTTTGTCTGCTTTTAATGATGTTTAAAGTTTTCTAGAAAAATAGATAGACTTACGAAGAGCTTGATTTCATTTGCAATCAATGCTTAAATATTTGGAGAAATAAAATTTGTTAATTGCAGAAGTTTTTTGATTTATTGGTTGTGTAAGTAGTATGAGACTATTTGGAGGAATGTTAATAATTGAATAAAGATTAATTGAACATCAAAATACAAAAAAAAAGGAGTCTATGTTTTTCCACGCCTGAAAGTGCATGGAGTTGTTAAATAATTTATTGTGCCAATCTCTGTTTCTTTCATCGATTTCCATTCTATTGCCGACACCTCTGTGACTCAGTTTTCTTGTCTATGCGGAGAGGTGACATCACTTCTCAGCCTCTTGCCTAAGACCTAGTGCAAAATGGAGTGACCTCGATGTCTAAGGGTTTCAATGAGATAATCTCTCCCATAACAGTTAGTGCAATACCCAGCATGCAAATGTTCCATAAAGCTGGCTATCTTTCCTTCCCACAGGTCCCATTTTGACCAAGCTGCTTCCTGCTCACAACACATCAATTGCCACCCTGCAACCTCAGGGTAGATCTAAGTTCCTCACTTGACCCCAGCCCTTGACCCTCACTATTCTCCGTCGCCCACTAAACAGAGGAAATTACTATGTCTTCACCCTGACGTTCCCCCGTCATCATTTTTTCCCAGACTAAGATGCTTCACCTCCCTCTGGCGCCATTATTACCAATTTCTGCTAATAACAAAACTGCATCTCAAACACCACATTTTAAAATGCTTTCCTGTTTCTCACCAACGCTTCTTCCACCGAGCTCTTTCTCCTAGCATCTCATCCTTTCTTTCACAGAATCAGTGACCCAGGTGTCAGTCATCTCCCCTGGGACTCACTTTCTGGTCTCAGCTAACAGGTGGTAGGTTCCTCTACATCTGGGTAGTCATGTCTTGTAAGAAGACATAGAGAGACCCTCCCTGTCCCATGCAGGCCATGAAAGCACATAAAAATGAAGGGAGCCAGTAGTGGGCATGTGCCAGGGCCCACGGGGCAGATGGCAAGAAGCTGGCAGAACCAGATTCTAGGAGCATGTGGCTCTGTGTCTGCTCAGACCGTCAACATTACCCAGACACCCGTCAGTCAATGTTTCTTTAGACTTTTTGGGTCTATGCTGTCAGCACAGCAAGGCAGACATCAGGATGGTGTCAGCTTCCAAAGAGGTATGCCCATGTACCCCCGAGCTCCATGTGTCACATACGTGTGCCCATGTGGTGTGCCCACACGTGCACCACATGGGCAGGGAGTCCCAGCTCACCACAAGGCAGCCTTGTGCGCAGCGAGGCTGAGGGCCACCCTACACCCTGTTTCCAAACAGCTCCCCTTTCCGCGCCAGCGCTGCTGCCTCTGCCGTCTGTTTGCCCCTCGCCTCCTCCTCCCTCTGTTGGGGCTGACGCCGATGATGAAATTTGGCTTGCAACACCCTCTTCCTCCGGTTCCTGCAGGCCTGGGAGAGGATTAAGCCGCTGGAGTCTGAAATCGGAAAGATCCCAGCTTCTGCTCCCCGGCACCTCCCCTCGCCCTCTCCCCCTCCCCGCCCATGCAAAACCAGAAAATTAATCTCCCCTTCTGCCTGTGATATGGAGGGCTGCATTACAAGCTGGGCGTCGAGATAAAGCGGAGAGCCGAGGGACTGCAGCCCAGCACAGGGGCCCCCGGGTGGGGCCGGCCGGGGAGATAAGGGCCTCCCAGCCCCATGAATTATTCACCGCCTCTGCCTCCTCTGGCTCGCTGGCCGCCCTGGGCGCTGAGATTGCGCCTTCCACGGGCGCCGGCTAGGGTAGGAGGGGGCCCGTTGGGAAGGGCAGTGGACTGGAGAAGTCTTGCTAGGTGGTGGAGGATTGTGCTTTGCTAGGAACAGCTCCGAGACCCCAGCGCCCCAAGGACGAACTGATGGAAGGAAAAGAGGACGCGAGCGCGCGCACACACGCGAACACACACACACACACACGAGCGAGCGCGTGCGCGCGCGCGTAGACACAGACCCTGCCTAACCCAGCCAGGACTCCCAAAAATGCTCTTCATTTACACAATTCCTTAAATGCTATTTCCCCAGCTGTATTTACCAGGTTCACGTCAGGTCACTGTAAGAAATGTAGCCCCTCCCCCAGAAGGTGCCCTGAATCCTGTGTCTCACTCCAGACTAGCAATTGAAAGACTGGAGCACCCTTATCTAGGCCCACCGCATCCACAGTGCTCTCGCCTCTGGAAATCAAGGCAACTTTCTCTTCTGGGATACCCCACCTGAAGAAGATACAGGAAGACAGACCTGGCCGGGCGGTGGCAGCACAGGCCTTTAATCCCAGCACTCGGGAGGCAGAGGCAGGCGAATCCCTGTGAGTTCAAGGCCAACCTGGTCTACAAGAGCTAGTTCCAGGACAGCTAGGACTGTTGCACAGGAAAACCCTGTCTTGAAAAACAAAAAACAGAATAAGAGGAAGGAGGAAGAGGAGGAGGAGGAGGAGGAGGAGGAGGAGGAGGAGGAGGAGGAGGAGGAGGAGACAGACCCAAGCAGATGTAGCTTCTGAAGTAGAGAAGCCAAGATGGTTCAGGGAGGACCTGGAACTCAGTGCTAGGTAGGAAATTAACCAGGAAAGTTTCTGGGAGGCAGCAAAATCCCTGGCATGAGGACCTTTGTGTCCCTTCTGCACTCACTTCTCAAAGACCTAGCCTTTCCAGGCAGGGAAAGGCCACTGGGACCTCTGCCCTGTCTCGGTGTCTCCAGTTCTCCTTCCCTACTCCTTCCCTCTGCATCCGTCTGCCCTTTACTCTCCACCTTGCTCTAGTGTGCTTGTGTGTGTGCGCGCGCGCACACACACACACACACACACTCTCTCTCTCTCTTCTCCCTCCCCTTAATGATCTTTCCCTTGTAAAGCTTGTGATTTCAGAATATGACATGTTGACACATAAATCAGAATGTGTGGTAGAAAAGAGGTGGTCAAACTGGGTGGTGGTGGCGCACGCCTTTAATCCCAGCACTCGGGAGGCAAAGGTAGGAGGATCTCTGTGAGTTCGAGGCCAGCCTGGTCTACAAAAGCTAGTTCCAGGACAGGCTCCAATGCTACAGAGAAACCCTGTCTTGAAAAACAAAAACAAAACAAACAAAAAAGAAAGAAAGAAAGAAAGAAAGAAAGAAAGAAAGAAAGAAAGAAAGAAGGGAAAGAGGTGGTCATCTTCTAGCCAGAGGGGGGAGGAGTACAAGCTTAGCCACAGCTGTGCAGACAGGGACAGGAGTATGAAGGAAATCTCCCCCACCTCCTGCCCCATGTCCCTTCTGCTCCATGTCCTGCCCTACCTCCTGCACTGACACAAATCAGAGCCCTCAAGCAGCCAGTGAGCCAGAAGTCAGAAATGAAGGCCAGAGGAGGACCCTCCAAGGCTGCAGGGACAGACAGGGAACCTGGCAGGCAACATGAAGCTGCTGATTCCTATGTGGGGTCCGATCAGATCCAGATCCAGGTGGGAGCAGGAACCAGGAAGGTGGAAAAGCAGAGGAGAGGAGAATGGAGCTCGGCTGGGAGGAGGAAGAGGGAGCCTTGAAGCGCAGAGAAGGGAGAGAGAAATGGGTCAGAAGAGAGCACAGCACAGGCTAGAAAGGGTGAAGGTGGCAGAGAAGCATAGGGGGGTGAAAGGAGCCTTTGAACCAGAAAGCCAAGACGGTGGGGGTGGGCAGGAGAAGTGAGGTCATGGGTGGGGACCCAGAAGGGTGAAGGAGTGTGAGGATGGGTCCCTAGCCCCTTCCCTACTGCCTGCTAATTAACTTCTTAATCGTCTCTGCATTTGCTGAGCTGGTAAATGAAGTGGATACCGACAGATTGGGGCATTCACGATTTCACGCACGGAGGAGCGAGAAGAGCTGCCTAGGAGTCCCAGGGGGCCTCGTCCCCCCTCTGCCCTCCCCTCTCCTCCACCCATCTCTGACGGGCTGGAGGGTGCTTCTATACATGCAGCAGATGGGGCCATGTGCAAGGAAACTGTCCATGGGGAATTTGCCCCCATCAGCCTTTCGGAGATGGTCTTGGTGCTTGGCACTGTTGATAGAACACCTACTGTTAGCCAGGCACACGCTGCATCGGCCCAGGCAGGCATCAGCTGCGTTTTATAGTTTATGGAGGAAAGCCGGGCTCAGACAGACTACATTTCTCGGCCAGCACCACACAGCACTGTTGTAACACATCTAGGTTTGGAACCCAGGTCAGCAAGATACCAAAGCCCTGGGTGAGTCCTAGGCCGATGATCTTCTCTAATGTGGGGAGGAGCCCCGTTTCCTTCTCATGGCCCAGGGGCTAAAGGGCATAAGGTCCAAGAAGGGCATGGAGTAGCTGTCACTGGTGTGGAGCAGAGCCTATCAGGGCCTGGCTGAGAGTGGGTGGGCTCAGAGGAGCAGAAGAGAAGCAGTAGGACTGGACTAGGATGTCAATCACCCGCTCTGGACCCTCAACTGTCATCCAGCCAAGGCCCTGGCACCTCAACTTCCTGATCCACAAAGCCCTGTCAGGATAACTAGCCCTCTGCAGCCCAGCCCACCCCCACCCCTGTTTCACAGCTGACCTTTGTTCTAGAGACACTTGTGAACAAACTGCTTTGATGCTGGGAGGTTTTAAAGGCAGGGACTACACCATGGCTTACCTTTGTCCCCACATCTGACATAGGAAAAGCTCCGGTGGACGTTCGAAGCAATGCACAGGGCTGGAGGGAGTGACACGTGGGTGCGGGTTACATTTCATCTCATACAAAGGCAGATGTCAGAATGAGGAATTTAGATGGGGTGTAAAAATCAAACTCCTGAGGCTGGGGCTTATGGTAACTCTATGAAGTCTTGATTCAGACCTGCTGATTCTGAGGAGTGAAAATTCTCAAGATTGCCGGCTTTTAGAGATCTTAAAACGTTTGGGTGGGGCTGAAGAACTACTTGAGGTGGCTAAGAGCACTGGCTGCTCTGCCAGAGGGTTCAGGTTCAGTTTCCAGCACCCACATGTTGGCTTACAGCCGTGCAATACTCCATTCCAGGGGATCGGATGCCCTCTTCTGGACTCCACAGGCACTAGTCATGTGGCACTCAGATGTATGTGCAGGCAAAACACCCATACACATAAAATAAACATAATTTAAAAAAAGTTTGACCATGACTAGCCAGGTGTGGTGGCTTACACCTTTAGTCCTAGCACTCAAGAGGCAGAGGTAGGCAGATCTCTTTGAATTTGAGGCCAGCCTGGTCTACATAGTGAGTTCTAGGCTAGTCAAGGCTCCATAGTGAGACCCTGTCTCAAAACAAAACAAGTTTGGGCCTCTACACGCCACCCACTGAATGTGTGATTTGATTGATCTAAAGTGGGTCCGTTTGGAAGACTTTCCCAACTCCCTGAATTAAGAGCTACCATCCCAAGGTCTGCCCTGAGGTGGCTACACTGGTCATTTTACTTGTAGATCCAAATCAGAACGCTGGTAATACTTGTTATTGAGGATTGGCTAACACAGACCAATATACTAAGAATTTTTCACGCTGTGGTTAATGCAATCCTTGAAATACATACAATCTTCATCGTACAGATGAGGAAACTGAAGGTCAGAGGTCAAGGGTCCTGGCAGGAGCAGGTCTTGGAGCCTGAAATCTGATTCATGCCTTCTATCTTCCCCCGGACTCCTCCTGAGGCTGTTCACCGGCCTCTTCACCTCATCACCTTCCCTCCACCCCCGCTGCTCCCAGCTCCCTCGGTAACATCCCAGGTGATTGAAGCAATCTGCAGCCACTAAAAGAGGCTCCACGTGTCACTCAGCTTGGGAAGGTTGGAAAGCGGAGGAATTACAGATGTTCCAAAATGGTCCTCCCCTCCCCCTCAGATTTGTGAACCTGGAATCAGACTAGACCCAGTGCTAGAACCATTGCTTCCTCAGACCCAGCTCGCGACCCTCCTAGGGTAATTCCTACCCCCAAAGCCTCCCCACCTCCCTTTGAGTGGAGTTTAAGTGTCTGGGAGACTGCTGTCACCCAGCGGCTGCCCAGGGGCATGGCAGTCCACCAGCGCCGCTTGTGTTGCTGGACAGCTCCCCAGCCTGCATGGAAGATTCTATCTTGATTTTGGCAGCTTGGTGCTCTGGATCCTGCTGAATGGATCTCAGTTTCTCCCCAGCTCTAAGCTCCACTCTCTCTGTGGAATCTCCAGATTCCTTCACTGGTTTCCGGGGTACTCCTTACTCGCAACCTTTCACAAGTTCTCATCAACTTCTTCCTTCTATGTCAGCTCCTCCTGCAGGTTCTGCAAATCCATTCCTCCAACTTGAACCCAGAACCATGTCCCCAAGACCCGTGCCTTGTCTTCCTTCTCTCAGAGTTTACCAGCCTGTAAGTGGAGCAAAGGAGCCATGACAGATAGAATTCTGGTCTTGCACCACACACACACACACACACACACACACACACACACACACGCCACCATCACCACCATCACCACTACCCCACCATCATCTGACACCATCAGACCTCAACAGCCTGGGTGCTAAGAGCCCCTAATGAGCGTCAGCAAATTAACAACTTCCCCTTGATTGCTCCTTCTCTGCTAATTGGATAGGGAGGGGCTCCCCAAGGCCTCGAAGAAAGAAGGAGGGAGGGAAGGAGAGAGGCGACAGCTACAGGAACAGCCCCCAGATTTCTGCCCCATTCCTACGTGTACTCCCCTTTCAGGCTTTCCCCATCTTATACCCTTTATTCCATTTCCCCTTTTCCTTACTTCTGTCCCAACTGCCCCCACTCTGGCTACCTCTCTTTCTTTCTCTCCTGCTTTTGAGATCTGCCAGTGAGGCGTCTGCACACACTCTCTTTAAGCAATCCAGTGGTACACGAATGGAGTCTGGGTGACTAAAGCTGTATTTATATATATGCCATGTGTGTGTATGTCACATGTTGATGGGAAGCAGGAATAAGAGCAGGTGAGTGAATGTGTACAAACAGGTAAAGGCTCATGTGTGGGTCAAGGGTCAGGGATGTGTAGGCTTCTGCGATGTGTGGAAGGCTGAGCGGCTTGGTAAGACTCTGGATCTCCACACAGGCAAGTACTTGAATCAGTCAAGTGTGACTGTGACTCCGAGCGTGTGTGTGTGTGTGTGTGTGTGTGTACACGTGTCATGTGCCACCAGAGGAAGCACCAGCAAGAGGCAGGAGCTTCGATCCGAAGGAGATAGCGTGAGGAGGGGGACGCTGGGGGCAGACACCCTCCTTCCTGCGCGCGCCCGCGCGCGCACATACACACACCACACACATAGTCTCACACACTCACATACACACAAGCCACAGGGCCTTGCAAGCAGAGAGCCGGCTCCAAGATCCTAGCGAGGTAGTGCTGCTGAGAGCAGCGGGAAGAGGAGAGCCAGCGGGGGGAGCCCTCGGTTCCGCTCCCGGGCCGGGGGTGGGGGGGCCGCGCACACCGGCCCAGAGACACCCTCGCAGACACTCGTAGGCGCGCACGCGCACCCTTTCCCCTCCTCCTCCCCTCCCGCCGCCTCCCGGCCGGACGATGGATCCCTGCAGATCCCGGGGCTGAGAGGACCGCGCAGCGCCAGCGCGCCGAGCCCCGGGCGGACCGAGCCGAGCGAGCAAGCGCGCGCGGGCGGCGGACCAAGCTGAGCCGAGCCGGCCGGGCGGGCCGCTCCCTGCAGGGTTCTGCGCGGGTGCCGCGGTGGCCGGCGGCACGGGCTCCGAGCGATGAGCCCCTCCGCGGCGCGGCGCTGAGCCCACGGACGGCCTGTGCCCTAGGACCTGCAACGGCGGCCGGCTTTCCCCAGCCCCCTCAGGTGGGTTTTCGACCCTGCCGCCTTGGGCCGCGGGGCTCCCCAGCATCCCGAAACCAAGACTCTCCTCCCTTGTAGCTTTCTCCAGCTTCTGGAGAAAGCTAGGTGGATGGGGAGGGGGCGGGGGTGAGGGGACCCGAGCCGGGAATCTGACTGCGACGATAAGCTGGACTGGAGGGGGGATGCGTTCGGGGCGGGGACAACTGGCTGTCATAGGGAACCGCGCCCCCCCTTCATACATCTACCTCAGGCAGCCTGCCACCCCCTCCCAAACACACACACACACACACACACGCACACACACACACACAGCCTGCGCCTGTGCCTGTTTGAGAACAGGAGACACAGAAGGTGAGAATTCAGACTGAGCCCCTCCCCAGATGTGGCCACCTCTGGAGATTTTCAGGCCCTGGTTTAGCATCTAGGGTGACAGCTTGTTCCTGGGGATACCCTTGATTAAGAGAAGAGCTCCTGACCCCTGGCTCAGTCCATTATGGAGAGTTTTATCTCGGCTGGGGTACATCCCTGTCCCAGAGTGACCTCACATCTGGAGGGAACTCCTGTGCCTGCCTTTGGGTGCATAAGGGACTTCCCTCATTCACTCTAGTGACTATATCCGGGGTCTCCCATAGTCTGGGAAGTCTCCCTTGCAGAACATTCTCCCGACCTCAGCTGACACCTGAGCCTATATGTTTGAATGCTTATCATCTTGGATGGTCCTTTAGTCAAGCCACCTTGGAGTTTGCACATCAGGGAAGTCCTCCCTTGGATGAGCAGTGACCTCCGGAAAAGGATTTTGGGTGGACATAATTGAAGGGGCCCTTTATGTACCTTCATCTCAGGACAATGACAGACTCTTGTCTCTCCTCTCCTTCCCCCAGGATCCCCTTGGCAAGGATGGAACTGAAGACCGAGGAGGAGGAGGTGGGTGGTGTCCAGCCGGTGAGCATCCAGGCTTTTGCCAGCAGCTCCACGCTGCATGGCCTTGCCCACATCTTCTCCTATGAGCGACTGTCTCTGAAGCGAGCACTCTGGGCTCTGTGCTTCCTGGGTTCACTGGCGGTCCTGCTGTGTGTGTGCACTGAGCGTGTACAATACTACTTCTGCTATCATCACGTCACCAAGCTTGACGAGGTAGCCGCCTCCCAGCTCACCTTCCCAGCTGTCACGCTGTGCAACCTCAATGAGTTTCGCTTTAGTCAAGTCTCCAAGAATGACCTGTACCATGCTGGGGAGCTGCTGGCTCTGCTCAACAACAGGTGGGCAGCTCCCATCCACCCCTCTGCATGGCTTGTGGAGTGGTAACCTCCTTAGCCCAGCAAAAGTCAACCAGCTCTGCGCTATAGCACCCCCTTAGACCAGCCACAGCAGAGGAACCAGTTACCTACACACAGTCTGATTCCAGCATGGTTCCAAACAGCTCCATTCCCACCCAGCCTAAGCTATGAGATATTGGAACCGTCCCCGGAGTGAACTTCGCCTTCCTCCTGCCACTATGTCCTCATCTCCTCACTTAGGGGATGTGGCAGCCACCTTTAAAGGGGAGAGACTGTACCATCCATAGCCCCTGCCTTGCCCATGCTTCTCACCCTACCCCGGGCAGCCACTGCAGATCCTTTGTCCTCTCATATTCCCTGTGTCAGGTTCTCCTGACAGTCCCAGCTTTCCTTCTTGGTCTATCTATGCCCAGAGCTGATCCTCCAGGGGCTGAGCGCTGCCCCTACCCAACCCCAAATAGGGCATGGACATTAGTGGTCATGCTGATCCATATGCCGCTCACTCCTGGGCTCCAGGTATGAGATACCGGACACACAGATGGCTGATGAAAAGCAGCTGGAGATACTGCAGGACAAGGCCAACTTCCGTAGCTTCAAGCCCAAGCCCTTCAACATGCGTGAGTTCTACGATAGAGCAGGACATGACATTCGAGACATGCTGCTCTCCTGCCACTTCCGAGGGGAGACCTGCAGTGCTGAAGACTTCAAAGTGGTGAGTCCCTGGTGTGGAGTGGCACCCCATCCGCAAAAGGGGAGCAGACAAGAAGCAGGCTGAGCCTCTCTTTATGTTTGCTGTTCTGGGAGAGGAAGTTGGGTGTCTTGGGGTTTGCTTCTGGAAGAAGGGGACTTTTTAGCACATGGTGCATTTGTACTGCATGAAGACTTGAACCTCAGTCTTGCATCCATGATGGCAGGAAAGGAAGCCTGCGGTATAGACTACATAAACCACCGATATAGACACATACACAGGAACACACATTACCCAGAGGGGCCCCAACCCCTCCAATCTTCTATTCTGGGTCACGGAGATCAGAGTTAGTAGTGGTAGGTAAGTACAGCCTTATTACTGAAAAGTAGGTCTGTACACTGTCATCTGGGAGCTTGGAAGAAATGAATGACTTTGCCACCCCGCATTCCTAACCTACTGAAGCAGAATCAGCAGTCCGCGTCAGATAAGATCCCTGGGTGGTATAAGTGCATGTTAAAAAGCTTGTGGAGCATGGAAGGTAGGGAAGCTTCCTCAGGAACAGCTACAAGGGTCATTCTCTCCGTGCCAGTCTCAGCACACACACACACACAGGTGTGTGCACACACACACACACACACACACACAAGGCAAGGTAGGCTCGCCCTTGCCATATTCTACACTCAGTGTCAGAGAATCAAGAGGCAGCACAATTACAGCTGAACTGGAGGCTCCCTTTGCTTCTGAAAATGGAGATACCACCTGGCCATTCATAGCCCATCCCGTAGATGTGGTGCCCTCCGGCTGGCATCACAGGTTCTGGGAAACTGACTTTGGCAACTGATGTGCTAGGTGCTCTTGGGCAAATCACATAGATTCCTCCGGGTTAAAAAAGAAATCACATGTAGCCGGATGTAGGGTATGCACCT